>NC_090444.1:894199444-895568779 GCF_031143425.1 Pleurodeles waltl
CTCTTTTTGTGTTCTATATACTTTCATCCCCCACATACTGTGAGGGAAAACTTTCCTGAAATGCCATGTAAATTATGAGAGGAGGGCAGGTTTTGTTCTCTATGCTAAACTGTATGCAAAGTCTTTTTGAATCTTTTCCTACTCCCCCTCCTACTCCCCCGTATGCCATAAATATGTAAATCTCTGGAAAGCAGCCATTGATAATTACCATACTGAGTGCACTGTGCAGCTCTTCTCACCGTGACTCCCCCCTGATCGGAATGGTGTGGGAATACTCCTGTTCTTTTGAAGGCACCAACATTCAATATATGTGTATTCATGCCCGTGCCTCCCCCTGCTGCTTTCACATTCCTTGATCCCGACAAACACTTTGCCCTTCAGAAATATCATGTGTACCACTCTAAATCAAATGATCTGCCCTACCATGTGACTTTACTCTCAGCAACAGTGTGGCATTTCCATCAGGTCCCATGTGTAGTGTCCACTCTTAAGGCCATCACCCACTCAAACGACTCACCCAAAGTCCCTGCATAATAGCCATCCTCCAGCCAGGGAACTTGTGCCCTCCCTTTATCTTACCTGGTTCTTGGGACTACTATTGTTGTTCCATGTGGTGGCGTCAGCCTTGGCTCTGCACCGATGCTCACTAATGATTCTAGATGGGAGATAAATGGATGCGCAAGATACTGAGGCAAGATGCCTTGGGAGAAGATGCAGTGTGGGATGTGCGATGTTGGTTCTTGGTTTTAGACCTACGTTGTGGTTGGACTCAAACGAAAACCAGGGGTATTCATGCTCCTGTGGTTCAAGGAGTCCAGCAGCTACCTTGTTGCGCTCAACCCTTGTCATGTTAGGGAATGGGAGTAGACGAGGATGGTGAAGGCCGCACCAGCTGCAGAATGAGATTTCTTTAAGCTTGGCACAGATGAATGGGATGGGACATGGAAATTAGCAGAATTTAATAGATGATAGTGAGTGCAGTAATCACGTACAATAATAATCGCTTACATTTTCACGGCCTCAGACCTCTGTTAGTGCTCATTTAACAATGTTCAATATCTTTATTCCAATGCATTTGCTTTAGAGTCAGGTACATTCTTCAAGCTCTGATTTTATTGACATGAAAGAACCATTAATTTGCTTAATGATGTTAAGTGGCCAACTTACTTGCACCTGTTTATGATAGATGAAAATTACATTGTTTATAGGAACAGACTTGCCACAATTCTCAGACTTATGGTGATTACTGGATTGTTCTTTGCATTTCGGACAGTATTATGAGGAATTCTGTGATTGTGCCAAGGCAATGTTTTCTGTATAATTATGGCATTGCTGCATTTGCAAGGAAAACCACTATCCTCAGTATAATTTGCAGAATACACAAAAAAAATGTTTCTTGCTCAAAGGGATCAAATGTTACTAAAAACAAAGACAAAAGGCGGTCCTCTGCAATAGCACATACTTTCCAAAGCTCAACGATGACCTTTCAGTTGGTGGGAGTACTCACTAATGAGGGGCACCTTTGCCTAACCAATATTGGCGTTCAAATGACAAAATCATTTTGTTAAAGATTGTGTTGAATTATGCTGCATAAATCACCTTTCCTTACTGCATTTTGTGCCTCACAATTTGGCCCCCTGAGTATTATCAATTCCTTCACTAGAATAGACCCTTGGAAATCATTCGATATATAAATGCTTAAGTCCTAAATCAATGTAAAAACAAGCATAGGCAGAACACTTAGGTCTTGACGTCGGCTGCCTGCCCTTTGACATTGCCAATGTTTGTTCTGTTTCAACATTGCTTTAGAAAACGTCATTGCTGGGGACGCTCCTGGGCCCTAACTAATATAAAAAATAACGTCTAAAAGCAAATAAAAACCCATTGTGGCATCTAGCAACTAGGGGGATCTATTCTGTGTGTGGATGTGCTCCTTGGGAATAACCAAAATGTCGTAAAGAAAAGTGATTAGTCAATGGCTGAAGTTGGCTGAATATTTGCTCTATATTGTATGCTGTAATAAAATGTGAATGACACAACACCAGACCAATGGTTGAAGAAGGTTGTCTGAAAGCAGTTAGAAGTAAGTGTAATATATTTTAATAAAATCAAAAGGTTTTGACAAAGAACAACCTTAAAAAGTACAAAAGAAAATATTACAATGGTTATTAATGCCGGATTTAAATAAATTACTTGTATTCGAAATCTTCATAACCTGTGTCTGTCTTATTTTCATGACTATGGGGGTCATTCTGACCTCGGCGGTAAAAGGCGCTTACCGCCGGTCAGAAGACCGCCATAACACCGCCGCGGTCGCGGTAAACCGCCACGGTCATTCTGACCCGCAACTGGCAAACCGCCAAAAACCCGACAACAACAAAAGTCCGCCACACCAACGGCCAGCGAAAAACTGGCGATGACCAAACCTCCATCATCACGCCAACAGAAATACGCCCATGCTATTCCGACCCACAAATCCCCGCAGCGGTCTTTCAACCGCGGTATTCCATTGGCGGTACACACCGCCGCGCTCAAAATACACACACCTTTACAAAACACAGCCACATTGGACAATTCAAAATACACACACCTGAGACACATACACACACCACTCCCACACACCCATTACAATATAAAACACACACCTACATCACCCACAAACCCTTACGACCACAATTGCGACTGAAGGCCAGAGAGAGACAGCACAGAATAGAGTACACCATCACACAGAGGCAAATCACAACATCACCCACACAATATCCACGCACAAAACACCATACACCACCACACTCACCACACTCTACAAAACATACACCACCCCACACCTCATCCACACCACCCCATGGCACCCCAAAGACACCCCAGGTTTTCTGACGCAGAACTCAGGGTCATGGTGGAGGAAATAGTTCGGGTAGAGCAGGTGCAGCACACCACCATTGCCAGGAAGATGGAGCTATGGCAAAGAATAGTGGACAGGGTCAACGCTGGGGGACAGCATCCACGAAATCGGGACGATATCAGGAAGCGGTGGAACGACTTACGGGGGAAGGTGCGTTCCATGGTATCAAGGCACAACATCGCGGTGCAGAAGACTGGCGGCGGACCCCCACCTACTCCCCCAGAATTTACAGCATGGGAGGAGCAAGTCTTGCACATCCTGCATCCTGAGGGCCTCGCAGGAGTAGCTGGAGGAATGGACTCTGGTAAGTCAAATCTTCACTACTTCATTCCCCCCACCTCACCTGCATGCCAAATCATACCCCCACCCCCATCACACCAACTCCTTGCAAATGGCTCACCATCACAACCCACCCATCCCAACACCTAGCCCTGCATGCCTCCACAAAGCATGGACACCCATCACCAAAGCATGCCCACTGCACATACCCATCTCCCCCACAAGTCACCGTCACAACAGCCCCCACAAGGGAATGACAGCACTGGGGTACACGGCCACCCACCCATTGCACACTATGGCACACACAGAAGCAATAACCATACTCTTATACCCCTGCAGGACCCGAACGCCACCACACCGCCCAGGAGGGTCCAGAAATGTCCATCCCACCCCCAGAAGAGGCCCCCAGTGATGACAGCAGCTCTGTCTCCCTGGACTCAGATGACCAGCCCGGCCCATCGGGGACCTCGGGACAGACGGTTCCCCTCACACAGCCACAGGCCACAGCAGACCTACCCCCCTCTGGGAACACCAGCACAGCTCCCACCCAGCGGACCCATGCCTCTGTCTCCAGGACACGTCAATCAGCGGTGTGTCCACCACTACAGGGCACCCAGGTTGACCCACCACCCCAACAACAGCAGGGACCTGGGGGCAGTGGTAGTGGGCACACGGTCCAGGGGACAGAGGCCCAGGGAAACAGGGGAACTGGGAGGGCTGCTGTGCGAAGGGGGGGGACAGGCCCAGGGAACCCACTCTCCACGAGGCCCTCTCCTCCATCATGGGAGCATACCACCGCTCCCAGGAGACGATGGCTACGGTACTGGCCAGGTTCCAGGAGATCCAGGTACTGCAGGAGGAACAGTACATGGGGTTCAGGGAAGAACTCCGAGCCATTAGGTCCGCAATGGGGACCATCGTCGTGGCTCTTAACCAGATTGTCACCACATTGCGGGACCATGTGGCACCACAAAAGGCCCCTGTCACTAGCATGGACCAGGAACAGCCTACCACCTCCGCCGGCGCTAGTGGACAGGAGGCCCCCATACAACAACAGGCCACCAGAACCCCACCTCCTGCAGAAGAAGAACCACCCCACAAGCAGTACCTGAGATCTAGGAAGAAGACAGAGTAGGATGCCAAGACCCCCGCCAGCAAAGGATACCCCCTGATGTCATCCCACTGTCCCACATTGTCACCCTGTCCAACCTTGAACTGCCCCTGCTCCATCCTTCAATAGGCATATGGACAATGCACCTGTGAGACTGAAAATCTGGACTCTGCCATGGACATTACTCCACCATCACCCATCACCGATTTTCAAGCATGTCCCTAAATCTAGCACTTAAATAAAATCACTTATTGCACTAAAATTATCTGGAGTCTGCTTGTATTTTGAACAAATGTATTAGACATAACGGTGCCAAAATGTTCAGTTACATTGTGATGACAACATACCACTGTCACACAGCTGTAGTCCATGGGCAAACAAAGCAGAGGTCACGCAGTGGGGCCCACATCTCTGAAAACGGAAGGGAAAGTCACAACTCAGTTAACATAAACTGGGGGGAAACTCAGACAGTAGAGAGGCAGGAGACTGTAAGTACATGTAAAATGGCGGTGTTGATTCGTACCTGTGTTTTATTGAAAATACTGTTGTATCACTGTGTCCCTGTTGTCTGTGTTGTCCCCGTCGTCTTCCTCCTCTTCACTCTCCACAGGCTCCACAGCTGCCACCACACCACCCTCTGGACCATCCTCCTGCAGGAAAGGCACCTGGCGTTGCAAAGCCAGGTTGTGAAGCATACAGCAGGCCACGATGATCTGGCACACCTTCTTCGGTGAGTACATTAGGGATCCACCTGTCATATGCATGCACCTAAACCTGGCCTTCAGGAGGCCGAAGGTCCGCTCGATCACCCTCCTAGTCCGCCCATGGGCCTCATTGTACCGTTCCTCTGCCCTGGTCCGGGGATTCCTCACTGGGGTCAGTAGCCACGACAGGTTGGGGTAACCAGAGTCACCAATTAGCCACACACGGTGTCTCTGTAGCTGTTCCATCACATAAGGGATGCTGCTATTTCGCATGATGTACGTGTCATGCACTGACCCAGGGAACTTGGCATTTACATGGGAGATGTACTGGTCAGCCAAACAGACCACCTGGACATTCATAGAATGATAACTTTTTCTGTTCCTGTACACCTGTTCACTTTCACTTGGGGGGACCAAAGCCACATGGGTCCCATCAATGGCACCAATGATGTTGGGAATATGTCCAAGGGCATAGAAATCACCCTTCACTGTAGCCAAATCGCCCACCTCAGGGAAAACAATGTAGCTCCGCATGTATTTCATCAGGGCAGACAACACTCTGGACAAAACCTTAGAAAACATAGGCTGAGACATCCCTGATGAAATGGCCACTGTTGTTTGGAATGATCCACTTGCCAAAAAATGGAGTACTGACAGAACCTGCACCAGAGGGGGAATCCCTGTGGGTTGGCGAATGGGTGACATCAGGTCTGGCTCCAGCTGGGCACACAGTTCCTGTATAGTGGCTCGGTTAAGTCTGTATGTCAGTATGACATGTCTTTCTTCCGTTGTCGACAGGTCCACCAGCAGTCTGTACACGGGAACATTCCTCCATCTCCTCGCAAGTCCCAGCGGACGGTGCCTAGGAAGGACAACATGGAGCACAGAGTCAAGCAAACCACAGGTACGTTCCCACAGCTTGCACAGTACACGATTCGCTATGCATTGAATGGCTTGTATGAGTGGCAATGCAAGGCCTAGGCCTGTGTGACGCAGTAGAAATTAAGCCATGTGGGCCCTTGAAATGGCGGCTGCCTGACCTGTGAAGTGTGACAATGGGATGTGAGGTCAATGCGCTGGCGTGGCACACCGTGGCGGTAGGCGGTCGAAGACCGTGGTGCAAAGCCGCATTGGTTAACATAGAACCCTATGGGTTTCAGGAGCCAATGACGAAGTGTGCCGGCGGTCGTGGTACGCACCGCCGCGGTACGCACCGCCGCGGGCGTGACCACCATTTTCTATCAGCTTAATCACTCGAGACCTGATCATCCACAGGAGAGGACCTATACTGCAAGTGCTGCTGTGACCTCGGTCTGGAAGAAACAATGGCTGCTGCGACTGGGGAAAGGGCCCCTGCCTTCACTTCTGAAGAATTGGAGAAACTCATGGATAGGATCCTCCCCCAGTATGCGCTACTCTACGGTCCTCCAGACCAACAGGTTAGTACACTGGGACCATACTTTGTGGGCAATGCCTGGGTTGAGTGGGGTGAATGAACGAAGGTGCGGAGGGGAGCGTATGAGGCATGCATCAAACGACAGATGAGTGCATGTGCCACATGGCAAGGGTGGGGATGGGGGGACACTCACATCGAGCATGCAGAAAATGTTGATATTTTGTTTTCTCTCCCTGTACGTGTCACATAGCTCAGTGCCCATCAGAAAGTCGACATTTGGCGTGCCATCGCCAAGGACGTCCGGACCCTGGGGGTCCACAACAGATGGGGCACCCACTGCCGCAAGCGGTGGGAGGACATCCGCCGCGGGAGCAGAAAGACCGCGGAGGCTCTGCTGGGGATGGCCTCCCAACGTAGGAGTGGTGCCACTCGTCTATTGACCCCCCTGATGTCTCGGATCCTGGCAGTGGCCTACCCAGATTTGGATGGGCGCGTGAGGACATCACAGCAGACACAAGGGGGTGAGTACATGCACATTCTGCTATCTTAGCGCGCAGTGGAGGTGTCTGGGTGGGGGAGCAGGGATGTGGGTATCCCTAGGCCAGGGCAATTTCTGTAGGCTAGTCCCCTCCGTAAGGCATGGCCCTGTGCCCCCGCCCTCCACCTCTGTAGGGTGCCAAGTACAGCTATCCATGGCCTTGTGTCACCTATGTGTGCAGATGTCGTCCATTGGCTTGTAGGCCAAGTCTCACTGATTGAGTAGTGTACCCCAAGTGCGCGGCGTAATGCAGGGGGCTTCTGTGTCTGTCCTCTCCGCCAACTGTGTTGCCAATGCATGCACTCAACATGTCTTTATTTCTCCCCCCCCTTTTTTTGTCTGCTCTTCCTGTTCATGTGTGCATTAGCATCATCTGGCGGAGGAGAAGGGGCATTGGAGCACGAGGGAGCTGCATCTCACATGGCCCCGGAGGGCCATGCAACGGACTCTGATTTCACCAGTGAGACGGAGGGCGAGGGGGGCTCCACAACGGGGACACGTGGAGACATCAGCGACACTGACACGTCCTCGGAAGGGAGCTCCCTTGTGGTGGCGGCAACATCTGTGCCCACCGCAACAACAGGTACAGCCGCCACCCAGCGCACCAGCTCCGCCCTCCAAGCAGCCCCTCAGCGTTCGCACCGTGCCCGCTCGCACACCAAGGAGGGCATCTCCTTCGCCCCAGGCACCTCAGGCCCTGCCCCAGTTACCCCTGCTGCCCTCAGTGAGGAGGTCATTGACCTCCTCCGGACGCTCATTGTTGGGCAGTCTACCCTTTTGAATGCCATCCAGGGTGTGGAAAGGGAGGTGCATCGGAGCAATGCATACCTGGAGGGCATTCATTCGGGTCAGGCTGCCCATCAGCGATCGTTCAACGCTCTGGCCTCAGCACTGACGGCAGCCATTGTCCCTGTCTCCTGCCTCCCTCCTGCAACTCCCTCCACCCAGTCCCACTCCCCTGTTCCTCTGCCTATCCCAGACACACCTACAGACCAGCCTGCACACACCTCAACACCCAAGGTCAGCTCATCCAAACATAAGCACCACACATCCCACAAGCATTCACACAAGCAACATCCACATGCAGACATGCCAACAGCCACTGCCTCCTCTGTGTCCCCCTCCTCCTCGTCTCCCTCCTCCCTCCCTGTGACGTCTCCACTCACACTTGCATGCACCACTTCATCAGCCACTACGTCCATCACCAGCACACCCACCAGAACACTCCGCACACGTGCAGTCACCACCCCCACTGCCATTTACACGTCCCCTGTGTCCTCTCCCAGTGTGTCTGTCATCCCCTCTTCCAAACCACACAAACGCAGGCAGCCACCCACCCAACAGCCATCCACCTCACGACAGCCTCCGTCACAAGCACCTGCACCCAACGACAGCACACTTGACTCTCCTACAACCACATCCTCTTCCTCCACTCCCATACCCACTGAACCTACCCTTCCCATTGCTCCTAAAAAGTTTTTCCTCTCCAAACTTAACCTCTTTCCATCACCTGACCCACCCCCTCCATCTCGTAAAAGTCCAATCAGCACCTCAGCCACCACAAGCCCTGGACCTACAAGGACCATAGTCCAGGGATATTGGAGTCCACCACCTTCGAGGGCAGCTACATCGGCCAGCAGCAAAGGGACAGCCAGCCCACCCCCTGGGAAAAAATCCAAAAAAGCCAAGGGCCGGCGCGAGAGGACAGAGACGGCAGCCTCCACAGGCACCACCCTGGCACCGTCAGGAAGTGGGGTGCCACCTGGCACATCTCCAAAGAGAGGCAAGGGCCACAGAGGATCAGGCAAGGATGGCAAGGGCAGCACGGCCGACAAGTCCGGCAGCAGGCGAGCTGCCCAGGAGGGCCCCAACAGACCCATTCCGGGGGTGAAGGAGTACACCCACGGGCACGGGACACCAGCACAGGAGGGCCCCGCAAGCAAGAAGTCGGATGGCGAGTGAACACCATATATTGGCCAGATCTGGTGCCCTGGAGACACATGTGAAGAACCGCTGAACAGGGCCCTTCCAGACAAGCACCGCTGAACAGGGCACCGTCGTCTCAAGAACCGCTGGACAGGGCCCTTCAAGACAAGCACCGCTGAACAGGGCACCGCCGTCTCAAGAACCGCTGGACAGGGCCCTTCAAGACAAGCACCGCTGAACAGGGCCCTTCAAGACAAGCACTGCTGAACAGGGCCCTTCAAGACAAGCACCGCTGAACAGGGCACCGCCGTCTCAAGAACCGCTGAACAGGGCCCTTCAAGACAAGCACCGCTGAACAGGGCACCGCCGTCTCAAGAACCGCTGAACAGGGCCCTTCAAGACAAGCACCGCTGAACAGGGCCCTTCAAGACAAGCACCGCTGAACAGGGCACTGCCGTCTCAAGAACCGCTGGACAGGGCCCTTCAAGACAAGCACCGCTGAACAGGGCCCTTCAAGACAAGCACCGCTGAACAGGGCACCGCCGTCTCAAGAACCGCTGAACAGGGCCCTTCAAGACAAGCACTGCTGAACAGGGCCCTTCAAGACAAGCACCGCTGAACAGGGCACCGCCGTCTCAAGAACCGCTGAACAGGGCCCTTCAAGACAAGCACCGCTGAACAGGGCCCTTCAAGACAAGCACCGCTGAACAGGGCACCGCCATCTCAAGAACCGCTGAACAGGGCCCTTCAAGACAAGCACCGCTCCGCTGGGCCCTTCCTCTCAAGCACCGCTCCGCTGGGCCCTTCCTCTCAAGCACCGCTCCGCTGGGCACTTCAACTCATGCACCGCTCCGCTGGACACCGCCGTCTCTGCACCGCTCCGCTGGGCCCTTCCTCTCAAGCACCGCTCCGCTGGGCCCTTCAACTCATGCACCGCTCTGCTGGGCACCGCCGTCTCTGCACTGCTCCGCTGGGCCCTTCCTCTCAAGCACCACTCCGCTGGGCCCTTCAACTCAAGCACCGCTCCGCTGGGCCCTTCCTCTCAAGCACCGCTCCGCTGGGCCCTTCAACTCAAGCACCGCTCCGCTGGGCCCTTCAACTCAAGCACCGCTCCGCTGGGCCCTTCCTCTCAAGCACCGCTCCGCTGGGCCCTTCAACTCAAGCACCGCTCCGCTGGGCCCTTCCTCTCAAGCACCGCTCCGCTGGGCCCTTCAACTCAAGCACCGCTCCGCTGGGCCCTTCCTCTCAAGCACCGCTCCGCTGGGCCCTTCAACTCAAGCACCGTTCCGCTGGGCACTTCCTCTCAAGCACCGCTCCGCTGGACCCTTCCTCTCAAGCACCGCTCCGCTGGGCACTTCAACTCATGCACCGCTCCGCTGGACACCGCCGTCTCTGCACCGCTCCGCTGGGCCCTTCCTCTCAAGCACTGCTCCGCTGGGCCCTTCAACTCATGCACCGCTCCGCTGGGCACCGCCATCTCTGCACTGCTCCGCTGGGCCCTTCCTCTCAAGCACCGCTCCGCTGGGCCCTTCAACTCAAGCACCGCTCCGCTGGGCCCTTCCTCTCAAGCACCGCTCCGCTGGGCCCTTCAACTCAAGCACCGCTCCGCTGGGCCCTTCAACTCAAGCACCGCTCCGCTGGGCCCTTCAACTCAAGCACCGCTCCGCTGGGCCCTTCCTCTCAAGCACCGCTCCGCTGGGCCCTTCAACTCAAGCACCGCTCCGCTGGGCCCTTCCTCACAAGCACCGCTCCGCTGGGCCCTTCAACTCAAGCACCGCTCCGCTGGGCCCTTCCTCTCAAGCACCGCTCCGCTGGGCCCTTCAACTCAAGCACCGCTCCGCTGGGCCCTTCCTCTCAAGCACCGCTCCGCTGGGCCCTTCAACTCAAGCACCGCTCCGCTGGGCCCTTCCTCTCAAGCACCGCTCCGCTGGGCCCTTCAACTCATGCACCGCTCCGCTGGACACCGCCGTCTCTGCACCGCTCCGCTGGGCCCTTCAACTCAAGCACCGCTGACACATTGGCAGAAGGGGCAGGCCCGGATCAGTGTCGGACAGGGCTGCACGATACACTCTGGGCACCAAGACTCCTCCAGTACCGCTGGAGTCTGTCATCCACTTGAGAGACTGTGGCTTTGCACTCCCCAGGATGGCACAGTGGGCAAGCCACCCACTGTAGGGACTTGTGAGACTGTGGCTTTGCACTCCCCAGGATTGCACAGTGGGCAAGCCACCCACTGTAGGGACTTGTGAGACTGTGGCTTTGCACTCCCCAGGATTGAACAGTGGGCAAGCCACCCACTGTAGGGACTTGAGAGACTGTGGCTTTGCACTCCCCAGGATTGAACAGTGGCCATGGAGGCCCCTCGTGGATCTGGCGTCATGTGGCTGAGGTGCCCCCACTTCCCTTCCCCCTGAGGTGCCTGTAGTTTTCCTATCTGATGCCCCTGCAGTGTTCTCTCCAATGGATTCGGGTCTCATGTGTGGGCTTTGCCCATGTGTTGAGGACCATTGGCCCACGTACAATGACAGAAAGCCAATTTTGACGGGACTATTTACATATGTGTATATAGTTACGGGATGTTCGACTTACTTATTTACTTAGCCTTACAATATATTTGAATTCCAATAACATATTATTTTTTCTTTGCATTCTTCCGGGGGATTTGGGGGGTGTCACTCTGAGTTGTTGCTCTGCATTGGTGTGTAGGTAGTTGGGTGGGGGGGTGGGGTCGCGTATGTGTGTGCCCGTATTCTTTTCTCCTCCCCCCTCCCCTGTGTCGTAGGTGCAGTACTCACCGTTGTCTTCTGCGCCGGCGTTCGTACTCCTGGTAGAGGAGCAGGTAGACAATTGCTTGTAGGATGTGTAGTTCTGGTTCCATGCTGTCCAGATTCCTCGTGGAGTGTGTAGGGTGAGCGTTTTCCCGTTCGTAGTCTGTTTCCGCCGTGTTTTTATCTGCGGGGCTCCCGCCCCGGAAAAGGTGGCGGATTGGTGAGTTGTGATAGGGTGGGCGGTACATTGTCTGCCGCCTGTCTGTTGGCGGTGACCGCTGCGCTGTTTGTTTGTCCCGCCGTGGCGGTCGGAGTGTTAAAGTGGCGGTCTGTGTTGGCGGTTCCCACCAGGGTCAGAATTCCATTTTTTTGGCTGCCTGCCTGTTGGCGGGTTGGCCGCCGCTTTAACACCGACCGCCAGGGTTGGAATGACCCCCTATATGTAACAGCTTATTCAACGGATGCAAACACACAGGGCTTTTAAGTCTGTAAATAATATGTGAAAGCAAGGACAGTAACACGTCACCCTGTGTCACTAATCGCTGTTGTTCATATGGTGTTTTATTTGCTGTTAAATGGCCCCTTTTGAGGGGTTACCATTGGCGAACCAAATCTGTGGTGGCATCTAAACTTGTGTTTTCGGAGGAGGTGTTGGGGCCATATTTCCACATACATTTTGTAAAGTCTGCTAGCTACTACAATGTGGATGTGATGCTCGATTAATGTGGTAATGCGGTTTTATATATTAAGGCCCTCAACCGCCAGAAGACCGTACCGCGGTCAAAAGACCGCGGCGGTCATTCTGACTTTCCCACTGGGCTGGCGGGCGACCGCCAAAAGGCCGCCCGCCCGCCCGCCCGCCCAGCGGGAAAGCACCAGCAACGGGGAAGCCGGCTCCGAATGGAGCCGGCGGAGTTGCTGGTGTGCGACGGGTGCAGTTGCGATTTTCAGTGTCTGCCAAGCATGGCACTGCAGGGGCCCCCAGGGGCCCCACGACACCCGTTCCCGCCAGCCTGGTTCTGGCGGTGAAAACCGCCAGAACCAGGCTGGCGGGAAGGGGGTCGGAATCCCCATGGCGGCGCTGCTTGCAGCGCCGCCGTGGAGGATTCACAGGGGCAGCGGGAAACCAGCGGAAAACCGCCGGCTTCCCTTTTCTGACCGCGGCTTTACCGCCGCGGTCAGAATAGCCCCAGAAGCACTGCCAGCCTGTTGGCGGTGCTTCCTCCGTCCCCTACCCTGGCGGTCTCGGACCGCCAGGGTAGGAATGACCCCCTAAATGTTTGCATTAACCTGACAATAACACGCAAACACCCAGTGTTATTTGAAGAATGTAATCATGCTCATTCACGTTTAACATTAGTTATTGTAGGCCTTAGTTTCAAAATGGAGTAATGCTGTTTGCCATCCTGTTTCATGACACGTCAACCTTGTATTTCTAGGAAAGTTGAACTCCTAATACTGAGGAACGAAATATTTTTTCACTTGCTTTCCCCTGTGAAGAAGTGTTTTCTTTTCATTGTAATCCTTGTGGAATATTTTAGTGCATAGTGTATTCTAAAAGACACCTGCTTTGTGCTAATGAGTTTACACGTTTTATCTTGTTACCTATAGTGTAAGTTTGGAGGACACTGAGAGAAACTAGTGAGAAAGCCTTGAGAATCTCTTGACTATACAATTGTATCATCTTGTGTAATCCTGAATGGACTGCTTTTCCCAAGAACAATGTGTAGGTGTGTGAAATATCAGAATTCTGTTTTTAATTAACAGCAGAGATGAAGTGAACAAATGCACGTTACTTTAGACTTGAGACTGAGGTAGCACAAGCTTTAGACATTTCCTTTTGAGGCATCCTTATACCCAATTGTCATCTGATCTATAAAACTTTTATGATTTTTATCTGCATATAAATTGAGGCATACACTTTCATAATGTAATTTGCTATTAATCTGATTGATTTTTGACTTCTGAAATGTATAACATGTTATTAAACCTTTATAGTTTGAAACTACACATTCCCTTTGTTTTTGTTCTCCTTCCTTCTTCTCAAACTGAACTTGAATATGAACTATCTTCACCTCTAATGCCTTTTGGTACTGGGTACGTCAAAGCGGGACAGTGTTATATATCAATTGGTTTTATTATGCAGTTTTTTAGATATGCCTGAGTATCAATTGTATTGTAATGTATTCTAGATTTTTATTGTACTTATAAGGTCTATTTTAATTAGATCAAATAAAGTTTATGATCGATTGAAACATTCTCTGTCGATATTTAGGAGCAGAATGTGTTTCACATATGACTGAATGTAATTGAATTTGCTGACCAGACAGTCTTGGAAATTCTACCTATCTGATAGCGCTTTATGGTCTCTGAAATGTGCATGAAGCACTAACAAAATCTGGTTGCAATGGATGGTTTCCAGCTAAGAACTACAACATTTAGAATTTACTCCCAAATTAAAATATTGCCCTGATGTAAAACTGCATTTTCAAACTTCCAATGCCCCATTTGGATTATTGACAGTGTTAAAGCATTTCTGAAGGTGGTTACAATATCCTAGGCATGTGAGTATAAGTATGGCAGTGCGTTTTGGTTATGTCGTTTTGATTGTGAGTTGATGAGAGTTGTGATGTTCGCAGTTTTTAATGATTAGTCATGCTTTTGAGTTTTTGTGTCAAATTCTGCCCTGTTTGTGTTGAAGATGAAACTTGAAGTGATTTCTCATGGATGTTGCTTGTGCTTCTGGAGATTAATATGCTTCTTGTTCAGTGTTGGAATTGGTCATTGAATTTGTCGTAATCCAAGGTGCCGGTATAGATATATTTATGTGGTATTTGACTTGTCTTTAAGGTTGAGGTGTTGGACTGTGAGGCGCCACAGCAACACCAACTATGGACTTATTTAACTTATTTTGCTAGATTGTCCTAACTGAGATTGGTGTTCAGTTGATGCTTGGTGCACAGGAGTAGACCACACTAGTCAGGGTGAGTTCTTGCCGGTCGAGAACTTACTTTGTGTATTTGATAGTGCCAAGAGAGTACTATTCTTTATTTTCCTTAAACGGATTTCTGATTCTATTTTGTTTAGGTAAACAGAAAAGAATTGTTTTATATTTTTGGTATTTTTGCTTATGTGAAGCAAATCGGAGTGAAGTAAGAATCGTGGTGGTACTGCGAGTTACAAAATTAGGTGTTGCACTGAGGTTGATTGTTCAGCCTGTGTGCCATGCTAAAACTGGTCATTACATTGTTTGGTGTTGCACTGCAGTTGGTTGGTTCCATGAAGTAATGCTGAGATTGGATGCTTGTGTTGTTGACTACTGTGTTGTGATTTTGCTGGAAAACCGCTAGCCATTTAATTTGGGATTTACAATTCTTCTGTTTATTCTATGTGAATTGCAAAGATTAACTACTTTAACAAAATAAGAGCTATGTTGAGAAATGTCAGTGTACCTGTGTGAGGGTGAGGAGGCTCCTCCAGAGAGGACAGCAGCATACATTAAGCCCACTAATGTCAAGTCACACATGTATCTGGAGCAAAAAATGAATTGAGATCACGGTGAAAGATGGGAGTTTGCAATATCCCGAATATGGCACCTTTAGTGTGAGAACAAGTGAAAATCTGAGACTGGCGATATATGAGCTGAACCCCTAACCAAGTCCTGCACAATTTGAAGCAATAATGCATTCGAAAATGATGTGCATGAGGAGAAACATAAATCACAAACAAGGAATGAAGGGCCAAATGCACTAACATTAGACATCCCGATTTCCTAATTGCGATTAACTCTAAATCAGAATTAGGAAATCAATATTCCTAATGTGTGAAATGCTTTATTTCCAAATAGTGATTTCTAGTAGGTTGCACATCAACCTACCTCATGAATATTAGTGAGGGAGGTCGCAATTTGCAACCCATTAGGGATCGCAGCTATCACTTGAATGGTAGCCTGCTGAGGTCAGCAGACCACCATGTCTGTGCTTGCTTTTTAATAAAGTAATCTTTATTTTTTTTAAATACAGTCCATCTTTCTTAAAGGCAAACAGAATGTGTTTAAAAAGAAAAAATGAAACTTTGAAGTTTCATTTTTTTAAAGTAGGCAGTAATCCGTGGGACCTCTGCCTGCACTTACATTTTTTTTTTTTAACATTCTCAAAGGGAAAAGCGTCCCAAGTGGAGCCTTGCCATTTGTTAATGGGTAAATACCACATGCTGGTAAAGTATTACTATTTTGTTATTGGAATTCAGTCGCAAAACAATAATACATACCATACCGATTCAGTAATTGGAGGGGATGTCCAAAGCAAGCCCCTTCCAAATACTGAATTGCAAATGCAAATTGCAATTTGGTATCAAGTTACTGAATCGCATTTTGTATTTTAGAAAACTTATTTTTCCAGTTGCAAATGGCCCGATTCTGTGAATTGGCCCGTTTGAGACTGGAAAAAAAGCTTTGTATATCTGACCCAAAGTCCATAGTTGGATAGAGTTAAGATGGAAATAGGGCAACAGGGGTGGCGAGAAAATTTGATTGACGTCATAGGTGTGTATCCAGTAAAAATAAAGGAAAAGACCGGGACGAAGAAGTTATGAGCGAGGGATGGGGATATCAAGAGAGTCAGAAGTTGACAGTGATTTGGATGCTGAGTTTTTGGATGATTTGCTGAATCCCCAACCACCTTCCTGTGATGTTGTCCCTATGCCTGTGGTGTGCTCTCTGACCCAGGTGGTGATGGGACTGATTCAACAGTAGTGATCGGCTGAAAGCCTCCAGCATGCTGGTACAAATGACTGGTACTCTGAAATGCAAATTAGCCAAGGTGTGTGCATCTACCTCTTCAAAACGGCCTGATGCTCTCATAGTAATTACATTATTATTCCAGGAATTAATTCAGTGATTTGTCAGTCCTGTTCAATCAAATCAGTGGACCACTTTCAGTATGAAGCGATGAGGATGTTGTGTTAAGCTTTGAGGATTGATCAGAGATTCCACTGTAGTTACCGACCACAAGCCTCTGGCATTGTGGGACAAATCAATGGCACTCTGAAATGCAAACTGGCCAAGGTGTGTGGCTCTTTCTCTTTAAAATGTCCTGATGGTCTTTCCCTTGTTCTGATGAACCTTCAAAGCACTACCAATCAAAAAAGAGGTCTCTCCCCCATGAAATCCTGGTGAGGGAGAGCCATGAGGATTCCAATGTACCTCCAGCTGCTTTTGCGAATAATATGATGATATGGTTATTGATTATTACAAAGGAATAGCTTATCTGAAGCGTTCTGTTTCTCATCAGGTTGACTTGACGGCCCGAGTCCAGGGGATTGGGTCCTGCTAATAAAGCAAGTTGGGTCTTGAGCCTTCTTGGAAAGGACCCTATCAGAACATCCTTGTGTCAATCACTGCCGTAAAGTGAGACAGATTTCTGAACTGGATTGGAACAGATGCAAGCATGACTGCTGGACAGAGTCCCCCAGAGAGATGTTCACATCTTGCCACTCCAGATCCATCATTAGGTGTCATTAGTACTTTTGCTGTCATTACTGCCCTTATGCGTGGGGGGGGCGTGGCTAAGCCGGCCAAGATGGCAGACACGAGCCGATAGAGCTCTGCGTCCCAACTCTGAATTATCTGACACCAAAAGGCTTACGAGGGGCCAGTAACTCCTAAACAACTGGCGCCCCACAGTGATGAGTCTCCCTGAGCCTCCGGGGATCCTGACTGCGGTCCCTGCGGCGCAGCGGCGGACAAAAGTGGGCCATGCGCAGCTACGGGCGGCGACCCGCGTGTGTGAGGTGCGAAGAGGAGGTCGTGCCTGTTGAGAACGCTGCTGTTGCATCTGGCTCGTGGGGGTAACGGCACCTGCGGAGTCGCTGGGGCAGGACATGTGCCCACACTAAGTGAGTCGCGTGGCGGCCGGCGCGCCCGGGTGCACAACGGTGCGGAGGGCGCGATCCCTGGCACGGTGCTGCGGGTGCTGAGGAGGAGACGTGGGCCTGCTCCTGCGCGACTTGGACGGAGCGCGACTCTGAGTGAGCTCGACTGCGGAATTAAACTGGATGGCCCGGGGGACGGAGCGCCTAGAGGACGAAAAAGACTTTGACGGTTAGGCTGCTCGTACTGCTGCGCAATATCATTCCTGGAGCACATGCAAGCGGGCCTAACCCAACCTAAATTGATGCAACGTCGCTGCAGGCCGCTGATGGTGAGACTCGGAGGTGGCCTTACCGCTGGTCCTCGGGCCAGGAGCTGGAAGTCAGCCCTCACTAAACTGCACGGGGGGAGGCTAAGCCATGCAGTTCAGCCAGATGAAGGGACATAGGCAAACGTCCTAGCAGGCTCACCCTACTGCATAGTTGTGACACTGTCTGAAACAACCTTCACTGGCCTGACTGGGTGTGCTGGTGGGCTCCACGAGACGGAATCCCCTGAGAGCTACCTCGTGGGCAAAGCAACGACCTACAGTACCGCTGACATTTATACAGGCTATGGATATGGCGGGGACTGGCCACCTCCGCTCTGGAACCAGTGCTAAGCATCTGCAGGACGCCGCAACTCAAGACAGCCAAAAACGTGATGCCGTACTAGCGGCGGCGGAGCACATCGACGATTCGCTGGAGCGTGCCTGCACATCTCTGGAAGCCAAAATAGACAAGGTGGCCAGCGATCTTGTTTTGTTTCATGCGGATCACCGCAATTTCGCGGAAAAGACAGGTACAATTGAGGCACGAATAGACAAACTAGCGCCCGCGACATCCTGCCTAGAGACCGTAATGCGAGACTGTAGGAGGCTGGACTGGCTTGTAGTGAGTACCAAGGGGTACTTACACCTTGCACCAGGCCCAGTTACCCCTTATTAGTGTATAGGGTGTCTAGCAGCTTAGGCTGATAGATAATGGTAGCTTAGCAGAGCAGCTTAGGCTGAACTAGGAGACGAGTGAAGCTCCTACAGTACCACTAGTGTCATATGCACAATATCATAAGAAAACACAATACACAGATATACTAAAAATAAAGGTACTTTATTTTTATGACAATATGCCAAAAGTATCTCAGTGAGTACCCTCAGTATGAGGATAGCAAATATACACAAGATATATGTACACAATACCAAAATATGCAGTAATAGTATTAGAAAACAGTGCAAACAATGTATAGTTACAATAGGATGCAATGGGGACACATAGAGATAGGGGCAACACAAACCATATACTCCAAAAGTGGAATGCGAACCACGAATGGACCCCAAACCTATGTGACCTTGTAGAGGGTCGCTGGGACTGTAAGAAAACAGTGAGGGTTAGAAAAATAGCCCACCCCAAGACCCTGAAAAGTGAGTGCAAAGTGCACTAAAGTTCCCCAAAGGACATAGACGTCGTGATAGGGGAATTCTGCAGGAAAGACACAAACCAGCAATGCAACAACAATGGATTTCCAGTCGAGGGTACCTGTGGAACAAGGGGACCAAGTCCAAAAGTCACAAGCAAGTCGGAGATGGGCAGATGCCCAGGAAATGCCAGCTGTGGGTGCAAAGAAGCTGCTACTGGACAGTAGAAGCTGAGGATTCTGCAGGACCAATAAGGGCTAGAGACTTCCCCTTTGGAGGATGGATCCCCCACGCCATGGAAAGTTGTGCAGAAGTGTTTTTCTGAAGAAAGACCGCCAACAAGCCTTGCTAGCTGCAAATCGTGCGGTTAGGGTTTTTGGATGCTGCTGTGGCCCAGGAGAGACCAGGATGTCGCCAATTGCGTCTGGGGACAGAGGGGGCGTCGAGCAAGACAAGGAGCCCTCTCAGAAGCAGGCAGCACCCGCAGAAGTGCCAGAACAGGCACTACGAAGTGGAGTGAAACGGTGTAGGAGGTCGTGCAATGCAGATTAGAGTGCCGTGGACCCAGGCTGGACTGTGCACAAAGGATTTCTGCCGGAAGTGCACGGAGGCCGGAGTAGCTGCAAAAGTTGCGGTTCCCAGCAATGCAGTCTGGTGTGGGGAGGCAAGGACTTACCTCCACCAAACTTGGACTGAAGAGTCACTGGACTGTGGGAGTCACTTGGACAGAGTTGCTGGATTCAAGGGACCTCGCTCGTCGTGCTGAGAGGAGACCCAGGGTACCGGTGATGCAGTTCTTTGGTGCCTGCGGTTGCAGGGGGACGATTCCGTCGACCCACGGGAGATTTCTTCGGAGCTTCTAGTGCAGAGAGGAGGCAGACTACCCCCACAGCATCCACCACCAGGAAAGCAGTCGAGAAGGCGGCAGGATCAGCGTTACAGAGTTGCAGTAGTCGTCTTTGCTACTTTGTTGCAGTTTTGCAGGCTTCCAGCGCGGTCAGCAGTCGATTCCTTGGCAGAAGGTGAAGAGAGAGATGCAGAGGAACTCGGATGAGCTCTTGCATTCGTTATCTAAGGAATCCCCAAAGACAGAGACCCTAAATAGCCAGAAAAGAGGGTTTGGCTACCTAGGAGAGAGGATAGGCTAGCAACACCTGAAGAGCCTATCAGAAGGAGTCTCTGACGTCACCTGCTGGCACTGGCCACTCAGAGCAGTCCAGTGTGCCAGCAGCACCTCTGTTTCCAAGATGGCAGAGGTCTGGAGCACACTGGAGGAGCTCTGGGCACCTCCCAGGGGAGGTGCAGGTCAGGGGAGTAGTCACTCCCCTTTCCTTTGTCCAGTTTCGTGCCAGAGCAGGGCTGAGGGGTCCCTGAACCGGTGTAGACTGGCTTATGCAGAAATGGGCACCATCTGTGCCCATGAAAGCATTTCCAGAGGCTGGGGGAGGCAACTCCTCCCCAGCCCTAACACCATTTTCCAAAGGGAGAGGGTGTAACACCCTCTCTCCGAGGAAGTCCTTTGTTCTGCCTTCCTGGGCCAAGCCTGGCTGGACCCCAGGAGGGCAGAAACCTGTCTGAGGGGTTGGCAGCATCAGCAGCTGCAGTGAAACCCCGGGAAAGGCAGTTTGAAAGTACCCAGGTCTTAGCTACAGACCTGTGGGATCATGGGATTGTGCCAACTATGCCAGGGTGGCATAGAGGGGGCAATTCCATGATCATAGACATGTTACATGGCCATATTTGGAGTTTCCATTGTGAAGCTACATATAGGTAGTGACCTATATATAGTGCAGGCGTGTAATGGAGTCCCCGCACTCACAAAGTCCGGGGAATTGGCCCTGAACAATGTGGAGGCACCTTGGCTAGTGCCAGGGTGCCCACACACTAAGTAACTTAGCACCCAACCTTTACCAGGTAAAGGTTAGACATATAGGTGACTTATAAGTTACTTAAGTGCAGTGTAAAATGGCTGTGAAATAACGTGGACGTTATTTCACTCAGGCTGCAGTGGCAGGCCTGTGTAAGAATTGTCAGAGCTCCCTATGGGTGGCAAAAGAAATGCTGCAGCCCATAGGGATCTCCTGGAACCCCAATATCCTAGGTACCTCAGTACCATATACTAGGGAATTATAAGGGTGTTCCAGTATGCCAATGTAAATTGGTAAAATTGGTCACTAGCCTGTTAGTGACAATTTGAAAGAAATGAGAGAGCATAACCAATGAGGTTCTGATTAGCAGAGCCTCAGTGAGAGAGTTAGTCATAACACAGGTAACACATTCAGGCACACTTATGAGCACTGGGGCCCTGGCTGGCAGGGTCCCAGTGACACATACAACTAAAACAACATATATACAGTGAAAAATGGGGGTAACATGCTAGGCAAGATGGTACTTTCCTACACAACCCCCCCCCCCCAACGAAGGACAATAAGACTTGCCATGACCTGATGAGTCTTCATTGTCTAAGTGGAAATATCTGGAGAGTCCATCTGCATTGGAGTGGCTACTCCCAGGTGTATGTTCTACTGTATAGTCCATTCCCTGTAGCGATATGGACCACCTCAACAATTTAGGATTTTCACCTTTCATTTGTTTTAGCCAAAGTAGAGGTTTGTGGTCTGTGTGAACAATGAAGTGAGTGCCAAACAGGTATGGCCTCAACTTCTTCAGTGCCCAGACCACAGCAAAGGCCTCCCTCTCTATGGCAGACCAACGCTTTTCTCTAGGGGTCAACCTCCTACTAATAAAAGCAACAGGTTGATCCTGGCCCTCAGAATTAAGTTGTGATAGGACTGCCCCACTCCTAATTCAGATGCATCAGTTTGGACATAGAAATCTTTAGAGTAACAAGGGCTTTTCGGGACAGGTGCAGAGCACATGGCCTGCTTTAGCTCCTCAAAAGCTTTCTGACAGTTTGCTGTCCATAATACCTTTTTAGGCATTTTTTTGGATGTGAGGTCATTAAGAGGGGCTGCAATGGAGCCATAGTTCTTAATGAACCTCCTGTAATACCCAGTGAGGCCTAGGAAGGCTCTCACCTGAGTCTGAGTAGTAGGGGGAACCCAATTTATAATAGTTTGGATTTTCCCCTGAAGTGGTCCAATCTGTTCCCCACCAACAAGGTGTCCCAGATAAACCACCTTCCCCTGCCCTATCTGGCACTTTGAAGCCTTGATAGTGAGGCCTGCCTTTTGCAGGGCCTCCAAAACTTTCCATAGGTGGACCAGGTGATCATCCCAGCTGGAGCTAAAGACAGCTATATCGTCCAGATATGCTGCACTAAAAGCTTCCAGCCCTTGCAGGACTGTGTTCACCAACCTCTGAAAAGTGGCAGGTGCATTTTTCAATCCAAAAGGCATTACTGTGAATTGGTAATGGCCTCCAATGGTTGAAAATGCAGTTTTTGCTTTTGCATCTTCTGATAATTTGATCTGCCAATACCCTGCAGTCAAGTCAAAAGTGCTTAGATACTTGGCAGATGCCAGTGTATCTATGAGCTCATCTGCCCTGGGTATAGGGTGAGCATCAGTTTTGGTTACCTGGTTGAGACCTCTGTAGTCAACACAAAACCGCATTTCCTTCTTTCCATCTTTGGAATGAGGTTTTGGTACAAGTACCACAGGAGAAGCCCATGGACTTTCAGAGTGCTCAACCACTCCCAGTTCTAACATTTTCTGCACCTCTTGCTTTATGCAGTCCCTGACATGGTCAGGCTGCCTATAGATTTTACTTTTGACAGGCAAACTGTCTCCAGTATCTATAGTGTGCTCACACCAAGAAGTGGTACCTGGCACAGTAGAGAAGAGTTCAGAAAACTGCCGTAGGAGATTTATGCAATGGTCTTTCTGCTGAGCAGTAAGACAATCAGCCAAAACTACACCTTCCACTAGAGCATCTTGTTCTGTGGAAGAGAAGAGATCAGGGAGAGGGTCACTCTCTTCTTCCTGTCCCTCATCAGTTGCCATAAGCAGGGTGAGATCAGCCCTGTCATAATAGGGTTTCAGGCGATTGGCATGGAGCACCCTAAGGGGACTCCTGGCAGTGCCTAAGTCAACTAAGTAGGTGACTTCACCCTTTTTTTCAACAATTGTGTGGGGTCCACTCCACTTATCTTGGAGTGCCCTTGGGGCCACAGGCTCCAAGACCCACACTTTCTGCCCTGGTTGGTACTGAACCAAAACAGCCTTCTGGTCATGCCATTGCTTTTGGAGCTCTTGGCTGGCCTGAAGGTTTTTACTGGCCTTTTTCATGTACTCAGCCATCCTTGATCTGAGGCCAAGTACATAGTCCACTATGTCTTGCTTTGGAGCTTTTAAAGGTTGTTCCCAACCCTCCTTAACAAGTGTTAGAGGACCTCTCACAGGGTGTCCAAAGAG
The DNA here is from genome assembly GCF_031143425.1 of Pleurodeles waltl. Lineage (NCBI taxonomy): Eukaryota > Metazoa > Chordata > Amphibia > Caudata > Salamandridae > Pleurodeles > Pleurodeles waltl. Next base: position 894,222,764 of record NC_090444.1, read on the forward strand.
GAGTTCAAAGGGGCTGAAGCCCACTCCTTTCTGGGGTACCTCCCTGTAAGCAAAAAGGAGGCATGGTAAAAGGATATCCCATCTCCTGCGGAGTTTTTCAGGGAGTCCCATAATCATGCCTTTGAGAGTTTTATTAAATCTCTCCACCAGTCCATTTGTTTGTGGATGATAGGGTGTAGTGAACTTGTATGTCACACCACACTCCTTCCACATAGCCTTTAAGTAAGCAGACATGAAATTGCTTCCCCTGTCTGATACCACCTCTTTTGGGAAGCCCACCCTGGAAAATATTCACAGGAGGGCCTTTGCCACTGCAGGTGCTGTAGTGGTCCTTAGAGGAATAGCTTCAGGATATCTTGTGGCATGGTCCCCAACCACCAAGATAAACCTATTGCCTGAAGCAGTAGGAGGGTCAAGGGGGCCAACTATGTCAACCCCTACCCTTTCAAAGGGAACCCCAACCACAGGCAGTAGAATAAGGGGTGCCTTTGGAGTGCCACCTGTCTTGCCACTGGCTTGACAGGTTTCACAGGACTTGCAAAATTCTTTTGTGTCCTCTGACATTCTAGGCCAATGAAACAAGGGAACAAGTCTGTCCCAAGTTTTCATTTGTCCCAAATGTCCAGCTAGGGGAATGTTGTGGGCTAGAGTTAGGAGGAACTTTCTCTACTCCTGAGGAATCACTAACCTCCTGGCAGTTCCAGGTTTAGGATCCCTTGCTTCAGTGTACAAGAGGTTGTCCTCCCAGTAAACTCTGTGAGGGTCACTGACATCCCCATTAGCTTGTTTGACAGCTTGCTGTCTTAGACCCTCTAGTGTGGGACAGATTTGCTGTGCCACACTCAGCTCCTCCCTGGCAGGCCCCCCTTCACCCAAAAGCTCAGCAGTGTCTGCTTCCAGCTCCTCTGGTGTAGGTTCTGCACAGGGTGGAAATTCTTCTTCCTCAGAAGTAGAATCCACTGTAGAGGGAGGGATAGTAGGTAGTGCTTTACTTCTACTAGCCCTAGCTTTAGGGAGCACTTGGTCCATTGTTCCAGGATCCAAGTCACCCTGTCCTTTTTGCTTTTTGGCCTGAGCCCTGGTTAAACCAAAAATATGCCCTGGGATGCCCAGCATTGCTGCATGGGCCTCCAACTCCACATCTGACCAAGCTTATGTCTCCAAATTATTTCCTAGTAGACAGTCTACAGGTAAATCTGAGGCTACCACAACTTTCTTTGGACCAGTAACCCCCCCCCAGTTGAGATTTACAACAGCCATGGGGTGGCTAAGTGTGTTGTGGTGAGCATCGGTTACTTGGTACTGGTGACCAAGTAGGTGTTGTTCAGGGTGGACCAGTTTCTCTATTGCCATTGTAACACTGGCACCAGTGTCCCTGTAGGCCTGAACCTCAACACCATTTATTAGGGGTAGTTGCTTGTACTTATCCATGTTAAGGAGACAAGCAACTAAGGTGGCTAAATCAATAGCCCCCTCAGAGACTAACACAGCCTCTGTGGTCTCCCTAACAAGACCAACCCCAACTAAGTTACCAAAAGTGAGCCCAGCTACTCCCTTGGATTGGCTATTAGTAGGTTTGCTCCCACCACCACTGCTATTAGTAGGGACACTAGGTGTAGCAGTAGGGGTTGTAGTGGTAGGAGGCTTGGTGCTTTTCTCTGGACAACTGGGATCTGTTGTCCAATGGCCTTTTATTTTACATAAATAGCACCATGGTTTCTTTTCTTTGTTTTGATTAGAAGAGGATTTGGGCCCACCACCCCCACCAGAGTGTTTTTGTGGGCCTGATGAAGACTCATTTTTAGATTTGTCCCCACCCTTGTCAGAAGACTTACCATCCTTCTTCTTGTTGCCATCTTTGTCACCCCCTGTATGAACTTTTCTGTTCACCCTTGTTCTGACCCATTTGTCTGCCTTCTTTCCCAATTCTTGGGGAGAGGTCAGATCAGAGTCCACCAGGTACTGGTGCAACAAATCAGACACACAGTTATTAAGTATATGCTCTCTCAGGATCAAGTTATACAGGCTTTCATAATCAGTAACTTTACTGCCATGTAACCACCCCTCCAAGGCCTTCACTGAATGGTCAACAAAATCAACCCAGTCTTGTGAAGACTCCTTTTTGGTCTCTCTGAACTTCATCCTGTACTGTTCAGTGGTTAAGCCATAACCATCCAGGAGTGCATTCTTAAGAACTTTGTAATCATTGGCTTCACTTTCTTTCACAGTAAGGGGCCTATCCCTACCCTTTCCACTAAATGATAGCCATAGGATAGCAGCCCACTGCCTTTGAGGGACATCCTGTACAGCACAGGCCCTCTCAAGTGCAGCAAACCACTTGTTAATGTCATCCCCCTCCTTATAAGGGGGAACTATCTTGTGCAGATTCCTAGAATCATGTTCTTTTGCAGGATGACTATTGGGAATACTGCTGCTGCCACTATGGGTTTCTAAACCCAACTTCTGTCTTTCTTTCTCTACTTCTAAGGACTGTCTATCCAAATCCAGCTGTTGCTTCTTGAGCTTCAGTCTGATTTGTTCCACTCTCAATCTATTGAGCTCCCTTTCTAACAATCTGTCATCAGGGTGGGTGGGAGGGACATGTCTAGAAACAGAAGTATGATGAGAAAGGACAGAAGGAGACCTGTCCCTAACAGAAGGCACCCGAACAGCTTGGCTCACAGAAACAGCACTTCTACTATGATGAGAAGGAATACTCTTACTGAGATGTGAGACCACACTATCTGTATGATGTGACTCAACATCAGTTCCAACTATGCTAGGTTGTCTGCTAGGGGGCAGGCTTGGAAGTTTCCCTCCCACCTCTTTTGCTAGGGGTGCCCCAGAATCAGAGTGGGAACCATCAGCTAACTTTTCAACAGTAGTGCCAGCTCTGGCCTTATCCTGTTCAACAAGCATATTCACTAACAGTTCTCTAGAAGGATTCTTCCTTACACTTAAACCTCTATCTATGCAGAGACTCCTTGCTTCTTTCCAGCTAAGGTTATCATAAGCAAGTTTGGACAGATCAACAGTTTGGCCTGTGCCAGACATTTTAGACAGTGTTTAAGTGATAGAAAAAGGAGAAAAAAGTTTTTCAGAATTTTTAGAAAGACAGAAAAAAAAAATTAAAAAACTTTTTAAGAACGTTTTAGAAAGTTAGAGGTACTTTTCAGCACTTTTAGAAAAGAAGTGAGAAAAGAAATGCAAAACTTTTTGGTTAGGTGTACATACACTGAACTTGTTTTGTATATTTTTCTCTTATGAAAAGTACAATGACAAAAGTGGTAAGTAGTTGCAGAGCACTTATCCCACCACTGCACAACCAATGTAGGAGGCTGGACTGGCTTGTAGTGAGTACCAAGGGGTACTTACACCTTGCACCAGGCCCAGTTATCCCTTATTAGTGTATAGGGTGTCTAGCAGCTTAGGCTGATAGATAATGGTAGCTTAGCAGAGCAGCTTAGGCTGAACTAGGAGACGAGTGAAGCTCCTACAGTACCACTAGTGTCATATGCACAATATCATAAGAAAACACAATACACAGATATACTAAAAATAAAGGTACTTTATTTTTATGACAATATGCCAAAAGTATCTCAGTGAGTACCCTCAGTATGAGGATAGCAAATATACACAAGATATATGTACATAATACCAAAATATGCAGTAATAGTATTAGAAAACAGTGCAAACAATGTATAGTTACAATAGGATGCAATGGGGACACATAGGGATAGGGGCAACACAAACCATATACTCCAAAAGTGGAATGCGAACCACGAATGGACCCCAAACCTATGTGACCTTGTAGAGGGTCGCTGGGACTGTAAGAAAACAGTGAGGGTTAGAAAAATAGCCCACCCCAAGACCCTGAAAAGTGAGTGCAAAGTGCAGTAAAGTTCCCCAAAGGACACAGAAGTCGTGATAGGGGAATTCTGCAGGAAAGACACAAACCAGCAATGCAACAACGATGGATTTCCAGTCGAGGGTACCTGTGGAACAAAGGGACCAAGTCCAAAAGTCACAAGCAAGTCGGAGATGGGCAGATGCCCAGGAAATGCCAGCTGTGGGTGCAAAGAAGCTGCTACTGGACAGTAGAAGCTGAGGATTCTGCAGGAACGATAAGGGCTACAGACTTCCCCTTTAGAGGATGGGTCCCCCACGCCGTGGAAAGTTGTGCAGAAGTGTTTTCCTGAAGAAAGACTGCCAACAAGCCTTGCTAGCTTCAAATCGTGCGGTTAGGGTTTTTGGATGCTGCTGTGGCCCAGGAGGGACCAGGATGTCGCCAATTGTGTCTGGGGACAGAAGGGACGTCGAGCAAGACAAGGAGTCCTCTCAGAAGCAGGCAGCACCCGCAGAAGTGCCAGAACAGGCACTACAAAGTGGAGTGAAATGGTGCTCACCGGAAGTTGCACAAAGGAGTCCCACGCAGCCAGAGGACAACTTAGGAGGTTGTGCAATGCAGGTTAGAGTGCTGTGGACCAAGGCTGGACTGTGCACAAAGGATTTCCGCCGGAAGTGCACAGAGGCCAGAGTAGCTGCAAAAGTCACGGTTACCAGCAATGCAGTCTGGCGTGGGGAGGCAAGGACTTACCTCCACCAAACTTGGACTGAAGAGTCACTGGACTGTGGGAGTCACTTGGACAGAGTTGCTGGATTCAAGGGACCTCGCTCGTCGTGCTGAGAGGAGACCCAGGGTACCGGTGATGCAGTTCTTTGGTGCCTGCGGTTGCAGGGGGACGATTCCGTCGACCCACAGGAGATTTCTTCGGAGCTTCTAGTGCAGAGAGGAGGCAGACTACCCCCACAGCATGCACCACCAGGAAAGCAGTCGAGAAGGCGGCAGGATCAGGGTTACAGAGTTGCAGTAGTCGTCTTTGCTACTTTGTTGCAGTTTTGCAGGCTTCCAGCGCGGTCAGCAGTCGATTCCTTGGCAGAAGGTGAAGAGAGAGATGCAGAGGAACTCGGATGAGCTCTTGCATTCGTTATCTAAGGAATCCCCAAAGACAGAGACCCTAAATAGCCAGAAAAGAGGGTTTGGCTACTTAGGAGAGAGGATAGGCTAGCAACACCTGAAGGAGCCTATCAGAAGGAGTCTCTGACGTCACCTGCTGGCACTGGCCACTCAGAGCAGTCCAGTGTGCCAGCAGCACCTCTGTTTCCAAGATGGCAGAGGTCTGGAGCACACTGGAGGAGCTCTGGGCACCTCGCAGGGGAAGTGAAGGTCAGGGGAGTAGTCACTCCCCTTTCCTTTGTCCAGTTTCGCGCCAGAGCAGGGCTGAGGGGTCCCTGAACCGGTGTAGACTGGCTTATGCAGAAATGGGCACCATCTGTGCCCATGAAAGCATTTCCAGAGGCTGGGGGAGGTAACTCCTCCCCAGCCCTAACACCATTTTCCAAAGGGAGAGGGTGTAACACCCTCTCTCTGAGGAAGTCCTTTGTTCTGCCTTCCTGGGCCAAGCCTGGCTGGACCCCAGGAGGGCAGAAACCTGTCTGAGGGGTTGGCAGCAGCTGCAGTGAAACCCCGGGAAAGGCAGTTTGGCAGTACCCAGGTAGGAGCTACAGACCTGTGGGATCATGGGATTGTGCCAACTATGCCAGGATGGCATAGAGGGGGCGATTCCATGATCATAGACATGTTACATGGCCATATTCGGAGTTTCCATTGTGAAGCTACATATAGGTAGTGACCTATATGTAGTGCACGCGTGTAATGGTGTCCCCGCACTCACAAAGTCCGGGGAATTGGCCCTGAACAATGTGGGGGCACCTTGGCTAGTGCCAGGGTGCCCACACACTAAGTAACTTAGCACCCAACCATTACCAGGTAAAGGTTAGACATATAGGTGACTTATAAGTTACTTAAGTGCAGTGTAAAATGGCTGTGAAATAATGTGGACGTTATTTCACTCAGGCTGCAGTGGCAGGCCTGTGTAAGAATTGTCAGAGCTCACTATGGGTGGCAAAAGAAATGCTGCAGCCCATAGGGATCTCCTGGAACCCCAATACCCTCGGTACCTCAGTACCATATACTAGGGAATTATAAGGGTGTTCCAGTATGCCAATGTAAATTGGTAAAATTGGTCACTAGCTTGTTAGTGACAATTTGAAAGAAATGAGAGAGCATAACCACTGAGGTTCTGATTAGCAGAGCCTCAGTGAGAGAGTTAGTCATAACACAGGTAACACATTCAGGCACACTTATGAGCACTAGGGCCCTGGCTGGCAGGGTCCCAGTGACACATACAACTAAAACAACATATATACAGTGAAAAATGGGGGTAACATGCCAGGCAAGATGGTACTTTCCTACAGAGACGCATTGGCCCGCCTAGGAGAATTGGAGCGGCGTGCTGAGGATGCAGAAGGCCGCACCCGAAGAAACAATATACACGTTATTGGCCTACTGGAGGGCGTGGAGGGTCGTGATGCAGTGGCCTACTCTGAAGCCTGGCTCCAGGGATTGATACCTGAGGGAACTCTGACACCTTTCTTCTCAGTGGAGCATGCACATAGGATTCCTACTAGACCACGACCCCCGGGAAGCGGCCCACGTCCCTTTACAATTCGTTTGCTTCATTATGCAGACAGGGATATTATCCTTCGGTCCATGAGGTCATCACCATCGCCTCGAGTCGATGACGCGCAGGTCATGCTGTTTCTGGACTTCACATTAGCTGTGCAGAGAAACCGCGCCTCCTACTTACCTTTAAAATGCAAGCCTCGGACACTGCACCTTAAGTACTCTCTTTTATTCCTGGCCAAACTCCGCATAATATCTGAGAACAAATCCCATTTCTTAACCACGCCAGAAGCGGTGGAGTCAACAGGCCGTATCAGAGGCCGGGACCTGGAGGGGAATCCGCCAGTGCCACGGGGTAAGCTCACCCGTGTGAGAAGCGGCCGCAAAGCAGATGGTGCAACTCCGGAGAGCGGAAAACATTTCCCCGATCTGGAACAAATCATCCAGGAACGACGCATGCCATTGCAGTCGGCAGCAGCCATCAATATTTCACCAACTGCATCGGAAGCAGAAACCAAAATTTCGCAGCCCCCAAGCGACCGTCTTACTACACCAGATCATCTCTCTGAGACGAGTTCTCTGGCGTGCTTGGGGGTGACCCCCGGTACAGCAGATGACCTGTTCTAGAACCCTTAGGCACCTGTCTGGGCGACTTAGCGGCCCCACAGACACATCCTTTACAGTCCCAATTTTTTCTTTAGTACATAATGCGCACCTTGTTTACAGATATGCCATGTAATATTGAACTAATCACCTGGGAATACACCTGAGAACTCACAGGGAAATTGGCTAGCAGGCCGCACAACTTGCGCCGGTGCTCCAGCTGTTGACGGGCATTAACTTCTACTGGCCCCCACTCAATTAGCCACATACACCGGGGTACACAACTCACTACACGCTCATCTTTAAGCCACACGGCCTACCCCACACTCCTACTAGTGGAGACCTACCATGTATAACTGTTCTGTTGACCCCATGGGTTATTTGGTTTGGGCGGAAACCGGTTGTTCCTCTGCTCTGATGGTATTCTGTTTGTTACTGTTGATATGGAGTCTATACATAAGTTGCCTGATTGAGTGCTGGAGCCCCGTTATTATATGTAAAGTCCTGCTGTTATGGGCCGCGCAGATAGTTTGCTGCTCCAACTACCAAACATTACCATGAATACCTACATTGCCCTTACGTGGAATGTGTGCAGTATACAAACGCCAAAACGTAGGTATTCCATATACTCCTACCTTAAAAGACACTCAGTGCACATCGCCTTTCTGCAAGAAACTCATTTGGCGCTCCCAGAGGTCCCCCTTTTGCAGCGGCGATGGAGAGGTCAGTTATATGCGACAGGTCACTCCACTTATGCTAGGGGCGCTCTGGTTTGGATCAGGCCAGGTATCCCCTTTGTAGCTGAAGACCAAATAATAGATGATCAGTGGTGGTACGCGTTGGTGCGGGGGCGACTTGCTGGCCGGGCCATAGTACTGGGCTCCATATATGCACCGAATGTGGACCAGGCCTCCTTCCTTCACACTTTATCTAACCAGCTGTCAGGGTGGAGCGACTATCCCTGGTTATTGGGAGGAGACTTTAATAGTGTACTGGATACAGATTTAGACCGCTCCTCCCCCCGTTACCCACAGCGCCCACTGTGTCAGCTGCACGTGCATTGAATGCCTGGACTAAAAATTGGCACTTGCTAGACATATGGCACCATCGCAATGCTACGGATAGAATTTACTCATATTACTCTTCCCCCCACTCCCTACATGTGCACCTTGATAGAATACTATGCACACAGAATTTATATCCTGCAGTACTGGACATGGATTATCTGGGTCGCACGCACTCAGATCACAATCCGCAACTCGTGCGTCTGGGTTGGGATGTCTCTCCCCCGACTATCCCCACTTGGAGACTTAGGCCTGAGCTCCTGGAAGATGTAGCATTTAAAGCATCATTAGATGAGGCAATTCCTGAATACTTGGCACACAACAAAGGTACGGCATCTTCAGGCCTGGTGGAATGGGATGCCTTTAAGGTTTTTATTAGGGGTCACTGTATGGGCACGCAGTGGAATCTGCGACTCTCTGTGGAGCGCAAACTTACCCAAATGGAGCCGATCTTACTGCGACCCGAACGCAAGATTGCCCGAAGTCCCACCTGGATAGCACTATTGTCAACAGCTCGGGCCGAACACCTATCTCTCCTGGAGCGGTTACATTGTTTAAACTATGCCGCTCACTCTGCGCGCACACATACTTCTGCGGATAAGTCAGGCAAACTCTTGGCTTGGCTGACTAGGTGTGAACGAGACCACGGGCCAATTGTGGAGATTCGCTCGGCGGCTTGTATTGTGCTTCATACACCTTCGGAGATACACTCAGCATTCACACAGCACTATAGGGCTCTTTATGACTCAGCTACATCACTGCATCGGCAGACCTGTGCAGAATTCCTCTCAGCAACTACGCTGCCCGCCTGACAGCGGCCCAGCAGACCACATTGGAGGAGCCCCTTGACCTCTCCGAGATCCAGGCTAGTATACACGAACTATCCACATGTAGAACTCCTGGCCCAGATGGTCTACCAGCTGATTTTTATAAGACATTTTCCTCTATCCTTGGCCCTCATCTCCTCCGCATATACGGAGAGTCTGTGCACAGAGGATTTTTGTCGACGTCACAGAATGAGGAGCTGCTGGTGTCACTCCCCAAACCAGGCAAGGACCCGATGGAGCTTGGCTCATATCGACCATTATCAATGCTCAACACAGATTATAAAATATTGGCCAAGACACTAGCGACGCGTTTGGCGCCCATGGTGCCGGACCTAGTACACACAGACCAGAACGGATTTGTGCCTGCACGAGATACATCTCACAACATTAGGCGGTTGTTCCGTGTCATGCACTATTCGAAACAGGACTGGCCATTGGCAGGATGCCTGGTTCTCGACCTGGAGAAAGCCTTTGATTCCTTGGAATGGACATTCCTTTTTGAGGTCCGTATGGTTAGGCTACTACACACTAATCCCCAGGTTCGGGTCAAGATGGGGGGGAGTATTTTGGAGCTGATTGAGGTGCACAGGGGAACGAGACAGGGCTGCCCCCTTTCTCCATTGCTGTTCTCCCTCGCCATGGAGCCCTTGTCTGCGGTGCTACGCGATCAGGGCCCCCGCAGGGGCACTGCGCTAGGAGATGGTCTTCACACTGTATCACTGTATGCTGATGACCTCTTATTGTATTTCAGGGATGTCACGCAGGTTCCCTCGTTGGTCGGGACAATACTGCAGCAGCTTGCCTCACTTTCTGGATTAAGGGTTAATTGGACAAAGTCCTGCCTCTTTCCCTTAAATCCTACACTCCCAAACCCAGAGTAGCATCTCTCTGGAGCTACAGTTTGATATAAAGATGAAACTGCAACTGAAGTTGAAGAATTAGGCTTTATTTTCCATCTCCACTACTTCAATTGTCAATCTCCTTCAGACAGCTTCTCTAGTCACCTTGCCTCACACAGTCTCTCAGCATTCTAATCTGAACTCTAATCCCCAACATTCCGAAAGTCCCATTGCCAGAGGAGGGGAGAGGAATCTACCATTTCTAAATAAACATCTCTTAGTTCTAGTCAACTGTTACTTTTACCAACTATTAGATCTCTTTTACTTATAACCTCCTATGAATTATTTCTCACCATTTACACTTTATGAAATGTCCTACATTTTGTACATTTGTGAACTATATTACAACACATCTTCCCCTTAACAAAATAACAACAAGAAATATAAAACTAAAAAACATTACACACACCACAATTTAGGAAAAAAAAAATATATATATAAACAATGTGAAAATAGAAAATTTACAACCTGCATCAGCAAATTGCAAATTGAACATAAATTGTTCAAGAATATACACTTCATAGTTCCTATAGGATAATGATCCTTCACTGGTATTACAGTACAGTGATCAAGTGGTGACGACATAGTCCTTATGCCATGCTGGATGTTTGACTTGCCGGTGACTTCTTCTCCTTTGGAATTTGTGCAGTGAGGAGTCCTCTTCGTGTATGGGATCCAATACAACGTTATCCCTCTTCTTTTCATTGACTATTGGATTTTTGACATGTCTGTCCATGCTCCAACATTGACCATTCTCCAAGACCACTACATTTTTCTTTACTTTAATAATGCGCAAAGGACCTATGAACTTGGTGTCTTTTACGCTTGGGTATGTTCCACTTCCTGGTTTCTTTACATATACTTGGTCACTTACATTCCTCTGTTGTTTTCTAGTTCCCTGTTTGAAATCATACCTGCTTTTCTACTTGTCTTGGTGTTTGGAAATTCTGGCTTTGCTAAGGGGAATGGAATACTTGCTTTTCTCTCCTCCCCCTAACCAGAAAGGAAAACATTTGGTGCATGGTTTCCTGCCCTTTAAAGCTGAAAAAGGTGATACTTTAGTGATCAAGTTAGGAGTAGTATGATATGCCCATAACATATCCCTGACTGCATTTTCTACATTTAAGTGATTAATGCTGGGTAACTGAATACATTCTTTCAGCATGCGATTGGCCCTTTCAGCTAAACCATTAGCTCTGGGGCAATATAGAGCAGTTGTAAAATGTTCTACACCCATAGAGTTTAATAAAGACTTCATCCTTAGGGAGGTTAGTTGAATTCCATTATCCGTAATGAGAGTTTCTGGAATACCTTCAATGGCAAAGGTATCCTTAAGGAAATTAACTACAGAGTCAGTAGTTATTTGATTAAAGAACCTGGTGGTAATCCAATGTGAATGATAGTCTACTAAGACTAAAGCAAATCTTCTCGTTACCCCTGTGAAGTTGATTGGACCAATAATGTCAAAAGCTAGCTTTATCCAAGGTTTATTGGGTACTTCAACAGGAGATATAGGGGTTTTATGAACAATTTTACTTTTGTCGCTTAGTGCACAAATGAAGCAACCTTTAACCTCCTGTTCAACCATTGAATCCATGTTCGGGAACCAAAACCTTTCTCTTACTCTGGACTTGGTGAGACTGTGGCTCAAGTGGCCTTCATGTGCCAGGGTAATGATTTTGTGTTTTATACTATGAGGAGGAATAATTTTATCGTTTCTGAGCACAAAATTACCACTCACGTTGATCTCATACCTTACCTCCCAATAACTGCTAATAATTTCTTCAAGATTTTTTTTTTAGACGAAGGCCACCCTTCCTTTGCTCTACTTATGAGTAAAGCTAATGTTTCGTCTAGTTGGGATGCAGACATCCATTCTTCCTCACTGATTGAAGGAATGTTGACCGTCATTATGGGGTGCTCATCAATTTGGAAGTCTTCTGTAATATCTAATGGAACTCTGGATGAGAAATCAGCTGCTGTGTTCTTGTTGCCCGGTAGGTATTCAACTTTGAAATAAAAGTTTTCTAGCCCTAGTATCCATCTAGCGATACGGGGCGTGCTATTGTAAGACCCTTTTGTGGAGAAAACGTAAACCAAAGGTTTATGATCCGTCCGCAGGTCAAATTGTATGCCCCATAAGAAAAATGTAAAGTGTTTTATTGCCCAGTAACACGCCAATGCCTCCCTTTCAATGACAGAATAATTTGCTTCCGCTTTACTTAAAGTTCTGGAGGCAAAAGCCACAATTTTCTCACTTCCATCTACTATCTGTGATAGTGTTGCACCCAAATCCAGTTTACTAGCGTCTGTGGTAAGACTAGTCTTCCTTTTGTGGTCAAAATTGCAAAAGTACGGTGCTGACACAATAGCCGTTTTAATTTCTTTAAAAGCATGGTCATGGTGTTCTGACCATTTGTAAGGTACGTGATTCTTCAGCAATTCCCTGAGAACATGTGATATTGAAGAAAAGTTTTTGACATACTTCGCCATGAATTCAGCTAGACCCAGGAATGATTTTAATTCATCTTTATTCTTTGGGGCTACCGCATTCTTTACAGCATCTACAAGCAAGGTTTTAGGTTTGAACCCATCTCTAGAGATGATGTGCCCTAGATATTCTACTGACTTAGCCCTGATGCGACATTTATCTTGCTTTAATGTGAGTCCAGCTGATTTCAGTTTGTTAAGAACAGATCTCAGAATTTTGTCATGTTCCTCCTCTGTGGCTCCATAAATTAAGATGTCATCCTGGAAACAGAGTGTTTTACTAGCACCATCAAGAATATGTTGCATGATTTTTTGGAAGACAGCAGCTGCTGAGGCCAGCCTGAAGGGCATTCTATTGAACATGAATGAGCCCAGAGGAGTGGTAAAAGCTGTAAGTGGTTTAGATTCAGGATGCAATTCTACCTGATGATATGCACTTGAGAGATCAAGTACCGAGAAATATGCAGCCTCACCCATTGTGCTTAGTAACTCATTTATTCTGGGCAAAGGGTGTCTTTCGACCCAGATGTTTTTATTGAGGTCCTTTAAGTCCACACAGATTCTAATATTATTACTAATATTTTTTTTAGCAATAACTATGGGGGCCAACCATTCGGAACTTTCAATTGGCTGTATGATCCCTAGATTTTCTAGTCTTTCAAGTTCTTTCTTGACTGCATCTATAAGCAAATGTGGAATGGGTCTAGTTTTGTGTACTACCGCTTGGGCTCTTGGTTTGAGTTTGATCTTATGTTGAAAACTTATTAACAAGCCTAGTTTATCACAAAAAATTTCAGGAAATTCTTGGACAATATGATCACCTGCATTAGATGTATCAACATTTAACACTTGTTCTGGATCATTAGGGTCTAACTTTATTCCCAGCTCTTTTTGATGCTGCCATCCCAGCAGACTTGACCCTTCCTCCACTACATAATACCTTTCCCACTGTGGAACGGCCCTTAAATGAAATCATAGCTATGAACATGCCCTTAAGATGGACAGGATCCTTAGTGTACCCTTTAGGATTAACATCTGGTTTTACTAACTTAACTTCTTTGTCGCTTTCCACCTTACTGAAATCTTTAGTATTTATTATAGTAAATGGCGAGCAAAAATCTGCATATACCCTTGTCATTTTGTTATGTATAGAAATAGTGCACTCTGGGTATGGCGATATATGAACACCTTCTGCTTTAACTTGAAGTACTATTTTCTTGACCAATTGGAAATTTTCCTCCGATCTCTTATTGTCAGATTATTTTTCTGCTCCCACTGTGTTCTTGCACACTCTAGCAAAATGGCCTCTTTTGTTGCATTTTCTACAGACTGCTGATTTAGCTTGACACAAATTTGAATTGGCTATATGATTTGAGCTTCCACAACGGTAGCACGTCAAACACTCTCTAGAACTAAAATGTTTTTGTACCAGCTTATTACCAGTTTTTATCTTTAGAACTTTTTCATCACCTATGTTATCAATTACTTCATTTATTTGCTCATTTGCAGGTGAGGACTTAATTTCTTGTAGGCAAAACGCCGTATGTTCGATAGATTTAGCTATTTCAATAGCTTCTTGTAAATTGGGTTGCCTCGGTAATACTTTTTCTTGAATCTTAATGTTATTCGTGCAACGAACCAATTGGTCCCGAATGAGAGAATCACAAAGGTCCCCAAAATCACATAATGAACTTAGCTCCCTTAACGCAGCAATGTAATTGGTCACACTTTCCTGTTTTCCCTGACTACGAGAGAAAAATGTATGTCATTCCAGTACTACGTTTATCCTATCACAAAATTGTTTTTCTAGTTTTAGATATGTGGTGACATATTCATCTTGGGCTTGACCTTCAGGCATATAGGGCTCCGGAAGAGACTCGTATATTTTTCTGCCATGTGTTCCTAGATTATGTAGCAATATATGTTGTTTTCTAACTGGATTGAATTTATCCCCCCCTATAGCAATCAAATATGATTTAAAAAATGTTATCCCCTCCTTCCATGGAACATTAGGTTCACCCATTTCATTTAAAAAAGGAATAGGTTGAGACATGCCAGCAGCCGCCATGGTTATTATTAGTTCAATAAGTTACTATAACTTACTTTCAATAAAATTATACAACTTTGTCATGCACAGGTACTTACTTTGTTTTTCAAAAAAATTTAATTACACAATATGACAAAATGAAATATATATTAAGTATAGGCTGTGCCTGTCAGCGTAAGAATATGCCTTGTTTGATGCTAAATGCGTTGGCAGGCATTGAAAGTAGCTTTCGGAGCTGTGGTCGTCGGTGTTTTAATTCAATGTAATTACTTGCCAGCGTAAGAATATGTTTTATTTGAGGTTAAATGCGTTGGCAGGCGTTGAAAGTGGATTTCTGAGCTGTGCCTGTCAGCGTTTTAATTCGGTGTAGTTACTTTTCTTGTTTCTTCTTCATTTTATTATTTATTGTTGTCGATGGCAAAAATCAAGTAGTTGAAAGTTAAGAACCTAATGATGTACAGTGCACACACAAGCATATATGCGTAGATGTGTCAGCTACATTTGCCAAACGTTCCTACAGACGCGCTGGAGTCGCATTCAGAATGCTGAGGAGAATGCTGTGCCTGTCAGCGCAAATTTGACAGACGTTCCTCGGGCAGGGAGGGCGCCGTACTTCAAACTTGCCGAGGCCACGATCTGACAGCTGAGAGGGCTGTGATCGGAGGACTCAGCGCTTTCACAATTGCTGTGACTTTCAGCAAAGGGCGCGGTACATCAGATGCGCCGAGGCCACAATCTGACAGCTGAGAGGGCTGTGATCGGAGGACTCAGCGCCTGCTGTGCCTGTCAGCGATAGTTGACAGGCGTTTACAGATCCTTAAATAAGTTTGTTTCAACGCGCCTACTCCAAAATTGCTCTTCTAAACGGTGTGAAGGTTATATATAATTTTCTTCCGCGCGGACCGTTCTGAAAGCCGGACAGCTGTGCCTATCAGCGATTAGGGTGGCTGGCAATGGTGATTATGGCTCTGGAATTTGATAGTAGCTGAATTCTTAATCCTTGAACATTGAGTCAGCGCAGAAGAGCAATTTTATAAGGCATACCTAACGTTCAGTTTGAAACTTACAGGCTTCTTGGCATAGCTGGAATGGACCAATTGAAGAAGTACCTTCCAAGGGGTGGAGATGGAGGTGCCCCCTTACGCACCAACTCATTGCCAGTGATATAAAGATGAAACTGCAACCGAAGTTGAAGAATTAGGCTTTATTTTCCATCTCCACTACTTCAATGGTCAACCTCCTTCAGACAGCTTCTCTAGTCACCTTGCCTCACACAGTCCCTCAGCATTCTAATCTGAACTCCAGTCCCCAACATTCTGAACGTCCCATGCCAGAGGAGGGGAGAGGAATCTACCATTTCTAAATAAACATCTCTTAGTTCTAGTCAACTGTTACTTTTACCAACTATTATATTTATTTTACTTATAACCTCCTATGAATTATTTCTCACCATTTACACTTTATGAAATGTCCTACATTTTGTGCATTTGTGAACTATATCACAACACAGTTCCTTGGCAACCACACACATTTAGATATTTAGGCATTCATATCTACCACCGTAGAGAGGACTTGTTTGAATTTATTTGGAATAAAGGGTGCTGCAGAGTTGCGTTTAAGAAACTTTATATGCCACTGGAGCAGGGTGGTCTCTCTGCACCTAATCTGGAATATTATTATTTGGCATCCCAGCTCCAGTGGGTGTCCAGATGGCTGGTGGAACTTCTTCTCCCCGACACAGCAACTACTGCAGGGCCCTGGTCCCTCGCACAGGTAGCACACTTGTTTCACCCACTCACACACTTGGCGCCGCCGGAGCAGCTTTTCCTTAAGTTGGCCCACAGCTGCTACCACAGGTCCCTGCGCCTCACGAGGGGAACTGCCCCGTTCGCCCCGAACCTGACCCTAATGGGAAGACCTTGTGGCTCCGGAGTCACGTCTGGAACTGAGCTTCGGGTGTGGCATGCTGCGGATCTGCACACGTTGGGCGATCTGTACAGTGATGGCAAGCTGATTTTGTTCCCCACTTTGGTCGCTGATGCGGGCCATCCGACAGGACAGTTTCTGTTGTATAACTCACTATTGCGTTCTTTATCGACTGAATGGGGAGACTTAACGACTGCCACCCCCAACCCATCTACTAATACAATATATACAGGTAATGGGGCGGGGCAGGCACCTGATCAGGTGGTTCACGGATGCACTGCGTACTCACATGGTGCAGGAGCATGCCGCACTGCATACTGCCTGGGAGAGCGAATCGGCTACCTCCTTCACGGACTTGCAGTGGAAAACTGTTCTCTCTAGCCATACTACTATACCTCGCAACTCCAGATTTTGACTTATACAATTCTACATTATCCATAGGGCATACCTTACGCCAGCTTGCATTAACAGATATTTCTCTTGTTGCGATGCAACTTGTCCCCGTTGCAAACATCTCCATGCAGATATAATTCACATGCTATGGTCCTGCCCCTCCTTACATATCGACTGGAGTGCCGTGGTAGATTGTTTATCAGCATGCACGACATGCACAATATCGTTCACATGGGAGGCCTGCATACTGGGTTTATTCCCCAGAGGCCCGAGTCACAGGGCCACCACAAGATTTTTAGATTTGGGTTTTGTGACGGCCAAAAGGCTGATAACCCGCAGATGGAAATCTGCAGAGGCACCTACTGAACTGGCCTGGAAACAGTCATTTGCGATTTGGGCGGGTGCAGAGGGGGTGGCGCTGAAGCGGGAAGATGCACTTGGGCTGCGCAAATACCCCCATCAGACAGCTGGGAGGCGATGTTGACACACTTACAAAATCCAGACACAGGCTCTGATTTAGAGGAGACAGAGTAGCATTTAGGACAGCCTAGCATCCAACAAAAACTGGGGGCACTCTGAGGAGGCCATCGGAATGCTTACCGATTGTTGCACTCCCATCCCAAACATGTAAACCAAGACAAGGTAGACACTAGACATCTGGACCTAAATTATGGCCCCAAAATACATTAATACACCTCCACGGCACCGAGGGGATTCAACACACATGAAGGCACAGTCATGCTGTCATCAAATACTTGAAGATAAGGTACTCCATTGTTTAAGAATGTTACTGTTTTTATTCGTTGCTAATTTAGGATCAGCATTTATATATACACCTCTGTAATTACATATACACTTAAGCGAAAGGGCAAAGGAAGAGATAAGAAGACTACCATTCTTTGTTTAACCCCAGAGACCCAATTTCTTCTCATACGGAACACTCATACTTAGACTCCGGCGAACACCAACGACTGCAAAATGTAATGTATATGATCGAATACTTCATCCATTGATCTAGCTAATACCCTTACACATGTCCTTCTACTTGCTGTTAAACCTCATAATTATGCAAAACGCCTACCACTTATGAATAACTGTTGTATAAATGTCATCATAGAATCAAACTGTTATGGTGTGACTGAAATAACAATAAAAAAGATTCCTGGAAAAAGAATTACTGCCCTTATGCGTCTCTTAACATGACAGCCCCTAGTACATCTGCCATTACTACTGCTCTAGATTTGGGAGTATAAACGTGGACAGAAGAGGCCCCCTGCTGAAGTACATCCATTGTTGCTACTGTTGTAGTTTCAGAATAACTGCCTCTGGCAGAAGAGACACCCAACTCCAAAGAGCTTAATATCTTACAATTAAAAGCATATTTCAAGGTACTTTTAAGAGTAATACCTGACTCCAAATTTGTAGACATACACGGTGAGACTGAGCTTATGTTCCTTAGGAAAGAGAGTGCAATATACTTCTGTGAGGCAGATCAGACTGGAAGAATTGGCTAACCAATTTGGGGTTGATTTGAATAAAAGTAAACAATTAAGAAAGAATTTCAGGACGTACTTGACAGACACAGGATGCATTAAAGATACTTACATTACCAAGTTTAAAAGTGCATTTCAAAGGGTTGCTGGAATGCATGAATGAGTGGGAAAACACAGAAGTACTAGGACAGATGGACAAAGGAAGATAAAAGAAAAAGGAGGACAACGAAAGGGTAGGAGAGAGAGAGTGTGGGTGGTACAGAGTTTGGATAGTTCCCATTGAGAGAGGTGCATGAAGGTGGGTATTTTAATGTGCCTTGGAGTCATGGTGATCTTTTCTAATTCACAACTCAGTTTCCAAAGTCGGGAGCGAATTCTGATAAATTGTATTCCGAGGTGGAAAGGATTGTAAACATTTTGAAAGTGCTTTGGGAAGTCTTGAATATCTTCTTTGAAATTGTGGACCTCAAAGATTTGTGGCCAGAATGTAAGGTGGTTGTGGTCGGCCAGATGCTGATCTGCAGAGATATGCCAGGGTGAATGCTCCTTCTGCTACTGTCATGGAAAGTATAACCAGGTAGTTTAATCATTTGAAAATGAAGGTCTCTCAGAAAGAGGTTGATTGGCTCAAAATAACCAGAGTTACCCAAGAGTCCAAAGAGTTGATGCATGCTTATTGTGAAATGTAGATGCAGGTTTTCAGGGCAAGGTGGCAATGAATATTTGGAAAAGGAGAATTCTAGTGGGTTCTTGTCTCAGTTAGTACTTGGTTTACGTGCAGAAATCAGTTTCCAAATACAGTAGAATGTGAGTTGTTGGCAGTCAAAGTCCTTAGATGAGATCCTCAGGTATGCAAAATATTACAGTGAGAATTAGGAAGCAAAGCATAAGTGGATTAAAAAGAAATATATGCTGGAACAGACTAAGTTGTTGCAGAAAGGCTGTCAGAACAGCCCTTATATGACAGATTCAGGTACAATTTTGCTCCTGGTGTCGGCACAGGAATGCAGGGTGTGGATTTTCAAGGAGGTGGTCAGATGGCACAGACAGGGAATTTAAGTCCACAGTACAGAGGCCGAGGGATAGCTGCTGATCAGAATATAGTGAGGGGCATAAACATGTTGAAAAAAACTACTGTTTGTCACATTTGTTACAAGGTGGACCACTGAGAGTGAGAATGTAGATTGAACCCAAATTGAGTGCAAAATTATGTTCAAATGCAAACTGTGAATGGGATACCAATGCAGAGTATGCACGTTCATAGACCATATAAGTTATGATGCCCATAGGCCTAATGATGCAACAAAGCATGGTTAACAGCAGTACTGCTTGAATCCAAACTCAAAGGTTCAGCAGAACCCTTTCATACTTGTCTCCAACAGTTCCTGGTTTTTGACAGCACTGTTAAATCCAACCCTCGTCTGTCACATTAACATGCCTAAGAGGGAAGGATGATTGCGTACCTGGTGTAGTTCTAGAGGTAAATCAGAGTGTGGCATATGTGGATGGAGAAGGTGAATGGCCATCCCATATCATTTTTTATCGATAATTGAGCTACCCACTCTACTGTGAGATCAGTGGAGGTTCTGAACCTATGCCTGTCAATCTTAACCAAAGAAGACTCACCTCCTGACTTAATATGTACAGTGAATGAAGAAGTCTGGTACTTTCCAAGCAGAGACTTTGGAGTGATAAAAAAATGTTGAACTAGTGAGAATGCCAATAAGACCTAATGGAGAGTATCCGTGAATGCCCAATACAGCCTCAAACCTGTGGTGAACGCTGGAATTACACATGTTATTGAATTCATGCTAAAGCAGGGCATCTTGATGGAAGTGTTAGGAAGTCTTTGCAACTCACCAGTGATGGATTTCCAGAAGCTAAACAATAAATTGAGATCAGGACCTCAGAAAGGTGAACCGAATTGCAGTTCCCTGTTGTCCCGTGGTATGAGATCCTGCTGTAATACTCTTTCATATTCCATGTGAGGTCAGGTGGGTCTCGATTATTGATCTTATCAAGCATTCTCTTCCATTCCCATTCACTAAATCAATTCCTTATCGCTTTCCAGTTTTTAAGGGAACATTCTGCTGTAGTGTCATGTCCCACAGGAGTATACAAAGAGACCCTCATTTTTTAATGAGTTACTGAAGAAAAATCTGGAGACCTTACAGTTACATGGCCACTCTTTTCTGGTCCAGTATATTGACAACTTACTGGTTGCATCAAAAACTATAAAAGCTTGCAAGCAAGACAAAATTGCTTTACTTGATCATCTCACAGGAATGAACATAAGGTGCCCCCACAACAAAACTTCAATTTTGCCAGAGAAAGGTCCTCTGTCTGGGACACCACATTGAGATTTGAGATAGCAAAGTGTCTCAAGAGCGTATAACCAGTATTCTGCAAATTAACCCGTCTACAAAACAGAGAGAAGTCAGATTGTTCCTGGGAACGCTGGGCTATTGTCATCAATGGATTCCCACCTTTTCCATAGTGCAAAGCCTCTACAGAGGCTTTCACAAAGTGGTGTGTCTAGCCGCTACCTTGGGACAACAAATGCAGAAATGCCTTCATAGAGCTTTGAGAGTAAGGATGCTGCACACCAACACCAGGAGTGCTTGAATACAGTAAGGAGTTCATCCTCTATTGCCAAGAGAAAGGCGGCTGCACCCTGTTTCTGCTGATGCAGACTTATGGGGAAGCAAAACAACCAAAAGCTTACTTTTCTGCCACACTTAATCCAGTGGCTGCAGTGCTTATTGGGTGCCTAAATATTGTAGCTGCTCTCGGTGTTAGCATAGATCAGTGCTAGGGTATATTTATGGGCTATTCCCTTGTTGTGATGATCCCTCATTCAGTTGAGATCCTACTGACCCACACTTAAACCCAACTCATGACAAATAGGAGACTCAAAAACTATGACCAAGTGATTTTATTTGCAGAAAATGTTATTTCGGAGGCGTCCTGAATCTTGCTAATCTTTACCCTTTTCAGACAGTGATTCAGATACTGATGATGCAGACCATGACTGCCTTGATGTTACCAGGCCAAAACCTAGTATTCAAGATGTTTCATAGGAAGAGCTCAATTTTACCTTGCTTGTTGATGGCTCTTGTCTAAGCGATAGACGTGGAATCTTGAAAGCAGTTTATGGTGTTTGCACCCTAGCAGGTGTTGTGGAAGCCTCCTATTTGTACAATATAATGTCTGCACAGATGGCTGAATTGATCACACTTACTAGAAAATGTTGTATTTTCAATGGTTTGAGTGTTACCATTTACACTGACAGCCACTATGTTTTTCATGGTCCCCGATTATGGCCAGTAGTGGTCCCAGAGGGGTTTCCTAACATCCTCTGGTTTTCATAATCCAAATGGAAAATATGGTATGGAGCTGGGGTATCTCTTGCAGCTAGCCAAGACAAATATTAGTTGTAAAATGTGCAGCACACAGAAGTGGATACGATTATGTTACTGCAGGAAACCATTATATGAGGAAATGGCTCATTTGCGCTCTTTAATATAGATGATCACTATGAACTTGACAATGACTCAGTTTCAAACATGTTAATGAACATTGTGGACACATACTAGGAATTGAGATAAGTACAGAATAAAATGCCAGAAACTGAGAGAGAAATGTGGGTGCGGGCAGTTTGTGTAAAGAATCAAAATGGGATTCACATTTCTTGGGATGGAAGACCTGATTTATCTGATGGTATGTTTCTCCAATGACCAGGCCCTACCCATGTAGGAAGAGATGTCATGGCTCCCACATTCAGAAACTATTGGTATAATTCCCATTTACGTGTCATTGCTGGGACGTGTTGAAAATGCATTACTTGCCAGCAGTTAAATGCAGGCAAGAAAGCTGTTGTGACCATGAGTCACATAGGGAAGTCCAATGGTCCCTTTGATTGCATGCTGTTGGACCCTGTAGAGATGCCCATCTACAATGGACTATATTCTAGTCACAGTTTTACTCTTCTCCTGATGGGTTGCAGCCAGCCAGGAGGTGTGATAGCCTCACTGTTGCCAAATTAATATTGCAGGAATTGCTTCAGCAAATCAGCCTTCCGGTTTTTCTGAAGTCAGACTGCAGGACACATCGAGTATAAAGTGATGAAGATGTTGTGAGAAGCTTTGATGATAAATCAGATATTCCACTGTAGTTACTGGCAAAAATCCTCTGGCATCGTGGAGTAGATCAACTGCACTCTGAAATGCAAACTGGCCAAGATGTGGGCCTGTATCTCTTTAAAAAGACCTGATGCTCTTCCCCTAGTTTTGATGAACCTTCGAAGGACTCCCAACATAAACACTGGACTTCTTTCCCTTCCCCCATGAAATCCTGATGGGGATTCCTTCAGTGCCTGCACCTGCCCTTGTGAATATAGCAGATTATATGATTTTTTACTATTGCAAGGTTTGGCTGATTCTGGTGCATTCTGTTTCTTATCAAGTTAACTTGGCAACCCCATCCTTATTCCCCTACATTCCACTAGAACTTTGCAATCTGTCGTCATCACTGTGGTCACCTCACATTTGCATTACTGCAATTCTTTATATCTCAACATTAAAAACTCTTGCTTTCATAAGCTCCAAATTGCCTAGAACTCTGCAGCCTGTTCGGTCCTTAACATCCTCAGACACATCAGTCAGAGATGGGATTTGTTCCCTCCACTGGCTCAACATAAAAAAATGATCACTTTTAAAGCTCTCTGCATGACCCTCTTACCCCTAGATCAGAAAAAGCCCAGTCAACTCAACTCACTTTTTTGCTGATACAGTCCTAGCAGACCTCTCAGATCCTTCTTCCCCAAAAAGGCAATAATTCCCAGATTTCGGAAGGCAAGATACAGCGGTCGCTCCGTATCGTTGGCTACAGCTAAACTCTAGAACACCCTTCCTGTCCACATCGCTGGTCTCAACTCTGTTTTAAAAAAAACATTTAAAGACATGGCTTTTTTCTTCTTAGTCCCTTTTAGTCATCTTAGTAACTAAGATGAACTGCTATTAACTGCCTCCCAAATTGTCTTGATACCTTCGGGTTTAGTGAGCTCTACAAATTTTGTTAACATAACATCAAGACAAGAATTGTATTGTGGCCTAAATCCTAACAGTTGGATCATGGTGAAAAAAAAACATCAGGAAGTTGTATTTTAAGGCTAGGTGGAGAGGGCCTTGTCAGATCATACTTCTGACAAACAACTGTATTAAGTGTGGCAGATTACCTAACTGGATTCATGCCTCCCACCTCAAGAGTGAAACAACCTGGTGAGGAAGTGGTGACAACGATCACTGATTCACTGAGTCAAAGTAAAGCTCAGAATGAATGCTCAGAAAGAGGAAACAACAGCACACAAGGGACCCATGGTCAAGTTGGGACATGTGCACAGTCAGGGGCAAATAAACCAAAAATAACAACAGTAACTGGTATTGCAGAAGAAAGAGTACCAGAGACAATGTGGGAAGCCTACTGAACAAAATGCTAGAGATGGTGAACAAAGCCTTGTCAGGGGTAGTAAGCACTATATAAAGTGAGCATAGTTTGTTAGGTGATTCTGGTAAGAGAACATTTGAAAATATTCAAAGTGGTTTTGAAAAGGCCCAATGAACAAGGCTACCATAGCTTGAGGCTGAATGAGATTTTTGATTATTGAACCCAAGTGATACGTAAATACATTTAAAATTTTTGTTTTTCACCTCTGGTATCCATAGAAAGACATTAGTTATCCTGAATGTATTAAAATAGTAGAATTCCATTAAGTGTCCAGATGAAGATTGTAAATTCCTTTTTAGCCAGAACTAACATCGCACAGGGGGCGTGGCCACGGAGCTGAGCATGGCGCACGCTTAACCGCTCGGCTCCGGAGGGGCCGACTTCAAACGTATGCCTAGACGCGCTGGGGCGGGCGGTGTCGCGCTCAAAGTGGAGCGTAACGACTGCTGAAGACGTGGGGAGACGGTGGCGGCGCGGCTTGGCCCCCGGGGTGAGCGCCTGTGTTCCCGGGGCCGATCGGGACTGCGGAGCGGCTGCGGCCTGGCTGACGGGCGGGGCCGCCCCGCGCTGAATTGAGGTGCCGCTGGCTCGGTGCGAAAGAGGAGGTGAGCGGCGATTGCGGGTGGGGCCACTGGCGAGGGGCCGTTGCCCCGGGGGTGGCCCCCTGCGGATTCGTGTGGCCCAGCGGGGATCGTGCCTGGGGGCCTGCTGGCGGACTGCGGCCGCGGTCCAGGGTGTGAGGGGCAGATCGGAGTGCCGAGTGGGGACGCCGGACGGAGTGAAGTCGGCCTCCCACCCGGGAGGCGGGGCCTGGTGCTTCCCGGCTGCAGGGGCACGGACGGTGAGGAGACAAGGGGACAAGAGGCGCCCCGAGGAGGACTGATAGGGAGCCCGCTTCTCCTGTGCCCCCTGGGGGCCGTACGACTGCAGTGCCGGTGGTCGTTGCCCGGGTGCCCCCTGAATGATGGCGGGGGGGCCCCCTGCGCCCAGGACGGTTCAAGTTGGACACTGATCGCCCGTCGCGGGGTGTGGCGGCGAGGGTCCGCCCCGTGCTAATTGCTGTTATCACCCGAAATTTGAGACTGCGCACCATTGTTGCCCGGGGTTGGGGTCCCTCCTGGCTGCTGGGGACGGCGCGGCCTTGGGGGCCCGGGGCTGCGGCTCCCCCTCCCCGCGCAGGGCGACGCGGTCTTGGGGGAGGCGCCACCCCCGACCCGGCCCAGACCACCTTGTTTCCGACTGCGCCGCTGGTGGGGACGCTCGGCGGAGACGAGCTACACGGCGACATCGAGGATCCTGGGCGCACCTGCATACTGTGGCCCAATGAGCTGGGGATGACTGGCATGGTGTCGGAGACTCCTCCTGGAGCGACCAGAACCTGAGATCTTGACGGCAACAGTTTGGGTGAACGGGCAGGCCAACAGCAGGCAGTATAATTACCTGCACAGCACGCCGGCCTCGCTGAGACGCCCCCCTCTGCATATCCAATGCCCTCCAAGGGCAGACACAAGAACAAAGCCATGGAACCCACGACACTGATACCAGTGGCGGACAACGAGCTGACCACACAGAGCCAGTCGCAAACCAAGGTTCAGGACACCCTGGACAAGATACTGGGTGCCATTGAAGACACCAAATCCACTCTACAGCGTGACATTAATCAGGTGGCGATAGAGGTGGGGCTATTGAGAGCCGACCACCACAAATTGGCCGACAGAGTAAAGGAAACAGAAGCAACACTAGAGGAAGTTGTCCCAAAACAAGCAGAAGTATCAGCGGAGGTGACCTCTCTGGCAGACAGAGTGGCGAAGCTCGAACGGCGAGCTGAGGACGCAGAGGGCAGAAACAGGAGAAACAATATTCGCGTGGTGGGTCTCCCTGAGGGGGTCGAGGGGACTAACATGGTGGAGTTTCTGGAGAAATGGCTAAGTACGGTTGTGGCACCAGGATGTCTGACCCCCTTTTATTCGTTGGAACGTGCACACCGTGTGCCGGCTAGACCGCTTGCTCCTGGCAGACCGCCCCGGGCTGTAATTGCTAAACTCCTACACTATAGAGACAGAGACATCCTCCTGCAGAAAGCCAGGGAATTGGGTCCATTTAAAGTGGCCAATGGCGAAGCAACACTGTTCCCTGACTTCACCTTGGAGGTCCAAAACAAGCGTGCCTCCTTCCTGGCCGTTAAAAGAACTTTACGAGAAGAAGGGATACAGTACTCATTGCTCTATCCAGCAAGACTACGAGTGATTGCGGAGGGGAAGACCACTTTCCTCCAGACTCTGGAGGAGGCATGGGAGTGGCTTGAGAGCTCGGGGTCGGGCCCGGCGCGGCCTGCGACGGGGGGCTGCGGTGGGGGAGGGTCCCGGCGGGCCCTGAGAGGGAGAAGGCCAGGGGGCGGCCGACGGCTAGCACCCACGCAGGCACAAAGGGAGACTGGAAAGAGAGAAGCCCTAAAAGCGGCAGCCAAGATGGGAGTGGAATCGTCTCCGCCGGCGGTCTCTGAAGAGGAATCAGAAGACATAGTGGTGTCCTCGCCCGAGGGCTCTGGGGGATCGACTAGTGCACCGGAGGTAACCCCACAAACGGCTGATGAACTGATCTAAACAGAACCCGCACCGGCGCTGAAAGGCGAGTCAAGATAAGAAGTACGGTGGCCCCTCCGGACCTGGCCGCCCCCCCGGACCTGTTTCTCGCCTGTCAACCCTGACCGGCGAGTATTGACTTGATGTGTTTGTGTGATTTGCAGTGTTGTAGGACTTATTGGGCAGCCTACAGTTTTGGAGGCGCCCTGGGGAAGGGGAGTTGGTTTTTTTTGTTATTAGTTATACCGGCTATATGTGCGATGTGGGCTGATTATAATGAAGGTGCAAGCTTCTGGGGGGCTTGGCCGGGGCCGGGGGCGTGTAGACTCCATGTACAACGGGTTCTAAGAATACGATGGGGGGCTACAACATTATGACCTGGAACGTTAGGGGGATGGGCACTCCGAGTAAGCGACATAGAATTCTTTCCTTTTTAAAAAGAAGAGGGGTGCATATAGCCATGCTACAGGAGACTCACCTTGCGCCCGGAGAGGGAGAGAGACTACGGAGGAGATGGAGGGGTCAGGTATTTGCCACAGAATATTCAGCTTACGCAAGAGGAACCCTAATTTGGATTAGAGCGGAAGTTCCATTTGTGCTAGATTCCTCCAACATAGACAGGGAGGGAAGATTTGTCATTCTAGAAGGGAAACTACGGGGGCTCCAGTTGACCCTGAGTTGTATATACGCCCCCAACCAGGAACAAGCATTATTCATGACGGGCCTGTCTGGGCATCTCACTCGTCAATGCACGGGGGAAGTACTAATAGGAGGAGACTTTAACGTAGTGCTTGATATCGACCTAGATAGGTCTAACCCCCCACTGCAGGGAGCAACATCAATTAAAGCAGCAAAAAAACTAGTAGAGTGGCTGGACGCCTGGGGACTGGTGGATGCTTGGCGGCTACAACACCCTGTTGCCAGGGATTATTCGTTTTACTCGGGCCTCCACCAGGTACATACTAGAATCGACAGAATAGTTTGCACAGCAGGGCTGGCCCGAAATATGACCCACGCGGAGTACCTTGCCCGCACAATATCTGATCATAATCCTCTATTGATGACATTGAATGTATCTCGGGACAGACCTCCTATACCGGCATGGAGAATGCTTCCGTCGGCCTTGGAGGACCAAGCGTACAGGGAGGGGTTACAAAGCTACTTAGAGGAACACATAGAGGATAACCGGGGATCCACTTCCTCCAGAGGCATAGAGTGGGAGACACTCAAGGTAGGGACGCGGGGTCATTGTCTGGGACAGTCAGTGGGGATAAAACGTACACTTGAGAGAGAATTAAACGCACTGGAGAAGGTCATCCACGAGGGGGAGTTGAGACAGGGCCCCACAAGACAAGCGGATGAAGAGTACGAGAGTGCGCGTAGGGAGCACTCCCGAATAGAAGAGCGTCTTAGATGCCACAGTGTGCAAAGATACTTGGTATCCATGCAATCAGAGGAGGGGAGATCCGGTAGACTTTTGGCATGGCTAGTGCGCCCGAATGGTGATAGTGGTCCTATTGCAAGTGTATTGGACAGGGGTGGGGCACGCAGAATTAGCCCAGAATCCATTAACGACGCATTCAAAGATTATTATACGTACTTGTATAGGAAGCCCACAGACTTGGAGGTGGGGATCCTTGATGGTTTCCTAACTCGGAT
The DNA here is from genome assembly GCF_031143425.1 of Pleurodeles waltl. NCBI lineage: Eukaryota > Metazoa > Chordata > Amphibia > Caudata > Salamandridae > Pleurodeles > Pleurodeles waltl. Next base: position 894,250,778 of record NC_090444.1, read on the forward strand.
GTCTTTGCCGGCTTTGAGCCCGGAGGACGGGGCCGACCTGGGGGGTCCAGTGACTGCAGAAGAGATAAACGAGGCAATCACGCAGCTGGCTCCTGGGAAGACCCCGGGCACAGATGGTCTTCCGATGGATTTTTATAAAAAGTATAAATCCTTATTAACTCCCAGACTGAAGGAAATGTATATGGAGGCGGTAAAGAATGGGGTGCTCCCTTCCACGCTCCGTGAAGCACTGGTTGTGCCGCTCCCAAAAACAAATATTAGTGACCCATCGGTAACAGGATTTAGACCACTATCAATGCTAAATAGCGACTTTAAGATCTTGAGTAAGATACTAGCTAATCGGTTACTGCCCCTTATGCCGACCCTGGTGCACCCTGACCAGAACGGTTTTATTCCCGGTCGCAGCACCTCCTTGAATCTTAGGCGGATTTTCTCTATAATGCATATGCCTGATGAGGCGAAGCCACCAGCCGGGACCTTGCTAGCTGTGGACTTTGAAAAGGCCTTCGACTCGATCAGATGGGATTACTTGAGGGCGACAATGTTAAAAATGGGCCTTGGTGGTGGCTGGGTTGCCTGGGTGGACCTGTTATATTCGTCCCCATTGGCAAGGGTCAAGACGGGTAGGACAGTCTCAGCTGCTTACCCAGTGTATCGGGGAACTAGACAGGGATGCCCCCTGTCTCCATTGTTGTTCGCTTTGGCGATGGAACCCTTAGCGGCGTGGGTGCGAGGTGAAGGAGCGGGCAGAGGGATTCGGTGGGGACCAGTGGATCACATTATCTCGCTATATGCAGACGACATTTTGTTATACCTTAGAGACGGGGCGAGTGGACTCCCCTGGGCCCTGAACGTACTTGAGGAATTTGGTTTAGTATCAGGATTAAGACTTAACCGTAATAAAACATATGTGTTCCCCCTGACGCCTGGATATGGTCGCCCCATAGCGTGCCCGGTGGACCTGAAATGGGCTCCGTGTACATTTAGATACTTGGGGATCCAGATCTACCATGGTATGGCTGATCTAAGAGAGGGTAACCTAGGTGGAGCGCTTCGTTCGCTGAGATCATCAGTAACGTTCTGGCGCTCTTTAAAATTGTCAGTGATGGCTAGAGTGGCGCTATCCAAAATGATCATGCTCCCCCGACTGCTCTATTACTTTGCCAATTTACCGCTGTTAATACCCCTGGCATGGTTCCGTGATCTGAACACATTGCTTAGAGAACTAATCTGGGATAGTGGGCGAAGACGTACCACTCTCGTGACCATCTGCAGGCCTCCTCAAGCGGGAGGCCTGGGGGCACCTGACTTTGAGGCATATTACCTTGCATCCCAATTGCAGTGGATAGCCGGGTGGCTCACGGGTCGGGGCCAATTGGATTTATATACGGCCCAGGGAGTGATTGATACGGCGTGGATTGCGGCAAACATGGCAAACAGGAAGATAACTCTCCCTGGGAACAACATAATGATAAAAGTGGCAATAGGATGTTGGAAAAGATGCACGAAAAGAGTAGGGGTTGGTCACCCGTATTCTCCAGCTCTGCCGCTGGCAGTACTTGCTATAGAACCCAGAGGGAGGGGGCCGGGAAGTATGGGACTCATTCATTGGCTAGCAGCGGGAATAGAAGTAGTGGGAGGACTTTTCAAAGAGGGAGTCTTGAGGGGATTTGCTGACTTGATGGAGGAGGGTGTTCCCGGGGGACAGTTTCTACTGTACGGGAGACTGGTACATACCCTTAGGGCTCACTGGTACACGGCAAATGCAGAACCTGACACACACGGGGTCTTGCACTCACTGATGACATTAGGTGAGGAAACACATCTCATCACCAAGATATATCGGGCCCAGGTTGAGACAGCTTTAGACCCCCTACGTTCACTGAGAGGAAGCTGGGAGGGCACGGTTGGTCGAGAACTCACAGACTCAGAGTGGAAAAAGATACTGGCTTACCCCCGGATGGTGTCACGTAATACACGCTTAAGGTACCTTCAATATAATTACCTGCATAGAACATACCTCACACCCCACAGGCTGTTCCGTATATACGGTGGATCTCCAGCGACCTGCCCAAGGTGCGGGGGGTGTGGGGCGAATTTCGACCACATGGTTTGGACTTGCCCGGTGATCCAGACTGGCTGGAAGGAAATGTTGACTACCTTAACTGAATTGCTTGAGATTGAGTTAAGACCCAGCCCCGAGACGTGCTTGCTGGGCTTTGGACCAATGGCACTCCGTGGAAAAGTGAAGGGGCGCTTTTTGGACCTCACCCTGGCACTATATAAGAGACTAATCTCGAGGGGCTGGAAAGCTGCGGGTTGTCCTTTACTGACTGTCTGGGAGAATGATACATTAACGTGGGCTAGAGCTGAATTACAGGTCCTAAAAGCAGAAGAAGCCAGGAGTATCCGCCGGGTTCCCATAGCTCCGGGGTGGGAGAACTTAGTGACGAATTGGGAGAGTATAATTAGGAGATTGGTGAACCCAGCAAGAGAAACCAGCGACTCCCAACCCACGCCGAGGTCGGAGCCAGGCGATTGTAGCACATAGATAGGCGCCCAGAACAAACCCGACCTCCACGTGGCTTTCATTAAGTGTAGAGGCCTGAAGGCAGCTGGGCCGTGGATCCCCACCTCGCCATCGAACATGATAGGCAGTGTGCGTGCCCCTCCGTCTACACGGCGCGTCCCTGCGCCCTGGGCCGATATTACCCCCTGCTTAAAATTAAAATTAAAAAAAAAAAAAAAAATGGACCTGACATAGCACCTTCAGTTCAACAACTATAAAAATTATTTGCACATAGCTGCATGGTTGGCCCTGTGTGGCCTGTTCTTTTTCTTTCCCGCCTCTTCCTCCCACACCCAATTGGGTGGCACCTAACCCTCTATATCATCATCCCAAGTTACAAGGAAGAAGGGGTTTAAACCTGTTGCTTGACTATTGCTTATGCAGAACAAAGAGCTGTAACAAAGAAAAGCGATTGAATAAGTAAAAGAGTAACTGGTTGAATAAAGAGAAATAAAACGACTGTTAATAAAGATCGAGCAATAAGCGAAAAAGTACAAAATAAGAAGCAGATATAAAACTGCATGTGAAATGAATAAATATGTAACGTTGTAATAGCAAAATGTTAATAAAAATATATTCAAAAAAAAAAAAAACTAACATCGCACAGTGAAAAGAGCTGAAAGTTTTGCAGATTTGCACAAGTAGTATCAACAATTAGATTTTTTTTTCTCCTATTTCTCCTTTTTGATTTTGAGAGAAATCAAACTGTCAGCCTACAGAAATGTTGAAAAATTATATCAGTAGCCATGGCATTTGGCCACATTGATCTTAATAATTGGCTTACTAGTGAGTTTTAATTCTTCTGTTGAGCATGCTTCAACTAAGACTAGATCTAACCAGAACTATTTAGATGAGTAACATAGATTTAACATAAAAATATGAAACAGAGACAGCTCTGAATGGAATTTTTGTTATGGGTGATAGGAATTGCTATATTTTTATGTTTCTACGGCAGCTAGTGTCACCACCACTTGCCCCTCACATATTCATGAAACAATCGTTAGCATAATCATAAATCTGTTTTATTGTCAAGAACATTTTGAGTATTATCAATTGAATGTTGTGTCTTTAGATGCCTGTGATCAAGCGTTTGAACCCTGATGTAGGATCAAAATTTTTAGCATTATGTGCGACTCATCACACAAGTTAACTTTGCTAATACTTTCATTTTTAATGCGTCATGTAAATTCAATAGGGAAAGATTATTTAAACAGAATAAGAAAAGGAGAAAGAGAAAGAGGTGGCAGGGAAAGAGAAGGAAAAGGAGTCAGGGAATTGGGAATAGATCCAAAACGGAGTTCGGATTTGCTAAGAAGAGGAAACGTATGTTTGGTAGGAGGGAAGGATCACATTGAAAAGCCAGAATAGGTGAGTTGGGTTGATTGCATTCAAAGGTATAGAATTATGGGTGATCAGGTTATGTCAAGGAAGAAGCACATTATTAGAGAAGTTTCTTATGTGTTTAGGAAGAATGCTTATTTTCAGTTTCCCTTTATTTGAGTAGGTAGTTATAAGCTTTAGTGTTTTCCAAAGGATATATTGTAGATGACATAAATGATAGGAATGTAAAGACTCCTGGAAAAACTAAACTTAGTGCTTCACAGGTTGTACGTCATATCTTTGAAGCTATGATGTTTTCTGTAGGTGTATGTTAGAAATGGGGTCTCTGGTTGGCAGTGAGTTTGCCCTCTGTCCAAGCAGGGACCCTCACTCTAGACAGGGCAATGGAGAAACACACTTAAGATAACCCCTACTCACCCCCCTGGTAGCTTGGCACAAGCAGTCAGGCTTATCTTAAAGGCAATGTGTAAAGTATTTGTACCAACACACCCAGTAATTCAGTGAAAACACTACAAAATGGACACCACACCAGTTTAGATAAAATAGCCAATATTTATCTAAATCAAACAAGACCGAAACAACAGAAATCCAACATACACAAGTAAAGTTATGAATTTTAAAATTAAAAAGTCTTACTCCATAGAAAACAATGGATGCGTTGATGTTACACATAGTACCTGGTTTGCATAAAGAATAATGCTGCATGGGTGAGCGTGTATCGGAAAAGTCAATGATGTATTGGTTCCTTGCTCGCAAGGGTGGCCGTGCGTAGTTTCTTCTATGGTCAGGTAGACAATGAGTCATTTTTCTCTCTCACAAGAGAGCGGTGCATTGATTTCCTGACAGGCACCTGGGATCCGGGCACGTTCACGTTGATTTTGACACGCAGCGATGATGCGTGTGAAATATAGCCACACAGTAATGTTTAAAAGAGTCGGGTGGGGGTTGCGTTGATTTCAGCAGCTGCAAGAGGGTGTTTTGTCCTTTTTCCAGCCAAGATGCAGGTGATGCGTCGATTTCCCAGCCGCAATGCAGGTGGTGCATTGATTTCTTGGCCGCGATGCAGGAGGCGCATCGTTTTTACAGTCGTGTTGCAGGTGGTGTATTAAAACTTTCCCCGCACAGCTCCTGTGCATGGATTTCTGCCTTCGTTGCACCACCTTCACCTTTCAAGGGCCCAGGGACTGGATAGGACACCACTTGGCAAGGTTGGGAGTCTCAACAGAGGATCCAGGTGCTAGCAGAGGACGTCTTTGATGGCATTGAGACTTCAAAACAGGAGGCAAGCTCAATCCAAGCCTTGAAGACACTTCACAGGCAGGAATATACCACAAAGTCCAGTCTTTGTCCTATTTCAGGCAGAAGCAGCAACTGCAGGCCAACCCAGCAAAGCACGGTCATGGGCAAAGGGGCAGTACTCCTCCTCCAGCTCTTCTCCTTGACAGATGTTCCTCTTGAGTCCAGAAGTAATCTAAAAATCTGGGGGTTTGGGTCTGCTACTTATACCCCTTTCTGTCTCTGTTGTTGACAAGATCCTGCCTTGCCCGGGCATGGCCCCAGACGCACACTAGGGGGTTGGAGACTGCATTGTGTGAGGGCAGACACAGTCCTTTCAGGTATAAGTGCCTGCTCCTCCCTTCCCTCTAGCTCAGATGGCCCATTAGGATATGCAGGCTACACACCAGCTACCTTTGTGTCACTGTCTAGTGGAGATTCACAAACAGCCCAGCTGTCAATCTGACCCAGACAGGAAATACACAAGCAAGCAGAGTCAAATAATGGTTTAAGCAGGAAAATGCCTACTTTCTAAAAGTGGCATTTTCAAACTGAGAATCTAAAAACCAACGTTACCACAAGTCATATTTTTATGAGTTCAGAGACACCAAACTCCAGATCTCTATCTGCTCCCTAAGGGAAACTAAACATAAAAGTCATTTAAAGGCAGCCCCTATGTTAACCTATGAGAGAGAGGCCTTGCAACAATGAAAACCGAATTTGGTAGTATTTCACTGTTAAGACATGTAAAAACACACCACCACATGTCCTACCTTTAACATACACTGCACCCTGCCCATGGGGCTACCCACGGCCTACCTTAGGGGTGCCTTACATGTATAAAAAGGGATGGTTTGGGTCTGGCAAGTGGGTTCTGCAAAGGGTACAAAGTTATGCAGCTGACCACATCATTGGTACATAAAGGTCTGATCACATCACTCCAGTCTAGAGCCAGAAACTTTCCTATGGCTGCTAGTGAAGCAGGAGGTTGAGTCCAAAAGACTGCGTCTGTGCCCAAAGCACCTAATGGCCCCACCCCATTCTATCTCTCAACGTTGATGTGTTCATACATTTTGAGCAGATGCAGAAGGTTGACTTCCAACAGCTTTCTCTTGCTTCTCCAGTCAAGATACAAGTAATTTGGTGATACTTCCCTACTTTCAGGGCACCATCATTTGGATCATAGTATTGCTGCCTGTTCACCAGGAGATGATTCTAGGAAACACCAGAAAGAACTGAAATCCTTACTCTTCCTGCAACTTTCCAGGCAAGTATTTGGCCCAGATTTAGATTTTGGCAGAGTGTGGTGGTGGGATGGATTTGTTTGGTTGTTTGCTTTCATCTTTGTTATTGCTATAAAAATGTACAATTGTAAGCTGATGCACAATGGTCCACTCTGCAACTATCTAACTGTTTAGAGAGGTTACTATTCTTTACTCGTGAAGTGTGCCAAGAAAAACATGTCTTAAAAAAATAGATTTTGGACGGACAGGAATTCCGTCAGAACGTGACAGATATCTAGAGCACCTCATTAGAAATGCGGTAGGAAGTTATGCACTTGTATTGAGGCGGATGGGCTGTACTTCAAACTTGTAATGAAGTATCCTGTCTGCCACACTCTAACTAAATACCCAGGTCTGATTTGTTCCCACCTGCCAACTTCCCTGCTTTCAGGGCACCATTATTTGGAACATAGTATTGCTGCCTTTCTATGAAGAGATGGATTTCAGAGAATACCAGAAAGAACTGAAAACCTTACTCTTCCTGCAACTTTTCAGGCATGTTTATGGGGCTTATTTAGATTTTGGTACAAATAGGCGGTGAAGTGGGGATGGATGTGTTTGTGTTGTTGTTTATTTTTTTTATTATACGTTGTTATTACAAAGGCCGTAGGATGTAATGCACTTGTATTGAGGCGGATGGGATATTCATCAGGCTTGTGATGAAGTATCCTGTCTGCCAAACTCTAAATAAAGCCCCAGGGCTGATTTTTCCCACTTGTCAGCTTGTTCCCTGCAGTCTACTGTTGCACCACCCTAGTCCCTACTTCCACCACAGCATTCCTAAGCAGCCTTAAAAATAATCAGCGCTATTATGATGATTAGGACAATCTCTCCTCAAATATACTGGTACGGAAACAAGGAGGCAGACATTCAATGATACCGTAAACATTGAATGATGACTCGCATATTTTTGTAATTTGTTTTGCATATTTAGAGACAAGGTTTTTGTGATAAACGTAATTTACACGTTGTAGTTTACTTGTATTTGTGCCAGTGAAATGCATACCTTACTGCTGTTCGGTGCGTTGGAAAACATTCCCAGGAAAATTACAGGTTCAAACGTACCTAGTATTTGAATATGCTAATCCAAATTCACTGTGTGCAAATTGCTAAAATGTATCTTTGAATGTTCCGTGTACTATCCATGGGCGGTGCAAAGCTCTAACACTGTGCATGCCAGTCCCCTCACCCATGCACACATTCGTGAGTATGAGGTGTGCGTATTGAAGAAACGTTTCATAGGTCCATAACATATAATAGCAGCAGTCTTGTGCTAAATGAGAGAGTGTTGGTCAAAAAACATATTCTACAGAGACCAGTGCCTGGGATAATACAGGCCAACGTGTCATGAAGATGCAGTTGGTTTAATACAAGAAACTGGTCCCGTTGAAAATATCAGAAAGTTATCCAATATTATTCTTGCGGTTTTCTTTCCTTTTGCTTTCTACTTACCATTAGTTTCAATCGGTAGTTTCCTTTTGCTTTCTACTTGGCTTGTTTCTTTTAAGTAAAAGCCAGAAGAAAATTAGCATGCTCACCCATACTGTTTGCTCATTGACTCTGAGGTGAAAAGACTTTCCAAATGCTTTCAGCTCAGTCCGGGAAGTGTATGTTCAACGCAGTTATATTTCATCAGTACTGGAGTTTCTTGAAAAATAGAACACAATTAAGTATTGTGAGAATAACAATTATACAATGTGTAATAAAACACCAGACAAAAGAAATGCAGAATAAAAAAGGTGGAGCATTTTCCAGGGCTGAAAAAAAGACAGCTCACACACAAATTCCAAAGCTCCACACCTGTACTAAGGAAAACCTGATGTCATATGATCAACTTCGCTGTTAAATGCTCTGTAATTTTGTTTAGAATACCAACAGGGAATTTCCTGAGAAGATAAATCAAAAACATCACATATGGAATAAGCAGATGAAGCTCTGCAGATGAAAAGGAGTTTGGTAACAACATAGGATTGAGAAAAGGACAGTTGAGGTCCGATTTACAAATAATTTTCTATGAATAGTTGTGTCTTACTCCTGCCTTGGAAGTGAAATGGCATCTGCATATCTTCCCCTGAGTCACAAATCATTTTCTGTAAGTAGTTGCCAACAGTGAGCCATGCGTCGTCCTGAAAACCCTGAATAATCGTGTTTTATTTTTTTATTTTTTTATAACCAAATGTTATTATCATTTTGTAATGACAAATGAACAAAAGATTGGAGGTAAAGGAGATCAAACTTAACATGGGAATTATTGATCAATAATTTGTATAGATTTGAAGTCTCACCTCAACCTAGAGGCAGTGGCAGCCTGCAGGTCATAAATATGGTGGGGCGCGATAGTGTCTGCGGCTCCTCCCGGCGTCCACTGAGCAGGAATGAAAGGACTTCCTTCCTGCTCAGTGGAACAGGATTCCAACCAATCCTGGAGATACTCTCATGCTGTTTTCAGCATGAGAGCAGTTCCAGGGTTGGTAGGAGCAGCTAACTCAGTGCTCATTTTGAGGCTGGAAGCCTGTGCCAGCAATGCCCCAGCTCTTGCACAGTCGGGAGATTGCTGGATCTACAGTGCACATGTTGGGCTGGCCATAGCTAAACATCCGGCCAACCTGACATGTGCACTGTAAGGGGCAGCAGTCATCCTGCAATTGCAGGATGCAGCCCTGCCCCCTGCCCTCATGCTCGCACTGTACACAGTGTGAGAATGAGTTCAAAATGAAATGGCATTCATTATGCCATTTTACTTATTTGTTTGACTGCTGCGCTCGCAGCAGGCGGGGCGAAACTCGTCCACTCTTTAGGAGGAACTGCCCCTGCCTAGCGGGCCCTGAAGCAGAGTGGCCTTGAGTGAGTTACATTCAAAGGGGGTTCAAGACGTTCCTCCCACTGGGAACATAGGGTGTGCCACAGCTGTAAGTACTTGTGGAACTGTGTAGCAGAAAGTAAAAACTGTGCTTGCAAATCTTGGAATGTTAGACTGAATGTTATCCTTCACACGTCACCGAGGTAGGTAATGCCATCTCTGTCCCATTTTCTGGAAACCCTCCAGACAGGACACATGGGCCAGTCTTTGGTCTTTCCACAGAGGGTTCTGTTGGGTGAATTTTCCCTCCCACCCCAGTTGTTTCAAAGCCATTTGGCATGTGGAAATCACTACCTGGAAAGTTTGGGGGGAAGCGAGGGAGGGGTCCCTTGGAGACAAAATGCTGCACACTGTCCAGATCCAGCAGAGAAAGCTCCAGTTTATATGCCAGGTCTCCCCAACCCCGATTCAGTTAATCATTAATAACCAAAGTTTGCAACGCCCAATAATAGTGGTGGATGTCAGACATGCTCATGTTCCGTCAAAGGTTGATTGGCAACATTTATCACAGGTGATGCAAGGGTATACAAAAATATCCTCAATACAATAGTATGAACTAGTGCTAGTCTGCCTGAACCAGGAGAGGGAGGTGCCCCCAGGCACCAAAGTCCCATTTCATTTTGGTCAGAAGTAGAGGAATTTAAGTGACCAGGTCAGGGTGAGTTCTACTGAGATATGTATACCAAGATAGAGGAAACTCAGATGTTTGACCAGGATCTGTTTGCCAATTTGTGGCTTTTGCCCCCTTGTAAGTGTGATAAAGAGTGACTTGGCCCAGTCAGTGTGTAATTCCAAGGCCTCCCTATAAAGAGACAAGATTCTCATCAGTAACGCACCCAGGTCCTGTGAGTTTGTCAAATAAGGGAGGACATCATCTGCGTATAGTGAAATGTTGTCCTTCTCCCTCCCTTGCTAGCCCCAGCCTTGTATCTGTGTGTCACATTTAACAAGCCTCGCTAGGGGCTCAATCACAAGGGAAAAGAGCAATGGTGACAAGGCCTACACAGTTCCGCTGTGGATGGGGAAAGGATCTAACAGAGTCCCAAAGACTATGCAGAGAGAGAAGAGTATAAGAGTTTCACACAGTGCATGAACCTTGGGCCAAAGCCCATGCGTTGCAGGACTTGGTGTAAAAAATTGCCCAGTCAACCCAAGTCGAAAGCCTTCCATAGATCTATAAGCAAGAGGGCGTGTGAATCTTGGATCTCTTTATGTTGGGCTAATGCAGTTGTCTAATACAGTACCTCATGCTGCGGTGTGGCATAAAGCCACACTGATCGGGATAGATCAGGTCTGTAATGAGTCGAAGGAGTCTGCAGGTGAGCACCTTTGCAAATATTTTGAGTTTGTTATTTATTAGCAATATCGGCCCTATAGGAGGCACAGAGTACCGGAGAATGCCCAGGTTTGTGTAAAACTACTATGGTGGCAAGATCAAATTCCTGGGGATCTTTCCTTACTCTCTACTTACCTGAGTCCAGCTCAGCCAAAGCTGCTTCTACTTCCTCCAGCATCAGAGGGGCATCTAGATCCACTTATTAGGACCAATAAATTCATAGTGGGGGGGGACATCTGCCAGTACTGAGGGGGCAGGATCAGGATGGAAGTGCGGGGGGGAGCATACAAGGCTCGATAATAATCCTCAAAGGTCTCAGCAATGGCTGCTGCCGTGTGGTGCATTATACTCCTACTGTTTATGACTACAGACACTATGCCAGAGGGCCTATCATGAGTAGGAAGCCATTAAAGCAATTTACTGGACTTATCTCCGAACTCATAGACCTGGTGGAGGGAGAAGCACCAGGACAAGGTGCTGAATGGAAGATCTGGCCACCTCTAACTGTCAAGAGTAGATTGATTGGGGGGTTGCTATTCATCATTTCTCAAATTTTAAGTTTGGTGTTTATAAGGCCGTTATATGGTGATGTTTTTCACATTCCTGGTTACGGATCAAATATCTCACGCATCCTCATATTGTGGCTTTGCCCACTACCTACACCATGCCTGTGGAGGGGACAGAATCTTCACTGGATTCAAAGTATGCCGTGACCTTCTCCCCAAGACACTCAGAGTATTGGTTATCAGCTAGGAACCAGGCATTAAGCCACCAAATTGGCTTTCGGGTTACTGGTGGGGTGCCTATGTGAAGATAGAATGATCAGATATACCTCGTAGAAGAATCTCCACCTCTGTGGTAAGAATGACATCAGCCACTGGAGCAGCACCTGATTATTGCCAGTGACGGTTTGTGAGTTGCTTACAAATATGTAAATCCTCTCTCACAGGGATGCCACAACCTCCACACACCACAGAGTCTTAAAGAGGTCATTCAGGACTCCAGCAATTTGGAGCCACTTCACTAGTATCGGGCTGAACCCGCATTGGAATTGTGTTCAAGATCAGGAATTGCATTAAAGTTACCCCCGGTAATGGTCACCCCAGGGGGAATTCTCAGCAGCAGCACACAGCATTCATCCCAAGTTCCCCTGGGAGACTGTGGTGGGATTTAAACACTGAGGAAATTATAGTGGGATCCCTCCAGTCCCAAAAATATGCACTGTGCTGTGGGTCTGCATGTATTTTGGTGTGAATCATGGGAAAGGATCTGTGCAAAAGTATGGCCACATCCCTTGTATCTCTAGAGAAGTCTGCATGTAACACACGGTTGTACCCAAAATGACATAATAAGGGGCAATGAGTGCCCACTGGGTGGTTTTCCTTTAGCAGGAAGAATGCCAGGAACCATCTCTTAGCATATCAGACTACAACTGCCCTAGTGATATAGTCCAGTAGACCATTAACATTCCAGGAAAGTATGGAAAAGTTAACCATGGGGCAAGAAGTCAGATGTTGGACCTCCAAGGTTGGAAACTTGTGTGGGTTCAGGTACTGATAACAGAACACAAACCAACTGTAACAACAACTCCCTCCAACTCTCCTGACCTCATACTTCCCCATAGAAGAATCTGCAGTCTGTGAACCACTGAAACAACCCATCATACACCTCCTATCATCTCAGGTCAGAAAACTGCATCTGTGTCACATGGCCGAGGACCAACGTCCATAAGCCGAGGATCAACCCGGTGGATCTGGGTCAAATGGCGTGTTGTGCCAGGAGGGTAATCGATTTCTTGCCTACCACAATGTCCTCTGGGCCTCTCACAGTCGTGTGAGCCTGAGATCACCTGAGTGGTCCATTTGGGGATCCTGAGTGAGTGATTCAGTGGCCTGGTCACCTGCATTGGGTCTCTGTAGGTCGATCTCAGTCCCAGAGGCATCCAGGGATCCTCAAGCCAGGCTGTTTCAGTGACCCGACACTGTCCGCCAACTTCAAAGCTAGAGGGTGCCCGGTTGAGGGCCCCCGCGGGTCTCTTACAACCCCTGTCCATCTGGTCAGATGAGATTCCTCCATTCCACCACCCAGTCCCAGGGCTCCTCTGGGGTGCTAAAAAGTGGGCATCAGCTAAGGCAGAGGAGCGCTGCCCAGCTGGATTTTCAAAAAAGGAAAATTTTAATTATAATAACATACGCTACATTATTATTATTATAATTTTATTTTTCCATGTTGGAAGGGGTGGGGCTGGGCTGGAGGGAGGAGGCCATTGAAGGGCTATGCACCACAATGTGCGCATGTTTGCTTGGCCAGTCAAACAGACATGCACACTTTGCGTGTTCTCTACCCGGCTGTATTGAACAGCCAAGTGGAGAACATGCACATGCTCCTACTCCCAGTCTGAGCGGTGAAACTGGCCACTCAGACCAATCCCAATGCTTCTGTCTTGCTGGTGACAGCAGCATCTCGATTGGCTGTGAGCCTGTATGTACCCGAGAACAGGAAGAGGGCAGAGGGGAGACTAATGCGTCTGCCCTCTGAGGTAAGAGTTTTTTTTCTTTTAACCCCCCTATCTTGTTGCACCCTGTCCTGCCCTGCCACTCCCGTTCAGTGGTAACCGCCACTGAACATCAGCATGTATCAGCATATATGTGAAGCTCATGGCCAGCAGATTTAGTTTGATCTCATTGAAAGAGTTCTGCTTCTGCTGCACCAGTCTTGAGTAGTCTGGAAAGATCATGATGCGTGAGGACAGGTGCACAAGGTCCCCAGCCTTCTGTGCCTCATGGAATCAGAGGTTATTCCACTGAGCTTAGTTTTCTGCATTGTCCAATCTGGTGCGGGGTGCCTCGTGGTCTGTTCTAATGAAGCCCCTCCTATTGCAACTGGTGGGGTAGTAAATCTCTCTATTTCCAATTGTGGCAGGGATGTGGGCCCCAGTTCTATCCCATGGCTCTCAGCCACTCCATAGTTTCAACGGCCACTCAAGAGAAAAGACCATGGTGGTGGGGAGACCCACCAGACTGATCCCAGAAAACAAATGCTCCTTGGGGTTTGACCTGATTGCCCCCCACAATGTCCACTTGGGGACAGGACACGCAGTTGTCTCCCCTCTAATTAAGGTGCCTAGCTGGTACCTCCTCCAGGCACCCTAAACAGTCTGGAACTCCACTGTCACCAGCGCGCCATCAATTGGTGGTCATTGTCTAGATGTTAGGCCCAGAAACCCTCAGGAGCTCCACCATCTGACCTGCTTACCCCCATTTGGGGAGAAGGGGGCAGTACGAGCTGTTAGCCAGCCACTTCAAGGTGCCAACATAGTGCAGCGTCAACAATCACCAGGCAAACGTGCTCCACTAGGCTGGGCACTCCTTCAGGCCGGACAAGTCACCACATCCCTATGGGGCAGCCCTGCCAAGTGCCATGCATCTTGCACTAGAATAACACATTTTCGTTCATTTTCCCACATTACCTGATATTGTCATGCGAAAGAACCGTGTCCTGAAGTGCGGGATTCTTGATATATTACCAGAAAATGTGTCCTATTGTCACAGAAACTCATAACCTAGCCAAGTGAACCAGCCCTCCTCAGCATTGTAGTTCCGTGGCCCCCTGGTGCAAGCACTGGTCCTCGGGTACAAGGGGGCATCCAAGGGAGATCTGGTGCTCGGGAAGGGGGGCCCACGCATGCCTTCTCCTCATAGATCTTTAATCAAATAACAATGTGCCAAACCACCAGGAGCCTATCCCTCCCTGGAGAAATGAAGAGAAAGTGTGGGCAAGTGCAATGCACCTGGTGTTACATGGGCACTACGTCAGTGCCCTTCCATTTATGGTGCACAAATGGGTGTAATTTCTGATATTTATGTGGTTCCCTTGGCTTCATCGCTTCATTTTGTTCACAAGAAAGTGTCACTCATAGGCATTGAAATGTCACTCATAATTACACTGAAATTATGAAAATGTCACACATAGCAATCTATGGTGGGGGCCCTCCACCAGCCATCGCTGCCAAGATCATGCACCAGGCCCTTAGGACCGCACCATTTCTCGCACCGGCACAATTCCAAGCAGGCTCCTCTCAGATCGAGTTCACCATCAATCTGGGATCCGGACATGACCCACCTCAAAGGCCTCTGCTATACTACTCGTATTGTCTCTCTTCCTGGCTTGGCTCCTCTTGGCTCTGGTACAGCGGCATAGAGGAACCGAGAGGTTGAGGGCTATTGCCTTCCCTACTCGTGATGTTGAGCCCACCCCACAAGGCTTTCCAGCCTCCAGGCTGCTCCAGAGCCACTCAACAGCCCAGCCAATAACAATGCATCAGGGGCTAGACTAATGGATTTTAATGTGGCAGTCCACATCACTGCATTAAAATGCATTGTCAGGCTTTTTTTTGCATCTTGACCACCAGCGCGCGCTGAGCCTGGGTGAAACCAACGAGTCATGTGGCATAGTAGGTTTAGTGCCATAAAATGACACTAATCTGGTTAGAGTCATCTTTTTTTACTCTAACCAGCCTAGCGTCATTTTTTGGTGCTAAACACCCATCTCCCATACAGCCACCCCCACTCGGCTAACGTCAGTTTTTTTTACGCTAGCCCACCCTTGAGCTGCATTGCGTGGTTCCATTGACATGGTGCCCGGCTGGTATCCTGGAATGCTGCAAGCAGGCGCTATACTTTTTGACGCAAACCTGCGATAAGGTCAAAAAGTATAAATCAGGGCCATAGCGCTTTCATCTCCATACGTTGCTGCCATCTGCTGGATGTGTGGTGTAGCACATAGGCTAAGGCTTTGTAATGTTCTTGAACCATTATCTTGTAACTGACATTTCCAGTTAAATTCGGTTATTTGTGTAAATTGAACTGTATGTCTGGAAAAGAACCCAGAGTTTTCCGTAGTATGAATAGACTGCCTCATTTTTAATTGTTTTTTTGAGCCCATGTTCCCTGCGCTTCCTCCAAAATTGGCATAGATTTAAATTGCGTCTCTTGAACGAAACATAAGTCCGTTTTAAATTTGTTCTTTCTTTCTAGTTGATTGGAACAGGTTTCTTAGGCTTTAACGTATAACTTCCTTGTTTTGTTATAATCCCTCTATTTTTAAATTATCCCATCTCTTTCTATAGATAGATGTTAAATAGAGAATATTTGCCTAAATCACAATCTACCCGAAAAGTTGGTGTTTTATGTCTACTTGGCTGTCAATATTTTTTGGGGTTCATAAATTATTTCAAACTCGCCTTATTTCAATGAAATAGTGAACATCGATGGGCTGTCAGGGTATGTTGTTTTCCCTCGACCGAGTCGATTTTTACATTTATTTATGGTTGGTCCATTTTCCGGCAAGACGCTTGCCCCACTGTGTCCTGCAGTATCTCATGGTCGGAGAGAGCCAGCAATGGGTATCCTTTTATTTCTGGGAATTTGCAGCAGTTTTAAGTTCTTAAAGTTTCTTGATGCTCAAATGGATGTAATATCGGATAGGTATGTTTCCCTGGTCTTCATTGCTTGATTTTGCTCATAAGAAAGTGTCACTCATAGTCGTTGAAATGTCCCACAAAATTACACTCAAATTATGAAAATGTTACACATAAGCAGACTGAACCTTGGCAGCTATGACTCGACCAGGGGGCAGTCTCCATACAGAACCCACACGAGCGATCAGCCGTACCTGTCGCTCGCCCCGGGATATTCAGACCGCTCAAACGAAGCTTCTGGTTTTAAGCTGCCCCCGAGTGGTGCCAATTTTATTAGGATCTATAGGAGGTGTAGAGCTCTCTTTAAAAAAGCCCTGCCATCTTGTCCTTGCTGGCCACGCCCCGAGTAATCATGTCTTATTACCTGGTATTTACTCCTAGCTCTGGAGTAAGATACACCTACCGATAGAAAATGTTTTGAAAATAAAGCCTTGATCTTTAGTGTAAATTACACATAAGTCTGGAACAAGGAACATCGACTGAAGTAAAACACAAATAATCATTGGCAAAGCTTTGTGAACCAAGTCCACAACAGAGAACAATGGAAGAAAAAAGTGCAGGGAAAAATTGGAATTAACAAATCTGAATCTGAACATGAGCCTGGCAAAGTTTGTTTGAGAAATGAACGGGAGAGCTCTAGTGGACCTTTTCTAGATGCCAGAACAGAACCCCAGGTTGGTTACTGTAAGACGTCGTGGATTCCTTGGCGACAAGTGCACGAAACACGCTATAGATTTAGTGACGAAATTCATGAGAACTCTAGACACCTGAAATCAGTGCTTTAAATGGGCTGGTACTGTCCATTACGGAGTAGCGGCACCTTATTATTTTGAGAGGGAGAGTACCCGCACTTCTCAAGACAAACGGAGGGGCATATTTATACTCTGTTTGCGCCGAATTTGCGTCGTTTTTTTCGACGCAAATTCGACGCAAAACTAACTCCATATTTATACTTTGGCGTTAGACGCGTCTAGCGCCAAAGTTCATGGAGTTAGCGTAATTTTTTTGCGTGAACACCTTCCTTGCGTTAATGAGATGCAAGGTAGGCGTTCCCGTCTTAAAAAATGACTGCGATGCATATGCGTCGTATTTATACTCCCGGGCAAAAATGACGCCCGGGAGTGGGCGGGACTAAAAAACCCGCATTTGCGCCGGATTTTAGCGCCTGGGTCAGGGCAGGCGTTAAGGGACCTGTGGGCTCAGAATGAGCCCAGAGGTGCCCTCCCAAGCCCCCAGGGACACCCCCTGCCACCCTTGCCCACCCCAGGAGGACACCCAAGGATGGAGGGACCCATCCCAGGGAAGAAAAGGTAAGTTGTGGTAAGTATTTTTTAAAAAAAAAATTTGTGGCATAGGGGGGCCTGATTTGTGCCTCCCTACATGCCACTATGCCCAATGACCATGCCCAGGGGACAGAAGTCCCCTGGGCATGGCCATTGGGCAAGGGGGCATGACTCCTGTCTTTGCTAAGACAGGAGTCATGTTAATGGCGTCTGGGCGCCAAAAAAAATGGCGCAAATCGGGTTAAGACGATTTTTTTGCCTCAGCCTGACTTGCCCCATTTTTGGACGCCCAAACGCCATTTTTCCCTACGCCGGCGCTGCCTGGTGTACGTGGTTTTTTTTCACGCACACCAGGCAGCGCCGGTCGGCTAACGCCGGCTAACGCCATTCAATAAATACGGCGCCCGCATGGTGCTTCAGAATGGCGTTAGCCGGCGCTAATTTTTTTGGCGCAAAACTGCGTTAGCGCAGTTTTGCGTCAAAAAGTATAAATATGGCCCGTAATACTTTTAATTGGAGAGTACCGGCACTTTTCAGAAATTCTCTATTTTTCCGTTTCAAGCACTGCCTGGAATCAAGCCCCTTTTGATAATCGCATTGGCTCTTTTCACAATACGGAGGACCAGCGCCGGGCAGTTCACTCTGCCCCTCTGGTATTTTTTCAGTGGGCCCCAGGGTTGGGGAATGTTGATAGAGGTGGATGGGCTGCCATGCCCCAACCGTGCATGCCATCATGGTTCGCTCTAGTCGTTGCACTCGTAGAGTGGGGCTGTTTTCAGAATTTGAGTACGGGCTAATCTTGGTTTTCGGTCCGGCCCTGTAATTGGCTACAGTGACAACAACACAGTGGACAACGATGTGTATTTATAATTTTTCCCCTAAGGCGCTGGGTTTTGTAAAATGGATGAAATGAACAAGCATTGCTAGATCAAATGCATGTATAGAGCTGAAACTTAGTAATTAATAAATAAAGAAAAAGTCATCAAATTATTTTGAGAAAAAGAGAGCATCCTGTGCAGACTTCAGCTTGAAAGACTACATCTG
Source organism: Pleurodeles waltl (assembly GCF_031143425.1). Lineage (NCBI taxonomy): Eukaryota > Metazoa > Chordata > Amphibia > Caudata > Salamandridae > Pleurodeles > Pleurodeles waltl. The sequence continues at coordinate 894,269,248 of NC_090444.1, forward strand.
CACGGGAAACAAGGGCATGCACATTTTTTGTATAATCAGAGCTATTTCTGAAAATGTAATGAGTAAAAACTGTATGTGCTTCTTTCCACCATACCAGTCGATAGTTTAATTTTAATCAACGTACCTGTCAAATAATCGTGATGCGAAGGTAACATGGTGAATTGAGAGATTTAATTACTTCATCAATTAGCGTTTCTAATGAAGCAAGCCCTTGTTGAACATAAACGCAAAATGATTATAAATATTTGATGCTACTAAAGACTTGCAGTATAAATGGAGTAATAAAACTGAACAGTGAGACTGAAGGTTTCTAAAGTGCTAGGAGCTTGCTGAAAATTGTTATTAGAAAATCATGTTTTGCTAATAAACGGTGGGGTTGCATTTTTATATTTAACAACATTCATTTTAGTATCGTGCAAACCATTACAACTATGCTTACTTAGCCTTTATTTCAGAGTGCTTGCTGATTCAGACCTGTGCATAAATTGCATATATGCTTGATTGATACTTGTAAAGCACAAAACTAGAGCCCAATTCACAAGGCCTTTTGCACGTGTACGCTCCATTTACACGTGCAAACAGATTTAAGCAGTTCACAAATTATCTCTTGTGTTCAAAGAGTGGTCACGGACCCTGTGTGAGTTAGTGTTAAATTGGTTGGGGGAGGTAATACCCCCAATCTACTCCTTTAAAGAGCTGAAAGGGAGATTGAGCCACGTGGAAGGAAGTCTCATCCCAATGCAGATTAAGGCATTACACCCCTGATGGCTCCCCTAAGGTGAGACGAATGGAAGAGCGCCCCCCAAAATGGGGGAGCGCGGCCCCTTAGAAAACGGGACCGCCGAGGCCCAAGAATCCCTTCGCACTAGTGGTGCGATGGGCTGGCCTGTGACTTCCGTCCCCACGCCTCGCAAGGTGTGGGGGCGGAAGTTTAGGAAGGTGAGTGTTTCGGCGGCACCAGATCCGGCCGGTTCCAGCCGCCGCATGCCAGTGGGGGGCTACATAAGCACCCCCGCAGAAAGGCTCGGCCTTCTTGCATTGCGGCGGCTGGAGTATCAATTAATTACAGACAATTACAGAATATTGTTATCTTTTAGCCATGCCTTTGACCCTGCCGTTATACCCATCGTAGTTACAATCACAGCTGCCTCATTTTTTAAAAAGCACTTCGACATGGTAGAAAGAACTCTTATGTAATCGGAGGCGGCCTGCCTTCGTGTCGCCTTACTCCCTGTGCCTCCCGGGATCTGCTGCCTAGTGACCGGGCGGAATTGGTGAAAGGGACTGCCCGCGACAGGGAAGTTTCGCCTCAATAGTGGCAGTTCAATGCCTGCATACAGGAACCCATAACTGAAGGGTGATCATTTAGTCTTTGCAAAGCATCAGTCAATGGGGAACACAATGTGGAGCACCTTATTAGTACCTTGTGATCTAGTTGAACTGGAAATACTGTTTCGTTGAAATCTGCCAATGATGCAGGGATTGGGAGAGTATGTGCGCAAAAAACATGCATCTGCAGATCAGGTTGCAACATAATTCCAGTGGTCTTGTCTGTCTGGCAAGTGCTCAGAAGCAGCTTTTGCAGCGTGAGGTGTTTTAGAATGCTGAGCAATGAATGCTACACGCTGTCCCTACTGCTCTAGTGATGCTATAGTTCTCTGGAAGGGTACTCTGCTGCTGTAGTGTTGCTGGGGTGCTTTAAGGCTAATGAGGTGCTCTTGCATAGTTGAAGTTAACTAGTGATGATAGGGTGTCTTGGTTTTCTGATCTGGATGTGATTCGATAATGATGGTGATGCTGACTTGCTCTGGAGCAGTTATGGCTCCACTAATGCTCTCTAGTGATCCTAGGTGCTCTAGTCCTACCGGGGTGCTCCTGAGTTGACCCTGAGGTGGTGTGACACCGTGTATCTGCTACCATTACCTATACTGTGAAATGTAAACATCACTGTGGTGAGTACATGTATTGAGTTAATTGCGCCATTATGAATGTAGTGAAATATTTATTAGTCACTTCATTATGCTACTTGGAACAATCTGGCAAAATCTATATTGACACCTATAGGAGGTACGCTTCATGAATTATTAGGGGTTTCACCCAAACTTTATCTCCTTGCTAAGTTGAATGTAGGAGCACTATTAAAAAAAAAAAAAAATACAATTCTGGCTGACAGCCTCTGGCCGGAACTTAGTACAATAAAAAATGGGTAACTTTCTTAAGCACTGAGCAATGGAGAGTCAGATGGATAGTCGGTGCGTCTGTGTGTGTTTCGGTGAGAAGGTAGCAATTTAAACATGAAGTTAACAAACAGAGAAGTTTTGTTGGGCGCTTTCCACCCCTGAAACACAAGTAAAAGTACTGTAAAGGGCAAGAGTACACCCATGTCCTAGTGTGGGAATTGAAAGGGAATATCCCTGTCCCACCTAGTGCCGGAAATATACTAAAATCATAACCCTAATGCAGGAAGGAAGAGTCAACTGTCCAGACTCCCTCGTGATCTTGTGCTAATGAAGGGAATCTGTGATCCATCAATTTTACTGTGAGTCCGAAAATCACATAGGCGCTTACAAAGAGGTATGAGGCGCTACAGAAGGAGACGCCGGGCTGAGATCTTCTTGTCGGTAAAATGAAACAATGTCATATTGCTTCCTTCAGCATACCACACTGAATAAATACGTCAGGCTCATTTCATAGAGAGGCACCATTTGAGAACGCAGTCAGGACATGCGGTCACGTTTATTGCCCAAGAAAATGAAAATGGCCTTTAGCTGTTTTTTCTTATGTGAGGGGGAGAGTGTCAAGCAGTAGAAGGTAATGATTGTGCAGTGTGTATAATCTGCAAAGAAACAGCATGATCTCTGCATAGGGGGGTCATATACTGTATTGTAATGGTATTTAAAATATTGATTGCTAACCACGATGAGGAGCTGAAGCGCTTTACACTGCCACATTGTCTAGGGATGTCCCATCCATGACAAGCTACACACCAGGTGCCTAGTCGTCGCAGTGATTTTGTAGGAACAGGAATGGTGAACCCCGCATATTCATTCTAACGTAATACCTTTGTATTTACTTGCCCTTATGGTGTTAGGTATGTATTTAAAGTACATATATCCTCGTTCCGTTCAGGGGCGGTGCTTCATCATTGCTGGGTTGGCTGAAGTGCATCAGAGATGCGCTAGTAGTGCTGCACTCACATCTCAGGTGCTGATGCACATTGTACACATGTCACTCCTATCTCGGGGCCACATGGCTCCTCCCCTCCAATGCAAGCCTGGCGTGGGGGCATATCAAACCCTCGCAGAGACAAGCACAGGATGGCTCCCTCTCTCTCCCTCTCTCTCCTTGATTACCGGGCCAGCTCTCTCGCCCTGTTGGCGGAATCCCTGTGCCCCTACTCCCTAGGAGGCCTGAGCCAGCCATAACCTCTGTTGCGTCAGCAGCATTCGGCCGAGTCCACGGCGAGCAGCTCATTTGTCCAAAAGGAAGTACAATGTTCGGGCTGTAGTTTTCCTGTGTTGGGGACACTTTAATTTCTATGGGTAGCTGCAAACAAGGCATGTAGGAGCAGCCGGTGGTCCTCTGTCTGCTAGTTGACGGTATAATCAGCCAGTGCTGCAATAACAAAAGCCAAGTTTGCTTTGCTTATGCTTCACTTCGGTACAACATACTCATGCTTGTTTCTTCTGTTTCAATAGCAGGACGTGTTATGGGTGCTCAGTCACTCCTTTGTCCGGGAGGCGACTGTGGGTCACTCAGCTACAGCGACTGGTCCAGAGGGTGAAGGGGTGCGTGGGACTTCTGTTCCCGGACCTCATTGCCGGATCGAGGTGGGTCCTGGATATGGGTGAGGCAAGTATACCGTGGTAATTACCCCAGTTTAGGGCGTGCAGGGAATACCCTACGCAGGCTGTTGAAGGTACAGTCAGATGCTGAGTAGAGGGTGCATTTCTCCGATATGGGCACAGTCTTTATCAAGGGTGGAAAGGGCGGAGGACCTCTGGGCCACGGGTCACCCGCGTGGCGTAAGATGAAGTAATAAATGCACCCTAAGTAATAGAGGGCTACCCAAGGCAGGGTATCCTGGATAACACAGAAGGTAAGATCATGCAGTCCTGATTTAAAGCGGAGGATGTACACACCAGCTTGGGGGTTAGGGTGCCCAGATCGCTAGGGTGGGCACGGGGCTCCCGCTCCTGGCCAACTCACTTGCACCCCCATGGCAGCTCAGTGTTGGGGTGGGGGCGGAACCCTGAGCTCGTGGACAAGGGACAGAGAGGTGTTGGGAACCCCCCCCCCAAGGAATACAGGTGATGTATTGTTCACCTGTGTGGTCCAACGGTGTTCGGGACGCAGGAGGATCCTTGGGTTTGCCTTTATCATGATTTAGGACAGGATGTGTTGTTGACTTATGGTATAGGTTTTTATGATGACAAAATTGTTACATTGCATAAACAATCAGATTTTGTCGGTTTACATTTAGCGAGGTTGGGGTAGGGACCTACTGGTGGCATCTGGGTTTTGTGGCAGAGCACCTCCCCAATTGCGTTGCAGTCTGTTTGCGGGTGGGGAGGGAGAAGGACCTTTGAGGCCCTGGTCGCCCTCGTGGCGGAAAGTGAGGTATTAAAGTAACCAGGAGCAACAGAGGGGTCCCCAAGGCTGGGGCCCCGGGTTAACACCAGAGATAGGATCCTGAAGTCCTGAGCCAACCTGCGGATGTACACACCAGATTAAGGGGTAGGGAGCCCAGATCGTTGGGGGGGCCATGGGGCTCCCGCTCTTGGCCGCCCCGTTACACCCCTAGGCAAATTGGTGTTTGGAGGGGGGGGCGGAACCCTGAGCGTGTGGACAAGGAACAGTGTAGTCAGGGCAACCGCCCCTCCTAGGGATACAGGTGAGGTACGGCTCACTTGTGTGGTCCAATGGTGGTTCAGGACAGGAAGGGATCCTGTCATAAGTAAATGATTTATGGTTACTGAAGATATCTTATGGATGTGATTTATGTTTTTGTGAATATGAAAAAGTATATTTGAAGTGATTTATGGTGAAGTTATATGTAAAAATATCATAAATATCTTGTAATAAAAACCTCTTCCAACCAATAAGTTGTCGGTCTACGTATGGCTGGTGGTGTGGGGGTGAGGGCTTGCTGGCGGTCTCCAGGTTCTATGCCCACAAGACAGCTGGTCTGATGTGTAAGAGTGATTAAAGTGAGAAGCACGGTCTTCAGAGTTAGAGGTCTCAGGTTACAACTTTGAGGAGGATTGAAAGGAGAGCACATTAAAAATGTCAGAACTAAATTGAGGTCCAACTGAGGCATAAGAAAGGGTGCATAGGAAACTGTGAAATTTCTTTTAAGAAACAAATCACAACAGGTGATTTGAACTGAGAAGGCAGATTATGCAAACAAACAAAGGCTGATAAGTTCTCTTTAACAGTGCCAAAATCAAAGCCTTGCCAGTTCAAAGACATCACAGACACAGCAGTGCTTCATTTGTGAAAATGTAAGTGCCAGGGCCCTTGACAGGAGGCTACTGTAGCTTGCACTGTCCCTGCCAGCACTGCCAATGACAATACAAGCACAACTACTAACCTTTACACGCCTACAAGCATGAAAATGTAGTCTATTCCAGGTCGCCAAAGCTCTAGGAATGGCTTTGGTGCAGGTATTATTTATTTTTACAGAATACAAGAAAAGGGGAGCCAGGGCACTCCAATGAAAGTTATAAGTCCAAAATAGGTGGATAAGTAAAAGAACAATTTAATCCTTAGTTAATAGACAGTTCCAGAATATTCAATTCCACATATGAAGCAGGAATATACGAGTTATGATAATATTCCGAGTCCTCTGAATAAACAGGTATATACAAGTTAACAGAAACAGCCAACACGTGTTTCGTCCTCACAGACTTTTTCAAGGCTCAACGAAAAATTGAAAGCAAGGTAGCTGATGTGTTTCTGTAGGGAATCCAGAAGGTGAGATTAACTCAGGACAAAAACAGAGTCCAAGACAGTAAAATTGCGTCCCATCAATGAAAGGGACCAGTATTCCTCAAATGCAACAGTACTGTAATCAGTGGTTTGTCCGCAGTGTAGGAAAAACCATGATTGAAGGTCCAAGTAGACCCTACCTGTGCCACCCCGTGATTCAGGGGAGCCAGAGACAGGACGACGTGTACGGTGCCCCGCAGCGCCTGATAACGCTGCCGTGTTACTACCCTTACCGTAGTAACGGTAACGCTTACCGTAGTAACACGGCAGCGTTATCAGGCGCTGCGGGGCACCGTACACGTCGTCCACGTCAGGACGACGTGTACGGTGCCCCGCAGCGCCTGATAACGCTGCCGTGTTACTACTCTTACCGTAGTAACGGTAACGCTTACCGTAGTAACACGGCAGCGTTATCAGGCGCTGCGGGGCACCGTACACGTCGTCCTGTCTCTGGCTCCCCTGAATCACGGGGTGGCACAGGTAGGGTCTACTTGGACCTTCAACCATGGTTTTTCCTACACTGAGGACAAACCACTGATTACAGTACTGTTGCATTTGAGGAATACTGGTCCCTTTCATTGATGGGACGCAATTTTACTGTCTTGGACTCTGTTTTTGTCCTGAGTTAATCTCACCTTCTGGATTCCCTACAGAAACACATCAGCTACCTTGCTTTCAATTTTTCGTTGAGCCTTGAAAAAGTCAGTGAGGACGAAACACGTGTTGGCTGTTTCTGTTAACTTGTATATACCTGTTTATTCAGAGGACTCGGAATATTATCATAACTCGTATATTCCTGCTTCATATGTGGAATTGAATATTCTGGAACTGTCTATTAACTAAGGATTAAATTGTTCTTTTACTTATCCACCTATTTTGGACTTATAACTTTCATTGGAGTGCCCTGGCTCCCCTTTTCTTGTATTCTGTATTTTACAGCACACAACCTAGGTGTTTTCCACCTCTGTTTTTGTGCATTTCGAAACCCTTGGTGGTTGGGTTTCTTGCGCCAGGCTGGCACTCGCCACAGGACTTATTGATGACATGCTACCTTGCTGAATGTTCCAGATGTGCGACGCTTAGCATCAACCACCTTTCTTCTTAGTACCATTATTTATTTTTAATCTCTATTGAATTAATAAACAACTGTTGTTGTGCACATATTTAAATTAGGCAAACAGCGCCACCATGTGGCACTCTGTCATACGGGCAGGGGTTCACGGTTATGTGTTGGTGCTGAGCACTGGAAACCACTTGCACAAATTAAGCGCTAAGACAAAGGTCATCGGACACTGTAGGTTGTTATAGGGTCAACCTGTTTCTCCTTGCAAAAACGTCATGAACTTTTACAAAGAACCGAAGTAAATCAATCATTTGTAAGGGTTGTAAGCAGTCAAAATTACATCTACCTCTTCTGAAGGCAGAACAAAACCTCCCAGATGGTTCTGCTCAATCTCCACATTTGGAGGTGTAGATTGTAGAGGCTAGGGTCAGGAATGCAGTGTCAATTTCACTTATTTGCGCTTAATGATATAATAATCTGCAAACAGCATAAGCACTGCTTATATAATTTACCTATGATTTACACCTGACTTATTCTTTATTTCATACAGTATTTCATATGTTATTTTTCCATCTTGTTTTATATTTAGGTTTATTAGACTGAATGAATCATATTTTGACTAACTTTAGTTAGCCTATTTCCAATTTAACATTGGCATGAGTAGGCCTATGTGTCTTACTTTATGTTTGAATGAATGTGTTTCTGCTAGCTGTTTTGTTGGGGGTGCAAGCGAGGCCACAGCAAGATGGCCGTAATTGAGTGCCTCTCCACCAGCCAGGGCACACTAACTGCCAAATATCCTACAATCTGGCCTAATGACACCTTAGCCAAAGAAGATTATAGCCTGCAAATGCAGGACATACCTGTTATTGCTGCAACTCCTAAGATTTTTACCGGTTTGAGCTTGGACGTCCCGAGAGCTCTGGTGTGGAAGCTGTTGATCAAGGTCAGTAGGTGAGATGCTACAGAATAAGGCGGTCGCGGCTTTGTGGGCCGCAGACTGAGCCCCCAACACCGAGGTAAGACTGCTTGAACTGGCCAGGCACTCTGCCTCGGCCTTGCCGCTGACAGGTGCTGCAGCAGCACGCTCCTGTGGGCATTGTGCTCTAGATTAGACGGGTTCCTGGTTGAGGCCCTGTGGTTAAGGAGATAGCTGTGCTTCGGTCTTACACTCTTGTGGCCTATTCCTATGGAGGCACCAGTATTCTGTGATTCAGGCAGTGTTGCCAGATTTTGCGACATGCCAAAGTCCAAATCTGTCCAAGTACAAGCCCAAATTCAGCCAAACACCTAGCAGTATCAGCCCAAAGATGCAACTCTCAAATTATGCAAAAATAGTTTCCAAAGCTTTTTAAAGGATAATTCTAAAGTCTTTTCGATTTACATATAGTTGGAGGAGGTACAATGGACACCAATGGACTTCTGCAATCATGCCAAACGTCTGTTAAAAACACTCATTTAGGAAACCACTCTCCGCTGTGGCTTTCTAATTGGCCTTTCTGCTACTACAAATCCAAACTCGATCCTGGCACTCATTAAATAAATCTAAATGAGCAGATTAACACCACACAATGATACATGTATAATTAAATGACCAGTGTGTTAAAATAATCCCAGTATGATTTGTCTGACAAGGTTTGCTTTATATGTAATTGTCTGAAGATATTGAAACAAAAAATATGTTTTAAAAGGTATACATGGCAGTATGGTAAAAACTAAACATAAAAGTTGAGGCAGATAAGTAACAAGTGTGCTTAAGTATGAAGTGACCATGTGAACATACTTAAAAGACTAGGAGCAGTGTCTTGTTTAAGAGCTGCGAGGGTCGCCGTAGTAAGAGCAGAGGCCCACACCCCTTCAGTTAAAATGTCTGAAAAGGCCGAAAACTTACTCTGACCAATTCCCTCCCCTGCCCTCCACTTAAAAGTCCTTCATCATGACCACAAGCACTGGCTCTAAAAGTTATACAGAGCGTGTGTTGTTGCCGATATGCTGCAGCAAAAACTAGGCTAATGCTCGCAGCCTTGGCATGAAGCAGATGTGTTTGTCTGGTGTCTAGAAGATCCTTTTCTCAAAGCTTACTGCAACAACTTTTCCCCATCTGAAAATTGACGCCCCATCAACACTGCTGACACTGTCATTATCCCTCTTGACCCATCCCAATCCATTCCATTTCATCATTTGGGCTGTATTGCTGTTACACAACCTAAGCAATCTCATGAGACTGTGCACCTCCTTCAAACCCATCACCCACAATGGAATTTAGGTGGTGTGGGTCCTATAACTGACTTTGAAAAGGACAGTAACATTCATGTTCTTAAATTTAAAGGAAAATGCACAGATCAGTTTCTTAACAATAACTATAAAAACCCTAAGGTAAGGGCAGCAAATCAGCCCCACTTAACATTTCACACGCTTAACCGTATCCATATGAAAATTTCCCTTTTCCTGATATTATGTTTCTGTAGTTTTATCTTCATGCAACATATGACTACTATTTAGTACATATTCAGCATTGAGTCCCATGAGTCGGTATCTGGTAAGATCAGATTTTGGTTGGGTGTTCATGACGGACACAATTGTGAACCCTGAGGCTGAAGGCGGTACGAGTTTCTCACAGCGCCTTCCATGGGTCTTTAAAGAGTTTAGACTAAATTCACATGTAATCTTGGCCTCTCTGCAGAGTGCACAGATCGGTGGTCACACATATTTCCACTGCAAATGACAGCAATTCTAAACGTGCAACAGGATACTGGATCATGACCAGTTTTGCATGCCTATTTGGATAAAGTAAAGGTAGGGCTGTGGGGTCCCTTTTATCCCCACATTTTTCTGAAATCCTCCATTTTCATACCTAACCTCGCCTCTTTCCTCTTTAGCACCAGTTTCCACTCTCTCCTCATGTACAGTTTTCCTTTAATTAGTGCAGGAAATGAGGAGGATCTGGCAGCTATTATTGAGCTGGCTCTGAGATGGGGCCAACATCAGTGAAATACACTGAATTTGTCCTGGTGTAGTTTGCCAACACAGGACACATTCAGCATCAACTGCACAGTGTCTGCTTTACTTTCAGAGCAGCAACTTGTAGGGGGTTTCTTATTCTCACTTTCACCTGGGCATAAAACAATGGCTTCACTTGATGGACCATCAGCCCTCATTTTGTTGGAGTCCTGGCCTGGCTCAATGCTATCTGGATCCTAACAGCTAAATATGTATGCAGAGGAGGGAAACAGACACTCAGCTTGTTGTCACTTCATAGATGCTTAACCAGAACTATGATTCGGAGGGAGGTTTTGACTTCATTCATCTCCTGTATGTAAGAGATATGCAATACTATAAGAATGTCAAATGTATGTTGGATTGATATAAATACCACTTACTAATTTATTTTTTATTACTTTTATTTTATAATGCTATTCATCCTAATGTAATGTAGGGTGTCAGGGCGCTTTACGTCACACAGACATACTATACAAAGACAATGAATCATACAAGTGTGCAAATCACTGTACCAGGGGTTTTTACATATTGCAGTGAGGAACATTATATGTTAAGAGCAGTGCTTAGTTTTTAAAAGAATGAGGGCTGGTGCGTAAAGAGGTACTTTTAAAAATTGGCATGCTAAATACAGAGGCTGCATGCACTGGAATTCACCTCACTTCTAGACATTGCTGCGCCTTTACTTCACTCTTGCCAGCCACTGCTTTCTCCCTTTCTCTTTCTAGTTTGTGTGGTTTTATCTCTCTTGCTCACGGTCAATATTTGATGAGGAATTATAAATGACAGTCCCCAAAAATGTGTGCCGGTGGCCCCCACCGGCAACCACCAGGTGAAATTAAGCACTGGTTAAGAGAACTTTGTCTGGAGAAACACAAAGTGGGGATTCAAAACAAGATGCAGTGGCCGCCAGTGCTAGTTAGACTTTATTTTTACCCAAAGGAATTCTTTTTAACAACCTTAGAGTATAGAAAGCTTGAGGTAAAAAAATAAAAGGTCTAAGGCTTTTAGTTTTAGTTTCCATACTTCTCCTTGATGTCAGTTTTAGTTCGCTGTGCTACATTAGAAGGTTATTAACTTCAAATGACTAAGGGATCTCTGTGATAAACAAAGTAAACCACTTGAGTGATCTAAACACATCACAAATCTGGGATCTTCATGTTACAAGAAGAGCTGACACCAGGTCCGATTTTTAACAGCATGAGCAGTATGTTAAGATCCTATTGATGCAGAGAAACCCTAGCTATATTTTTAGTTACCAAGGACTGAAAAGTCGATTTCACACACTAAGTCGATGAACCAAACCTAATCTGTTTTGAATAAATGTCATTTGAAATACGTCATAAACATCATATATAACATATGATAATCAAGTCAACCTCAACAACCACACCAGTTTATAAAGAAGTTAATGATTTATTTCCCTATATTATTAACGTTAAGGTCACAAAAATAATTCTCAAACACAAATTATATGTATAAAAAAACAATAAAGGCTGATTCGCACACCGAATATATCTAGGTTTAATCAACATGAAAAGACAAATTATCTCAATGGTTATGACACAAAACCATAGCAAAAGAGTCTGAGCAAGAGAAATTGAATACATCTGAATAATGATAAGACACAAAATATCGCCACAATTCATGAACATGTGAGTAAGACCTCACTAACCACCAATTAGCATTAACATGTTGGGCTTCATGTAAAGTTTTGGTAACACAAATTTAGAAAATATCTAGCTATGGCGCTATCAAAAATAAGCAGCAGTAAATAAACTTTTGCAGCGGGTACCTGAAAAACAAAAGACAAATAACAATTCACATTTCATACAATTACCAAATCTCTACGAAAATCAGCAATGAGGTCTACTTCGTCAGTGGGACAGCAATATCAGGCACCAACATCAGGACAGGAACAAGAACAGGAATATGGATAAGGGTAATGGTTTAGAATTTTGGACTATAAGTTATACTAAACCATCTAAGCATAAGTTCAGTATTGAACAGATATAAACTAATAAAATACCAGAAATGCCAATAGACTATCTGGAAAACATGAAATGTCAAAGTGACAGATCATAAAATAATAGAATCTCTAGGAAAGAATACACGAAAATCCCAAAGAAGAATGACCTCCAAACAATGGTGACTGAACATTAAATTAAACTTGTTAAATGAAAATGATTGGATTAATATGAGGTGAGAAAGTTATGACCAATCACAGCATTAACAAATATCAAAAGTATCCAATTAATTTACTCAAATCTCTTCTATTTGTTGTTATTCCATTGACAAACTGTAAACTAATACATTAGAATCCTGAACTTCCTTTTCTTCAGCCTCAACAGTGGATCCTTTGTTTCCACTCCACCGGAATACGAAGTCACAGGAAAATGATTACAAAATATGTTACCGCACCATTTCTTTCCCCTTGAGGAAAAACATACAAGCTAGAAACATATCTTCAAACAATGAAGTCAGTCAAACTACAGAACACACTAGGAACATTTTATACAACTTGCATTGTACAGTGACCTTGCATCTGCTTCTACTTCAGTCCAGCAGAGGCCACTAAATACACATTTAATTCTACCATCTGTTTTAGTTAAGAAACATACTCTCTTGTAAGAACAGAATAATTTCATCAGCTTAAGTTAGCATGGCCAAAATATGGGCCTTACATACAATGGTGGCCACTCAGTTAGTCACAATTTCCGTATATACAATATTACCATTAAATCAATTCACACATTAATCTGTAAGTATAATTACATAAAGACTAAGGGCCTCATTTTAACTTCGGCGGGCGGCCGAATGGAGCCGGCGGAGTTGCAGGGGTGCGACGGGTGCAGTTGCACCCGTCGCGATTTTCACTGTCTGCAATGCAGACAGTGAAAATCTTTATGGGGCCCTTCTAGGGGGCCCCTGCACTGCCCATGCCAGTGGCATGGGCAGTGCAGGGGCCCCCAGGGGCCCCACAACACCCATTCCTGCCATCCTGTTCCTGGCGGTAAAAACCGCCAGGAACTGGATGGCGGGAAGGGGGTCGGAATCTCCATGGCGGAGCTGCTTGCAGCGCCGCCATGGAGATTCAGCCCAAGCAGGGGAAATCCGGCGGGAAACCGCCGGATTCACTTTTCTGACCGCGGCTTTAACGCCGCGGTCAGAATGGGCATTGAAGCACCGCCAGCCTGTTGGCGGTGCTTCCGTGGGCCCCGGCCCTGGCGGTCTTGGACCGCCAGGGTCGGAATGACCCCCTAAATACTTTATCAAGAAAATCTCAGCTCTCACAGTCCCAGCCGGTAGAAAAATGAGCAAAATTGTGAAAACACAATATTTTTCCTGTCATCAGTGCACACCTTTAACAGTAAATATAACAAGAAAGCACTTTAAAATGCGCTCTAGAACTGGTTTAATCATGGCCGACTGACAATTGATACAAAAGGAGAAAAGATATGTTGAAAATGAACATGGCTTTTGCAGGGCATTTCATGTAAAGTTATAATTAAGTATCAGGGTTCACCGAATAACCAGACTAGGTTGACTCTGAACTACGAAGCCCACCCACTCCATGAGGCAATCAACAAAAAAGATAACAAGCCTTCCCCCGAGACCGCATTGGCGAAGTCACCCAGGGACAGGCCAAAAAAAGAACCAGAACCATCATAGGTTGCGCTTTCAAAGCTTTGAATGATTGACAACCCTCCTATAAGAGCCCAGCCTTAACAGAGTATCAGAGCTGGCATTCATTTTGCCAAGTGTCTGCAGGCGCCGCCGATTTGGGAAATTTTGCTCACAACGGGGCACATATCGCCCAGTTTTCTCCAGCCCGCTTGGGGTGTATTTTACTGCACAAATGGGGAAAATCCCACCCATTTGTGCAGAAAATCTCACAATCTGGCAACACTGGATTCAGGGACGGCACTGGATAGACAACTGCTGATTCTGGGCACAATAGACTGTTGGAGCAACTCAGGGGCTCAGCTTGGTTCGTATGATTGAGGTGGTGTTAGTTTCAAATTTCCACGACAATCATGCTGACACATGATGTTAAAATACATTATACGACAAGAGGGGCTTAAGAGGCAGTAGAAAAGGAGAGAAATGCGGACTGGTAGGTGTACTAATTAAGAGAAAGGGTATTATTTTGTGAAATAACCAACATTTTTGAAGTCCTTCTAAACAGATTGAGTACCTCTTCTTCCGCCTAATAATAGGGAGGGGGTGGGTAGGTCAACAAAGTGACTCCGTCAGTCCGCGCCGCCGCGCCGCAAAGAAGAAGGCCGAGCCTTCTGGGGGGGCGCTTATAATCCCCCCACTGGTGCGTGGCGGCCCAAACCGGAATGGCCACAACATTGGCCCAACGTGTCTCCCAAGGTGTTACTTCCGCCTACACCCTTGCAAGGCGTGCAGGCGGAAGTAACTGGCCAGCCTGCGCACAACTAATGCGGAGGGTCCGGCCCCCGGCATCACCGACCCCTAATGGGCCACGCTCCCCCCATGTTGGGGGGGCGCTCCTCCATAGGACTCGGAAGCCGCCAGCAGGCCCTTGCCCCAACACCGGTCATACACAGACCGACACCTCATTTAGTTTGAAGAAGTATTTATTTTATTTACTTTCGTTAAAATTCAAAAACATTAATCATTTTTATAAATCACTCCAATAAACTTTTCACTGCAAATCCAAAACTAATATCAAAATAATTTGTACAATTTACATCTGTAACCATGAATCATTTTGACAGGATCCCTTCCGGTCCCGAACCACCTTTGGATCACACAGGAACTGGACGTCACCTGTATCCCTGGGGGGGGGTGCAGTACCCCTGCTTCCTCTGTTCCTTGCCCACATATTCAGGGTTCCGCCCCCTCTCCAAACACCAATCAGCCGAGGGGTGTAACGGGGCGGATAGGGCATGAGCCCCGTGACCACCCCAGTGATCTGGGCTCCCTACCCCCAATCTGGTATGTACATCCGCAGGTTGGTCCAGGACTTCAGGCTCCCATCTCTGTTGTTATACCGGTGCCCCACCCTTGGGGACCCCTCTGTTGCTTCAGGTTACATTAGTACCTCTTCTCCCGCCACGAGGGCGACCAGGGCCCCAAAGGTCCTTCGACCTCCCCACCAGAAAACAAACTCAGAGAGAAGAACCACATATCAGCCATAAATTGGTCCGTGCCGGCATCCGATAAGTGAACCATGTCCCTGTGAAACATCTCAGGACCTTTTAGAAGTTTATGAGGAATATTCCATGATCTGCCTGGACCAGGGCAAAATTTGGCCATCTCCGCGTTGAGTCTCCTAACCGGCAAATTGATTGTACGTGGTTTTATGCCTGGGCCCCAGTTTCGGCGAGGCACCATGTGAGACCAGGCGATGGCCTGCATTTGGAAATTGTTTAGCTATCTTTGTAATTTCCAGGAAAATAGTTTCCCTGAGTGCTTTCCGCCCCATGTGCACCAGGTCGTTGCCACCAAGATGAATAATGATGAGATCCGAGGACTGGAGCCCCACACATCCACGGGCCAGGGCGACAAGTTGTTGCAGCTGCTTGATTCCTTTGCCGCCAACCCCGCATCAACGCAAGGCCACGTCTAAGCTTGCCAGCGGATTCGGTTTATGGAGCTGTTGCAACCAGTAGGCCGCCCGACGAACGAACGAATGCCCCAAGACCCAAACCACACGAGGAGCCATCTACTGAAATAAAAGAAAATTGCGTGAGAAACGGTATTGGACTTGCATACATAATGAAGATGAACCATTACGCCAACTCTGGTCTAATGTAATGTTTGTAACAGTTGGACGCCCAACTTCCAATGGCTTTTACCTCTGACATGGGCAAACCTGCCCCTGCTGCCAAAGTAGCTGCCCCAATCCTAAATGAATGGGGGGAGTAACCCAGAGGTTCGACCCCCTCTGCCTGCAGTGTAACCTTCAAAACCTCAGCGAATTGGTAGCGAGATAGGCAGACCCCATTTGCATGAATGAATAGCGCAGTGGATTTGTCCAGAGGGCGGACTGTCAAGTAAGCTGCTAAATTGTTCACCGGACATATAAGTGAACCATGCGCTGCCCGGAGCCCAATACGCGCACCCTTACCTAGCTGATCTGTTTTGGACCGACGCAGCTGTATAGTCATAGAATCTTTATTGAGTATAACATCAGCCCACTGGCGTCCCCCCGCATGGTCACTCTTGGAGGCTCCTATCATTTTCCCAATGCGGAAGGCCCCATAAAAGGCCACAGAAAAAGCAGCTGAAAATAAGGCAGCCTCAAAAGGTGAAGATGTAACTGTGGTGACTGCGCCCAATAACTTTTCTAGTAAGTGGGGAGTTATGGGCCGCCTAGTGTCTGACCTGGGACCATCTGTTCTAGACCAACCAACTAGCGCCTGCTTAATGACAAAGGTGTTTAGCTGAGAATCTTGATTCCTGAGTTTGGCGAAAAAAACAAATGGCTGACAGGTTAGCTTTGGCGCAAGACACTGGTTTACCGTTACTCTTTAATGTAAGAAGGTTCTTTCGTATGACACTCTTGTGCGGGTAGCGAAAGATGTCGCTACTAGGGCTGAGAGTGCGGGACACCAATCTTTCACAGTGATGTTGGGAACTCTGTCATCTTCTCCGAGGCCTGTGGGTGGAACCTCAGAAAATCCTGCATCAATGATCGAGACAAAGCATCAGCCGCATTGTTATTTTGTTATTTACCCCCGGAACATGCTTTGCCCGAAGGGTAATGTTGAGTTTAAAACACCGTAACACCAAATGATTAAGTAGTCTAAGTACCCATCTACAACTAGCTTTTTGTTTCTATTGATTGCCTCTACTACTGCCATGTTGTCAGACCAAAAAAACACAGACCTGTCTCTTAATATGCGGTCCCAGACAGAAACGGCGACAATGATGGGGAACAGTTCTAAAAAGGCTATATTTTTGGTGATTCCCAAGTTGCCCCACTCAGTTGGCCAGTCCGCCCTGCACCAGGAACTGAGGATGGCACCAAACCCCACGCTACCTGCTGCGTCTGTGAATAAACCTAGGGTGGGGCTAGTTACTGGAGGATGGGGCCAAATCACAGCCCCATTGAAGTCCTGTAAGAAAGTGTCCCAGACCTTCAAATCTTCCCTGACTTCTGCAGACAGCCTGGTGTGGTGGTGTTTCTCTGACAAACCTGCCCTGGCTATGGATCTGGAGAAAGGGCGGGCCATGGGGATAATCCTCAGAGCGAAATTCAGTTGACCCACAGGACCTGTAATTGATGAAGAGTGACTTTAGTATGAGACAGGACAGTACTGATGGACCCTTTAAATGCCTGAAGTTTATCTAGGGGAAGGCGACACTCCTCCGCCACAGAGTCAATCTCAATGCCCAAACGTAATGCAAGTGGAGGGGCCCTCAGTTTTGTCTGGTCTTATTGGGACCCCGAATTCCTTGAACATAGCTGTTAGGGCATGCTTAATTTGTGCTTATTGTTTCCGGTTCTGAGTACGGGCACTTATTTTTGAGGGCCGGCGCTTATTCTTCTACCTCAAGCATTTGCTGTGAGTAAACGACACATACGGGAATGACGGAGCAAGAGAAAAAAGAAAAAGCAAAAGAAAGTTATAAAGCAGAAAGGTTTCAGACTGAGCTGAAGGGGCAGGGAGTGGCTTTAAATGGATTGAAGAGGCCCGAGATGGCTTCATGATTCTGCTACCTCAGTATTCCGTGCTCGCACATTTAAATGCAGCAGAAGCGTGTTTAAGAGGAGGGCTGTGGGCACCGGCACATTGTTATTTGCAAATTAAGCACTGGGCCTATGGAAGGGGTAGTGGTCTTCAGAGGGTAGTTGTTTTTAGAGTGTCCCAATCACTTCTATGTGCACTGTATGTTGGACATGTGTGCCCTTTTTCTCTCCACATCTTGTCCATCTGGATTTCACACACCTCATCTCTTCCTTCTTCAGCACTCTCTTTTCACTCTTTCCTGAATGTACGTTCTTGCATCTCCTTCACTACACCACCCCACAACACACAAAATACTCACATACCTGTGAGCACATCGTTTTCTTTACTTTCACTATGTCAATATTTTGCCATCTGTGTACCGCATTCTCACACATTTGAAGAGAATGACTACTGCAACGTGAATACGTGACCATTACTCTGCAGACAGGCGAAGGACTGGATGATCATGTATTCTGAACACCTTTTTGACGCACTGACAGGCACTGTGAGAAATTCGCACTGCTTACGAACTCAACTCCAGAGCGCTCAACCGTGGCACATCATAAACAACTGGAGGTGACAAAGTTTTAAGTATGCCCTTTACAAGACTAAAATGCTACATGACAAAAATACAGAAACACAGCGTCCTAGTATAGCTAACACTCTTAGGGAGTGAAAGAGTAAGTAAAATATGTGAACCATAAACAGGAATTAAACCACTGACATGGATTACGTTAACGTTTTTTACACTCATTGTTCAGAAATGTATCTGTGTTTTTGCCATTAAAGTTAAGGACCTCAATGTAGGGACAATAATCACCTGTTTCAGTATATGTGTTTAATTACTACTGGGTCGGAGACCCAGAAGAATTCAGCAGACAATGCCCTGTGAATGTGGATTTGTAACATGCAAACATGACTGTAAAACAGCTGTAAAGCAATATGCTGAGTAGGGGAAGGAAAAACAATAAGCTGAGGCATGTGCTACTCACACGAGGCATGGTGCAGTGGCACTATTTTGAACATGAGATGTTCCTTGAAGGATAAATCCTTAGTGACTTGCAGAAACAGTGTGGGAAAAGGAACTTACTGGATCCGGGTCAGGATCGAATTCCAGGCCATGGGTGTGACACAGGGGAATGCCAGTTGCCTAGTCCCCCTTCTTCTTGCACTTTTCCTTCTCAAACCTGGTAACATGAATGGTACAAGTGTCCGGAGTCAGCCAAAATATTGATCTTCCTTTTAACATACGATAATATGTTAGGGTTCACAGCCTTGAAGGTGATGAAGCAGACCTTTCGAATGATGCAAACGGATGGAGGATGCAATCAAAGTTTCTCAAGTGAGAGAATGATATGTTATTTTATTTTAATTCCTTAATGAGTTGCGCCATTTTGAAAAGGCCTTCCTTCAAGCACGTCACTCGGGAGTTTGGGAGTGAGCAAGGTGTCCCCTCTATCTGGGTTGGCTGTGGTGAAGTTGGGGTTCAAGAGACATGCATTAATGTTAATATGTGTTTGTGTTCCTTGCAATGTGTCTTAAAAGAGTGCCTATTTGGAATGTTGATCAAACACACGTATATTGCCTATGTCTATAATTTGGGCACATAAATGCATGGTGTTCACATAAATGTTAGTAGTATACCTGTTTTTCCTAAACTTACATGTGCAAGACCTCCACATTATGTTGAATTTTCAGACATGGGATAAGAAAACTGGTGCCACTAAAACATTTTTTCCTCACCTGATAAACATTTTTCTATGTACAGTTGTCTTCCTCCCTCACAATCCCGGTGAAACTATTCTACAGTTTCTGCATCACTTACATCTAGATCATTTACGTGTAAAGTTATAAGTACAGATGAATGCAGAAATTCTAAAATATCTATCCATGAACACATATAAGATTACAATTCTCTGACGATTCAAACTATTTGCATTGCCTTTTTCCCAATTTGCCTCCCTGACTCCCCTATAGGGAATGCAGATCTCCTTCTTATCTGTGTTAGTAACAACAGTTGAAAAACCAACTGGCTTGTGGAAATTCCACCCTGCTAAATGGCATATGTGCATGCAAGAGTACTCTGATCCTTCTCTTAAGAATCCGCTTAAGCTATTAATTGCAGAGTTTGGAACTTTTCTTTGTGTAAGTGTAATGCACATGAAAATCAGATTTAGATGTGTCATATTGTTTAGGTGCTACTTCTTCTCAATATTAAATAGGTCTACCTTTATCACTAATGCTATAGCTATATGTATCCCAAAATATATTCCATGGTCTAGCTTTACATGAAATAATACCGACGTTATGATGCAATATCAAATACTCTTGAAATTCACCAGGTAGGGTAGGTGTGTTATGCACATATATCATCCATGTACTAGCCATGACCTCACACCCATTGCAGATGCATCATTGATTTTTCCTAAATTATATCACATATGATAACCTCAAAATGTTCTCTTATGAGATCACACATAATATCACATATACTATCACAAAATGTATCATCTGTGTAACTCAGAAATGCATTTAGCTCAGGCATCAGCCAAATGTGTATTTGAGTGGAACAACCTGTATCAACTTCACTTGTGTTGGGCAAGCTAAGACTGCTGCTCGAATACACCAGTGTTTGTGTACAACATTCAGCAGCAGTTTGTGTTTGGCACCACAGATGGAACTTATTTTACCATTGGGGCCCCCAGCTGAAGAAAGTGCCTCTTTTGCAGTGGTAGTACATCAAGTTAAGGAAGTATTAGGTTTGTAGTTGCCTACAGTGGAGATAAAGAGATTGATTTAGCACTTGGCTTTCTTTACTCTGTCCTTCGGAGTGGCAGAGGATATTACGCCAGCTGCCCTAACAGACTGCCATAGTCTAAATTCACCACCAGCCTGGTGGTAATCTCTGTGTGTTCCTGATCTGAGCCTATCCCAAGGCAGCTCCTGTGAAGACACTGAAAGTTTGGACGTGCCTGCCTTCTCTTAGGTGGGTATGCACCAAACTTTTTCATGTTCAGAAACAAACTCCCAAAGCAGGAGTTTGTTTCTGAAAAATAAAATCTATATATTAGCCCTCATACCGTGGAAGTTTTTTCCCAGGACATGGGGCCATTTTTTCTATTTATGACTGCCACAGGAAACTAGATAACACATCAAACCACCTGCGCTCAAAATGGGGTGGCCAGTTCTACTCTATCGCTGTCACGCCTACTCCGTCGGCCCAACTAAGTACGTTTTCTAAAGGCAGAGCAAGTGAAGGCACCATTGTTAGGAAAATGACAGCCCATCCAAATCAAACTACAGTGGGCGAACCAAAGGTTTGGTGGATAGGGTACTCCATCACGTTTGTGACAGAATACCCTGTTAAGCAAACTCTAAATCAGACCCTAAGTATAAGTCTTGAACTTCTATTTTGCACTCTATCAAATTTAGAGCCCGCGCTGCCAGTTAATGAAGACCTGACTGAGTCCCTCATTGACAAACATTGCTCACCCCCACCAATAAGTTGTCCTATCATGCAACAACACAAACCTGTAGCAGTTGATTCATCCTTCCTGACACATTGTAGTTCTATTCCTGAGAGCCTTATCATTCAGGCAGAGCCAATCTGAATTATTTTCCCACTACACCTCTGAACAGAGAATCTATGAAAATATACACTATGCTCAAGAGAGTTCTCTCTTCAGCTAGCCTTGCATTTGCCCATTGAATCCTGTATCCCTCTTGGGTCCGAACACTCATGCTCTGTGTGAGAAGTCAAAAGAGATTGTTCCCACTCTGCCCGAGGATTTGGGGAACTCAGTACAGGATGGCCAGGATTCAGAAAAGTATGTTTAGTGGAATAGGCCTGACCCTATGGATTGTGTTGCTGGGGGTATGGTCACCAGTGGTGTTTTCCAAGTCAAGCTTGAACACATCGCCCAAGCTTTTCTGGGGACATTCAAGCTTCGCTCATGGGCATGCCTTTTCTCTGGGACTAGGGCTTTGTGGCAAGAAGGCAGACTCGGTCTTGGAATGTATTAAAGACAGCAGAGCTATGGCTTGACCTCTGGGTTTACATTCCCCACTCACCAATTCAACCAGCAATACCAGAAGATTCGAAGGTACTCAAATGACCTTGCCTGTCGCCATGGAATCCCTTGCAATCTATCCAGCAGTCCATCAATGCTCTGATGATACAAGCAGTGGTAGGATATGAGGTCATAGATACAGAAGTCCTCCTCCTCCTTTTCACCTCACAGTGCTGCCACTATGTCACTTTAGTGTTTTCTTCAGCAGCCAATTGGGGTTGGTAGGGGACAGGATTCTGAATTGCCTTCCCAGCTTATGTGCTATTACTTCAGATCAATTGGGCTTGACTCCTCCTCCTAACATTCCTCCAGTTTTATCCACATTCTGGCAGAGCATGCCAATATCCTTACCCGAGAAATGATGATGTTGCAAGCCACATACAGGACTGAGGTGGTGCCCATGAACTAAAATCATATCTTTTGCTTTTGTAGATGATTGCCTTTACTCTGGTCATTCTGGACGGACACAGTGGTCTTCACAGCATTTCCACACTTGTTACATGCCTGAGATTTACAAGCTACGGTCCCAGTGTTTTGTTTGAAAGTGTTTTCTCTGGCCCTGATGGTTCTGAGGATTCTGTGGCTACTGATTGTGTGCATCCTGCTGGTGCCTAATGCCCATGGGCACATGTGGCACCCTCACTGAAATCTTTGCCTTTAATGAGCCCAGTAATGGTGTGCCTTTCAAAAAGCATCCACATATAGGATGACGTGTTTCTGGAATGTCAGTGGTGGATGGAAGATGCCAAAGTGACATACACTAAGCTGTTTTCTTGGCCTCATTCTGAGGTGACATTGGTGACCCATAATCTCTGGGTTGGGGAAGTCAACTAGATGACATAGAGAACAGAGATCTCAGGCGTTCTTTGGAGCAGTGATCCAAAGGACATCTTAGCATTAATCTTTTGGACTTGCATGCCATTCATCTGACCATCAAGTGATTTCTGCCTTCCATCATTGGCAGGTCTATCTAAGTTTTGATGGAAAATACGACTGCCATGTTGTAATACAACAAGCACAGCGAAGTGGGGTCCTCTATCCTCTGTATAGCGGCAACAAGTCTATAGCACTGACTGGATCTTTACGAGATCTCTTTGTCTGTGAGTAACCTGATGACTTCCCTCAACATTAGTGTGGACATGCTAAGAGGCATCTGAAAATTCTCAATATTCTGCATTTTGTACTCTGAATATTCCCTTTTGAGGGTCTCTAGGGGATGCCTTCCGACTTAATTGGGATTCTGACCTCTGTAATGCATTTTTGCCTCTGCCACTGATCCTGCAAGTCCTGATGAAAGTCAGACAGGAGTGAGCGCAATCTGGTGGCCCTGTTTTGGGCCAGGAGGGGTTGGTGCTCAGAACTCCAGATCATTAGCATTTGTCCACCTCCATAGTTTCTTCTTTGTGGGGCCTGCTGTTCCAGCAGCAGAGCATTGTTTTACATCCATCATAGAGGATTAGACAAGGATGGTATTTGAACCATGTTAACTTGAAGCAAACTCAGAACTGTACGGAACCACCAGGATTGAACTTCATCTTGAACTTAGGCTGAAATCACAAATTCATTAACATTGCATTGACAGTGGAGTTGATTTTCCCCCACAGTAACAACATAGAAGAATACATTGCTAACCATAAAAGTTTATTGGCTTAGTAATAAAGTTACACTCTCCAATCAAGACAATTAGACATGAATCGAAATTTACCTGAATACAGTGCGCATGAATATAATCCAAGTAGTTCAGTTGGTAATGCAAATATTGCATTATGCAAGGCAACGTATGCAAATCAGGACATGGGGCCAGATGTATGAAAAAAAAACCTTAGCAAATCGCAAATAGTGATTATTAAGAAATCGCTATTTCTGAGTCGCAAAATGCAATGTAACGAAATTGCGATTCGGAAATAGCGATTTCTTAAAAATCGCTAATGCAAATTGCGAGGTCCAAATACCGAATCGCAAAAATATTTGCAATTCGGTATTTGAAAATTGCAAATTGCGAAAACGGACACCTGGCACAGCCTGATGACACCACAAGCAGGAAGTGAGTTAGCCCAGGCTGTTTGCAGGTACCACAGCCACAGGAGCAGCAGAGAGTCACAGACCAGCCCCAGGGAGCAAGTTTGTGAGCAAGCCAGGACCTGACATCAACATGGCCAATGCTGCTAATGGGAAGGAGAATGGAAAGAGGAAGATGAAGTTCAGTGAGCAAGAATTGGAGGTGCTCACTGAGGAAGTGGTGAGGAGCCATGACCGACTATTTGGGAAGAGCTCACTCCAGGTCCCAGAGAGTGAGAAGCGAAAACTCTGGGCTGACATGCAGACCAAAATCTGCGCAGTGGGGGTTGCGCAGCGCTAAATTAAGGAGAAAAGAAAGAGGTGGTACGACCTGCGTTCCCGTGCCAAGGAGAGGGTGGCCAGCAGGCTAAAGGAGGCAAGGAGTACAGGAGGCGGACCATCCACCCAGACACCCTCTACCCCCATGGAAGGCCTGGTTGAGTTCACACTGCTTCCAGAATCTGTCAGTGGGGTCACTGACATTGACAAGTCCGGCACACCCAGCACTAGTAAAGGTGAGTCCAATAATGATATGTAAACCCATATGTGTATGTACAAATGCCCCTTAGGAAATAGCAAGTAGTGCAAACCATTGTGATAAGTACTCCATTCCACATCTTAGGTGTGGCACAACAATGCCTTATGGGAGTGGTAGTCCACAACCCAGAGCTGAAATTAGCACATAGAATGCAATTAAGTAGAGAGACACCCAGAAGAACACAACATTCACTACATAGTGATATGATGTAAGTGTACATTTATTACCATTGTGCAACATTTGGTGATACATACATAAATGACATGCTGCACATTGTCGTTGCAGATGGCCCAGGCCCAGCAGCAGCAGAATGTGCCATTGTGCGGGATGCAGAAACACAGCCTCTGTCCGACTCCAACACCAGCGAGTCATTGTGTATTGCACCAATCAGACAAGGGTGTTACCTCTTCCCGATTTGAGCCTGGACTCCGATGACATGCGGGATGAAGGCCACACTCCATCCCCAGAAGCCAGATCCACCTGAAGGCAGCAGTCCCTGCCCCAGCGTCACTCAACTCCCTGCAGGAGGCCTCACGATGCAGGCACACAGCACACAGAAGTAGGTGAGGGCCCATCATTCTTCGGTGGCCTGGAAGCATCAATGCTC
This sequence comes from Pleurodeles waltl, assembly GCF_031143425.1. Lineage (NCBI taxonomy): Eukaryota > Metazoa > Chordata > Amphibia > Caudata > Salamandridae > Pleurodeles > Pleurodeles waltl. The sequence goes on from NC_090444.1 coordinate 894,294,281, forward strand.
AAAGTGCAGCGCCTGCAAAACAAAAACATGAGGGCAATACACAGGCAGATGCAGGCACACAATGCCAATATGGGGGGGCTGCACAAGCAGTTGGAGTGTCTGAATACAAACATCTGCAAGCTGCATGAGGGACAGCTAACAGCTGCGGAGAACACCAGGGAACTGACCAATGCCGTAAAGGAACTCTGTACTGAGATCAGGCATGAGCGAGTTAGCCACCGCAGGCATGAAAGGCGATTCATGGGGATGTTCAGTGGCTTTTGTAGATCAGTAAATCGCCTAGCTACATCTACTGCCCTCATATCACGGCGTGCTGTGGCCGCACAGGTGGAGGCAGCACATAGCAGTCGGGATGTTGCCCAGGGATTGGTCCAAATTACCAACGTTCTGGATACTATGCTGGCAAATCGCAGTGCTACACCCAGTGAACTGGGAGTTGGGGATACTGAGGAGTCATCTAGCCCCAGCAGCCTTGCAGTGCCCATGATGGATCCTAGGCGACGCAGTGCCAGGCACAGTACTGCCTGTGAGCCTGACACAAGAGGTGCCTTCGAGGCCACTGTGCACTCAAGTGGAATGCGTGGTCGTAAAAAGTGACATTGATGGCCACAGGGGACTACCTGCACATGTAGAATTACAGTAAACTATGATGACAATAGTGCAACACTGTTAATGGCTCATGTGTGACTCATGTGTAACGCTTTGTCCTAGCGACACGTATGTTACTTGGAGTCAAGGTAATAAAGGTGCTAACTACCAAAATACATGTCAGTGAGGTTGTGTTGTCATAACCTACATCTGAAATGGTTGTGCGTGATGTCAGCACGCCTTTGTCTGCCCTCTGCTGCACTGGTCCTGTCTGCTGGCTGTAGGGGTGGTATGGGATCATCATCCTCATCTGAGTCTGGCTCCGATATTTTCACAGGTATGCCCCTGGGGGTAGCTATATTGTGCAGGATCGCACGTGTCGCCACTATTCTACAGGTTGTGTCCGGGCTGTACTGTAGTGCCCCTCCACTTTAGTGGATGCATCTGAAGCAACTCTTCAGCATGCCAAAGGTGTGCTCCACCACATTGCGGGTTGCTCTGTGTGCTGAATTGTATCTCCGCTCTGCCGGTGTTGCAGGATTTAGGTAGGGTGTCATCATGTAGGTGCGCACTGCGTAGGCACTGTCTCCTGGAAGGAGCAGAGGGTATAATGAGTAGCTGAGCCATCTGACGTCAAACTGCCATCAATGCACCAGTGTACAGAGGGAAAATACCTAGTAGATATCCTTCACCAAATTCCCCAGCTAGCAGTCTTGTGTGAATCCCGCTGTGGCAAAAGATGTGCGAATCATGTGTGCTGCCTGGGTACCTGGCCACGAGATCAGTTATGATATAGGAGGCATTGCACATCACCTGTATATTTATGGAATGTTGGTATTTACAGTTGGGGTACACATACTCTGTGGCCGATGGTGGACAGATTGCAACATGTGTCCCATCAATGGCACTTAGGACGTGGGGGAACTGTGCTATCTGGTAGAAATCTATTTTTGTCTGCTGTATATCCTGTGGGGTGTTGGGGAATCTGATGTACTGGTGTATCCTGTTCAGCTTGGCGTTTAGAAATGCATTCAAAAATCTAGAGAGGGCACTCTGTGATACCCCTCCAGCTGCTGCTATGACCCCTTGATAGCTCCATAAGGCAAGTAGGTGCAGGGAGCATAATACCTGCACATGGGTGGGTATGCTATTAGTCCTGTGTTTTGTGCGCGGAAGTATGGGTTGTAGCTCAGCTATCAGGTCAAGTATCATGGCTGAGCTCAACCTGTACTTCTCAAAAATGTCCTCCTCAGCCTGGTCAAAAAGGGTAATGCGCACTCTGAAAATGCGCTCCTGTCTCCTCCTCCCTCTCCTCAAACCTGCCAAGATCCTCATTCTCCTCGCCATGACGTAGAGTGCAGCCATTGTGGAAAAGAGTCTGAGGCATTCTGGGCCTCTTTATATAGGTTGCACCTGGTTACAATCCGTGGTAATTTGCATGTGCAAAAGGCCATTCTGCGAAAATTTGCAATTAGCGAATTTTTGATGCCTCGAATTGCAACATGGTTTTGCGTGTCGCATTTTGCGTCTCGCAATTTGCGATGTGAAATACCGAATCTGTATTTGCGAGTCGCTATTCGGACTCGCAATCTGCGATATGCTAATAGCGATTCGGTATTTCATGTCGCAAATTGCGAGACGGAAAATGCGACACGCAAAACCATGTCACTTCGCTACAAATCGCAAATTTCGCGATTCCTTGTTTTTGGCCTGTGAATTCATTTCATGCATTGCAGACCATGTTTTTTGCATTCGCAAACAGCGTATTTCTGTGATTCACACCGTTTGCGAATGCAAACTCGTTTGATACATCTGGCCCAAAGTCTCATTTCCACAAAGGAAACTCCCGAATACTAAGCTATGGTTGTGGACTGGATGGAGAAATTTAGAAGTCGCAGGAGTGGGCAAATACAGCATTGAAAGAAGAACCAAATAAAGGTTTCAATTAGAACAAGGAAGAATGTACTTGCTCTAAAGAGTATCTCTATGAGCAGAAAATAAGGAGAATTGACCTCAATAGAAGAGAAAGGACATCAACCTGCAAAAGTGGACAGGAGATAGTGATTAACTAACTAATAAACTTCACAGAATTAAAACAGAAGTTCCATCAAAATTAAACATTCTTAGGTTCCCACCGGGCTGGAACCAATCAAAATCCAGTGTTCTCTCCATACTTGGTGTCAGCCTCCTTCTCATGGATAATACAAAACCATCTTCTTCCCTCATTGCGAACTTCACAATATCCACAAAGGGGTATCCAACTCCTCAATTTCCATCCCATACAAACCAACTAATTGCTACTCTATGACCTTCAAAATGTAAGTAAACAAAGAATATTTTTTTTTACTGAAGTTTTGTTTTCTGCTTACAGTATTGAAAGAGTAAGGGGCAACAAAACCGTAAACACACAAGAACTACAGCAATGCAGAGGAAAGTACCTGATCACTCTCATCACCCACCACAGAGGTACAGTAACATGCATTTCACTCCCAGTGTTCTTTACCATAACCTATGCATCTTTTAAGGTGAGTCTGATGTAGTTAACAAGTAGGCAGTGAGGGGGGCAATGCATTTTTCAGATGTGAATGTTCTGGTAGCTCCCGAACACATATTTCTTCTTGTTCTTTACAATATACCATGTCTGAAATCCATTGCTGCTTCATGGGTGTTTTTTCTTTGCCCCATCAACTTTCCATGCACCTTTTAGCCAGTAATAGTACCACTGTTGTCAGTCTACACACTATTGATTGCAGGTATTTCACAAAACCAAGGAGATATACACGTGGTTGTCATTCTGCATGTTCTAGTGTCATGTCAGATAGGGCTTCAGTGATCTGTGCCCAATACCAACATATTTGAGGGCAGTTTGGGCTGGATAGCTCCCATGAGCAGCAGCGTGAAGAGTGACTTGCACAGGGCTGGGTCCAAACTAAAATGTGGCACGGTAGGCAAAAAAACAATGGATTGGGATGCAGCCAGAGTGATCGCCAGTGGCTGAAATTAATTCAAGCATTCCATTCACCACCTTGTTGTTTTTGCATCTGCTGCCCTAAGTGCACTGGGTATACCCAGACATGGGTCCAGGGCTCACCGTGCCACTGGAATCTAGCTATACCTGGCTGAAGAGCTCTAACAAGGGCCAAACCAGCCCTAGGTTCCTTGTGTTCCAGTTCAGGGATGACCTGGCCTGGCAGTTCGGGCTGGACTGTTCCCATGAGAAGCAGGGTCAAGACTAATTTGCATATGGCTGGGTCTAAACTGAGGTGGCATGGCGGGCAAAAAACAATGGACTGGGATGCAGCTTCAAGCGATTTCCACTTGCTGAGATTAATTCAAGCATTCCGTCTATCACCTTGTTGTTTTTGCATTTGCCGCCCTGAGTGCACTGGGTTTGCCCAGAAGTAGGTCCCGGGTTCAGTGTGTCACTGGAACCAAGCTATACCTGGCTAAACAGTCCTAACTAGGGAGAAACTGGTTGTAGGTTGCTTGTGTTCTGGTTCAGTGAGGACGTGGCTTGGCAGTTTGAGCTGGACTGTTTCCCATGAGAAGCAAGGTCAAGACTGATTTGTATATGGCTTAAACCAAACTGAGGTGGTACAGTGGACAAAAATGATGGATTGGGATGCAGCCCGAGTGATTGCCTGTGGCTGAGATTAATTCAAGCATTCCATCCATCACCTTGTTGTTTTTACATTTGCCACGTTAAATGCGTCGGGTATGCCCAGACATGGGACCTGGGCTCACAGTGCCACTGGGATCAAGCTATACATCACTGAAGAGCCCTAACTAGGAAAAAACTGGTCCTAGGTTGCTTGTTTTCCGCTTCTGGGATGACTTGACCAGGCAGTTCAAGCTAGACTGTTCCCATGAGGAACTGAGTCAAGACTGAACTGCATATGGCTGGGTCCAAACCGAGGTGGCAAGGTGGGCAAAAAACATTGGATTGGAATGTGTCCCCAAGCGATTGACAGTGGTTGAAGTCAATTCAAGCATTCCATCCATCACCTTGTTTTTGCATTTGCCACCCTAGGTGCACTGGGTAAGCCCAGAAGTGAGTCCTGCACTCACTGTGCCACTGGAACCAAGCTACACCGGCTGAAGAGCCCTAAATAGGGTGAAACCGTTCCTAGGTTGCTTCTGTTCCAGGTCAGGGAAGACCTGGCCTGGCACTTTGGGATGGGCTGTTCCCTTGAGGAGCAGGGTCAAGACTGACTTGCATATGGGTGGGTCAAAACTGAGGTGGCATGGTGGGCAAAAAAACGATGGCTTGAGATGCAGCCCAAAGTGATTGTCAGTGACTGAGATTAATTCAAGCATTCCATTCATCACCTTGTTGTTGTTGCATTTGCTGCCCTAAGTGCGCTGGGTATGCCAGACGTGGATTCCGGGCTCACTGTGCCACTGGAACCAAGCTATACCTCGCTGAAGAGCCTTAACTAGGGTGAAACTGGTCTTAGGTTGCTTGTGTTCTGGTTCATGGAGGTCCTGGCCTGGTAGTTTGGGGAGGACTTTTCCTATGAGGAGCAGGGACAAGACTGATTTGCATATGTCTGAATCCAAACTGAGGTGGCATGGTGGGCAAAAACCAATGGATTGGTATGAGGCCCTGAATGATTGCCAGTGGCTGTGTTTAATGCAATCATTCCATCAATTACCTTGCAAGTCCACACCAGGTGCATAAAATCTGTGTTAGAGGCTCAGCTGCTGAGGATGCACACAGCTTGCATCCTTTCGTAGCCCAAATCTATACAATTTTGTAGGGTGTGACACATTTCATGTAAATATTTAAAATGTATTATACTCAGATTGCAGTTAGTAGAACACCCAGTCAGCTGACATTAGTGGATGGTCAAGTACTTCATTCCACCTCTCAAGTGCTGTGGCAGGTGTTTCTAACCTGTCTTTCTGCACCGCGTTGTATAATTTAGTGATGAGGTCTTTCCATGTGGTATTGGTCAGCAGTGTTGGTAGCACATGCAAGGTTGGAGGTTTATTCAGAAACTGAGCATATATTGCTCTCACAGCAGCGATGAGTCGATATGGCTGGAAAGTATTGTAGAAGGCAAGTATACAAGCTCCTAATTAGCTTGTGCAACGAGTCGTCACCAGGCCACCATGGTGTGATGTTTTGTAGTGAATTTCAACCTTGCAATGTGATACCTTTTATGTGGTAGGATGGCATTTTAGTGGATTGGGTTAGAGCTGTCTCTTTTATTTGCTATGTGAGAGATATAGACTTGTGGAAGATATCAGTGGTGTGCAAAGTATGCTTGTGCTCACAAATAGTAGAGCTACAGATTCCGGAGTGCTAAAGCCACACTGTACATATAGTAAGGTAAGTATCTCCCATTTTATTCTGGGTTGTTTCCCAGCCCATGTTAGTTTTAATAGGTGTGTTTTACGCTTTTTAAAAAGATTCTGACTAATGGGTATACAGACAAAGAGGTAGAGGAACTTGGATAATATCACCATTTCCATTATGGCTAGTCTATTTGCCATAGACAGTGGCAGTCTGGAACATCAATGTACCTGATCTTCAAGTTCTGATATGGCTCTGCTATAGTTAGTTTTAAATACCAAGTCCGGGTCTCTGTGTATCCAGATATTTCTACAGGTCCTCACTCCATTGCAGGCGGAACAGTATTTCACATGGCTTGGTGATCAAGGTTAGTGGAAGGATTACAGACTTATTCCAATTTTTACTCACGCCTTAGAATTGCCCAAATAGTATATATTCTTGTGTTAGCGGTGCTAAATAGGTAGCTGGATCACCCACATATATACATTGATATGCCCAGTGGCATAAGTGTAACTTGCAGAGCTGAAGCAGAGTATTGTTGTCAAAGGTCATACGCTAGTGGTCCTAGCATGAGTGCAAAGAGCAACAGGGAATGGGGCAGCCTTGCCTATTACCCCTATACATGTGTATTGTAGCAGAGGTGGTCCCATTTACTCGTACTCGGGCAGCTAGAATAGTGTGTAACAATTTGATCCATTGTGTGAAACCTGTGGACAGTTTCATTCTATGCAGTATTGTGAACACATTTTCCAAATCTATTACCCATAGAATCAAACATTTTGGCAGTGCCCAATAGCACCACTGTTGCATCTTAGCTAGGTTTAATCTGGTGAAAAAGTGCAAAGACCGTACAGTTGTTATGTGTCATGGATCATGTTAACACAAATCCATACTGATGTGGTAGCACCAAGCTGGGGAGGACGAACTGTAGGGGAGTTATTATTATTTTAACTAGGGTTTTTAAGTTCATGTTTATAAGATAGAGCGGTCGACATGACTTACGGCCTTCTCGGGCTTTATAAGGCTTCAATAAGGCGATAATAAGTGCTTCCATAAGAGTTGTTGGTAATATGCGTTTTTGTATGCTTCCCCATATAACACATGTAGGTGTGGTGCAGGTTTAGAGGAACAATCTTTGTAAAATGTGCCAGTCTAATGCAGGTGCTTCTTTGCCATTCAGGAGTGTAGTTATATCATCTTTGATTTCAGCTGCCATGATGGGCTGGGATAGGTATTCCCGTTGGCCATTCGATAACAAATCTAAGGCAATGTTGGCTAGATATTCCGTTGTCTCTCTTGTAGATGTAGTGTTGTGGGCATCATAAAGGGTAGCTTAGAAATCAGTAAAGTTTGCCAGGATAGAAGCCTCATCATAATATTCCATGTCATCTAGGAATATTGTTTTTACAATGTGTGCATAAGCCCAGGGTGTCTTTAGTTCATGGGCTAAGTTCCTTCCAGGCCCCTTCCCCCCACCCCCATATGCCTGTGCCACTCACCGCCTGGTCATATGATGTAGTTCTTGTTGCCTATATTGTTAAGACCTGTGACTTTTTCTCAAATAGCAGCAAGAATGTGGGAGCCAGACTAGACTCACAACTGCGCTCAAGTGCATTTCAGTTTTGTTCTATGGTCTGTAATTATGCCCTTAGTGCATTGAGCATGCTGGACTTCTTACTAACGCAAATCCCCCTGATAGTGGCCTTAAATGCCTCCCAGGACATACCTTCACTATCAACTGAGCCCATGTTACCTATAACATGCATAGTAATATCAGAATGGATCTCTTCTTGGAGCACCAGATCCAACCGAGCCGTTGCCTGAAAGCGCCACACAAACTGTGCAGAGGTGAGAGTAGGAATTGTCAGCTCAAGACGTACAGATGCGTGATTCGATAAGATCTTAGGTAGGTGTATAATGCTGTGTGCCCAGGCGCTGGCATTCCAGGTCACCAACCAATAGCCCAAAAAGGATCAAAATGTGAATGTGCCCTCCCGCTTGGTGGCATTTTTAAGTCTCCACAAAACTACCACCCCATGGTTTTCCATGCCAGCCCTAAGGGCGTTTGTGGATTGTTTACCTTGCCAGTCTGTTGTCTCTGATCTGTCTAATTTTGGCTCTAAATACATATCAAGGTCACCTCCTTATAAAATAGTTGTTGTCAGTGTAAGAGGCTGATTCCAAAGTGATATGTAAAACTCTGGGTCTTCTGTATTCAGGCCATATGAGTTGACTAAGGTGATGTGGGTGCCACATAATATGCCCTGTACAATCACATATCGACCTAGATCATCTAAGTTTTTTGCAATGTTGTGCATATCCCATTTGGTGCCTATCCTATTCTCAGTGTTGTGCGTCAAATGAGTCTCTTGTGAGAATAAAATATTTATGTCATGGCGATCTAAATAGGCTAATACCTCTCGAGTTTCCCATGGCTTGTTTAGGCCCCAGGCGTACCAATTCAGTAGGAATATTTTACCCTTGGGTGTAGCTCTCATCATATTTTGGCACTCCACAACATATAAGCCGAGACGCCTTTGGTGCATCATCTGTGAACAATATAAAGTGGTCTGCAGCAATGTTGTAGTTCAACAAATGAATTTGTCTCCTTCCTCCCTTCTCCAACACGAGCAGCCCAATCATGCCAACAACAATCCCTTTCCCCCAAATCATCATAGTAGAAGGATATAATAAAACATGTTCAATTTGAACTTTCAAATCCCCATCATCGATCATTCATTGGGTTATTACCGTATAAGGCCACTAGAGTTTCAGTCTTAAACTCTGAGCTGGCAGAGAAGGCCAGGGAGAGTAGTTCATGTCTCATTGTGTCCCCCATATTGTTAGTTGCAGGTGGGGGTGCAGGAGGTCAAAGTCTAAATTATTGGCAATGTCACTTGGTCATTTTTGTTCCACGTTCCGCATGAGTTTGTTTCATGTTCCATATGCTTATCCCAACATAAAGTCCAAGCTCAGTGTGATTCATTGGAGATCACCATTTAGTGTTCTCCTTCAGCCATTTCAGAATCCTGTGTGTCAGCTCATCGCTTAATGAGTGTTTTTAGGTATGCAGGTGCTGCTTTTGGAGTTGGGAATATTTTCTGTTTGCTGTGATAATTGATGCGTAAGAATGCTGGGTAGAGCATGTAGTAGGTAATTGCTGCTTTTTTAAGTTGTCACTTATGGAAAGCTATTCCCTAAGAGCTGCATATGCTGCAACTGTGAAATCTGAGAAAATAGCAATGTTGTTTCCCGTGGTAGTTAAGGTCTTTCTGTTCCCTAGCCAGGCGAAGTACAGTATCTTGATCACTATACTTTAGGAGCTTAGCTATAAAGGGACGTGGGGGAGCTCCCATCAGCAAGTGCACCATCAGAGAGCAGTGAGGTCACTCCACCACCAGCAGGTTGGAGACGTTGACAGTGACGAATAAAGATATCAGCACTGTTTCCACATACTGCTCGACTCTACTCGTATTTGTGGATTCTGGGATCCCCGTAATACGCAAGTTGTTGCGGCATTAGTGCACTTCAAGATCTTCATTTTTTGCTTGAATTACTGCCAGTACTTTTTCCAAATTTAAGCATTTGGGGGGATACCACTTTCAGACCATCTTTAGCATCAGAGATACATTGTTCCATTGAGGTGATGCGGGCAGTTTGCTTGTCAGGTTTTGCTGATATATTGTCAGTGCGCAGCTTCAGCACACGTATTTTCCCATTGATAGAAACCAGGCTTTGTTGCATGGCCTGCAGCACTGGTGAAAGGTCCTTCTCATTTGACAGTGTACTCACCTGCTCTGAGTTCATATGTTCCCCCATAGAGACATCTTCTGGGGGCTGCGTGGGGCGCTTTGCCTCAAAAGTGAGGCAATACTGACTGCAAACTGTCATCCTCATGTCAGATAATGTTTTAACTGCAGGGGGAATGTGGAGAAGACAGAAGCGTCCTATTTAGTGTAGTATCCAGCAAGGACGCTGTGACCGGGCGTTGCCGTTCACGAAGGCAGACTGTCCTGAAAATGACGTATCGGGATCCTCCGATACGTCATTTCCGCGTCCCGGCGTTTCCACGGGAACGCGTCCAGAGAGAGGCAGGCGTCCCGAGGTTGCCGGGGCAACCTCGGAGGGTTTCCGGCCCGGGACGCTGAAGAGCCCCGGGAGTACGGCGGAACGGGGAGAGAAGCTGGAGGAGGTTGGAGAGGAGAGAGCAGCGGAACAAGAGAGAAGGAAACCCGAGGACGAGAAGGAGATTTACCGAGACGGCTGGCCGGAACCATCCGACAGAAGGGATCCCGTGTCCACCAAGGTGTCGGAGCCGAGTCACCCTGACGAAGGAGATCAACTAAGGGACCACGAGAACGCCAGCCACGACCCTGGAGGGTCGTGGCTTAACAAGGTACGGTCCCTGTGGGCTCACAAACGGGACACTACTGGGAAAAGGACTGGGGAGGGGTGGTAAAAAGGGCTGAGTGGGAGGACTGTTTAGGACACCGGGACTCCACGTGTGAACCACTTTACGGGCACTAAAAAAAACCAGACAGTGAGCACTTGGTCCCCCTCCACTCCTCACCTGCACAACCCCACCTTTTGTTTTTTCCCTATTTTTCCCCAGTCTGTCCTAATTTAGAGAGAAATAGAGGTGGTCATCCACCCCACTTACCGTTGCGTTTTCTGTCCTTTATGTTTCCGGTACCCCGAGCCTGAAAAGCAGCCGGAAGACCACCGGAACTATAACCTGGAAAAGAAGAGGGAAAGAAAGGCAGAAGAAACCATCAGTCAAAGATGGAGATCCCTGCCTAAATCTAAAAGAAAAAAAACCCATGCTCCCTGAAAACGAACAGTTAACCCTTTAATATAAAATAAAACACTTACCTGAGTAATAACAGCGCCTCTCAGTTGCCTTTATACCGTTCGTACTGCCACAGTGGTGTCAGAAGTGGGATCCGAAATTACCCACTCCGAGTACGAACCGTATAAACCATGAGTGAGAGCCCATCTTTGGAGGATATGATCAAACAACTGGCCGAAGGCCAGCGACATTTGCAGTTGGTATGGGAGGCACACCAACGAGAAGCAAAAGAGGACCGGGAAGCCTTACAGTCAGCTTTGAAAAGCCAGGCGACCATCCTTGCCAATAATCAGCTGGTACACGAGACCGCTATGAAGAAACTAACTGAGACTATTGCTATCAGTAAGGTCCACCCCAATGTACCCAGTTCCGTGTTACAGAAATACCAAGAAGGGGAAGACCCAGAGGCATTTTTCACTAACTTCGAGAGAGTGGCCTCCTCAGCTCAGTGGCCTGAAGATAGATGGGGACAGTATGTCGCACCCTTACTTACCGGTTTATTACAAGCTGCATATCAAGCAGCCAACCCAGGGGGCACCACACCATACCAAGAAATAAAGACTAGCGTCCTGGAAAGGGTGGGGCATGACACAGAATACTACAGAGTCAAATTCCGGAAAATCAAATGGGGACCAAGTGAGGATCCCCGTACCTTCTATTATCGAGTAAAGGATTTGGCTTTGAAATGGTTAGGTCCTATCGGGAATAGCCGTGAGGAGGTGATACAAACCGTTGTTCTCAAACAGTACCTAGATGCCTTACCTGCTTCTACAAAGCATTGGATTCGCCAACATCCAAAAGTAAATACTGAAATGGCGATCGATTTAGCCTGCGCATATCATCGCTCTGTAGATGTAAAGGGTGTCCCACCTAGACCCAGCATAAAATTGGGTGTGTCCAGTCCAAAAAATACTCCGAGAGCCCTTCCTGACGAGGCCGTTTCCCGTAGACTAATAGAAAGCCCGTCGGCACAGGGGCCCCAATGTTATAACTGTGGGGAATGGGGACACATTGCCCGCATGTGTCCGAGGAAACATGACAGTAGTGAGCCAATGGAGATCGGAGTAACACGACGACGGGTACTGTGTACCGGAAGAGGTAACATGAAGTTTAAGCAAGTAATGAGCATTAACGGACGGTCGGTATGTGCTCTAGTTGACTCGGGCTGCAGCCAATCTGTGGTGAGGAAAGATCTTATAAGGCCCGTTGACGGGGAACCAAGACAGTGGGTGAATATTTGCTGTATTCACGGGGACAAAGAGCAGTATCCGTTACAAATACTGACAATAGAGTGGGGAAACCACAGGGATTTCCTGCCTATGGGAATCATGACACAATTGATTGAGGAATGTATCATCGGGACTGACTATGAACATTTCCAAGAACTCCTGGATCAGGTTAGAAACCCCAAGGGGACCCAGAACTGGTGGAGGGAAGCACCTTTTGTGGACGACGATATTGAGTGCCCTGTCACACGTAGGAAACTTTCACGTCGAGAGAAAAGGGAAGGAAAAGGACAGTTCAGGGATCAGAAGGACCCAGAACAAACCCAAAGACTTGTAGCAGAAATATACGAAGCACCTATCAGTTTCCAACAAACCCAGAGGGAGGATCCATCCCTCACTCAGGCTTGGGGATCTGCAAAGTCAGAAGAAACCGATGAGGTGGGTCCTTACTTCCTAATTAAGAAAAACCTCTTATACAGGATAACCACTAATCGGACGGGGGAACGTAAACAACAACTATTGGTACCAGCACAGTTTAGGGATTATGTCCTGACCCTGGCCCATAATCAACCAGGTGGGGGTCATTATGGAAGAGAGAAAACCGAAGAATACCTCCTCAGGTGATTTTTCTGGCCGGGGGTGTATGCACACATAAGAAAATATTGTTCTCAGTGTCCCAGGTGTCAGCTAACAGAACCAGGTAAACCTAAAAAAGCACCGCTGATGCCCCTACCCATCATAGACATTCCTTTTAGCAGGATAGGAATGGATCTGATTGGGCCCATAGTACCCTCAACCAAAGGCCACACATATATCCTAGTTATAGTTGATTACGCCACCCGATACCCCGAGGCTATTTCGCTGACAAGTATAACTACCAAGACAGTAGCCCAAGCAATGATAACCGTCTTCTCTCGAATTGGGTTTCCCCATGAAATACTTACCGACCAGGGGACCCCCTTTATGTCTAATCTAATGAGACAGGTGTGTAAAACGTTAGGTGTTACACAAATCCGAACCTCGGTTTACCATCCACAGACAGATGGATTGGTAGAACGATACAACAGAACAATAAAAACCTTACTGAGAAAAGTAGTACAGGACTCAGGGAGAGACTGGGATCAGAAATTACCACTGGTCTTGTACGCTATCCGAACCCATGAGCAGGCCTCAACCGGCCATAGCCCCTTTGAGTTAGTGTTCGGCCGACAGCCCCGCTCCCTTATAGACATGGCAGTGGAAACATGGGAAGAGGAGGCAGAAGGAGGGGGAAGGCCCCTGTTAGAATATGCCCACAACCTACGGTCCCACCTACAAACTATATGGGAAGAGGTCCGAGTGAATATGGAACAGGCCCAAAGAACCCAAAAACAGTATTACGACAGAGGTAGTAAGCTGAGGGTTTTACAACCTGAAGACCAGGTATTAATAATGCGTCCCACTTCCGAACACAAACTCCTAGCAAGATGGCAGGGCCCTCATAGGGTAATCCGATCAGTTTCTCCTGTTACTTATTTGATTGAAATCTCGTCCAATCCTAAGAAAACCCAGATTTATCATATAAATCTCTTTAAAAAATGGGAAGAACCCAACAATCCTGACAGTCCCATACGAGTGAATAGGTTCCTATGTCCCAGTAAAGAGTTAAATATTGAGTTTTGTCCCACCGGATCCCAGGAGGAAAAGGGGTTACCCTTGGTAAATGAAACCTTGACGAATCTAGAGAAGGGGCAGGTGTATAGCTTACTGAAACACTTCCAACATTTCTTTTCAGAAACGCCGGGTAAAACCACCTTGATACACCATAAGATAAGAACAACACCAGGTCAAATTGTTAGGTTACGTCCGTATCGTATCCCCGAGGCACGGAAACAGATTATGGAGCACGAGATACAGAAAATGTTAGAACTAGGAGTAGTGGAACCATCGAATAGTCCCTGGTGTTCCCCAGTCGTTCTGGTACCAAAACCGGACGGTACGATCAGATTCTGTATCGACTTCCGGAAACTTAACGAAAGTTCCACGTTTGACACCTATCCAATCCCTAGAGTAGACGACGTCCTCGAAAAACTCGGAAAGGCCAAATATATGTCCACGATAGACTTAACTAAAGGGTATTGGCAGATCCCTTTAGACCAAGAAGATAAAGAAAAAACGGCTTTTGCGACCCAGTCCGGTCTGTATCAATTCACGGTACTACCATTTGGATTGCACGGAGCACCTGCCACGTTTCAAAGGTTAATGGATAGGCTATTAAAACCATTTCATACCTTTACAGCAGCCTACCTAGACGATGTAGTTATATTTAGTGAAACCTGGGAAGATCATCTAAACCATTTACACCAGATATTCCACACTCTCGCAAGGGCAGGGCTAACTGCTAACCCAAAAAAATGCGTTATCGGAAAACAAGACATTTCATATCTAGGATACAAAATCTGCCAGGGAACTCTGCAACCTCAAACCAAGAAAGTAGAAGCCATTCTCCACGCCCCTAGCCCAAAAACTAAAAAAGACTTACGCTCGTTTTTGGGATTAGTCGGCTACTATCGAAGGTTCATACCTGAGTATTCCACCCTTGCAGCTCCCTTCACGGATTTACTGTCTAAAGGACACCCCAACCAGTTAGTGCCTTTTTCAGATTCCCAGAAGGCTAGCTTTGAACAACTGAAATCCTATCTGACCAAAGAGCCCATATTGCGGTGTCCCGATTTCTCGAAGCCCTTTCATCTATACACGGATGCCTCCGACGTAGGACTGGGGGGGGTTCTAGCTCAACCCGACGGGGAGGGTCGTGATCACCCGGTAGTATATATCAGTAGAAAACTGTTCCCACGGGAACGTCATTTTCCCATCATTGAAAGGGAGTGTTTGGCCATCAAGTGGGCCGTGGACGCTTTACAGTATTATCTGTTGGGTCGACCGTTTATTCTTTTTACGGATCATGCCCCCCTCACGTGGTTGGCCGCACATAAAGACACTAATTCCCGGATTCTGAGATGGTTCCTTGAACTGCAGCCATTTTTCTTTCAGGTACGCCACATACCAGGATCACAGCAGGCCCCTGCTGATTATCTGTCTCGATTTCCGGACTCGACCACGGTCCTCGAACAGGACCGTTCATGGGAAGAGGTGTGTGACCGGGCGTTCCCGTTCACGAAGGCAGACTGTCCTGAAAATGACGTATCGGGATCCTCCGATACGTCATTTCCACGTCCCGGCGTTTCCACGGGAACGCGTCCAGAGAGAGGCATGCGTCCCGAGGTTGCCGGGGCAACCTCGGAGGGTTTCCGGCCCGGGACGCTGAAGAGCCCGGGGAGTACGGCGGAACGGGGAGAGAAGCTGGAGGAGGTTGGAGAGGAGAGAGCAGCGGAACAAGAGAGAAGGAAACCCGAGGACGAGAAGGAGATTTACCGAGACGGCTGGCCGGAACCATCCGACAGAAGGGATCCCGTGTCCACCAAGGTGTCGGAGCCGAGTCACCCTGACGAAGGAGATCAACTAAGGGACCACGAGAACGCCAGCCACGACCCTGGAGGGTCGTGGCTTAACAAGGTACGGTCCCTGTGGGCTCACAAACGGGACACTACTGGGAAAAGGACTGGGGAGGGGTGGTAAAAAGGGCTGAGTGGGAGGACTGTTTAGGACACCGGGACTCCACGTGTGAACCACTTTACGGGCACTAAAAAAACCCAGACAGTGAGCACTTGGTCCCCCTCCACTCCTCACCTGCACAACCCCACCTTTTGTTTTTTCCCTATTTTTCCCCAGTCTGTCCTAATTTAGAGAGAAATAGAGGTGGTCATCCACCCCACTTACCGTTGCGTTTTCTGTCCTTTATGTTTCCGGTACCCCAAGCCTGAAAAGCAGCCGGAAGACCACCGGAACTATAACCTGGAAAAGAAGAGGGAAAGAAAGGCAGAAGAAACCATCAGTCAAAGACGGAGATCCCTGCCTAAATCTAAAAGAAAAAAAAAACATGCTCCCTGAAAACGAACAGTTAACCCTTTAATATAAAATAAAACACTTACCTGAGTAATAACAGCGCCTCTCAGTTGCCTTTATACCGTTCGTACTGCCACAGACTCTCAGACAATGATAGCTGGAGGGTTGCCGGCTTTTGCTAATGTGTAGTCATTATTGCGTCGAGGCAGCTTTAAATAATTAAGCTCTCACGCCAGTTCTGTTATCGCTTCACAATCTTGCACAAAGTTTAGGTCAATAAAATTAATTCTAGCTTACGCGTCAAGAATTTTCAATTCTATTAAGGACACGGAGGCGAGGATTATGCTATCTCTCTCCTTACTGACCCAAACAGCAGCCAATCAAAATACAGTAAATGAAAAAACTACACATCCCATGATGCTTAACAATTAGTCACATGGTCCAATCACCAACATCGACCTTAGTCCATAAATGTCTTGACCCACGATGTCACTTCCTCTTTCTTTGGTAAAATCAGATAATGTTAAAAATGTGAAATCAAAACTTCTTACATAGGCTTGAAACCAGGAGTCAGGAACAACAACTCCAACCGAATGTCACAAGAACTCAACGAGAGCCCAAACCTGTAGAGAAAAATCTCCCAGGAAGAAATTGAGTAAAGGAATCCTCATCAAGACGCAGAGGAGATTCAGGAAGTCTTCTGATCAGACCCTAAAATAACATAAAAAGGTAGGTAATATCCTAAATAATTGAACAAATTTCAATAAAAACTGATAATGATTCAGTATAATCAAAACGGGTGGGTAATAAATAGTAATCAAATACAATCAAATTAACAGATACTTTTGAGTCAACTAAACAAATCTTCCTATGGGCGGTATAATCCTCGCCTCCATGTCCTTAATAGAATTGAAAATTCTTGACGCGTAAGCTAGAATTTATTTTATTCTATGTCAGGACCGGAGGCTCCGATTATGCTAGTTTAAAGCTGCTCCATTACCACAGTAGCTACATCCAACACAGGCTTGTGATAAAACTTACGAAAACTACTTTCTGAAGACCAATCAGCTGCCTTCATAATGTCTTCTAGATGAGATCCTAAAGCATATGATTTGGAGGCCATAGCCCCTCTAGCAGAATGAGCCCCAAAATGTTTGGTATCTATGCCCGCTTCATTCATTAACCATCTCATCTATCTAGATATAGTAGCTGACGTAACAGGTTTGAAAGTTTTTGCAAAGAAATCAATAATTGACCATTAATATCTTGTCTAAATTCTTCTATAACTGCTTCATACTCCTTTAAACATTGAACCACGCATAACTTTGAATTATCTGGATACATTGGATATGATACTGACCTGTAATTCGTTTTTGTCCTTCTGGTCACTGTAAAGGTAACCCCTTCGGGAGAATACACTCTACCAGCTAAATATAGAGCTTTAACATCCAACACCCTCTTACAAGAAATCAGACATAATAACATGGTCAGCTTAGCTGAAATCTGTTTGTGAGACAAGTATCTATTGGCAGGCCAAGAATCTAAGAATTTTAAAATAATGTTAACATCCCATAACACAGAATACTTTGCTTGAGGAGGTTTGGATAAACGGATCCCCCTCAACAATTTACAGATCAAAGGATGTTCTCCATCAGGTTTACCCTCAATAAGAATATGGCCAGCCGAAATGGCTGATCTGATATAATTGATCGTCCGATAAGCCAAACCTGCACCTGCTAATTCCGCTAGGAAATTAACAATCAACTCAATATGTGCTTCCACTGGATTGACACCTCTTCCATCACACCAACAATTCCATCTTCGCCATACAGAGGAATATCTTTTATGGGTGCTACTGGCCCAAGCCTGTTTAATGTAGTCCGTAGCCTGTTGCGAAATGCCTGGGGTACTCCATCTTGACCTGAAATCAACCAAGCCAACAGAGTTAACTTCTCTGATGAGATCATTGGATGTTGAAGGCCCTCCAGATTCAATAGAAGATTCTGACGGGGAGGAATGAGAAGAGGAGGAGCACAAGCCAATTGCAGAGCTATTGGGAACCAAGGTTGATCTCTCCAGAAAGGTGTCACTAGAACGATCTCTGCCTTCTGTCTCCGTACCTGAGACAGTACCCTGGCAATCATCAGAAACTGAGGAAAAGCATACCCCCGAAACTGAGACCAATCTTGGAGTAATGCATCTGTATTCAATGCATAAGGATCTGGGCGCCAACTGTAGCATTTTGGGATCTGGAAGTTGAGCCTAGAAGCAAAAAGATCCACTTTGCAATTGCCCCACTCCCTGATTATCTGAGAGAAAATCACTCGATCTAGTTTCCAGTCGCTGGGATCTGTCAGGTACCTGGAATTCCAATCTGCAATTGTGTTCTGGTCTCCCGGGAGATATTCTGCTATGACCACCAGACGTTGAGTTAGACAATAATGCCAAAAATCCTTGGAAATTTCTGCCAAAATTCTGGATTTCGTCCCCCCCAGCTTGTTGACATATCTCACTGCTGAGACATTGTCCATCCGTAATAGAATGCAGCAATCGGTCTTCTGCGGGGAAAGACTCTTTATGGCAAAATAGCCCGCTAGTAGTTCCAGGCAATTGATGTGCAGGGTTTGTTCCCATTCTGACCATCGACCTCCTGTCACTAGAGAGTTGCAACGGGCTCCCCACCCCCAACGACTGGCATCGGACTCGATCACCACCTCTGGGGGAGAACCGAAAATCGCTCTGCCGTTCCAGGCTTCCATGTGATGGAGCCACCATTGAATCTCCGATTTCACCTCAACAGTCAATAGAATCTGTTCCGAGTAACACAGACCCTGTTGAAGATGTCTGATTTTGAGTCTCTGCAGAGCAGAATAATGTAAAGGGGCTGGGACGATTGCTCGAATAGATGAGGCTAGTAGTCCCACTACCCTGGCAATGTTCCTAAAAGATGCAGTCGGACTGGCCAGAACAGATCTCAATTCCCTCTTGATGTTGCCAATTTTTTGAGAGGGAAGAATTAGTTGACATAGGACTGAGTCTATCTGGAAACCCCGGAAGTCTATCACCTGAGTCGGTTTCAATAATGACTTCTGCACATTGATAAGGAAACCTAAATCTTGCAGAAGATTGATGGTCCAGTTCAAATTAATTAGAAGGGATTGGGGAGACTGAGCCATCAATAAAATATCGTCCAGGTATATGATCAGTCGGACTCCCTTGGATCTTAACCATTCCATCACAGGTCTCAGTAGCTTTGTGAAGCACCAAGGGGCTGATGAAAGGCCAAACGGAGAAGCAAGAATCTCCAGGCAATGACCTTTACACAGGAATTGAAGAAATCTCCTGTGAGGAGGGAAAACTGGGATCGACGGATATGCATCTTTTAGGTCCAGGCAGACCATCCAGTCTCCTTCTAATAGAATATCTCTCAACATGTGAATTCACTCCATCTTGAAGTGTCTATACAGAATCCAATGATTGAAGTCCTTTAAATTGAAGACTAGACGATGACCTCCCCCTTTTTTGTCTACTACAAATATGGGGCTGAGGAGACCGGAAGGATGAGGGGTGGAAAACTGTACGGCACCTTTGTCCAGTAATGCCTGAACCTCTTTGTCTATAAAATCTTGATTTGCTAGGGAAAAACACATCTGGAGAGGAGGGTTGTGTTGCTTGGGCGTACTGATAAACTCTAGGTGAAAACCCAAAACAGTTTGGAGAACCCAAGGATCTCCAGTGATCTTCCTCCAATTTTTTAAAAGCAATCCCACTCTGACCCCAAGAGTCACTTGTGAGAAAGGAATAATGCTCACCTGAGTAACTTGTGTCCTGTATTGCTTCTTGTTGTCCCCTGTGGGAACCTCTGCAGAAACGAGGACAACCTCCTCTGGGGCATGTAGGGTAGAAGGTGGAGTCTTGCTCTCCATACCAACCTCCTCTCCCTCTGGGGTAATAGTTCTGAGGACCATTGAACGTTCCTCGGCCGGGCATGCGTCCTCCGTAACGACCAGCACTGACAAAAAGGCCCTGTCTAAACATTTTCTTAAGTGACATCTGGGCCTTGTCCAGAGAGGAAAAAGTGGAACAGAACTTGGCCAGCTCTTTAATAAAGGAAGACCCAAAAAGAAGACCATTGGCAGAAGGGCCAGCTTCAGAGGAATCTAAATCCGACAGTTTAGGGTCAATGCACATCAGTATGGATTTCCTGCGTTCTGATGATATAGCGCAGTTAGTGTTACCAAGTTGACAAATGGCTCTCTGGGCCCAGCCAATTAGAATATCCGTGTCTACAGGAGAGTCTGACTTTTCGCCAGAAAGGCTGTCTCGAGAATTTTCGTCAAAGGGCCAGTCAAGTCTAGAAGTTTGTCTTGACAATTATGTCATGATCTATCCAAACCCTTTTTAGGATCTTTTGCAAACTTTCTCAAGAACGTAACCATAAGGGATCAATCTCTGGGGTTTCAGAGACCTTACCTTCTAGATCTGGTCTGGGGCATTCCGACCAAAGGCGAGACCTTACCTCTTTGTCAAAACTTTTCCTAATATTAGACTGGACATATTGGGCCACCTGAGGAAAAGGAACCCAATTGGCAGCTCTAGGATGCATAATTTCAGTAGGGTCAAAATCCAAAAACTGACATGGTGGAACCACCTTTTTCACTTTTTTGCTGGGACCCGGAGCATCCGAGTCATCCGAGTCATTGGAAAAAGAATCCTTATCCAGGAGGAAGGGGAAAAGGAAGCATCCTTCTTGGAACTATAGTTGTGTTCCCCACCACGTTTCTTGCGCAGTTTATCAAAAGTGTTGGCGTGAACCTCACTAGGACCTGTGAGTGAGACTTCTAAATTTTTTGCTTTAGATTTAACTTTTGTTCCTTCGGGTTGCGAGTGTTGGCCTTGAATCCAACCCTGGGAATGTGCGTAATCAAAAAGCTGACCTGAAAAGGGTCCTAAGGCTCTCACCAGGGCATCATTCACAGATTGTTGAACCCTAGTATCAAGGGCTTCCACCAGGTTAACCTCCAGTTGGTTACCTAACTCATCACTGTAATACCTCTTGGTCATTCCACTGAGCCATTATAAAGACTGAACAAAATAAAGTATATATAAAGTATAATATAAAGGACCAAAACTGTCCCAAAAAGTAGGGGGAGTGCAAAAAGCCTTCACAGGCAATAATAGAGCCCAATATAGAGTGTGGAGGGAGCTGCCTGTGGAGCCTCTTTTATTTTACAGCCCATGCTATTTTCTTATAGCTGGGCATCAGGGAGCAAGAGGAACACACCAAAACAGGGTTCCTGGCCAGCGCGCGTAGGACAAAACAAGCTGATCTCTCAGAAGTAAGAAAAACTGAGGATCGGCTCGTCACCGACGCACGAGGGCGCGATGGGTAGAAATAGACAAAGGACTACGTGATCCACACGTAGTCCGCTCCCGCTCCTCCAAATGTAAAATGGGCAATTAAATCGGCAAAACGCCAAATTAAAACACAGCGCAAGGAGTGCTACAAATGTAATACAAAGCGCGCGAAATCGCGTCGCTAAAATAGATTAAAACAATACAATGTCATGAACATACATGCAAAGGACATTTTTGAAAATGAAAATATATGTACTTATCTGCTGTGGAGCAGCAAAGAAAGAGAAAGTGACATTGTGGGTCAAGACATTTATGGACTAAGTTTGATGTTGGTGATTGGACCATGTGACTAAGTGTTAAGCATCATGGGATGTGTAGTTTTTTCATTTAGTGTATTTTGAATGGCTGCTGTTTGGGTCAGTAAAGAGAGAGATAGCATAATCAGAGCCTCTGGTCGTGATATAGAATCTGTGTCCCCAGTTGCGCCAGAGTCGTAGCTTCTGTGGGGGGGGGGTTTTCAGTCCAGTATGGGGCAGAATTTTTACTTGCATTCAGATAAAAACGCATGCACGCTCTCCCTTCTCAGTTTTTTAAGACATTAAAAATCTTGGTAATTATACAAAATATTGTGTTTTCCCTCACTCAGCACCCCTACCAAGCCGCATTCCTGCCTCCTTCCACTGCCCCTTTGGCCCCTCCCATGCACCCTGCTTATCGTAATGTATTTAAACATTATATGCTAGGCTGATTGTCCGAAAATCTGAAAGCGCACCCTCCCCAGTCTTACTGACCAAGCTAAGCCCCTGCGGAAGCGGACAGCACACTGCTTCGCGGCGAGGAAAGCCCAGGGCCTCCTCAAATAAGCCGATTTTGTTTATCTGCACTGGGACGAGCTCCTTTAAACTTTTCACGCAGTCTTCCTGCACCCTGACTGGAGATCCCACTTGGGGGCCCTCTCCGGCTCACAGAGGGAGATTTGGGACTGCTCTTATTCTGCAATTATGAATGCGATGCAGTACGAACCACAGCATGTTTTGCCGCTGGTTTAAATCTTGCTGCGCACATAGTGCATGTCTACTGCTACAGCACCTGCTCTGCAGTGCACCTCAGGCTCCGTCAAGCACGCAAAATATTTGCAATGCTGACACCACGTTCACAGGTCACAACGCTATCAGGCTGAAACAGTGAAAGGACCACGACACTCAATTGAAAGGGATAAAAGGCCGCTTTAATAGAACAGGTCTGGCAATAAAATACAGCCTCGGCATAAAGCCGCACAAAACTACCCAAACCTCACTAATACAAATTCATCACCTAACCCCTCCCCCTCCCTCTAAACTGACCCCTCCACGCTACCCCTTGTCCCATCCCCACCATGACCTGACCAACCCATTAACCCATCTGTCCTGCTGTCCACCTTCTCCAGTTACCCTTGCCTGTGCAAACTCCCTGCCCTCTCATCTTTTCTGATCGACCCCTTCCCCCCCGAAAGGCCTTGGTAAAACTAAACCACCCTGCCCCACCAGACCTGACTACCAGCAGCGTAACCACCCCCCCTTAACATTAAATATCAAACAAGAAATCTAGGCAACCACAAACCAATAAAGACCTGCCCTGTTAAAACCTCAAATAGCTAACTGATGCCCAAGGGGAAGAAAGAAACCACGAAAACCTGGGAATGAAAACCCCAACTTGAGGAGAGACAAAGAAGAAAAGGGAAGAAAAATTCACTGGAGGGCGGGAGGGCACGAAGACAAACACCCACTGGGTGTGACAATGGCCAAAGAGGCCACCCACACCCAGCCCCTGCCTTTTAACCCCTTGCCCTAGACACTGCCCCATCCGGAACCTCCTTCAATCCCCATCGAGCGCGTGGACCATTCCACAGCAGCCTGATAAGCCCAGGGGGAGACCGGGCAAGCTCTTCGTTCCCCCCAAGCCGCCATCGGGCTGAAACAGTGAAAGGACCACAACACTTAATTGAACGGGATAAAAGGCCACTTTAATAGAACAGGTCTGGCAATAAAATACAACCTCGGCATAAAGCCTCACAAAACTACCCAAACCTCACTAATACAAATTCATCACCTAACCCCTCCCCCCTCTCTAAACTGACCCCTCCGCACTACCCCTTGTCCCATCTCCACCTTGACCCGACCAACCCATTAACCCATCTGTCCTGCTGTCCACCTTCTCCAGTTACCCTTGCCTGTGCAAACTCCCTGCCTTCTCATCTTTTCTGATCGACCCCTCCCCCCCGAAAGGCCACACAGGAAAACCCTAGTAGGCGTTTTCCTGCCCCACCCAACCCCATCTACCTGTCCCACAATCTTTCTCCCAACAACTCAGCAATCAACAGCCGAAGTTCCAACAAATATTGTTCATGAAGTACTGGGTTTTTCAGAACCCAGTGGTGCCAGGGAACACACCCTAAGACTTCGAGTCCTTCCTGTTTCAGACTACAGAAACACAGAGTCTTCTTGGTGAAGTCAAAGATCTTGTTTATTGGCTGCAGCCAGTAACAGGTATCCTAGAAGTACAACACGGTGTATATTCTCAGGAGACTGCTCCCTTTGCAAAGCTAACCTTCTCTTTTATACAAAATATTATGCTTTAGGCAAACATTCCTTATTTTACAGTTGATCATTCACATATTTTCACTACAAAGAAATAGCAGGTTTATGATGACAAGCCCATATTCCAGTTTGTCCAGCCCTCAATCAATTACCCGGCAAGGCTTAGTACTTTCATCAGATATCGACGGACCCCCAATATAAACGGGCGCCTCCTCCTTGTAAAGCAAGTCATAAAGAAAGAAACAGGGACAGGTGTGTGTAAGATTAGGCATGGTTTGTGTGTGATGAAAGGTTTTATGATGTGTTGTGCCTTGAAACTAATCTCATTCGGCCACTGGGAAAGAAACTGGCCGAACAGGTTTGGCTTCAGGCAGTGGAGTCAGCTTGCCCAGGTCACAGAGGAGTCAGCAAAGATGTACGTGTCCTTCAGACTCGTTTTCAGCATTAGACATTGGCCTATGTGAGGGCAATCATAAAATGGCTGTCGTTTAAATGGAACACGAGGGTTCAGGACGGAAACTCTGATATTCGGGTGATTTTGTTACCCGAATATGAATACAATGCTTGTGCATACTATTCTAATCATTCCCGGTCTGCTGATACCAAAATCGTTGTGATACGACGATGTTTATAACACGGGTCCAGAATTTTCAGTACCACAGACCCTCCTTTTGCCCTTACATAGGCAATAACCTATACTCACGCTAATCTGAGT
Source organism: Pleurodeles waltl (assembly GCF_031143425.1). NCBI lineage: Eukaryota > Metazoa > Chordata > Amphibia > Caudata > Salamandridae > Pleurodeles > Pleurodeles waltl. The sequence continues at coordinate 894,318,837 of NC_090444.1, forward strand.
CCAGGTCTATATTCATAAAGTCGTTGAGATGTTGCTGTAGCATCATCCTATTACTTAGCACGTCCCTTGATACAGGTTTCCTTACACACGATGTAGCACAGAGGCCACATATTGCAGGAGCACACTGTACACACAGACAGGAAAAGAATGGCTAAGATCATCCCAATGACTATCAGAGTCTTCCATCCCCAGGCGGATATCAGCTCCCAGAACCACCCCATCAATGACCAATCTCCTTTATCCACATGAATAGACTCGGAGATCTTATGCAGTTTGGAAATGGCCTGGTAGACTGTCAGAGCGTTATCTGGGATGAAAACACAGCAACTTGATTGGATCACTTTACATACCCCACCTCGGTCTGCAAGTATGACGTCTAATGCGACCCTGTTCTGAAGAGTCATAAGGCGATCCGACTGGAGCTCAGCAGTCAAATTACTAAGGGCACCGGCGGTTTCAACTACCGTGGATTCAACCACCCTTGTCAATTGCCTTATGTTCCTGCTGTTAACCATAGGGCCCCAAAACGGCAGAAAACCCTTTGCGAAATCTCCAAATTCTTGTCCTGTAGTGTCTTCTTTACTTATGACACCTCGAACTATCCTTGTCTTATGGTAATCTGCCGCAGCTGTGTAGGTGGGAGGTAACAGGAATGAAACAAAACATGTGCCTGAGAAGTCAGGGGGCAACCATGTATAGGCTCTATTATGGCAGATGAAATAGGTACCCTTAGCTGCTAAGAACGAAGGAGAAGTCTGAGACGCAAAAACATATGTTTCAGTGCAGATACTTTTCCCTAACTGAGCTCTGGGATTCTTGCCGTTACCTTGCAAACATAGGTGACCCTGATGGGGTACAATCCAAATCGGGGAGGATCTCTTTGCTCGCTGGTTCCCACTCAGAGTAACTCCATATCCTGTTATGTTCCATCCAATATATGCTAGTGTCTCATCTCTCGGGATAGTCTCATAGGAAATATCTTCCCTAATCATATCTACTATACCCATAGCTAGAGCACTATTCTTAGGATTATCTTTCACAGAACGTAGGGGGTTGGCTTCATACGTGTATATGAACACCGTTCTATATGCCCACACAGAACCATTACGGCTGAAAGGCAGGACCAGATAAGGGATACCTTTATTAGTAGTATGGGGCATAAGACCACACACCCAACAGTTAGTTGTGTTCACTACTAATTGGTGTTGGTGTAGAAGCTGAATGAATGAATTGTTGGCAAACTCTAATCTTCTGGCAGACTCGTGTTCAGGCAGGGGGTGAAAAGAATGCGAGGAAACAGTAGAAGGAGGTATGGGCTGTGTAATGGGTGCAAATGTCACTTGAAAAGAGAATAAAACATATCCTATTAAAAACGTCATTACACTAAGCAACATGAAAATACATAATATCAAAAATCGTTTCTTTGTCATTATTATACCCATTCTGGCTTTAAAGTCCATCTGTCTGGCAGGTCTCTCATTCTTGAAAAACTCCATCCTCTCTAATTGCTGCTCGTGGTGGTAGGGTGTTCTATGCTAGGGAATGCTTCTGTCAGTCCAGGGCAACTCCCTTAGACCGACCAGAACTGTCGACCTAACGTCTTCAGCTGCACTCCAAAGACTTGGGCAACCACGACCCTACAGCTGAACCCGGATGGCGGTTCGAAAAGAAAAAAACAAAAATAAGAAAGTTTCTCAGATAAGAGAGCTGCACTTCAAAAAAATAGCAAAGGAACGGGAAAAAAATTATTTGTCCTTAGTTCTTGGTCTCAAATTATAACGGCTTTTTCCAGGTACTGTCTGGTTCTGGAACAAGAGTTCAGGCTCTGTAGTGTTCAATCGAATTGACGGTGGCACAGCTTCTTGCAAATTATTGTCACTTTCTCGTTCAGAAATTGTTCTTTTTACACGTGCATCGCTAAATGGCAAAAAACGAGGCACAGTCTCAGTCTCAGAGTCAGCGATCCCCTCCTGGTCCCACCGGTCGTACGGTAGAGGAAAAGGGACCTTCTTGCAGTGTACGCCGTGGATCCAGTTCTTTTTCCCTTCCACTCGAACAGCTGATCTTGTTGAGAGAAGGACGAGGTAGGGGCCGGTCCAACGGGGCTGGTCATTCTTTGTCCGCAGGAAGTTTTTGACCAGCACCCATGATCCAGGATCGATAAGATGTCCTGGAGCTTCAGAGACCTGAGGCAGAGTATCGTGAACCTGTTGGTGTAGAACACGCAATTTAGCCGTCAATTCATACAAATAATCAAGCAGTACAGGGTGTTCGATCTCACTGAATTTTGTTGGTCTTGGCACTCCCCATATGTTGGCCGGGCGGCCGAACACAATTTCATAGGGACTAAGTCCCACTCGCGAATGCACAGTCATTCTTGTTGATAGGAGTGCTAGAGGCAGAGCGTCAGGCCATTTAAGACCAGAGCTCGCTTGTATCTTTGCCAACTTCAGTTTTAGCGTGCCATTATAGCACTCTACTAGTCCAGCTGATTGGGGGTGATTTGCAGCGTGGAATTTTTGCTGGATACCTAGCCCCTCACATACTTTTTTCATCACACGACCCACAAATTCACTCCCATTATCACTCCAGACCATTCTCGGCATTCGAAACCTAGGGAAGAATTCTTTGACAAGGGCTTTAGCTGTGGATAAGGCAGTGTTGTCTTTTAAGGGATATGCTTCTACCCATCTTGAAAAAGCACAAACAACAACGAGTACGTATTTCAGATTGTTGCACCTTTCCATGTGGATGAAATCTAGCTGCAAAACCTCGAACGGATACGTTGGAGGCGCAAAATGACCAGCTGGAGTTGGGGTTCCCCTACCAGGATTGTATTTCAGACACACCATGCAATTCTTGACCACATTCTCTGCACATTTAGGAATTCCAGCATTTTGCCATACTGGAGCCAACAACTTACAAATCCCTTTCACACTGATAGGGGCCATTCCATGAGCCATTGTCACCATGGCAAGCACATACGGATCGGGTAACAACCATCGCTGATGTTCTGACAAGTCAACCCAACAACCATTTTCATCCAATTTACCCGTACTTTCTTTCCACACACTCAACTCTTTCTCTGAAGCTTCAGCTTGAAGAGACTTCACACCCTCTATCGTATCTTCACATATTCCAACGTCACCAACCCATCTTGCGGGGCCTGCAACATACATTCGATTCATCACATCTTTTGCTGTTTCTTTTGCGATTTCGTCAGCAAATGCATTGCCACGACCGACATCATCAGTAACCTTCTTGTGTGCACTGCATTTCACAATCGCAATTTGTAATGGCAAGGTCAGTGACTCAAGAAGCTCATTCACCAACTGACCATGCTGAATTTTAGCTCCATGCGAAGTCAGGAACCCACGTTCTTTCCACAATCGTCCAAAACTATGGGCCACACCAAACGCATACTGGCTGTCGGTATATATGGTCACTTTCATTCCTTTCGATAACACACACGCTCTCGTAAGTGCAATCAGTTCTGCTGCTTGAGCTGAATTATGTGGTATACGTGCAGCTTCAACAATCATATGCAAAGTTGTGACAGCATATGCTGCAGTCGTATCACCATTCGGAAGCTTGAAGCATGAACCATCCACCCATAAGGTACCATCACACTTTACAAGAGGAGTATTTTTAAGATCTACTCTCCCTTTCGTTTCTTCTTCTGTCCTAAGAAAACAATTATGTTGATCAACATCATCTGTCTCTACTGAAATCGGCAATAACGTGGCTGGATTCAACGTATTGCACCTCTTTATGTGCACATGACTCGCTAACAGTGTCAACTCGTAACCTGACAATCGAGCACTAGTTAAATGCTGTGTCTTGGTCCTGTTTAACAACGTGTCCACTGCATGTGGAACCATCACAATCAACATATTATTCAACACTAACCCAGCAGACTGTCGAATAGAAACAGCTGCGGCCGCTGTGGCTCTCAAGCAACTCGGCAATGCTTTAGCTACCGGATCCAAAGTTGACGAAAAATATGCGCATGGGCGCTGCTTGTCTCCAAAAGACTGTGTCAGCAATGACAATGCACAACCCTCTTTCTCATGGACATACAGTGTAAAGGACTTACTGTAGTCGGGGGTACCCAACACAGGAGCCGAACACAATGCATTACGCAATTCGGAAAAACTTTTCTGACAATCTTCAGACCACGGAACGGGGTTCGGTGTATCTTTATAGGTCAATGCTACCAAAGGTTTGGCCAGCAAAGAAAAATTTGGTATCCATTGTCTGCAGTATGATGTAATGCCCAAGAAAGCACGTACTTCTCTCTGTGTCCTTGGCACACTCAATTTAGCAATTGCCTGAATTCTTTCTGAGGTCAGTTTCCTTCCCTCCTTCGATAAGAGATGACCTAAGTAGGTCACTTCTTGTCGACAATATTGCAGTTTTGAAAGGGACACTTTGTGAATTAAATCAGATAAATGACGCAACAACGACAAGGTGGCTTCTTTACAAATCTCTTCAGTATCTGTAGCGACTAGCAAATCATCGACGTACTGAATAAGGGTAGCGCCGTCAGGTAAAACAATTGCATCAAGCTGTGTTTTTAAAGCCTGACTATATATTGATGACTTTCACAGTAGCCTTGTGGAGCGCATTTGAAGCGGAAACTTCGGCCTCCTAAACTGAAGCCAAAAATATCCCTGCTCTCCTCTGCAATCGGGATGCTGAAGAAAGCATTCTTTAAGTCAATCACCGAGAACCAGGTGGCGGAAGCTGGAATCATAGTCAATAGGGCAGTGATATTAGGAACAACTGGAAACTGTGGCACAACTATTTTATTTACCTCTCTAAGATCAATCACAAGCCTGTAAACAGGTGGCTTAGAGGGGTCAGTACATTTCAAAACAGGCAAAACAGGACTATTACAAACGTTGCCTCTTGTCTCTTCAATTACATATTTTTCAATTAAATCATAAATGATCGCTAGCAACGCCTTTTCACCTTCACTAGAGATCTTGTATTGTTGAATGCGTGGTAATTTAACATTGGCTTTCAATGTCACAACATAAGGCGGTATTTCCAACAGACCCACGTCATTTGGACCAGTAGCCCAAATGGTATCAGGAAGAAACGACAATTCGGTCGGAAGTTTATCCTTCGACAAATACATTGGAGAGACCAATTTCCTACCCAGTGTAAGTTGTACTCCCGAAGGAGAACAATATAATGTCGCATACAATCTTTTCAACAAATCCAATCCTAACAAGTTTTCACCACAACCTGTCGGCAGAATAAGGGGTGCTTCCAATTCACAAGGTCCAACAGAAAGGGACATAGGACTAGAAATCAGGTTCCTAACCGGGGCGCCAGAAAAACCTACTGAAACATTAATCTCACCAGACAAAGGTGCGCCAGGGAGTTTTGAGTGCATAATAGAACTCTTTGTAGCACCAGTATCCAACAGAAAAGGCTCCGACACACCTGATGTAATCACCTTAACATAAGGTCCATTCTGATCCACTGGAACAAAAAAACTCCCTCTCTTCGTCTATGGCTGTCCTAGCAATTATTACCTTCCAAGTTCTCATCTTCTGCATAGTAGTCGTCAGCATAGTACTGAGCCGTCCTACCAGACGCGTTATGTTGCTGGTCAAAACTATTCATTGAGTTTTGAGACGGAAAGGAACGCGTGTTCTGGGGAAAACTTCCACGTCCTCTACCTCTAGGAGCTTGTTGAACACCTCAACCTCTTGCGCCAGAAGCACCATTCGTACGCTGTAACAAAATAGGACAACTATACTTGAAATGACCCTCTTCTTTACAATATGAACACTGATTGAGACCTATAGGAACACGTGGTTGAGAAAACTCGAACCTTTGCGAGTTTCTCTGGAACTGTTGAGGTTGCTGATAGTTACTCTGACCACCACGTGGCGGATACGCCTGTTGTAAAAGAACCTTTGTTTTTTAATTCTTTAGTTTTCTTGTCTGCTCTATCCTTCTCATCTTTATCCCTATTTTCGTAGTACTGTGCAGTAGCCAATATTTGAGCTGAAGAGGAAACGGCCCAAGAACTCTCTGAATCCTTCAATTTCTTACACAGCTCGGCAAGGAAATTGTGCACAAGTTTGTCGACGAACAACAGTTGACCACCTTCTGTACTCATATCTTGACCACTGTGGTCGATAAACGTTTCCTCAAACCTGGTGAAGAAATCAGACACTGTTTCATCTTTCTTCTGCTTACACGCAGACAATTTATCCCAATTCACACGCATCGCAGGCATTAAAGTCTGCATGTAAGTAATGATCCTAGCAGGCAGTTCTGCTACCAAAGGCTCAGGCTTGGCACCACCAACTTGTCTATCATTTGCAGCACTAATATTAGCCCATGAGTCACCTAACTCTTGCGCATGATCTGTATGGCGAATCAATCCCCACAAAGGCTGTGGAACAACATTCCCAAATAACATGTCTATGTCGGCTAAATTCATAATGCATGAGTCTGCAGTCTGTGATAATTCCTTATAATACCCTGCAGGGTTTTTACGGGGATCAGGCAAAGTCTGCTTAAGGGCTAAAACCTCAGCTCGCTTCCACGGAACATGTACCCAAACACGCTGAAAATTAGCTGGGACAGCATCAATTTGATTAGCAACATCAGCCGCAACGGCGTCCTTCCATACCGGAGGGACTTCTCTCATTGGGTACTGTTGCACCTTTTTTTTAACAGAGGAGTCATGTTGGAACACTGACTGAGAAGGATCCTTATTCCTAAAGGACAACAACGTCGCAACTGCTTTCTCAACATCGGGACCCACAATCGTGCCTTTTTCAAACTCAAACCGTACACAGCACAAATCAGGCGGATTTGTTTCGAAATCATTATCCTCCAATTCCTCACAAAGGAAAGCACACATTTTCTCAAAAACGTATCTTTGTTTCGATGCTCCCCATTGACGGAAGACATCCATAACAGACTCTACATCGTATCTTAAAGGGTAAACAACCCATTTACGCGCCATACGGTCAAACATTTCTCTCTCTTGAGAATTAGGCAGTTGACTACGCGACTGTTTACGCTCCGAATCTGGGGTCACACCAGACGACCCAAAGAGAGGAAATATAAGGCTGGCAACAGTATCTGTCATTCTCTGTCGGACAGAAAGAGAAGTTGATGAAAGAACAGGAGGAAAAATAGAGGGAGGCAAGGCAGACGCAGAAGCAGACGCAGAGGCAGTATCAGGAAGAACACCAGAAAAGGCAGTCGATGTAGTACATAAAGTCGTAGGAGGTACAGATGGAGCAGGTAGCGAAGTCGGCGGCCCTTGAAGGGGCTGCGCCATAGTAGTAGGAGCCAACTGAAAAGGAGCTGGCGGCTGTGGAAGAACCTGAGGCACAATAACCAGAGGTTGCACAGCTAAAGGTTGCAGAGGTGCTGTAGCATTCTGTGCATAAGGGGGTGGCGAACTCAACAAGTGTGACATTAAAGGATCTTTCTCAAGTTCTTTTGCTGCATCTTGCTGAAGAAGCGGAAGAACTGGATAACATTTATCGGTCACCAATTTACATTGCCTGTGCAACTGCTCATTCATCTGTTCTTCTTCATCATCTTTAAACTGCATGGCAGCTTGCATTATCGAGATACCCTCTTCCCTCTTATTTTTCTTTGCTAATTTAATTTCCTTCTGTTTGGCTTCCTTACGCCATAGGCGGAAAGAGTCAAACATCGCCGGCCGGGCTTTCTTCTTCAAAAGTTTAACCTCCAGATTATTCAGAATCTCTGTGTCAAAACTACCATATTGGGGCCATTTTAAAACACCATCTTTCCTGGTGTATCGGATCCATACTTCATTATATGTGAGGGGGCCTATGCCATGTTTCACATATAGTTCATAGGTTGGAGTTCCAATCGGAGGAACCGGACACGAGTCCTCCAATCGGGAATCCCTATTATAACCAAGACAAAACAAATTTCCATATCTGCTAAAACCAGGCATCTTCGCTCTTTAGTCTAGCTTCAAACTTCAAAGGATTATCGAATACGATAGTCTCGTGAATACACGAATCCCTCGGCTTTGGTACTTGCAAGTTCCAAATCAAAGATCCCAAGGGGATACCAAACTAAGAACCAAACTAAGGACTGGGAGACGCTCCACTTATACTTAACTGAGGTATCGATGAAGTCACCAGAAGACTCGTTTATCGTTTCGCTCTACCAAATCATCAAGGGTCCAAAACAGGGCGATAGTCAGGGCAGCAGTCCTTCGTAGCCGTCAGAAAGCGGGGCACCTCGCAGCAAAGACTTTCGGACCACGTCGACCTACAGGGGTCGATGAAGTGGCGGCCTCCCTCCAGAATTTTCACACGAAGCTCCTCACGAACCTCTGGCTTGAACTGGTACTGCTGAAATCGCCCCACGTTGGGCGCCAACTGAAGTACTGGGTTTTTCAGAACCCAGTGGTGCCAGGGAACACACCCTAAGACTTCGAGTCCTTCCTGTTTCAGACTACAGAAACACAGAGTCTTCTTGGTGAAGTCAAAGATCTTGTTTATTGGCTGCAGCCAGTAACAGGTATCCTAGAAGTACAACACGGTGTATATTCTCAGGAGACTGCTCCCTTTGCAAAGCTAACCTTCTCTTTTATACAAAATATTATGCTCTAGGCAAACATTCCTTATTTTACAGTTGATCATTCACATATTTTCACTACAAAGAAATAGCAGGTTTATGATGACAAGCCCATATTCCAGTTTGTCCAGCCCTCAATCAATTACCCGGCAAGGCTTAGTACTTTCATCAGATATCGACGGACCCCCAATATAAACGGGCACCTCCTCCTTGTAAAGCAAGTCATAAAGAAAGAAACAGGGACAGGTGTGTGTAAGATTAGGCATGGTTTGTGTGTGATGAAAGGTTTTATGATGTATTGTGCCTTGATACTAATCTCATTCGGCCACTGGGAAAGAAACTGGCCGAACAGGTTTTGCTTCAGGCAGTGGAGTCAGCTTGCCCAGGTCACAGAGGAGTCAGCAAAGATGTACGTGTCCTTCAGACTCGTTTTCAGCATTAGACATTGGCCTATGTGAGGGCAATCATAAAATGGCTGTCGTTTAAATGGAACACGAGGGTTCAGGACGGAAACTCTGATATTCGGGTGATTTTGTTACCCGAATATGAATACAATGCTTGTGCATACTATTCTAATCATTCCCGGTCTGCTGATACCAAATTCGTTGTGATACGACGATGTTTATAACACGGGTCCAGAATTTTCAGTACCACATTCATTACCCAAAAAGGATAAGTGTACCTCATCCTGCCTAAATAACTCTGTATCAGAAGCCACTATGTTCTCATGCGTAAGAACCAAAAAACCCTGAAGCTTGCAAAAACTCCTCATCTCGCGATTAATTTTCTTGCACTGCTTTTCTATCCCCTTAAAAGAATTAGCTCCCCTCCACACCCTTCTCGGCACCAGGCTCGTCCAAACAATATGAGTACCTGCCCAACGTTCCTTGATCCTGCCCAAATCTAACTTCATCGCCTTCAACAAGCCAATACCAGACAGTGCAACCAGATCATTCTCCCCTAAATGTATGACCAATAAATCCGGGCAAACCCCTTGTTCCATTCTTTTCGCCAATACGTACAGTAACTCACCCCATCTCATACCACTCTTCCCTACCCAACTAAGTTTTATCCTTGCCCCATCTAGTCCCAGTTGCCGCCCAAAATGACGTGATGAAACTTGCTTCTCCGCCCAGCGAACAAATGTGTGTCTCACAATCCATACAGCACAAGCTCTGTCAGGGCCCCGACGCAACCTACAAGAAAACATATGTTAAGTAAATGCAGTGCAAAACCATACAGCAAACGCCATGGAAAGCTCGAATAGAATAGTGAAGGAAAAAGGAAAGAAGGGTGGGGGAGTGGGGACAGGTAACAATAGCGGAAAGAGGAAATATGCACCAGGCGTAAATCCCACAAGTAACAAGCATCCTGCTACTTAAATGACCGCACGTAGCGCTGAAAACATTGCAATCTCCACCTATCCAAATCCTCAATAACCTGATCCGATTTACCATGTCTTCGCTCTTCTGTGGTAGCCCGATCCTAAATGAATTGGTACCATAGCAATTGGGATCCAAACCCAACCTCCTGGTAGCCATCCTCAACACAGCCAATAACTGCAAGGCTAATAAATGAGTACCATCTTGGTGAACAAATACTAACCTGCAAGATTGGGGCAATAAGACTGCAAAAGATCTCCAACACCGCACGGGACAATCCACCGAGTGTTTAGCTTTAGAAGGACCTCCTGACCCCTTCCCAACTGATCCACCTTGGTAAAACGCAACCAGATATAGATATCTTCTTCCCTTACCTGAATATCCTCACGTGTAATACCTTCTTTCCCCCTCACCCCCAAAAGCTCAGAAACACAAAAGGCCCATGAAAAAGCCAAGACATGCAAAGGGAGAACAAACAGACTTCCCAATCAGAAAAACAAATCTCTCCCAAAATCCCCAACAATGCCCTCAAAAGGTGAGACGTAATAGGGCGCCTCCGATCCAACCGCGCACCACCTGACCTGGCCCAACCTGCCAAAATCCTCCTACAAATCTCTCCCTCCACAGGATCATAACCCCAAAAATACTTACCATAAAAGGAAACCCCAGATAACTTACCCGATTTTGTGACTGCCGCTAAACCAGCCTCAATCTGCTGCATAACAAAACGAACTGCATCACCTTGTCTCCTTGAAATCATATCGAACCAACCCAACCTTCGTACCGCACCTGAATTAAAAAACTCCAATCAGGCCTGAAAATAACTCCTCCTCGTCGACGGAGCTATAGACTGCTGCACTAGCTCCAACATCCTCAATCTCCTATTTCCCACAACTCCCCAGGTATGACCGTCTTATGACCGCGAAGTACATGCCGCAACCGCCGCCGAAACACCTTCGGCTGAAACCCTTTTTGGCCTTCTCAGGCCCACCCACGCTTCCTCCAAGACACCATCCTTTATCAAATCCTCTCTACCCTCGTACTCAAGTACCTTACGGGCTTGCACTACTTTACTAGACTCCATTATAACAATAAGCACCACAGCAAAAAACGTCACTAACTAACTCCACCCAACAATCTAAGGACTGCCTTACTTGCCTCAAAAAGTACCTCACAGAAAAACTCCTAGCACAAAGAGAAACGCCCACTGGGTGTGACAACAGCCAAAGAGGCCGTCCACACCCAGCCCCTGCCTTTTAACCCCTTGCCCTAGATACCGCCCCATCCGGAACCTCGTCCAATCCCCAGCAAGCACGTGGACCATTCCACAGCAACCCGATAAGCCCGGGGGGAGACCGGGCAAGCCCTTCGCTCCCCCCAAGCCCCCATTGTGCCCTTGCCTGCTGTACTCTCACTGTGCTTCAATAAGTGAAAGTAGCCGCCATTCGCCTTCAAAGTTTCAATGTTGCTTATAGCTCTCAAACTCTCTTACATATCCCCCGACAAACTGCAACGCGCAGTGATGACCATTAACAATGACATGAAGCATAAGTTCACGTTGCAACCAAAACAGCCTTCTCTCGACCTCACAATATGCCCGCACACTACATTTTTATCGTAACGCTGTGAAAAGCTCAACAAAAATAAACTCTAAAAACAGAAACTCATACTGTGTTAAAGAAGTTCAAAATAAATGCACCCCTCCATAAATACAGAAACAAAACATGGCAATGTACTGCAAAAAGAAGCCCAAACGAATGCAAATCGTCCCGAAAGGAAACTCCAAGAAACTTGATCTGTACCAAAACAGTACTGAATAACAGTGACACCCTATATAAAAATATGGAAACCAAAGTTGTTCATACTGTGCTTCCCGGAGGGGCCGAGAGGGGCCCGACCAGGCATTAATGTGCTCTGCCACCCCCCAACTGAAAGGCCCGGATCTTAGGGTTTCTCTTATTTAAAAATACAGTTACGTTCGACATGTTAAAAAGTGAATGTGATCTGCTGCCTCCCTATTGTGAAAGCGAAAGAACCTTCAATGGTCTACAGCGTAAGAGAGTGAGGGCGAGGCAAGGGGGCTGGGCTGAGGTTGCTGTGCACACCGGGCGGGTGCACTGAATGATACCAATATGGCTCATGTTATGACGCATGCGTGCCTGGGGTGGGAATCCATAGGTACAAAGGTAGGGGACGGAGGAAGCACCGCCAACAGGCTGGCGGTGCTTCTGGGGCTATTCTGACCGCGGCGGTAAAGCCGCGGTCAGAAAAGGGAAGCCGGCGGTTTCCCGCCGGCTTCCCGCTGCCCCTGTGAATCCTCCACGGCGGCGCTGCAAGCAGCGCCGCCATGGGGATTCCGACCCCCTTCCCGCCAGCCTGGTTCTGGCGGTTTTCACCGCCAGAACCTGGCTGGCGGGAACGGGTGTCGTGGGGCCCCTGGGGGCCCCTGCAGTGCCCATGCCACTGGCATGGGCACTGCAGGGGCCCCCTAACAGGGCCCCACATGGATTTTCAGTGTCTGCTTGGCAGACACTGAAAATCGCGATGGGTGCAACTGCACCCGTCGCACACCAGCAACTCCGCCGGCTCCATTCGGAGCCGGCTTCCTCGTTGCTGGTGCTTTCCCGCTGGGCGGGCGGGTGGCCTTTTGGCGGTCGCCCACCAGCCCAGCGGGAAAGTCAGAATGACCGCCGCGGTCTTTTGACCGCGGTACGGTCTTCTGGCGGTTCCCGCCAGGCGGGCGGCGACCGCCGCCCGCCAAGGTAGGAATGATCGCCTAAGTCTGGCGTTAACAAAGACATTTTTACCCCGATTAAAGAAAAGAGGTGCTTCACAATTGCCCCTCTGACGCCTCCATGTGTGCACAGTATATAAGATACAGCGCACCATGGCGATATTAGGTACAATAGCGTCAAAATATTTTTACGCTATTGTGGCGCTTTGCAAAGTAGAAGGAGGCCCTTGATTCCAATGGATGCGTCTTTTTAACGCCTACTTTCACCAGGCATTAAAAATGACACCAAATCTTGTAGAATTAACTGCGCCATTTTTGCAGGCCTCCTTGTGCCAGAAAGCCCCTTTGCATGGCGCATCCATAATGTGGCGCAAAGGGTCACAAAGTGGCACAATGCATGTAATTCCCCACTTTGCAGATATGGTGCAGCTTTTTGGCAATCTAATGCCACATTAGCGTCTGAAAAATTATGCTAATGTGGCGTTAGATGGCACAACGCCATACTTCAATTTGGGCCTTTGTTTTTATTTAAACTTTTATTTCTCTATTTGCTGGCTTTACTGCGAGTGATTGCATTCTGCTCTTCCACAAGAAGCATATTGGTACGCAAAGTAGTTTTGTTCAGTGCCAGGAACCACTGTGGCAATCAGTGGCGTAACGAAACTGGAGTGGGCCCCCCCTGCAAAGAACATGGAGGGCCCCTTCCTCCAGACTCACTCAGATCAGATGCTGTGCTGAGGGGGGCCCTTGGAGGGCAGCTGCGGGGCCTTTGTTATGCCACTGGTGGCAATGTCTGGTGCTTTTTTAAACCAAAAACTTTGTGTTTGTTACAATTGTAAGGGCCTGGCAGCTCCCACAACAATAAAGTGTTACAAAAGCCATGTCAAAACAAGACGCGCATCGGCAAAACCAAAAGACTCACAAAAAATGTTGGATCTGTTGGGTTGTTGAAAATGGTTACACTGATTTTCCATTAGGAATATTTTTGGGAAATACTAGCATGCATCAACACATTTTACTAAATGACGCTCAAAAGAGATAGAACCTAAAATGTCATAGTAGCTAAACTTTTTTTCATATTAGCATTTTTGTTCTGAACTTTGAATTTTGAAAGAAAGAATCATCACTCTTGCTGACAAGCTGCTGCAAACATTTGCATCTAATCAGAGAGCATTCTGGGAGCATTATAGTTAGCCTCATATTGTTAAACTTTTCAAACAAGTGTGCACACTTTTTTTTTAACTGGAACCACTGTTAGTAGTGCAGTTTGACCTTAAACGTTTATTTACAGCGCTCACCCGAATAATAAAGGCTTTTAATGAATGAACCATAAATACAAGTTCAAACGGTGTTAACTTTTGGGCACACATATTACCTCAGCTGCAGACAATTCCCTTTTCAGTAAACTGGCAGCCAGATACACAGGCTTCCATGTGCACAAGTCAACACTTATACTTACGCTTGTGCTGTAGAGGGCTTTGACATCACTATGTGGTTATCTACTAATGGACATCAAGAATGTGCACATCAGTCTGTGCTCAATGCTGGACACCACACTATGGCGGTCATTCTGACCCTGGCGGGCGGCGGTTGCCGCCCGCCAGGCGGGAACCGCCATTTGGCCACTACGCGGTCAAAAGACCGCTGCCGGCATTCCAACCTTCCCGCTGGGCCGGCCGGCGCTACCCATGGTAGCCAGTGGCATGGGCAGTGCAGGGGCCCCAAGACACCCGTTCCTGCCAGCCTCTTCCTGGCGGTGAAAACCACCAGAAACAGGCTGGCGGGAAGGGGGTCAGAATCCCCATGGCAGCGCTGCTTGCAGCGCTGCCCTGGCGGATTCGCCCAGCCGGGGGAAAACCGGCAGGAAACCGCCGGTCCCGGTTTTCTGACCGCGGCTTTACCGCCGCGGTCAGAATGGGCTTGGAAGCACCGCCAGCCTGTTGGCGATGCTTCCGTCATTCGCGACCCTGGCAGTCAAAGACCCCCTATGTCCTCTAATGGACAAAATCAGGGATCCTACTGTATACCTCGCTGTGCCCCTTGCTGTATATTGCTAGATGCGCAACATTCAATGCTCCTGATGTACGTTGGTCTGTATTCCCCTAAACTGAAGCACATTATCTTACACTTCCATCATGCCAGACAAAACGTAGTCGCTTGCTGCACATCATCTTTGATCCCCATGTTGCATGACACCATATGACCCCCTGAGGCACATAACTTTAACCCCTTGCTGCCTGTCAACCGCACTCTTGGGTGCACTCATGTTCCGTGACATTGGATGAGTAACTGAACCAGTTCTTATCTTTCTTGGATTTCCGATCAAGAAAGTCAGTAAAACTGCCTTAAAAACAACGTGCATAAAAATCAGATTCCTTTTTTTGTTAGTTTGGCAAGCATGCTTCACAGAATCTTAAGAGCGTATCCCTACCTACCCAACCTTAACCCTCATGCTATCAGACTTTTCATGGCAGTTAAAAAATAAACTTTCTGTCTCTTTCTATTGACACCTAACCTCTTTTATCTCATTGCTCTCACTTTACCTCTCTAGCAATCTCTATAACTCTATAAACATATCACAGTTCTCGCTCTATTTGAAATCGCCTGATCGTCTAGATTTACCCAACCTCACTATTAATATGGCTCTCTCACCTGTTCATCTGTCTACCTCTCTATCATGATCTCACCGCTATCTCTCCACTAACCTCTAGCCCTAGCTCTTCTTCTTTTCCTCCTTACCCCTCTATCTTACTGAACTTGTCTGTCTCGACCAGCTCTCTGTACAAACTGTTCTGTTTCCATCTTTCCATCTAACATCCTGTGTCTCTCCTCCATTTACTTGAAGTCTCTTTCATTCTCTGTACCTCACATTTCTCTCTCTTTCTCTCTCTCTCTCAGTCTCTGTGCAGAAAACAAACCTCTTTTGACCTCACTACTAACCCTCTCACTTTCTTACCCCTGTTATTCTACCTAATCTCACTCTGTTTCTCATTTCTCTCAACATCTCATCTATCTCTATATAAATTGCCACGGTCTTTCACTACTAAACCTCTCACCATATTTTTGCTACCCAACTTGTCCACTCATCCTCTCTTCTTAGGTTTGTTTTCTCAATACTTTACCCTTGCTTGCAATCATGCCTTCTCCTATGTTTTTTATCATTTCTATCATTACCTCCTCTCTACCTCATCTCTCTCTGCACCTCTGTCTTTATTTCTGTTCACCCTCTCTTTCTCACTTCACTCTTTCTACCACCCTCTTTGTACATTTCTCTAACTCATATCTGTCTCTACTTGTTTCTTTATCACACAACACACACTATCTCTCACCCTCTATTTCTATTTCTCTCTCTCTCTCTCTGTCACTGTATTAACCTCACCTCTCTTTCTGTGCCTCACCCATGTCTCCCTACTGTGCCTTTTTTATCTTAACACCTCATCTCACTTTCTACCCTTCACGCCTTTCCTTTCTTCTATTCTCTCTCTTTCTTACTTCTCTTTTTACCTGAGCTGTCTTACCACATACCTCTTCTAATTTTGTCCCTCTTGTACTCACCGCTCCCTCGAACTTGAATCTCTATATACATCTCTCACTACCTCATCTATTATCTGTCTAACATGACTAGTCTATGCCTTTATGTCTTGTTCTTCCTTCAGGCACTCTTAATGTCACCCCTTGGTAGAAGCCACCTCTCTCCAATTTTCCCTTTTCCTTTCTCTCTCCAGCTATATCTCTACCACACTGTAAAAACCTGCCTGTCGCTCTGACTCTCATTCTGTACCCATTTCTTTCTACCTGTATGTAGATTTCTGGCAACACAGCCTTTATCTTTTGACCTTATATTCGTCTCTACCTCACATATTTCTCTGTCATCCATTTCTCTTTCTCCCTCTCCCTCTACTTTGCTTCTCAAGCTACACCGTACTCTCTACCTCTCTTATCCTTTCCCTGTCTCCCACCCCACTTTCATTTCTCTTACTTTCCAGAGTCGAACGTCACTGGCTAGCTAAAAATGTAACACAGAGCAAGAGGACAGGAAGGGAAGAGAATTAAAGACAAAGGCCCTCATTACAACCCTGGCTTGAGGTTGTACCGCCAACAGGCACGGTCATCCCAGCGGTTTTAATCCACCAGGGCAGTGCTGCTTGCAGCCTGTCCTTGGCGGTAGGAACCGCCATGGAAAGGCTGGCGGGAAGGGGAGTCGCGGGGCCCCCTGGCACAGCCCCACACTGCTTTTCACTGTCTGCACAGCACACAGTGAAAAGCGCGACGGGTGCAACTGCACCCGTCGCACGGCCGCAACACCGCCGGCTCCATTTCTCTTTCTCCCTCTCCCTCTAATTTGCTTCTCATGCTACACCGTACTCTCTACCTCTCTTATCCTTTCCCTGTCTCCCACTCCACTTTCATTTCTCTTACCTTCCAGAGTCGAACGTCACTGGCTAGCTAAAAATGTAACACAGAGCAAGAGGACAGGAAGGGAAGAGAATACCGCCAGGGATGTTTTGGAGGTTGTACCGCCAACAGGCTGGCGGTACAAACTCGCGGATTACGATCGCGGCGGAAGCGCCACAGTCGCACCGCCGGGACCGGCGGTTTCCCGCCACGGTTGTAATGAGGCCCAAAATATCAGATTTCATGCAATAGACTAGGGAAAATACTTAGAGCAAGCTCTGATATAATTTGTTCCAGCAAGAATGCCAATTGAAGAGACAGATTTAATTGTGATTATGAATATATAGAGCACATAAGCTTGTGTGCTAGTCCCCTAAATATCATCCACATCAACATTTATTGTGTGTTCCCTACAGTAAGAGGAAGAGGTTGTTGTTTGATAGTAAATTTCATGTAAAATGTTTTTGCAAGACAAATAATCTAGATCCAAGTGCTAAAAGAAATGCCTTTCACATTGCTTGGTAAAGCCTTCCTTTCATCAATGCTTGTTAAAGCTTTCCTTTGGTAATATTTAGATGATGGGCTCCTGGCACCTTCAGTATTTGGCTGTGTTGATATACCTCTTTTCTGAAAGTTAACATATCAGTCAAAATGTTTGGTATCATCAGGCAGTGAGTTAAAAGAAATGGGTAATACATTAATTGTTTTTTTAAGTGGGAGCTCCAAAATATGCTAACCTGGGGCACCAAAAAATCCTTAAGATGGCTCTCAGGTGAGTGGTGCAGCCTGTGATGTGGAGTGGAGGAGTAATCAGAATATTTTACAACTTCCTTTAAGAACAACTCTCTTTTAAACAATGCATGTCAAACACATTGTTGGATAGTACACCATTTAATCCCATTTATTAAACTGTTTTGTGGCCCTTTGAAAGAACTCTGAGTTCAAGCAATAGACTCTTTGAATTCCCTGTGGAGCTACACATAATTCGAATCTGTATATCTTTCCGAAGGTGGTAGGTCTGTTTAAGTTTTTCCTATTCTTTAAGTCAGATTCAATTCCATCTTTCTGTCACCAGTTCAGTTTTAGGGATTTCCTATGCTTTTTATTCTCCTCTCAAGCCTTTGTTCTAGTTTAGTATTCCCCTCCTTCCTTTCATTTACTTTAGGATCCCTCTTTTCCTTTAACAGGTTTTAAGGGTTCTTGCGTCCTTTCCTCTACAGAGCAGGAACTCTTATTTCATAAAGTAGGAATACTTGTTCAGATAAGTAGGGCCAGCACTAAGATTACTTGTTGACGCTGATTCAAGTTGCACATTACTAGTGGGAGGGACTGTGAAATATGGTAAGTGATGTGAAAAGGGGGAAAATGATGGCAAAGAACTTGAAAAGTTGTAGGGAGAATTTGAACATAAGGAAAGTAAGAAGTTCATGGAATTAATGAGAGTGATAGAAAGGGGGAGGCAAATGAAAGGGAGAAGGCTAGAGAGTGTGGTGCAAGAGATACTAATTCAGTGGGCTGTATTTAGGATGATAATTCCTGAGGCAGAAATTCCTGTGTCTTTGTTGCCCTTTCTGTAAAGCAGTATTTCTTGAGCACCTCAAGTGTTCTGTCATCTTCAGGTCATAGTGTTGAATCTCTAGCAGGGCCATTTCAACCTTTCAGCCTTCTGAGGTTGATAAATTGAGTATTATTAAGGTTAGTTAAAAGTAACACCTCTTTTTCACAATCCCTTTAAACTGCAAACTGTAGTAAGAGGCCCTGCATAAAAAAAGTTATTATCTTGGAGTGGGTCCTACGCTGGGGGTGCAGTGCAGTAATTTGACTAGGCATGTGGTCAAGTTCCAGTGGGTCAGCAGGCCTGTGTGAAATTTGCTTACTTTTCTTTGCGGAAATTAAACAAAATTATCCAAAATGCTGATCCAGCATTTTGCACTATTCGTGGCATGAAATGGGTCCTAAAATTAATTTTGAATGTGAGAGGCCATTTTACACTAAAATAGTGAACAATTTCACGAGTCTTAGAAACACTCACTCGTGTTTTATTTGTTCTCATTGTTCCTGTGCTCCTACAATCACATTTTATTTTTTATAACCAATTTTATTGATTTTCTTTGACATAAACATTGTCACAACAAGACCGACCCGATACAACTGTACATGCAACTGTGCCCCCGGCAAATCCAATGCCCCAAAACATACAATACAGGTAAGATTCTCATGTATGTCAATGCAGCATGTGTGTAATAGAACCACAGTTCCCCTTCCGCATCTGTCCCCTGTCCATTTTGACCAGATTTTAACGTGTTTCCGCGGGCATCCTCTAGCCTCACAGATGGGCCTCTCCATCTGTGCACACCAGTCCACTCCCTTCCTCCATTGCGGAAGTGTGGGGGGACACTCGCCGTCCAGTGTCTTGCAATGTCTCACTTTGCAACCATATGGGCCATCCCCACCATCTATCCGCTTGGGAACCTCCCATCCCCTCCATTACCTCCAACAGGACCATTTTGGCAGACATTTCCAGGGTCACCATCACCACCATGGAGAGTTCTGATAACACCTGTTCCCAGTAGTGTTTTATAATTGGGCAAGACCATGTCATGTGAAAGAAGTCCGGTGGGGAACCATAACACCGTCCACAATGGGGTATGGACCGGAGCCCCCACGGTGCAATCAAATCTGGGTTAGGTATGCACATTGCAAGTACTACGTTTGCACCAGTCCCTGTTTGGCCAAAATGGTGGTTACTCGCGGTGCCATTAAGGCATCCCACCAGTCATCTTCATCCATAGGCCCCACCCATGTTTCTCATCTACATCTACAGGGGCAGAGCTGCTCATAAGCGTTTAATACAATTGAACGATATATTTGGGAGATTCCTCTTTTGCCCAGTGCCCCCATCAACACCTTTGTCTCCACTGGACTAAACTCCGTAATTGTGGAGGCCACGGGTATGTGGTATTTCAGTTCATGTCACAATTGTAAATATTTATGGGACTGGGTGTGTGACATCATGTATCGTCTTTGCAGTTCCTGGAAGGAATGCATGTAGTCCCCGGTCCACACCACCTCCTTGTGTGCCGCTGTGCTTCTCTTCATCCCATAACCACCATTCTGGTAACCTCAGGGAGGTTCTGTGATACTGGTCCGCCATACATCAAATCCACAATGTGGGAAAACCCAAGACTTGAGAGCTCCAGCTGGTAGGCCGGGTCCGCCCACCCCTCGTAAGCCAGTCGTGGAGCACAGGGACATGAGAAGCTAGTTATTAGTAGTGTATATTGGACATCCCCAACTCACCTTCATACATACTTCACTGACATGTTTTCTTGCCAAGGCACCTTCTCTTGTTCTGCCAAAGGAAGGCAGTGGCCATAGCGTCCATTTCTCTGAATCACTGAGATGGTAGCTGTATTGGGAGGTTTGGGAGAAGGTAAAGAAAGCGGGGCAGCACCAGCATTCTGAATAAGGCAATGCGCCCTAAAATATTAAGGGGTAGTATGCTCCACTTCTTCAAGTCTGCCTTGACTTTGCAAACAAGAGGTGTGATGTTTAACACCCACGAAAGGAGTGGTTCCAGTGCTATTTTGATTCCCAGATACTTGAAGCTGTGTCTCCTTATTGGCAGCTCAGATTGACAATTAGTTGCCTCTCTGGACCCATTTAACGGAACCAAAAGAGATTTCTTTGGATTATTCACTGGTCTGGACGCTTCTGTAAACAGATGCAGGAGATTAAGGCATCTGGGTCCACTCCCCTTCGGATTGGAAAGATATAGCAGCACCTCGTCTGCGTACAACGCTATATGGTCTTCTTCCCCCTGGGACCAACAGCAGCCTGTCACCAGTGGGTCCCCCCGGAGCATGTAAGCTAATGGTTCAATGGCCAAGGCAAAGAGAAGAGGTGACAGTGGGCGTCCCTGCTGTGTCCCTTTACAGATGGGAAACATCTCCGACACCGTCCCGTTGACCAGTACCCTGGCCGTTGGGTATCGGTATAGTAAATCCACCATGCACATGAATCTGTCATTAAAAAAGCGGCTTTGACCAAGACCTGCCATAGGTATCCCCAGTCAACAGTGTTGAACGCTTTCTCACATTTATTAGTATCAATGCCAGGGGTCCCCGGAGGACATGCCTATGTGCCAAAGCAACGTTCAGTCGCTTTATACAGTATCTAGTGCTATGTGTTGGTATGAATCCGCAGTGGTCTGGGTGAATCAGAGTCCCTAGAACCCCCTGCAAATGGTTCACTGTTCGCCAGTATTGTTGCATATATCTTCAGCTCCCCATTGACCGATATTAGTCTGTAATTTGCACATGACAAGGATGGTGGCTTTGTCTTTGGAAGGACCACTATGGTGGCCTGGTCGAGGGTTTCTGGGAAGGTGCCCAACTCCAACGTACAATCACATTTTTACACAAATGAAATCTGAATTACACAACACTATATACTACTGTAATCTTAGGTATTTTGTGTAAAAAAATATATAACACGAAATGCAGGAATTTTTTTTTAGATTACACCGTCATAAGATACATTTTGCCCTGGCCTAACCTTTATCTATCCCAAGTCTTGTATACATTGCTGACACACTTGCACTCTGTTAGTGATCAGGGACCTGAAAACGCAGCCTCCAGCTCTTGAGTAGAGCAGTGTATGCCAGCGATTGAAAGCCACTTACAAGCCCTGCATCATGTTTACAGTGTGATTATCAGAATAGTGCGTTTTACACAATCATTCACCATGCAGCTGAAGCCACATGTGTTTGGCTGGCTGTTTATAGGCTCTGGCACTGTCAGTCATACTCTAAGTTAAACAGGGTGTCTCACGTAGCAGGAACTTTAGCCTAGTGAGAACTACAAGGCATTCAGAGCAGGACTCCTAACATGGTAAGCATACCCTTTCAGGCCGAGAGTGCCACATAAACTATGCAAAAAGGAAGCAGAAAACTCTGAGTACTTCCCAAGTTTTGATGGATAGCAGCTCCCATATAAAGCAGCCTACAACACCACTGATACTCTGAATCTCCAAACCTCAAATGTCTGTTTATCTAGCAAAGATTTTAAGTATATGATTAGGGCAGTGCTATTCACGCCAAGCTAGAACTTGATAAAGCCTTTTGCCATTTTTACAGCAACATCCTTAATCATAGGACTGGTAAGCCCCATTCACGCAAAGCGGAAAAATAACAAACGCCTTTTATCACTCAAGGCACAGAGCTATTAGTTTGGATTGGTAAAATACCATTCAGGCCAGCCTGGAGAAAATAAAAGCAACACCTGACATGTTTCACTCTGGGTACCTAGGTACCATATACAAGGGAATTATAAGGGTTTTCCAGTGTGCCAATGAGAATTTATTGGAGCTCTTCAGCGAGGTATAACTTTGTACAGAAGGGATCACTCAGTATTACTCAAAACAACAACCTTTCTGGCTTAGAGTACCACACAAATTATGCACACAAAAAACAGGGAACTCTGGGTAGTTCCCAAATTTTGGTGGAGAGCAAATCCCATACAGAGAATCCTACAACACCACTGACACTCTGAATCAGCTCACATCAAAAGTCTATCTTTGTAGCAAAGCTTTTAAGCATGGGATTAGCGACAAAGACTTGCAATTTTTACAGCAAAAATGTTAAGCATAGATTAGCTGGTGTTATCCTTGCCGAGCTGAAAAATGGCAAAAGCCTTTAACTACTCCAGACACAGTCTTACAAATTTGGGTTGAGTTAACCTGGAATGAATAAAAGCAACGCCTGACACGTGTTTTGTCCTTATCAGAGCTCATCAGAGAGGTATAGCTTTTTGCAGACACTATCATATATATATATATATATATATATATATATATATATATATATATATATATATATATATATATATTTATATATATATTTATATATTTACATACATATTTACATCCAAAGCCTTCCTGGTTACTCCTGGAGCCCAAGCGGCGGTGGTCCGTCGTACGGCGGAGACAGGCATAATAGTTTCCAAATCCTTTTAGTCACAGAAGATGCGTTTCAACCGTGAGGTCTTCTTCACACCACCAATACCTGCTGCACCGAAAGGAAGAGTACAAATCAGTAAAAAGCTTTAGAAAGCAAAGAAGGTCTAGTGAGGAAATAGAATTTTTTTTAAAACAAATTTAAAAACACAGAAATTCACTTAAAAAAACAAAGGTTATAAGGACGTTATAGTTAGGCTCACATTTTAAACATACAAAACCACAGAAATTCACCTATTATAGTCAGGGCCACTGGCATTATATGATTTTGCAGCCGCAGCAATTTTTGGATAATTATAGATTTGCTGCATTTGCCACATAAACCATCATCTGCCGCATAATCTGCAGACTTTTACAAATGGTTTAAAAGTTACTAAAAATGCTGCAACATGTGTTGCTGTGCCGTTGAAGTCCATTTTCAGAGCTGGACTGGTCACCTTTCTGTTGCTTATTGCTATATTCTGGTGTTAAACTGGTACTATTGAGGTGTTACCAAGTTTAACAAGCATTTGCAATGCAATGGGTCTCTTGTTTGCTGGGGTTAGAGCTCTTAGCATTGTAAATTCCTAACTGGTCTTTTCTTGCCACATAAATTGAAAATGAAAAGTAAAATAGTTGACATAAGCAAGCCAACTTAAAGCACCACAGCCGCCGAAGGAAAGACACAAAAGGAAAAAGAAGTTAGCTTGCCATCAAACGTATCAGCAAACGTGCAATTATCCTTGTAACATGATCGATGGCCAAGGCGGTAACAAAACTGCCCCCAAGGAGGGACAAACATAAACCATTTACCAATGATAACAAAGGATTTTTGAAAGGCAAGCCCATGAATGATGATAGTGATGGGTGTGCGGTGGGTGTGGTTAAAAGCCCACAGATAGATTACAACAAGTCTGGGCGCTTGTGCTCACCACCTAAAAATGATGAAATACTTAAGTAATACTGTTACAAAATGTGGCGCATTATGCCCCATAATTTGCCTATTCTTGCAGCATAATTTACTCAACCCTGCAGCATAATTTGGCCCACTCCTGCCAAATAATTCCAGGGGCCCAGATCATAGTTAGAGTTATCTCAAGTAACTATAACTCGTGTCCTAAGGTAACTATAACTTGCGCCCTTGCTATGCACTGATAATTAATTCACAAATTATAGCACTCATCACATCTTTGATAACATCATTGATAATATCAATGACATATTTTCAGCAATATTTTTGATGAAAAAACTGTGCACGGCGGGAGTAGGCGTTATAGTTACCTTAGGCCAAGAGTAAAGTCGTTTTTCAAACAGATTTTAGAGATTTAAATAATTTCTTCCTATCCAAACCACCTTACGTCACATGTGGGACCATGGCCCCCCAAACGTATACTTCTAGCTACAGGCCTGTCCAAAAATGCTTCAATATCCTTGTAAGATAATTGTTGATGATGCTGTTTTTAACAAATGGCACCAGTGCAAGATGACTACATGCAAACATAGCATGGCCATTTCAGTTTTGCTTAATTTGTTCCCTGGAACATCCAAACAACCTCATGTTTTTCCTATTTTTCATAAACTGATTGGTAATCCCTCTCAGCAAGATCAAAGAGAGGAGTCTGGATGACCTCCCTTAGCCAGCTGCTTCAGAAGAGACAGGGGAGCGCTGGAGAAGCCATTTTTGTTCATCCTATCTTGGCAGCGCGACCTCCTGCAATGCAGCATATTTTCACCTGCATTTGTCCTTAGGGTGGGGAAGAGGATGAGGTACGCAGCTCGTTGAAGGTCAGGGAGGTGGCTGCACAGAATGCCCTCTCTGTAGGCATGTAAAGTAGAAATAGCACGCAAAGGGAGCATTCCGATAGACTGGTCAGCTCCCAATATTCTATCAAGGATTCTGTATCAAGGTACCACACATTGAAATGGGAGAATAACTTCATTAATCTATACGCATTGCAAATTATATGTATCTCTTCTTCAAATGAAGGGTTAATTGTAAATGCTCAAAATAACAACGATGAAACAGTTACTGAAAAAAAAAAGTTTCTATTAACATTTAATAGAACGTTACAGTCAGTCAGCAAATTATACATCAGGAGCAGTGTCCAACTACGGAGCATCAGGCGGTCAGCTTACAACTTTAAAACCGCATATTGTACATAGGAAAGAGTTATTTCTTTGTGCGTGCATCCCAATATGTCAGATTCCCCACCGTCACTTTTCCAAGAAGTATGAATATCCGGAAATTCATTTCCACATTTGTGACGCATTGTTCTGTACCATTAACATCCCAGGTAGTTGACTGATATCTAGCAGGGGTGGGGCAATGTGGAGGCGTGTTTCGGACCGTGTTGCCCCACTCCCATCGGGCTTGAACGGTTATCATCCTGGCTAGGGGTTGCGCTGTCTATTAAGGCTTTTGTCATCACCGCCGATGCAAGTACGATCTTTAGAGCCTTGTGGTCTTTTCTCGTTTTACGTAAATGTGATTCTTCCACTCCGGCCCATTCCACCAAGTCTCTCCTTCATACTCGCTCCATTGGGGAACAAGGGCTCACCCAGTGTATAGCTATATGTCTTTTGGCTACTTTGAGACTTAGAATTGTATACCGCCTACTAAGCTTTTTTTTGCATTCTCTGGGAGTAACCCAAATAAGCAGCTTTTAATTGTGTGTGGAACGTCCCGTCCCATTCCGTTACTGTCTTAAGGGTACTCAAGACCGTTCTCCAGAACTCCCCTACACCCGGACAGTGCCATACCATGTTAAAAAATCTGCCTCTGGTGCTCGGCATTTAGAATAGTATTTCGTTCTAGTATGGTATATGCAGTGGAGGTGTTGTGGTGAGAGATACGCCATATGTAGGATATTGTACTGTATTTGTTTAAACCTTGCACAAATAGCCACCTTCCGGACTCCCCCATGTATTCTGGACAACACTTGTGAAGTGATGGGTTCATCGCTAAGTTGTTAACAGACCTCTTCAATTCGCAAGGGTTTAAGTGGTTTGTCAGAGCGGAGTGCGTGGTATAGGTGTGTGATTAGACAACGTCCCCCTGTCATTGCTAACACAGTGACCATGGTTTGCATTGGTTCAGGCTCATCAGAGAAAGATGGCTAGAGTTGTGGCCGCCAGTTTACAGTATTGTAAAAATTGGCCCTTGCCCAGGTGGAAGGTATCCTGGGCTTCAGGTCGGATGATTAAGCGTCCCTCCGGGTAATGGTCAGATAGCATTAAACAGACACCTTCTTGCCATTTCTTGACCACTATTATTTGTGCCATGGGATTAAAATGAGAAATGTACCAGATATTTAAGAGGTGCATAGGGTGCTCTCCTCAATACTCCAGTCACAGTTGTCTCCCAAATGTTGTCTATCAGACGGATCAAATGTCTGAGCTCACTGTGTACCTTTGAGCCCATCACTAAAAGCTTACTCAATGTATGGCAGTCATGTGAGCCCGCCAGGAGATCTCTTTCCCAATTCGATTCCTCATCGAGCCAGTGGACTGCGTGCTGTAGTTGGGTAGCATAATAATACTGTTCTAGGTCTGGGATCTCTAAGCCACCTTTATCCCATTCTTTAAGGCTAACCCGGCACCTCTTGTCTCGCCACAGGAGTTGAACCAGAAGCTTGTCTAATTCTCAGAATACTACTTTGGGAAGCTCATGGTACCTGTCCTGCATGACGTATAAACAGCATGGTAACACTACCATTTTAATAAGAGCAATTTTTCCCATCAGGGATAATTGTAGAGTGTTCCAGAACTTGATAGAGGAATGTGGTCCCATTATCACTTGTCCCATATTATAGTCATAGTACTGTTTTTCGTGTGTTGTAATATATATATATCGAAATATTTAACCTTGTCTACCGTCCATGGCAGCCCCGCCCTAGGCAGATCTGCCAGGGGCCTGCCCTGCCAGAGTCCCAGAAGAATCAGGACTCATTTCATGGAGTTAACTCGCAAATCAGGCAACTTCCAAAACTCTTCCAAAGCAGTTAACAGGATTGGGGCCGATATATGAGGACAGCGTAAATAGACGAGGGTGTCATTGGCATACAGAGACACTGTGTTCTCTTTGCGCCCACTTGAATACCCCATCCCTGCATAACCTGACGTAATCTACATGCCTGTGTCTCTATGGCATGGCGAATATTAAAGGAGATAAGGGGCAGCCCTGTCTGGTTCACCGTTGCAAGTTTATCTCTGCCGATACATAGCATCCTTTATGAGCTCTTGCTTTAGTCCCAGTATATAGCAGTTTGACCCATTGGATAAAGTGGTGGCTCAGTCCCATTTCGTTCAGCACCGACCAGATATACTCCCAATTAAGGGAGTCAAAGGCTTGTTCTATATTAAGGAAGGCAAGGCATATTGGCCTTCCTGTAGCGTTGAGGCATGCAACACATGCGCCAGCAGGTTACGTATGGTATTCCTGTGCAGGACAAAAGTGGACTGATCATCAAAAATCAGTCCAGGGAGGTGTGGAAGCAAACGGGTGGCCAAGACGTGCAAAGAAGTTTGACATCCATGTTTAACATTGAAATGGGCCAATAATTGCTGGCCTCCAGATGGTCCTTCCCCGTTTTGTTATTAAGGCAATGAATGCCTCTGTCATAGAATGCGGCAGTTGTCAAGTCCCATAAGCCTCTTCAAAGACAACAAGCAATCTATCTGTCAGGATGGTCGAAAAGGCCTCATAGAACTATGCGGGCAAGCCATCGCCTCCTGGCGCCTTTGCCGTTTTAAGATTTTTTATTGCTTCCACCAGTTCCTGTTTAGTAATCTGGGCCCCTAATTGTCTGCTGTCTGTGAGAGATACGGTTCCAGGGGAGGCATTCCAAATATTTACTTAGTGCAGTTATGTCCCCATGACAGAGAGGGTGAGAGTAGACCGTACGTAGGTGGTCGTCGAAAACCTCATTATTAGCCTGTTGTTTATACACTTTGCGTCCCTCCTGGTCCACAATCTTGAGGACCAGCAGTTGGGGCCATTTTGGACCAAATTATTCTAGCCAGCAGTCTCCCGGTCTTATCCCCCTCTTAATACCATCGTCTCCAAGGCTGCCGATTTGTCATGCTTCTCTAGCCTGACCCAGGTGTCGTCAAGCCATTGTTTAAGTTGATCCCAGGTCATCCAGATGGAGGGGTCTGTGGGGAGCGCCTTCCCTATCTTGTTCAGTTACCCTTCACACAACGTTAGTTCTTTTCCCAACAAACGATACACCCCTGTCGAGGAAGACATACATATACTCCGAAGCACCACCTTCATTCTATTGCCCTGCTCCTGGCCGTCTCCCAGTTTTCTGTAAAGTAATGTGATAAAGACAGAAATACGATGTCCCAAAAGGCTGGATCAATCAGAGTGTTGGCCTGCAGTCTCCACTGGGGGTCTTTTGGGGGCTATCTATGTAGAGAGTATGTGGCTAGCGGTGGAGAATACTCAAAGAGATAACGGGACAGATACTGTATGTGGTCCCTGGTATGTACTGCCGTTATTGATATGAAAAGGTAATCTAATCTACTATGTGTGCCAGTGGGTGGCAGGTAACAAGAGTATGTGCAGGTGTATGGGTGATAGTGTCGCCAGACATCAGTCAAGTCCATGCAGTATGTAATAACTGGTGCAGAGGAGCATTAGCTTGGGGCTTAGTCCCAATTTGGGGTGGATTTCTATCTAGTTCGCCATTTAGTGTGCAATCAAAATCACCTGCCATGATAACCTCTGAGCTGTATGTATCACTGAGCACATAAAGTTTCCATCATCAGTAGTCGGACTATAGATGTTGAGGATGCATAACTCATGAGCATCTAAAGTCCCTTCAAGGACAACAAACCTCCCCGTATCATCCTGGGTCACTCTTGTGGGTTGGAAGGGAATCCTCAAGGCAACCCATATCAGGGCCCCCGTGCATATCCTGACTAAGGGGGTGATTCTAACCTCGGCGGGCGGCGGAGGCCGCCCGCCGAAGTTCCCCCACCAAAATACCGCTCCGCGGTCGAAAGACCGCTGAGGGTATTTTGGGATGTGCCCTGGGCTGGCGGGCGGCCGCCAAAAGGCCGCCCGCCAGCCCAGGGCAAATCAACCTTCCCACGAGGACGCCGGCTCAGAATTGAGCCGGCGTAGTGGGAAGGTGCGACGGGTGCAGTGGCACCCGTCGCGTATTTCAGTGTCTGCATAGCAGACACTGAAATACTTTGTGGGGCCCTCTTACGGGGGCCCCTGCAGTGCCCATGCCATGGGCATGGGCACTGCAGGGGCCCCCAGGGGCCCCGCGGCACCCCTACCGCCATCCTGTTCCTGGCGGGAGACCTGCCAGGAACAGGATGGCGGTAGGGGGTGTCAGAATCCCCATGGCGGCGGAGCGTGCTCCGCCGCCATGGAGGATTCTGCAGGGCAGCGGGAGACCGCCGGTTTCCCGCATCTGACCGCGGCCGAACCGCTGTGGTCAGAATGCCCTGCGGGGCACCGCCGGTCTGTCGGCGGTGCTCTCGCCGACCCTGGCCCCGGCGGTCTCGGACCGCCGGGGTCAGAATGACCCCCTAAGTTGTTGCAAATATTAGACCCTGTGACTCTCCTCTGTAGATGTTGTATATACAATACTCACATAGGTATTTTTCCTGCAGGAGGTCCAGTGCAACCCGTACCTTCGAAGATATGCATGTACCCTGTTTTTTTCAGCAAATTATTTAATAACCTTACATTCCATGTGAGGTTTTTATATTTGGTTCCTGTAGTTTTCATTAGTGATTAGCAAGTCAAGTTTAACAGCCTTTAGCTGGTGATGTTTAGATTTGTTCATCATAAATAGATGCCCCATCTCAGATGAATCTCCTGTAGTGTGTATGTTACCAGAGAGCGACCAACTGAATGAAAAACAGAAACAGTTAGAACTAAACTCAACTTATGCAAGTCCTGATACAAGCATAAAACATAGGTTTCCAATTCCACCCAACCTCAGGCAGTAGTGTTCAATCCCTCCTGTTTAACCAACTATCAAGAGGGTTGTTGACCACACCCCCAAAGATCCCTTCTGCAAAAATGTAACTTTTAGAAAAGCTTAGAAAACTTGCAGAGACTGACAGAGATCTTGGTCGCCTCTCGTCACAAGCCCAGGTAGGAGCTCAGTGACTCAGGGACACCCATGTCCCAGACTGTCCCAACCTGATCTTGTGGCCCTCCCTAACCTCCCCCTGTGCACATTTGTTTTCTGAGAGGCCCTCTGTACATGGCCTCAGTTTAAACCATCATCATTACCCCCCAACCTATGGTCCCTTCTTACATCTACGAGGCCATAGTTACTTTAGTATCTCAGCTCACCCACTCCCAGGGCTCCAGCCATTGCCTCTCATTCCATTGGTGAGCCCTCATCTTGGGAGTCCGGAACATGACTGAGAGGGGTGGACTGGTCCTACATATCAGTCATGTTCCGTTCCGTCTGGAGCGTCTCATCTTCAGCTAGGATGATCCTATCAACAGGACATTGTAGGGATGCCCCCCTGCTGAAAAGGCATTCTATCTGGGTGAGTAGATCATTGTAAGTCTTTACATTGTGATTCTCGCCATTCCGAAAGGGAGTGTCCTTGGCTCAGTCCTAAGGAGTCCATCCAGTCTGCTGCATCTTGAGGATTTTCAAAGAGTTGCACCTTGTTGTTGTGTTGGACTCTCAAGCACGCGGGAAGAGGAGGCTATGGGGGTCATTCCAACCCTGGCGGTCGGTGTTAAAGCGGCGGCCAAACCGCCAACAGGCTGGCGTTAAAAAAAATGCAATTCCGACCCTGGCGGAAACCTCCAACAGAGACCGCCACTTTAACACTCCGACCGCCACGGCGGGACAAACAAACAGTGCGGCGGTCACCGCCAGCAGACAGGCGGGAGACAATGTACCGCCCACCCTATCACAACCCACCAATCCGCCACCTTTTCCGGAAACAGACATTTAAAACGGAAAACGCTCACCTCCATACACCCCACGAGGAATCAGGACAGCATGGAACCCGAACTCCACATCCTACCAGCCATTGTCTTCCTGCTCCTCTACCAGGAGCACGAACGCCGACGCAGAAGACAACGGTGAGTACTGCACCTACGACACAGGGGAGGGGGGAGGAGAAAATATTACGGGCACACACATACGCGATACACCCACCCCCACCCTCACCCACTACAACACACACATCAATGCATAGAAATACATCACAGTTACCCCCCCCAATCCCCCCCCCGGAAGAATGCAAACGCAAAAGGAAATGATTATACATATAGAATTATATTGTAAGACTGAGTATAAAATATATCACACATCTATAACTTTATATACATAAATTGTCCAGTCCGATATGTCTATCAGCCATTGTTCATGGGCCACTGGGCCAAAACACATGGGCAAAGCCCACACAGGATACCTGCCTCCAACGGAGAGAACACTGCAGGGGCATCAGATAGGAAAACTATAGGCACCTCAGGGGGAAGGGAAGGGGGGGCATCTCAGCCAGATGAGTCCACGACGCCAGATCCACGAGGGGCCTCCATGGCCACTGTGCCATCCTGGGGAGTGCAAAGCCACAGTCTCACAAGTCTCTACAGTGGGTGGGTTGCCCACTGTGTCATCCTTGGGAGTGCAAAGCCACAGTCTCTCAAGTCTCTACAGTGGGTGGGTTGCCCACTGTGCCATTCTGGGGAGTGCAAAGCCACAGTCTCTCAAGTCAATATCAGTCTCCACTGGTACTGGGGGGGGACTAGTGCCCAGAGTGCTTCGTGCAGCCCTGCTCGACACAGATGCGGGCATGCCCCTTCCGCCAATGGGCCAGCGGTTCTTGAGATGAAGGGCCCTGTTCAGCGGTGCTTGAGATGGCGGTGCCCTGTTCAGCGGTGCTTGAGATGAAGGGCCCAGTTCAGCGGTGCTTGAGACGGCGGTGCCCTGTTCAGCGGTGCTTGAGACGGTGGTGCCCAGCGGAGCAGTGCTTGAGATGAAGGGCCCTGTTCAGCGGTGCTTGAGACGGCGGTGCCCTGTTCAGCGGTGCTTGAGACGGCGGTGCCCAGCGGAGCAGTGCATGAGATGAAGGGCCCAGTTCAGCGGTGCTTGAGACGGCGGTGCCCTGTTCAGCGGTGCTTGAGATGAAGGGCCCTGTTCAGCGGTGCTTGAGACGGCGGTGCCCTGTTCAGCGGTGCTTGAGATGAAGGGCCTAGTTCAGCGGTGCTTGAGACGGCGGTGCCCAGCGGAGCAGTGCTTGAGATGAAGGGCCCTGCTCAGCGGTGCTTGAGACGGCGGTGCCCTGTTCAGCGGTGCTTGAGATGAAGGGCCCTGTTCAGCAGTGCTTGAGACGGCGGTGCCCTGTTCAGCGGTGCTTGAGATGAAGGGCCCAGTTCAGCCATGCTTGAGACGGCGGTGCCCAGCGGATCAGTGCTTGAGATGAAGGGCCCAGTTCAGCGGTGCTTGAGACGGCGGTGCCCTGTTCAGCGGTGCTTGAGATGAAGGGCCCAGTTCAGCGGTGCTTGAGACGGTGGTGCCCAGCGGAGCAGTGCTTGAGATGAAGGGCCCAGTTCAGCGGTGCTTGAGATGAAGGGCCCAGTTCAGCGGTGCTTGAGACGGCGGTGCCCAGTGCAGCGGTGCTTGAGATGAAGGGCCCAGCTCAGCGGTGCTTGAGACAGCGGTGCCCAGCGGAGCAGTGCTTGAGATGAAGGGCCCTGTTCAGCGGTGCTTGAGACAGCGGTGCCCTGTTCAGCGGTGCTTGAGATGAAGGGCCCAGTTCAGCGGTGCTTGAGACGGCGGTGCCCAGCGGAGCAGTGCTTGAGATGAAGGGCCCAGTTCAGCGGTGCTTGAGACAGCGGTGCCCTGTTCAGCGGTGCTTGAGACGGCGGTGCCCAGTGCAGCGGTGCTTGAGATGAAGGGCCCAGTTCAGCGGTGCTTGAGACGGCGGTGCCCAGTGGAGCGGTGCTTGAGATGAGTGTCCTGGTCAGCGGTTCCGGCCCAGGCATGGATGTCACTCGCCACCTGACATGTGGCTGGCGGGGCCTTCCTGCCCATCTGTCTGGTGGCTTGCGGGGCCCTCCTGGGCTGCAGTACCCGGCCTGTGGGTGTCCTCCTGCCCACCTGGGACGTGGCTTGCGGGGCCCTCCTGGGCTGCAGTACCGGGCCTGTGGGTGTCCTCCTGCACACCTGGGATGGGGCTGGTGGGGCCCTCCTGGCCAGCTGGCCTGCTGCTGGACTTGTCGGGTGTGCTGCCCTTCCCACCCTTCCCTGTACGCTTGTGGCCCTTTCCCACCTTTGGTGGTGTGCCAGGTGGCACCCGACTTCCTGCCGGAGCCAATGTAGGGATTTTGGTCCCTGGGGTCTTTGGTCTCTCGCGCCGAGCACTGGCAATCTTCGGATGCTTTTCCGGGGGTGGGCTGGCCGTGCCTTGGCTCCTAGCTGAACTGGATGCCCTTGAGGGAGGGGGACTCCACAGTCCATGGACAACAGTCTTTACAGGTCCCAGTTTTGTGGTGGCTGAGGTGCTGATTGGAGTCTTATGAGATGGAGGGGGTGGGGGAGTTGTTGGAAAGAGGTTAAGGTTGGCAAGGAAAAGCAATTTGGAAAGAGAGTGACGGGTAGGTGTAGTGGGTATGGGAGTGGAGGAAGAGGATGTGGTTGTAGGAGTGTGAAGTCTGGTGTCCTTGGGTGCAGGTGCTTGGGCTGGAGGCTGTCGTGAGGTGGATGGCTGTTGGGTGGGTGGCTGCCTGCGTTTGTGTAGTTTGGAAGAGGGGGTGACAGACACACTGGGAGAGGACACAGGGGACGTGTAAATGGTAGTGGGGGTGGTGACTGCACGTGTGCGGAGTGTTCTGGTGGGTGTGCTGGTGATGGACGTAGTGGCTGAAGATGTTGTGCATGCAAGTGTGAGTGGAGACGTCACAGGGAGGGAGGAGGGAGACGAGGAGGAGGGGGACACAGTGGAGGCAGTGGCTGTTGGTATGTCAGCATGTGGATGTTGCTTGTGTGAATGCTTGTGTGATGTGTGGTGCTTAT
This sequence comes from Pleurodeles waltl, assembly GCF_031143425.1. NCBI lineage: Eukaryota > Metazoa > Chordata > Amphibia > Caudata > Salamandridae > Pleurodeles > Pleurodeles waltl. The sequence goes on from NC_090444.1 coordinate 894,352,958, forward strand.
GTCTGGATGAGCTTCCCTTGGGTGTTGAGGTGTGTGCAGGCTGGTCTGATGGTGTGTCTGGGATAGGCAGAGGTACAGGGGATTGGGTCTGGGTGGAGGAAGTTGGAGGGGGGAGGCTAGAGACAGGGACAATTGCTTCCGTCAGTGCTGAGGCCAGAGCGTTGAACGATCACTGATGGGCAGCCTGACCCGAATGAATGCCCTCCAGGTATGCATTACTCTGGTGCACCTCCCTTTGTACACCCTGGATGGCATTCAAAAGGGTAGACTGCCCAACAATGATGGTCCTCAGGAGGTCAATGACCTCCTCACTAAGGGCAGCAGGGGCGACAGGGGCAGGGCCTGAGGTCCCTCGGGCGAAGGAGATGCCCACCTTCCTGGGTGAGCGGGCACGGGGAAAACGCTGAGGGGCTGGTGGGAGGGCGGTGCTGGTGCGCTGGGTGGCGGCTGTACCTGTTTTTGCGGGGGGCACGGATGTTGCCGCCACCACAAGGGAGCTCCCTTCAGAGGACGAGTCGCTGTCACTGACATCAGCACGAGCCCCCGCTGTGGAGCTCCCCTCGCCCTCCGTCCCACTGGTGTATTCGGACTCCGTTGCATGGCCCTCCATGCCCATGTGGGATGCAGCTCCCTCGTGCTCTGATGCCACTTCTCCTCCGCCTGATGATGCTAATGCACACATGAACAGGAAGACCACAAAAAAGGGGGGGGGGAAGAAATAAAGACATGTTGAGTGCATGGATTACTGCTACCGTTGGCGGACAAGACAGACACAGAAGCCCCCTGCACTACGCCACGCACTTGGGGTCCACTACGCAATCGGTGGGACATGGCCTACAAGCCTATGGACGACAACTGCACACATAGATGACACAGGGCCATGGATACCTGTACTTGGCACCCTACAGAGGTGGGGGGCGGGGGCACAGGGCCATGCCTTACGGAGGGGCCTAGCCTACAGAAAGCGCCCTGGCCTAGGGATACCCACAGCCCTCCTCCCCCACCCAGACACCTCCACTGCGCGCAGTCAGCAGAATGTATTTGTACTCACCCCCTTGTATCTGCTGTGATGTCCTCACGCGCCCATCCAAATCGGGGTAGGCCACCGCCAGGATCCGGGACATCAGGGGGGTCAAATGACGACTGGCACCCCTCCTACGTTGGGAGGCCATCCCCAGCTGAGCCTCCGCCGTCTTCCTGCTCCAGCGTCGTATGTCCTCCCACCTCTTCCGGCAGTGGGTGCCCCGTCTGTTGTGGACCCCCAGGGTCCGGACGTCCTTGGCGATGGCACGCCAAATCGCGACTTTCTGGTGGGCGCTGACCTATGTGACATTTACAGGGAGAGAAAAATTGTCATCACCTTCTGCATGCTCGATGTGAGTGGCCCCCCATCCCCACCCTTGCCATGTGGCACATGCTCTCATCTGTCGTTTGATGCATGCCTCAATCGCTCCCCTCCCCACCATCTTTCATCCACCCCACTCAACCCAGGCATTGCCCACTAAGCATGGTCCCAGTGTACTTACCTGTTGGTCTGGAGGACTGTAGAGTAGCGCATACTGGGGGAGGACCCCATCCACAAGTTTCTCCAACTCCTCCGCAGTGAAGGCAGGGGCCCTTTCCCCAGTCGCATGAGCCATTGTCTCTTCCAGACCGAGGTCACAGCAGCACTTGCAGTGTAGGTCCTCTCCTGTCGAAGATCAGGTATCAAGTGATTAAGCAGATAGAAAATGGCGGTCACGGCCGCGGCGGTGCGTACCGCGACCGCCGGCGCACATCGTCATTGGCTCCTGAAACCCATAGGGTTCAATGTTAACCAATGCAGCTTTGAGCCGCGGTCTTCGACCGCCTACCGCCGCGGTGTGCCACGCCAGCGCATTGACCTCACATCCCACTGTCGTACTTCACAGGTCAGGCAGCCGCTATTTCAAGGGCCCACATGGCCTAATTACCAACTGCGTCACACATACCTAGGCCTTGCACCAACACTCATACAAGCCATTGAATGCATTGGGAATCGTGTCATGTGCAAGCTGTGGTTACGTACCTGTGGGTTCATTGACTCTGTGCTCGCTGTTGTCCTTCATAGGCACCGTCCGCTGGGACATGCGAGGAGATGGAGGAATCTTCTCGTGTACAGACCGCTGGTGGACCTGTCGACAATGGAAGAACGACATGTCATACTGACATACATGCTTGACCGAGCCACTATAGAGGAACTGTGTGCCCAGCTGGAGCCAGACCTGATGTCACCCATCCGCCAACCCACAGGCATCCCCCCTCTAGTGCAGGTGCTGTCAGTACTCCATTTCTTAGCAAGTGGGTCATTTCAAACAACAGTGGCCATATCATCAGGGATGTCCCAGCCTATGTTTTCCAAGGTGCTGTCCGGAGTGTTGTCTGCCCTGCTCAAACACATGAGGAGCTACATCGTTTTCCCTGAGGTGGGGGATTTGCCTACAGTGAAGGCTGATTTCTATGCCCTTGGACATATCCCCAACATCATAGGTGCCATTGATGGGACACATGTTGCTTTGGTCCCCCCCAGCAGGAGTGAACAGGTGTACAGGAACCAGAAGAGTTATCATTCCATGAATGTACAGATGGTGTGTTTGGCAGACCAGTACATCTCCCATGTTAATGCCAAGTTCCCTGGGTCAGTGCATGACGCGTACATCCTGCGGAATAGCAGCATCCCGTATGTGATGGGTCAACTCCAGAGGCACCGGGTGTGGCTATTAGGGGACTCTGGTTACCCCAACCTGTCATGGCTACTGACCCCAGTGAGGAATCCCAGGACAAGGGCAGAGGAACGGTACAGTGAGGCCCATGGGCGGACTAGGAGGGTGATCGAGCGAACCTTTGGCCTCCTGAAGGCCAGGTTCAGGTGCCTCCCTATGACAGGTGGATCCCTAATGTACTCACCAAAGAAGGTGTGCCAGATCATCGTGGCCTGCTGTATGCTTCACAACCTGGGTTTGCGTCGCCAGGTGCCTTTTCTGCAGGAGGATGGTCCAGATGGTGGTGTTGTAGCAGCTGTGGAGCCTGTGGAAAGTGAAGAGGAGGAAGCCGAAGAGGACGACATAGAGAACAGGAACACAGTAATACAGCAGTATTTTCAGTGACACACAGGTAAGAGTACACACCGGCATATTACATTTACTTAAAGACTCCTACCTCTCTACTGTCTGACTTTTTCCCCCAGTGTATGGTAACTGTGTTGTGACTTTCCCTTCCGTTTTCAGAGATGTGGGACCCACTGCATGACATATGCTTTGTTTCCCCATGGACTACAGCTGTGTGACAGCGGTTTGTTGGCATCACAATGTGAATGTACATTTTGGCACGGTCATGTCTAATACATTTGTTCTAAATCACAGCCAGACTCCAGATTGTTTTGTGCAATAAGTGTTTTTATTAAAGTGCTCTAAATTGGATGGGTCGTTGCAAATCGGTGAGGGGTGATGGTGGAGGATTGTCCATGGCAGAGTCCAGACTATCAGTTTCACAGGTGCATTGTCCAAATGCCTGTGGGAAGTGGAGCAGGGGCAGTTTAAGGTTGGACAGGGTGACAATGTGGGACAGTGGGATGACAATCAGGGCGGTATCCTTTGCTGGCGGGGGTCTTGACATCTTACTCTGTCTTCTTCCTGGTTCTCAGGGCCCGCTTGCGGGGTGGTTCTCCTTCTGCAGGGGGTGGGGTGCTGGTGGCCTGTTGGTCTTGTGTCGGGCCTCCTGTCCACTAGCGCCGGCGGAGGTGGTAGGCAGTTCTTGGTGCGTGCTAGTGTCAGGGGCCCTTTGAGGTGCCACAGTGTCCCGCAATGTGGTGACTACCTGATTCAGGGCCACTACGATGGTACCCATGGCGGAACTTATGTTTCTTAGTTCCTCCCTGAACCCCATATACTGTTCCTCCTGCAGAAGCTGGATCTCCTGAAACCTGGCCAAGACCATCGCCATCGTCTCCTGGGAGCGGTGGTATGCTCCCATGATGGAGGAGAGGGCCTCGTGGAGAGTGGGTTCCCTGGGCCTGTCCCCCCCCTGTCGCACAGCAGCCCTCCCAGTTCCCCTGTTTCCCTGGGCCTCTGTCCCCTGGACCGTGTGCCCACTACCACTGCCCCCAGGTCCCTGTTGTTGTTGGGGTGTTGGGTTAGCCTGGGTTCCCTGTAGTGGTGGACACACCGCTGATTGACGTGTCCTGGGGACAGAGGTATGGGCCCGCTGGGTGGGTGCTGTGCTGGTGTTCCCAGAGGGGGGAAGGTCTGCTGTGGCCTGTGGCTGTGTGAGGGGAACCGACTGTCCCGAGGTCCCCGATGGACCGGGCTGGTCATCTAGATCCAGGGAGACAGAGCTGCTGTCCTCACTGTGGGCCTCTTCTGGGGGTGGAGTGGACATATGTGGACCCTCCTGCGCGGTGACATGGCGTTCGGGTCCTGCAGGGGTATAAAAGTATGGTTATTGCTTCTGTGTGTGCCATAGCGTGCAATGGGTGGGTGCCCGTGTACCCCAGTGCTGGCATTCCTTTGTGGGGGCTGTTGTGACAGGGGTTGGGAGGGGGGTTGTATGTGTATGTGCAGTGGGCATGCTTAGGTGATGGGTGCCCATGCTTTGTGGACGCATGCAGGGCTAGGTGTTGGGATGGGTGGGTTGTGATGGTGAGACATTTGCAAGGAGTAGGTGTGATGGGGGTGGGGGTGAGGGTGGGGGTATGAGTTGGCATGCAGGTGGGGTGGGGGGAAGAAGTAGTTAAGATTTGACTTACCAGAGTCCATTCCTCCGCCTACTCCTGCGAGGCCCTCAGGATGCAGGATGTTCAAGACTTGCTCCTCCCATGTTGTAAATTCTGGGGGAGGAGGTGGGGGTCCGCCGCCAGTCTTCTGCACCGCGATGTTGTGCCTGGATACCATGGAACGCACCTTTCCCCGTAGGTCGTTCCACCTCTTCCTGATGTCGTCCCTATTTCTTGGGTGCTGTCCCACAGCGTTGACCCTGTTGGCTATTCTGCTCCATAGCTCCATCTTCCTGGCAATGGTGGTGTGCTGCACCTGTGCCCCGAACAGCTGTGGCTCTACTCGTACAATTTCCTCCACCATGACCCTGAGTTCATCATCAGAGAACCTGGGGTGTCTTTGCGGTGCTATGGGGTGGTGTGGGTGATGTGTAGGGTGGATTGTGTGGTGCTAAGTGTGGTGATGTGTATTGTTGTGTTGTGTGAAGTGCGTGCAAATATTGCTGGGTGACAGTGAATTGGGCATCTGGGTGCTCGGATGTCTTTTCTCGGTGCGTGTTCACGAATCTCTAGGAGTGGAGGTTTGTGGGTGATGTGGGTGTGTATTTTATATTGTAATGGGTGTGTGGGAGTGGTGTGTGTATGTGTATCAGGTGTGTGTATTTTGAATTGTCCAATGTGGTTGTATTTTGTAGGTGTGTGTGTATTTTGAGCGCAGCGGTGTGTACCGCCAATGGAATACCGCGGTTGAAAGACCGCCGCGTGGATTCGTGTGTCGTGATAGTGTGGGCGTATTTCTGTTGGCGTGACGGTGGAGGTTTGGTCATCGCCAGTTTCTCGCTGCCCTTTGGTGTGGTGGACTTTTGTGGATGTCAGTATTTTGGCGGTTTGACTGTTGTGGGTCAGAATGACCGTGGCGGTTTACCGCGGCGGTGTTATGGCGGTCTTCTGAACGGCGGTAAGCGCCTTTTACCGCCGAGGTTGGAATGACCACCTATATTTGATATTAGGGGGGTTATTACAACTTTGGAGGAGGTGTTAATCCGTCCCAAAAGTGACGGTAAAGTGACGGATATACCACCACCCGTATTACGAGTCCATTATATCCTATGGAACTCGTAATACGGCTGGTGGTATATCCGTCACATTTGGGACGGATTAACACCTCCTCCAAAGTTGTAATAACCCCCTAGGTGTTTTTGGGTGAGGGAATAAGCCATGAGCAATGTTTCGCAGGCATTACCCTTGGGATACTTCCGTAAGCCCCCTATCTCTTCCCACCTTAGGGCCACAGCCTCCGCCCGACCCCATTTAAGTGTTGCTGCCCGCCAGTGTGCTGTGCTGGGTAATGTTGGTGATTTCCAGGGCATTGTAATGACCCTACGGACTGGAAGTAGCGCCACATCAATGAACCTATTGCTGGCTTTAGCAGCTACTGGTCTGTGGAAAAGGCCCAACAGTGCCCCTTCCATCGAGTGCAGGGCTGTGCAATCCGATACTCATTCAATTTCAGCTATTATCCGGGTCCGGTACTCCTCCACAACCGGGCAGGTAGAAAATATATGCCTGATACTCGCTTCCGATTGTTGAGATTGTGGGCATTTGGATAGGGAAGCAAACATTCAGGAGAGACAGGCATGAGGTACACCCTGTGCAAAATATTATATTGCATACATTGAAACTTTGCATTCCGAGACACCCTTAGATGGTACTCAGTGATCTTTGCCTATTCCTTCATAGCAATCCCCCCTCCCGGATCTTCCTCCCATTCCCTACGAGTCGTAGCAAGCGCATCCTGCACAGCCTGTGCAACTTCTCTGGCATATGTAATGTAATGCTTTAACAAAGTTTGCAGTTATTAATGAAATGTTATTACATAATGTGATGCTATATTATGAATGCTGAATTCATACGTTTGCATATTATGGGGGTCATTCCAACCTCAGCGGTAAAAGGCACTTACCGCCAGACAGAAGACTGCCATAACACCGCCGCAGTCGCGCTAAACCGCCACGGTCATTCTGACCCACACTAGGCAAACCGCAAAAATACAGACATCCACAAAAGTCCGCCACACCAAAGGTCAGCGATAAACTGGCGATGACCAAACCTCCACCGTCACGCCAACAGAAATACGCCCATGCCATTACGACCCACGAATCCACGCGGCGGTCTTTCAACCGAGGTATTCTATTGGCGGTTCACACAGCCGCGGTCGAAATACACATACACCTACAAAACACAACCACATTGGACAATTCGAAATACACACACCTGATACACATACACACACCACTCCCACACACCCAATACAATATAAAACACACACCCACATCACCCAAAAACCCCTACAACCATAAATTTCGAACGAAGACCAGAGAGAGACACCACAGTCAACTACCAAGCATCCACAGGCACACAATACCAATACCCACCGAACTTCCACGCACCTCACACAACACACCACTAAATAGCACCCCACCTATCACTACACACTCCACCCCACACATCATCCACACCACCCCATGGCACCTCAAAGACACCTCAGGTTCTCAGATGATGAACTCAGGGTCATGGTGGAGGAAATCCTACGAGTAGAGCCCCAGCTGTTCGGGACACAGGTGCAGCACACCACCATTGCCAGGAAGATGGAGCTATGGAGCAGAATAGTGGACAGGGTCAACGCTGTGGGACAGCACCCAAGAAATAGGGATGACATCAGGAAGAGGTGGAACGACTTACGGGGGAAGGTGCGTTCCATGGTATCAAGGCACAACATCGCGGTACAGCGGACTGGCGGCGGACCCCCACCTCCTCCCCCCGAATTTACAACATGGGAGGAGCAAGTCTTGAACATCCTGCATCCTGCGGGCCTCGCTGGAGTAGGCGGAGGAATGGACTCTGGTAAGTCTCATCTTCACTACTTCATCCCCCCCACCCCACCTGCATGCCAACTCATACCCCCACCCTCACCCCTTCACAACTACCCCTTGCAAATGTCTCACCATCACAACTCACCCATCCCAAAACTTAGCCCTGCATGCGTCCACAAAGCATGGACACCCATCACCAAAGCATGCCCAATGCACATACCCATCACCCCCCCCAAACACTGTCACAACAGCCCCCACAAAGGAATGCCCGCACTGGGGTACACGGGCACCCACCCATTGCACGCCATTGGCACACACAGAAGCAATAACCATACTTTTATACCCCTGCAGGACCCGAACGCCAGGTCACCGCGCAGGAGGGCCCACAAATGTCCCCTCCACCCCCAGAAGAGGCCCACAGTGATGACAGCAGCTCTGTCTCCCTGGATCTAGATGACCAGCCCGGTCCATCGGGGACCTCGGGACAGTCGGTTCCCCTCACACAGCCACAGGCCACAGCAGACCTTCCCCCCTCTGGGAACACCAGCACAGCACCCACCCAGCGGGCCCATACGTCAATCAGCGGTGTGTCCACCACTACAGGGAACCCAGGATAACCCACCACCCCAACAACAACAGGGACCTGGGGGCAGTGGTAGTGGGCACACGGTCCAGGGGACGGAGGCCCAAGCAAACAGGGGAACTGGGAGGGCAGCTGTGCGACAGGGGGGGACAGGCCCAGGGAACCCACTCTCCACGAGGTCCTCTCCTCCATCATGGAAGCATACCACCCCTCCCAGGAGACAATGGCGACGGTCCTGTCCAGGTTTCAGGAAATCCACCTTCTGCAGGAACAACAGTATATGGGGTTCAGGGAGGAACTGAGAAACATCAGTACCGCCATGGGTACCATTGTAGTGGCCATGAATGAGTTAATCTCCACATTGCGGACCACTGTGGCACCTCAAAGGGCCCCTGACACTAGCATGGACCAAGAACTGGCTACCACCTCCGCCGGCGCTAGTGGACAGGAGGCCCCCACACAAGACCAACAGGCCACCAGCACCCCACCCCCTGCAGAAGGAGAACCACCCCGCAAGCGGGCCCTGAGAACCAGGAAGAAGACAGAGTAACATGTCAAGACCCCCGCCAGCAAAGGATACCGCCCTGATTGTCATCCCACTGTCCCACATTGTCACCCTGTTCTACCTTAAACTGCCCCTGCTCCACTTCCCACAGGCATTTGGACAATGCACCTGTGAAGCTGATAGTCTGGACTCTGCCATGGACAATCCTCCACCATCCCCCCCCCACCGATTTGCAACCACCCATCCAAATTAGAGCACTTGAATAAACACACTTATTGCACATAAACAATCTGGAGAATGTCTGTAATTTTTACAAATGTATTAGACATGACAGTGCCAAAATTGATATTCACATTGTGATGCCAACAAACCGCTGTCACAAATCAAATCAAATCATTAGCATTTATAAAGCGCGCTACTCACCCGTGCGGGTCTCAAGGCGCTAGGGACAAAGGGGGTGGTTATCGCTGCTCGAACAGCCAGGTCTTTAGGAGTCTCCGGAAAGCGGAGTGGTCCTGGGTGGTCCTGAGGCTGGTGGGGAGGGAGTTCCAGGTCTTGGCCGCCAGGAAGGAGAAAGATCTCCCACCCGCCGTGGAGCGTCGGATGTGAGGGACGGCGGCGAGTGCGAGGCCAGAGGAGCGGAGGGGGCGGGTGGGGACGTAGAAGTTGAGGCGTCTGTTGAGGTATTCCGGTCCCTTGTCGTGGAGGGCTTTGTGTGCGTGGGTGAGAAGTCGGAAGGTGATCCTTTTGCTGACTGGGAGCCAATGCAGGTGTCTCAGGTGTGCGGAGATGTGGCTGCTGGGGGGTACGTCGAGGATGAGGCGGGCCGAGGCGTTTTGAATGCGTTGTAGGCGATTTTGGAGTTTGGCTGTGGTCCCGGCGTAGAGGGTGTTGCCGTAGTCCAGGCGGCTCGTGACGAGGGCGTGGGTCACGGTTTTTCTGGTGTCGGCGGGGATCCAGCGGAAGATCTTGCGGAGCATGCGGAGGGTGAGGAAGCAGGCAGAGGACACGGCGTTGACTTGCTTGGTCATGGTGAGAAGAGGGTCCAAGATGAAGCCGAGGTTGCGGGCGTGGTCTGCGGGGGTCGGTGCGGTGCCGAGGGCCGTGGGCCACCAGGAGTCGTCCCAGGCGGACGGGGTGTTGCCGAGGATGAGGACTTCAGTTTTGGCACAGCCGTAGTCCATGGGGAAACAAAGCAGATGTCACGCAGTGGGGCCCACAGCTCTGAAAACGGAAGGGAAAGTCACAACACAGTTACCATACACTGGGGGAAAAAGTCAGACAGTAGAGAGGTAGGAGTCGTTAAGTAAATGTAATATGCCGGTGTCTACTCTTACCTGTGTGTCACTGAAAGTATTGCTCTATTACTGTGTTCCTGTTCTCTATGTCGTCCTCTTCGGCTTCCTCTTCTTCACTCTCCACAGGCTCCACAGCTGCTACAACACCACCATCTGGACCATCCTCCTTCAGAAAAGGCACCTGGCGGCGCAAAGCCAGGTTGTGAAGCATACAGCAGGCCACGATGATCTGGCACACCTTCTTTGGTGAGTACATTAGGGATCCACCTGTCATATGGAGGCACCTGAACCTGGCCTTCAGGAGGCCGAAGGTGCGTTCGATCACCCTCCTAGTCCGCCCATGGGCCTCATTGTAGTGTTCCTCTGCCCTGGTCCTGGGATTCCTCACTGGGGTCAATAGCCAGGAAAGTTTGGGGTAACCAGAGTCCCCTAATAGCCACACCCGGTGCCTCTGGAATTGACCCATCACATACGGGATGCTGCTATTGCGCAGGATGTAGGCGTCATGCACAGAGCCAGGGAACTTGGCATTAACATGGGAGATGTACTGGTCTGCCAAACAAACCACCTGTACATTCATGGAATGATAACTTTTCCTGTTCCTGTACACCTGTTCACTTTCTCTGGGGGGGACCAAAGCCACATGGGTCCCATCAATGGCACCTATGATGTTGGGGATATGTCCAAGGGCATAGAAGTCACCCTTTACTGTAGGCAAATCCCCCACCTCAGGGAAAACGATGTAGCTCCGCATGTGTTTGAGCAGGGCAGACAACACTCTGGACAACACCTTGGAAAACATAGGTTGAGACATCCCTGATGATATGGCCACTGTTGTTTGAAATGACCCACTTGCTAAGAAATGGAGTACTGACAGCACCTGCACTAGAGGGGGGATCCCTGTGGATTGGCGGATGGGTGACATCAGGTCAGCCTCCAGCTGGGCACACAGTTCATGTATAGTGGCTCGGTCAAGCCTGTATGTCAGAATGACATGTCATTCCTCCATTGTCGACAGGTCTACCAGCGGTCTGTACACGGGTAGATTCCTCCATCTCCTCGCATTGCCAAGCGGACGGTGCCTAGGAAGGACAACAGCGAGCAGAGTCAATCAACCCACAGGTACGTTCCCACAGCTTGCACACAATACGATTCACTATGCATTGAATGGCGTGTATGAGTGTTGAGGAAAGGCCTAGGTATGTGTGACGCAGTAGAAATTAAGCCATGTGGGCCCTTGAAATGGCGGCTGCCTGACCTGTGAAGTGTGACAATGGGATGTGAGGTCAATGTGCTGGCGTGGCACACCGTGGCGGTAGGCGGTCGAAGACCGCGGCGCTAAGCAGCATTGGTTAACATAGAACCCTATGGGTCTCAAGAGCCTATGACGATGTGCGCCGGCGGTCGCGGTACGCACCGCCGCGGTACGCATCGCTGCGGGCGTGACCTCCATTTTCTATCAGCTTAATCACTCGATACCTGATCTTCCACAGGAGAGGACCTACACTGGAAGTGCTACTGTGACCTCGGTCTGGAAGAGACAATGACTGCTGCGACTGGGGAAAGGGCCCCTGCCTTCACTTCTGAAGAATTGGAGAAACTCGTGGATGGGGTCCTCCCCCAGTATGCGCTACTCTACGGTCCTCCAGACCAACAGGTAAGTACACTGGGAGCATGCTTTGTGGGCAATGCCTGGGTTGAGTCGGGTGGATGAAAGATGGTGGGGAGGGGAGCGATTGAGGCATGCATCAGACGACAGATGAGAGCATGTGCCACATGGCAAGGGTGGGGATGGGGGGCCACTCTCATCTAGCATGCAGAAGGTGTTGACAAATTTCCTCTCCCTGTACATGTCACATAGGTCAGCGCCCACCAGAAAATCGCGATTTGGCCTGCCATCGCCAAGGACGTCCGGACCCTGGGGGTCCACAACAGACGGGGCACCCACTGCCGGAAGAGGTGGGAGGACATCCGCCGCGGGAGCAGGAAGACGGCGAAGGCTCTGCTGGGGATGGCCTCCCAACGTAGGAGGGGTGCCAGTCGTCAAGGTGACCCCCCTGATGTCCCGGATCCTGGCGGTGGCCTACCCCGATTTGGAAGGGCGCGTGAGGACATCACAGCAGACACAAGGGGGTGAGTACAGTCTCATTCTGCTGACTTTGCGCGCAGTGGAGGTGTCTGGGTGGGGGAGGAGGGCTGTGGGTCTCCCTAGGCCAGGGCGAATTCTGTAGGCTAGGCCCCTCCGTAAGGCATGGCCCTGTGCCCCCGCCCCCCACCTCTGTAGGGTGCAAAGTTCAGGTATCCATGGCCCTGTGTCATATATGTGTGCAGTTGTCGTCCATAGGCTTGTAGGCCATGTCCCACGGATTGCGTAGTGGACCCCAAGTGCGCGGCGTTGTGCAGGGGGCTTCTGTGTCTGTCTCGTCCGCCAACGGTAGCGGTAATCCATGCACTCAACATGTCTTTCTTTCTCCCCCCCCTTTTTTGTGGTCTTCCTGTTCATGTGTGCATCAGCATCATCAGGCGGAGGAGAAGTGGCATCGGAGCACGAGGGAGCTGCATCTCACATGGCCATGGTGGGCCATGCAACTGAGTCGGATTTCACCAGTGAGACGGAGGGCGAGGGGAGCTCCACAGCGGGGACTCGTGCTGATGTCAGTGGCAGCAACTCGTCCTCGGAAGGGAGCTCCCTTGTGGTGGCAGCAACATCCGTGCCCCCCGCAACAACAGGTACAGCCGCCACCCAGCGCACCAGCACTGCCCTCCCAGCAGCCCCTCAGCCTTCGCCCCGTGCCCGCTCACCCAGGAAGGTGGGCATCTCCTTCGCCCCAGGCACCTCGGGCCCTGCCCCAGTCACCCCTGCTGCCCTCAGTGAGGAGGTCATTGACCTCCTGAGGACCATCATTGTTGGGCAGTCTACCCTTTTGAATGCCATCCAGGGTGTAGAAAGGGAGGTGCACCAGAGTAATGCATACCTGGAGGGCATTCATTCGGGTCAGGCTGCCCATCAGCGATCGTTCAACGCTCTGGCCTCAGCACTGACGGAAGCAATTGTCCCTGTCTCTAGCCTCCCCCCTCCAACTTCCTCCACCCAGACCCAATCCCCAGTACCTCTGCCTATCCCAGACACACCATCAGACCAGCCTGCACACACCTCAACACCCAAGGGAAGCTCATCCAGACATAAGCACCACACATCACACAAGCAACATCCACATGCAGACATACCAACAGCCACTGCCTCCACTGTGTCCCCCTCCTCCTCGTCTCCCTCTTCCCTCCCTGTGACGTCTCCACTCACACTTGCATGCACAACATCTTCAGCCACTACGTCCATCACCAGCACACCCACCAGAACACTCCGCACACGTGCAGTCACCACCCCCACTACCATTTACACGTCCCCTGTGTCCTCTCCCAGTGTGTCTGTCACCCCCTCTTCCAAACCACACAAACGCAAGCAGCCACCCACCCAACAGCCATCCACCTCAGGACAGCCTCCAGCCCAAGCACCTGCACCCAAGGACACCAGACTTCACACTCCTACAACCACATCCTCTTCCTCGACTCCCATACCCACTACACCTACCCCTCACTCTCTTTCCAAACTGCTTTTCCTTGCAAACCTGAACCTCTTTCCAACAACTCCCCCACCCCGTCCGTCTCAGAAGACTGCAATCAGCACCTCAGCCACCACCAAACCAGGACCTATCAGGACTGTTGTCCAAGGACTGTGGAGTCCCCCACCCTCAAGGGAAACAACTCAGGCGAGGAGCCAAGGCACGGCCAGCCCACCCCCGGAAAAGCACCCAAAAGTTAGCAGTGCCCGGCGCGAGAGGCCACGGACATTAAGGGACCAAAATCCCTACCCTGGCTCCGACCAGGGAAGGGTGGGAAGGGCAGCACGCCCGACAAGTCCGGTAGCAGGCCAGCAGCCCAGGAGTGCCCCACCAGCCCCCTCCCAGGAGTGCAGGAGGACAACAAGAGGCACGGTGCAGCAGCCCAGGAGGGCCCCGCAAGCCAACGGACAGATGGGCCGGAAGGCCCTGCCAGCCACATGCCAGGTGGCGAGTGACACCCATTCCTGGGCCGGAACCGCTGAACTGGGCCCTTTCAAACAAGCACCGCTGAACTGGGCACCGCTGTCTCAAGCACCGCTCCGCTGGGCACCGCCGTCTCAAGCACCGCTTCGCTGGGCCCTTCATCTCAAGCACCGCTCCGCTGGGCACCGCCGTCTCAAGCACCGCTGAACTGGGCATCGCCGTCTCAAGCACCGCTGAACAGGGCACCGCCGTCTCAAGCACCGCTCCGATGGGCCCTTCATCTCAAGCACCGCTCTGCTGGGCCCTTCATCTCAAGCACCGCTCCGCTGGGCACCGCCGTCTCAAGAACCGCTGGACAGGGCACCGCCATCTCAAGCACCGCTGAACAGGGCACCGCCGTCTCAAGCACCGCTGAACTGGGCACTGCCGTCTCAAGCACCGCTGAACTGGGCACCGCCGTCTCAAGCACCGCTGAACTGGGCACCGCCGTCTCAAGCACCGCTGAACTGGGCACCGCCGTCTCAAGCACCGCTCCGCTGGGCCCTTCATCTCAAGCACCGCTCCGCTGGGCACCGCCGTCTCAAGCACCGCTGAACTGGGCACCGCCGTCTCAAGCACCGCTGAACTGGGCACCGCCATCTCAAGCACCGCTCCGCTGGGCCCTTTATCTCAAGCACCGCTCCGCTGGGCCCTTCATCTCAAGCACCGCTCCGCTGGGCACCGCCGTCTCAAGCACCGCTGAACAGGGCACCGCCGTCTAAAGCACCGCTCCGCTGGGCCCTTCATCTCAAGCACCGCTCCGCTGGGCCCTTCATCTCAAGCACCGCTCCGCTGGGCACCGCCGTCTCAAGAACCGCTGGACAGGGCACCGCCATCTCAAGCACCGCTGAACCGGGCACCCCCAGCTCAAGCACCGCTGAACAGGGCACCGCCGTCTCAAGCACCGCTCCGCTGGGCCCTTCATCTCAAGCACCGCTCCGCTGGGCACCGCCGTCTCAAGCACCGCTGAACTGGGCACCGCCGTCTCAAGCACCACTGAACAGGGCACCGCCGTCTCAAGCACCGCTCCGCTGGGGCCTTCATCTCAAGCACCGCTACGCTGGGCACCGCCGTCTCAAGCACCGCTGAACTGGGCACCGCCGTCTCAAGCACCGCTGAACTGGGCACCGCCGTCTCAAGCACCGCTCCGCTGGGCCCTTCATCTCAAGCACCGCTCCGCTGGGCACCGCCGTCTCAAGCACCGCTGAACTGGGCACCGCCGTCTCAAGCACCACTCCGCTGGGCCCTTCATCTCAAGTACCGCTCTGCTGGGCACCGCCGTCTCAAGCACCGCTGAACTGGGCACCGCCGTCTCAAGCACCGCTGAACTGGGCACCGCCGTCTCAAGCACCGCTCCGCTGGGCCCTTCATCTCAAGCACCGCTCCGCTGGGCACCGCCGTCTCAAGCACCGCTGAACTGGGCACCGCTGTCTCAAGCACCGCTCCGCTGGGCCCTTCATCTCAAGCACCGCTCCGCTGGGCACCGCCGTCTCAAGCACCACTGAACTGGGCACCGCCGTCTCAAGCACCGCTGAACAGGGCACCGCCGTCTCAAGCACCGCTCCGCTGGGCCCTTCATCTCAAGCACCGCTCCGCTGGGCACCGGCGTCTCAAGAACCGCTGGACAGGGCACCGCCATCTCAAGCACCGCTGAACAGGGCACCGCCGTCTCAAGCACCGCTGAACTGGGCACCGCCGTCTCAAGCACCGCTGAACTGGGCACCGCCGTCTCAAGCACCGCTGAACTGGGCACCGCCGTCTCAAGCACCGCTCTGCTGGGCCCTTCATCTCAAGCACCGCTCCGCTGGGCACCGCCGTCTCAAGCACCGCTGAACAGGGCACCGCCGTCTAAAGCACCGCTCCGCTGGGCCCTTCATCTCAAGCACCGCTCCGCTGGGCCCTTCATCTCAAGCACCGCTCCGCTGGGCACCGCCGTCTCAAGAACCGCTGGACAGGGCACCGCCATCTCAAGCACCGCTGAACCGGGCACCCCCAGCTCAAGCACCGCTGAACAGGGCACCGCCGTCTCAAGCACCGCTCCGCTGGGCCCTTCATCTCAAGCACCGCTCCGCTGGGCACCGCCGTCTCAAGCACCGCTGAACTGGGCACCGCCGTCTCAAGCACCACTGAACAGGGCACCGCCGTCTCAAGCACCGCTCCGCTGGGCCCTTCATCTCAAGCACCGCTCCGCTGGGCACCGCCGTCTCAAGCACCGCTGAACTGGGCACCGCCGTCTCAAGCACCGCTGAACTGGGCACCGCCGTCTCAAGCACCGCTCCGCTGGGCCCTTCATCTCAAGCACCGCTCCGCTGGGCACCGCCGTCTCAAGCACCGCTGAACTGGGCACCGCCGTCTCAAGCACCGCTCCGCTGGGCCCTTCATCTCAAGCACCGCTCCGCTGGGCACCGCCGTCTCAAGCACCGCTGAACTGGGCACCGCTGTCTCAAGCACCGCTCCGCTGGGCCCTTCATCTCAAGCACCGCTCCGCTGGGCACCGCCATCTCAAGCACCACTGAACTGGGCACCGCCGTCTCAAGCACCGCTGAACAGGGCACCGCCGTCTCAAGCACCGCTCCGCTGGGCCCTTCATCTCAAGCACCGCTCCGCTGGGCCCTTCATCTCAAGCACCGCTCCGCTGGGCACCGGCGTCTCAAGAACCGCTGGACAGGGCACCGCCATCTCAAGCACCGCTGAACAGGGCACCGCCGTCTCAAGCACCGCTGAACTGGGCACCGCCGTCTCAAGCACCGCTGAACTGGGCACCGCCGTCTCAAGCACCGCTCCGCTGGGCCCTTCATCTCAAGCACCGCTCCGCTGGGCACCGCCGTCTCAAGCACCGCTGAACTGGGCACCGCCGTCTCAAGCACCGCTGAACTGGGCACCGCCGTCTCAAGCACCGCTCCGCTGGGCCCTTCATCTCAAGCACCGCTCCGCTGGGCACCGCCGTCTCAAGCAGCGCTGAACTGGGCACCGCCGTCTCAAGCACCGCTCCGCTGGGCCCTTCATCTCAAGCACCGCTCCGCTGGGCCCTTCATCTCAAGCACCGCTCCGCTGGGCACCGCCATCTCAAGAACCGCTGGACAGGGCACCGCCATCTCAAGCACCGCTGAACAGGGCACCGCGTCTCAAGCACCGCTGAACAGGGCACCGCCGTCTCAAGCACCGCTCCGCTGGGCCCTTCATCTCAAGCACCGCTCCGCTGGGCCCTTCATCTCAAGCACCGCTCCGCTGGGCACCGCCGTCTCAAGCACCGCTGAACTGGGCACCGTCGTCTCAAGCACCGCTGAACTGGGCACCGCCGTCTCAAGCACCGCTGAACTGGGCACCGCCGTCTCAAGCACCGCTCCGCTGGGCCTTTCATCTCAAGCACCGCTCCGCTGGGCACCGCCGTCTCAAGCACCGCTGAACTGGGCACCGCCGTCTCAAGCACCGCTCCGCTGGGCCCTTCATCTCAAGCACCGCTCCGCTGGGCACCCCCATCTCTAGCACCGCTGAACTGGGCACCGCCGTCTCAAGCACCGCTGAGCAGGGCACCGCCGTCTCAAGCACCGCTCTGCTGGGCCCTTCATCTCAAGCACCGCTCCGCTGGGCACCGCCGTCTCAAGAACCGCTGGACAGGGCACCGCCATCTCAAGCACCGCTGGCCCATTGGCGGAAGGGGCAGGCCCGCATCTGTTTCGGGCAGGGCTGCACGAAGCCCTCTGGGCACAGAGCCTCCTCCACAACCAGTGGAGAAAGACATCCACTACCTCAGTCCTTGGTAGGATGAAGCACTCTGGGCACAAAGCCCCCTCCAGAACCAGTGGAGAAAGACATCCACTACCTCAGTCCTTGGCAGGATGAAGCACTCTGGGCACAAATCCCCCTCCAGAAACCAGTGGAGAATGTTATCCACTTGAGAGACTGTGGCTTTGCACTCCCCAGGATGGTACAGTGGGCAACCCACCCACTGTAGAGACTTGAGAGACTGTGGCTTTGCACTCCCCAGGATTGAACAGTGGGCAAGCCACCCATTGTAGAGACTTGAGAGACTGTGGCTTTGCACTCCCCAGGATTGAACAGTGGGCAACCCACCCACTGTAGAGACTTGAGAGACTGTGGCTTTGCACTTCCCAGGATTGAACAGTGGGCAAGCCACCCACTTGTGAGACTTGAGAGACTGTGGCTTTGCACTCCCCAGGATTGAACAGTGGGCAACCCACCCACTGTAGAGACTTGAGAGACTGTGGCTTTGCACTCCCCAGGATGGGACAGTGGCCATGGAGGCCCCTCGTGGATTTGGCGTCGTGTACTCATGTGGCTGAGGTGCCCCCCCCTCCCTTCCCCCTGAGGTGCCTGTAGTTTTTCTATCTGATGCCCCTGCAGTGTTCTCTCCGTTGGTGGCAGGTATCTTGTGTGGGTCTTGCCCATGTGATTTGGGCCCAGTGGTCCACAGACAATGACAGCTAGAATGATCTGACTTTTAATATTTATGTATATATGTTAGTTTTAAATGTGTGATATTTTTATGAGGCAATAATACAATATATTCGACTGTTTATGATCTATTCCTTTTGTCTTTGCATTCTTTCGGGGGGGTTTGGGGGTTGTAACAGTGATGTATTGCTATGTATTGATGTGTGTGTTGTAGTGGGTGGGGGTGGGGGTGGGGGTGGGTGCGTCGCGTATGTGTGTCCCCGTAATATGTTCTCCTCCCCCTCCCCTGTGTCGTAGGTGCAGTTCTCACCGTTGTCTTCTGCGCCGGCGTTCGTGCTCCTGGTAGAGGAGCAGGAAAACAATAGCTGGTAGGATTTGTAATTCGGGTTCCATGCTGTCCAGATTCCTCGTAGGGTGTATGGAGGTGAGCATTTTCGGTTTGAAATGTCTGTTTCCTCAGTGTTTTTATCGGCGGGGCTACTGCCCCGGAAAAGGTGTCGGATTGGTGGGTTGTGATAGGATGGGCGGTACATTGTCTTCCGCCTGTCTGTTGGCGGTGACCGCCGCGCTGTTTGTTTGTCCCGCCGTGGCGGTCGGAGTGTTAAAGTGGCGGCCTCTGTTGGCGGTTTCCCCCAGGGTCAGAATTCCATTTTTTTAACCGCCAGCCTGTTGGCGGGTTAGCCGCCGCTTTAACACCGAACGCCAGGGTTGGAATGACCCCCTATGTGTCTTTAATTAATAACAATATTAATGCATTATATTTTTTGTGTTAGCATAACTAGGCCTGAAGGCTTCGTATTTGCAGTCATGTAAAAAGTGATGAATCATTTCTTTCCATCTAATTTTACCATTAGGTCATATCTCATGAATGGTAAAGTATCACATTGTTCAGTGTACAAGGCTTGTTTCCCAATGACCTTGATTGTGGAGCATTTAGGCCTGTGGACTGAAAGCTAAAGCACTTGATCCTGTTAACCTGAACATTCTCATAAGAATTGTTGAAATCATCTTACACCCTGGGAAGAACTTGCAATGTATCAAGTGATGTACAAAATTGTTATTGGCTATTGGATTCACATGGAAAGATAAGATGACTTTGTATCACACCTGAGAATTTTCTGTCGTGTTGCAAATTTGTAATTCTAATTGAAAGTTGCCCCTTTTGCGCGATGTGGACTCATCGAACTGACTAATCAAGTTGTTTTGAATATTTCTAATTAGGGAAGGACTTTATACATTTCAGTCAGTGCCTCTTAGAGTCTACTTCTGTCCCATGCCCTGTGGATGTTTCCTGATTGTTTCACTGTGCAGCCCTTGTTCTGCATTTTCCTCTGATGGTGATTCTAAAGGACTTTGCTGATGATCTACATGCTTTGCTCATGAAACTGAATTGAAAGCTGACCCTAGGAGAGGTATATTCTATTACAAATGTTATTTTCCCTTGACCTGCGTTTCTTTAGTAGAATTTAGCATGGTGACACCTTCCTACTTTTTTTTAACTTAGTTAGTTTAACTTAGCCCAAGATAGATCTTGATTTTTGCTTGCATGTGTTAGCCCGCTCCCACACATGCTTGTCCTAATTTAGTTAGCAGTGAGGATAACATATATCTAAATCCTGATTTCTAAACCTCTGTAAGTTGAGATGACTAATTATTAACAGTCTGATTTAAAGAGTATTTCTGTTTCTCAAATTGTGTCATTATTAACATGCATTGTTCTTGTTGGTGCTGATGTTGAGTAGATTAAACTTGTTTTGTAGATTTGGTTTATTTACTTTTACAGTTTGATTTTGCACACAATTTACGTGTCTTTGTGGTTATAAAATAAAGCTTTGAGACTTTTGTTGATTGGAGTTTTCTTCGGTAGCCACATTGGCCATGGTGCTTAAATTTGTTGTTGGGTTTGAAATGATTGTGTATGGTTAACCACACTCTTCACTGGTTCTAAAGATTCCCCAACCTCAGAGAAGCGTTTTCGAGTCCTGTGAAGGATGAGAAAAACATGTTAACAGTAGCGATCCAGGTTTAGAAGCATGGTTGTCCTCAAAATTTCAAAAAGGTAGGATTTCGAACACCTTATGAGAGCTGGGCCCAGAGTACAGTTCATAAAACCCTGATATGGGCTTCAAAAGAGAGAAGGAGAATTGCTTTGATTTGGTTGGCTCTAAACTGAAAAGTTAATACTGTGATACAGATGTGGGCAGGGGGCACCCTGAGGTTTTAGACACCACAAAATCTCACCTCAGTCAGAATGCCTACATTTGCAAGATTGAAGGAGGTGTCAAGCCTCACTTTCAGGAGGCAATGTGTCCCTACTCAAGGCACCTCCCAATGAGTCAAAATATTAGAGTACAAACAATTTAGTAAATGTCCCCACTCCATAACAGAGTTCTTGATCAATAGAAGGTTAAAGGGTGTTATTACAAAATTCAAACCCCAGTATAAAATCATCGCCGTAAGGTCTCTCAGTGTAAAGGATAATACTAAGTACTACAAAATTAGAAATTATTCTGTCCCAGGTGGGCAGCACAATTAGGGGAGTAACTAACAGCATCTCTAGTAGAATAGGAAAAGGATCTTGTCCACCCCAAAACTTAGGATGTTTTATACATTATTTTTGCATATTAACCCCTTAACTGCTGGGCCTTTCCGTCTCCCCAAGAGCTGCTCCCTTTATTGGCTACTTGGCATAGTTTGCACTTAGGGCTGCATAACGTTTTGTCCACATAAGGTATCCACACAAAATCTGCGTCTTTTCTTACCAACATCTCGGGATTCAAAAGGTACCAAGGGTTTGTGGATTCTCCTAGAGGACACTGAAAAAATAGGCAAAATATAGCTAAATTTTAAGTTATTTGGTAAAATGGTTAAAAAAAAGTGCTCATGAGAAGTGTCTATTTTTTCCCTAAAAATGGCATCAACAGATAGTTTGATGTGCTAAAGTCACCGTGTCCAACTTTCAGGAACATGATGGACTGAATAAACAACTTAATGCTTTACCAGAGTTTTGGCATATTTCAAAGATGTAGCCCATATTTCCTATTTTTTGTGCTCTCGTTCTACTTCCACTTTGAGGTGGAATCCAGTGTGAAACCCACAGGTGACCCAGATAAGCTACTGATTTTCTGAAAAGTAGACACACTTCAGAATTCAGCAAGTGGTCATATGTGTAAGTCCCACAAGGTTCTTCCAAAGAAAAAAGTTGAGAGCCCTACCCTCCACTCAGGACACTGCCATGGGCAAAGAGAAACCCACAAAAGTAACGCAGTCAAACAAAATAGTGCAATACACCATTCCTGGCCAAGGGGCTCAGAAGATCGGAAACAATGACTTCTAATTCCCAGACCAAGAGGGACCCGTGCATAGCACAACAGAAATACTGGAAGCACTCCGGGGGTCCCGGGAAGCATTGGAAAATAAGATGGACACTGTGGCCATGGATATCAACCATCTCAGGCTAGATCTCCGTAAAAGAGTGGAGAGAGTCATGAATACCGAAGGAGAAGTCGATACCCTACGTACCAAAGTACGGGAGCTGCAGACAACGGTTGCAGAACTTAAAGGCAGAGCCACGGAAATGACTGAAAGATTTGAAGATGTGGGGGCACTCACGCCGTAATAATCAAAGACTACTAGGATTCCCAGAACGAGTGGAGGATCCCTTCACTGAACTTTTTCTTGAGGAATGGCTTACCACGGCATTACAACCCATTAGTCTCTCAGGTTATTTTTTCCGATCAAGAGGGCTCATAGGGCCCTGGGTCCGGCGCCCGACCTGCCCCCGATCAATAAAGGCAAAACTGTTTAATTATGGGATAGAGACATTGGTGGTCATTACAACCCTGGCGGACGGAGTTAAAGCTGCGGTAATACCGCAAACAGGCCGGCGGACAAAAAAAGGGAATTACGACCCTGGTGGAAACCGCCAACTAAGACTGCCACTTTAACACACCGCCCGCCACGGCGGTACAAACAGCGCGGCGGTCACCGCCAACAGACAGGCGGAAGACAATGTACCGCCCACACTATCACAACACACCAATCCGCCACCTTTTCCGGGGTGGATTCACTGTGGATAAAAACACGGCGGAAACAGCATTTGCTATGGGAAAACGCTCACCTCAACACATCCCATGAGGAATGAGGACACCATGGATCCGGAACTACAAATTCTCCCTGCCCTTGCATTCCTGCTCATCTACGACCAACAGCGACGTAGGCGCAGAACATACCGGTGAGTACAGCACCTACGACACGGGGGAGGCAAAAGTTACGGGGACACCCACCAAACACCCCCACTCTCGCATATTACAACATACACACCAATGCATTCACAAAAATCACAGTAACAACCCACAATCCCCCCGGAAGAATGCAAAGACAAAGCGAATAGCGGTCAAACTTTGTATTGTGCCAATATACTACTCATTAAAAAATATACGGATATATATATCACGAAATCTGTCAAAAATAAATGTACAACACAAGAAGTAGTGCAGATATGTACACAACAATGTCCGTGCACCAACAGTCCAAAAATGCATGGGCGACGCCCACAATAGATACCTGACCAAAATCCGAGAGAACACTGCCAGGGCATCAGATAGAAACACTACAGGCACCTCAGGGGGAAGGGAAAGGGGGCACCTCAGCCAGAAGAATGCGAAGCCAGATCCACGATGGGGCTCCATGCCCATTGATGTATCCTGGGGAGTGCAAAGCCACAGTCTCTCAAGTCTCTACAGTGGGTGGCTTGCCCACTGTTACATCCTGGGGAGTGCTAAGCCACAGTCTCTCAAGTCTAACAAGTGGGTGGCTTGCCCACTGTTACATCCTGGGGAGTGCAAAGCCACAGTCTCTCAAGTCACTTCAGTGGGTGGGTTGCCCACTGTGCCATCCTGGGGAGTGCAAAGCCACAGTCTCTCAAGTCTAACAAGTGGGTGGCTTGCCCACTGTTACATCCTGGGGAGTGCAAAGCCACAGTCTCTCAAGTCTAACAAGTGGGTGGGTTGCCCACTGTTACATCCTGGGGAGTGCAAAGCCACAGTCTCTCAAGTCTCTACACTGGGTGGGTGGCCCACTGTGCCATCCTGGGGAGTGCAAAGACACATCTTCGCAAGTAGATGCAGTTCTCTACTGGTACTGGGTGGGACTGGTGCCCAGACTGGATGAGTCTCCCCGTGAAAGTACATGTCCTGTCACAGTCCCAGCTGCACATGGGAGAACGATGCCTGATGTGCCGGACTATTCATACCCACACGGTCTTTGCCCTGTTCAGTGGTGCTTTGCCATGGCAGTCTTTGCCCTGTTCAGCGGTCTTCACCATGGCAGTCTTGGCCTTGTTCAGCGGTGCTTTGCCATGGCAGTCTTTGCCCTGTTCAGCGGTCTTCACCATGGCAGTCTTGGCTTTGTTCAGCGGTGCTTTGCTATGGCGGTCTTTGCCCTGTTCAGCGGTCTTCACCATGGCGGTCTTTGCCCTGTTCAGCGGTCTTCACCATGGCGGTCTTGGCCTTGTTCAGCGGTGCTTTGCCATGGCTGGCTATGGACTGTTCAGCGGTGCTTTGCCATGGCAGTCTTTGCCCTGTTCAGCGGTCTTCACCATGGCGGTCTTGGCCTTGTTCAGCGGTGCTTTGCCATGGCTGGCTATGGACTGTTCAGCTGTGCTTTGCCATGGCAGTCTTTGCCCTATTCAGCGGTCTTCACCATGGCAGTCTTGGCCTTGTTCAGCGGTGCTTTGCCATAGCGGTTCTGGTACGGATATTGGTGTGTGGCATTACGATCTCCACAATGGACATTGGTGTGTGGCATTACGATCTCCACAATGGACATTGGTGTGTGGCATGACGATCTCCACACTAGACATTGGTGTGTGGCATGACGATCGCCACAATGGACATTGGTGTGTGGTGTGTGGCATGACGATCTCCACAATGCCTTGGCTCCGGGTCCTACTGCCTGCCCTGGTGGACGGGGCACTCCAAAAACCTGGTACACGCAACACTGGTACTGGAGGCTTTTTGGCTGAGGCGCTACGACGGGACTGATGAATTGGAGGGGGGGGCAAAAAGGTCAATTTGACATAGGGACAGTTTCTGACGTACACTGGGATGGGTAGCTGGAGGGGCTCTGGGAGTGGAGGAAGAGGAGGTGGTTGTAGAGGTGTCACTTTAGCTGTTTTGGGTGCAGGTACTGGAGGCTGTCGTGAGGTGGATGGATGTTGGGTGAGTGATTGCCGGCGTTTGTGTACTTTGGGAGGGGGTGTCACAGACACACTGGGAGAGGACACAGGGGACGTGTATATGGCAGTGGAGGTGGTAAGTGCAGGTGAGCGGCTTGTGGTGCTGGGTGTCCTGCTGCGAGTCCTAGTGCCTGTAGATGTGGTGCATGCAGGTGTGTGTGTAGACGACACTGGGAGGGAGGAGGGAGAAGAGGATGAGGGGGACACAGTGGAGACAGTGGATGTTGCTGTGTCTGTATGGGTCTGATGCTTATGTGAGTGCCTGTGGTGTGTGTGGTGCCTATGTTTGCTTGAGCTACTTGTGTGTGTTGACTTGTGTGCATGCTGGTCTGTAGGTGTGCTTGGGATGGGCTGGGGTACAGGGGATTGGATCTGGGTGGAGGAAGTTGGAGGAGGGAGGCTGGACACACGGACAATGGCTGCCATCAGTGCTGAGGCCAGAGATTGCAGGGTTCGCTGAAGGACAGCCTGACCAGAATGAATGCCTTCCAGGAATGCATTACCGTGTTTCAACTCTCGTTCTACACCCTGGATGGCATTCACAATGGTAGACTGCCCAACAGTGAGTGACCTGAGGAGGTCAATCGCCTCCTCACTGAGGGCAGCAGGGGTGACTGGGGCAGGGCCTGAGGTGCCTGGGGCGAAGGTGATGCCCACCCTCCTGGGTGAGCGGGCACGGGGCGAACGCTGAGGGGCTGCTGGGAGGGCGGTGCTGGTAGGGGAGGTGGCGGCTGTACCTGTAGAAGTGGGGCGCACAGATGGTGCCGCCACCACAGGGGAGCTCCTATCGGCGGACGAGTCTGTGTCGCTGTTTGGTGATCCTGTGGCCGACGTGAAGCTCCCCTCGCCCTCCGTCCCACTGGTGAATTCAGAGTCTGTGGTGTGGCCCTCCATGGCCATGTGGGATGCAGCTCCCTCGTGCTCCGGTGCCACTGTACCTCCGCCTGTTGATGCTGATGTACAGAAGGACAGGGAGAGCAGAAAAAGGGTGGAGACAGAAGAAAGAGAGTTTTAGTGCATAGCATACCGCTACCGTTGGCGGACAAGACAAACGCAGCAGCCCCCTGCATTACGCCATGCTCCTGCCCTCTGCGCATGCAATTTATGGGATATGGCCTACATGGCAATGGTAGAAATCTGCCCACATGGATGGCAAAGGGGCAACTATACATCAATTTGCCTTTTTTTTTAGCTGGGGTAGAGTGCCACATGGCCTACATAATGGAGGGGCATTGCCTACCTAACTCGCCCTGGCCTAGGGACACCCACAGCCCACCACCCCCACCCAGATAGCTCCACTGCACGCAAAGTCCATAGGATGAGGTTGTACTCACCCCCTTGTGTCTGCTGTGATGTCCTTAAGCGCCCATCCAACTCCGGGTAGGCCACCGCCAGGATCCGGAACATCAGGGGGGTCATGGTGCGACGGGCACCCCTCCCACGTTGGGAGGCCATCCACAGCTGAGCCTCCGCCGTCTTCTTGCTGCAGCGGCGAATGTCCTCCCATCTCTTCCGGCAGTGGGTGCCCAGTCTCTGGTGGGCCCCCAGGGTACGGACTTCCTTGGCAATGGCACGCCAAATGTCCCTCTTCTGGTGGGCGCTGACCTACATGACATGCACAAGGAAAGAGGAACAGTCACTACCTACAGCACCGTCGTTGTAATTGGCCGCCTCCCAACTCTATCCCTGTGGCCCATTCATCCCCATGCATGACTGTTCTATGTACTCTGCCCCCTTCCCTCATCCACCCAGCCCTGTCCACCCAGGCCTAGCCCATACAACGTGCTCCCTGTGTACTAACCTGTTGGTCTGTAGGACCGTAGAGTAGCGTGTACTGGGGGAGGACCCCATCCACAAGTTTCTCCAACTCCTGTGCAGTGAAGGCAGGGGCCCTTTCCCCAGACGCAGCAGCCATCGGCCCTTCCAGACCGAGGTCACAGCAGCACTAGCAGTGTAGGTCCTCTCCTGTCGAAGGTCAGGTATCTAGTGATTGAAGAGATAGAAAATGGTGGTGACGTCCGCGGCGGTGACGTCCACGGCGGTGCGCATCATCACCGCCAGTGCACCTGTTCATTGGCTCCTGGGACCCATAGGGTCCAATGCTAACCAATGCAGCATTGCGCCGCGCTCTACGACCACCTACCGCGACGGTGTCCAACGGCAGCGCAGTTACCCCACAATTCCATTGTCCCAGTTTAGAGGTCAGGCAGCCGCCATTTCAGGGGCCCACATGGCTTCAATTACTACTGCGTCACACATACCGAGGCCTACACTCAAAACCTTTCCCGGATGGGTTAATTGTCTGGTGTAGTCTTGTGTGTGACTGAGGGTACATACCTGGAGGAATGCTGACAGTTTTTTCGCTGTTGCCCTTCTTAGGCACCGTCAGTTGGGACATATTGGAAGATGGCGGAATCCGCCGGTGTACCGACCGCTGGTGGACCTGTTGACAATGGAAGAGCGACATGTCATCGTGACCTACCGGTTTGACCGTGCCACAATCCGGGAACTATGTACCCAGTTGGAGCCAGACCTGATGTCACCAATCCGCCATCCGACTGGAATCCCCCCTGACGTGCAGGTGCTGTCAGTGCTCCATTTCTTTGCAAGTGGGTCTTTTCAGACAACAGTGGCCATGGCATCAGGGATGTCCCAGCCTATGTTTTCCAACGTGTTGTCCAGAGTGTTGTCTGCCCTGCTGAAACACGTAAGGAGATACATCATTTTCCCTGAGGTGGCGGATTTGCCTACAGTGAAAGGTGACTTCTATGCCCTTGGACATATCCCCAACGTCATAGGTGCCATTGATGGGACACATGTAGCTCTGGTCCCCCCCGCAGGAATGAACAGGTGTACAGGAACAGGAAGAGTTATCATTCGATGAATGTCCAGATGGTCTGTTTGGCAGACCAGTACATCTCGCAGGTAAATGCAATGCTCCCTGGCTCAGTGCATGACGCCTACATCCTGCGGAATAGCAGCATCCCTGATATGATGGGGGAACTCCAGAGGCACCGTGTATGGCTATTGGGGGACTCTGGTTACCCCAACCTGTCCTGGCTACTGACCCCAGTGAGGAATCCCAGGACCAGGGCAGAGGAACGGTACAATGAGGCCCATGGGCGGACTAGGAGGGTGATCGAGCGTACATTCGGCCTCCTGAAGGCCAGGTTCAGGTGCCTCCATATGACAGGTGGGTCCCTATTCTACTCACCGAAGAAGGTGTGCGACATCATCATCGCCTGCTCCATGCTCCATAACTTGGCATTGCGACGCCAGGTGCCTTTTCTGCAGGAGGATGATCCAGATGACGGTGTTGTTGCAGCGGGTGAGCCTGCGGAGCCTGTGGACAGTGATGAGGAGGAAGCTGATGAAGATGAAAACGACAACAGGGAGTCAGTCATACAGCAATATTTTCAATGAGACACAGGTGAGTACAATTTCATGTTTCACATTATATTACATTTCACACGTCTACCTCTATCCTCTACCTACATTTCACTCCCTATTTGGTAACTGAGTTGTCCCCTTCCATTTCAGTTTCAGTAATGTGGTAACCTACGTGTCAACAGCTTGCACCCTTGAAAGACTTGTGATGTGTGACATTGGTATGTTGACCTTCCAATGGGTAACCTTTTTTAAGACTGTAATTGACAATACAAAGTTCACAATCATTGACTGACTCCAATATTATTGAGGTTTCAAGGGTGTTTATTGGAGTGCATAAAAATATAGGGGGGTTGTGAAATGGGGAGAGGTCATGGTGGAAGAATGTCCATGGCAGAGTCCTGTCTATTAGTCTCACAGGTACATTGCACATCTGGCCATTGGAAGTGGAGCTGGGGCAGTTCCAATCTGGACAGGGTAACAAAGTGGGACAGTGGGGGGACAATCAGGGTGGTCTTATTTCCTGGCGGGGTCTTGCCATCTTGCTCTGTCCTGTTCCTGGATCTCAGGGCCCGCTTTCGTGGTGGTTGTCCGTCTGCAGGGGGTGGGGTGCTGGTGTGGTGGTCCTGTGGCGGGGCGTCCTGTCCACTGGCGCCGGCGGAGGTGGTGGGCATTTCATTGTCCTGGCTAGTGTCAGGGGCCCCTTGGAGTGCCAAGGTGTCCCTCAAGGTCTTTTGAATGTCCGACAGGACCCCTACGATGGTGCCCAGGGCGGAGGCGATGGTCCTGAGCTCCTCCCTGAACCCCAAATACTGCTTCTCCTGCAGACGCAGGGTCTCCTGCAACTTGTCCAGGACCGTTGCCATCGTCTCCTGGGAGTGGTGGTATGCTCCCATGACGGAGGATAGGGCCTCGTGGAGAGTGGGTTCCCTTGGCCTGTCCTCCCTCTGTCGCACAGCAGCCCTCCCAGTTCCCCGGTGTTCCTGTGCCTCCGTCCCCTGGACCGTGTGTCCACTACCACTGCCCCCAGGTCCCTGTTGTTGTTGGGGTGGTGGGTTACCCTGGGTGCCCTGTAGGGGTGGACACACCGCTGATTGACCTGTCCTGGGTAGGGAGGTATGGGCCCGCTGGGTGGGTGCTGTGCTGGGGTTACCAGAGGGTGGAAGCTCGGTGTTGGGCTGTGGCTGGGCAAGGGGAACCGACTGTCCTGAGGCCCACGATGGTCCGGGCTGGTCATCAAGATCCAGTAGGGCAGAGCTGCTGTCGTCACTGTGGGCCTCTTCTGGGGGTGGAGTGGTGTTGTCTGGACCCTCTGGTGTGGTGACTTTCCTTCGGGTTCCTGCGGGGGTATAAGTACATGATTATTGCATGTGTGTGTTTCATGGTGTGCAATGGTTGGGTGTGCGTGAACCCCAGTGCAGGCATTCCTGTGTGGGGGCTTGTGTGGTGATGGTTGGGGGGTGTTGTGGGTCTGTGCAGTGGGCATGCTTTAGTGATGGGTGTCCATGCTTAGTTGTGTCATGCAGGTCTTGGGGTTGGGATGGGTGGTTGGTGTTATGGGTAGATTAGTGAGGAGTTAGGGTGATAGGGGAGGGTGTGAGGGTGGGGGTGTGTGATAGCATGCAGGTAGGGTGGGGGATATGATAGTGAAGATTTGACTTACTAGTGTCCGTTCCTCCAACGACTCCTGCGAGGCCCTCAGGATGCAAGATGTACAAGACTTGCTCCTCCCATGTTGTTAGTTGTGGGGGAGGAGGTGGGGGTCCGCCGCCAGTCCGCTGTACCGCGATGTGGTGCCTGGATACCGTGGAACGCACCTTCCCCCGTAGGTCGTTCCACCTCTTCCTGATGTCCTCCCTATTTCTTGGGTGCTGTCCCACAGCGTTGACCCTGTTGACTATTCTTTCCCATAGCTCCATCTTCCTGGCTATGGATGTGTACTGTACCTGTGAGCCAAATAGCTGTGGCTCTACCCTGATGATTTCCTCCACCATGACCCTGAGCTCCTCCTCGGAGAAGCGGGGGTGTCTTTGGCGTGACATGGGCTGTTGTGTGTGATGTGTGGGGTGGTGTATGTGTTGATGAGTGTGGTGAGTGTAGTGGTATGTGGTGTTTTGTGCGTGGATGTTGTGTGGGTGATGGTGTAGTGTGCCTCTGTGTGATGGTGTTATCTATTCTGTGCTGTCTCTCTCTGGCCTTGGTCTCTAATTTGTGGTCGTAGGGGTTTGTGGGTGATGTGGGTGTGTGTTTTATATAGTGTTGGGTGTGTGGGAGTGGTGTGTATGTGTATCAGGTGTGTGTATTTGGAATTGTCCAATGTGGCGGTGTTTTGGAGATGTGTGTGTATTTTGAGCGCAGCGGTGTGTACCACCAATGGAATATCGCGGTTGAAAGACCGCTGCGTGGATTCGTGGGTCGTAATTGCATGGGCGTGTTTCTGTTGGCGTGGAGGTGGAGGATTTGTTTCCGCATATTTATCGCTGACCTTTGGTGTGGCGGACTTGTGTGGGTGTCTGAATTTCGGCGGATTCCGTGATGTGTGTCATAATAGCTGTGGCGGTCTCCCGCCATCGCGGCGTGTATTGGCGGTCTTCTGCACGGCGGTAAGCGGCTTTTACCGCCAATGTTGTAATGACCCCCATTATCTTTCAACATGTCCGGGCCCATGACCCTCCCAACTTCAAGGGTACCCCTATCCACATATTTCCAAACTATAGTCAGAGGGTACAGCAGCTCAGGAGAGACTTCCTCCCTACCAAACGAAGGATGAGGACACTATGGGGGTTATTACAACTTTGGAGGAGGTGTTAATCCGTCCCAAAAGTGACGGTAAAGTGACGGATATACCACCAGCCGTATTACGAGTCCATTATATTCTATGGAACTCGTAATACGGCTGGTGGTATATCCGTCACTTTACCGTCACTTTTGGGACGGATTAACACCTCCTCCAAAATTGTAATAACCCCCTATGTCCCCTGATTGTTCTTTTGTATGACATTGTACTTATGCACATCAATAAAAATGGTTTAAAAAAACAAATGCCAGAGAAGTGCATTTACTTTTCTGCGCACATTACTTTATACTAATAAATCTCATTAAACATTATAAATCAAATTTGTTTCACTACTAACAGTTACTCTAACATATAAAATGTACTTCAACATTATTTTAATCTTGTTAGCACATTGTCAATTCTGGTAGGCACATTGGTGACCACCACAAATAAGACAGGAGCACTTTTAAAATACATGTCAATGCAATTTTCTCTACGTTAGGATTTTATAACCTGAACATAAATGTCACCTAATGCTGACGTATGGGTCACTAAAAACATTACCAAAATTTTACGCTCCAGCAGTCCCTCCTCTGACAGCAATATATTCTGTCACAAAGGGGACACTCTCATTTCAATGAGACAATTTAAAGCCTTGTGGTCTTATAACATATTGGCCTTGGTCTACTGAAACTTGATTCTCTTCAGGTTCTTGTAATAAGCACTCCTCATCTTCTCCATGTCGATCTCTTCCATCCTCTCTATGCTCTTAGCTCTTTCCACCTTCCAAAATTTGTAAAGCTTGCAAAATCCAAGTGTGACTAAAGCACACAAAGCCACAACCAACAAAGGTCATAGGATCGTTGTTACTATTCCCTTTCCCAAGTCTCCAAACCATGATCCAATGCTCTAAAATTCTTTACTTATTTCTTCCCAGACATGTTAGAGATAAAGGGGGTCATTCCAACTTTGGCGGGCGGCGGAGGCCACCCGCCAAAGTTCCCCCGCCAGAAGACCACACCGCGGTCAAAAGACCGCAGCGGTCATTCTGGCTTTCCCGCTGGGCTGGCGGGCGACCACCAAAAGGACTCCCGCCCGCCCAGCGGGAAAGCACCAGCAACGAGGATGCCGGCTCCGAAGCAGACACTGAAAATCAATGTGGGGCCCTGTTATGGGCACTGCAGGGGCCCCCAGGGGCCCCACGACACCCGTTCCCGCCAGCCTGGTTCTGGCGGTGAAAACCGCCAGAACCAGGCTGGCGGGAAGGGGGTCGGAATCCCCATGGCGGCGCTGCTTGCAGCGCCGCCGTGGAGGATTCACACGGGCAGCGGGAAACCGGCGGGAAACCGCCGGCTTCCCTTTTCTGACCGCGGCTTTACCGCCGCGGTCAGAATTGCCCTTGATGCACCGCCAGCCTGTTGGCGGTGCATCCTCCAACCCCAGCCCTGGCGGTCCATGACCGTCAGGGTCGGAATGACCCCCAAACTTCCTTATCTCTTTACTATTGTCGGGTATAAAAGTGCAACAGTGTTGCACCTCTAAAACTTTACAGACTCCGCCTTACTTCGCCAATAATATGTCTAAAGCAAGACGATTTTGCAGAACCATTTACATCACAGCAACCATTACCGTATTCATTAACAACATTGCTTCAGCATAATCAGTAGACATCTTGTCCACAGTTGTTGACAACTTTCTAATCTTGATATCATTCAAAGATCACACAGATTGATGGAATGATGGCATCAAATATATGACCTGTAATCTCTGCTGTGGTAGCTTCTCTCTTTGCCCTGTAATTCAGTCTCTTCTTGAAGGCTGGATTGTCAAAATTGTCCACATAGTAGGTTTTCAGAAAACTACCCCTAAGGAACATGTACTATACCAACCTTTAGGCAGTTTATAATAGGCATTTTTTCCACAAACAAAATAACACCTGGTACATCAAGGTCTAGTGCCTTTAACATAAAATCCCAAACACTCAATCAAAAATACATTCACTAGATCATACAAATTTTGTGTCAGACTTTGACTGAGGCCTGTATATACATAGCTTTCCTATATGTTGCCAGTCTAAAGCTAATCGTTGTTGCGTATCACTACCTGCAAGATGGATAGCATCTTTTTGCAAACTCTGTAAAACTACTCCTTTAACTATTATGGTTTTCATTGGTTTTGTGCTGGCTGGACAGTTGCTTCTTCAACCTGGACACACAAAGAGTGAACCACATCAGCTAATAATCCAGCACTAAGGTGGTCATTCCGACTCTGGCGGGCGGCGGTTGCCGCCCGCCAGGCGGGAACTGCCATTTGGCCGCTAGGCGGTCAGAAGACCGCTGCCGGCATTCTGACCTTCCCGCTGGCCCTGCGGGCGCTAACTATGTTAGCGCCCGCCGGCCCAGCGGGAAGGAGGGCTGCAACACAGAAGCCGGCTCCGAATGGAGCCGGCGGTGTTCAAATCAAATCATTAACATTTATAAAGCGCGCTACTCACCCGTGCGGGTCTCAAGGCGCTAGGGGGGAAAGGGGGGGTTATTGCTGCTCGAACAGCCAAGTCTTTAGGAGTCTCCGGAAAGCGGAGTGGTCCTGGGTGGTCCTGAGGCTGGTGGGGAGGGAGTTCCAGGTCTTGGCCGCCAGGAAGGAGAAAGATCTCCCACCCGCCGTGGAGCGGCGGGTGCGAGGGACGGCAGCAAGTGCGAGGCCAGCGGAGCGGAGGGGGCGGGTGGGGACGTAGAAGCTGAGGCGTCTGTTGAGGTATTCCGGTCCCTTGTTGTGGAGGGCTTTGTGTGCGTGGGTGAGAAGACGGAAGGTGATCCTTTTGCTGACTGGGAGCCAATGCAGGTGTCTCAGGTGTGCGGAGATGTGGCTGTTGCGGGGTACGTCGAGGATGAGGCGGGCCGAGGCGTTTTGGATGCGTTGCAGGCGGTTTTGGAGTTTGGCGGTGGTCCCGGCGTAGAGGGTATTGCCGTAGTCCAGGCGACTCGTGACAAGGGCGTGGGTCACGGTTTTTCTGGTGTCGGCGGGGATCCAGCGGAAGATCTTGCGGAGCATGCGGAGAGTGAGGAAGCAGGCGGAGGACACGGCGTTGACTTGCTTGGTCATGGTGAGAAGAGGGTCCAAGATGAAGCCGAGGTTGCGGGCGTGGTCTGCGGGGGTCGGTGCGGTGCCGAGGGCCGTGGGCCACCAGGAGTCATCCCAGGCGGACGGGGTGTTGCCGAGGATGAGGACTTCCGTTTTTTCAGAGTTCAGCTTTAGGCGGCTGAGCCTCATCCAATCTGCGACGTCCTTCATACCCTCTTGTAGGTTGGTCTTGGCGCTGGCGGGGTCCTTGGTGAGGGAGAGTACAAGTTGGGTGTCATCGGCGTAGGAGGTGATGATGATGTCGTGCTTGCGTACGATGTTGGCGAGGGGGCTCATGTAGACATTGAAGAGTGTCGGGCTGAGCGATGAGCCTTGAGGTACGCCGCAGATGATCTTGGTGGGTTCTGAGCGAAACGGAGGGAGGTAAACTCTTTGGGAGCGGTTAGCGAGGAAGGAGGCGATCCAGTCCAGGGCCTGGCCTTGGATCCCGGTGGAGCGTAGGCGGGTGATTAGGGTGCGGTGACAGACGGTGTCAAAGGCAGCCGAGAGGTCAAGGAGAATGAGGGCGACTGTTTCACCGTTGTCCATCAGGGTTCTGATGTCGTCTGTGACTGAGATGAGGGCGGTTTCCGTGCTGTGGTTGGTTCGGAATCCGGTTTGTGAAGGGTCGAGCAGGTTGTTGTCTTCCAGGAAGGTGGTCAGCTGTTTGTTGACGGTCTTTTCTATTACCTTGGCTGGGAAAGGTAGAAGAGAGATGGGGCGGAAGTTTTTCAGGTCGCTTGGGTCAGCCGTAGGTTTCTTTAGTAGGGCGTTGACTTCAGCGTGCTTCCAGCATTCGGGGAAGGTAGCAGAAGAAAAAGAAGAGTTGATGACGGTCTGGAGGTGCGGGGCGATGATGTCGTCGGCTTTGTTAAAGATGAAGTGCGGGCAGGGGTCCGAAGGGGCGCCGGAGTGGATAGAGTTCATGATGGATTTGGTTTCTTCCGTGTTGATGTGGGTCCAGTTGTTGAGGGTGATGTCCGGGGAAGCGGGTTCAGTGGTGTATGGTTGGGTCTGGTGTCCGAAGCTGTCGTGGAGGTCTCTGATCTTGCGATGGAAGAAAGTGGCGAGGGATTCGCCGTGCGACGGGTGCAGTTGCACCCGTCGCGCTTTTCACTGTCTGCTAGGCAGACAGTGAAAAGCCAGCCGGGGCCCTGTTAGGGGGCCCCTGCACAGCCCATGCCAGTGGCCAGTGGCATGGGCAGTGCAGTGCAGGGGCCCCCAGGGGCCCCAAGACACCGTTCCCGCCAGCCTCTTCCTGGCGGTGACAACCGCC
Organism: Pleurodeles waltl; assembly: GCF_031143425.1. Classification (NCBI taxonomy): domain Eukaryota; kingdom Metazoa; phylum Chordata; class Amphibia; order Caudata; family Salamandridae; genus Pleurodeles; species Pleurodeles waltl. The sequence goes on from NC_090444.1 coordinate 894,388,241, forward strand.
AGAAGAACGAGTTACTTACCTTCGGTAACGACTTTTCTGGTGGATACATTAGCTACCTGTGGATTCCTCACCTCATGAATACTCCCATGGCGCCAGCATTCGACGGAAATCTTCTTACTAGTCTCTGCACGTCGACGAGGACGTCACAGTCTCGCACGCGACGCCGTCTGACGTCATACAGGCAATAAGAGGTCCTCGACGACGTGCGGACGTCAGTACCAATCATTTTTTACGTGCATGAGAACAACCAGGCAATGCAATGAAAGAACAAAGCAACATCCATTATATTGTAAAAATACACCACATTGTATGAATAACTGTAAATCTTTTTATGTACATATATATATATATATATATATAAAACTCTCTCTTTTAAAATATATACACACACCAAGTATATACATAAAGATATATACACATATACCTACATATATATAAATATATTATATATATACATCTATTGCACCCTCAAAGACCAAGAGGAGCGCACTCAAGGATTACTTGGCAAGATCATAAAGGCAACGGGGAGGCGGGTGGGACCGTGAGGAATCCACAGGTAGCTAATGTATCCACCAGAAAAGTCGTTACCGAAGGTAAGTAACTCGTTCTTCTGATGGATACAACTACCTGTGGATTCCTCACCTCATGAATAGAGTCCCAAAGCAGTACCACGCCCGGCGGTGGGTGCCTAAATGGTCAAACCAAGAAATCCTGCAGCACTGACCGTGCAAAATGGCCGTCCCTTCTAACCTCAGAATCTAAACAGTAATGTTTTGCAAAAGTGTGAAGGGACGACCAAGTTGCGGCCTTGCAGATGTCGACCACAGGAACACCTCTGGCTAAGGCCGAAGTGGCCGACTTAGCTCTGGTGGAATGAGCTCTAATGCCCTCAGGAGGATCCTTCTTTGCCAAAGAGTAACATATTTTAATGCAAAGAACAACCCACCTGGATAGTGTTCTCTTGTGGACTGCCTTTCCTCTCCTCTTGCCCACGTATCCAATAAACAGCTGATCCTCCAGCCTGAAATCCTTTGTTCTATCGATAAAGAAGCTCAACGCTCTCTTTGGGTCCAGACGGTGCAGTCTTTCTTCCTCTTTGGAAGGATGAGGCGGAGGATAGAACGTGGACAAAGTAATTGCCTGAGCCAAATGGAAGGGTGAAACAACCTTCGGGAGGAAAGCAGCCTTGGTCCTCAACACCACCTTATCCCCATAAAAAGTTGTATAAGGGGGTTTTACTGATAAGGCCTGCAACTCACTCACTCTCCTTGCTGATGTTATAGCTATCAGGAAGACTGTTTTTAAAACCAAATACCTCAAGGGGCAAGAATGCATAGGTTCAAAAGGGGACCCCATAAGGAAAGTCAGGACTAAGGACAAATCCCATTGCGGCATAACGAATGGCTTTGGAGGATATTGATTTAGAAGACCCTTCAAGAATCTGATAACAATAGGGGATTTAAATAAAGATGGTTGGTCTGGAAGACATATGAAGGCTGACAAGTCCGATAAATAACCTTTAATGGTAGCCACTGCACAACCTTTTTGCGCCAGAGATAGAGCAAAAGACAAAACGTCCGATAGATGAGCATGTAAAGGATCAATCTGCCTCTCTCCACACCACGCAACAAATTTAGACCACCTATTAGCGTAGATAGATTTAGTGGAGTGTCGCCTGGCCGCTAATATAACTTCCACTACCTCAGGCGGGAGAGAGAAGGAACTCAGGTTGCCCCGTTCAATCTCCAGGCATGTAGGTGCAGACTCTGGAGGTTGGGGTGTAGAACCTGCCCCTGCGACTGTGAGAGGAGGTCTGCCCTGAAAGGGAGACGGAGCGGCGGGCACGTTGAGAGTTGGAGAAGGTCGGAGTACCACACCCTCCTTGGCCAATCCGGAGCTATTAAGATTACTAGAGCCCGGTCTTGGCGAATCTTCCTCAATACTCGAGGAATCAAGGGTATGGGAGGAAACGCGTAAAGCAACTGGCCGCACCAGGTCATTTGAAACGCGTCCCCCAACGCTTCCTGCATCGGATACTGAAGGCTGCAGAACAACGGACAATGCGCGTTCTCTCGAGTGGCGAACAGATCTACCCGAGGAAACCCCCACTTCTGGAAGATTAAACGGACTTGATCTGGATGGAGACGCCACTCGTGGTCTGCCGAGAAGTGGCGACTGAGACTGTCCGCACGCACGTTCAAGACTCCGGCCAGATGGTTTGCTATCAAGCAAATCCGATGGTCCTTTGCCCAGGACCATAGTTGAAGAGCTTCTCTGCAGAGAAGGTACGACCCCACTCCTCCCTGCTTGTTTATGTACCACATCGTGGTAGTATTGTCCGTTAGGACCTGTACCGACTGACCACGAAGGGAAGGGAGGAAGGCCTTGAGAGCCAGACGTACAGCCCGTAACTCTAACAGATTGATGTGAAACATCTGTTCCTCTGGAGACCAAAGACCTTTGATCTCCAGATCCCCCAGATGAGCTCCCCACCCTAGAGTGGAAGCATCCGTTATGACTGTGGCCACTGGTGGCGACTGCTGGAACGGCTTTCCTTGTGAAAGATTGTTGCTTGCAATCCACCACTTCAAATCCACAGCAGCATCTCTGGAGATCTTGACAGTACCCTCTAGATCCCCTCTGTGTTGAGACCACTGCCTTCGGAGGCACCACTGAAGAGCCCTCATGTGCCAGCGAGCATGCGTGACCAACAGAATGCAGGAGGCAAAAAGACCGAGCAGACGAAGGACCTTGAGGACTGGAACTACCGCTCCATTTCGAAACATTGTAACCAAATCCTGAATATCTTGAATCCGCTGAGGCGGAGGAAAGGCCCGACCCAATGTTGTATCCAGTACTGCCCTATGAACAGGAGGCGCTGAGAGGGCTCTAGGTGAGATTTGGGCTCGTTCACCGAAAAGCCCAGGTCGAACAACAACTGGGTTGTTGACTGCAGATGACGCAACACAAGCTCCGGGGACTTGGCTTTGATCAACCAATCGTCCAAGTAAGGGAATACTGCTATCCCCTTCCTTCTGAGCTCTGCCGCAACCACCGACATCACCTTCGTGAAGACTCGAGGTGCTGAAGTAAGACCAAACGGAAGGACCGCAAACTGGTAGTGTTGCGATCTCACCACAAACCGGAGATACTTCCTGTGTGACTTGAGTATCGGGATATGAAAGTAAGCATCCTGCAAGTCGACAGACACCATCCAGTCTTCCATGTTCAACGCCAAAAGCACCTGTGCTAGGGTCAGCATCTTGAACTTTTCCTGCTTGAGGAACCAATTCAAGATCCTCAGGTCCAGAATTGGTCTCAAACGACCATCCTTCTTGGGAATCAGGAAATACCTTGAGTAAACTCCTTGACCCCTTTCCTGCTCCGGGACCAACTCCACCGCGCCCTTTAAAAGGAGGACTTCTACCTCCTGTTCTAGCAACAGGAGGTGTTCTTGTGAACAATACGAAGGGCGGGGCGGGATGAGGGGCGGAAACTCCCGAAAGGGAAGGGTGTAGCCTTTTCCCACAACACTGAGAACCCAAGTGTCCGACGTAACAGTCTCCCATTTGGTGAGAAAATGCTGTAATCTTCCCCCTACAGGAGAGGAGTGAGTGGGAAATGGTGGAAGCCTAAGGCTGCTTCCCCTGCTGCACCCCGCCAGAGGATGAGGAAGAGGCAGAGTGCTGCTGAGAGGCTCCCCTGGTGCGGACCCTACCCCTCCCCCTAAAAGATCTATAGGGATGGGAAGAGGCAGGTTGCTGATATCTTCCCCGAAAGGAAGAGGAGGAAGAGCCACGCCCAAATCCACGAAACCTCCTGAAGAATCTGGAAGAGGCCGTGGAAGAAGGAGCTTGGAGTCCCAACGACTTAGCCGTGGCCCTGCTCTCCTTAAAACGTTCCAAGGCCGAATCAGCCTTAGCCCCAAACAGTTTGTCCCCATCAAACGGGAGATCCAACAATGTGGACTGTACATCTGCCGAAAAGCCCGAGTTACGGAGCCAGGCCTGTCTCCTTTCCACCACAGTTGTGCCCATTGCTCTGGCTACCGAGTCGGTGGTATCCAGTCCCGTCTGGATAATTTGGGTCGCAGCAGCCTGGGCATCAGAGACAAGATCCAAAAGACCCTGGGGAAGCTCTGTAAACGAAGAGGAGATGTCATCCATCAGAGCATGAATATACCTCCCCAGGATACAGGTCGCATTAGTGGCTTTTAACGCCAGACTGCAGGACGAAAAAATCTTCTTCGACTGCGCCTCTAGCTTTTTTGAGTCTCTGTCCCCAGGCACCGTCGGGAAAGAACCAGGCGCTGACTTGGACGAACAGGAGGCCTGCACTACCAAGCTCTCCGGCGTAGGGTGCCTAGATAGGAAACCAGGATCAGTTGGAGCCGTCCGATACCTCCTGGCCACGGCTCTGTGAACTGCTGGGGAAGATGCCGGCCTCTTCCACACCTCTAAAACCGGATCCAGCAGAGCGTCATTAAAAGGTAACAGAGGCTCCGCCGCGGCTGAGGCCGGATGCAACACCTCCGTCAAAAGGTTTTGTTTCGCCTCCACCACCGGCAAAGGCAGGTCCAAAAAACTAGCTGCCTTCCGTACCACTGTATGAAAGGAAGCAGCTTCCTCAGTATATTCCCCCGGGGACGAAAGGTCCCACTCAGGGGAAGTGTCCAGCCCACTGGCCGACTCCAGTCCACGCAGCCCATCACCCGAGTCCTCTAGCTCTCCTTCCTCTAGGGCTCGTTGGTACTCCTGCTCTTCTAGTACCCGGAGAGCACGCCTCCTTGAATGCAGTCGTTGCTCAATCCGCGGAGTCGACAATGCCTCCGCCGAAGTCGGAGATCGGCGCCGATCTTCCGAAGCCACCGACGCCGCATCCGGCGCCACGGGTAACTTCGGCGCCGACTGAAGAGCAGCTGAAACAGATGGACCCACCGGAGTCACAGGCCGAAATCTCGACGTCGACGGGATGGAAATCCCTGGGGCCAATCCCTCCGAAGACACCGGAGCGGCCACCGGCGCCGACACTGGCGCCGAGCCCACGTTCCCAAACGGGAGAAAGGGCATAAAGGGTGCCGGCCGAAGAGGCGCAGGATCACCCAAAGAAAAGGCCAAAGGCCCAGCCGGAGCACCCCCTGGAGCCATCTGTTGGAAGATGGCATACATCGCATTCAAGAATGCGGAACTATCGGCTCCAGGGGTGGGAAAAGCCGGATACTGGGGTGCCTGTCTCGGAGGCGACCCCGACGCCGGCCTCGGCGTATGCGCCGGAGAAAACACTTGAGGCTCCAATACCTCAATCACCGACGCCTGTCCAGGCGAAGTTGGTGACGCCGGAGAGGGCAACGGCGTCGAAGGATGCGGCGTCACCGTGGGGCTGACCTCCCATGTCTTTCGGCGCCGATCCGGAGACCTGGAACGAGCCTCCCTTGAATGACGCCGAGATTCTCTACGGCGCCGGGAGTCTCGATGACGCCGATGTCTTGGAGAAGACTTCTTGTGATGCTTCTCCTTTGACTTGGCCATAAACAGCTTCACCTCACGTTCTTTAAGGGCCTTCGGATTCATGTGCTGACATGAATCACAAGTCGAGACGTCGTGGTCGGAGCTCAAACACCAAAGGCAATCGGAATGAGGATCCGTCACCGACATCTTGCCTCCGCACTCACGACAAGGCTTAAATCCAGACTTTCTCTGCGACATTATTTCCACAGAGAAAGAGTACGCAGCAAGATATACACTGTAACCGCAAGAGTAACAGTTGCTCCCTCGAAGATAACCGTTTCGAATGCACGGAAAAAAGGGAACTGACGTCCGCACGTCGTCGAGGACCTCTTATTGCCTGTATGACGTCAGACGGCGTCGCGTGCGAGACAGTGACGTCCTCGTCGACGTGCAGAGACTAGTAAGAAGATTTCCGTCGAATGCTGGCGTCATGGGAGTATTCATGAGGTGAGGAATCCACAGGTAGTTGTATCCATCAGAAACAGGCTGGCGGGAAGGGGGTCAGAATCCCCAGGATTAGCCCAGACGGGGCAAAATCGGAGGGAAACCGCCGGCCCCGGTTTTCTGACCGCGGCTTTACCGCCGCGGTCAGAATGGGCTAGGAAGCACCGCCAGCCTGTTGGCGGTGCTTCTGTCATTCGTGGCCCTGGCGGTCTTAGACCGCCAGGGTCAGAATGACCCCCTAAGTCATCTGAAATGGTCACAAGTGCATTTGCAGGTACAGCTGGTAACCGCATAACACGCCCCATGAGAATTTTAATGCAGGGACAGTACTGTCTTTCAGTTAAGTGTGCTATGCATGCTCATCAGAACAAGTGGCAAAGCATCAAGTCATTTCAATGTTGTAGATTCACACACCTTAGCCATATGAAGCTTTAAAGTTCCATTCATTTGTTCAGCCAATCCAGAGGCTTCTGGTCTGTAACTGCAGTGCAATCATTGCCCAATTTGTAACGCCACACACAACAATTTTATGACATCATTATTAAAATTAGATCCTCGGTCTGATTCCAAAGAAGCTGGGAATCCAAATTGAGGGATCAATTTCCTTAAAAGCAGCTTTGCAACAGTGAGGCTTCATTCCTGCAGGTAGGGTAAGCTTCAACCCATTGTGAGAACACACACACAACACATACCTCAATCCATTTCAAACAGGCATCTCAATGAAATCAAGTTGCATTCAGTTGAAAGGACCTCCTGATCTGCCTGTATGGCTCATAGTAACCACAGTGTGTTACCCTACATTCACCTGTTGATATGTTATACATCTGTGATACACAGCTTCTGCAACCAGTCTGAATCTGGAATTGTACCATGTTTGCCTGAATGTTCTGCTCATGGCATCTCTGCCAATGTATGGCTGACCATAATAATACCTTGCCACTGAAGGAAACAAACTATTTAGCTACACTGCTTATCTTTCACTGGAAACCCAAGCATTGTCTTCATCTCTCTGAGCACAGTCTGCTCCATTCCAGCCTCTACGTTTGTCTTCAGTTACTTATTCCTACAATCTCTTAACCTCTTCCCAGATATAAATTGCTGTCATCAAAAAACGTTGGTTTGTCTCACTGGTACCACTTTCATTGCTCCATTTCTTATTAAAGGATGTGCTTTGGAGTACACAGTACTGGGCCACTTGGTCAGCATAGGCACTGCCTAACAAGATGTAATCACTTGACTTTTGATGTGCTGCACATTTCACAACTGCAATTTTAACAGGCAACTATAATGCTTTCAACAATTGGTAAACTCTGTCACTGATTCAGATAGGTGATCCAGAAAAGGTCATAAAATCTCTCTGGGAACATCACTGTCCAAATTCTGAAACAACACCAAAAATCATATTGACTATCAGTGAAAATGGTGACTTTAATCTGTTCAGAAGCACAGCATGTTGTGGTAAGAGACACTATTTCAACTACTTGGGCAGAAAAGACTCCTTAAAGCCAAACAGCTTCTATCACTCCTGAGACCGTCCAAACTCCATAACCAGCTCTCAAAGTTCCATCATTATCTCTTAAACAGGAGCCATCAACAAACATGACAGAGTCATATTCGTCTAAAGGAGTATCTTGAATATCAGGTATTGGTATAGTGCACAGTTCAGTCACATCGAGACAATCATGCTCCACTTCTTCTTCATGATCATTAACATTTTCTACTGTACTGCGTAAAAGCGTTGCAGGATTCAACACAGTACAACGTTTGATATTAAAATTAGGCAAACCAAAAATCAATTGCTCATAATAGGTAAACAGGCATTGGTTAAATACTCGGTTTTAGTTTGGGTCAAATTGAGTTCAACAGAATGGGGCCCAAAAACATTCAGGGGTAGTTCATGACAATGCCTTCTCACTGTCCGGTGCTGACACCAACGGCAGCAACCGACTTTAAACAGCCAGGCGAAGCAACAGCTACAGGGTCCAGTGTAGCAGAAAAATAAACCACTGGTAAGTTGACCCCTCCGTGTAGCTGTAACAAAACAGAAAGTGCACATCCATCCCTTCCATAACAAAACAAAGAAAAACATTTGTCGTAACCATGCGTTCTCAGAACCAGGGCTCAGCACGGGCTTTCACTCAGCTCAGAGAAGGCTTTCATGCAAGTGTCATCAAATGTTTCAGGATCAGACACCTCCTTGGGTGTCAATTTCAACAAAGATTTGGACAACAATGAAAAACTTGGGCCCCATTGGTGGCAGTAGGTGACCATTCCCAGAAACATTCTGACATCTCTTTGTGTTACAGGTGTATTAACTTGCATGATTGTTGAGATTCTCTCTTGGGACATCTTTCTTGCACTTTTCTGTATGTGTTGACCTAAATATTTCACCTCTCTTTTATAATATTGTAGTTTTGCAGGGGAAACTTTATGGCCGTTTTCACCTTTTAACAGGGCAATTGTATCTCTTCTCGAGGCTTCATGTGAGTTTGATACAACCATCAAGTCATCAATATAATGAAATAGGACTGAATGAAATGGCATTTTAAGGGACTGTAAATTATTTTTCAAGATCTGATTGAAAATGGATGGTGACTTTGTATACCCTGTAGGCGTACAACACCATGAATAAACACAGCTTCCAAATTTAAAAGCAAAAAGGAGCTAACTATCTTCATGAAGTGGAATGGAAAAGAATGCCTGACAGAAGTCGGTGACAGAGAACCATTCCACTTCCCAAGAAATCTGGAACAAAATCACTGCAGGATTCGGTACCACCGCACAACATGGCAACAGCAATCTTGTTTACCTTTCCCAAATCCTGGACTATGCGGTATTTTCCAATGGGCTTCTGCAGTCCCAAAATAGGGGAATTACAGGGACTTCCAATTATTTCTTCCAGGGCACCGTGTTCAACAAAATGTTTAATTAAGGTATAATTCCAGCAATTAAATTTGGGAATTCATATTATAAGGTGGTATCCTTAGAAACACTACATTTGGCTTCACTGTGATTTTTACTGGCTCAACTTCTCTTATGAGTCAAATATCCTTTCCTGAAAACTCCCAACCTCTTGCCATAACTGTCTCTTGTAACTCCTCAGGCAAATCCTTAACTGTCATCATTGGTAACAATGACATGAGAGGATCAATTTCATCAGTGGTGCTGGATGTTAAATCATCACTATTCGTCTGAATGGCTATTCTCTTGTGGGGGCTCCTAATAGAACAATTTAGCTTACACATTAGGTCACGCCGTAACAACCTCACAGGACTTGAATCGCAAACTACAAATTGGTGCTGATCCTCCTATGAGCCTATTTTGACTTGGATATGTTCTGTAATTGGGTTAGATAACTGCTGATTTGCTACTCCTACCACCTGAACCTTTCTTCCTGATAGGGGGACATTTGGTAGTTGTGTGGTTCTGACAGTGGAACACATTGCTCCAGTGTCAACCAGGAATCCAGGAATGAAACATAATTTCCCATAATGTTAGCATTTACATAGGGACCATGTTGATCTACCTCTAAGGATGTTGCTAACATGCAATCCTCCTCATCGGAACTGTCACTGTTGTATGTTTCTGAAAATTCCTCATAACTAAAATCAATTAAAGAGTATTGTGTTACCAACTGATTTACATTTGCTTTTGTTCTCTGATTCATGTTTTGCTGAGGGACCATCACTTGCTGCTGTTGCATTTGGGCTTGAGGAACCTGCATTTGCTTATGGGATTTAGGCGGTCATTACAACATTGGCGGGAAAAGCCGCTTACTGCCGTGCAGAACACCGCCAACACACCGCCGCGCCTGCGGAAATCCGCCACAGCTATTATGGCCCACAGCACGGAATCCGCCAAAATTCAGACACCCACACAAGTCCGCCACACCAAAGGTCAGTGATATACTGGCGAAAACAAAACCTCCACCGTCACGCCAACAGAAATACGCCCACACTATCACGACCCACGAATCCACGCGGCGGTCTTTCAACCGCGGCATTCCATTGGCGGTACACACCGCCGTGCTCAAAATACACACACATTTACAAAACACAGCCACATCGGACAAATCGAAATACACACACCTGATACACATACACACACCACTCCCACATACCCAATACTATATAAAACACACACCCACATCACCCACAAACCCCTACGACCAGAATCACTGAGATAAGGCCAGACAGAGACACCACCATCAACAAACTAGCATCCACAGGCACACAACACCATCACCCACATAACTTCCACGCACCTCACACTACACACCACTACATATCAGCACACTTATCACCACACACACCACCCCATGGCACGGCAAAGACACCCCAGGTTCTCGGAAGATGAGTGCAGGGTCATGGTGGAGGAAATCTTCCGGGTGGAGCCACAGCTATTCGGATCACAGGTGCAGCACACCTCCAATGCTAGGAAGATGGAGCTATGGCGAAGAATAGTGGACAGGGTCAACACAGTGGGACAGCACCCAAGAAATAGGGATGACATCAGGAAGAGGTGGAACGACCTACGGGGGAAGGTGCGTTCCGTGGTCTCAAGACACCACCTTGCGGTTCAGCGGACTGGCGGCGGACCCCCACCTCCTCCCCCACAACTAACAACATGGGAGGAGCAGGTCTTGGCGATTCTGCATCCTGAGTGCCTCTCAGGAGTAGCAGGAGGAATGGACTCTGGTAAGTCAAATCTCTCACTATTTCATCCCCAACCCAACCTGCATGTCATCAGATACCCCCACCCTCACCCTCACCTCCATCACTCCAACTCCTCACAAATGTCCCAATATCACAAACCACACATCCCAACACCAAGCCCTGCATGCAACAACAAAGCATGGACAACCAACACCAAAGCATGCCCACTGCACAAACCCATACACCCCCCTAAACCATCCTCACACAAGGTCCCACACAGGAATGCAAGCACTGGGGTATATGGTCAACCACCCATTGCACACCATGGCACACATAGATGCAATAATCATGCTTCTACACCCCTGCAGGACCCCTACCCAACGTCACCGCACAGGAGAGTCCAGACATGTCCACACCACCAACAGAAGAGGCCCACAGTGATGACAGCAGCTCTGTCCAACTGGATCTAGATGACCAGCCCGGCCCATCGGGGACCTCGGGACAGATGGTTCCCATCACACAGACACAGGCCACTACAGAGCTCCCCCCCTCTGGAAACTCCAGCACAGCACCCACCCAGCGGGCCCATACCTCTGTCCCCAGGACACGTCAAGCAGCAATGTGTCCACCACTACAGGGAACCCAGGCTAACCCACCACCCCAACAACAACAGGGACCTGGGGGCAGTGGCAGTGGGCACACCGTTCAGGGGACAGAGGCACAGGATCACAGGGGAACTGGGAGGGCTGCTGTGCGACAGAGGGAAGACAGGCCAAGTGAACCTACTCTCAACGAGGCCCTCTCCTCCATCATGGGAGCATACCACCACTCCCAGGAGACAATGGCAACGGAACTGGCCAAGTTGCAGGAGACCCTGCGTCTGCAGGACGAACAGTATTTGGGGTTCAGGGAGGAGCTCAGGACCATCGGCTCTGCCCTGGGCACCATTGTAGGGGTGCTGACGGACATTCAAAAGACCTTGAGGGACACCGTGGCACTCCAAGGGGCCCCTGACACTAGCCACGACGATGAAATGCCCACCACCTCCGCCGGCGCTAGTGGACAGGAGGCACCGCCACAGGACCAACACACCAGCACCCCATCCCCTGCAGACGGACCACCACCACGCAAGCGGGCCCTGAGATCCAGGAACAGGACAGAGCAAGATGGCAAGACCCCCGCCAGGAAATAAGACCACCCTGATCGTCCTCCCACTGTCCCACTTTGTTACCCTGTCCAAATCGGAACTGCCCCAGCTCCACTTCCAATGGCCAGATGTGCAATGTACCTGTGAGACTAATAGACTGGACTCTGCCATGGACATTCCTCCACCATCACCCATCCCCATTTCACAACCCCCCTTCATTGTTATGCACTTAAATAAACACCCTTGAAACACTAATAAAACTGGAGTCAGTCAATGATTGTGAACTTTGTATTGTCAATTACAGTGTTAAAAAAGGTTACCCATTGGAAGGCCAACATACCAATGTCACACATCACAAGCCTTTCAAGGGTGCAAGCTGTTGACACGTAGGTTACCACAATAGTGAAACTGAAATGGAAGGGGACAACTCAGTTAACAAATAGGGAGTGAAATGTAGGTACAGGATAGAGGTAGACGTGTGAAAGTTAATAATATGTGAAACATGAAAATGTACTCACCCGTGTCTCACTGAAAATATTGCTGTATGACTGACTCCCTGTTGTCGTTTTCATCTTCATCAGCTTCCTCCTCATCACTGTCCACAGGCTCCCCAGGCTCCCCCGCTGCAACAACACGGTCATCTGGATCATCCTCCTGCAGAAAAGGCACCTGGCGTCGCAATGCCAAGTTATGGAGCATGGAGCAGGCGATGATGATGTCGCACACCTTCTTCGGTGAGTAGAATAGGGATCCACCAGTCATATGGAGGCACCTGAACCTGGCCTTCAGGAGGCCGAAGGTCTGCTCGATCACCCTCCTAGACCGCCCATGGGCCTCATTGTACCGTTCCTCTGCCCTGGTCCTGGGATTCCTCACTGGGGTCAATAGCCATGACAGGTTGGGGTAACCAGAGTCCCCCAATAGCCATACACAGTGCCTCTGGAGTTGACCCATCATATCAGGGATGCTGCTATTCCGCAGGATGTAGGCGTCATGCACAGAGCCAGGGAACATAGCATTTACCTGCGAGATGTACTGGTCTGCCAAACAGACCATCTGGACATTCATGGAATGATAACTCTTCCTGTTCCTGTACATCTGTTCATTCCTGCGGGGGAGGACCAGAGCTACATGGGTCCCATCAATGGCACCTATGACGTTGGGGATATGTCCAAGGGCATAGAAATCACCTTTCACTGTAGGCAAATCCTCCACCTCAGGGAAAATGATGTATCTCCTTACGTGTTTCAGCAGTGCAGACAACACTCTGGACAAGACGTTGGAAAACATAGGCTGGGACATCCCTGATGCCATGGCCACAGTAGTCTGAAAAGACCCACTTGCAAGGAAATGCAGCACTGACAGCACCTGCACGTCAGGGGGGATTCCAGTCGGATGGCGGTTTGGTGACATCAGGTCTGGCTCCAACTGGGTACATAGTTCCTGGATTGTGGCACGGTCAAACCGGTAGGTCACAATGACATGTCGCTCTTCCATTGTCAACAGGTCCACCAGCGGTCAGTACAGCGGCGGATTCTGCCATCTACCAATATGTCCCAACTGCCGGTGCCTAAGAAGGACAACAGCGAAGAATCTGTCAGCATTCCTCCAGGTATGTACCCACAGTCACACACAAGACTACAACAGACAATTAACCCATCCGGGAAAGGTTTTGAGTGTAGGCCTCTGTATGTGTGACGCAGTAGTAATTGAAGCCATGTGGGCCCCTGAAATGGCAGCTGCCTGACCTCTAAACTGGGACAATGGGATTGTGGGGTAACTGTGCTGGCGTTGGACACCGTCGCGGTAGGCGGTCGTAGAGCGCGGCGCAATGCTGCATTGGTTAACATTGGACCCTATGGGTCCCAGGAGCCAATGAACAGGTGCGCCGCCGGTGATGATGCGCACCACCGCGGACGTCACCACCATTTTCTATCTCTTCAATCACTAGATACCTGACCTTCGACAGGAGAGGACCTACACTGCTAGTGCTGCTGTGACCTCGGTCTGGAAGCGACGATGGCTGCTGCGTCTGGGGAAAGGGCCCCTGCCTTCACTGCACAGGAGTTGGAGAAACTTGTGGATGGGGTCCTCCCCCAGTACACTCTACTCTACGGTCCTCCAGACCAACAGGTTAGTACACAGGGAGCACGTTGGATGGGCTAGGCTTGGGTGGAGAGGGCTGGGTGGATGAGGGAAGGGGGCAGAGTACATAGAACAGTTATGCATGGGGATAAATGGGCAACAGGGATAGAGTTGGGAGGGGGCCAATCACAACGACGGTGCAGTAGGTAATGACTGTCCTCTTTCCTTGTGCATGTCATATAGGTCAGCGCCCACCAGAAGAGGGACATTTGGCGTGCCATCGCCAAGGAAGTCTGGACCCTGGGGGCCCACCAGAGACGGGGCACCCACTGCCGTAAGAGATGGGAGGATATTCGCCGCTGCAGCAAGAAGACGGCGGAGGCTTAGCTGGGGATGGCCTCCCAACGTGGGAGGGGTGCCCGTCGCACCATGACCCCCCTGATGTTCCGGATCCTGGCGGTGGCCTACCCGGAGTTGGATGGGCGCTTAAGGACATCACAGCAGACACAAGGGGGTGAGTACTACCTCATCATATGGACTTTGCGTGCAGTAGAGGTGTCTGGGTGGGGGTGGTGGGTTGTGGGCCCCTAGGCCAGGGCGAGTTAGGTAGGCAAGGCCCCTCCGTTATGTAGGCCATGTGGCACTCTACCCCAGCTCAAAACAGAGGGAAGTTGATGTATAGTTGCCCCTTTGCCATCCATGTGGGCAGATTACTACCATTGCCATGTAGGCCATATCCCAGAAATAGCATGTGCAGAGGTCAGGAGCACGGCGTAATGCATGGGGCTGCTGCGTCTGTCTTGTCCGCCAACGGTAGCGGTATGCCATGCACTAAAACTCTCTTTCTTCTGTCTCCCCCCTTTTCCTGCTCTCCCTGTCCTTTTGTACATCAGCATCAACAGGCGGAGGTAGAGTGGCACCGGAGCACGAGGGAGCTGCATCTCACATGGCCATGGAGGGCCACACCACAGACTCTGAATTCACCAGTGGGACGGAGGGCGAGGGGAGCTTCACGTCGGCCACCAGATCCGCAACCAGCGTCACGGACTCGTCCGCCGATGGGAGCTCCCCTGTGGTGGCGACACCACCTGTGCGCCCCACTTCTACAGGTACAGCCGCCACCTCCCCTACCAGCACCGCCCTCTCAGCAGCCCCTCAGCGTGTGTCCCGTGCCCGCTCACCCAGGAGGGTGGGCATCACCTTCGCCCCAGGCACCTCAGGCCCTGCCCCAGTCACCCCTGCTGCCCTCAGTGAGGAGGCCATTGACCTCCTCAGGTCACTCACTGTTGGGCAGTCTACCATTGTGAATGCCATCCAGGGTGTAGAACGAGAGTTGAAACACGGTAATGCATTCCTGGAAGGCATTCATTCTGGTCAGGCTGTCCTTCAGCAAACCCTGCAATCTCTGGCTTCAGCACTGATGGCAGCCATTGTCCCTGTGTCCAGCCTCCCCCCTCCAACCTCCTCCACCCAGACCCAATCCCCTGTACCCCAGCCCATCCCAAGCACACCTACAGACCAGCAGGCACACAAGTCAACACCCAAAAGTAGCTCAAGCAAACATAGGCACCACACACACCACAGGCACTCACACAAGCATCACACCCATACAGACACAGCAACATCCACTGTCTCCACTGTGTCCCCCTCCTCCTCTTCTCCCTCCTCCCTCCCAGTGTCGTCTACACACACACCTGCATGCACCACATCTACAGGCACTAGGACTCGCACCAGAACACCCAGCACCACAAGGCGCTCACCTGCACTCACCACCTCCACTGCCATTTACACGTCCCCTGTGTCCTCTCCCAGTGTGTCTGTGACGCCCCCTCCCAAAGTACAGAAACGCCGGCAATCACTCACCCAACATCCATCCACCTCACGAAAGCCTCCAGTACCTGCACCTGCACCCTAAAAACACCTAAAGTGACACCTCCTACAACCACCTCCTATACCTCCACTCCCAGACCCCCTCAAACTACCCATCCCAGTGTCCGTCAGAAACTGTCCCTCTGTCAAATTGACCTGTTTGCCCCCCCCCCCCCCTCCAGTTCATCAGTCCTGTCGTAGCGCCTCAGCCAAAAAGCCTCCAGTACCAGTGGTGCGTGTTCCAGGTTTTTGGAGTGCACCGTCCACCAGGGCAGGCAGTAGGACCCGGAGCCAAGGCACTGTCAGCCCACCCCCTGTAAAGGCACCGAAATTGGAGAGTTGACGACGGGACCGTGTCAAGACTCCTGGTGGGACAACAAGTGAAATGGGATCGAAGGCGATTGGTGAGTCAGCTGTAACTCCAAAGAAGGTGGGGAAGGTTCCGAGGAAGTCTGCCCAGCCTGTTGTGAGTGTCACGGCGGAGAAGTGTGCAGGAGGGCCAAAGTATCATTACTGGTCAGGAGACCACCGCCAGAGTCAGTGCCCAGGAGGGCCCAAGTATCGTTACTGGTCAGAAGACCACCGCCAGAGTCAGTGCCCAGGAGGGCCCAAGTATCGTTACTGGTCAGGAGACCACCGCCAGAGTCAGTGCCCAGGAGGGCCCAAGTATCGTTACTGGTCAGGAGACCACCGCCAGAGTCAGTGCCCAGGAGGGCCCAAGTATCGTTACTGGTCAGGAGACCACCGCCAGAGTCATTGCCCAGGAGGGCCCAAGTATCATTACTGGTCAGGAGACCACCGCCAGAGTCAGTGCCCAGGAGGGACCAGGATCCCACAGCCCCGCTGGGCGATGATGGAACGTCATGCCACACCCCAATGTCCAGTGTGGAGTTCGTCATGCCACACCCCAATGTCCAGTGTGGAGTTCGTCATGTCACACACCAATGTCCAGTGTGGAGTTCGTCATGCCACACCCCAATGTCCAGTGTGGAGTTCGTCATGCCACACCCCAATGTCCAGTGTGGAGTTTGTCATGCCACACACCAATGTCCAGGGTGGAGTTCGTCATGCCACACCCCAATGTCCAGTGTGGAGTTTGTCATGCCACACCTCAATGTCCAGTGTGGAGTTCGTCATGCCACACACCAATGTCCAGTGTGGAGTTCGTCATGCCACACCCAAATGTCCAGTGTGGAGTTCGTCATGCCACACACCAATGTCAGTATCTGAACCGCCATCTCAGGCTACCGCTGAACAGTCCATAGCCAGCCATGGCAAAGCACCGCTGAACAAGGCCAAGACCGCCATGGTGAAGACCGCTGAACAGTCCATAGCCAGCCATGGCAAAGCACCGCTGAACAAGGCCAAGACCGCCATGGTGAAGACCGCTGATCAGGGCAAACACCGTGTGGGTATGAATAGGCCTCCACATCAGGCATCCTTCTCCCATGTGCAGCTGGGATAGTGACAGGACAGGAACTTTCACGGGGAGACTCATCCAGTCTGACCACCAGTCCCACCCAGTACCAGTTGAGAACTGCATCTACTTGCGTCAATGTGGCTTTGCACTCTCCAGGATGGTCCAGTGGGCAACCCACCCACTGTAAATACTTGAGAGACTGTGGCTTTGCACTCCCCAGGATGGCACAGTGGGCAAGCCACCCACTGTAGAGACTTGAGAGACTGTGGCTTTGCACTCCCCAGGATGGTCCAGTGGGCAACCCACCCACTGTGTAGACTTGAGAGACTGTGGCTTTGCACTCCCCAGGATGGCACAGTGGGCAACCCACCCACTGTAAAGACTTGAGAGACTGTGGCTTTGCACTCCCCAGGATACATCAATGGGCATGGAGCCCCGTCGTGGATCTGGCTTTGTAGTCATGTGGCTGAGGTGCCCCCCCTTCTCTTCCCCCTGAGGTGCCTGTAGTGTTTCAATCTGATGCCCCGGCAGTGTTCTCTCGGATTTTGGTCAGGTATCTATTGTGGGCCTCGCCCATGCATTTTTGGACTGTTGGTGCACGGACATTGTTGTGTTCATATCTGCACTACTTCTTGTATTGTATATATAAATATGACAGATTTCGAGATATGATTCAGTCTATTTTTATATGACATGTATATTGGCACATTACAATATTTGAACGGATCTCGCTTTGTCTTTGCATTCTTCCGGGGGGATTGTGGGTTGTTAATGTGATATTTTTGACTGCATTGGTGTGTATGTTGTAATATGCGAGGGTGGGGGTGTTTGGTGGGTGTCCCCCTAACGTTTGCCTCCCCGTGTCGTAGATGCAGTACTCACCGGTATGTTCTGCGCCTACGTCGCTGTTGTTCGTACAGGAGCAGAAAGACAAGGGCAGGTAGTATTTGGAGTTCCGGCTCCATGGAGTCGTCGTTCTTCGTGGAGTGTGTTGAGGTGTGCGTTTTCCCATAGCAAAGGCAGTTTCCGCTGTGTTTTTATCCACGGTGAATCCGCCCCGGAAAAGGTGGCGGATTGGTGTGTTGTAATAGTGTGGGCGGTACTTTGTCTCCCGCCTGTCTGTTGGCGGTGACCGCCACGCTGTTTGTCTGTACCGTCGTGGTGGGCGAAGTGTTAAAGTGGCTGTCTTTGTTGGCGGTTACCGCCAGGGTCGTAATTCCATTTTTTTTTTCACCGGCCTGTTTGCGGTATTACCCCACCTTTTACACCGTCCGCCAGGGTTGTATTGACCACCCAAGTATCTCAACGGGCATGAATGCATAGGCTCGAAAGTCGAACCCATCAGAAATGTCAATACCAGATTCAAGTCCCACTGAGGCATAAGAAAGGGCGTGGGAGGAAACTTATTAACTAAACCCTTAATGAACCTATTTACAATCGGAGATTTAAATAAAGAAGGTTGGTCCGGAAGGCAAAGAAAATCCGACGGAGCCGCCAAATAACCTTTAACCGTAGCTACCGTACAGCCTTTCCTTGCTAAATCAAGAGCAAACAAAAGAATATCTGAAAGGTGGGCCTTTAAGGGATCTTTTTGATTCTCTCCACACCAAACCACAAAGTTTGCCCACCTACCGGCATAAATGGATTTAGTGGAGTGTCGCCTGGACGATAGAATAATATCCACTACATCCGGTGGGAGAGAAAAGGAACTCAGGTTGCCCCGTTCAATCTCCAGGCATGAAGGTGCAGGCTCTGGAGGTGGGGGTGTAGAACCTGCCCCTGCAACTGCAAGAGGAGGTCTGCCCTGAGCGGGAGACGGAGCGGAGGGCACTGAGAGAGTTGAAGCAGGTCTGTATACCATACTCTTCTCGGCCAGTCCGGAGCCACCAAGATGACCTGGGCCCGGTCTTGACGAACCTTCCTCAGAACCTGAGGAATCAAGGGTATGGGGGGAAATGCGTAAAGCAACTGGCCGCTCCAGGACAACTGAAATGCATCCCCCAACGCTCCTTGCAATGGATGCTGGAGGCTGCAGAACAACGGGCAGTGCGCGTTCTCTTGAGTGGCGAATAAATCCACCTGAGGCGTACCCCACATCCCGAAGATGTAGAGGACCAGGTCTGGATGGAGACGCCACTCGTGATCTACTGAGAAGTGACGACTGAGACCGTCCGCACGTACATTCATTACTCCGGCCAAATGATTTGCTATTAAGCAAATCTGATGGTCCTGAACCCAAGACCAGAGCCACAGAGCTTCTCTGCAGAGAAGGTACGATCCTACTCCTCCCTGCTTGTTTATATACCACATCGCGGTGTTGAAGTAAGCCTCAGCAAGGCCTACTAGTGCAAGGGGTTCACCTTTCTCTGCACAAAGTCCTCAGACCATGTAGGAAGAAGTTGGCACAGAAACTGGAATAAAAGACAAAAGTTTATTAACCTCATGAGGTGGTACTACAGTTCAGACAGCACCCTTGGGTAATGTCTGAAGTAGCACACTGAACTGAAAGAGCATGGTCCTTTTATACCCACACAGGGGCTAAAAGGAGATGGTACAATTATGGAAACAAGACTTGTATACATGTAAGGTCATGTGGAAAATGCACAGTCGACAGGTTGGAGGAGCTAACAGTTTCCAAGGACTAACAGCTGCAGACCTTACTGAGCATGTGCGAAAGTAAGAGATGCTAAATATAACTTGTCACTAGGCAGATTTCAAGAGCAGTTAACAGAAAGGTAGGACAGAGCACATGGTGAGCACATGGCAGCATGTAGCAGAGAAAATGGCTGCCATGAATACAAAATGGATTCCGCAAAATGTTCACAATAGTTACTAAATACAAGATGTCTTCTGCTAATGCTTAATCTAATCACTGCTAAATTACAACAGACGACCCTTTCAGCATTAGCTGAAGACATTCGTCTTTCTGGGATAATCTAAATATTCATCTTGTATATTTATGCTCATCATTTCAGCTATTTCCTTATCTAACATATGTTGTGCCTTCATTTCTGTAATATTTTTTTTGGTAGGCATACAAGCAGTAATACACATGGAGCAGAACATTGGACCACACTGAATACAGATACAGCATGTAAAAAATATTGCAATTATTACACACAGGACCTTCCAACAGGTAGTTGGTAATATCCATAGTTACCACAAACAAAATATGTATTATGTGAAGCTGTAAAACTACTATTATTTACACTCTCAATAGTTAAAATCAAGGTACAATCGCTTATTCCTACTGGAATTCGTCCAATGCTTCGTATACATAAATCTGCTTTAGTTTTTGTAACAGAAATCACAAATTGTTCTTTCTTGTCAGAGTCTCGTATATTTGTGAAGACATATGGTATTGAAACATTGTCCGGTTGATACTCTTCCGATTCCCATTTAGTTCCTTTAGCTTGGGGATACCCATCTTTGTCTTGGTAGCATACTTTATGAAGGCGAAAAAGAAGTCCGCCCTCCGTACGTTTTCCTGATGCAAACAAAAGCATGTACCAAGCTTGACAAGAACCATTGTGTGAAAAAGGAAGAGGAATGAAAGGTGTTCCTCCTTTCTTTTGATGCGCAGGTATCATTCCACATACCCAACAGTTAGTAGTATTTGTAGCATTATGAGTATGATGCAACATCTGAATGAAAGTATTATTGAAATACGATTGACGGTGCTTCTGCTCCTGATAGGGAAGCGTAAAGTAATAGTGATCCTCTGGTACTGGAGTAGTGGCAACAAAAAACTCACGAGCAGGAGACTTCTTTTCAATAAACCAGGTGATTGTTGCTGTAACCACCAAAACAACAACAAACCCCATAATACTAATGATCAATTTGTTATTCATTTTAGCAACAGTGATAATCGACCCTTTCAGAAATGAATTAAAAACAATCGTTGGAGCTCTTATCCCTGGGCAGCCGCTGATTTCTTCACCACGGGCCAAGACGGGTGTCACTACTCTAATGCACGGCTGATCCACCCCCCTTGCCACATTGGCTCTCTGTTTCACTAACCCAGGGCGGTAGCTCAACCAGTCTTTTCAAAACAATTTTCAGATTCTTTCCTTGGTCTCAAATTATATCGCGACACTCCAGAAGTCGTATGGTCCGGGAAGACCTCTGCAGATTCGTCAGGTGATATAGCACGGCCTTTCTCCGTAGTCAAAATCTCTCGATGATCGGTCAGCACAGCAGGTTCCACCAAGGTAGGTAGCACTGTCTTGCAGTGAGTACTATGGACCCAATTCTTTCGGTTCGTCACTCGAACTGCTGTCCTCGTCGCAAGGAGCACCTGTTCTGGGCCTCGCCACCTTGGTTCCAAGCTGCTTGATCTTTCAAAAGACTTAATCATCACCTGGTCACCAGGTCGGAGTTCATGGCCTTCACCTGTAGATCTGTCAGGAAGTGCTTCTCGAACCTGTTGATGAATAGAAACCAAATTGTCGGTTAACTGTGCCAAATAATCATTCATCAGGACACAAGGTACATCGTATACAGATTTTGGTTTAGGAACTCCCCAAATATTCATTGGTCTCCCAAATACTACTTCATAGGGGCTAAGGCCAAGTCGGGAGTGTGGCACTGACCTAATAGACAATAATGCCAATGGTAATGCATCTAGCCAAGTTAAGGATGTGGAAGCCTGTATCTTCGCTAATTTCAGCTTCAATGTAGCATTATACCTTTCCACCAACCCTGCTGATTGTGGGTGGAAAACCGCATGGAACTTCTGTTTGATCCCTAATCCTTTCAGGACATACTTAATAACTTCCCCAACAAAATGAGGTCTGTTATCACTCCATAAAAGTCTGCAAACACCAAACCTAGGGAAAAATTCTTTCAAAAGCACCTTCGCTGTGGTAATGGCAGTATTATCCTTTGTGGGGTACGCCTCTATCCATTTACTGAAGGCACAAACCACCACCAAGACATACTTTAAATTGTTGCAGCGTTCAAGCTGAATATAATCCATTTGTAGAACTTCAAAAGGTGCAGTTGGTGTAGCAAACCCTCCTGCAGGAGTACGTGTCCCTTTTCCAGGATTGTATTGTAAGCAGATCAAACAAGACTGTACTACTCTCTTAGCTGTACTGGAAATTTCTGGATGCTCCCAAACTTGCGTAAGCAACTTCGTTATTGTTGAAGCTCCAACATGTGCCAGCCCATGTGCCATCTGAACCATAGGTTGTACAAAAGCTATAGGCAATTTCCATTTATCCATCTGCTTATTCTGCCAACAGCTCTCATCATCCAATTCTCCATCTTTAGACCATTGCTCACGTTCTTTCACAGAAGCAGATTTCTGTATATCTAATACGTCTTGTCTAGCATTATGCCAACATTCAGCTTGTGACTTCACTACATACATAGAAGTAGTACTTCGCTGCATCACAGTCTCACGTGCTACACGGTCTGCAAGAGCATTACCTTGCCCTATCTTATCGGTCACTTTCTTATGTGCACTACATTTCACAATGGCTAGTTTATTTGGATATGTCAATGCAGTCAAGAGGTTATGCACTAATTCTCCATGCATTATCTGCATCCCGTGGGATGTGAGAAAACCTCTCTCCTTCCAAAGCAAACCAAAATCATGAGCTACTCCAAAAGCATAGCGGCTGTCTGTGTAAATGTTCACACTTAAATCAGTACTAAGCTCACATGCTCGTGTCAAAGCTATTAGTTCAGCTACTTGAGCTGACTTCTGTGGTATACGATCTGTCTCCACTACCGTGTGTATTGTGGTGATTGCATATGCAGCTGAGGTCGTACCATCTGGCAACTTCAAACAAGACCCATCAACCCACAGTTCCCCGTCTACATCTAAAAGGGGCGTATCTTGTAAATCAACACGACCCTTTGTCTGTTCTTCGGTAAGGAATATACAATCATGTGTTTCTTGTGACTGAGGCTGAGTCACCGGATATGGCAACAAAGTAGCTGGATTTAGTGTCGCACATCTCTTCAGTGTAATGTGAGGAGCCAACAATGTCAACTCATAACCTGTCATACGGGCGCTAGTTAAATGTTGTGTCTTTGTTTGATTTAAAAGAGCATCAACCGCATGGGGTACTAGCACCAACAGCTTATGTGACAAAACTATCCCTTCACTCTGACGTATTGAGACAGCTGTTGCGGCAACTGAACAAAAACACCCAGGCAACGCTCGAGCGACAGGATCAAGTACTGCTGAAAAATATGCACAGGGACGCTGCTTATTGCCATGTGTCTGCACTAAAACTGACAATGCACATCCATCTTTCTCGTGTACGTAAAGTGCAAAAGGCTTCATGTAATCTGGAGTACCTAACACTGGTGCAGAACAAAGGGCTTGTTGCAGCTGCCGGAAAGCAGTCTCACATTCATCTGTCCATGGGCATTGGAGTATCTTTAGTAAAAAGTGCTAGCAAAGGTTTGGCAATGTGTGAAAACCCTAATATCCATTGCCTACAAAAAGAAGTAAGACCAAGGAATGCACGAACATCTTTCTGAGTAGAAGGTACTGGTGTGTCTAAAATTGCTTGAATACGATCTGATGTAAGTGCACGGCCCTCCTTAGACAAAAGGTGACCTAAATAGGTTACCTTTGGTCTACAATATTGCAATTTATTTCGTGACACTTTATGATGGTGTGAAGCAAGAAAAGAAAGTAAGGACAAAGTGCACTTTTCACATTGCTCCGGGGTATCAGCTGCCAACAAAATATCATCAACATATTGTATGAGAGCCACACCTTCAGGTAAAACAAAAGAATCAAGGTGTCCAAAGTCATAGTACAAGAACTAATTGCTCCCTCAACTTCCTCATAAAAGGCGGCTGGATTTTTCCGCGGGTCAGGTAATGCTGTTTTAAGTGCCATTACATCTGCCCTATTCCAAGGAGTATACACCCAATTATAAATAAAATAACCCTTAGCATCAACAGAAGTTTTATCATCATTTGTACCCAATCCTTTAGGAGGAACATACAAAGGCGCGGCCTGCCGCATTGGTTTCGCGTGAACTATCATAATCTTATCTGTTTCAAAGATGGAAGCTTGCGCCCCTTCGGTCTGAGATGCTCGTGCAACTGCGTCCGCAGCCCCTTTCTCTTCTTGCAAACGGACTGCCACAATACGTAATTTCATTAAAAGCCTGATTGCATCAGCCACCTGGGAGAAAACAAAAAGACCATCACGCATTTGCTTATGATCAGCTGCTACATCATCGGGCTCTAACTCATCAGAAAATTTCCGATATAGTTCAATAACTTCTGAGCCAAATGCCTCAGTAAAATATAGCTGCTCCTTTTCCGTCCACCCTTTCATGTTGTCTAAAAGTTCAGAAGCAGAAACAACGCTACAAATTGTTTTATGAGCAATAGATCTAAGCTCAGACGCACGGTCAGCAGGCAGCACGGAGCGACTGTCCCGCATCTTCTGTTGCTCCGAACTGGAGACCTCAGCTAACTCATGAGGGGCAGAAGGAATGACATACGGAGGTGGAGGACGATCTAGTAACAATAAATCATCATGTGGTTTATTAAGGATAGGATAGAGAGGTTGCCTAACAGTGTAATGGCCAGTTACCTGTAGCTTACGTTCTTTCTCTTCTAGCTCCTTTAAGTCATTTATTTATTTATTTCTCATTTCCAATGCTTTCACATATACATTCTTCCGCTGCTCTTTCTCAAGCAAGGCTTGCTCACGCTTCACTCGTCCACACGCTTCTTTCTCCCACATTCGTACACAGTCACACATATCTTGCCTAGACTTTCGCTTACACATACATTGTTCCACATACTCAATCTTTCACAAATCAAATGACCCATGCATAGGCCAACGTAACTAAGGATCCGCGCGGGTGTATTTATTCCATAATGTGCTGTACATTATAGAAGAAAGACCATGTTTAACATACATATCTCTATTTGGCGTCCCCTCTGGGGGTGCCGGTTGCGATTCTTCCAGTATCAAATTGGTACCATTACAAAAGCAACACATCCTACGAAGTGCGCTAAAAAAAGGCATGCCAAAAATAGTGCAGAATATGCAATATTATAATCAAAGTAGCACTTAAGGTGCCGTTCAAATCAAAATTAAATTGGAGAAAATTCTCCTCATTACCTGCCTATATAAATTGCAATTTATATATCAAATCCAAAGAATACAAATTGACTAGTCACCCAAATCACAAGAGCCACAGTAAGTAGTGCTAAACTACATTACCAAACACAGGCATCAAAACCCACAGCAAGTGCCGTAAAACGGCTCTTACCAATCACAGGGTGTCCAGGTTCCAACTGCCAAGTTCTAAAATCGACCAAATGGTCACTGCATGACGAATGAACAAAAAGGATCTCAGTCGAGGACCGGTGCCACCTGGATGGTCAAGTCAGAAGGAAGGGAAAAACGCTGTGGTTGCCAAGATTCGGGTCTCCTCAGGCATTGATCGTCCGCAGCGAGATCCCAATCCTTCGTCGCGACCAATCCGTTGGGCATCCGAGTCGCCGATGAGTCCCTGTTCGGGCGCCAATTTGTTGAAGTAAGCCTCAGCAAGGCCTACTAGTGCAAGGGGTTCACCTTTCTCTGCACAAAGTCCTCAGACCATGTAGGAAGAAGTTGGCACAGAAACTGGAATAAAAGACAAAAGTTTATTAACCTCATGAGGTGGTACTACAGTTCAGACAGCACCCTTGGGTAATGTCTGAAGTAGCACACTGAACTGAGAGAGCATGGTCCTTTTATACCCACACAGGGGCTAAAAGGAGATGGTACAATTATGGAAACAAGACTTGTATACATGTAAGGTCATGTGGAAAATGCACAATCGACAGGTTGGAGGAGCTAACAGTTTCCAAGGACTAACAGCTGCAGACCTTACTGAGCATGTGCGAAAGTAAGAGATGCTAAATATAACTTGTCACTAGGCAGATTTCAAGAGCAGTTAACAGAAAGGTAGGACAGAGCACATGGTGAGCACATGGCAGCATGTAGCAGAGAAAATGGCTGCCATGAATACAAAATGGATTCCGCAAAATGTTCACAATAGTTACTAAATACAAGATGTCTTCTGCTAATGCTTAATCTAATCACTGCTAAATTACAACAGCGGTAGGAAGGCGGTAGGAAAGCCTTGAGCGCCAAACGTACCGCCCGCAACTCCAACAGATTGATATGCAACATATGTTCCGCTGGAGACCAATGACCCTTGATCTCCAGGTCCCCCAGATGAGCTCCCCACCCTAGAGTGGAAACATCCGATATTACTGTGGCCACAGGAGGTGGTAGTGAAAACGGTTTTCCTTGGGAAAGGTTGCCGTCCACTGTCCACCAATGAAGATCCGCTGCAGCGTCCCTGGAGATCTTTATTGAATCCCCAAGATCTCCTCTGTGCTGGAACCACTGCCTGTGGAGGCACCACTGAAGAGCCCTCATATGCCAGCGAGCGTGAGTGACCAACAGAATGCAAGAAGCAAACAGACCTAGCAGGCGTAAGACCTTGAGGACTGGAACTGCCGCTCCAATTTGAAACATTGAAATCAGTGCCTGAATGTCCCGAACCCGCTGAGGCGGGGGGTAGGCCCGATACAATGTTGTGTCCAGTACTGCCCCTATGAACAGGAGGTGTTGAGAGGGCTCCAGGTGAGATTTGGGTACATTTACTGAAAAACCCAGATCGAACAACAACTGAGTTGTCATTCGCAGATGAGACAACACAAGCTCCGGAGTCTTGGCTTTGATCAACCAATCGTCCAGGTAGGGAAAAACCGCTACCTCCCTCCTTCTGAGATGTGCTGTAACAACCGCCATCACCTTCGTAAAAACCCGAGGTGCTGAAGTAAGTCCAAACGGAAGGACCGCAAACTGGTAGTGTTGCGTCCCGACCACAAACCGGAGATACTTCCTGTGAGACTTGATTATTGGAATATGAAAGTACGCATCCTGCAAGTCGCCAGACACCATCCAGTCTCCTTCGTTCAACGCCAATAGTACCTGCGCTAGGGTCAGCATTTTGAATTTCTCCTGTTTGAGGAACAAATTCAAAATCCTCAAGTCTAGAATCGGTGTTAGGCGACCGTCCACTTTGGGAATCAGGAAATATCTTGAATAACACCCCTGACCCCTTTCCTGCAACAGCAACAGCACCAACTCTATTGCGCCCTTTGACAACATGGTCATGACCTCCTGTTGCAACAACAGAAGATGGTCTTCTGAACAAAATGAGGGACGGGGGAAAAGGAGGAGGGACTCCTGAAAGGGGAGAGCATATCCTTTTTCCACAATTGTTAACACCCACGAGTCTGTTGTAATGGACTCCCACTTTTGGAGAAAAAGACTCAATCTTCCCCCTACAGGAGAAGTATGGACAATAAAGTGGGGGAAACTAGGGCTGCTTCTGCTGTTGTCCACCGGAGGAGGAGAATGAAGATGAAGGCTGCTGGGATGGCCCTCTAGCTCTACCCCTAACCCGCCCTCTAAAGGCACGATAGGGCGTATTGGCAGCTTGCTGGGCCAAGTATTGGGACCTCCGAAAGGCAGAGCCACGTGTAAACCCCCTAAACCTTCGAAAAGGTCTATAAGATGCTGCAGCAGAAGTCTGTAAGCCCAAAGACTTAGCTGTTGCCCGACAGTCCTTAAACCGTTCAAGGGCAGAATCAGCCTTGTCTCCAAAGAGCTTTTCTCCATCGAATGGTAGATCCATTAAGGTGGATTGAACGTCCGATGAAAATCCAGAGGACCTTAACCAGGCATGCCTCCTAGTAGCCACAGATGTTCCCATGGCCCTGGCTACCGAATCAGACGTGTCCAGGCCAGACTGTATAATTTGTTGTACAGCCGCATGCGAATCCATAAAAAGAGACCCAAATGACCTTTGCATCTCCTGTGGCAGATCCTTGGCCATCTCTTTAGCGGAGTCCATAAGGGCGTGGACATACCTGCCCAGCACACAGGTTGAATTAGTAGCCTTGAGCGCCATACTACAGGATGAAAAGATCTTCTTCGAAGACTGCTCCATCCTCTTGGATTCCCTATCAGTTGGGACTCCTGGGAATGTTCAAGGAGCAGACTTCGCGGAGCAAGACGCCTGGACTATTAAACTTTCAGGAGTCGGATGTCGTGACAGGAAAACCAGATCTCCTGGTGCGCCCCTATGTCTCCTCGACACTGCCCTGTTCACTGCAGGAGTCGTAACTAGCTTCCTCCACAAGTCCAATATAGGCTCAGTTAAAGCCTCATTGAAAGGCAGCAAAGGATCAACACTGGACGCAGAAGGATGCAACACCTCTGAGAGCAGGTTAGTTTTCACCTCCGCCACAGACGAAGGCAAGTCCAGAAACTCTGCTGCCTTCCTTACCACCATATGGAAGGATGCGGCCTCTTCTGTAAACTCCCCCAGAGACGCAAATGTCCCACTCCAGGGAAGCATCCAGCCCACTTGCAGTGGCCAGACCTTGGAATTCATCCGAAGGCTCAATCTCACCTTCCTCCAGCTGTCTGTATTCTTCCTCCTCCAAAAGTCTTAAAGCCTTCCTCCAAGACCGAAGATGAGTCTCCAAAGCCGGCGTCGACAAAGAATCCATCGACGCCGAAGACTTCGAACCTCGGAAAGGCCCAGGAAAGGCCCAGGAAGAGATGGGTGACTTCTAGCCTCACCCGGCGCCGACACGGAGTCCAACGATGACCTCCGTGGAGTTGTTTGGCAGGAAGGCGATGGAGCCGGTCCGGAAGGAGACATCATCGACGTCGAATGGCGCGGCAATGGCGTCGGCTGACGCGATGGTGGAGCCACCGTCACAGGTGGTGAACTCCCACAAGGAGATACCCTCGGCGTCAATCCGACACCCTCCGCTGGACAAAAGGGCATGAATGGAGCCGCCTTATACGGCGCCGGAGAGCCCAAATCAAATGCCAATGGCCCTGTGGGACCCGCCGGTGAACCAGTAGGGGCCATAGATTGAAAAACGGCATACATTGCATTAAAAAATGCAGCCGGATCCGCCCCTGGAGCCGGAGCCAGGAAAGCAGGATACTGCTGAGTCGAGGACTGCTGTACATCAGGCTCCCTCGACGCCGGCGAAAATTGAGGGCTATGATGAGCAACCTCAAAGACAGACTGCGCCGGCGACAACGCCGGACTCCTGGGCTGAGGCGTCACAGTAGGGCTCATCTCCCATGTCTTCTGGCGTCGAGAAGACCGAGACCTCGACCGGCTCCGCTCCGACCGGCGCCGAGAGTCATGACGGCACCGTGAATCATGATGACGTCGCTTCTTATGCTTTTTTGGTGAAGCATGGGAGGAATCCCTCTTATGGCCTTCTTCTTCGCTTTCGCTAGAAAAAGCTTCGTCTCACGCACTTTTAGAGCCTTAGGGTTCATACTCTGGCACGATGAGCATCCTTCAACATCATGCTCAGAACTAAGGCACCAAGTACAATCCGAATGGGGGTCGGTCACTGACATCCGACCCCCACACTCTCTACATGGCTTGAAACCAGACTTCTTTGGAGGCGACATTGTAACCACCAAAAGACGCAACAGTAATCAACGAGCCAGGAAGAAAAACCATTGGCGTCGAAGGCATGGAAAAAAGGAAAACTGACGTCAGTACGCCGACGAGGACCTCTTATTGGCACGTTGACGTCAGACGGAGTCACGTGGAGCTGTGCCATTATGACGTGCTCGTCGACGTGGACAGCTAGGAAGAAGGCTTTCCTTCGGATGCTGGCGCAAGGACGAATTCATAAGGTGAGGAATCCACAGGTAGTTGTATCCAGCAGAAATGGGAGATGTACTGGTCGGCCAAACATACCATCTGCACATTCATGGAATGATAACTCTTCCGGTTTCTGTATACCTGTTCACTCCTGCGGGGGGGACCAAAGCCACACGTGTCCCATCAATGGCACCTATGATGTTGGGGATATGTCACAGGGCATAGAAATCACCTTTCACTGTAGGCAAATCCTCCACCTGAGGTAAAACGATGTAGCTCCGCATGTGTTTCAGCAGGGCAGACAACACTCTGGACAACACGTTGGAAAACATAGGCTGGGACATCCCTGATGCCATGGCCACTGTTGTTTGAAATGACCCACTTGCAAGGAAATGGAGCACTGACAGCACCTGCACTTGAGGGGGATTCCTGTGGGATGGCGGATAGCTGACATCAGGTCTGGCTCCAGCTGGGTACACAGTTCATGGATTGTGGCACGGCCAAGCCTGTATGTGATGATCACATGTCTTTCCTCCATTGTCGATAGGTCCACCAGCGGTCAATGCACCGGAGGATGCCGCCTTCTCCTCACATGTCCCTGCGGACGGTGCCTATGAAGGACAACAGGGAGCACAGAGTCAACCAACTCAGAGGTACGTACCCACAGCTTACACAGAACACGAATCATAATCCGAAAAGTGGCCTGTATGTGTGTAGAGTCTAGGCCTAGGTATGTGTGACACAGCTACAAATAAAGCCATGTGGGCCCCTGAAATGGCGACTGCCTGACCTCTAAAGTGGGACAATGGGATGTGAGGTAACTGCGCTGGCATTGTACAACGTTGCGGTAGGCGGTCGAAGACCGCAGCGCAATGCTGCATTGGTTAACATTGGACCCTATGGGTCCCAGGAGTCAATGACGATGTACGCTGGCGGTGACGGTACACACCCCCGCGGACGTGACCGCCATTTTCTATCTGTTCAATCACTCTATACCTGATCTTTGACAGGAGAGGACCAACACTGCAAGTGTTGCTGTGATCTCGGTCTGGAAGAGACAATGGCTCGAGTGTCTGGGGAAAGGGCCCCTGCCTTCACATCGGAGGAGTTGGAGAAACTCATGGATGGGGTCCTCCCCCAGTACACGCTACTCTACAGTCCTCCAGACAAACAGGTAAGTACACTGGGAGCATGCTGTATGGGCTATGCCTGTGTGGAGAGGGGTGGATGTAAGAAGGAAGGGGGGAGAGTGCGGCGTGCATGAAACGACGGTGAGTGCATGTGCCACATGCCAAGGGCAGGGATGGGGGCCAATGACTGTGACGGTGCAGTTGGTAATAAGTTTCTCTTCCCCCTTTACAAATCATGTAGGTCAGCGCCCACCAGAAAAAATATATTTGGCGTGCCATCGCCAAGGACGTCCGGACCCTGGGGGTCTACCACAGACGGAGCACCCACTGCCGGAAAAGATGGGAGGAAATTCGCCGCTGGAGGAAGAAGACGGCGGAGGCTCAGCTGGGGATGGTATCCCAACGTGGGAGGGGTGCCCGTCGCACCATGACCCCCCTGATGTTCAGGATCCTGGCGGTGGCGTACCCAGAGTTGGATGGGCGCTTGAGGGCATCACAGCAGCCACAAGGGGGTGA
Source organism: Pleurodeles waltl (assembly GCF_031143425.1). Lineage (NCBI taxonomy): Eukaryota > Metazoa > Chordata > Amphibia > Caudata > Salamandridae > Pleurodeles > Pleurodeles waltl. Next base: position 894,419,715 of record NC_090444.1, read on the forward strand.
GTACACTCTCATCCTGCTGATTTAGCGTGCAGTGGAGGTGTCTGGGTGGGGGAGGTGGGCTGTGGGTTTCCCTAGGCCAGGGCGAGTTTAGTAGGCAAGGACCCTCCGTAAGGCAGGCCATGTGGCCTGCCTAGAGTGCCAAGTACACCTAGTCATGCCCCTGTGGCATCCATGTGTGGAGATGTCGTCCATAGCCTAGTAGGCCATGTCCCAGGGATTGCACAGTGGAGCCCAAGAGCGCGGCGTAGTGCAGGGGGGCTTCTGTGTCTGTCGTGTCCACGGTAGCGGTAATGCATGCACTCAACATGTCTTTCTTCTTTCGTCCCCTCCCTTTTTGTGGTATCCCTGTTCTTGTGTGTATTAGCATCATCAGGTGGAGGAGCAGTGGCACCGGAGCACGAGGGAGCTGCATCCCACATGTCCATGGAAGGCAAAACTACGGACTCGGAGTTCACCAGTGGGACGGAGGGGGAGGGGAGCTCCACAGCGGGGACAGGAGCTGACACCAGCGACACGGACTCGTCCTCTGATGGGAGCTCCCTTGTGCTGGCAGCAACATCTGTGTCCCCGCATCTACAGGTACAGCCGCCACCCCCCCTACCAGCACCGCCCTCCCAGCAGCCCCTCAGCCTTTGCCCCGTGCCAGCTCACCCAGGAGGGTGGGCATCACCTTCGCCCCAGGCACCTCAGGCCGTGCCCCAGTCACCCCTGCTGCCCTCAGTGAGGAGGCCATTGACCTCCTCAGGTCCCTCACTGTTGGGCAGTCTACCATTTTGAATGCCATCCAGGATGTAGAAAGGCAGTTGCAACAAACAAATGCATTCCTGTAGGGCATTCATTCTGGTCAGGCGGCCCTTCAGCAAGCTTTTCAGACTATGGCCTCAGCACTATTGGCAGCCATTGTCCCTGTATCTAGCCTCCCCCCTCCAACTTCCTCCACCCAGACCCAATCCCCTGTACCCCACCCTATCCCAATCACACCTTCAGACCGGCATGCACACACCTCAACACACAAGGGAAGCTCAGGCATACATAAGCACCACACATCCCACAGGCACTCACCCAAGCATCACACACATGATGACACACCAGCATCCACTGCCTCCACTGTGTCCCCCTCCTCCTCGTCTCCCTCCTCCCTCCCAGTCCCGTCTACACTCACACCTGCATGCACTACATCTACAGCCACTACTGCCATCACCAGCACACACACCACCAAACCCCGCTCATGTGCAGTCACCACCCCCACTACCATCCACACGTCCCCTGTGTCCTCTCCCAGTGTGTCTGTGACGCCACCTCCCAAGATACACAAACGCAGGCACATACCCACCCAACAGCCATCCACCTCACGACAGCTTCCAGCGCATGCACCTTCACCCAAAGTCACCAAACGAACACCTCCTACAACCACAACCTCTTCCTCCACTCCCAAAACCCCTCCAGCTACCCGTCCCAGTGTCTCCCAAAAACTTTTCCCGTCCAACCTTGACCTCTTTCCCACACCTCCCCCACCCCGTCCGTCTCCTAGGTCCCGACTCTCCAGGTCCCAACCTAGCACCTCAGCCACAACATCTCCGGGACCAGTGGTGCCTGTAGTCACCAGAATCTGGAGTGCACCGGCCACCAGGGCAGCCAGTGTGGCACAGAGCCACAGCACGGACAGTCCCCCACCTGTCAAGCATCAGAAGTTAGCCAGTGCCCGGCGGGAGAGGGGGAAGGCTCCAGCCACCAAAGCCGCTCCCAGGGGTCCCGGTGGGAGTGTGGAATCAGCTGCGACACCTTCAAAGGTGGGGAAGGGCCACAAGAAAGCCTGCAAGTCTGGGAAGAGCAGCACGGCGGAGGAGACCGCCATCATCCCCGCTGCACAGGAGGCCACCGTCATCATCCCCGCTGCTCAGGAGGCCACCGCCATCATCCCCGCTGCCCAGGAGGCCACTGCCATCATCCCCGCTGCCCAGGATGCCACCGCCATCAACCCTGCTGGGACAGAGAGGACTGCCAGCACTAGCCCCGCTGGGCCAGAGAGGACCACCAGCACAAGCCCCGTTGAGTCAGAGAGGACCGTCAGCACAAGGCCCGCTGGGCTAGAGAGGACCGCCAGCACAAGCCCCGCTGGACCAGAGAGGACCGCCAGCACAAGCCCCGCTGGGCTAGGGAGGACCGCCAGCACAAGTCCCGCTGGGCTAGAGAGGACCGCCAGCACAAGCCCCACTGGGCCAGAGAGGACCGCCAGCACAAGCCCCACTGGGCTAGAGAGGACCGCCAGCACAAGCCCTGCTGGGCTAGAGAGGACTGCCAGCACAAGCCCGGCTGGGCCAGAGAGGACCACCAGCACAAGCCCCGCTGGGACAGAGAGGACCGCCAGCAGCTGAGTTGCTGAAAAGGAGCCTGCTGCCTCAAGCACCGCTGAACAGGGCACCGCCGCTCCAAGCACCGCTGAACAGGGCACCGCCGCCTCAAGCACCGCTGAACAGGGCACCGCCGCTCCAAGCACCAATGAACAGGGCACCGCCGCTCCAAGCACAGCTGAACAGGGCACCGCCGCCTCAAGAACCGCTGAACAGGGCACCGCCGCCTCAAGCACTGCTGAACAGAGCACCGCCGCTCCAAGCACCGCTGAACAGGGCACCGCCGCTTCAAGCACCGCTGAACAGGGCACCGCCGCCTCAAGCACCGCTGAACAGGCAGCGCCGCCTCAAGCACCTCTGAACAGGGCACCGCCACCACAAGCACCACTGGCCCATGAGCGCCAAGGGTACTGACGCTATTGAGTCAGTCACAAGCAGGATGAAGCACTCTGGGCACCAGGCCCCCTCCAGAACCAGTGGAGTATCACATCCACTACCTCTGTACTTAGCAGGATGAAGCACTGTGGGCACCAGGCCCCCTCCAGAACCAGTGGAGACTGTTATCCACTTGAGAGACTGTGGCTTTGCACTCTCCAGGATACAGCAGTGGGCAACCCACCCACTGTAGAGACTTGATAGACTGTGGCTTTGCACTCCCCAGGATGGAACAGTGGGCAACCCACCCACTGTAGAGATTTGAGAGACTGTGGCTTTGCACTCCCCAGGATGCAGCAGTGGGCAAGTCACCCACTGTAGAGACTTGAGAGACTGTGGCTTTGCACTCCCCAAGATGCAGCAGTGGGCAAGCCACCCACTGTAGAGACTTGAGAGACTGTGGCATTGCACTCCCCAGGATGCAGCAGTGGGCAAGCCACCCACTGTAGAGACTTGAGAGACTGTGGCTTTACACTACCCAGGATGGAACAGTGGGCAAGCCACCCACTGTAGAGACTTGAGAGACTGTGGCTTTGCACTCCCCAGGATGGAACAGTGGGCAAGCCACCCACTGTAGTGACTTGTGAGACTGTGGCTTTGCACTCCCCAGGATTGAACAGTGGGCATGTGGCCCCCTCGTGGATTTGGCGTCGTGCACTCAACCGGCTGAGGTGTGCCCCCTTTCCCTCCCCCTGAGGTGCCTGTTTTCTTGCTCTCTGATGCCCCTGCAGTGTTCTCTCCGTCATGGTCGGGGATCTTGTGTGGGCCTCGCCCATACCGTGTGGGCCCAGTGTTCCACGGACTTCATTGGAGCACTACCTGGACTACTAAGATTGGTGTATATTTTGTTTATGGTGTATATATATATTTTTGCGTACTTGATTTTAATATATTACAATGGTTACACTCATTTCCTTTTGTCTTTGCATTCTTCCAGGGGGTTGGGGGTGTAACTATAATGTATAAATATGTATTAGTGTGTGTGTTGTAGTGGGTGAGGGTGGGGGTGGGGTGTTGCGTGTGTGTGTCCCTGTTTTTTCCCTCCCCCCTCCCCTGTGTCGTAGGTGCAGTATTCACCGTTGTCTTCGCCGCCGGCGTTCGTGCTCCTGGTAGAGGAGCAAGAAGATGAGGGCTGGAAAAATGTGCAGCTCTGGTTCCATGGCGTTCGGATTCCTCGTGGGGTGTGTAGATGTGAGCGTTTTCCCTTCGAGGTCCTGTTTCCGCCGTGTTTTTGTCCACGGTGAATCCACCCCGGAAAAGGTGGCGGATTGGTAGGTTATGATACTGTGGGCGATACATTGACTTCCGCCTGTCTGTTGGCGGTGACCACCAAGCTGTTTGTCTGTACCTCCGTGGCAGTCGGAGTGTTAAAGTGGCTGTCTTTGTTGGCGGTTTCCGCCACGGTCATAATTCCAATTTTTTTACCGCCGGCCTGTTGGCGGTCTTACCGCCGCTTTCACACCATCCACCAGGGTTGTAATGACCACCTTAGTCTGTTGGGGGATCTGCATCTGTTGTAATCCTGTAGGAACAGTCACATTTTGAATTTGGGGTCTTTGGATTCTCTGAATTGGAACTTGACCACTGTCAACAGTCTGAGCAACACCACCATTCTGCACCAAATTATTCACATTACTGTAAAACTCTCCCACTTCCAGTGCCTGAAACTACTGCACACATGACATGGATGCAGTTTCTTCATGGACTGAACATCAGCTACATTACCACTCAGATCCATCCGAACACTACATCCTCTACCTCTAAACTGAAGCACGCTGTTAACCTGCTGTTGCACACATTGCATCCCACTAGTTTTCACCATCATTTGCGAGCTCTGTGTTCCTGTCTGTGCAGATTTGATTTTGATCACCATAAATTTTTCCTTCAACCTTTTCTGCTTCAATTCAATTTCAACACTGCAATTGCATACTGCAGTACTTCATCAATCGGTTTGTTCTGCCAACAAAGCAAATGCTGCTAAATCATGTTGCTAATATCAGATTTCAATCCTTGCATGAATCTAAACAGAAAATAACTCAGGTCTTTCACCTCAATAGTTTCGGAACCACTATGCTATTTGAAAGCTTGCAACAATCTCTCATATTAGGCGTAAATTGACTCCTTCATTTCAAGTGCTGTCCTGTTAATCTTTTTCCAATCCACATCCTTTGGGGAAACTTTGTTTGTCAGAAACTCAGTCACTTTGTAACATCCTTTCACCACCTCTCCAGACAGCGCAACTGTTAGTGGATCTCCAGCAGTTCACAAGTTGGCTAATCAACACTCTGCTTACATTCATCCCATAAATCGACTGGAACCACAATGTCAAATAAAGTGTTCAAATCTTCCCACAGGCATTTTAAACATTTCACAAACCTCTGACTGCTTATACCATTCTACTAGTGTCTCCGTCACTCTCCGGTAGTCATTTGTGAATGACAGTATTCACTTCTGCTCCACGGAACACGTACATAACCTCCACCTGGAATCTCACTCATTGGTAGCATTTTTACACTCTCAGCTTGATTTGCTCCAGACAGAGGCAAAATCTGCTTTGCTTTCTTTTGATCTCTTTTCTTTGCCCATCTTCCATCCCATTTATCTAATGCTCCCCATGTTTGAATGTTCATAATTAATTCTTTAATTAATGTGCATTCTCATGCTGGGTGATCTCATGTTTGCAATGTCTTTGGAACTAAATTCTAATCTGTAATTCCGTTTTAAAGGCTTTGATTTTTCTAAATCCACATCCTATTTTTCAGCCAGTTCTACTAATTTTCTACTAATTGCTTATATGTCAGTCCTGTATGGTATGTGCCATTTTCGCACATGAAACACAATTCATCTTCAGTGTATGTACCCAATCTCTCCAGCTCGAATGTTCCCTCAATTCATTAATTTATTTCTCATTTTAATGTAGATTTTCCTAGTAATTTATGACGGAAAGTCTTAATTTTATTAAAGACACGGAAGCGAGTATTATGCTTCTCTAACTTGCTTTATTTTGAATAGCAGCAGTCAAGAAGAAAAACTACATTTCCCTTGAGGCTAGGGGAAACAGAAGCCAATGGGAAAAAAGAACGTATCGACATGAGTATCAATGGGGACAGAGAACGTACTATAAGCACTATACTTGACTGCGACCAGCCCTCTTTCTTGATGCGAGAAGGGTAGTCTGTGTGAGAGAATAAAGGGAAAATAGAAACAACAATGGCAACTGCTAATATTAAAGAACAAAGTTCTTGACAAAAGTTCATCCATGACTTGTAGAGAGGAAGAATCCAGGGAGTTGGACGCAGATTATGTGGAGCTTGAGGAGGATAGATGGTCGAACTTAGCGATGTCGGAGGCATCATCTGACAATCAGGATGAGTTCTGAGGTTGAGTAGAGGATGCTGTGGGAGGGAAAAGAATCGACAAAACAATGGTTAAAGAATCTGTGGTGGGATAATACTCGCCTCTGTGTCTTTAATAAAATGAAGACTTTCCGTCACAAATTACTAGGAAAATCTACATTTAATGGCAAGACCAGAGGCTCCTATTATGCTTTATTAAAGCATGTTAATTATTACAGAAGTTGCTGTATGAACTGGTTTACAATAAAAAGTTCTAAAAACATAATCATTAGACCAGTCAGCCGATTTCAGAATGTCCTCAAGTCTAGAACCTACCCAAAAGGCTTTGGAAGCCATAGCTCCTCTGGAAGAGTGGGCACCAACCATTGATGTGTCTATGCCTGCGAAAGACATGACCCAATGCACCCATCTGGCTAGAGTAGCAGATGTCACAGGTTTGTGAGGTTTGCGAAAAGAAATGAGGAGTTGAGAAGACGAGGACGTTCTGAGATTGGCTGTGCGGTCTTCGTAGACTTTGAGATATTGTCCTACACATTACTTATGTTGGTTAGGAAAATAAGGGTAAAACACTGAACGTATATTATTTTTGGTACGTCTGTTGATAGAGAACAAAACACCTGTAGGGGAAAACTGACGGGACGAAATATCTAGCGCTCTGACATCTGATAAACGTTTAATAGAAACCAGACATAGTAACATAGTGAGTTTGGCTGAAAGCATTTTTAGCGATAAGTCTGAATTGTCCTGCCAGGAGATAAACAAATTTAAAACAACATTAACATCCCATAGTTTTGAATATTTGGGTAAAGGAGGGAAAGAAAACTTTACTCCCTTTAGTAGGCGACAGATCAAAGGATGTTCTCAGATAGGTTTTCCATTGATGTGCGCGTGTTGTAGAGGAATAGCTGATCTATATAAGTTGACTGTTCTTTAAGACTTGCCTGCACTGGCTTGGGCAGCGAGGAAGTTGATAATGTAATTTAAATCGGCTGAAAAGGGATCGATGTCCCTTCCCACACACCTGCTTGACCAAAGAGACCATGCGGATTTGTATGCCTTCCTTGTACCAGGAGCCCAGGCTTTGTTAATGAAGTCTGAAGCTTCTGTCGAAATAGGAATGGGAGTCTGGGAATACCCGAAACCTTCCAAGCCGAGAGAGAGAGGATATTGTTGAGAATGAGGGGATGAAGAAATCCCATGGAGTTCCGAAGAAGTGAAGGGAAAATCAGGAGCAGAACTGGGAAGTCGGTAGTCAATTCGAGAAGAGGGGGAAACCACACTTGGGATTGCCAAAAGGGAACTACCAAAATTAAGGAAGCTTTTTGGCACCTGACTTGCACGAGAACTCTGGTAATCATTATGAAAGGGGGAAAGGCGTAGTTGAGCGAGATGACCAGTCCTGAAGAAAAGCGTTGGAAGCCAGAGCTGAAGGATCCGGATGCCAGCTGAAAAACAGAGGGAGTTGGGAGTTTAGACGGGACGCAAATAGGTCTATTTTGAAGGGACCCCATTTGTGAAGGAGAGTTTGGAAAACTGAGGGGTGGAGCTTTCAGTTGCTGGAATCTCTGAGAAAACGCGAATGCCAGTCCGCAACTTCATTGAGAGAACCGGGAAGATACTCTGTCGAAAGGGATATTTAGTTGTGAAGATAATATTCCCAAAGGCTTTTTGCCAGATCTGCTAGTGGTTTCAATCTGGTACCTCCTAAATGATTTATGTAGCGGACAGCTGACACATTGTCCATACGGAGGAGGATGGTACACTGAACCCTGTTTTTTGCGAGGCTTTTAATTGCAAAGGAGCCCGCAAGCATCTCTAAATAATTGATATGCAATTTGGACTCCTCTGAAGACTAGAAACCTCCAGTCGAGATTGCGCCACATCGGGCGCCCCAGCCCGTCAGACTTGCATCTGACTCTAACACAAGATCTGGGGCTGACACAAAGATAGTCCTGCCATTCCAGGCATCTAAATGGTCTATCCACCATTGAAGTTCTGAACGAGACTCTTGGTCCAGACTGATCGTTTCCGAATAAGAAAGTCCTCTTCTGAGGTGGCGAATTTTTAACCTTTGAAGAGCCCGGTAATGAAGGGGACCGGGAAAGATGGCATGAATTGAAGAGGTGAGGAGACCCACGACTCTGACTAGGGATCTGAGAGAGATTTGAGAACTCCGAAGAAGTTTCAGAATCTCTAACTTCGTGGATCTTACTTTTTGTTGGGGAAGCTGAAGAACAGCAGAGGAAGAATCGATTATGAACCCCAAGAATTCTATCTTTTGTGAAGGAGTAGTGATAGGTTTCTCTTTGTTGATGAGAAAGCCCAGTTGAGATAGGACGGAACAGGTGATTTGGAGGTGCCGTTGAAGAGAGAGACAATCCTGGTGCATTAAGAGAATATCTTCTAGGTAAATCAGCAATCTTATTCCCAGGGATCTGAGATGAGCCGTTACCGGTTTCATTATCTTTGTGAAGCACCAGGGTGCTGACGAGAGGCCGAACGGAAGAGAAGAAAATTGGTACGTTTGTCCTTGCCATTGGAATTGGAGGAATTTTCTGTGAGTCACATGGATAGGGATGGATAAGTATGCGTCCTGAAGGTCCAGACGAACCATGTAATCGTGAGGGAGAAGAATATCTCTTAAATGGACGATAGTTTCCATTTTGAAGTGTCTGTATACGACAAAGCGGTTGAAATTTCTTAAGTTGATGACCGGTCTTAACTTTTTGTTCTTCTTTTGGACTAAAAAGAGAGTACTGAGAAAGTCAGAAGGGTCCGGACGAGATATTTGGATGGCTTGTTTGGAAAGAAGCGACTGAATCTCTTCTGAGATGAGGGACGACATTTCTGAAGAGAAAAAGAGGGGGGGAGGGGGGAACTTTTGATGAGGAACTGAATAGAGTTCTATTGTGTAACCTTGGATTGTGTTGAGCACACATGGATCCATAGTAATACTTTTCCATTTTGATATAAACAGATGAAGTCAACCCCGACAGGAGGAAGGCCAGAATTGGGGCTTACCTAGTTGATAATTGAGTCTGGAACCACGTTGTCCACGACCACGGCGCCTCTGCCACGTTGGGGGTAGAATTGAGGCTTGAAGGATTGCGCATCATAATTGGAATTGAAGGAGCCTCTAGATCCTTGTGATCGGAAAGATCGGCCGGTAAAGTGGCTCCTGCCTGTACCGGCCTTTCCAAAAACCCATTGGTTGAACACTTTTTTGATCGATTTTTGCGCCTTGTCTATGGAGGCGAAGGTGGAGACAAATTTTCCTAAGTCTTTAATAAACGAATCCCCGAAGAGTAGTCCGTCCGCCTTGATACCAGGGTCGATAAAAGCGAGGTTGGCCAATTTGGGGTCTAATTTAAGTAAAATACCTTTTTGTCTCTCATGTATAATGGCTGAGTTGGCATGCCGAGGAGGCAAAAGGCACTTTGACTCCACAGAGATAGCTCTGAAGGACCAATGCCCGCATTATCGCTTCTGGCTGATTCTGCCATATCAAAGATTCTGGCCAACGGACCCACCAGGTCTAAAGGTTTGTCCTGGCAGTTGCACCAGGCTTTATCGATGCCCTTGCGGGGGTCTTTACCGAATTTTGAGAAAAAAGTAAGAAGGGATTGGTCGATAGAGGGGGTAGAGGTAATGTTTGAAGAAAGGGAATGCCTGGGACACTCAGATCTTAATTTGGCTCTTGTGGGTTTGTCTAAAGGGAGTCTTAATCTGGAGGCAATGTAATCACCTACATGAGAGGAAGGGAACCATTCGGTGGAATTAGGGTGTTGAAGGAAGGAAGGGTTAAACATGGGATTGCCCTCAGGATCTAAGATTTGTTTGGCTGTGAAAGGGTTAGTAGGCAAATCAAGTTTCGTTTTCTTGAGGGTAGGGGAGGACTGAGGTTGGGAGCCCCAAATATCTGTATCATCATCCAGATCATCCAAGTCACCCATGTCATCATCTGTGTCCGAGATGTGTGAAACGATAATCTTTTTTGGCGCAGCTGTAATATGCTTGGTTTTTTCAGTACATTTAAGTTTAAGTTTCCCCTCCTTAGAAGGAGGCCTTGGAGGAGACTTGTCCTCAACCTGGGGTGAAGAGGTTTCACCAGTCAAATCAGCACCATCAGGGGTGACTATATTGTGGGCTTTTTGGGCAGATAAATCCTTAATTTTTATTTTTCTGCATTCCCCCGCAGAATGGGCCAGTAAGGATTTTGAATCCATATCCTTTACAGAGGATTCAAGGTTTTTTGTAATCTTGCCCATAGAATTAGAAATGGCTTTTGCCACAGACTCATCGATAAAATTATCGAGGTCTTGGTCAAAGACTTCATTGTCATTGCTTTGTTGGTCAGGAATATTATTTTTAAACATTTTTTGTGAGGAGACAAGGAAATGGAAAGATTTGGGGAAAGGAAGGGTTAACAGGACAGAAGAAACTGAGGAGAAGCGATAGTACACGCCCCAGTGGGCGTTACCGGAGCAGAGAAGGCGGGGATATGGTTCCTGAAGCCGAAGAGAAAAAGCCGGTGCAGAAGCGAGCAGAGGCAGCTGTTGCCGGAACGAAGCGGCCGGTGAAAACGCAGCTGAGGCGGTGGTGCGAGTCCGTTTCAGAGGTAAGTGGACGTTAGAAAGAGAACGGCGTCAGAGAAAACAGCCGTTAGAACGCTCACGCGTTTGCCAGGAAGGGCGGGAAGAGCGTCAATGGAAAGACGAGGAAGAAGGACGCTTGCAAAGCGTTAATGAGGCAGCTGTAAGGGAATGGAGCGGCGAGCAAAACATATAATATATAAATAATGTACAATTCGAATACAGTTATTACACCCGCAAACAATTTGAGGAAAAAAGGAATGAGGCACTTATCTTGACTGCGAGCAGCAAGAAAGAGGGCTGGTCGCAGTCAAGTATAGTGCTTATAGTACGTTCTCTGTCCCCATTGCTACTCATGTCGATACATTATTTTTTCCCATTGGCTTCTGTTTCTCCTAGCCTCATGGGAAATGTCGTTTTTCTTCTTGACTGCTGCTATTCAAAATAAAGCAAGTTAGAGAAGCATAATAGGAGCCTCCGGTCTTGCCATAAAATCTGGGCACATTCAGTGTCCTGTCTCTGGGGTCTCTTCAGTTCTGACAATGCTATTTGTTGTACCTGTTCTTCCTCTCTTACTCAGGCTGTCTAACCACACATTTAACTCTTGTGCTGAAACACCTTGCAAACTAATGTTACTCCTCTCTGGCATATTTTGTGGGGTATTGCAATGCATACGGGCAATCTGTTCTGGTGTGGCCATGTGTGGAATCGGAGTGTCCTGCGTACATCTCACATCTATTATTGGCCCTGCTTGATTTAACATCTGGTTAGAATTTTCGATTTGTGTAGAGGTTAAAGTTGGAACAAACAAAGCAAATCTCTACATTTCTGAATTAGTTGAATATACTGATCTCTGCATATCATACAGTGACACCCCTGCAGATACAGGATTAAGAGTCTGGACATTACTTGCAGAATTACCTGGAGCATATATTCAAACAACCGAACCTATGGTTACAGTAACTTTCAGGGCATCAGGTCCTGTCAAATTTGACTGACTTTGAGGAATTGACATCCCAGCACTATGACCTGCTAATACTGTACTGAAAATCTGTCTGATTGATTTGGGGTAATACTTGGGGTTGTCTGTACTAGAGTGCACATGGGCATAGTCCGGTTCTGATAAGAATTTTGCTTGGGTATTGTCAAGTTAGGTGTAGATTCCATCGGAACCATTTTTGTACTTGGCACTACCTGATTCACAACTGGGCTTGTAATGTGCTGTGCTGTACTAACAACAGAAAGTGGATGATAAATTGCGGGCACTTGTGTTACTGAACTGACAGGTATATCTGGGGCTATCTGAATTGGGATTTGTGAAACTGGAGCTGTCGGCACACATGTGGCTACATTCTCTGATACTCTCAGACCTGAATGGCAGGGGACAATTCATTAAAAGCTGATTTATAAACTCATCTTCTCAGTCACTTTCATGTGTGGCTGTCTTTTTACCCTCATCCGCTGTCTGTTCAGTCTTTTTTTTCATTTTAGGTTTTTTACTCCCATCACCTTCTTCTGTGATTACTGGAAACATCCACCTCACCTAATATTTCTGTTCTCCACCTTTACTGTTGTTCATCCCATCTAGCTTCTTATGGTGTCTTCTCTGTCTTCCTTATTCAATTCTCGAATTTTGTAGTTTATTTTTTGCCTAGCAACAAGTTCCCAAATAGCAAGAGATTCAAATTGTGCAGGTCTTGGAGGAGGCTTCAATTTGCAAAATACTCTCCTCAAATTTTCTAAAATTCTCAAATTAAAGGTTCCATAACATGGAAAAGCCAATGAACCTTCTTTCTTGGTGATCTTACACCACTGTTTAACATACATGCATGCTGAAACTCCTCTGCCCTCTGTCACTTCATATGCTGGTGTTCCCTCAGGTCCTGTCTGTTCACCCTCCCTAACTGAAATAAAAACACCTCCTCTCAGTGCACTTCTTAAAGCTTTGAATATTTTCATTTTTGCACTAATTTTTAATAAACAAAACAAATTTCAACAAAACCAGGAAATAAATTAAATCCCACAATTCTTTTCACTCGCTGTTCTCAACCAATGGCAATGCAGTATTGTCCACCAATACATGTGCAGCTTTTTCACTAACTGACTTGTCCCAGTGCAGAACAACTGATGCACTCACTTCACTCAGCAGCTGTAGTCACTTTGTAATTGTCTTCTACACAATTACTCATACAGACACTAAATACTAAATATTGCGAGCACTAAAAAAACAAAAACCTGTCTGCACACTACAGGTAGGGCTCAAACGCTTTCAAAGCTGTATGGGGTACACATCATATTGCGGCTTCCACAATTACACAAGTGAAACTTGACCAGCAAATCTCACTCTGGTTGTTACGGATCCTCCACGTGCACTCAGTATTCACCTAATACCAATCAACAAGTCACACTCATTCAAGGAAAACTACTGGTACTGTCAATGATGCCTCATGACCAATACATCACTGCAGACAATAAATTAACCAAGTGTCTTCATACACTTGTGTGTTACACTGGGGTCTTGCGGGTCGACGGACCAGTCAACAACGACTGCGGACATATTTGAGCACAAAGCGCCCCAATCATTTTGAGTACGACAACTTCACAAACACCTCACAACATCACACTTCACCGCAATCTGTAAGCAAAAACAACTGCAAGCGCAAATCCCTACTTATACATACATTGTACACTTGAAACAAATGCTGGAATGTCATCAGCCTTTAAGCTAGCCATAGAACAACTTATAATCTGATCACACAGATTTGTAACATAACCACCACTCTTCTATCAAATGTTGTCAATCCTAATGCAGATCGAAAGGGTCATAACCATTAATCTACTACCAAATTTGTCACCCTTAACACTAATCAAAATATATGGCTCCCCTCTTCATGGGACAGAACCGTCACTCTGCTGTGAGATTTGTTAACATGTTTTTCTCATCCTTCACCACACTCAAAAACACTTCTCTGAGGTTGACAGATCTTTGGACCCAGTGAAGAATGTGGTTAACCATACGCAATCATTACAAACCCAACCATAAAATGTAAACACCATGACCAATGTGGTCACGGAAATAAACTCCAATCAATAAAAGTTTAAAATCTTTATTTTATAACCACAAAGCCAAAGTCACGTAAATTGTGCGCAATATCAAATTGTAAAAATAAATTTTAAAAAAGGGTTGACCAAATCTACAAAGCACGTTTAATCTACTCAACATCAACACCACTAAACATTCAAGAAGAATAATGCATATTAATAATGACACAATTTGTGAAACAGGAATAATCTTTAAATCAGACTGTGAACACATTAGTCAAATCAACCTACAAAGGTTTAGATATCAGGATTTGGACATATGTTATCCTTACTGATAACCAAATTAGGACAAGCATGTGTGGGAATGGGCTAACACAATGCGGGCAAAAATCAAAAAGAGAGACAAAAATCATGTGGACCAACATCTATCTTGGGCCCAGTTAAACTAACTAAGAAAAAAATAAAGTACGCAGGTTTCAGCATTCTAACTTCTACTAAAGAAACCCAGGTCAGAGAAAAATAACATTTACAATAGAATATACTACTCCTCGGGTCAACATTCAATTCAGTTTCATTCAGCAAAGCATGTACACCATCAGAAAAGTCTATTAGAAGCACCATCAGGGGAAAATTCAGAACAAGAGCTGCACAGGGTAACAATCAGGAAACTTCCAAAGGGCAAGGAACAGAACAAGACTCTAAGGGGGATTGACTGAAACTTGTGAAGTCCGTCCCTAATTAGAAATACTCAACACAGCTTGATTGGTCAGTTCCATAAGTCCATATCACACAAAAAGGGAAATGTCCAATTAGAATCTGAGCACAAATCGAATTTGCAACATGATAGGAAATTCTCGGGTTTGGTACGAAGTCACCTCCTCTTTCTGTGTGAATCCAATAGCCAATAACAATTTTGTATATCACTTGTTACATTGCAAGTTCTTCCTAGGGTGTAAGACAATGAACAATTCTCATGAGAATGTTCAGGTTATCAGAATCAATTGCTTTAGCTTTCAGTCCACAGGCATAAATGTTCCAGAATCAAGGTCATTGGGACTCAAGGGCCATATGTATGAAGCACCACATTAGTGATTACCAAATAGCAATTTTTACTGAATCGCTATTTGGAATTCGCTAAGTACGATGTAACAACGTAATCACAAAATAATTTGCTATTACCAAAAATTTGCAATCGCAAGTAGTGATTATCAAATAGCAATTCGGTAAAATAGCAAATTGCTATTTGGTAATCGCAAATTGCGATTTTTGCATTTCGGAGCAGCTTGATGACCTCACAACCAGGAAGTGGGTCAGACCGTGCTGTTTCTAAAAGCCAGAGCCACAGGAGGAGGAAGACACAGTGAGCTGAGCGTCAGGGAGCCAGTTAGGAGTGTCAGGCAGAACCCAAACACACCATGGCCACTGAGGGGAATGCCAAGGATACTGGAGACAGAAAGAGGAAGCTCAAATTCAGTGAGCAGGAACTGCAGGTGCTCACTGAAGAGGTGGTGAATAGCCATGACAAGCTCTGCTGTAAAACTCACTCCATGTTCCGGAGAGTGAGAAGAGCAAATTATGGAGTGACATCCAGGCAAATATCAGCATGGTGGGTGTGGTGCAGCACCCTATTGAGGAGATACGCAAGCACTGGCACAAGTACAAAGGAGAGGGTAGCAGCCAGGCTCAAGGATGGAAGGAGCACTGGTGGAGGACGAACCACCCAGACACCATCCATTCCCTTGGAGGACATGGAAGAGGCAACTCTGCAGCCTGAAGCAATAGTTGGGGTCACCAACATAGAGACCTTAGCCACATCAGGCACCAGCAAGGTAAGGACAACAATTATTTGAATTACCGTATGTGCAGGCAAAATCAATGTTAGCACTCACTGATCAAAATAGTCCACGCCACACATTCCATTCAGCCCAACAATGCCTTATGAGAGTGGTAGTCCATACTATAACTGTGAACCCAGAACAAACACTGCAGCATTGTGCATCCCTACACCACACAGATAGGCACGACAGATGACAAGCAGAAGCACTATGCCAGGGAAACTGTTTACTTACAGAAGACATGTATACACCTCCTTCTGAGTCCTTCTGCGGATAGACACCCCCACAGACATCAGTCCCTTTTCCATCGCCAATGACTCCCCTCAGGAGATGAAGAGCAGATGTCAGCCAGAGCTCAGAGGAAGGTGAGGGCCCATCTATGTTTGGAAGCATCAATGTTGAAGGTGCAGTGCTTACAATGGAAGCGCATGAAATCAATGCACAGGCAGTTGATGTCTCTCAATCACATGTGCCAGCTGAATGCAACAGCAGACAATTTAAGAGAGATGATTAATGTAATTAAGGAACTCTGCACAGTGATGCAGCCGGACAATGTCACCCACTGTAGGATCCATCACCGATTGATGGGTAGATTGGATAGGTTTAGCAGATCTGTTCATCGCCTCACAAATGCAACTGCTTTACTGTCACAACGTGTCATGGGCATGCAAGTGGAGATGGCATGTTGCAATGGAGACATTGCACGGGGATTGGTGCAGGTTACATATGCACTGGAGAACATACAAACAGCCCGTATCGCTGGTAGCAGCGATATAAGTGGCGGGGATAGTGAGGAGCTCTCTAGCCTCAGTAGTGTGACTGCCCCTGTGATGAAGTATAGACGTTGCAGTTCCAGACACAGTGCTGTCTCAGAATCCTCTACAAGAGATGCTGCTGAGCCCACTGACCATTCAAGTGGAGTGCGTGGACGCAAAATGTAATGGGGACATGTTCTGGGGCTTGTTGTTTTATGACATTGCACTACTCATATCATGTTTATGGTGAAGCAGTTGATTTACGTACAGATAGTGCTTTTGGACTACCTTTGTTGTATGTCCACATATTTGACCTGTAGTTAAGGCAATAAATGTGGTACCTGTAGCAATAAGGAACAATATGTGGTCTCTTGATTACTTACATTAGAAATAATTCTGCGTAATCTCTTTACATCTATGTCTGCCTTCTGCTGCTCTTGATCCATCTGCTGGGTGACGGGGTAGTAATGGGTCGCCATCTTCATCAGACTCTGTAACTGAGGGTTCCAGGGGTATGCCTCTTGACGTTGTGATATTGTGCAACATAGCACATGTAGCCACAATCTTGCAGCACGCCTCCGGCCTGTATTGTAGTGCCTTGCCATTTTTGTGCAGGCATCGGAAGTGACTCTTCAGCAGGAAAAGGTCCTCTCATTAGCACGTTCTGTCTGCCTATGTGTGGCATTGTAACGCTGTTCACTTGGTGTCGCTGGATTAAGGTATAGTGTGAGGATAAAGGCCTGCACTGCATATGCACTGTCTACTAAAATGATAGAAGTAAATAGTGAGTCATTGTCATCACTAACCTCATCTGTACACTATGCTACATTGCTCTGTGTTAAATTAGCAAGCAGGTATCCTTCTCCAAACTCTCCACCAAGTGTGTAGATTCCACTATGTCTGAGTATATAGGAGTCATGTGTACTACTGGAGAATCTGGCCACCAAATACATGATGATGTGAGGCATTGCATATGACCTGTATATTCATGGAATGGTTACATTTCCTATTTCTGAAGATGTACTCATTGTCAGACAGTAGACAGATTGCGACATGTGTACCATCAATGCAGCCAATGACGTGTGGGAATTGGGCTACCTGATAGAATTTTCATTTTGTGAGCTGCAAGTCCTGTGGGGTGTTGGGGAATTTGATGTGCTCATGGATTTTAGACAACATTGCATTCAGGAATGCATGGAAGAAGGGTGAGAGCGCACTTTGGGACACACCTCCAGCTGTTGCTATTACCCTCTGATAGCTTCCTGAGGCTAAGAGGTGCAGGCAGCATAATACCTGCACATGAGTGGATATTGCATTTGTTCTGTGTGTGTGTGTGTGTGTGGCTTCAGTTGTGGTCTGCATGATGTAGAGTGCAGCCATTGTTGAAAAGGGTGATGCACTCTGGGCTTCTTTATATAGGTTGCACCTGTTTACCACCTGATTTGAATTGGTGGTAAATTGCACATGCAAAATCCCTGTTTTGCGACCATTCACAATTTGCGAATGGTTCATATATTGATTTTGCGATTAACTGTTTGCGAATCGCAATTTGCGATTTGCAAAACGGAATCGCAATTTTAGGGAATCGCTAATTTTGTAATTCCTTAAAATTGCCTTGTGAATGCCTTTCATACATTGTGAGAGGCTATTTTTTATTTGCAAATGGTGGAATTTTGAGATTAGCAACATTTGCGAATGCAAAGTACTTTGATACATCTGGCTCCTTGTCTTGTACACTGAACAATGGTACCCTTTACTAGTAATGAGAATCAACCTAATGGAAAAATTCATGTTAGAGGGAAAGAAATGATTCATCACTTTTTACATGACTGCAAATACGAAGCCTTCAGGACTAGTTATGCTAACACAAGATATATAATGCATTAATCTTGTTATTAATAAAACACACATAGTTTGCACAACCTATAAATTGTGTAATAATAATAAATCATCAACTTATGTAAAAACATTTCATTAATAATTGGAAACTTTGTTAAAGCATCATATTAGTTATTACAGAGAAGTGCATTTATTTTTCTGCGCACATACCTTTATACTAATAAATCACATTAAACATTTTAAATCAAATTTGTTTCACTGCTATTACTTTAATGTATAAAATAATACTTCAACATTATTTTAATCTTGTTAGCACATTGTCAGTTCTGGTAGGTACATTGGTGTCCGCCACAAATAAAACGAGAGCACTTTAAAATATGCCTGAATGCAAATTTCTCTACTTTAGGCTTTTAAAACATTAATATAAATGTCACCTAGTGCTGACATCTGAGTCACTAAAAGCAATACCAAATCTTACACTCAAACACTACAGTGAGTTTTATTTTCAGCACAACCGGGATTAAGTCAAAAACCTTTTTGCTCTCATAGTCCGCAACACTTTTGCGGCAGCAAACGTCTATCAGAACTCACTTCCTTGCATGCTGCATTGAAGTAAAGAGTATAGTAAGTATGTCTGATGGTAGACTCTGCAAACCAGGCCACATCCACCCACAGTCCTTTCCTGTTTCCTTCCTTCCCTGCCACGTTGTGGTCCGCAGGCTTACCAAGCAGAACGAACCCATTCAATTTATAAGGTTCTACTGTGAGCTCTCCAAGCACTACCCTAGCCATTTGAGTCTCTCGCACCATGTCACAGCAGAGCTCTGTTAAAAACTACTTCCACAAATATTACATAAACAATCGCATAGCATTCGCTGGACATCCAATTTAATGGTAAGAATAGCGGCACTTAACTTTCTCATTATACATTGTTGTACTTCAGCTTTGCTTCAGCCACATCTCCCCTTAGAAGCATCCTATGCCATGTCTGTCTGCTTGTCAACAGTAGCAAGTATTCTGAGAAATGAGACACACTGGGCAATATCTTTTAGGGCCGGAGACAAGCTTATCCAGTAAATGGAGCATAAATAACTGCAAATTAGGGAAAAATGAGAACCGCCCTCTGGCTACTAGAGGAGACATCTGATTGTTTAGTCATACAGTATTCCTTAAAGAATCTGCTTGGCTGGTAAGGCAGCTTATAAATTCACATGCGCATTCAACATCTTCAGATGTTCTGTCCCTGAAATAACCTCTGTCAACACCGAAAAGGACAACCTCAGCATGCGAAAAGCTGCATCTCCCCAGCCCCACCCTCCCACTGCCTTTCAAGGCAGCAGCAGGCGGACAGCGCTTACTTTCCTCCTTTTCTTGTCAAATGTCAGACGTCGTCCTTTCTCGGAAGATCCGTGGCATTTGTAGGGTCAGTAGTTCTAGGGACAGAAATCCTGGTGTAACATACTTAAAACTATTACCAGTGTGTGATCTCCTGTTCTTTGATAATGGGTTTTATGGTTATCAGAAGGGAAAACGTTTTCTGAAAAGGCACTTAAATTGATCAGCATTTACCCACTGTACCCGCCAATTCAAAGGCTGCCAAGAAGGATATTTCAGGTGCCACGACAATGTACCTAGCATACTGATTGAAGTAAATTGGAAGACAGTCATGTATGACGTAGTGCTATTTAACTGGGTTATGCTAAAAAAAATATTTCCTTTGCAGAGGACTAGGGAAAATATTGTTTTAGTATAAAAATACACACTAGAAAGAAAATGCAAATGCACTGAGAAGCGTGAATGCCCCATTAATTGTAGTTTAGTAGGCGAACGGAAGCAAGGTGGGTGGGAAAGGGGGGTGTTGGAAATGTTGATGGTTAGTGCAGCCTAACCCTTGATTTCTGTTGATGTTTTAACTGAAAGAAGATTTTGCGCTATTTTGTGCTTTGCAGCTTCTCTTCCGCGTGTATTATGAATAAATAATGTCCCCGTGGGATGGATAGACCCTACAGCACGAGGGGGTGGGAGTATGGGTGTGCCAACCGTGTATTGTTATACAATATATGTACAAGATGTAAAACAGATTAGTTGTGTAATACTCCTTTGATAATGTTGAGGGTTGATAGGTTTTTTTTTTATTTGAAATGCCGAAAAAGACATATATATAAAAAATTAAAATGCAAAAGGGCAGTGTGCCAGTGTAAATTTGGTTGATGTTTGTGCAAAAATATTTTCGCGTGGGTTCTTGCAAGGCATATTTTTCAAAGCTCAAAATGTTTTTATTTTGCCGTATTTGACAGTGTGACCAATAACCCAGAGTGAACACAAATGAACACATATAAATAGGCAGGTTTTACATGTGGAGATTTGCCTTTTCTGTGCTTGCTAGCTGTTTAACAACATTCAAGGCTTCTTA
The DNA here is from genome assembly GCF_031143425.1 of Pleurodeles waltl. Taxonomy (NCBI): domain Eukaryota; kingdom Metazoa; phylum Chordata; class Amphibia; order Caudata; family Salamandridae; genus Pleurodeles; species Pleurodeles waltl. Next base: position 894,440,333 of record NC_090444.1, read on the forward strand.
CCAATGTGTAATGCTTCTCTTGTATTAGAAAACAATGATGCCGAAGCACACAAACACAAAGTCTACTATATAAGAGTCCATGAGCTGTTTAGTGCCAAAGTTCACAGAAGTATTTATTCCAGCTTCAGTCTACGATTTCACAGGTAGCTTGATTGTGAACTTTATTACACGTCAAAGGGCAGCCATTTGGTGTGTAACAAAGTTCACAATTAAGGTACATGTGCACTCTTATATGCTGGGTTTTGTGTTTGTGTGCTTCAGTATCATTGCTTTTTCATTCAGTAATCATAAACTTTTCACTTTGGGATCTCTACTTGCCCCATGGTAGCAAGGCGTAGATACCATGTGAGCGCCATCTTTCACTATAGGTCATTATTGATACTAGACCTAAATACTGTATGGTTTAGATGTTTGATTGCTAGACCACAGCTACCTAACTATTGTATTTACTCATTGTTTTAAATCCTGAGAGCACAGGTGGAGGAGGGTTGACTCTGGTTTTGGCTTTTTACCAGTTTTTTGTTTCCGGTATGGCCATGACCTGGCTTCTGGTGTGGTGTTCTCTGCTTGAGGTAATTCACTTCTCTGGGAAGTATGTAGGGGTGCCGGTTCGGGTGGCTTTGGAGGTGATGCATATTATCTAGGAAGTGTAGACTTGTAACGGATGGCAGTGGAGTTCCATCAGTTATAAAAATGATATGCACAATCATCTTTAAGCCCTCAATGAAAGGTGAACCTGTATGTTTGATGCCTTATAAGGGGTCCATTGTGGTGTCAGGAAGACTGCACAACTGGGTGCTGCTTCCATCTAGATGTCAGTTTTCTAGGTTGGTACAACTGCCATCCACATGGACAAGTACAGGCATGGTAGGTGTGAAACTGAAAGTGAGGGTCAGTTTAGTACTCCTCTTGCCAGCAGCTATATAGATGTAGATGCACTTTTTCGCCCTATTCCCCAGTACAGTATTCAAAGTTAAAGGACTTTACTGTAGTGAGTAAAGAATCTGATGACTAGCATAAGAATCCAGAGCAGCAGCTAGACCTGCTAAGCAACAATACCAGAATGCACATTGCACCTCCCAGCAATTTTTAGAACCAAGACACATGGTAGGGTTCTTCTGCCCTGACAGAAAACTTGTATTTTTCTCAATCCCGCCTTCAATTTGAGCCTATAAAGTCCAGCAGCGCATGTCCATTGGTTTTCTGATTATCACAAACTATGCTGATCAATATTTCCTTTATACTGTTTTCCAAGCATTGGTTATCAATGCTGGTTAGCCAGCAAAGAAGGTTCTTCAAGCTAAAGAGATAAGTATTTCAGAAGACACCACTGTGGGTCCAGGGGTGTTCAGTTACAAAGTGGAGATAGCCAGGTTGGGGGCATTTTCTTTCTGTTACTGCAAGTCGGGCACATTTTAGCAGTGACATGTATCTTAGTTGTATGTGGGGGAAGTGAACTGCACGGAGCGCACTCAATTCCAGGTAACTACTGCAAACGGTGTGCATGTAAACGTGCACACACAAATATAAGTTGCAGCCTTGTTGTAATCTTTCTCATTATAACATTGGATGCTTCTTCATTGTGTACATATATTGTGATAGAATTATGCATTTTCTTGCCTGCCATTTCTCATTCTTTCCTGTTATTGACACAGCCTGGCACTATAAAGAAATAACTTTTATGCATAAAACTGTATAATTGTATTTGTATTTCACACTAGTATGGCATTATTTCGCTGCTACCTTTTCTGACAAATGAATGAATGGACATGTGTGTAGTGAGAACAGTATGCTTGCTGATGCAACATATGTAAGTAGTTGGCTGGCTGTGCCAAAAATGGGACCCGGATGAGTCACATCTGTCTTGGTTTCCATATAAAGCTGACAAATTTAAAAAAAACATACTAACTTCTGCAGCTAATGAAAACACCGTTAAAACAGTTATCAAATAAAAACAGCTGTCTAATTCAAAACAGTGTAAAAAGAAGCAAAAGTCATTGCAGAAGAAGGCAGCAGTACTGGGAAACATCATTCTACCAGACTGAAGCTACAGACAGAAAGGCTGCAACTTTCGCCGTTTTATTCTTCACTGTGCCATTGCTACATTCCACCAAACCCAAGATTGTGGTCAATTGCTACAATGATACCTCTGCTTCATCTCAAATGCTGTGCAGATTAATTGCAAAACTTCATTCTTGAAGTGTGCACCACAGTTGGTCTCTATAGAAGTTGGGAGTAGGAATCTCAGAATCAGGTCCCTCAACAACAATTTGGCAACTGAAAGGCTATTTGCTCTTCTTGAGGGAAATGCTTCCACCAATTTGGGGAACAGGCAGAATATTACCAAGACATACTTCAAGCCAATACACTGTGGCATCTTAATAAAGTCTGCCTGCAATCTCGCAAATGGGCCTTCCGATTTCCCAATGTGATTCATAATCCTGACAGTTTTCATACCTTGATTATTTAAGTGGCATATGAGGCCCAGAATACAAACATTCTCAGCAACATGTCAAAATCCTGCATTCTCCCAGTATTTAGGGAAGATTCGAACCAGGCTATCCCTTCCTGCATAAGTCTCACTATGCACAAATGTATACAAGGAAGTGACACTGAATTTGATAAAATATATTTCTTTTCTCATTTTGAGAAGCATCTTCCAGCAAATCTCTTAACTCACTTGGAGATGTTTGTATCAAATACATAAAGAAACAATTCACATTGTTTGAACCCTGAACAGCATCTCTTGCGGAAACACCATTTCCGTTTTTGTTGAATAATTGACTCCTTCTGAAAAGCACAGTATTTTGCTACCTGGTCTGCATATTTATTTCCCAGAGTAACCATATCTTTGCCAGCCTTATGGGCTATGCACTTAACCACTGCCAGATCTTCTGGTTCTTGATTTGCATTCAATAAACCCAAGATATACATTCTGGGCCATATTTATCAAAGTTTTGCATCACCCTTGCACCACACTAGGGTGACGCAAAACCTAGATGAGATTTACCAAGCCAAGAATGGCCACCTTGCGTGACCCTGCAGCGCTTGCTAAATCTGGAGTAAGCAAGGCAACGCAAGTCACAGCCTTGCATATTATTCTGCCCTGGGAAGGTATTCCATGGGTGAAGCGTGGGTGTTCCCACGCATCCACCGATCAATATGGGCACATTGCCAAATTTACCATGAGTGCTACACCTACCCAGAGGAAGCATAACAAGGAGAAATATCCTTATTGTCCCTGTGTTTTCTTCTTTCTGTGTTTGTTGCATTGTGTAGCACATCCAGGAAGAGGAAAACACCTGAAAAGGAATGTTTTTTGTGCAGGAAAGTGCCCATTGCTGCACAAAAACAATCTGCAGGCACTTTTGTACCATGGTGCAAGGGTGCCTTCATTGGCACTATGCAGCACATGGTGCACCAGTGCAAGGAGAGGGCAGGAATGCGCCATATAATATTAAATATGGCACATTCCTGCCCTCTCCCTGTCACGCTAAGCAGCATGCAATGTGTCTTGCTGTGCTGGATAGGGTGCCATTTTTATAAATATGCCCCTCCATTTTTAATTAGAGCTCCTGAAGATGTCATAAACCCTCTATGACCATAGTTGCACAGAATCATGAACAACCCCAAAACAATACAGGCTATCTGTATAAATCGTCACTCTCAAATTCTCTGACAAACAGCAAGCTCTCATTAGAGCAGTTATTTCTGTTACTTGCGCCAGTGTCACATTTGGTAAAGAGGATGTCTCAAGTGTCTCTGTAATAGAGTATATTGCATAAGCAACTCTCAATCCTCTGTACTGACCCCCTAAACAAGAACCACCACCAAATAATGTCAGATCTGCTCATTCCAGCGGAGTTTCCTTTATGTCTGGTCCTAGTTTTGTGCTCAATTCGGTCATTTCTATAAGTCATTACCCAACTCATAATCAGTTTCACCTACCCTGTCTTCATAAACCTTGTCTGAAATTGGAAGCAGTGATGCTGGATTTAGGACATTACACTTGGACATTACACTTCAGAACTGAAACATTCTCTGCTGCAAGAATAGTTTACTCATGACATGTCAATCTGTTATCATTATGAGCTGTGTCCTTGTCAAAAGGATCGCAACTGAATATGGTACATAACCAATTACCATAGAGCCCATCATAATTTCTTCACCTGGTCCAATTGCCAAGCAAACTACTGCAACTGATTTTAAAAAACCTAGGTGACTTACAGCTGCTAGATACAATACACATGAAAGATACGCCACTGGGCACATTCATCCTCCATGTTTCGAGTGAGAATCTAAAGCACACTTCCATCTGTTTAATGACAAAATGTGAATAATATTAGATTGTAATCAGGCATCCCAAGTGCGGGTACATGACACAAGCTCTCTTTCAATTTCTTAAATGCAAGAAGGCACTCATCATCAAATGGTACCGGATCTTGTACATTATCACATCTCAACCTGACTGAAGGTTTTGTAATCAAGGAAAAGATTGTATCCACTGCCAACCGTAGCCAACAATCCAGTGAAACACCCAAACTTCCCTCTGGGTGGTCAGTGGGCTCAATTTCAGAATTGCAGAAACACATGCTTCACATACTTTCCTTATATCCCTCTCAATATGGTGCCCGAGATAAAATACTTCCTTCTCATATTATTGCATTTTAGATGGGGAGACTTTATGCCCCTTTTCAGCTAAAAGATTTAACAAAGCATTGGCATCCAAATTACAGTCCACCTTAGTTTTAGATGCTGTTAACAAAAACAAATCACCCATGTACTAAACTAAAAATGAAATACATGGTACTTTTAGACTTTCTAAATAGTTCTTTAAGATTTGGGAGAAAATTGAAGGACTCTTAGTATACCCCTGTGGGAATTGAAGGACTCTTAGTATACCCCTGTGGGATTCTACACCATACGAGAAATGTATTCAAAAACCGAAAAGCAAAAGGAAACTGTGAATCCTCATGTAATGGAACTGAGAAGAACGCTTGGCGTACGTCAGTGACTGTGTACCATTGTACTTCTGCAGTGGACCCTGGAACAATATTACTACTGGATTCAGAACCACTGGAAAAGGTTCAAAATTTTTAGTTATTTTCCAGAGGTCTTGTTGATCCCCCATTTGCCACTTGCATTTTAATTCCCATTAGTGGAGAACTGCAAGGACTTCTAAGCACTTCTCAAAGAATTCCCTTCTCATTCATTTTTTTTTTTTAATTACTGGTTTCATTTCTTCCTCAGTCTCTGTTGTGATTCTGTACTGCGTAGTTCTGGGAAATATTTCATCTTGTTTAATCTTTATTTTGACCAGTTCTGCCCTTTTAATCAGTCCAAATTCTTTGCCAGTGAAATGCAATACCCCTTCTTTGACAGTATGTCTTTTCTTGTGTCTTCTGAATTAATTTTAAAAAGTGAATTCTCATCTTGAATTTCAGTTGCCACGTCATCCGGTGTACAATATATTATGCAATTTATATTGCAAAGAAGATCCCTTCCAAACGAATTTACTGAGCTTGAATCAATAATATTAAGTGGTGTTTATATTACAACTGTCCTATTTTGACTGGAACATCTGAGGTAACTTGATTAACAATTTGTTTATTACTGATCCCTACAACTGTGATTTCTCATCCCAAGAGGGGTAGGTTTGGGACTTGCAAAGAACGAGTTATAGAAATGGTAGTACACATATCGATGAAAAATGAAACAGGTTGGCCATTGACCTCTCTATCAATATACTGGTCACTAGGGTCTACCTCCAAGACCACACCAAGCATGCAGTCTTCTTCCTCCCACAGATGGTGAACTGCTCCCTGCCATTTCATCATTTAGCATCATAGTATTTTGTTGGTACACTAGATTATAATGCATTTTATTTCTTATATTTTGCTGCATCACTGGAGCTACTGGTATAGATATTCAATATGATATCGGATTCTGCATATTCTCCTCTGTATTCTGCATAATCAAGATCATGTTTGCTCTGCATTCAACTTAATCCTATTAGGATTCTGTTGACACTGACTTCTACCTTGCATACCTTAATTTATACTATTCATTCCATTCTGCACAAAATTGATATCTGAACTCATTTGGTTCTGTGATTCTTTTATGAGCTACTCTCTCTGAGCGATCATTTTCTCCTATAACTTCTTTGCCTTGTCTCAAAACAGTCACTACTGTTTTTCGTCAGCATCAAGATTTCATCAATGTTCCTTATCTGCCAACACAACGCACTCTGTTGAATGTGATTACTAATCTCTGATCTCAATCTATTTACGAAAGCAGAAAGAAAACTACTAGCTCCATCTTGCGCGGAACTTTCGACTCCGACATGTTTCTTGAAAACATGCATCAACCTCTCATAATAAGAATGGACAGATTATTTAGGTTCCTGCATTGTTCTGAACATCATCTTCTTCTAATTTTAACCTGTTCTGGAACTTGCTTTATCAAATGCTCAATGACAGCCTTGTGTTTGTATGTTATTTTGGTTGTTGGCACATTATTAGGACCAAGACTAACTGGTTCTTGTATAGGCCATCCAGTAAGAACCTTACATTCGAACTACAGATCTCCAGGGACTACAATCTTAAATAACATATTTAATTCAGTCCATAACATTGAGGAAATGTGTGTCTACCAATGTATTTCCTCATTCCATTTGCTGGGTTGCCTTGCAAATTTAGAAAATTATATGTACATGCATACAAAACAGATCTTGTCCATGGAACCTGCACCAGATTCCCTTCATATACTTCTCTTAAAGGGAACGTCACAGCTGAAGCTGTCCCTACTTCTCATTCCTTGCCTCTCCCTTTCATTTTGCTTTTATTCACTGTCTCTTTCTTCCATTTTTCTGGATATATGTTTAAAAGTACTCCAATCTCTCATTTTCTCAATTTGATCTTTAATATGACCTCTTAACCCCTCGGGTGCCTTGGATGTAATGATTACGTCCTGCACCCGGCCCTCGGGGGAATCGTTAGCGCTCCCCTGAGGGCCTCCCTCCCACACCCCAGGGCAGGGCTGGAAGAGGAATCGCTTCCCTTCCATCTCCACCCCCATCTAATGGAATCAGCGCACAATTGTGGTGTGACATCATTAGAGGCCACTGGAAGCGCTGGAAGCCACTTGCTTCCAGCGCATCCACGAGGAAGGAGGTAGGTTTTTCCTACGGCCAGGGGAGGAGGAGAAGGATTGCTACAAAAGAGGCATCAGGGGAAAGGAAACTAGACACCAGGGATTTTTGCTTTTATGTATGTGTGTGTGTTTTGTATGTGTCGGGGAGCGGTCCCTTGGGCAAGGGTCGCTCCCCTAAGGAAGCATAATGTTTTACGATGTTTCTGCCCCACTTGGGGGCAGATCAGCTCATTATTTTTAAGCCGATCTGCCCCGGGGTGGTAGAAGCCACAACGACACCAGGGATCTTTTGCGCTTTGTATTTTTTTGTGTAGGGGGGGTGGCCCCTTTGGCAAGGGTTTCCCCCCAAAGGGGGAACAACACTGTTGGGCAGTTCTGCCCCATGGCCTATTTTATTTAGGCCCATCAGCCCCCAAAGGGGGCAGAATCCTCTAGGCACAAGGGAGTTTGTGTGTGTCTTTGTGTTTTTGTGTGGGGCAGCCCCTTGGACAAGGGTCACCCCCCAAAAGGGGCAATGCACTGTTGGGCAGTTCTGCCCTCCTTGGGGGCAGATCGGCCTATTTCTTTTAGGTCCATCTGCCCCCAAGGGGGCAGAATCCACTTAGCACCAGGGATCTTGTGTGTGTGAGTTGGGTGGGTGGGGGGGGGGCAAAATATTTCATCCCATTTCTGCCCCTCTTGGAGGCAGATCAGCCTGTATTTTTTTTAGGCCCATCTGCCCCAGGGGGCAGAGAACACTAGACACCAGGGAAAATTTCTAAATGTTTGGTTGCGGGGTGTCATCTGGCGAAGTATTTGCATTTGTGATTATAACAGTTTATTTCTCCATTTTGTTCTAGTTCAAAGCTTTTGCTTCCTTTGCTGTGGCTTGTTGCAGTTTTGGCAGTGGTTGACCTGCGGTTTGCATAGTTGCATGTTTTAGGTAAGTAAATACATTTACTCAAAAGGGGTATTGTTGCCATGCATGAATGACATGTTTGTAGGTGGCGTACTAAATGCAGGATTGTGTGTGAAATTGTCCTTACATTTGTGCACAATTATATTTGCGTTGTCCTATGTCTAATTTGTTTTTCTTTTTTTCTTTTTAGTGGGATATCATTTGTGATTGCTGTGTAGTTGCTGGTGTGTCTAGCTTCTTCAAGCAAGTGAGTGGTATAGTTTTTGAATACATAACTCTTTGTGATAAAGCCACACTTTGTTTATGACTTATTTTAGATAGTGCTGGTTGTTGTTGGCGCATTTGTCAAGTTACTTTTCTTCGAAAGGATCATGGCTAGCCCCAGGGTGACAGCTCACCAGGTTCTTAGTATGCTTTTGAGTGGTGTGCTGATCATGATTATGAGACTGACTCTGCATCTGAGGCAGAGGAGGAAGAGAGAGATTGTGTCAGTGTGTTTTCTGCCCGAGAGGGGTCTTCTGATGAGGAAGCCACTCTCAGTGCAGATGAAGGGTCTGTTTTGGAGGAGCACACTGATGCCAGCGGCTAAAAGGCTTCCCATTGGAAGACCTGATCTCTGGGTTGCCCCAAACAAGGAGCAGCCAGTTGCCTGCCTTTACTGGTCTCCCAGGGTGTCGAGTAAATATGGAAAACTTTTTACCTGTCAGTTTCTTTGATTTGTTTATGGACAATGTATTTTTGGAAGAGATTGTTGAGCAGACTAATTTGTATGCAGAGCAGTATTTGAGGGACAACACTGCCAGACGTAGGCCTCAGTTTAGAGCTACCCAGTGGATTCCCTCAAATCTGGAAGAGATGAAAAAATTCTTGGATTTGACTTTTTTGATGGGGATGTTAAGGAAGCCGTCACTGGCTTCTTATTGGTCTGCTACTCCCTTGATGGCAACTGCTATATTTCCTGCAACCATGACGCGTAATCAGTATTTGCTTCTTCTTCAGATGCTGCATTTGTTGACAATGCTTTAGCCTTGCCACAAGATCACCCTGATTGTGACCATCGTTTTAAGATTAGGCCTGTCCTTGATCATTTTGTAGGTCGGTTTTCAGGGGTCTATGTTCCAGGCAAAAAAATAAGTGTGGACAAGTCTTTGATCCTGATCAAGGGTCATTTGGTTTTCAAGCAGTACATTCCTAGCAAGAGGGCACGGTATGGAATTCAATTGTATATGCTGTCTGGATGTAGTACAGGATATGTTTATGATTTCCGGGTCTACACTGGTAGGGATTCCAGTATTGACCCCCCTGGTTGTCCGCCCACTTTCGGAATTAGTGAGACAATTCTGTGGGAACTTGGTAGACTACTCTTTAACAAAGGTCACCATTTGTATGTAGATAACTTCTACACTGGAGTTCAGTTGTTCAAGGAATTGTTCAGAGTGGACACTGTTGCTTGTGGCACAATCCGCTCTAACCGGAAAGGCTATCCAAGGGAGCTTGTCAGTAAAAAACTTGACAGGGGACAGTGCAGTGCCTTGCAGAATGATGAGCTGCGAGCTCTGTAATTTGTAGACAGGAGGGGTGTGTACATGCTAACTGCCATCCATGATGTGAGTACTTCACCTGTGGCTGATTGGGGTCAAGTTGCTAAAGTGCGCAATCCTGTGTGCATTTTAGACTACAATAAACACATGGTTGTTTTTGATAGAGTAGATCAGAGGTTGGAACCCTACACTGCTGTTCGAAGTCTCACCTGTGGTATAAAAAGTTGGCAATTTATTTGTTTAATCTAGCAACTTTTAATGCTTTAATTGTGTTTAAGGATTGTTTCCCTGAGTCAAGGATGACATTTGTTAAATTTCAGGAGTCAGTGTTAGAGAGCCTTGTTATGGTGGATCATGCAAGAGTTCCTAGAGTAGCAGTTGTGGAGGATGTGGCTAGATTGAAAGATCGCCACTTTCCTGATCAGATTCCTCCCACTCCCCAAAAAGACTTCCCCGTTAAGAAGTCTGTGCCCGAAGAGGTATCCGGAGGAAGAGCCGGATGTACTGCCCGGACTGTCCTTTAAAGCCTGGGCTGTGTGTGGCTAGCTGTTTCAGGAGTTACCACACACAGAAGAATTACTGGGAACTACTGTGAGCATAAACTGCAGTTTTATATTTTCATATGTTCAGTTTCACAGTTGGCATTACTGTCATGTATTCAGTTAGAGCTTTTGTGTTTGAAGTTTTGTACTTATTTATGATTAGTTAGTGGTTTCTTTGTTGTTTAAAAAAAAAAGTGATGGCCGTGTGCATGGAGTGGCGCTCGGCTGGCTGTGTGTGTGGAGTGGCGCTTGGCTGACGGTGTGCGTGGAGTGGCGATTGGCTGGCGGTGTGTATGGGGTGGCACTTGGTTGGCAGTATGCGTGGAGTGGAGCTTGGCTGACAGTGTGCATGGAGTGGCACTTGGCTGGTGGTGTGCATGGGGTGGCGCTTGGCTGGCGTTGTGCATGATATGGCACTTGGCTGGCGGTGTACGAGGAGTGGCACTTGGCTGGCGGTGCCTGCCAAACACCAATCCACACACTCCCATCAGCCGGTGTGATTGCTGTATCAGGCATGTGGGCGTATGAAAGTAATAAGCCCTTGAATGGCCCTGTTTCTTTGATGTGAGTGTTATAATGTGCTGGGTCTGCGGCTGGCGGTGTGAATGGTCTTGTGCATGTCATGTATGAACGGTGTGTGAATGGACTGTAAAGCGGTTGGTGCCTTAATGCGGCTTTACAGCTCACAAGCTGTGAGTTATTGGTTCAGTTTCTTGGCCTTTCAATTAACAGTGCATTTCATTTTTGTGAAATCTCTTGTTAATAAAATTTGATCTACTGAACCATCACTCACCCTCGTGCCAAATCCAACCAGTATATATGGTAAAAATGACAAAACCTGCTCAGCGGTAATCAGGCATCACAGCACACCCCTGACATGCTAGGTGTCTCAGGTGGGGCGCCGATGATGAAGCATGCCACCAACCTGGTTGGAGGGTGAGGGGCCTTTTTAACATAACCTAAGTGCATTGCTTTTTTTACATCACAGAAGTACATGGCCACATCAAAATGATCTATTACAAAACTACCTGCTTTGCGGGGGGGGGCACCTACGTTTTTGGTCCAGGGTGTGGCCTTCATCTAGGGAAACCTACCAAACCTAGACATTTTTTAAAACTAGACACCCGGAGGAGTCCAGGGAGGTGTGGCATACATGGATCCCCCAACATTTTCTTGCCCAGACTCCTCTGCAAACCTCAAAATTTGCTTAAAAAACCATATTATCCTCACTTTTCTTTGTAGGATCGCCTCTCTAGCACATAGTGGTCCCCAAAGGAGAGTCAGCCTAAAGATGTATAAAAGAAAAATACGTGCTTATCAACTCGCTGTGCTATCCCCTAAATCTTTGCAGGTTTTTGGCATTTTTCTGTTGCTGGCACCTGGGCCACCCACACAAGTGAGGTATCATTTTTATCGGCAGACGGAGGGGAACATTGGGTGGTAGAAAAGTTGTACAGATCCTACAAAGAAAAGTATGAAAACTGTGATTTTGTTTAGCTATATTTGAGGTTTGCAGAGGAGTCTGGGTAAGAAAATGTTGGGGGATCCACGCAAGCCACACCTCCCTGACTCCTCCGGGTGTCTACTTTTAAAAAATGTCAGGGTTTGGTAGGTTTCCCTAGATGACCACTGCACCTAGGACCAAAAACGCAGGTGGCCACCCCCCCAGCAAAAACGGGTAGTTTTGTAAAAGATCATTTTGATGTGACCACATTGTGTTTTGAGGCATTTCCTGTCGCTGGCACTAGGCCTACCCACACAAAGGTGGTACAATTTTTATCGGGATACTTGGGGAAACGCTGGGTGGAAGGACATTTGTGGCTCCTCTTAGATTCCAGAACTTTCCATCATTGAAATGTGAGGGAAAAGTGTTTTTTTGCCAGATTTTGAGGTTTGCAAAGGATTCTGGGTAACAGAACCTGATGAGACCCCCACATGTCACCCATTCTGAAGTCCTCTAGGTGTCTAGTTTTTAGAAATGTCCAGGTTTGGTAGGTTTTCCTAGGTGCGGGCTGAGCTAGAGGCCAAAATCCACAGCTAGGCACTTTTGCAAAAAAACAGATCAGTTTTCTTTGGGAAAATGTGATGTGTCCATGTTGCGTTTCCTGTCACTGGCATTAGGCCTACCCACACAAGTGAGGTACCATTTTTATCGGGGGACCTGGGGGAACACAGAATAGAAGAACAAGTGTTATTGCTGCTTGTCTTTTTCTACATTTTCTAAATGTAAGACAGTGTGTAAAAAAGACGTCTGTTTGAGAAATGCCCTGTAATTCACATGCCAGTATGGGGGCCCTGGAATTCAGAGATGTACAAATAACCACTGTTTCTCAACACCTTATCTAGTGTCCATTTTGGAAATACAAAGGTTTTCTTGATACCTATTTTTGACTCTTTATATTTTATCAAATAATTTACTGTATACTGAGTACACATTAAAAAACCTTTGCAAGGTGCACCTCGTTTATTGGCTCTGAGTACCTAGGGTTCTTGATGAACCTACAAGCCCAATATATCCCTGCAACCAGAAGAGTCCAGCAGACATAACGGTATATTACTTTTGAAAATGTGACATGGCAGGAAAAAGTTACAGAGTAAAACGTGGAGAGAAATGGCTGTTTTTATACCTCAATTTCAATATTATTTTATTTTAGCTGTTATTGTATGTAGGAAAACCTTGTAGGATCTACACAAATGGCCCCTTGCTGAATTCAGAATTTTGTGTACATTTCAGAAATGTTTAGCTGTCCGGGATCCAGCATTGGTTTCACACCCATTTCTGTCACTAACTGGAAGGAGGCTAAAAGCACAAAAAATAGTAAAAATGGGGTATGTCCCAGTAAAATGCCAAAATTGTGTTGAAAAATGTGGTTTTCTGATTCAAGTCTGCCTGTTCCTGAAAGCTGGGAAGATGGTGATTTTTGTTAAACTCGATTTTTGCTGTATTCTGGCCAATTTCTTTGTGTCCTCCAGGGGAATCCACAAACTCTGAGTACCTCTAGAATTCCTAGGACGTTGGGAAAAAAGGACGCAAATTTGGTGTGGGTAGCTTATATGAACAATAAGTTATGAGGGCCTAAGCGCAAAGTGCCCCAAATAGCCAAAAAAAGGCCTGGCCCCTGAGGGGGAAAAGGCCTGGCAGCGAAGTGGTTAAAGTAATCATGCCCATCTCTTTATTTGCATCATGAGTTAAATCCATTTTATAATTCCGTTTTACATTTTTCATTTTGCTGATGTCACTTCTAATTAATTTGTTAATTCTTCCAATTTGAATGCCGCAAGCATACACTGCTGGCCTTTTAAGCAGAATGCGTAGACTTTTAGGCTACACGCTGCATCTTGACGACTGCTCATGGCCATTTCCCTTGTTCCTACTGACCTGTATGCATCACGTCTCTGAGCGCTCGGCATCTTTGGCATTTTCAGCTTGTTCCTCATCTGTCGGAGGCGTCGGGCTCCTGCTTCTGTTCTGCAGTCTTTGGATTCCTACAAAAAGAGGAAAGAAAACACATATGGCGTTACTACAAGAGGCAACTTAAAGGACTGGTAACCTTGTGCCAACATTTTCAGTTACTTAATTAGGATTCTGTCTCTAGTCCTTCTTGTTTTTTCATCTTCATGGAATTTCCTCAAACAAAGACACAACGCAGCATTGCTCAGCCGGAAGTTGCTTACTGGTAACATGATGAATTATTCTTAAAACAAGAAAGTACTTATCTGAATTAATTCCACTGTGAGGATTGATGAAGTTAACCATTATTTTCTTGCAATTTGTTGTGTAAAAGAAAAAGAACAGAAATGTATTATAGTTTGTTTAGAAAACATAGTGCAGATGTAAGTAACGTTCATAGTACGGAATTGTCTATGTATATACAGACTTACTGCAAGCTTGTTTGCATTCAGTAATTACAATTGTAATTGCAGGAAGAAGAAGCTGAGTAGCCGAGAAACTGGTTGTGAACTATACTGATCTCCAATTTCATTATTATTTGTACTTAGGTAGGTGTTAGTGCGAACTATTATCGATATGCATATATCTGTGCTTTACCTGTGGAAATAATTCTCTTAACTCTATTTCAGAAGTGTGCATAATCAATTCATCATACAGGAACTAGCACCTGAAGAAAGGGAGAAGGGCCATTAGGTAATTCAAGTTTGAATATTTAAATATGTTAAAGGATTTTCCTGAGTATTGAGTACGAAAGTGGCTTTACATTCTACAGATAGCTTGGAAGATAACCGCCATCGCTTTGGAAAAGTCTGGTCCTGGTCAAAGACTTTTCCCTTCATCCCAGTGAATAATGCATGACTTCTTTTGAGTCAATTCGGTTCATAAGGAAGCTAGGAACTGTCCTTGTGTCCATTTTACTCCTGTGGAAAGGTAACTTCACAGTATGACAGGCCCACGGTGAAGTTTCCACCTGAGTGAAATGGAGACACAGGAGGTTACGCTGACTGATTTAGCCCATATGATTGGCAATTTGCAGAAAGAAACACAGGGCCAGATGTAGGTAGCCTTTTGCGCCTCGCAAACGGCGAAAAACGAGGAAGGGTGTTCCCTTCCTATTTGAGATTTGCACCGCGATGTAGAGTTGATTTGTGACCGCGAAAGCGGTCGCAAATCAACTCGCAGTTACCATCCACTTGAAGTGGATGGTAACTCATTCGCAAACGGGAAGGGGTCCACAAAATTATTTTTTCAGAGCTGGCAGTGGTCCTATGGACCACTGCCTACTCTGAAAAAATCCGAAACAAAAAGGTTTCGGTATTTTTTCTATTTGCAGCTTGTTTTCCTTTACGGGAAAAGGGCTGCAAAGAGAAAAAAAAAAAACTGTTTTATTGAAAAGCAGTCACTGACATGGTGGTCTGCTGTCTCCAGCAGGCCACCATCCCCGTGCGTGCCTAGACTCGTTATGGGGTCGCAAACTGCGACCCACCTCATAAATATTTATGAGGTGGGTCTTTGCGACCCCATAGCGAGTCGCAGAAGGTGTCTGAGACACCTTTCTGCATCGCGAATTGCAAGTTGCAATTTGCGAGTCGCTATGACTCGCAAATTGCAAGTCGCAATTTGTGACTTACCTACATCTGGCCCACAGTCACTAACGCAAAGAATACATGCCTTACCTGGTGGAGCTACAGTTACACCCCCTATTTCTAGAATGGCCCAGGGGCATAGCTTATCGGATGGGGCTTTTTCACAGTGTCAGCGGGATGCCCTAGTCCTCGTACAAGTGCACCAGTAATTCAAGTCACCACACCACCTGCTATTCCTTTGGCCCCCTCCTAAAAATTGTTCTGGGGATCCCTCTGAGTTTGCTTCATTCATCAATCAATGTCAGCTTTTTTATCTGCAAAGCCGCTTAATTCCCTAACGATCAACATAAAGTGGCCTTTGTCTTGTCCTATTTGGGGGGTACAGCAGCCATATGGTCAATTCCAATCGTAGAAAGAGACGACCCTTTATTATATAATTATGCAGCATTCAAGAATGAACTGAAATTTTTTTGGTCATCACACATTTGTCCATTCAGTAGATACAGAGATTTAGAACTTAAAACAAGGTAGCAAGGACCTGTTTACCTACATTACTACATTCAATCAATTGGTTGCTGAATCAGGGTGACCTGAAGGTAAAAGATGTTCCTTGTTTTATAAAGGCTTACGTGATTAGTTGAGAGATATGTTGCCTCTAGTAGTGGATACTCCAGGAAACTGTAATGAACTCATAGACCTGGTTGTGAAACGTAATCATCGTTTGGCTGGGCATAGGCGAGACAAGGGTCGAACAGAGACTAAAATGGTGTAATTCAAGGGAAAAATAAACAACCCTGACAACACTAATGAAACAGAACCCATGCAGGTAAGCAGTCTAAGGGGTGAGGAAGAAAGGCAGAGATGTAGGACACTAAAACTTTGTCTATTTTGTGGCAATAAGGGTCACTTTCTGCGTGACTGTCGTAAGAAACTTAAAACAAAGATGTGACTTTGGAAACTAGTACACTTGGAGCTAGATGAGGCAAAGGTTTTGGGTGTACAGACTAGTTTAGCCTCTAAAACCTTAGCATAGACCTACTATATCCAGCACTAAAGTCCTTTCTATATTACAGCCCAGCTGTCTTGGAATGGAATTTCTATTCCATTTCAGGTTTTAGCTGACTCAGGAGCTGCAGAGAATTGTATTGATCAGACTCTGGCTTCATTATTTAGTATACCTTGTGAACAGAAAGACCAACCTGATGAAGTGAAAACTATTGATGGTAGTGCTCTTAAATTCGGTCCTATAACACATACTACCTGCACTCTAGGGATTAGTATTCAAGGAGCTCATATGGAAAAGATAAAAGTTGACCTAATACAGACTTCCCAATATGAAGCTATTCTAGGTATTCTCTGGTTGGAGAACCATAATCCTGCCATTGATTGGAAGAAGTAAAAGATTACCATTTGTTCATCTTATTGTGGGGAGAATTGCCTTAAGGAGGCCTCTAGGTTAACTATAGCAAAAGATGGTAGCATCATCTGTTCAGGCAGAAAATCTGCAGATCCCTCCTTTCCATCATGATCTAGCAGATGTTTTTGATAAAATAAAGGCTACTGCACTCGCTCCACATTGTCCCTATGATTGTCAAATTGATCTGATTCCTGTGGCCCGTATGCCTTGCAGTAGAACATATGCACTTACTGAAAAAGAAAACATCCATTTGAAAGAATTTCTAGATGAAACATTACAGATAGGCTTTAACAGGCCATCTCAATCCCTAGCTTCTTCTTCTCTAGTCTTTGACTGTAGAAGGGGGGCGAGTTGCATGCCTGTATAGACTATAGAGCCCTTAA
The DNA here is from genome assembly GCF_031143425.1 of Pleurodeles waltl. NCBI lineage: Eukaryota > Metazoa > Chordata > Amphibia > Caudata > Salamandridae > Pleurodeles > Pleurodeles waltl. Next base: position 894,457,303 of record NC_090444.1, read on the forward strand.
TGATGTTGCAGTGAAGAATTGTTACTCTCCACCCCTCATTTACAGTCTCATCGACCAAGTTAAAGATGCTCATGTGTTTACCAAGTTAGATTTGAGAGGGGTTTATCATTTGGTAAGGAGGAGATAAGGAGATGAGTGGAAAACAGAATTCTGTGCAAAATTCGGATTGTATAAATATCTTGTAATGATGTTTGGGTTATGTAATGCCCCTGCTGCCTTTCAGTTTTTTATCAATGAGGTTTTTGAGAGATTTCTTGGATGTGTGTGTGTGGTAGCTTATTTGGATGATATTCTGATTTATTCCTCCTCCATGAATGAACATGTGAAATATGTCAGGGCAGTATTACAACAACTATAAGATTATAGACTTTTTGTTAAATTGGAGAAAGTAGAGTTTTATGCTTCTGAAGTCACCTTTTTGGGGTATATCCTCTTTTTATGAGAGGTTAGCATGGACACACACAAGGGTGATGCTCTTGTAAACTGGATATCACCCAGAACTGTAAAAGAAGTAGAAAGCTTCCTTGGTTTCGCCAATTTTTACAAGTGATTCATAAACCATTTTTCCACCTTTGTATCTCCCATACATCAACTGCTGAAGAAGGGAGTAGTGTTTCATTGGACTGAGGCAGCAGAACAGGCTTTTCAGCATTTAAAGTCAATGTTCATGAAGGCCCCCTTTTTACAACATCCTGACTCTACTCAACAATTTATTGCGGAGGCTGATGCCTCCCAGGTGGCGGTTGGGGGGGATATTATCCCAGGGAAATAAGGATAAGGAAGAACTTCATCCTGTAGCTTATTACTACCACAAGCTAAATCCAGCTGAAGTACATTATTCCATTGCTGATAAAGAGTTATTAGATATAAAAAGACTGATGAGTGGCTTCATTATTTAATGGGTGCTTTACACTGTCACTTTCATCACTGATCATAGAAATGTTACATTTCGTAAGTCAGCTAAAGTATTATCCATTAGAAAATTGTGCTGGACAGAAATGTTTTACTGCCTATGATTTTGTGATCCAATTCCAAGAAGGCTGACAGCATGGAAAAGCAGATGCATTGTCACACTTAGGTCATCATATAAATGAACAAGAATCTGACAGCCCTTAAAGTACACCTACTAATCGTATTTTAGGGGCTGTGATATCTGAAAAGTCTTTCATGCAGACGTAGCTGCTGCACAGCATAGCTTAGAAGCTCAGGAGCTCTTACAAAAGCATAAAAACGAGGTTATTAACATATTGCAAGATATATTGTTTATTCCCAGTTCAGTGTTACAGCAACAGGCATTACACTAATGTCATACTCATATTCAGGCAGGACACCGAGGAGAAAAGAAGACACAAGAGCTGGTTAGGCGTTACTTTTTGTGGCCCACATTTGTGGTAGGCACCAAACAGTTTGTACAAAGATGTGTTCCTTGTGCTCAGAACAAAATATGCATCAGGCACCAGCTGGGTTGTTACATCCTTTAAACTCCTTCATACCCTTGGCATATAGGGGGTCATTCCTACCCTGGCGGTCCGAGACCGCCAGGGTAGGGGACGGAGGAAGCACCGCCAACAGGCTGGCGGTGCTTCTGGGGCTATTCTGAACGCGGCGGTAAAGCCGCGGTCAGAAAAGGGAAGCCAGCGGTTTCCCGCCGGCTTCCCGCTGCCCCTGTGAATCCTCCACGGCGGCGCTGCAAGCAGCACCGCCATGGGGATTCCGACCCCCTTCCCGCCAGCCTGGTTCTGGCGGTTTTCACCGCCAGAACCAGGCTGGCGGGAACGGGTGTCGTGGGGCCCCTGGGGGCCCTTGCAGTGCCCATGCCACTGGCATGGGCACTGCAGGGGCCCCCTAACAGGGCCCCACATTGATTTTCAGTGTCTGCTTGGCAGACACTGAAAATCGCGACGGGTGCAACTGCACCCGTTGCACACCAGCAACTCCGCCGGCTCCATTCGGAGCCGGCTTCCTCGTTGCTGCTGCTTTCCCGCTGGGCGGGCGGGCGGCCTTTTGGCTGTCGCCCGCCAGCCCAGCGGGAAAGTCAGAATGACCGCCGCGGTCTTTTGACCGCGGTGCGGTCTTCTGGCGGTTCCCGCCAAAGTAGGAATGACCGCCATAGTCTCTCTAGATTTTGTCGTGCTATTACGACAGACTGATCATGGATATACGGTGGTAATGGTTGTAGTGGACATTTTCTCTAAAAAGGCTAATTGCCTACATCTAAAGTACTTGCAGAAATCTTATTGCAGTCAATTGTACGTTTACATGGTTTGCCCTCAATCATTTTATATGATCGAGACCCTCAATTTCTTTCTAAATTTTGGAGGGCTTTATGTGATGTGTTACAGATTGATGTTCATTTGTCAATTGGCTATCGCCCCAGTCAGATCGTCAAACAGAGAGAGTAAATCAATGTTTGGAAAAATATATGAGATGCAAAGTCTAACATGACATCACAGTATGGGATAAATTCTTATTGTCTGCAGAATTTACTTACAATAATGCTCAATGCTGTTCTAAAAAGGTAACTCCATTTCAATGTACCTATGGTCTACACCCTCATGTCTTTCTCTTACTGTCCACATCTAGTACTGATGTTCCGGCTGTTCAGGGCTTTATAGATCAAATACAAAACATAGAACGAACAGAGCAGGAAAATTTGGATCAAGAAAAGTTGTCTCATAAACAGAATATGGATCGACATAGAAGGGCAAGTCCTGATTATCAAGTAGGAGATCAGGTATCGTTGGCAACAACATATCTTACGCTAAAGGGACCACTCAAGTTTCAACCTGGATTAATTGGACCTTAATCAATCCTTAATAAGATTAATGAGGTTGCAATGAAATTGGAATTACCTCAGCAGTTACGTGTGCACTCTGTTTTTCATATGTCCTTGTTAAAAACCGTCAATCCAGGTACTGTTCTCCCTGCAAAACCCCCTGTGGTGTGGATAGATAATGAGCCCGAATTTTAAGTGGAAGCAATTTTGGATTGAAAATGTGCGTGCCATCACTTATATTAGATAGCACTTGGGAACCTGTGTGTCATGTGCATGCCCCCCATCTTTTGTTCCTCTTTCATCAGAGATACCCTGATGAACCAAAACCTGTGGGAAGCGCTATGGGGATTGTGCTGTTGGGCACCGCAAGGATATGCAGCAGTCCTTTAAGATGGAGCGCATAGCCTTTTAAGCTATGCGCTGCATTTTGACGACTGCTCATCATCAGTTCTCTCGTTCCTACTCACCTGTATGCGTCTCAGAGTGTTTGGCGTCTTCAGCATTTTTTACTTGTTCTTCATACGCCAGAGGCGTTGGACTCCTACTTCTGTCCCACAGTTCTTGGATTCCTACAAAAAGAGGAAAGATGGGCTAACTACAAGTGGCAACTTAAAGGATTGGTAACCTTATGCTGGCGTTTTCAAACTTACTTGATTAGGATTCCGTCTCTAGTCCTGCTCGTTTTTTCGTCTTCATGGAATTCCTGCAAGCAAAGACACAATGGCATTTTTGCTCAGCAGCAATCTGCATATTGGTAACATGATGAATTATTCTGAAGACAACAAAGTACTTATCGGAATTAATCTGGTTTAAAGGATTGGTGAAGTTAACCATGGAGCAGATGCAAGTAAGGTTCATAGTATGGAATTGTCTCTTTATACAGACTTACTCTTAGGTAGTTTGCATTTAATAATTACAATTGTAATTGCAGGAAAAGTTGAGTAGACAAGAAACTTGTTGTGAACTATATTGATCATCAATTTCATAATTATTTGCACTCAAGTAGGTGTTAGTATCAACATATATCAGTGCTTTACCTGTGGAAATAATTTTCTTAACTCTATTTCAGAAGTGTGCATAATCAATTCAGCATACAGAACCAGCACCTAAAGAAAGGGAGAAGGGGCATTAGAAAATTCCAGTTAGAATACTTTTACAGGGTGATCGCCCCTGCCGGGACACACGAAGGTTCGGGCCCATAAGATCGTGCCCTAGGGGCACGATAGAGGGAATGCTGTGCTGATGTCAGCACATCCCCAACACGAACACGGAAGAAGAAATACCGGGAAGAACAGAGAAAACGCATGCATATCCGGAAGACGGGGAGGATGTGGAGAAGACGCTGGAGGAGCTCGAACACCTGGAGAAAGGAGGAGATACGGGCCGCAGAAGGAGGGGCGCGGACCAAAACTGCAAAGAGGCAGAACAGCGGCATAAAGAGGTCATCAAGGGAGAGCAAAGCGCCGGCGACATTGACAAGCCCCCATTTTCGGACCCAGCAGCACTACGTCCCAGGAGGGAAGTGACTAGCACAGGTATGTGCCCATATTAGGGGCTCTGCAACCACGCTATTTAAAAGAGGTAGAAGGAAGTGAGGAACAACAAGAATAGAGGGGGAGGAAGGGGCTCTACCATAAAAAAAAGAAGGGACGGCTGTGAGATAGATTTAGGTGGTCATTACAACCCTGGCGGTAGGTGTTAAAGCGGTGGTAAGACCGCCAACAGGCCGGCAGAAAAAAAAATTGAATTACGACTGTGGCGGAAACCGCCAACAAAGACAGCCACTTTAACACTCCGACAGCCACAGCGGTACAAACAAACAGCATGGCGGTCACCGCCAACAGACAGGCAGAGGACAATGTACCACCCACACTATTACAACCTACCAATCCGCCACCTTTTCCAGGGCAGATTCACGGCAAACAAAAACACGGTGGAAACAGGACTTTGAAGGTAAAACGCTCACCTCTGCACACCCCACGAGGAACCAGGACGCGATGGAACCAGAGCTCCACATTTTTTCAGCCTTTATCTTCTTGCTCCTCTACCAGGAGCACGAACGCCGGCGGCAAAGACCACAGTGACTACTGCACCTATGACACAGGGGAGGGGGGAGGGAAAAAACAGTGACACACACACGCAACACCCCCACCCCCACCCTCACCCACGACAACACACACACTAATACAGCATGATACATTACAGTTACACCCCCCAGCCTCCCCCCCGGAAGAATGCAAAGACAAAAGGAAATGAGGTGAATAATTGTAATATATTAAAATTCAGTATTCAAATAATATACATACACTAATTACAAATATATACACCAAGAATATTAGTCCAAGGTATTCCACCCTTAAAGTCCGTGGACCACTGGGCCCAAAATGCATGGGCGAGGCCCACACCAGATACCCGAACAAGACGGAGAGAACACTGCAGGGGCACCAGATAGAAATAAAACAGGCACCTCAGGGGGAAGGGAAAGGGTGGGCACCTCAGCCGGTTGAGTGCATGATGCCAAATCCACGAGGGGGCCCAATGCCCACTGTCCAATCCTGGAGAGTGCAAAGCCACAGTCTCTCAAGTCTCTACAGTGGGTGGGTTGCCCACTGTTCAATCCTGGGGAGTGCAAAGCCACAGTCTCTCAAGTCTCTACAGTGGGTGGGTTGCCCACTGTTCAATCCTGGGGAGAGCAAAGCCACAGTCTCTCAAGTCTCTACAGTGGGTGGGTTGCCCACTGTTCAATCCTGGGGAGTGCAAAGCCACAGTCTCACAAGTCTCTACAGTGGGTGGTGTGCCCACTGTTCAATCCTGGGGAGTGCAAAGCCACAGTCTCACAAGTCTCTACAGTGGGTGGTTTGCCCACTGTTCAATCATGGAGAGTGCAAAGCCACAGTCTCACAAGTCTCTACAGTGGGTGGTTTGCCCACTGTTGAATCCTGGGGAGTGCAAAGCCACAGTCTCTCAAGTCTCTACAGTGGGTGGTTTGCCCACTGTTCAATCCTGGGGAGTGCAAAGCCACAGTCTCTCAAGTGGATAACAGTCTCCACTGGTTCTGGAGGGGGTTTTGTGCCCAGAGTGCTTCATCCTGCCAAGGACAGAGGTAGTGGATGTCTTTCTCCACTAGTTCTGGAGGGGTTTTGTGCCTAGAGTGCTTCATCCTGCCAAAGACTGAGGTAGTGGATGTAAATCTCCACTGGTTCTGGAGGGGGCTTTGTGCCCAGAGTGCTTCATCCTGCCAAGGACAGAGGTAGTGGATGTAAATCTCCACTGGTTCTGGAGGGGGCTTTGTGCCCAGAGTGCTTCATCCTGCTCGTGGCGGCCTCAGTAGCATCAGAGGTTTTGGCGATCATGGGCCTGCGGTGCTTGTGGCGGCGGTGTCTTTGGCAGCGGTGCTTGTGGTGGCGGTGTCTATGGCACCGGTGCTTGTGGCGGCGGTGTCTTTGGCAGCGGTTCAGCTGCTGGCGGTCCTGTCTTGGGCAGCGGGGCTGCTGGCGGTCGCCTCCTGGGCAGCGGGGCTGCTGCTGACGGTCGCCTCCTGGGCAGTGGTTCAGCTGCTGGCGGTTCTGTCTTGGGCAGCGGGGCTACTGCTGGCGGTCTTGTCTGTGGCAGCGGGGCTGCTGCTGGCAGTCCTGTCTGGGGCAGTGGGGCTGCTGGCGGTCGCCTCCTGGGCAGCGGGGCTGCTGCTGGCGGTCCTGTCTGGGGCAGCGGGGCTGCTGGCGGTCGCCTCCTGGGCAGCGGGGCTGCTGCTGGCAGTCCTGTCTTGGGCAGCGGGGCTGCTGCTGGCGGTCCTGTCTTGGGCAGCAGGGCTGCTGGCGGTCCTGTCTTGGGTAGCAGGGCTGCTGCTGGCGGTCCTGTCTTGGGCAGCGGGGCTACTGGCGGTCGCCTCCTGGGCAGCGGGGCTGCTGCTGGTGGTCTTGTCTGTGGCAGCGGGGCTGCTGGCGGTCGCCTCCTGGGCAGCGGGGCTGCTGCTGGCGGTCCTGTCTGGGGCAGCGGGGTTGCTGGCGGTCGCCTCTCGGGCAGCAGGGCTGCTGCTGGCGGTCCTGTCTGGGGCAGCGGGGCTGCTGCTGGCCGGCTCCTGGGCAGCGGGGCTGATGGCTGTCTTCTCCGCCGTGCTGATCTTCCCAGACTTGCCGGGTTTCTTGTGCCCCTTCCCCACCTTGGAAGGTGTCACAGCTGACTCCACACTCCCACCTGTACCCCTGGGAGCGGCTTTGGTGGCTGGTGTCTTCCCCCTCTCCCGCCGGGCACTGGCCAACTTTTGATGCTTGACAGGTGGGGGACTGTCCGTGCTGTGGCTCCTTGCCACACTGGCTACCCTGCTGCCTGGTGCACTCCAGAATCCGGTGACTACTGGCACCACTGATCCCGCCGATGTTGTGGCTGAGGTGCTAGGTTGGGACCTGGAGAGTCGGGCCCTAGGAGACTGACGGGGTGGGGGAGGTGAGGGAAAGAGGTCAAGGCTGGCCAGGAAAAGTTTCTTAGGAACACTGGGATGGGTAGATGGAGGGGGTTTGGGAGTGGAGGAAGAGGTTGTGGTTGTAGGAGGTGTCCGTTTGGTGACTTTGGGTGAAGGTGCATGCGCTGGAGGCTGTCGTGAGGTGGGTGGCTGTTGGGTGGGTGTGTGGCTGCGTTTGTGTACCTTGGGAGGTGGCCTCACAGACACACTGGGAGAGGACACAGGGGATATGTGAATGGTAGTGAGGGTGGTGAGTGCACGTGAGCGAGGTGTGGTGGTGGGTGTGCTGGTGATGGAAGTAGTGGCTGTAGAAGTAGTGCATGCAGGTGTGAGTGGAGACGAGATTGGGAGGGATGAGGGAGACGAGGAGGAGGGGGACACAGTGGAGGTAGTGGAAACATCAAAGTGAGCACTGCAATGTAAATTGCATATTCTGCCATAGAAGCTCAAACACAGAATAAAAAATCATAAAAGAAACCCTAGGTGGTCAATCTATATTGTAAATGTCATACTCATAATGAGTACTGACAGAATCCTAAGTAAGGAAAATCTCAAATCAATCGGACAGAGTTTCAAGAGGACAATTAAAAATCACCCTCATCCGTCAAAACTAGGGGTTTTATACACTACTTATGCATATCGTTTAATAAAACAGCAAACTCAGAAAAGCATAATCATGGTTAGGTCGCATTGGCAAGTCTAGAGCATTTTCGTAAAATTGTAAGGCTGTTAACACTAACCCATTTCATATAAAACTTTATTTTTAACAATAGCTCAAATAAACATGTTCTTCTACACACCTTCATTTGAACTAGCAATGGAAATCCTTCAAAATTATACTTTTGGTACACAATGAAAGTTTAATTCACAATACATGCTTTCTAACACTTTAGTGCATTGATGTCATTTCTCCCTGTGTTCTGTGGAAACTGTATGGAGAAACGTCTTCTAGTAAGTAACTGATTGGGAGGGGGAATGAGCAGGAGCAGGATGATTAAAACACCAAAATCTACATCTATTTTGAAAATAATGGTGTCTCACACGTAAATGTGGCACAATTATGCTACATGATTAATTACATTTCTATGAGATAATCATATTGTTTTAAGAACACAATCATTTCGTCATCAGTTACAGTCATATGCATAATTAAAATTACTAATGTGCATAATTTGTCACCCAAAATTGCACATCAGAAAGAAACTTAACTTAATCACACTAAATTTTGGGGAACTACGCAAAATGAAATGTAATTAGGTGAAACGCAAATCCATCATTTAACATAATATTTTGACGTGAAATGCGCCCTCACATCAACTTCTGCAAAGATGCATTTAGGGACAGATGGATGACCCAGAGTTTTGTAACTCACAATTTGCGACTCAATTTCAAGTCGCAAATTGTGAGCCGCAAAACCGTATGCACATCAGTGTACTTTACACTGTTTGCGATTCCCAATGGGGTCGCAAATGACCTACCTCATTAATATTCATGAGGTAGGTCGCAATTTGTGACCCCATTGGGAATGGCGGCACTCACAGGGATGGTGGCCTGCTGGCGACTTTTAAATAAAGAAGTTTTTTTTAAAATGCAGCCCGTTTTACGTAAAGGAAAACGAGATGCATTTCAAAAACAAAAATGAAAAGTTTTCTTTTCATTTTTTCTGAGCCGGCAGTGGTCCGTTGGGCCACTGCCTGCTCTGAAAAGGTATTTTCTCTACCATTCCCAAAGGGGAAGGGGTTACATGGGGACCCCTTCCCATTTGCGAATGGGTTAGCACCAATTTGATATTGGTGCTAACTGCGATTGTTTTGTGACCACATTCACGGTCACAAAACAATCCTACATCGCACTGCGACTCGCAATTAGGAAGTGAACGCCCCTTACTAATTGCGACTCGCAAACCATTTTTGCGATCCGGTAAATAGATTACCGAATCGCAAAAAAGGGTTGTACATCGCAAAATTATTTTTTCTCGTTGCAAATGGCCAGATTCTGTGAATCGGACAGTTTGCGATGAGAAATCAGCTTTGTAGATGTGGCGCTTAGTTCCTAAAATAAATAGCATGCAAAACACAAGTGCTGCGTGCAACAACCACTTGCGTTCTGGCTGTTTGCATTGCATCTGAGTGCTCACAGTAAGATATTCCTGCAAATGGTACGTAATTACGAAACGTTGGTCAATTAAGTAATTTTAGGACTTTCACATAGTAAGCGTAATGTGAAATTATGCACATTATGCTGGCATAATTTAAATTTCACTTGGACCTAATTAAAATGCAAAAATTATACAATAAATTATTTTAAAAATAATCACTAACATACCAAAACTTATGTTAAAAGCAATGATATTTAAAAGCTCAATAAAATTAACTATGGTGACATTAATAAATAAGCATATTCACAATTTTCTTACCTTTGATATATCATCCAATGATATGTATGACATCACAATATTAGTGCAACAACATTAAAGACTGACAATAGTTTTAACACAATATTAAGTGAGAACAAAGTCCTGAGTGTGAGAAGGTGGAAATGGGCTCCAGTTTTACTAGTACTTTGTATAAGGACTCAAGATGTGCTCCAGTTCTGTTGTAGCAGGCAAGACACTCAAACTACTGTGTAATGTGGGAAAGGGGCTCCGTAATATGTTCCATGCTATGGTGTGGTTACAGGTGCAGCTTTATAATGATTACAGCATTTAAGTATATCAGGGATTCTAGTTATGATAGTAATGTTCATGCTGCAAGTTCCAGAATGTCTGATTGAAATGTACGCTGAGCCTCTTTGTCAGTTTCTCTCACAACTGGATTTAGACTTCAGATTTGGTTCAAAGGGTATAGCCTTCATCTGCGGTGTGGTGTCATACAAAAATAAGTTTGAGTTTTAGGTCAAAAAGGTGATGTTCCAGTGTCCAGGCAGTGATGACTGAGCTGATATACACAAAACAATCAGACCTACTAGTGCAGTGGAAGCAAAGTGAGAGAAGGTTGTGGTTTGAAACCACAGGCAGATCTTCAACTGGAAGCTTACTCCAAATTAACAGGTCCAAGTTTTCATTAGAGGAATGTATGGCTAGTTGTTACGGAATACCTCCGTCTTGATGGCCCTGCTGGATGGTAGTGATTTTCAAAATAAGGGAGGTCTAGAGTTAAGCATCTTAGAGGAAACATGTTGAACCGGCTTAATGGATTGTGCTGAAGTTTTCGACTTCAATTTGGAGCTGTATCTTTGAGTGAGGGCATCAATTGAGCCTTCAGACCCGATGTTTTCTTTGCAGAACTATATATGTCTAATGCCAAGTAGAGTCTAATGCTAGAAAAAGAGGCCTTTGAAGGAAACTCTGCCAAAGTAAGTGGAGAGCAAGCAAGGGTGGTTTGGTTCATAAGATGGATTGTGGCTTAGAAGCCTTCGCACTGTGTCTAACCCTTTGTTGTCTGCACAGGAACTATTAAAGATCACCAGGTGAAGATAGCCTGTACCCAGATAGAGAATCCAAAAATGTGAAAAATACACAAGGTAAGTCTTTGATGAGAAAAGGAAGACTTGACTCTGGTTCATTTGGGGCCCAAGGGTATTTTAGCATTCAAGGACAGTGCACAATTTCCCAGTGAGTTAGAGAGAGTATGCTGGGGTCTGAGCTCCACAGGCTATTGTGACTATAATAGTTCTTTAGGAGAAGATCTGCAGGTCAGAATTTTGCTTTCCTTTGTGTATGGTTTAGATATAGCCTGGTCATTGTGTCACAGGTAGCAATGAAACAAGATCCCAAACTTGAGTGTGATGCAATTGGGTTTCTAGTTTCAGGGTGATGTTGTTGACATCAACATAGTTATTAAAGATGAGATTGAATGATTCAGTCAGATAATGAAACAGCTAAATGTATACATTGAGTAATATAAAAAGATGGTACATCCACGTGGTATGTCAGAAGTAAAATGTTTTGTATTATGAGGGAATCAACTTCATTACCATCCAATTCGATTATAAGCTTTCCCAGGTAGCAATAGTAGGTACCTCAGTTTCAATAGGGAGAAGCAAGGAAGAAGGTTATTGTTTTTAATATATTGATTGAATTGTAAAATGCCACTTTTATTGAGTTAAGTCAAAAGATGGCTAATTACAATTGACTGCAAGTTACCTAATTTGTAGCATCAAGCATTGGTTTATTCAGGAATAGCTTGATTTACTTGACTTATGAAAGTGTTTAGGTTATTGGGATAAATGCTGGGTTGAAATGAAGAGTTCATGATTGTTTGCACCACAAAAGAAATAGGGAAGAAGGACAGAAGCTCCTTAAACACCACACGCGTGCAGGAGTTATCCTGGGATCCAAATTTATGGCAATATGTAAAGAGCTCCACAGAGTCAGAGTGAGATAGCTGAAAAATAAATTGAGAGAAGCTGGTGCCAAGGTGATTGAGGACAGTGGAGGTAACACTGCATTCCATTTAGTGCACTTGTCTATTCAGGGAGGTAGGCTTCATGACCAAGTGCTTGCTTCTCAAAGTTATCCTCTATTACAGCACAGATATGTTGAAGAGGAACAGGGTAAGAGGAGAAAGATGCTGCATTATGAAATTCAGATAGGATTCTAAAATACCTCTTGTAAGAACAGTTACATGAATGAGGTGGGCAGCATAGTAGCATTCCTGGTCCATTCTTTGTAGAATCAAGGGTGTTGAAAGTAGAACATGTCAGCTGGTTCTGAGCTGAGTATGTGTTTTGTTAATTTGAAGGTCGTTATCTGCTTGGCATTACAGTGGTATTGTAAATAAAAGTTTAAGTGTTCCCATAATGGCACCATAGCAGCCGAGATCCAGTATCCAAGGGTCAAGGGTGGTTAGTTCATGTCCTATTGAGGAATGTGCTTGAAATTGTTATCAAGACAGTACGCCAGGGTGGTATGAGTTACACTTATCCAGGATAGGATGTTTGCACTGGCAGTGTAATCAGGAAAATAACAGCTAGTTTGTGGTGCTATGCAGATAAAGACGGGGTGTTATAGTTAACAACACAAGCCAAGCAGGGCACACTACTTAGAGCGTCTGTGGGCCACAGAAGAAGACTTACATGATATGTCTGGCAAAATGGATAGACCTAGAGACCTGCTGATGAAGGCCAATGGATTCCAGGGAGATAATGATGGTTTTGGTAGCACCACGATCACAACAGTGAAACAAGATATTGCCTTTGCCAATATTTGATAATGAAGGGAGGCTTAGAACCATGGAAGAAATGAAATAATTAAAATGATTCAGCGATGGTAGAGTTACACAGGGGAGACTGATAGGTGAGACGTGAATAGTAACAGGATGGCAAAGACAGCTTGCATCCCAGTAGAAGATGTTAGCAGACAAAAGCAGAAGTAGAAGAAAATGCTGCTTCTGAAACCAAAGATCTATGGATGATAGCAAACTGCCAGCCATGGATGTTAGCAAACTGCCAGCACAACACGATCACTAACTTATCTTGAGAGAGTGCAGCTTATCCACTTAGAAATTAACATGTAATGTTTATGAACTAATGTATAATAATGCCGCATAGAAAATGTATTAATGTATTTTGCTAAACGTACGCTTGAAATGTGCCCACGGGGAGTGGCCACCAATATATACAATGACTAATGAAACTGATTAATAATGATGAAATGTTATATTAGAGTATGATTTTGCACTAATAATAAAAGGTTATATGTTAAAGTTCTGCTAATAAATCATTAGGCCTTAGTTAGCATGAGTCGAGGCCTAGCTGTCCGGTTTCATATTAAATGTGTTTTTCTAACGTACAGTGTGCTGACTAGCTGAAGGACAAGAACTCGTATTTTTCCAAAGCTAGAAGATGAATGTAACTGTAGTAGATCAGTTCTCATGAAATTCGACTTGCTTAAAGAAACATTCTTGCTGAATGCAACAGTGTAGACTATTCACAGGTACAAGGTCGCCTGAACCGGTACAGACAATGGAACCACTGACTGAAGATGCAAAGAGGACCACGAGAGTATGAAATCATACCGGACATTCTACCCGCTGAAGACGTCAATCATAAGGAACAATAAACTACGTGAGAACTGTTATGGGGTGACAATTTTAATGAAGTCATTGAAACCCTATTGGAGGGAGATAGTGGGGTGCTGACCCCAACCAATTCAAACTTAGGGGATTGTACAATAGAAAAGGGATAAAAACCCTTGACACAAGGAAATTAGTTAGTTAGGGAGATGCTATTGCAAATTTTGCTATGACCCAGACACTTTGTTACTCTGCATAGAGACTTTGCTGTTTGGTTCTTCAAACCATCCTTGCCCTTATATTGCCCGTTTACACTTTACCTCCTTATGAGGGAAGTGCCCCTTTACCCGACTGCTGAATTCTTGGCTGATGGCGAATCAAATGATGTCCTGAAGACGAAGACCGAACCTGTGTGCTGACCCAATACAGAGGGTAACTATATGACAATTAAATTGTAATTGTCTGTTTGCTTTTCCTTTCTAGGTACCAACTGCTTCTTTTGACAGAGACCCTATTCAGATGTTTTCTAAACTGATGTTGCTAAATTGTTTTGCATGAAGCCCAACATGCCAATGCTAATTCGAGGATAGATGAGGGGTTCGCTAAACTGACACAAATAGACAAATGACTGACCAATCTGAATTGTCTTATTATGGTAAATATTGATGACGTTATTGACATATTGATTGACATGCTCATTAGTTATCTCGTCCTAAGGTGTCTTCAATCAGGGTCAAAAGATTCATTGGCCTAAAACGAGTCCCAGAGTGAGTAAATTAGTCCTAAAGAGACGCGTTAACAGTTCTGGTAGCAGAGCGACGGTTTAGCCCCTTTGGGGCCCTAGGACGAGGGACCATTGTTTAAAAGTGTGTTTTTAGAAATAATGCAAATTGGAGGTATGATGCGTTTCGAATTCCCCCATGACTTTCCCGGAATCGCGGAGCTCGCCTAAGTGAGTTGGGTATGTTCTCGGAGTTCTAGCATGTGTGGTGTAGAATATGCATATTGCAGGTGATTTGTGAAGTTTGTGTGGATTTAGGTCAGGTAATGTTGTTTTAGTAGGAGTGGGTGTACTCCGCAGTATGAGAGTAGGGAAGTCGTCGAACTTCATGTGAATGTGGCGCTTTGTGCTCAAAAAATTATCCACGTGGTTGTTGGTGATGTACGGACCCGTCGTGGTCTAAGACTCCGGAGTATATTGACAAGTGTAGGAGACACTTGGGTTTATGTTGTAATTTGTGCGGTTTAATAGGTCAATCGGGCATGGTTGACAAGTCGAGTTTGAGTCAAATTGTGTGAGTGAAAACTTCGATGGAGATTTGGCAAGTTCTAAAGTGCACTAGAACAAACCATTGACAAGTCGAGAGTAGGATTTGCGGGTCGAATTCTGCTTGCGAGTGCGGGAGCTGAGAAGGAGAGAGTAGCGGCTGAGGCTTCAAGTGAAATCTCTGTAAAGTTCTGAAGCGATTGTGTTACCCTTCTTGTAGTAAACCGGCAAATTTGGGGTTTTGTTGTTAAAGGTGCTCGCAATATATTGCATTTGTTTTGTGTGAGGAGTACAAGCCGCAAGACTTTGTCAGCTGCAGTGTGTGTGAGTGTGACGTCATTTGAGCCGCGCTGGGATAGGTCAGATGCTGAGAGGGGTCGCGCACGGATTGGCAGCCGCCGTGAGAGGCAATTGTTTGAGAAAGGTGGGTGAAGAGTGTTTTGGGAATTAAAGTCACTTCCTGATTAGATTTAAAACAAAATAAAAGACGCAAAAATGACATTTTTCAAGGCTCTAAAGAGTGCTTTGAGGGGAGATACATATATTACAGCGAGTGTGGGGGAGCCTACACCGCCTTATGGTACTCCAGCTTGTATTGTAATGGAGGAGAAGGGAGTCGCGCCATGTCTTTGGTTAAAGCAGTGGTGCAAATTGACAGAGAAGGAAGGATGTTTAGCGTTTCCTGAATACGGGACGTTTTATGTAAGAATTTTGGAAAATTTGCGAATGATGTTAAGTGTACAAAAACCGCCTCCGAGACCAGCTCAGTGTGAGGCATTATCAATCTGGGATTTGATGGCCATACGACAGAGACAGCAGAAATTTGAAAGGAGAATGAAAAGAGCAGAAAAGACTTTAGCTGAGGCTAGATGGGATAATGAGAGCAAGATGTGGAGAAGGGGAGTAGCTGACGGACTTAAAATGTTTCCGGCAATAACACAAGAAGACGAGACACAGGGAAAGAAGGCTACTTGTAAGACAGACAGGGGGTCTAATACACCAAAGGAGACTCAGAGGTCTTGGGCAGATGCAGATGATTCAGATGATGAAGAGTTTCTTAATCAATTGTCACATGATCGCCCGCAACCATATGCCATAAATGATAACGTACAGAGCCCTAGCGTGAGTTCGGAAGACCCGGCACAAAATACGGGTATCTCAAATACAGTACAGACAAGTGATACAGTTTTGATACAGAATGGTGTCAGTGTACCCACTGCGCCAGACACACAGATACAGTTGCAGCCACCACAGATTCAGAGGCTTTATCCTGATGTTCCAGTATTGGAAACATCTACGAGTCTGATGGTGCCGCCTTATTCGGTATACACGAGATCAAGTTAGTGCAGATTGTACCAACTCCGCAATTGCTGCCCCAGCCGCAGCAACAGCTGGTTCCGAGTTACACTTCAGTTGCAGGACCGCAGACAGTACCTACAGCACCAATGATGAATCAAGCTATGGGAGTTAATGCTCCAAAGGGTTTGGGAATTAGTCAGACACCAGCTGCAATATCATTACCAATTACTGTTGGTCCACCAGTACCGCTGTATGCGCAAGGTAAGCCTGGCGTATGTGATCAGGGAGTAATGACCCAAGAGGCAATAAGAGGAGGGTCCACATGATACCTGCAGGGAGAACAGACAGTCGAAAGGTCTAAGTCCTTGTTAGACTTTAGTCCAATTGGGATTCCTTTGGAGACAATGAGACAAGCAGGGTTGGGAGCACTAACCCCACAGGTAATGAGTACAAATACGACACAGACACCAATGGTGCAGTCTGCAAATATTTTGTTGCAAGGCTTAACAGCGCAACAGTTGAACAAGTGGTTAGACAAACTCAACACTCCGCAGACTACTACTGTGACCACAGAGAGGTCAGAAAGGGAAGAATTACTGAATTTTGTGAGACTGGGTGTAGAAGCCATGGATCTAGTGGAAGGAACAATGGGGGTGAACAGACTAGAGTCATACACGGAAGCAGAATTGAGGTATCTGTGCCCCAAAATAACTAGAGAAGTGAGCAAGGTACATCAGAGGTTGGCAAACCTGGCGGATAAATACAGCATAGACATTGAAAGTACTGAACATTTGAAAAGAAGTTACAGATTAGACTTCGAGCCTAAAGATTTCGAGCACATGCGGTCTTCCGGAATGAAGGCACACCTCAAAGAAATACTGCAGAGTGCTCAAATTTGGGGAGCCTTAGAGAAATAGGAAGGCAGATGGGCAAAGAAGAGAGATAAAGAGAAAGGTGATGGTCCGGATCCAAAGCAGGCTAAAGCCGCACCGGACATGGGGACAATAAAAATGTACCAATGAGAGAAACGGCCGGAGGGGTTCTAGTCCATGTACCGTGGTCTAGGGGTGACATCCTGTCATTTACAAATGATTATCCCAGGTTGAGAGAAAAGCCAATAGAATGGTACCAACAGACGGACAGATTTGTGAAGTTTGCGAAATGTCTCTGGGAGGACTTGAATACCCTGTTTGAGATTATAGTTCCACCTGACTTATGGCTTGAGTGCAAAAGGGGTGTAGATTGGCCGACAGAGGAGCCAGCAAGGGATAAGGTTACTGGAGCACCATCCGCAGAAGTGATGAGGTATTATCATAAAGTGATTGAGTTTTTGAAGCAGAAAGTGTCGCCGAAAGTAACTGATTGGCAGAAAATCGATCGAACATCACAGGAGGCCAAAGAGTCGATTCATGCTTACTATGAGAGATTGTTGAAAGCATTCAAACACTACAGTGGCACTGAGGTCATTGAGCCAAAAGACATGAATCATCTTGTGTTCAAGTTTGTTGAAGGGCTGAGACCAGAAATTAGCCAGATGATTAAAAATAATTTGATCTGTTGGCAAGCGGAGCCGATTGATGAGGTGTTGCAGTATGCGAAATACTGTAGTGACGAGATTGAGTTGAAACAAAGAAAGTTGAAAGAGAAGGTGATGGTGATGCAGATTAAGGCAGCACAAGCAGGGATGCAGGGAAATGGAGTACAGCAGGTGATACAGCAGCAACCGCAGGGGAATGGAATGTTTCAGGCGCAACCAAGAGGTCGAGGACGAGGAGGTTTTGTGAACCGTGGTCCAGACTTGAATACTGTTGTGGTTCAAAATGATGTGCAGGGGATGAAAAAGGTGTCACCATGTCACGCGTGCAGGGGCGTGGGGCATTGGAAGCGGGAATGCCGAATGGTGGTGCAGGATGGTGTTGTTCAACAAAGCAATGATGTTGGTACATTTCAAAATGTGAGGGTTTCAAAAATGAGGGGTCAAAATCAGAATTTTCAGAATAACATGGTGCAGATGCAGGGTCTCCAACCCGTGCAACAGATGCAAATGCCACGTGCTCAACCAGCACAAATGCAGCAGGCACAACAGCAGATTCCCATGGTACCTAGACAGCAAATGCAGATACCATTAGCTCCAAAGGGACAGCAACAGGTGATGCTTCCTCAACAGGTCACAGGTCAAACGATGAGTCAAAATAACACAGTACAACAATTCCCATTGCGTGGTGAGGATGGAATAAACGATGAATGGTCGGATGATTGTTCAGACAGTGAGGAGTACAGGCTTGCAGCGTCCCTAGAAGTAGACCAGAGGGGACCCTATGTAGAGGGAAAGGTGATGGGTCATAAGGTTTCGTTCCTAGTTGATACAGGAGCTACACGCTCTATAGTTAGAAGTGCAGAGGTTCCGAAATTACCACTTTCGAGGCGTACCATAAGAGTGGTAGGAGTAGCAAATCAGTTCCTGACAAATCCGATTACAGATCCGGTCCAAGTTGAGATTGGTAACTTCCAGGGATTACACAAATTTATAGTTTGTGACTTGAGTCCTATATCCTTATTGGGAAGAGACTTAGGGCCATATGTACGAACACATTTTCCCATTGACACAGAATGGGAAAAACCCTTTGGTACATCTAGCCCTTACTGTGCAAAACAAGGTGTTCGATTACCTGTTCCAATGAAGGGATTGAGGTGCAAACAAACAGTGATGATGAAGGGAACGATGGTCAGTTTCCAGAGTTAGAGACGGAGACCGCAAATGAGGAATACCCTTTGATAACCCTATTCCCAATGCTTACAGTGACTGACTTACCACCTGAGTTGCAGAGAACAGTGACAGAGAAAGTGTGGGACCTGACAGGAAAGGAAGTGGGACTAATAAAAGGAGTAGAACCGGTTAAAGTAGAGGTAAAGCCGAATGCAGTGTTTCCCCAGGTACCGCTGTATCACATGGCACAAGACGTCCTCATTCAAGTAGCGCAGATAATTGCGGACTTTGTGAAGCAAGGGGTTCTGAAAGAAGTGCTGAGTAGCCCGTATAATTCACCAATAATGGGTCTGAAAAAGTCTTGTGGGAAAGTTCGAATTGTTCAAGACCTGAGGAAAATAAATGAGATAGTGGTAAAGTGTTGCCCCATAGTGCCAAATCCAGCTGTGATCATGTTTCAGGTTCCATGTGATACAGAGTGGTTCACAGTTGTGGACCTGTCTCAAGCATTCTTTTCGGTGCCTCTTCATGAGGATAGCCAATTTCTCCTCAGTTTCAAATTCCTGGATAAGGTTTACAGTTGGTGCAGAATTCCTCAAGGGTTTTCTGAGTCACCTTCCATCTTCAATCAGATATTGAAGAAGGATTTGGAATCATTAGAACTGCCTTTCAGTTCGACATTAGTGCAATACATTGATGATTTGTTGATTGCGTCCAGAACAAAAGATGACTGCAGGTATGACACAATTGCCTTACTGAACCATTTGGGAAAGAACGGACATAAAGGGGGTGATTCCAACCTTGGCGGGCGGCTATTGCCGCCCGCCAGGCGGGAACCGCCATGCGGCCACCATGCAGCCGCAATAACGCGCCCCCATTCCAACATTCCTGCTGGGCCGGTGGGCGCTAACCAAGTTTGTGCCCGCCGGCACAGTGGGAATGAGGCCGCAACACAGGAGCTGGCTCCTAATGGAGCCGGCGGTGTTGCGGCCGTGCGACGGGTGCAGTTGCACCCGTCGCGCTTTTCACTGTCTGCCATGCAGACAGTGAAAAGCAGGCCGGGGCCCTGTTAGGGGGCCCCTGCACTGCCCATGCCAGTGGCATGGCCAGTGCAGGGGCCCCCAGGGGCCCCAGGACACCCCTTACCGCCAGCCTCTTCCTGGCGGTGTAAACCGCCAGAAACAGGCTGGCGGTAAGGGGGTCATAATCCCCAGGGCAGCGCTGCTTGCAGCGCTGCCCTGGCGGGTTATCACCGCAAGGGGAAAATCGGTGGGAAACCGCCGGCCCCGGCGGTGCGACCGCGGCTTTACCGCCGCGGTCAGAATAGGGAATGAAGCACCGCCAGGCTGTTGGCGGTGCTTCCGTCATTCTTGCCGTCAGAATGACCCCCAAAGTGTCCCCAAAGAAGCTGCAATACTGTCAGAAAGAGGTGAAGTACTTAGGTCACCTGATTGAGAAAGGGTTGAGAAAAATATCCAAGGAAAGGGTGACAGCAATACTGCAGATGAATCCCCCGACAACAAAAAGAGACGTTAGGATGTTTTTGGGAATGGTGGGCTACTGTCGCCAGTGGATTTCCAACTTCTCGATTATCTCTTTGGTGAGACTGACTGTCAAAGAAGTTCAGGATGGCCCGGGTGCCATAACCATGTCCGAGAAAGAGATGAAGGCATTCATGGAATTGAGGGAAAGTATGTGCAGGGCACCAACTTTAGGTATGCCTGATTACACAAAGCCTTTTGTACTGTTTTGTCATGAACATGATGCTTGTTCTTTGTCTGTCCTGACACAGGTCCATGGAGGTGCAAACCGCCCAGTAGCATATTTTTCAGCTACTTTGGACCCAGTTGCAGCCCAGCCTTACCAGGTTGTTTGCGTGCAGTTGCAGCAGTTGATCAAAGCCTCACCCAGTGTGAAGGTATAGTGATGGGACATCCCTTAACAGTAATGGTCCCACATTCAGTTGAAATTCTGTTAACCCGAACCAAAACGCAGCATATGACGAATGCACGCCTTACTAAGTACAAGACAATTATACTGGGGTCACCGAATGTATCCCTTAAGAGATGTACTGTATTGAACCCGGCAACCTTACTTCCTATTGATAATGCTGAGATTGATGATGCCGAGGAGGTAGAACATGGTTGTCTTGAGGTAACAGATCTGTGCACCAAACCAAGACCTGATATTAAAGATACCCAACTTGAAGAAAATGATTACATTATCTTTGTTGAAGGTTCATGCTTGAGAGACGCAGTAGGAGTACTGAGAGCTGGGTATGCCGTGTGTACAATCACTGGTATCTTAGAAGCTTCCTGGCTCAAAAGAGTGTATTCTGCTCAAGTGGCTGAATTAATTGCTCTTACTAGGGCATGCCACGCAGCTGAAAACCTGAAAGTCACTATCTATACTGACAGCAGATACGGATTTGGAATTGTACATGATTTTGGTGAATTATGGTCACAGAGGGGTTTCATGACCTCTTCTGGTTCTCAAGTGAAAAATGGCTAAAAGATTAAGGATTTGTTGCACGTGATTCAGTTACCTTTTGAAATTGCCGTAGTGAAATGCAATGCTCATGTGAAGTCACAAGATTTTGTGTCAATGGGAAATAGATATGCAGATCAAGTTGCAAGGTTTTGTCATTGAACTGTATATCGTTTCAAGATCACTGGGAATTGTTACCTGAAACTGAAAATGAAACATGCTTAAACTTTGCATTAAGGGTGGTTGACACATTAGATGAGCTAAAATCACTGCATGGACGTGCTAGCAAAGAGGAGAAAGTTCCTGGCAGAGAATGCAATGCGTAGAGAGATCTGATGACTTATGGGTTTCAGAAGAGGGGAAAATGGTTTTGCCAAACAGTCTTTTGTCACAGTTTGCGAGGTTTTATCATGGTCAAGCACATGTTGGGAGAGACGCAATGATCAGGTTGTTCAAAATCGATTGGTTCAATCCGAAATTCAGACAAGCTGCAGAGGTTATCTGTCAAAGGTGCATTATCTGTAAGCAGATGAATGCAGGAAAAGGGACTGTGGTGAATATGAGCCACGTTGGGAGAGCAGGAGGTCCATTTAGCAGAATGCAGATGGATTTTGTTGAAATGCCTGTGTGTGGAGGATTGAGGTACGTGTTGGTGATTGTGTGCATTTTCAGCCACTGGATTTAAGCTTATCCTACACGTAGGAATGACAGTCTCACAGTAGCAAAGCTGCTGCTTAGGGAGTTAATTCCTCGTTTCGGGTTCCTGATCTCTTTAGAATCAGATAGGGGCAGACACTTTGACATTGAGGTGATTAAGCTCTTGTGTGCTGCACTAAACATTGAGCAGAAGCTGCATTGTAGTTATCGCCCTGAAGCATCTGGACTAGTGGAGCAGATGAATGGTACCTTGAAGTCGAGAATGGCAAAAATGTGCACAGCTACCAATTTGAAGTGGCCAGGTGCATTGCCCTTAGTACTGATGTCAATGAGAAACACACCTGACAAGAAACAGGACTGTCTCCTCATGAAATTCGAATGGGCCGAGATATGAGATTGCCCGCAGTACCTGCGAATGCTCTTGTGAATATCACAGATTATATGGTGTTGGACTACTGCAAGGGTCTGGCTGACGTGGTCCGCACTTTTTCTCACCAGGTGGAGGCTACCACATTGCCACCGATAAGTGATCCAGGTCACACCCTGAGAGCCGGTGACTGGGTGGTTGTCAAGGAACACGTGAGGAAGTCGTGTTTGGAGCCACGTTGGAAGGGGCTGTATCAAGTAATACTGACAACCACTACTGCTGTGAAATGTGCATGCCTTCCAAATTGGATAAATGCCAGTCACAAAAAGAAGGTGACATGTCCAACTGATGAGGAACTTGAAGTGTCGAAAACAACAGCTGCAGAGAAGGAAGTCTCAGGGCCGGAGAGTATTCAAAGGGGAACTGAGACTGAAGGAGAGCCCGCTGAGGACGGCTTAATCACTCAAACCGTAAACGAGATCCAGTGGAGTGACAGTGAGCCTATCTCAGCTGGGACATCAGGGGAACCGACACAAAGAGAGGTTCTCCAAGAAGCAGACGGATACAGGTTTAAAATTGAGCCCATAACTGACCCTGAAGGCGAAGGGAGTGAGGCAGAAAGAAGTCGAGGTGTTCTGACTCCTCCTGAGCCACTTGCAGAGCCATCAAGAGAAAACACCATATCACAAGAGGAGGGCGCTGTTCAACGTCCTGAAAGGCCAAGCAGAAAGAAAACACTTAAAGGGGATAATTGGCCGGAGCCACAAGCTGCAGGAGAGAAAATGATCCCTAATGAAACAATAGAGGAAGAAGTTGACACAACCAGGAAAGAAGATCTTAGTGAAGTAGAGTTACAGGGTGATCGCAAACTGAAAAGAAAGAGAGTTGCAAACAGAAGGTACGCAGGTCCTGAATGGGTGCATGCAACATCAGCTGAATGGCAACAAAAATTCTTGGCGTTCTGTTTTGATTGAGAGGTTCGAGGTCAATATTACGGCACCTGAATTAAATTTTAGAAAGAGACTGTGTTAAAGTGAAATTGAAAATTAAAAGCTGAAAAGCTGAGGAAAGAGACTGATAAATTACAGGATGTGAGACTGTTAACCTGAATTGACTCTGCAAAAAAAAAAAAAAAAATGATTATGACAAGCTGCTAACCTGATTTGACAAAGGGGTCCTGGAGTGAGTGAAACGCTGTAAATACTCGCAGAGAAAGAGAGAGACTTTGCATTAAAAAAAAAGAGAGCTTTTATATCGTTCTCAAGTTGATTTTTTGTTTTGTATTATTCTGCTACCTAATTCTTTACAGATCATGAGTTACACTAGAGATAATAGTAATAAGGGTAGGATGCGTGGTTGGTTGAGTGCTATTCTGGGTATTGTGTGTACAATAATAATTATAGGTATGATTGTGGGAATGCCATTGGTGGATAAGAAAGCGACTAACAATGCTTCAAATCCTAAGACTGCTACACTAACACCATGGGAGACGTTTGAGCAGGACGCAAAATATTTGCATGAGGGAACTAATTCAAAAGGGGAACTATCTACTAATGTCTTCTATCGCTTGCTGAATGAATATGTAGACACAGTGGATGCGAAGAATTGCTATGTGTGCACAAAAATTCCTTTATAAGTACAAGAAGGGGTTACTTATCATAGTCTGACACTTCCCTACGAGATAAGCTGTAGTTTGCGGTTAACAAGATTCTATGATCAGGAACATGTTCAATACTTCTTTTCTAACTTAGATGTACTGTTTTCCTTTGTGCCTGTGACTGAGTTTCTAAATAAATTAGCTAAAGAACACAGCATAAAATTAGTTAGGGGTTTCTTTGAGCCGACGCTGACATTTGGGAGAGCTTATGCGCACCACAATAATCTAACCTGCCTACTAACACCTGTAGAAAAGAGCTTCTTAGATCACACTGATGATAGACGGAAAGCATTAAAGGAAAGGCTAGAAAAGGGATTAGAAAAACGCAAGCTTGCAAATGATTATGCTTACACTGCAATAAAGACACAGGGCAAGTTAGCTATAGATGCATTACACGTAGGAAGGCTTTGTATATATAGGCCGAAATCCGAGCATGACACTTTATTTGTGGGAACGAGTGAGTGCTGGCATGTGTTTTTGTTTCAGAGTAAATGGACGTTCATGTTAAATGGACAGGATCCAGCGATCCCTGGGATCTATTATATATGTGGACTCAATGCTTATTACCGTCTTCCAAAGGGATGGTATGGGACGTGTTATTTGGGAATAGTTTTTCCCAAGATCTACCAGATTGATGACTTAAAGCAAATTCCTAAAATGTCTGAATTACAACATACTAGACAAAAGAGAGAGACAGCGGCTGCTGTCATTGATGACATATTTGGAGCCATATTTCCTTCAGTAGGGTTATCTTAAGCTCCATAAAGATTCAAAAGTTGTCTACTATTGTGGATAACATGCTGACAAACTTCACAGGGGCTATACTCCTGATGGATACTGAACTTGCTGCAGAAAGAGCTATGACTCTTCAAAACCGGCTTGCTTTAGACATTCTTTTAGCAAAGAGTGGCGGAGTCTTTAAACTGCTTAATGAGCACCATTGTTGTGCATTAATTCCTGATAATAGTAAAAAGATTAGAGGTATGCTTACTAACCTAACAAGAGATAGTGCAGATTTGAAGGAGGTGAAGGAACCTGGAATTTGGGAAAAGGTTGGGAAAGGAATTACTAAAGTAGGGAATTGGTTTAGTAGTATTTGGAATAGGGTTCTTGCAAAAATATTAGGGGGTATATTGATTGTCCTGACTTGTCTATTTGGACTATGGTTATCATGCAAAATTAATAAAAGAATTAAAAGAGATTTGGCAAAACATAATAAAAGAAAAGAAGAAAAAGAAAAAGAGAAAATGTTCAAAGAAATTTGGGAAAGAACACATAGGGAGGAAGAAATTGAGATGCGTAACCTAAAGAAAATGAAAGGTTGTGAAGGGAAAGGTTTTGTGTGATGACAAGTGTCATCAGAGGAGGGACTGACAGAGTGCAGCTTATCCACTTAGAAATTAACATGTTATGTTTATGAACTAATGTATAATAATGCCGCATAGAAAATGTATTAATGTATTTTGCTAAACGTACGCTTAAAATGTGCCAACGGGGAGTGGCCATCAATATATACAATAACTAATTAAACTGATTAATAATGATGAAATGTTATGTTAGAGTATGATTTTGCACTAATAATAAAAGGTTATATATTAAAGTTCTGCTAATAAATCATTAGGCCTTAGTTAGCATGAGTCGAGGCCTAGCTGTCCGGTTTCATTTTAAATGTGTTTTTCTAACGTACAGTGTGCTGACTTGCTGAAGGACATGAACTTGTATTTTTCCAAAGCTAGAAGATGAATGTAACTGTAGTAGATCCGTTCTCCTGAAATTCGACTTGCTTAGTGAAACATTCTTGCTGAATGCAACAGTGTAGACTACTCGCAGGTACATGGTCGCCTGAACCGGTACAGACAATGGAACCACTGACTGAAGATGCAAAGAGGACCACGAGAGTATGAAATCATACCGGACATTCTACCCGCTGAAGACGTCAATCATAAGGAACAATAAACTACGTGAGAACTGCTATGGGGTGACAATTTTAATGAAGTCATTGAAACCCTATTGGAGGGAGATAGTGGGGTGCTGACCCCTACCAATTAAAACTTATGGGATTGTACACCAGAAAAGGGATAAAAACCCTTGACACAAGGAAATGAGTTAGTTAGGGAGATGCTATTGCGAATTTTGCTATGACCCAGACACTTTGTTACTCTGCATAGAGACTTTGCTGTTTGGTTCTTCAAACCATCCTTGCCCTTATATTGCCAGTTTACACTTTACCTCCTTATGAGGGAAGTGCCCCTTTACCCGACTGCTGAATTCTTGGCTGATGGCGAATCAACTGATGTCCTGAAGACGAAGACCGAACCAGTATGCTGACCCAATACGGAGGGTAACTATATGACAATGAAATTGTAATTGTCTGTTTGCTTTTCCTTTCTAGGTACCAACTGCTTCTTTTGACAGAGACCCTATTCAGATGTTTTCTAAATTGATGTTGCTAAATTGTTTTGCATGAAGCCCAACATGCCAATGCTAATTCGAGGATAGATGAGGGGTTCACTAAACCGATACAAATAGACAAATGACTGAATCTATGCTTTGTTGAATACTGCGATAATGATACTCTGCTAAGGAAAACCTATGTTGACGCCGTGCTATATTCTAATATTCGTGATTCTTGCTTTGATGAAATCTTATCAGAGTTGCCATTATGTGACTATGCTAATGTGTTTCTTGGTTTTGAGACTAATAAACTTACTAGTAGAATTGTAATCAATAGGGAATAAACTTCATATAATAGTACTAAACTGGTGTGGTTATTCATGACTGCAAGGTCATGGTGGTTTCTGAGTTTTATTAATGTATTTGACCAATCTGAATTGTCTTATTATGGTAAATATTGAAGACGTTATTGACATATTGATTGACATGCTGATTAGTTTTCTCGTCTTAAAGTGTCTTCAATCAGGGTCAAAAGATTCAATGACCTAAAACGAGTCCCAGAGTGAGTAAATTAGTCATAAAGGGACGCGTTAACAACCTCTTACCTGCTGCAATGAGTTCATGTCGCTGTTTCTCCCTAAATGGGTCCTGGGACTCAGGAATCTCTAAGGTGTCCTGAAGCCTCTTGAGAAAGTCCTTTGAACTCACTTGCTTCACTGATATCCTACAAACATGTAGGCGCAGAACCCCACTTTCCACCAGAGGATGGCACTTAACCTACTGGATTAATTACCAGACTGTGTACCTGGAATGAAAGAAGGCTCCTTTATAAGCAACTTCATCACACCTGGAAACAGGTTATGACACCCAACATGGCATTGTCCAAACTACTTGACACATCTGCCTCCTGACTATAAAGTAAACTCTCTGATTCATTAGGAAAAGAGGGAACCAACACACTTTTCCCTAGGACCCGGCCCTGGTTAGACCTATAGGGGTCCATAAGAGTAATATGAAAGAAAGAAAGGTGACATAAAGAAAGTAGAAACAATATCCAAACTCTCTTGCCCCACCCCGTCATAATAATTCTGAGTGGGAAAAGAGTCTATATGTATCTTAATTTGATGCACTATTGAGGAAGCATATGATTGGCTTTCATGTAGTTGCCTTGATTTAGGAGGTAACTATGACATGAACATATATTTAGGGTGACCACCCGTCCGTAAATTTCATGGACTGTCCGTAATTTCGCCCTGCCGTCCGTTGTCCGTGATGAAAGCCTTAACAGACGGCATTTGTCCGCAATTTTAGCCTTTCACCTAAAGGGCAACGGAGGCATGGCGAAATTATGGGCAGATCAGTTTCCCCAGCTGGACTGGAAGGCAGGGAGTCTTCTGTGCTCTGAGGGAGGGGCAGACAGATAAGAATCAGACCTTCTTGCCAGGGAGTCTCCTTCCCTAAAGACATGCAAATGTGCCCAACTGGTAAATCTGCAAATACAAAGGGGCTTGAAAACCTGCATTTACTTTACTAAAAGGAGTCACTTGAAGTTTTCTGGTGGCAAAGATATTTCTTTTAGAGAGGTATTGTAATGGTGTTCCAAGGTGAGCTGTGGAGTGTGTGGTTTCAATGGAGTGTTATCAAAATTTCTTAGTACTAGGTATAAACTGTATATTATTCAAATCTGTATTTGAGAAGCACTTTTTTTAATTTAACCGAAATGTATTTGCGCATTTTGTAGCAGCCTTTATTATGATGTAATTGTATTTTTCACAGTTCTTTCAGGTACCTCGGTACCTCATAGTACTAACAAACATTGGCAAAGCCAATAGGTCTCATCTACAAAAGAGTTATTGGCTTTGCTAATGTGTTTTAGCCATTAGCCATGTTATTCACCAGAGTAGCTGCTGTTCAGCATGGCTTAAAGTTAGTGGCATAGTTGTGTGGAGTGGAGTAGAGTGGCATAAGAGCAGTGGCGTAGAGCCCAGTGGTGCAAAGTACAGTGCATTGGAGTACAGTCCAGTTGTTTAGAGTGCGTTAGCGTAGAGTGCAGTGGTTTAGAGTGCAGTGGCATGGAGTGGCGTGGGACAGAGTAGAGTGGCATAGAGTGCAGTGGAGTAGAGTGGCTTACAATGGAGTAGCAGAGAGAGTAGTAGTGTAGAGTGGTACAGTGGCATAGATTGCAGAGTAGAATCACGTTGCAGGGAGGGCAGTGGCGTAGTGTAGAGTGGTGCAGAGTAGAGCAAAGTGCTGTAGAGTGGAGTAATGCAGAGTAGAGTGGCATAGAGTGCAGTGGCATAGAATGCAGTAGTACAGTGGTTCCCAACCTTTTGACTTTTGTGGACCCCCACTTTATCATTACTTGAACACAGAGACCCCCACAGAATCATTATTGGAATCTGGGGACCCCCACACTGAGTCTTTAGTGGAGCTGGGGACATAATCTGTTAATATTATTTCATTTTCAAAGCAGTCGCGGACCCCCCTGAGGGAGCTTTGCGGACCCCCAGGGGTCCCCGGCCCACAGGTTGGGAACCACTGCAGTAGTACATAGTACATTGGTGTATAGTACAGTGGTGGAGAGTGCAACACTGCAGCGTAGAGTGTCAGTGCAGTGATGTAGAGTGGAGTAGAGTGGCACAGAGAGCAGTGGCATAGAGTACAGTGGTACAGAGTAGAGGGCAGTGACGTACAGTGCAGTTGTTTAGAGTGCATTGGCGCAGGGTGCAGTGGCACAGAGTGGCATGGGGTAGAGTTACATAGAGTGCAGTGGAGTAGGGTGGCATACAATAGAGTAGCAGAGAGTGCAGTAATGCAGAGTGGTGCAGTGTCATAGAGTGCAGAGTAGACTCATGTGGCATAGAGTGCAGTGGTATAGAGTGGTGCAGAGTGGAGTATTGTAGAGTGGTGTAGAGTATAGTGCCTAGAGTGCAGTGGCATAGAGTAGAGTGGTGTAGAGTGCAGAGTTGCAGAGTAGAGTGTCAGTGCAGTGGTGTGGAGTGGTACAGAGAACAGTGGCATAGAGTACAGTGGTGCAGAGTAAAGGGCAGTGGCATACAGTGCAGTTGTTTAGAGTGCACTGGTGTAGAGTGCAGTTGCATAGAGTGGCATTGGGCAGAGTAGAGTGGCATAGAATGCAGTGGAATAGATTATATTGGTGCAGAGTGCAGTAGTACAGAGCAGAGTGGTGTAGAGCTTAGTGGCGGCCAGTGCAGTGTTGCAGAGTGTCAGCTTGCAGTGGTGTAGAGTGCATTGAACTAGAGTGCAGTGGTCAGAGTGGTATAGAGTACAGTGGAGTAGAATAGATTGTTTCAGAGTAGAGTGCAGTGGCATAGAGTAGAGAGGTGCAGGGTAGAGTGCAGCGGCATAGAATGCAGTGGCACAGAGTGCAGTGGCATAACTTAGATTAATTCACAGTAGAGTGAGGTGGCTTAGAGTGGAGAGGTGCAGGGTAGAGTGGAGTTGCATAAAGTGGCATAGAGTGTGATGGCATAAAGTAGTGTAGAGTGCCGTGGCATAGAGTGCAGAGGTGCAGAGTAGATTATAGTGATGTACAGTGTATTGATATAGAGTGCAGGGGCATAGAGTTGAGTGTTACAGAGTAAAGTGCATTAGCATAGAGTGTATTAGCTTAGAGTGCAGTGGTATGGAGTGGAGTAAAGTAGAGTGATACAGAGTAGGGTGCAGTGGCGTGTAGTGGTGCAGAGCAGAGTGGAGTGCAGTATGGATGGTATGCTAACACACTGCCATTACAGACAACACATTTTTGAATGAAATGACCATTACATTTGCACAGATATACAGTTTTTCAAATCAAACTGTACTGTGCACAGACGATGATGTGTGGAAATTGCATCACCTAATACAATGATTTGTTTTAATCATGTAAAGGTACTTGTTTCCAGCACAGTTCAGAATTAACAAAAATGTGCTTGATTTGTACTTCTAATTCTGATATATTCTGAAGTTTATTTAAATGTTGTCATGTGATAGAAAAAACTCTTTCCTAACCCCAGTATCCAGCAAGATTGTCGCATAAATCCTGTCACTTTGAAGTCAGAGAAAGGAAAGTAAACATTAAGGGCCAGATGTAGGAAGATTCTAAATTGCGAGTTGCAATTTGCGAGTCCCAGCGACTCGCAAATTGCAACTCGCAATTTGGAATGCAGAAAGGTGTCTCAGACACCTTCTGCGAGACGCTATGGGGTCGCAAAGACCCACCTCATTAATATTAATGAGGTGGGTCGCAATTTGTGACCCCATAGCGATTCAGGGCACTCACGGGGATGGTGGCCTGCTGGAGACAGCAGACCACCATGTCCGTGACTGCTTTTAAATAAAGCAGTCTTTTTTTTCAAAGTGTAGCCCGTTTTTCTTAAAGGAAAACGAGCTGCACTTTGGAAAAAAAACCGAAACCTTTAGTTTCGGTATTTTTCAGGGCAGGTAGTGGTCCCTTGGACCACTGCCTGCTCTGAAAAATTATTTTTTTTTCCAGGCACAAAGGGGAAGGGGTCCCCATCCCGTTTGCGCCTGGGTTACCATCCACTTCAAGTGGATGGTAACTGCGCTTTCATTTGCGACCGCAATCGCGGTCGCAAATGAAAATGCATAGCATTGCGAGTCGCAAATAGGAAGGGAACACCTCTTCCTATTTGCGAGTCGGAAATGCATTTTGCGAGTTTCGCCGTTTGCGACTCGCTAAACCCCTGCTACATCTGGCCCTTAGTTCCCACCGAAGACAGAGCCTGACATTTGACTTTGTTCTTTGAATGCACAGCAAATATGATAAGATAAGAACAAGATTTACAGGCCTGTTTACAGAAAGGGAGCACTCGGCAGGATACTGTAAATAAGGTTTTGGCAAGGGAAGGGACGAATTCAAGCTGCATAGCCTAAAAAAAATAAAGCCAGCAAATTGAAAGCAACAAATTGTGAGTTACAAACCACAAGGCAAATGGCAAGCAACGGGCAGAATGCATTCACAAGGAACCACTATGAATTTACTTAAAGTGACAGCTGTGGGATACTTTGTGGGGAAAGTCCAGTATTTTAGTCCATATCTTGCAGAGGTTTGGCCACATCAATCACCCAGGTAGTATGATGAGAAGACCTGGAGTGGTTTCCATGTTGCAGGATAGGTCTGTACACCCATTCTATCAGTTTGCCACCATTTCCTATGGTACAGAGCTTCTGGCACACCTCTTGTAGGGTTAGTGCTAGGTGGCAGACATGAAATAGGGCATTTAGGGGGTCATTCCGACCCCGGCGGTCCTTATGCGGGAGCACCGCCAACAGGCTGGCGGTGCCCCGCAGGGGATTCTGACCGCGGCGGTTTGGCCGCGGTCAGAACAGGAAAACCGGCGGTCTCCCGCCGGTTTTCCGATGCCCTGAGGAATCCTCCATGGCAGCGCAGCTTGCTGCGCCGCCATGGGGATTCCGACACCCCATACCGCCATCCTGTTCCTGGCGGTTCGCCCGCCAGGAACAGGATGGCGGTATGGGGTGTCGTGAGGCCCCTGGGGGCCCCTGCAGTGCCCATGCCAATGGCATGGGCACTGCAGGGGCCCCCGTAAGAGGGCCCCACAAAGAATTTCAGTGTCTGCTCAGCAGACACTGAAATTCGCGACGGGTGCAACTGCACCCGTCGCACCTTCCTACTCCGCCGGCTCCATTCAGAGCCGGCTTCCTCGTGGGGAGGGGTTTCCCGCTGGGCTGGCGGGCGGCCTTCTGGCGGTCGCCCGCCAGCCCAGCGGGAAAGCCAGAATGGCCTCCGCGGTCTTTCGACCGCGGAGCGGCCATATGGCGGCTCCCTCCAGGCGGGCGGCTCCCGCCGCCCGCCGGGGTCAGAATGACCCCCTTAGTGATTATTTAAGGTGGTTGTAAGTAAGGAGTTGACCGGGGTGAAGATGGTAGTCTGCCACAAGGGTTTGGAAATTTAGTAGCTCACTGTTCAGAAACAAAGTCCCCAATTTTAAGACACCTGCAACATGCCACTGATGGAGTGCTCTGAGCACAGCCATCCTGTGCGAGTGGGAAGGCTTAGCAAAGGTAGTGCAGGAGCATAGGGTTTCTTCGTGTCAGTGGGTTTACAGGTTCTGGCAAGGCAAGAGAAAGCTGTGCATGATAACCCCGGATGGTGATCCGTAGAATGGTCAGTAGGAAACAATGAGCAGTGCATTAAGCCTTTCTTAAAAGTCTTTACTGGTAAACCCCATCTCATGCAGGGAGGTGGGCAGAAAGCCAGTGAGCCACCTATTGGACCTGTGCAGCTGAATAATAACATTCTAAGTCCAGAAGACCTAATCCACCAGCAGTCACGGGTAGCTTTAGAGTGGAAAGAGCTACCCGAGGGCGCCGCAGCAACCAAATCAGATGTGTGGCATGTCTGAAGAAGGAATGAAGGACGAGCAGGGGAAGGTTTGCAAAATAATACTGTCATTGAGGTAGCACCCCATCTTCACTAGTGCCACGTGGCCTCTACAGAAAGCAGAAGAGAAGACCAAAAAGAAAACTGGGCTTGGAGGGACCGTTCGCTCTGCCGAGATTTTCATCCTGGAAATCAGTGTAAGAATGGTAGATATTAATCACTAGGTATCAAAGGGTAACTGGTTCCCAGTTCAATCTGAGATCTAATTGTATATAAAGGCGAAAACAGTGCCATATGTTAAAGAAACACTAATTAAATTTTGTTTGTGCAATTTACATCCCAAATATTTTGAGGATTCTATGTGTACTTGACACTTAGGGATAACCCAGATCTCTAGTTTGGCTTTTGCTCAATTTCAAAACCATATAAAGACATGGACAATGCGGGCAATTGCCTTGCACAACCTTGCAAGGGGTCTGGCCCCTGCTCACCCTTCAAAAGCACTAACAGCAGACCATTGCACCAGAAGAGTTTGCCAAGGTGGATGGGTGTTGCTTGTTCAACCACTTGACAGTGCCCCTTCTGTTTCGCTCCTGTGTGCAGAGACAACTCCCCAGGTACCCAATACCTTCGGATAGTCTTGGTGGACCCATCCTGTCTGATTTTAGGAATTGTCCCACCTTGTCCTTCTCTTCTTTATTCATCCAGTTTTTAGCAACAACCCTTTGAATTAGTTGCCGTGGATCTCCCATTTGCTCTCGATTTCATCCTCCTCTTTTATTATCTTTGATTGGTAGTCCGGGCTCCCATTTCTGAGATAAATGTAGAGTCCCAGACATACACTCTAGTGCAGTGAGACTACAGACAAGTTATGGGTACATCACATCCTGACATTTGGTGTGAGACTGTCGCCAACACTATCTGCCCTGCCTCTTTAAAAAAATAAATAGGTTGAGAGTTCATGGGCGGTTGGGGTAAGCCAGATGTTTTTGTTCAATTTGTTTAAACTAGCATAAGGTTAATTACCTTAATGTTTCCCAAACTGTTTGCCTGGGGTTTTCAAATGTTCAGAAACATAATCAAAATTTTGCTGTTACTTTCTCTTCAGGAAAGATCGGGTAGATTTGGGTAGGGGTGATGGCCTTGCCGCAGTACTGATGGGCATTAATTTACTACTGAACAAGGATGTAATGTGACACCTGAATGTAGCATACCAGGAGGCAATCACAAAAAGACCACAGTGAATAAATAGTGCTATGTTAAAAAAGAGTAAATAAATGCACTGACATAGTGAGGCATGACCTCTCTTGCGTGTGTCTGTAAAACTGACGTTTGTTCTTGAATTTTTGTCCTGAATTTTGACCCTTTGTCCTGAATTTTTTACAGTCCTGTCCAGAATTTGCCTCAATGCCAGGTGGTCACCCTACATATATTAGTATGTGAACTTGAAGAGGCCTAGCAGAGCAATGCAAGGGGGTATAATTAAAGATTACACCAAGTGAACAGGAAGATCCGTCATTTGGGAAATACGTAACCAAATGTCTCACGATTACCTCAATCCAGGAAGTGACTCTGTGATCTAAAGGGCCATGAGCCGCTAGCGCAGTGTAAAGGAAAAATAGAGGACTATACTTCCCATGATCTTCCAGGTTGCCGATAGGGACCACGAACATTGAACGGTAGAAGACGTGACATGACGTAGTAACGTCACACGCTTACATGGCCCGAGGCACCTCTGTAGGTGGCCAGATCCTGAACTGGTATGCACGTGCCCGTTGGGAGGTGTAGATGCCACGGGATAAACTGATGTTACCGTGTCTTAAGGAGTGAGCAAACGCAGTGAGTAGAACTCGGGTCTTTTCTATTTCTCTTCTGTTCTGACATTTAAAACGGGGATGAGCATCTATTTAAACTAACAGGCTTACTCTTTCCCCTCCTTTGACCCTGAGTGTGTGGCGAAAGGTTCAGCCCACCTCCTCCCTCCCATGAGGCACTTGCCTTGCAAACCGGACGTAGGTACCCAGCTAAGAGGACGATATTGAATGGGGGCATATAAATACACGTTAGTAAACACTCGTACCACGAAAACACTAAAGGATATGAATGTGATATATGAACCTGAGGGGTTGAGTAGGCACATTTGTGTTGGAATTATAGTTATGTGTCGTTCACATGATTGCACGGAGGTGTACTTTTGCAAATAGATAACTATCACGTTGGAGCTGGCATTAAATGGAGATTCAACGATCTAGCATTAGGGTGACCAGAAATTGATAAGCAAAAACGGGGCCATTTTGCAAAAGCAGAAGGACTATAATTTTACATCAACAGAGCGGCGTGGAATGACATCATTCGTCATCATAAGAGACAAACGAGGCACTATGAAAAGAAATAAAATGTCATTTTTAAGACCAGCATCATACCTGTTAATTAAATGTGTCACTTATACCAGCTGCTAACCAGCACCGCTTTAGAAACACCTGAACAAAAGTGCCTTTCTCTGTTTTCAGTCGCCCCCTCTCCAAAAAATGGGACAAGCCAAATTTGTCCCGGCAAATACGGTACGCCTGGTCACCCTATCTAGTATGACTATGAAAAACCAGTGTACGACATGTGGTTTCGCGAAGATTGCACCAATAATAATTGACAAGGTGTCTACAAATTCTTATTTTTTCCAGGTGATTCCCGAGCGATGAACAAAAGGCCAAACAAAAATCGAAAAAAGTTGGTTTGTAAGCATGTTTGTGCCGTGTGTGAATTACTCAAATAGGGCCACACAAATAAGGTTGTATGATGTAGGGGATCCACTTGGCCCTGAAGAAAGCTAAGTGACCCAAAGGTCAGAAAAAGAACCGGCTGAAACATGTCAGTTTAAACAGACGGGGGAAAAATAAGTATCTCCAAACACGTAATTTATTGTTTTTAATTTAGCCTTGACACCTTTAGGAATGAAGGAACATAGAGGAGATTAAAAGACTACTTTAAACTCCTTCACAGGATCCCAGACAACATAGAGTAAAAGCTCATCTCCATTTTAGCTAAAGGTTGGGTTGAGCCCATCCTGGAGCATTGGGCATACCAGATGTGGACCCAGTGATGAAGAATGGCACACAGATTTTGTGTGGGTGAGGGGGCTTTAAAAACATCAAGCAGTTGCCTTGTGATTAGATTAGTGAGGTTAGGGGAATAGATTAGATTATGTGGTAGTCCTCCTTCTTTGCAGTGTGGCCAGTAGTAAACACAATCTGGAATAGGGAGACCATTAGGGCATGTAGGTGAAAATACTTTCAAGCTTACAACGTAAGATACTCTGAGGTCCTTGTCCTCTCTACTGGATGAACTGAGGTGATACCGAGCATGCTCAGGATTAAAAAGTTATCTCCCTAAATCTGAGGACCAGCTGCGCAACTCAGCCTGATGTCAGTCCGAGGCATTACAAGAACTGATCCTTATTCCCTGTGACTCTAGAGCGTTGATGCACCAAAGTATTCATTTGGCCCACAGCATGCCACAGATCACAGTTATTAACTACTCCCTACCACTGAAAGAGCTATGAAGGACCTTATAAATGCTACGTGAATCACTTATCTTATTGGGTAGAGTAACCATAAAAAAAAACCTTCCCAATTTACTCTCCCTTTCCAGGTTAACCCACTAGCACTCCCACACACAATGTTAATCAGTAATTTTTCCTGCAGGGTAAGAGTTCAGGGGTTGCCAGCAAGTTACTTTCTCAGCCTGTCTCTTAAGGAATCGTTGCTTACTTTCACAACCTGACCTATTTTCAGGCTACACAAACAGCTGTGTGATTGAATGGGAGAAACTAGAAACAAAGCAATACTTCTTCGTATTCCACCTCATTTCGGGACGTCCCACTTTATCAGGTGCCGTGACTGACCATCACAAAGGACCTATGGGTTATATTTCTTATTTATCACCACACTTATGCTGGCAGTTTTTGACAGAATTGTCATACATTTTGGTTTCACCTTACTTCCCCTTCTTGTTCTAGGCATCCGATTTACCTCAGACTCCACCCTGGTAAAAGAAAAGCATAGATTTAAGTGCTGGAGGGAGAACAGATGTGTTATGGTAGACTTGCTCGTTACAATGGACTGATAAAAACCTTTGAGGAAGTCAGGATCTTATGTGACCTGTTGGCAGCAGAGATTTTTCTATTTGCCACATCCCTCAGTTAGAGGTAAGACTTCACAACCCCTTAAGGATTTAAAAAAATGGTTGAAGTATGGCATCCATGACAAAAATATAATCCCACACTGAGATGAGGTCCTAAGAAGGGTGGAGGGGGAATTCATCATATGGATCCTAAAAAGTCTTGGGTGGCCCTGCTGGTTCCCGGGTGAGTCGTCTTACAAGTCCTAATAGGTGAAATAGGCGACTAGCCAGAGACTCAGTTATCCAAACTCTATTGACACTGGGGGGCACAGGCAAAGCTAAATGGAGGGACTGTATAAGTGATTTTGAGACCCCTTTGCCATAGAGAAAATCACATGCTCACTGGTGCGCTGGCTAAAGACCTTTGAGGCCAACTAATCACCATTCAACAGCCTACTATTCATGCCTCACCCCAGAGGTACTTTCTTACCTTGTTCCACCCTCAAACAACCAGAACTAGGTCTTAGCCCACTCTCTTTCCAATCAGTATTTGAGAGTATTACCTCTAGTTCGAACTCCTTGATTACCTGCACTAGGACGTGGGGAAGCAGAAGTGGTTTAACATTTGGGTTTGGAAATGAAATGTTTGAGGGAAGTCACTTTTTTTCTTATTGGACTAACCTCGCCGGCCAGCCAAGTGGTTTAGGTGAAGGTATGTGCAGATGTGAAACCAGTAAGGCAGCTCCAGTTCAATTGGTGCAGGAGTGGTAATAAAAGCTATTATGAATAATGATAGCTTCCGGTCATTCCATGAAATCTGACGGTGCACAAGACTACAGGGAGAGTGGCACGACTAGTGAGATTCATAGTTTGGGGAAAGCTTTCTAGAACAAATGTCTCTTATAAAAACTAAGACGTCTGGAAAATTCCAGGGCACTCAGGTGGGCGCAAGTAAAACCAGAGCCTGTACAAAGCATACAAAGGATGACATCATTCAAGAGCCCCTTTTGTACGGCCAGGCTTTGCTTATGTTGAATGGCAGGGTCAAAAGGAGACTATGGCGGTCATTTTAAATACAACGGGATTTCCCACCGTGTTCAGGCTGACAGTCTTCCCATCGACCGCCAGCCTCCTGGAAAACCCACCGGCCTTATAATGTTTTCCCCGCCAGGCCGGCGGGTGGAGACAGTGTCTCCGCCCGCCAGCCTGGTGGGGAACACGGGCGCAACATTGAGCCGCCGCCAATGTTGGTGTGCAGCAGCACCCGTCGCGCATGTCCCTGCCCGTAAATCGGGCAGTGACATGCGCAACGGGGGCCCCTGCACTGCCCATGCAAAGTGCCCTGGGGCACCCCCTCTGCCAGCCTTTTCCTGGCGGCATATGAAACATTATCTGCAGGGTAGCGCAGCTACCCTGGCGGATGGTGTTTCATCCCGCCGCCAGGCTGTCTGGAGGCAGGAGCATGGCGGTGGGTGACGGCTGCCGCTGGCGACCATCAACCTCTTCATTATGTGGCGGTTCGGCCTGCCATGTTCATAATGACCGCCTATGTATCTGGAAGCAGAGAAGAATATACTTTGAGCTTAGCTTTCACCTACTTCACAGCATTGTGCATATACCACATGCAAACAATGAAGTGGTGGTATATGACGATACAACTTGCTGGTGTAGTCTAATCATTTCTTCTATGGTCTATGCACACCTGACAGTTCAACATGACTCATGCCAGTGATCTGAATTAAAGGTCATTAGTATTGGACAAATAAGGGTGGGTGGGGACTCAGCAGTTTGTGGATTCAGTGATTTTACTGGATAGCTAGAGTCCATCCATCCATCTTTACTAATGACTATCTCTTGGGGTTTCTGGTTCTCAGTCGAATGTTCCACTGAACTGTTCAAATGCTATTAGCTTTACGAAAATAGTGGCCTTAGGTCTGGTTAAACAGCACTCCCTAGCGTTGGCCATATAATCCCACCTTCTGTCTATCCTTTTGAATTTAATTTGGGAGATGATCCCAGGTTTTACTGAACAGAGGATCTTGAGGGTGTTTAATGGACCCACTCTTCTGTATGCTGCCTTGGACCCTTCTTCCATACTATTTTGCACTTGGTGCTAAGAACTCTGAAAACAGTTCTGTTATCCTGTCGGATCACAGATAGGTGCTGAATCACAACTCACTGGTATATCACTAGCGTCAATTTCCAGGGTAGGCAGATTTCCTATCAGTAGCATTCAATACAAGATTGGAACTGATTAAAGAGGATCAGGAAGAAACCTGATCACTATGGGTGGTGACTGTGATACTGCACACTCCGGTCATATGTGAGATAATAGAGTCCAGCATATTCCTAAACATGTGGGTCTCTAAACTAGATGGTTGTAGCCTTAAGATTCTTTGTTCAGACCATCTCTATGTTTTCAGCATTTCCACCCACAAGATATCTCCCATCACTTTATTTTCTGAGCCAGTGTCTGTAGGTGAAAGGTCAGATCAAAGATCTCATCCAGAAACAAGAGACCAACATAGAAGCATAGAAAGGTGACAGGGTTTGGAGGGACATCTGAATTACAATTTACCCAGGAAAAATCATAGTTTTTTCCACTTACGGAAGTGACAACTGAGCACAATTATCAACAGAGATAAGTAGTTGGTGTTACGAGATAACTGTGACCTGAGGATGGAAAAACTAAGCCGGCATGTTGAGAGATAGATAACAGTAGTGCTATCAATGGTGGGTAGATGTGCTCTGGTTAAAATGATGATACGACCGGAATTCCTATATTTATTCCATAACATTCCCTTACTCTTCCTTAGTAAACACATATTCATTGTAATGCCCATATTCCTGCTTAGTAAACATTTCTTCATCATACTATGGTCATTATTGATTAGAATGATATGGGGAGGTGGCAACCCAAGTCTAACTACCCAAAGTATAACAGTTATACCTTGTGCCCCATCCGAAAAGTCCTATAAATCGAACCCCTATCCATACACAGTGTTGTGAACTCGCTAGCCACACAACATTAACTGTAACTCAGTCCTCTACTATGCACGCTGTTCTCATAATTAATTTCATGGCACATGCTATAAGTTTTGTTAGGAATGCTATCTATTAACATGCTGTAAGTGATGTAATATGAAAGGATATAAGCAGTGCATGAGAAGGTGCAAGTTATGATTAATGTTGGTTGGCTAGCGAGTTCACAACACTGTACGGAGGTGCGCAAGTTGTAGGATGTTTCAGAAGTGGCACAAGTTACACCTGTAACTTTAGAACTTATATGGTTTGTGTAGTTAAAACTGGTTTTGTGTAGAAAGAATAAATACTTTTTTCATAACTAAACTATAACCTTTGTTTTTTAATTGAAACAAAATATATGTTTATTTCATATGACACCCCTCAAACATAGAAACAAATATAATATACACAGTAATTAAAATAGATTAAGAACTACAACTCATGAATTTATAAAATAACTTTATAAATACTTAAAATCGGGAATTCAGTGGTTAACCTATATATTAAGTGCCAAAGAGAGGATACACATTTACACACAGCAAATAATTAGCTCATTATTGTCCTCTTTCAGGCTCCTTACAGTATCTTCATACTATCTTACAGCCATGTTTCAACAAAGGGGGATTATCAATTTCCATTAAGATGATGTACAAGGCAAAAAAGACAATGGGTTTCTACATTGACCTTGCAGAACAGACTTTCTAACAGTCTATAGTTGCTTGCAGTGTGCCACGAAAACAATTTACTGGCAGGATCCCAATTCTAAATTTGATAAATAACATCTGGGCCAGAGGTGGTTCTATCTGTTCCAGAAACTGTTAGAATACCATTACATTTTTTAAATCTAAAAACCTGTCAGTCAGGGTACCCAAATTTGAGTATAGCCACTATCTTCTCTGTAAATACAGCCAATATCTATTTTTCAGTAGGACAGCTGATTCTTTAGAAGTGGACTTAGAGTTGTCAGGGAGTGTGAGCAGGCTGGATGTACAGCCAATACCCCTACCACGCCTCTCTGCCCAAACTCCCCTGCTCCCTCCACCACCAGTGAGTCCCCCCCTTAGGAGTT
This sequence comes from Pleurodeles waltl, assembly GCF_031143425.1. NCBI lineage: Eukaryota > Metazoa > Chordata > Amphibia > Caudata > Salamandridae > Pleurodeles > Pleurodeles waltl. Next base: position 894,497,963 of record NC_090444.1, read on the forward strand.
ATGGATGGTTCCCCACTGCACAGTAATCCTTCTGAGACACTGGAGTGAGTATGTCAGCTGTATGTTTGCCTGAGCCTCTTGTCCCCTGGCCCCACTTGGGACTCCCCACCAACCAATTTTTTTATGTTTAAAAAAAAATTAATTTCACACAAATGTTGAGACGATACATGATAACATGCTACTGCACTGTTTTTATTTTGTCGTGTAGATTGTAACGAAAAATTGCTACAAAGATTTGCAAAAAAAAGGAAAAAGAATGGACTCAGAGTTGCCCCAAACCTCAAGGAGGCCCAACTTATAAAACCAAGACTTGGTTTGTGCAAACTGGTGATGTCAGGCGGCCAATCTTGTTCAGCCAGCAAAATGTCATATATCTTAACTACACGAACCCAAAAGATTGCGTGTATAGTGTGTTCAATGTCTCCTTCCAATTGTAAAGTCACTGTGTACACCCTATCGGGTTCAGAGACACGCATATCTGCTGTTTCAACCTGTATGAAGTCATCAGTTGTTTTCACCTCCAAATGCTTTAGAAGATTCCAGCAAACTATTGTGACCTGTGCTAGTGCCCATGTCTTGTTCCGATGAGTCCTGAAAGGAACGAGATTGGCGTGTATCAGTATATTGATATCTATCAGGCGTTTTTATATTATCCCTATTCCTGAGATCATACTTATTCTGCGGGATCTACCTACGCGGAGATTCACCCGTGTCTTTTTTAGGTGTTTGTTGTTTTTTCTCCCAGCGCTTCTTATTACACTCAGGTTGCTGTTTAGCATTTTCTTTACTCATTTTTCCTTGAAATTGAGGTTTTAGTGGTCTAGCCCCTAGGCTATCTCGACCGATACTGGAATATGTTTCCGCTATTATTTTTGGCAGTTCCCGCACCTGATCTTGTTACTGGACGTCACGAAGACGCATGCGCACTGCAAGTGCAACTGCTTCCCCTTTAAGATTACTGAGTATTATTGAAGAAACCGTAGCAAAGCTGCCCATCAGTTGCATTCCTAAATCTAGGGCCGGGGCAGTATTCATCCTGAATTTGTTTAAGCACTTCCGGTAGGTTGGCTAATGTTGGTGTACCGTGTGCCGTTGTATAGAGCGCGGCAAACACCGTACCCCATGTATTACAATGTTCCACTGTGGGAACCATTCCAAATGGTAAACACATAGTATTCTATGATTGTCCTGAGGTCCCGTATGGGGAAATACCGCCTCCAGTGTATTTATTTTTTGTGCCAGACAAAATGGAGTCTCCTCCCGTTTTGCTGGAACTTTACCCATAATAGAGAGTACAGTCACCGGGTTTATACCTGGTGGTACTGCATGTGGTTGTGCTGGAGCAGCATGCGCTGGGTTTGTATTTAGTGTCTGCATCACAAATTGTACTAAGCGTCTATATGTAGCCGTTAAGTCTGTATAAAAACAACGAACTTCAGCCACCTCCATATAAGCAACCGCAGGAAGTGGTGTATATGTGGCCAATAAAGGCCAGGTTGGACCATCATTACTTAGTGGACCCAACCTTACCGGTAATATTGTATGGGGTAGGGTGCCATCAAGCCAATTATTATGTTCTTGATAAGATAGAGGTATCTCTAGGTCTGCGTACGCCATGTACTGTCCAGGCGCGTTCGCAATTGTATATGTGTGAAATGTATTTGTGTTCCCATCAACTGCTAGAAATGTGACCCAGGAATAAAAAAGTTCTGTTCTGTAGGCTGCGTGGGCGGCCACCACAAACGTGACTGGACCAACCTGGGCCGTAAGGCCATGTGCTAGCAAATGTGCTGTGAGGGGCTGTCTCATGTTAAGAGCCATTTGTATTGCCTGGGGATTTGCCATTAGAAAAACAGCGAGAGGTCAGAGAAGGCACACCAAGACGGGGTCTTTCCTTTTAAGGTTCAAGCTTGAACAACCATCTGCTGTAATTATGGTTACCAATACCACGGTGGTGGAAGTCCTCAGGGCCACGGACGTGTCTGTTAAAGGAACTGAGGTATCATTATATTATATGAGACCGAGAGGAACTGGTGGACCCGAAAATTAGAGCCAGACCAAACGTTGGCGGCGCCATGTCACGTAGGCTCTCATTATCCTAATGAGACTACTGGATTATTGGGCGGCAAGATCGTTCACAGTGTGGGGGACTAAGTCTGACCCACGGCAAAGGACCCTTGTCACCCCGAATCCGGGTTGTGCTCCGGCTAACTAGCAGTGCCTTATCTCTCCCAGAGGGAAAGACAATTGGGCAGCTGAGCGCATGACATCTTAGTGCTCCCCAGGGAAGTCGTGGTCACTCAGGTCACAACCAGTTCTCGTGTACAAAGTGTGATCTCATATATAAATGACAAAGGCAGTTTGAGTTTTAAAGATTGGTTTAATAAAACGACTGCATTTTAGATAACAAGGCGTGAGCCACAATAACCAGAACCATACAACACAATAGGATTGAAATAGTAATGAGGAGAGTGAAACATAAGAATAATGCTATCATAGTGCAACTAGATTACGTTCTCTCTCTAAGTTATATTATGAGCACAGCATGTTAAGCTCTAAGCCTGCCTTTCAGGTTCCCCCGGGAGGACATCAACCCTCATACCTGAGCAAAAGCCTGCGATCTGGATCAGCATCTGCAACAGGGCAGACAGCATCTAGTTGTGGGTTCCTGGTCGGAATCTCCCTCTTACGTGTGCTGGGACTAGAAAGTGTTTTTATACTATTGATGTGAACTAACACCCGATGTTCCTGCGTAAAAATGTGTACTGTCTACGAACCATAAAGACTAAACTTTTACCACGTCTATTGGCAATGTACCAGACTGTATCCTTGACTGAAGCACTGAGTGAACTACAGTGCTGAAGTAGGCTAAACAGTGTGATAGATGAAAATAAAACAAGACCGTGAAACTGGTTATTGTAAAATAACAGTGCGAGGCTAAATAAAATGCATCTAGGGCAAAGTGCACAGAGGCCTAATACGTGAAGCAAACGCGCAAAAAGCTACATTAAAAATGGCTACACTACAGTGATATATATTCTTTGTCCACTTCTCTCAGTTCTGCAAACACCTTGTTACATTGTTTTAAGGATTCTTTGGACCATAATCTCACCCAATACAGCAATAGTTTGAGACGTGCTATTTCACCTGAATTCTTTAGTCCCAGATCCAAACACATGGATCAGTGGGGCACTTTGCGGTATGTTAAGAAGTGATCTCATAAATCTATTTCCTATACTAACAAAGTTGTTTAGATTTTAATGCCTCCCTCAGCATATTTAGGACTGAGGAAGCTCTAAATTGGAGGGTCAGTTGGCTTTTTCTAATCTGTGGTGGCCATGACAATGACATGGCTAGCTGTATGCCAAATAATCAAAGTCCTTTACTTTTTCCATCAGAAAGTCATCCAGTTTTAACTTACCTCTAAAGGACCTATATGAATGGAATGCCATAAATCTTGTTTTCACAAAATTGATTTCAAATCCATGCTGTTCACAGAAATTCGAAAATGTGGTAAGCAGATTTGGAATGATCATGGGAGTTTTTGAAATTAGTAGGGTATCAGCTACAAAAAGAAGATCACATATTTTCTGATCTGCCAATTCGGGAGAGTCATTATCACAATTGTGAAGCATCTCAATCAGTCCATTTATATACAGTGTAGGCAAGGTCAGGCAGGCAAGCACAAAGCCCTGACGGATTTCCCTCTCAATGTTGATCTGATCTTTTAGTTCGCCCTTCCTCCCCTACCTGATACAGACATAATTATCAGTATAGAGTCCTATTATTAGACCTGATAGATTCTCCAGCATTTTCATATCCCTCAGTACCTTCCAGAGCTTGGTTCATGGTACCAAATCGAATGTTGCCCTTAGGGACACATATAAAAGATGTAAATGGTCATGATTCAATGCAACAATTTTCCAAAGCAATGTAATTAAATGAAAAACCTGATCAATGGTGCTTGCATTTAGCTTAAACACCCGGAGATGGGATAAAACCTATATTTCATTAATCCATTCCTGTACTTTGGGCAATATTAGCCTCCCAAATATTTTTTGCACATTGTCAATTAAATTGATTAGCCTGTAGGTCCCTGGATTATCTCTATTTCCTAATTTAAAAATGGGGATTATGTCTGTCCCTTTCCGTACTCATCTATATCAGTACCCGCTGAGATTGCATTGTAAAGAACATTTATGTATGGGGACCAGGTGGCAGGCTCAGTTCGATAATGGTTTCGCTTTACCAGCTTTCACAGACTCTATGGCTGTAACTCAGTCATCTAAATAAAAAAATAAAAAAATTGGGGCATAATAATTAGGGCACCCTATGTGTGTTTTCTGTCATAATCTTGTACATGATTGTCTTTTCTACCTGAAATAGACTAGAGATCCAAGAAATGTTGGTGCCATGTTTGTGGTTGAATGTTAAACTCTTCTTCCTTAGTTCTCTTTAGATTTCCATGTGTAAGAACATGTCAGAAAGAGCTAGTATCATTATTTTTAATACAGTAAACCAGTTCTCACCTGTATGTATCCTCCCAGCATCTATTGCTTACACTCAGAACTGACATGTATTTTTTCCTGCCCTCTATTATCTCTTCTCTATTGCTGCTTTTAATTGCTAATAGCAATTTGTATTTTGCTTTTCTGTAGCTAGTGTCATACCAAGGTGTTTCTTTTGGTTTGAAGAGCTGTAACTTCACATGTCTGGGGAAATAATCTCTTAGTCCTTTAAACAGAGTGTGGTGGATACGTATTATTGGAATCTCTCTAACGGGGGTGTTTATATAAGGTTCAAGGGTATCAGCAATGGTGGTGAATTTTCTGGCTAATTAATACATTGTGTCTCACCTCAATTAAAGGTCATTTCACATGTCTTTTGCTATTAGCATAAAAACATTGGCAAATCAGGTGTGCTAAATGGTATGGACAGATTTATAAAAGGGATCTTCTTCATAAAAAGGTAAGTGCATTATTATCACTGTGGTTTCTGTCTGACACCACCCTATTATGTTTGCTAGGCCAAAGGCGTAGGCCTAGTAAAACATGATCAATTTTACTTACGCTCTTTCTTCTTTTAAATGTGTGTGCAGCTTCACGATCAGAAGTGTATCAGCCATTACAGGCCTGCAACCCATTGGATGGAGTGAATGATGCCATCTCTAGCTCTGATGGTATCAATCAGAATCCATTGTTGGTAGCACATCCGTGTCCGTCAGTGACATAGTTTCCTGTCTATTGTTGGCAGTGCATCCCAATGCATTATCAGCAGTTTCGACTGGACTGTTCTCATTGCATCAGGGTCCAGACAGATTTCCATATGGCTTGGTCCAAACTGAGGGGGCATGGTGGCTACGAAATGATGGATTGGAACGCGGCCTGGGCAATTTCCAATGGCTGAGATTAATTCAAGCCTTCCATCCATCACTTTTGTTTTGATGCCCTAAGTGTGATGAGTATGCCCATACCTGGGTATCTTGCATATTGTGCCACTGGAACCAAGCTATGCCTGGCTGATGAGCCTTAATAAAGGCAAAAGGTTGCTTGTGTTTCAGTTCATAGATGATCTGGCTTGGCAGTTCAGACTGGACTTTTCCCATTCTACCAGGGTCAAGACTAACATTCACACAGCTCTGTTCAAACTAAGGTGGCATGGTGGGTGAAAGATGATGCATTGGGAAGTGACCCAAGTGATTGCCAGTGGCTGAGATTAATTCAAGCTTTCCATCCATCACTTTTTTGTGTACTTCAGTGTGATTCTTTAAGTTAGCTGTGTATGTCCAGACGAGGGTCTCATGCACACAGCGGAACTAAGCTATACCTGACTGGTGAGCCCTAATAAGGACAAAACCGGTCTTGGGTTACTTGTGCTTCTGATTCAGGAAGCTATTGATTTGCTGAAGATAAGCACTGCTTGTCATTTTTGCCGGAAAACTGGGCACTGGAAGCATGAATGCGGACAGAACCCAGGCCAAATTCAGAACAATTTTTCCCCCCAGGTACAGTGAAATGTAAATCAGGTGCAGATGCAATCAGCAACCCTAGTACGACCAGATTCTGTGCAAAATCAAAGGCAGTTCTTTATTAATATGACCATAGCTCCAGTGATGCAGCCAAACATGAAAAATAAGGTGCCCTACAGTCCAGTAATACCAGCAGAATTATAATGATTTCTCTCAGTTTGCCCTAGAGACCAATTACCAGTGATGATGCCTGAGGGGGTAGGAGGATTGCTTACTTGGTGCAGTCCTTGACTGTAGACCAAAGTCTCCTTTATGTAGATGGTGAAGTGAATGGCCATCCTGTGTCTTTTTTGATTCACACAGGAGCTACCCATACAACAATATTAATTCTGTAAAAGTTCCAAACCTACCCCTCGCTGGAAAAGAAATCCAACTTGTAGGTATTAGCAATAAACAGATTGTTAAACAGGTTCCGCAGATGTCCATATTAAAACAGGATCAATAGAGAATAATAAAAGCATAATAGGGAGCGGTCACCAGACAATCACTGAGGCACTGGAATATTGTTCATATCCCTATTCTTTTTTTATTGTATTTTGCGCGGTCTGTGAGTGGTGGGGCCTTATTCTGAGGTGTAGCGTTACATATAAAATCAAAAGTACACTAGCACTTGTGCAATCATAAATGGCCAACTACTGCTGTATTTGGTTAGTGTGTTCAATACAGAATAATCATCAGTTCATGTTGTGTGATTCGAGTCCTGTTAATCTATTTGACATAGGCTTGCTTTTCTAAATTAACTGTGTGACTTATTGCACTTTGGGTGGTGTTGTAATTGAACCACACAATGAAGACAGTGTTCAGAATGAAATCACATGATCAGTTGTTCCTAGTTCGTATCAAATATGATTTGTCGCTGGATTTAAGACATAATGCTAAAGAAGAGGTGTGGGGTTTCATAGGAAAAGAGATAGGGTTGATTTTAAAAGTGTAAAGCCTGTTAAGATGACTGTAAAACTAAATGCAGTTTTCCCTAGAATTAGGCAATACAGGTTTTAAAAAGCCACAGAGTAAGGAATGAAGCCCATCATTGAAAAGCTGATCGAACAAGGTATTCTGCTGGAAGTATGTGGTAGTCCTTGCAATTGTCCTGTGATGGCATTAAAAGAACAGTTTTAAGTGAAGAATAGAGCAGAATCTTCTAAAAAATAAATAAAATATTGATCCCATGTTGTCCAGTAGTACCTAATTTCGCCAGTAACAATACTGGAAGGGGCCTCAGTGCCCAGAACATGGAGGAGGCCCCCGTCTGGATTCAAACAGGCGGGTGCTGTGCAGAGGGGGGCCCCTAACGCTCCCCCTGCACAGCAGGGGCTGCGGGGGCTTTTGGTATGCTCCTGAATTCTGCAGTAATTTGTTTTCCAACTTCCAACACTAGCAGAATGTTATACAGTCATCGGCTTATGCCAAGGGTTCTTCTCCATCCTTTTGCATGACAGTTAATTTCTTTTCACAGTTGAGTATCAAAATAAAGTTATTGTTTGGTGTCAAATTCCACAGCAGTTTACTGAAACTCCTTACATTTTTAGTCTGATTCTAAAAAAAAGGTTTGGAAAGTTTGCAGTTGCCCTGTAACTCAGTTGTGGTGCAATACATAGATGACCTATTGACAAGATAAAAGAAGATGGTAAACTTGATTCTGTTGCACTATTGAATCATTTAGCGGACAATAGTCACAAGGGTTCCTCTACAAAAATCCAGTACTGTAAGATAGAGGTGATTTATATTGGTCATCACTCTGAGGATGGAGCAAGGAAAGTAAAAAAAAAAGAACACATTTTGTAATTATGAAGATGTGTCCTTCAACCTCTGAGAGGGAGGTGGGGATGTTCCTCTTAATTGTTGGCTACTTCGTTAGTGGATTCCAAACGTTTTCTTAATTCCTTAGCCTTTAGTAAGACTAACCCACAGTGATAATCAGAGAGCCGGTACCATTTGTTGAAGAATGGTAAGAGGCATTTCAATATTTGAGGAGAAATTGTGTAATGCCTAAGATAAATGATTTTATCTCTTCTGCCATGAGAGAGGCATACGTGCCTTGCCTATTTTGACCCAAAAACATAGAGGAATCAAAAGGCCTATAACACCAGCTGTACTAAATTAAATAGCCATAGCTCTAACTGGTTGTCTGAAAGAAGTTGCAGATATTTCCATTGCAATTGAGCGAAGTGAAGGATTTGTGATGGGACTGTTGCATAAGTTACGTCTTTGGCGTAACTCTACAAGGTGTGTTTTCCCACTCACGGGTGACAAGTGTGAACTCAGTTCAGTACACCAGCGATAAATGTGAAAGACAGATTATTCTAGCCCTGCAAAACACTATTCAAACTGTAATTGACATAGAAACATTGCCTTTGAGTTACTAACATCCCATAAAGGGATCAATGGCACCATCAAAACAGTAACCAACCTTATTTCATTATTCACTGTATCACACACACACACTGTACTAAGAGGAATGAACACCTTTAAGTTAAAAGTATTTATTACAACAGGAACAATGTGTTTCTCTGTACATCTAAAACAACTATACAGAATATTATCAAAACAACAAAAAGCTATGTTATAAATAACAAGAATAGAATGCACATTTCTAGCATTCTTAAAATGTAATTTAAAAATATAATCTAGAGCCTAACACCCTAACGTCTACTTCTGTGCTGTATATTAAGAGAGCATGGACGCCATAGAAACTTGCAGTCTAGAGTTTCTTAGGGAGAAAAGAGGCCCTGCATACCTTAATGACTGCAAGGGCTGTCTTTATCAGCAGATGCACGAAGACAGTGTTCTCCGCAAAGGGCAAACACATAATGCGGTAGCAGTCTTCCTCTGGGGCTCATCGTTATCAGCTTCAGGCGAGATGTAGCATCTGCGGTGTGCTTGCAGAGGTGAGATTGTCTCTGGCAGTTTCCCAGGCGATAATATGGGTGAAGGTCCTCTCCTGGCAATGGTCAAGTAGACAGCCTTATGAAAACAAATCTGATCAGAAATTGGAATTTCTGACCAAAGTTTAAGAATATCTGACATAGATTGTGTACATCAAGGTATGTGTCCCACACGTTTCCTTCTGAGCATAGAAGGACGTCAATTCATACTACACTATTTTGGATATATGTCTGTATGTGTTCATAATTAACCTTGAGATGATGGAAAGCAGACATTTGAGCCAGACAAATGTTGTGTCAGTGTCATCAATCAAATGGCTTGATGCTTTCACAGTTCTCAGAAAGATAAGGTCAGGCGACAACTGCTTTTAATGTTAGCCATGACAATGATTGTTCATAAATCAGGGAAGATGATGACTTTCATTGTCTGAGAGTGAAAAGATGGCAACCTTTATTAGCCACGATGGAGTCAGGCCTATAGAACATGGAGCCGTACTTTAGAGACTTTACGTCAGGGTGTAGACTTATTGTGTTTGTTCCACATTCAGTTGAAATTTTGCCTATTGTACTTGGACTTAGCCTTTGACGAACCCTGTTTCAACAAAAATGAACAAGTCATACTACAGCTGAGATCATCCCTATCAGAAGATGTAGTTTACTAAATCCTGCAGCGCTGCTCCTATTTTAGATAACAAAGACAGACAAACCAGAACACAGTAGCATAAATGTCACCAAGTTATGTACCAAGCCAAGATCAGACATCAAAAATATTCCTCTTGAAATGGCCGATTTGGTTTTGTTTGTAGATGGTTCTTGTTTCAGAGACCTCTGAGGAGCTGTGAAGGCTGCCTATGCAATATGTTCCATTTCTGAAATTCTTGAAGCATCATATCTGCCTGATATAACTTCAGCACAAGTGACTGAGTTGATTGCATTGACAAGAGCTTCTTGCTTTATGCAATTGTGGTCACAAAGGGTTTTTATGACATCCTCTGAAACATCTATCAGGAATGGTTCATATATTTTTGATTTGTTGAAAGCAGTTCGACAACTAAAATAAATTGCAATGATCAAGTTTACTGCACATAATGTTGGAAATAATATGGTCATGCTTGGAAATAAATATGTGGATCAAGTAGTGAGACAGTCAGATCAAATTAACAAACTACGTTTCAGGAGATAGAACAAAATTAATCAAGTGCGAGTTCTGTTGAAAGTGCAGAAAATTTAAATTGTTTTCTGCTGAATCCAGTACAGAATTGAGTCCAGAGTGAATTGAGGGATCTCCAAGAGGAAGTTCCAGATGAGACAAGAAAGTGGGAAATGCTGGGTTTAAAAAAGAATTATCAAGGTTTTTGGATCGCTTCTGAGTATAGATATATCCTACCATACTCCTGCATGGACCGACTCATGTGAGGAGGGATGCTAAGACCTAACCCTTTAGAGAATATTGTTCAGATTCTAAATTCAGAAATGTCACAGAAGTTTAAGTCAAAAGTGCCTTGATTGGCTGAGAAATAATCAAGGAAAGAAGATTGCAGTTATCATGAACCATATTGGCAAATTAGAGGGCCCATTTACAAGACACCATGCTGACTTTATAGAGATGCCAGTTTACAGTGCTCTTGAGAATATTCTTGTGATTGTCTGCTTATTCTCTGAATTAGTTGAGGCCTATCCCATGCAGAGCTCAGACAACATGACAGTTGTCAAACTTTTGTTAAGGGAATTGATACCTCATTTTGGCCTGTCAACCTCTATTGAGAAGAACTGTGGTTCTCGTTTTAAAAACAAAATTTTAAAATCAATTTCTCCAACTCTCCAGACCGACCAAAGGTACCATTGTAGTTATCATCCTCAGTCATCTGGTATTGTGGAGAGGATAAATGGGACCCTCAAAAACAAGCTGTCTAAAGTGTGTGCTTCTACTAGCCTGAAGAGGCCAGGTACTCTTCTTCTTGTCCTCATGAACATTAGATGTACTCTAGACAAAAATACAAGTCTTTCACCTCATGAAGTATTAATGAGCAGAGCTATTTGATTGGCCTATATTCCTTTGATTACACTTGTTTCAATAACGGATAATTTTGTACTAGATTATTGCACAAGTCTGAATGATTTAGTGAAATTAGTTTTTCATCAGTTTAATTTGGCAGCAACGTTGTCAGAAGAAACTCAGAATCATTCCTCAAACCCAGGTGATGGGATTCTGCTAAAGAAACATGTCAGAAAAAGCTGTCTTGAATAACGTTAGAAAGGCCCTTTCCAAGTCGTACTTTTGACTTACACTGATGTGAAGTGAGCTGGAGTCCCACAGTGGATCCAAGCCCCTCACACATAAGAGTGAAGGTGCTGGATGAAGAAGTGATGACAACAACCACTTATTCACAGGGTCATGCTCAAGCTAGCAGTGTGAATCCAGAGGGGCAAAGACATTTTGAACTAGTGAAGTTGATGAAAGTGAAGTGGCCAATTTCAATTCAAGGGTCAGAGTGAAGAGCTGTTGCAAAGTAACAAGAGGCAGTGAGAAGAAATAGTCTCTGAGCCGACCAGTGAAAAAATCCTGCTGAAAATTTGAGTCTTAATAAACACTAGGGGGAGAAATCAACTCACAGTGAGTTGAGTTGCTAATGCTGATGAAAACACTAATTCATCAGTGAGTAAAGAAGAATCAGAAATAGTCACATGTGAAGGGAGAGTCAAAACACCAAAGACAGTAAACAGAACCTGCAAAAGAATGCAGTGGTAGTTTGAAAGGTTAAAGTCAATCAAAGAAGATCCTGAAATAATTAAAATTGACTTAAAGGACAGGGAGAGTGATTTGCAAGTTATGACAAGACCAGCAAGAAAGAGAATTCCAAATAGCTTCACTGGTATGGGTGCATCTTGCACCTGTGTCAGAAGAAGATGAAGAGTAAGATGCAGATATCTGCAATCCAATGAACTGTTGCCAATTCATATTTGAACGTGAGCTGGAAGAAGACCCACATTGCTTTCTTAACAGAAAATCTGAAAGGGGTGGAATTAGTTTTTAAAATTGCAAAATAATCCATTTTAAGAAAATAGTTTGATATTCTATTTCTGTATGAACTGAACAAAAGAGCTGTAGAAAGAAATACAATTGTGAAGTGTTTTTTGATTTTTTAATCATTGTTTAAAAAAGAAAAAATAATTTCTGTTATTGTGTTGGAAAAAATTGAGTGTTGATTTTTTGGAGTTCCATGTTAAAATTTTGTTTTTGATTTCAATCGATAAGGCATTTAACAAATACTGTAAAATTGTGAGATTGATCTCCTTGATAATAATACTAATAGACCTTGTTGGTTGATTGTTGTGTCTTATTTCTTTGTTGGATATGACTCCACAGAGGTTGAATTAACTACAGTATATAGTGAAGATAAATCAAATATATATACTAACACATAGGGAAAGGTTAGTTAGTGGGTTTAATAAAAATAGCTGTACCAAAAGGTTGGACGAATATGTGGACATAATGGGGGTTAAGAATTGCTTTGGGTGTGTTTATTTTCCTTCTTCTGCAGGTGAAGGTGTGGCCGACTTGCATCTTCCTATTTTTTTATGGATTGTCCTACAGTGTGTAAGTACTTAATAGGCATGAGTTTCTAACATCAACATCATATTTGTATGATTTTATGGTTTAGCCAGAAATGCTTCCTGTTTTTGAAGACCCAGATTGTAAAATAACATATGGTAAATTTCTGAGTACAATTGGTCAAACTATAACACCAGAAAGACTAAACAGGAGTATGTATGTGGTCTGAATAAACAGGCGCATGATTCTTTTTAGAGAATATCATTTTAAGAGTCGAAATTCTAGAGGATTGGAAAGATGAGAAGAAGCTAAGAGAGCAGATTAAGATTGAGAAAGAATTTAGTTTTTCAAATTTGCATCCAAAATTGAGAATGGACCATGAAAGAAAGAATGAGTTTTGTATGGTGCGCTGTGAACCTGCAGGAGTTAGGTCAATAGATTATGTGGGTGAGAGTGACTGTGAAAGAAGTTATGTGTTTAGTGGTGATTTCCTGGTTGGTGTAGAACCAGTTCTGAGAGGGATTTATTATGTGTGTGATAAGACTGCTTATTTAAACTGGCCTCTTAATTGGGTGGGAGCTTGCTTTTGAGTTTTAGTGCTCCCTTAAGTCTGTCATGTGAATGGAATGCACTATGATGTTGGTTTGAAGAAAGTGAAACATCGTTTTTGACAGATAGTATTAGGTATGTTAGGAATATGAATCAATCTATAGATGTGGCTATGAATGATATGAAGATTAGGAGATTGTCTACACTTGGGATTGGCTTGCTTTTAATACGGCTGAGGAGTTAATGCAAAGTAACAGTGAGCTAATTGCTCTGCTTATGATGATTGTTTACACATGTTGATAGGGTTGCCTCTAATACTGAAGGGGCCCTAACTCAGATTAATTCTGAACTAATAGCTATTTAATGTTTATGCAAAACCACTTAATGCTAGATATCCTTCTTGCCAAGGAAGGCGGTGTTTGCAGAGCTTTGAAGAATAGAAAATGCTGTAACTTTATACTTGATAACAGTAGGATTATTAATGCTTCTGTACAAAACATTATTAATATTACTTGTGAAGTCCAGCCTCTAGAAGAGCATGGCTTGAGAGAAGCAGTGGGTTCCTGGGTTAATGAGCAACAAAGGGGTTTAGCAAGATTGGTGAATGGTTAGATAGTTTGGGAGGTAGAATGTTTAGGTAAATGCTAACTCTAGTATGTATTATGTTGATTTTTGTAATTGTCCTGTTTATCTTGTTCAAAGTTCCTTGAAATTATGATTATCAAAATTAATGTAACATGAAATGGAGATGGACAATGCCAGAAATTGAGTTTATAATCAATTCAAATTGTTGGAAGAATCCAAACTCAAGAAGCAAAAAATAATGCAGACTGTGTTATAATTGTTACACAAATTAGATTAACTGTGGGTTTTAGTGATTATACAATACTCTGAAAGGGAAGTCATTAGAGATTTTGTATATATATTTATCTTTATGTATCATTGACAACACACAAAATGTATAGTTATTCTCGATTATGCATGTTCAGACAGATATTGTCTTTGAAACGATATTGCTGTGATGTACTGAAGTGTTTTTTCTAACTCTTATTACCTAGGCCTCAGTTTGGGTGCTTTCACCATCTTTTTCAAGATGAATGTATCCCTCTGCATGTTACGCTGTTCATTTTTTCTGCAGCACACATTTAAGCAGAGTCATGCTTTTTTTATCTCTCTTAATGTTGTTCCTGCTTTTCAAGATCACATTTTTCCAGCTTGGTTAGAATAATGTAAAGTTTTAAGGACCTTCTGCTAGCTCACTGTCCTTACTTCATTCATAATCGTTTGCTGTTGTTTATGTGACTAGTTTGCCTTGCTACGTCCAAATGAAATTAGAATAGAGTGGGCAAAATCAATATTCATGTAGTAGATAGTGCTTAGGTGCTAAGGCAATATGACATTTAATAAAACCGTGCCCTGATTTGCTGAGATTGAAAGACTTTTGATCATACCACTGTCTTTTAGCAGTTTTTATACCTTAATATACAAAAATAGTGTATAGAAGTCCTTGATTTTGGGGGGTGAGCCAGAAATACTCTTGAGAACCTTCCCATTCTTCTATGGAAGCTGTCCGTTTCTCTATTGATTTTGTTGCTGTTTTGGGACTTTGAATATTTCTATTTTGCACTGTATTTGTTGGGAGCCTTTATGGAATGAATTTTTTTTATATAACCAATTTTATTATTTGTGAACAGTGCACACTTGTCATACAGGAGTAGAAGCAAGCATTGAGTATTCAGAACTGTTGCATCACAGGTGTGCCCATTTGTGCACATTGCGATATCCTTACATTGATAATCCGTCGTAGTTCCACCATTTCCCCCACACCTTATCATGTTTCTTTGGATTCCCCCGAGATGCATAAATCAACTTTTCTTGTTGTGCACACCGTCAACATTTGCCCGCAATGCTGCTATCAGTGGGATTGTGGGCTGCTTCCACAGGGAGGATATACCTCTCTTAGCTATTAGGCATGCGATTCCTATAAAGCTGCGTACCATGCGTGGGCCTCTCAGCTCCTCTAATAGTCCCAGCAGCACTATTTTTGGGGTCAAGTCAATCGGATGCCCCAAGACCTCTGAAATCTCTTCTCCAACCGCCTCCCAGAAAGGTCTTAGCTGAGGGCAGTCCCTGACCACATGAAATAAATCCCCGTGGAAGGTTACACCTAGCACAGGCTGGATGGGCCTCAGGGAACATTCGCTCCATGCGTGCAGGGGATAGGTAGGTTGCATGAAAATAGTTAAACTCTACCATGCAGATATTGCCAGTTCCCGTGGGGCCAGGAACTGGTCCCTCGAGTCATCATCGTCTAAGTCCCCAACCCAGTATGCCCATTTCTGTTTCATGGAGTCAAAGCCATGAGGGCATGAGTGAGCAAGGATCAATAGATTTGGGATATTGCTTTTTTACCCAGTTATGTCATTAGTATCCAACCCCAGTGGGCTGTATTCTGCGAGCTGAGTGTCAGGGGGGACGTGTGCCCCAAGGGCATGTCGCATCTGTAGAAGCAGAAAAATTGTGTACCTGCTAAAGCATATTGCTCTTTTAAGTCCTGGAAGGACATGAGATTGTCCTCTTTGTAGATGACTCCCAGGAATGTAATCCCTATCTGGTCCCATCAATGGAAGCCCCTCAGTGTTGTGAGCTGCTGCAGCCATGTGCCCTGCCACAAGGGCGTCATCCGCTTTTAACAACGGTGCCACTGTATCATGCACAAAGCCGCCCTCCAGCAATGTATTGTTGCTTGAGTACAAGAAAGCATCTCTCTGGACACCCTCACCCATACAATAGGCCTAACAGCCATTTGAAACCCACTGAATAGATCTTAAGGTGGTAGGTGGGGTCGTCCCAGCCTCCCGCAAACCACTTGGTGACACTAGTTGTTGGGCACTAGTTGGGCACTATTTATGCGGCGAGATAGTAGGCGTTCAGATCTGGGATTCCCAATCTCCCTTCAAATGGCCGCTTCGGTGCAGAGTTAAAGGCTACTCTGGGCCATTCCACATAAAGGTTGTGATTTTAGATGTCAGGAAGTTCACGAAGACTTAAATGTAACAGGTGAAGTCACATTATTTTTATGAGTGTGGTGCGTCCCATGGAATTTAGGGCATACCCTTCCATCTTTGCAGATCTCGACCAAGGGCCGAGGTCAGACCTCTGAAGCTAAGCTGCCATGCCAACTCAGGGAAGTGTGATATATGGATCCCTAGGTACTTAAAGGCATTCCTCCTTACTGGAAAGTTTGGGCAACGGCCTAGGCGTATCCCGCCAACCTCCACTAAGGTAGATTTGCTAGCGTTGATGCGAAGACCGGAGGTCTCCCCATACAAATCTAGTAGTTCTAGGCATCTAGGACCCAAGGTTGGGGACCCCCCCATAAATACCAGGATGTCATCTGCGTATAGTGCCACTCTGTCTTTCAGCCCATCCCACTATCTCCAACCCCACATCAGAGGGTTGCAACACAGCAGGCGTGCCAAAAGCTCTATGGCTAGAGCAAACAACAGCTGGGAGAGGGGACATCCTTGGCACGTTCCCCTCTGCATCGGGAACTGGGGGGATAAAACTCCATTCACTCGGACCCAGGCCATCGGGCTTTGTAACAAGAGGTTAATCATTTTACAAAATTGTGTTCCCAGTCCCATACGCAGCAGGACCACTTCTATGAAACAGTATCAAATGCTTTACTGAAATCTATTAGGAGGAGGGCCAGTTTACCATTCAGTCTCGGGGCGAGAGAGAGGGCCGCCTGAACCCAATGGATACTGTGCCGGGTGCTTCTGCCTGGCATAAATACACACTGATCTGAGTAGCTAAGATGAGATAGTGTACTTGTCAGACATGTCGCTAACATTTTAGCACAGATCTTAACATTGGCGTTAATGAGAGAGATCGGCTGATAGGAGGCACATTGATCATGGGGCAGCCCCTCTTTAGGGATGACCACGTTTGTGGCACAGTCTAGTTTGTGAGGAAATAACCCTTTTTGCAGTGCCTCTTTAAAGGTGTTAAGGAGATGGGGTGCCAGGGTGGAGCTGAACATTTTATAGTACTCTATAGGGTATCCATTGGGTCCGGCGGTTTTCCCCTGATTTAAGGTTATAGTTGGCTGCATCTATTTCTTCCCTTGTTAACAGCTTGTTTAGGTTGTGGGCTAGGGAGAGTGGGATATGTGGCAGAGCGTTGTCCCAGATAATGGACTTTCCATCAGTCAACGGTGCTGTTGGGTGCCAAGCACAGAGGTCCTGGTAAAAGGTTGTGAAAGTGTGAGCAATCGTTGACAGTTCTTCCTGAAGGTCCCCCTTCCGATCACATATGACCGGCACCACTCTGGTGGAGCGAGTAAGCTTCGCCAACCAATACAGTATTCAGGCTTGTCTCCAGCTCCATAAATTCTACTAGTTGAGGCCTGCCAACATTGTTTCGAGAGACACTTGTCGCAGTTTGGCTCGTGCCAGTGTCAACTGACGTTGTGTCTCATGTGTTTTTTAGTGCTAGGCTTGTCGCTGTAGTTTTCTAGTGCAGTGCAATTTTCCTTCTGCCACCGTTCCTGTTGTCTCACATACCCTTTGAGTACGCCCCTCATTGAAGGTTTATATGCCTCCCACCGTGTCATTTTGGATTCCACTGAGCCTTCATTGTTGTGAAAGAAAGCTTGGAGCTCCTGCTCCTCAAGCTTGGCACATTCAGGAGCTTTCAAGTGCCATGCACTGAATCTCCAAGTCAGCCCCTGTGTCTGCAGTGTCGTGCCCCATTCTGCCAGGAGTGGTGCATGGTCCGCTATGCCTCGTGGTAGTATGCGAAAAGAGCAGAGGTCCATGAGGTCTGTTGTCGGTAACCACATAAGGTCTGTCTGGGCATTGGTGTGGTGGGCTGCGGACTGGTGGGTGTATGTTCGCAGTCTTGGGTGCCAGGTACGCCATGCGTCACAGAGGCCTATTGAATCAGCCCAGATCATTAGACTTGCTGAGCAGGCATGGCAGATGGGTTCCGCTTAAGTATCCCAGTTTGGACCAGGGACTGTATTAAATTCTCCCCCCACTAGGGTCAGCCCAGGAGGAAAAGACATCAGATCAGGGGAGACCCACGGACTTTGAGTGTGAGCTGCAGTAGTTGCTGGGGAATATAGCAGGAGACCAGGTTAAATTGTCTAGCTGCCATTGGGCTCCCTATGCCTATATACCTCCCTTGGGGGTCGTCATGGACTTTCGTCACTGTCTTTGGGATGGATTTGTGCAACAATAAGGCCACCCCCTTCAAGCCTCGTGTGAAACCTGAGTGAAAATCCCTGTCATATCCAAACGTCCTAGAAAAGAGCATTGGGTCCCCATTAAATGGGTTTCGTGTAGCAAAACTACTGTTGGTGTGTGTCTCTTTATGTAACGTAAGATTGCAGTCCTTTTGATTCGGCCCAGAAGACCATTAACATTGCATGAGATATTTGAGATCATCGGGAGGGATGGCATAATCGTAGGGGATCTCATAGGATTCCCTGTGTTCAGAGATTGTCCACCTGGGACAGTCAAGTGCGCAAGTCTGAATATCTATAGTAACACATTGGATGTTTTTGTGTGGAGCAACCTGGACTAGGAAAACAACATTAATACAGCTGTGTAATACATAAGCTGTAAAAAAATAACAGCCAAGAACAACCTTAATTGGTAAAGCAGTATCCCTAACCCCCAACTCACCCACCTTCCTCCCAGAAGCATCTGTCACCCTTATACGAATCATTCTATTCATCTAACCACTCGTGGGGGAGCTCTACGTCATGAGGTTAGATGCCCCACCCGTCAATACAAGGATACTTTGCCTGATAGCATATTTCTTTCTATGTGAAAAGGAAGAAGGCTTCAACCTTGGGACTTCTGATCGAATCCAGGGCCCTGGGGTCCCATCCCCCCAGTCGTTCCACAGAAGAGGATGACACAGAATCACAAGTGAACAGCAGTTAACTCTGTGATGTTGCCAATGTCTGATTTACATTATTTAGGTTCCTTCTGCATAGGACAGTTAAGGCAGTGAATCAGAGGGACTCTCTGCAGATTGAAAAATAGTCGGTATGTCTGACAAGGAAGCCTCCTGAGTCCCAGAGTGCAGTGCCCCATCTGTTGGAGCCACCACGAAAGGGGCACCTCCTCTGGGAGCCCCTTCGAAGCCCCAGAGCTCCCTGGCAGACCTCAGCAAAAGATCTCTTGGCCCATCCGTGGGGTCTGAGTCCATCCCTCCTCGAGGGTGCAACAGCTGCTGTTCCGTCATCCACTCCCTTGCCTGCTGCGGAGTTTTGAAAAAGTATGTGGAGGCGCCGTGTATAACCTTGAGCGTGGCAGGGATGAGTAGCATGTAGCGTACATTAAGAGCCCCCAGTTTCTCTTTTACTTCCTCGAAGGAGCAGCAACACTGCTGGACCACTCTGGTGTAATCTGGGAAAGTCATGACTTTTGCATTGGAGTACCGTAAATCTGGCTGGGAGCGGGCCTCTCGGAGAATATTATCATGATCCCTGTAGTTGAGGATGCGGATCACCACCAGCCTGGGAGGAGCCCCAGGTGGAGGCTTCTTGGCCAACGCCCGGTGTGCTCGCTTCAGTACAAAGCAGTGGGACAGTTTGTCCTCTGGTACCCATCAGCGAAGCCAGGTTTCCATGAGTCCTTCCATACCATCTCCCTCCATACGCTCCGGCAGGCCCACTAGGCGGAGGTTATTTCTGCGTGATCCATTTTTGGCGTCTTCTGCCCTGTCCTCCAGCACCGAGACTTTTGAGGTAAGTTGAGAGACTCGTTTTCAAAGGGTAGTCACTTCATCTTCAGCTGTGTATAGTTGTGACTTGGCTTCCGTGACCCTTTCAACCACCCGTCCCAGATTTATACGCACTGACCAGAGATAAATTCCGATGCCATCAACCGTGGACTGGACCACCTCTCTGGATTCTTGGATTGTCTTCAGGAGGACTGCCATATCTGTCTGGGGAGGTGAGCCCGCCACATTTTGTGTTTGCCAGTGTGCCGCACCACTGCCAGCCACTGGGGGCGTTGTGTATCAGTCCATTTTCATTTGGGCTGCCTTCGTATGTGGAGGTTTGTTGTGCCCCATGTCCTGAGGAAGCTTCGTGTGGTAGTGAATCGTCAGCGGGAGGGAGACTTCAGCACCACCCACCCGGCCAGACGAAGACACCATGAGGACTCAGCTCACAAGCGGGCAATGTTCAGGCAGGCCCTCCCTAAGAGACTCACCCGCTTTGGACGTGCGGCTGGCCTGCCCCCAGCCCACCAGGTGGAGGGGGCGTGGGTGGCGGGCAGAAAAGGCAAATCCCCAGAACGGGGATCCCTGACGCCATCTGCCAGTCGAGGCCTCTCGTCAAACAACTTATGCAGCGGCCAGGAGGAGTATGTCATGTCCACCGGCCTCCCGCACCACTGACCTCAGCCCACCACCAGATGAGGTGTTGAGATAGAGGTCCGCCACCAGGATGCGGCCATGTTTATGGCGGTCGGTCATCTCCCCTTGTTAATCAGCGAGTCCTGCAAGATCCCCAACGGGCACCCACCACTGGGGGGGGCGCTCCTCACCCAGCAGCTTCAACAGGTTCCCCCAACCCCCCTTCTCTAGCAACCAAAGGCAAGAGCGGGTCACAGTTTGCCAAGTTAATCAGTACTAAATCAGTAGAGCTTCCTAACTACAGGTGTCTGCGCCCCGACTAATGGTTCCGCGGTCGGGCACTTCGATTAGTTCCAAGGGGGGAAGAGGAGGGGTCTGGGGCCCTAGGGCACCCCGCAGCAGGCGTCAGCCTTCAGAGATAGTAGGCGCCATTGTGCTTCACTGCGCCAAAGGCATCCACTCTTAGGCCTCAGCTAGGCCCCTCTGCCCCCCCACACCACCGCTGACCGTTGGACCGGGGTCGAGCCCGGCTTCACCTTGTTGCACCTTTTGGCCCCTTATAAGTTAATCCTCTCACCCCGGGCCAGTCGCCACCCCTGGAGCTTTAATTCGTCAATGCCAGCCTTTAGGTTTCTAGGGGGGGCATCCAGCGAGACCCTCCCACTGCTCCGGCAGGTGGGGTCGCCTCTTCTCAGCCTGCGATGTCCCGGGCCAATGTCCTCCCTGCGGCCAGGGCCGTGCCCCGGGCACGGGGCGGGCCTCCACACCAGCCAGGGTGACAATTCTAGGAAACCGGGACGGCCGACCCCAGTGGACCACGCTCCCAGTGGTCCTCCGCAGCGATCCCTCTCCACACCGGCCTTCTCCCTCAAAGGTCGGCACAGGCTGCATCCCACCCCTCTATGAGCCAAACACTGCACCCAGTGGGGCTCAGAGGGCACCCCCATGCCTCAGGGTGCACTGTGGATGGGGTGCAGAATATGGAGCCGCTGTCAGGCAGGTTGGGCCAAAGGATTCCGGGTGGCAGGAGCTCCCTCAAGTTGCGGCCGCCATGTTGGCCCGCTAGGCCACGCCCCTCATGGTATTTATTTTACGAATACTCTGTAATACATCCTTTGAATGTTTTTAATAACACCTTTACATTTATTCCGTTTGGTTACCCCCCCACCATTTGCCTGGTATTGATGCCAGCTTGACTGAGTGCGTGCTATGATCCTGCTGATCAGGACCGAGCACCAGTGTTCTATCCCTAAACTGTACCATTGTTTCCACAATTGGCACACCTCTGGCACAGAGCTAAGACCCTTGTCAAAGGTACCAGCGGTACCAAGGACTCTGTGACCAGGGAGGGTCCCTAAGGGCTGCAGCATGTATTGTGCCACCCTAAGGAACCCCTCATCACACACATGCACATTGCCGTTGCAGATTGTGTGTGTTGGTAGGGAGAAAAAAGTAAAGGCACCATGGCATCTCTCTCAGGGTGCCATGCCCACAAAACACTGCCTGTGGCATAGATAAGTCTAGCAGGTCTTACAGCCCTAAGGCAGTGTGCACTATACAGAAGAGGGCATAGCTGCATGAGCAATATGCCCCTACAGTGCCTAAGTCCATTCTTAGACATTGTAAGTGCACTGTGGCCATATTGAGTACATGGGCTGGGAGTTTGTCATTACGAGCTCCACATCTCCATGATGGCTTCACTGAAGACTGGGAAGTTTGGTATCAAACTTCTCAGCACAATGAACCCACACTCATGCCAGTGTGGGATTTATTGTAAAATACACACAGAGGGCATCTGGTATTTAACCCAACCCTTTAGTATAAGTCTGACCAGTCTGTGCCAGCCTGCCACTAACAGAAAAGTTTCTGACCCCATGGAGTGAGAGCATTGGTGCTCTGGGGTCAGAAACAAAGCCTGCTTTGAGTGGAGGTGCTTCACACCTCCACCCTGCAGAAACTGTAACACTTGGTGGTGAGCCTCAAAGGCTCGGGCCTCTTGATACAGTGCCTCAGGGCACTCTAGCTTATGGAGATGCCCGCCCCCAGACCAAGCCCCACTTTGGTGGCAGGTCCGGCAGTAAAATTAGGTAAAACAAGGAGGAGTGACCACTGCAGCTAGGATCACCCCTAAGATGTCCAGAGCTGAAGTGATCCCCCTCCTTGCAGAATCCTCCATCTTGATTTGGAGGAAAGGGACCACTAGAGATAGGAATGTGCCCCCCTCCCCAAAGGGAGTGGGCACAGGAAGGGTGTAGCCACCCTCAGGAACAGTAGCCATTGGCTAATAACCTCTGACCCTTGTAACGCTCCTAAATCTAGTATTTAAGGGCACCACTTGAACCTTACTCACCAGACTCCAAGCAATCTCAAGAAAAAAGATGAAAGAAGTAGGACTGCCAAGGCGACCCCAGCAATGACGACTCCAGATGACAACTGACTTGGCCCCAGACCTACCAGCCTGTCTGAAACTTCATGATTCCTGCTCCAGAAAAGGTGACGAATACTGCAGGACCAGCGACCTCTAAAAACCCCCAGAGTACTGCATGCCCAGCAGAGGACCAAGAACTCCTGAGAACAGCAGCCCTGTCCAGAAGAAACGTCCAAAAAGGACTCCTGAACCGCCCGCATCTGCGAGCCCTGCCCACTGTGCACCTGACGCCTATGGATCGAGTCCAGGTGGCTCACCAGTCCAGAGAAGGTCTGCAGGCGATTTTGACCTCGAGTCCACTGTGGGTTGAGCCCAGCTGGCCAACTCAATGACACCTGCAGTCTGAGGACCCCCCTCACTGCGACCTGATCCGACAAAGATCCCCAACGCCCAAGGAGACCCCGGCACCATTAACCCCCTGGTCTTGGGGAATGCGACCAACAGTCCAGCCACGTCCAGCGGGTGCCTCTCCTACTAGTCCAGCCTTTGGTTTCCCGGAACCGACCCCCTGGACCCAGATTGTAGCATCTTTTCTGACTACCGGCGTCCCCCTATTGAAAAGCATTGGACATCTATCTCTGTGTTTGCACCTCTGCTGCCCCTGTGCCACTGAGGGTGTGTTTGGTGTTGACATGTGTCCTGCATTCCCCTACCCCGGGTGCCGACCTAAACCCTACAGGCCTGTGTCCTGGAACTGCGGCTACTTACCTGCAGTCAGCCTTGTACCGAGTACCCCCAGTCCTCTTAGGATGCCTTTCAAAACCTGGCGCAAACTTGGACCTCTGCAACCAGCTGGCCCGTAATGCTGGTGGTGCACCTTTGGGGGTCAGTCTAAACTTTGACCTGTGGACATCCTAACCCCCGAAAACTGGAATCTTATGTATTAGCTGTGCTAACACTTTTCCCTCCTAGGACTCTATTCACTCCTATGAAAAATTGCACTGTCAACTTTTGAAATTGAAAGTGTTACTTGTAAACTGCTCAACCTGCAAAAACTAAACAAAGTACATTTGATACATATGCTTGATACCTATTTACAACTGTACTTACCTGCAACAAGGATGTTCTGGTTCTAGTAATACAGTAATAAAATCAGATAAGCCTAACTGCTCGACCACACTACCACAAAAAGAGAGTATTAATATTATTTACTTTAGCCTTTGTTAAACCTCTGAGGAACCGCTGGACTATAAGCACTCTATACCTCGTTTTGGTATAGTATATACAGAGCCAGCTTCCTACACTGTTGACCTAAAACTCAGTTATTGAGTGGGCTTGTATTAAATTGACATTTTGGGGGTCATTCCGACCCTGGCGGTAAAAACCGCCAGGGCCGTGACCGACGGAAAGCACCGCCAACAGGCTGGCGGTGCTTTCCTGGCCGCGGTCAGAAAAGGGGATCCGGCTGGGCTGAATCTCCATGGCGGCGCTGCTTGCATCGCCGCCATGGAGATTCTGACCCCCTTCCCACCATCCTGTTTCTGGCGGTTTTTACCGCCAGGAACAGGATGGCGGGAACGAGTGTCATGGGGCCCCTGGGGGCCCCTGCACTGCCCATGCCACTGGCATGGGCCCCCTAACAGGGCCCCAGCAAGATTTTCACTGTCTGCTTAGCAGACAGTGAAAATCGCGACGGGTGCAACTGCACCCGTCGCACCCCTGCAACACCGCCGGCTCCATTCGGAGCCGGCTCCTGTGTTGCAGGGCCTTTCCCGCTGGGCCGGCGGGCGCTCCCTTGGCGGGCGCCCGCCGCCCCAGCGGGAAAGTCGAAATGGCCCCCGCGGTCTTTTGACGGGGGTAGTTTGGGGCGGCAACCGCCGCCCGCCAAACTTGGAATGACCCCCTTTATGTGTTGGGAAGTTTCTTACGTTGGAGACACATTGCCTTGGGAAAGTGAGGTTTAACACCATCTACTATTCATGTACCCCGTGAGTGCTACTGAGGTACTGTTTTAGGATGTACATTTTTGGGGTTCATACGCCCACAGTCTGAAGAGGCAAAGGTGGTCAGTAGTGATATGAAGTTCCTGGAGATAACTCAGTATATTGCCTGTTTGCCACTTCCACTCAGTTCCATGTGCCCTGGGGCTAAACTGCTGTTCTAACATTTCCTCTACAGATGCCTAGAGTGACCATGGTGAGGGAGTTTAGCTGAACTGTTGGAAGCCTACTTGTGCTCAACTTTGGAGATTTTGCATCCCTTAAAAAGATGTGGCAGCAGGACAGCTAGAAGGAATCACAAAGGCTTTTGATTTTCACATGGATCTAGTTAAAATTGTTATTTTTTAGCTGGCTCTCAAAGTTTCTTCAGTTCCAGGTATTTTTATTTGACTCCTAATAACAGTGTCAGTAGCACATCTGCCAAGCAGTGATATTATGCCCCTGTATTAGGGGTTATGTTGTGCTTTTTAATTCCCTAACAAGGCCCAAAGGGCTTGTGACACTGCCAGGTACATTTCTCTTATAAACAGCTCTTTACAAGCTGTTCTCAGCATCACTATGTTAATATATTCAAGCTAGCTTTCTTCTTTTGTGTGCATTTGGGTTCTTGTGGTTATATTTGTTCCACTATAATCCCAGGACTACAAGTGCCAGAATGCAAGGAAATGACAGACTTTTGCGGCTTCCTAGCTCTAAAAAAAACAATCTTTCAACTAAGTTGCAGGGTAGCTCCTTTAGTTAAATGGCACGGCTGGCGCACGCATTGTTCTGAAGTTCACAAATTCAAATCCAGGCATGAGCGACTCAGCATTCCATCCCGCCAGTGTCAGTAAATTGAGAACTGTTAAATTAGCTAATACTAACGTCTGTAATTGACATCACTTACAGATGCCCTAAGAGTGGTATCCAGCACCAGATAAGGAAGAGTTGTTATTTTATTTTTCATAATTGCAAATGCAAAATTACCTAAATTATTTTAAGTAATCTCCTCGTCTCCAGTTATTGACCAGAATCCATGCGGAAAGTGAGCACACCACTTTACAGAGGTGGTAACTCCCCAGCCCCCAAGAATATTTTGGGAATTGTTGTAGGACATGGTATATTTTGAAGCATGTTACTACTGGGGCTAGAGCACTCTCCTAATATTGCACCCTAGGCTTCGGAACAAAAATCTCTAAAAGCATCTACTGTGTAGGTGGGTCACCCCAACTGAGCCACTCGCACCACACATGCTACTTTCCAGCAATGAACTTCAGCACAGTTCGATCCCAAAAGGTGCCTAAAGAGCCATATGTTGGCATATTTTAAAGCACATTAGTAGCTACATTGGACAGAGCCGGATATAGTGTTATGGTAACTTTATAAGGAAGGGTGTTGTGAGGTAACGCCCCAAATTATATTTGGTAAATGTGCATTTTAAAGCACATTTGGTCGGTAACATGTGAGCTATAAAGGGGGAATCTTCACTTATATTTTTTTCATTGACCCACGTTGGTACTTTTTTAAAAGTTCTGCTATTTAAAAGAACAGAGATAAATTTGTTGTCTGAGGGGTAACCTTGTAAGATTATTTAAGTGTGATCTGCAGCTCTACTCTTTTAATATAATGTGAGAGATTTGTGTTAACTAAGGGAAAATGCAGGTTCTACAGGTCCAATTCAAGTATTTATTTATATATGTGTGTAAAGTGAGAGATGGCTGTGCTGTGTGCAATGTTGGAGCCTGTAGGTCATTTGGGTTCTATTGTAATTGAGCCTGTATTTCCTTTGTCGCCTGAGAGACAGCTCTCTAAAACTAGACTGTGGGTCTTTTTAATCCATGCTGCTGTGTGGGCACGAGCCTTTATATTTTGTGTCATCACACTCCCTCAATTAATGTTCAGTGTTCTTGTAATGCAAAAGGACACGAACCTCCTTAAAGTAAGGCTTCATATTAACAGTTTTCCTTTTCAAATTCCTGGGTTTTCTTCTGAAATCTGTTGTCCTGAGATGCTGTGGTACTGGGAAAATATGTCATGCAACTTGGTCAGGTCTGAGAGTAGTACTTTAAAAGCCAAGCATACTGAAACATGTTTTTAAATTGTTCCTTCCAGTAAATTAATTCCAAACATCGAGTATGAGTAATTCCAAATGAAATTGAAATGTTTCCAATACATGACTAGTTCGTTAATTCTTTTGGTATTTAAAAACATTCCAGGCCAATCATTATATAAATGGGAAGTAGATTAGGGGCCTAACATAAGAAGGTCAAGTGAATTTGATCAGTTTATGGCTTCTGTAGTCCACTACAATCACAAAAGCGTGATTTATATAACTTCTTTCATCACATGGCTACAGCCTTTTTTCACTCACAGTGGCACCATAAAGCATTGAAATCTCACATATAAACACATTGACAACAGGGCAGTGTGACACTTTGAAAACTTGGCAGCTATGATCATGCCCGTTCAAAATGGATAAACTGGTAAACACTCACGTACTCACTTCCATAAACTGTCAGAATGCCTCCTCGGTGTGGTTACACAAATATATCACCAATAGCCAGTGTCTCATGTGCATACCATGCCCCTCTGGAGTCGTCATGGAACTCCCAGTTCCATACCACCTGCTCTACCGCAGAAAAAGGATATGGATTAAG
Source organism: Pleurodeles waltl (assembly GCF_031143425.1). Taxonomy (NCBI): domain Eukaryota; kingdom Metazoa; phylum Chordata; class Amphibia; order Caudata; family Salamandridae; genus Pleurodeles; species Pleurodeles waltl. The sequence continues at coordinate 894,525,362 of NC_090444.1, forward strand.
TAAAAGCCGTGCACTGCTATATGTCTCGCTAAATTGCCAATCTTGGCACTCTATGTGAGACCCGTCAATTGTGATCCATACGTGACCGTCGAAGTGAATCACATTTAGCACCACAAATACAGGCTTATGCTTAAATCTTTACAGTCCGCATTGGAAGCAGGTGATAGTTTTCTCAGCTGTTTATACATACTATTACATCAGTACAATCATCCAAGACATCAGCACATCAGTGTTCACATCTTCAATCATGAAGTGCACTCTGGGTTCTACCGTTGCCTGACCCCTATCTGCCACCCACCCTCTCCATTTGCCTTAGAAGCCTGAATTCTGCATAGTCATAGATAACCCTATGCGCAATAATACGACTTGCGGTTTTGTCACAGAAAAGATTTAAATGCAAACATAATAAAAAAACAAAGGAAATCCAATTACAATTACAACTACCCAGTACACAAATTTCCAAACCATTCTCTCACTTCAAAAAAATGTGTCCTCATAATCAAGTGAGCATTGTAAACAAACTGATAATCACATTAATGGACATGACTCCCTCTTACGGATAATTGCCATAATTGCTACAAGAAGATGAATAATATTGTACAAATAGGTTCAGGTAAATAACTCTCATGCTATAAATACGGACTTGGCAGACTTACAAATGAATAGTCATTTTATTTAAAACTAAAAATGTATTACTTTATAAGCAAATAATAGTGTCCAGTCTATTAAAGGCTACCATTCCACCGAAACCCAATATCAGTTAGTTTATATATTCCTCTTTCAGAATTTTTCATCATGTGTGGAAAGTCCCATTCCAGGCTGAATGTCCAATCATACCTGGTGTACTCTATTGAATTTTTATTTATTAAGATTACAAGCTTTTCTAAAATGCTCCACTGAGCTAGTAGTGGTACTTCAAAATATCACATAAAGAAAATAGTGGAGTCCTAAACAATCCAAAAAAAACATTTTGAAAGATTTTTCAATGTACAATCAGCCTTCTATGAATCTGTTAGATCTAGTTTTGTACATTTGTGGTGATCGCCCCACTCTGGGTTTCGTGCTAAAGTGTCCCCAAGCCGGTTCACAGTCAGTGCTAAATTTGTGCATGTGATTGATTGGTGGAGAGTACCAGCTCTCATTTTTTGTGGTCTCCCGACAGACAGTGCACAGAACATTGTGACCAATTCTTTGACATATGCTCAAAATGGACCTTGAGTCTGCCCCTTGTTCATTACTGGATGGTTTTCCTTGTCTCTTTCGATTTCCCAATCTTGATTTGATGGCTTCCCTCACAGTTCGTCCCTCTTCATTTTTAAGTGATTGAATACATTTAGTTTGTGGTTTGTTGACTTTCATAACCATTAAGCCAGAGGAGTTTGAGGGATGTAACCAATTTTGTCAAATGTTGCTCACACCAATATTCCCGCTCCCCCACATGCTGCCAATTAAGGCACCTCTGTTATTTAGTTATGGTAGATCTTCTCAGTCTTTCCATCTCGACAGTGATGGTTCTTCCATCTTAGGAAAATGCTGTGGTTAGACCGTGACTGAAAAAAACATACTTGGACCTGGCTTTCCCAGAAAACTATCGTCCTATATCCCTTCTTCTGTTGCTTAATACGATTTTGGAGAAACTCATTAGCTGCCAACTCTTGGATTATCTTGAAGTTAACAGCTTACTGCATGCCTCTCAGTCGAGTTTCCATCCCTACCACAGCACAGTCTGCCTTGTTTGCAGTCGCTGAAGAACTTAGATGGACCCTGGACCAAGGCGTTTCGGCAGCTATCATCTTGCTCGTCTTGTGCTCCAACTTTGATACTGTGACCGATAACGTTTTCTGTGCAGGCTTTGTGACTGAGATCTACAACAAGGCCTTAGAATGGTTTGCATCTTTCTTAAAAAATCACTGTTTCCAAGATCATGATGAAATATACTATTTAACCTCCTTACCATTGACTTGCGGGGACCAGCAGGGCCCTTCCTTGAGTCATACTCTTTAATATCAAAATCTATTTCTGTCCTTTAGCTGGCATCATGAAATCCTTTGGTCTCATCCAGATTTCCTACGCAGTCCCAAGCTTGTTTCTCATTATCGCCGTATAAGAGCATCATCTTTGGACAATGAAGGAGCTGTATGTCTTCTGTGACTGGTTGTATGGTTGACAACTGCCTTAAGTTGAACAGAGGTGAAACAGAAGTGATGGTGGTGGGCAGCAATCCACAATTCTGGGCCTCAGCCTGGTGGCCAGATGCTCTCGGCCTAGGTGCCATCTCAAAACCGATAGTAAAGAATCTTGGTATCTGGTTGGAGAATAAATTAACTTTCGAATATCAGTAACCTGTCTGCCTGTTGTTTCTGTCTTTTTGGGAGAACTATGAAGGTACTAGGGACTGTGCCCAGAAAACCGTGGTCAGAGCCAATGTTACATTGTGTCTGTACTACGACAATGTTCTATAACTCTGCATTCCACAGACCATATTAAAACATTGCAGATGATTGAAAATGCAGCTGTTGGTCTGAACTTATGTATATCCAAACACCATCAGATCTCAGTTGAATGTCCATCGAGAAGTGCATTAAATTCAGAGGCCTCTGTTTCACTTTTAGTGCTTGTGTGAACACTGGCACACCCTTTGTCAGGCACATCATTGAGCCCTACACTCCTACGAGAGCCTTGACGCCGCCAAGGGCAGACATGGTTTGGTACCCAGGACTATTAGAGCTAGACAGTGAGGATGATCCTTTCAGTACTTGACTTTGAAGCTCTGGAACTCCCTCCCTTCTCATTTTCGACTTTGTCTCAGTAAAAAAGTTTTTAAAAAGCAATTAAATACCTAACTGTGTTAATCTCCTATGATTTGCCTCAGGTACATTTTTCGGGCAGCGCTGGGAACCCCTTTTTGGGTTAGCCATGTGCTTTATATCTATAAACATAAACCTACTGCCTCTGCTAAAGTCTGGAAACTATGGTCCTCATTATGATCTTGGTGGTAAATAGTGAATACTGCCGTGCTGTCTGCCGCCAGGATACCGCCGCAGAGGCGGACATCTGTCCACCACACTATGATACACATATACAAAACCGACTGAAAACAGCCACAACCACAAATATGCCAGACCCACTGAACATGATAAACTGTTGGTACTACCCATACCTTTACGGCACCAACACTACACCCTCCAAATAATGACCCACCAATCACCACAGCGGATGTTCAACAACGGTAAACCATTGACGGTGAACACGGCCCCGGCGGATAAGGCCACCCAAATACGAAACAAGACAACATTGGCCAGAACAAAAAAACCTACAACTGACACAATTACACACACCCCTCACACCCACCAACAGTCTTGGGAAATCCTGCATCCTGAGGGAGGGACTCACTGGAGTTGCCGGAGGACTGGACACTGGTGATTCAACATTTACTACCTATCCCCCCCCCATACCTGCATGCCACCGCCACCCCTCACCCTGACACCCATCACTCCTCTCCATTCCACACGGTGCACCACCAAAATTAACAAACCTAAATGCCAAACCCTGCATGCCATACCCACTGCATGCACATCCCTTCCAGCCCTGCATCTGCACCCACCGCCAATGCATGCACAGCATGAAGAACTAACAATCCCACAATACATCACCATACACAAACAAAGGTGCCAGGGCAACAGCAACAATATAGGTGAATCTAGGGATGCAGAATATATCACAGACATGTAGCATAACACACCACTTATATCCCAACAGGTGCCCCAGCCAATGTCAGCGGCGAGGAGGTGCCACGGAAACCCAGTCCCCCACCAGAAGATGCCCCCAGTGATGACAGCAACTCTGGAGTTCTGGATCTGGATGAACTCCCTGGCCCATCACGGACCTCTGGTCAGTCGGCTGACCCAGCCCACACCCAGTCCACCACAGAGCCTCTCTCCTCAGTATCCAACACCACAGCAGCCACCCAACATCCCCAGACCTCTGTCCCCAGGGCACGTCAATCAGCAGTGTGCACACCAGTACAGGGACCCCAGTCCACACCTCACAGGCAAGACAATCAGGGTCATGGGGTCAGTGGCAATGGGAACACCGTTCAGGGGACACAGGCACAGGGGGCCAGGGACACTCGGAGGACAGCTGTGCACCAGGGGGAGGACAGGCCCAGGGAACCGACTGTCTAGGAGGCACTCACTAATGTCCTGGGGGCTTACCAACAATCCCAGGACAAGATGGGTCAGGTGATAAACCACTTGCAGGAGAACCAGTGGCTTCAGGCGGAACACCACCAGGAGATCAAGAAAGAATTGCAGGCCCTGAACACCAGCATGGTCTCCATTGCAGGGCTGTTGGATGATAAGGCCAATATCATGAAGGACTACACATCACACCAAGTGGGCCCCTTCCAGTAGCTAGCCAACTGACCAGCCCTGCCACAGGACCCACAGGCCACCAGCATCCCTCCCATGCGGAAGGTGAACCACCCTGCAAACGTTCCCAGCGACCCAAACATACACCAAAGACACTTGCCAAGACCAAGACCACTGCCAGGAAATGAGCCCCTCCTGAATGCACCCCCTTGTGTACCTATTTTCAGCCCCTATTCTCGGATTCCTAACAGGGGACATGAGCCATGACAGGTTTAGGTAGCTAGAATCACCTACAAGACGTAAGGGACACACATTAGCCGTGCACAATGGCATGGGCCATGACTCCTGAAGGCATACTCTCACAAACATTGGGTGGGGACACAGGCTCACCTATTAGCCACACTCTGTGCCTCTGTAGTTGTGCCATCAGCTGTAGGACACTGCTATTCCTTAGGAGAAAGGCATCATGTACTGATCCTGGATACTTGGCAGTGAAATGGGAGATGTACTGGTCAGCCAGGCACAACATCTGGACATTAAGTGAGTGGAAACTCTTCCGATTCCGGTACATTTGTTCATTGGCCCTGGGGGGGGGAAGGGGGGGGGTCTAAGGCAATATGGGTCCCGTCGATGGCCCCTATTACATGAGGTATATGTCCCATTGCATAGAATCCAGCCTTCACAGTGGGTAAGTTATCTACCTAGGCGAATGTGATGTAGCTGCACATGTGTTTGAGCAAGGCAGACAAAACCCTTGCAAGAACAGTAGAGAACATTGGCTGTGACATCCCTGCAGCCAGTCCCACTGTCACCTGGAAAGAGCCTATTGCCAGGAAATGGAGCACTGAGAGTATCTGAACAAGATCAGGCTCCAATTGTTGACACAGCTCTGTGATTGTGGCCCTGTCCAGACAATAGGTGAGCATGATGTGCCGGTCTTCAAGTCTAGCCAAGTCCACAAGGGGTCTGTTCATGGGTGTTTGCGTCCTCCTAGTCTGCTGCAAAGGTTGGTACCTAAGGGACCCAAATGTAAGAAAGGAGTGCAACAGGAACCATGAACACACTACAGCAGTGTAAACAGAGCATGTGTGTATGTTGGACACTGGAACTGTGTAGGTGAGCACATTTGACTACAATGACACACTAATAAGCATTAGAAAATAGCATCCACCTGTCCTGTATTCAGGGACAGGTGGAAGTGACCTCACACCGCTGGCATTGGTGTCATGGCGGAAGGCGGTCTGCACCGCCGTGCAATTCCTCATTGGCTAACACGGCCCTCTATGGGTAATGGGAACCAATGATGATCAACAACGGCAGTGATGGTGTTCACCACCACAGACGTGACCACCATTTCCTTTCTACCACTTCACTTGATTCTTGACTTTCCACAGAACGACATCTCCACTTCGTGTGCTGCTGTGACCTGTATCTGGAACCTGCAGGGGTGTGGAATTTATTAAAATATCTACTTGTCCAGGGGACAGGTTGCTTCTCAAATCTACTTGTCCTGTAAAAAGATCTACTTGTCCCTTTGGTGCCATGTAGTGTGGCGACAAATTATGGCAGCAATTAATAGCCTCTCTGATTATGCCAGGGCTACTACCATAGTAGGGCTTGAATACTTGGAGTTTCAATCCCTACTGTAGCAATTTCCTTATTTTGCCACCTTTCTGCAGATCTGCATACTGGGGCTGGAGGAAGCAGTAAGCAATAGTTCCAGGGCTGGAATGCCTTTGAGTCTGCAAACCTACTAACCTGCATGTTTTAAGGATTTTTACCAGCTTCTCTCTAATATTTTCCCATAATAAGAAAGGTTGGACATTTACTCCTGACCATGGCAGAATTAGAACTTCTTCCAGGGTTAGGAAGAAAGTGGCTGGAGGGAAAATGAACTTGCAAATGCTCAATAGATTTTCACATGAGCAAATCTACACATCGTATTTACCCACGCTAAAATACAGTTCACAAATATTTTATAGGGGTACGACATATACCATGGGTGCACTTTTGTGACTTTCTTTAAGAATTTGGGGCCACAAGTAGGTAGGTTCAGATTTGTGACCTGCAAATTGTGAGTCGCAAATCCGAATGTAGGATGGTGTCCTTGACACCATCTGTGATTCGCAAGGGCTTCGCAAATGCCCACATCATGAATAATCATGAGGTGGGTCGCAATTTGCGACCCCCTCACGAATGGTGGCCTGCTGGAGACAGCAGACCACCATGTCTGTGACTGCTTTTCAATAAAGCAGTTTTTTTTTGTTTTTTTTGTAATGCAGCCCGTTTTCCTTAAAGGAAAACGAGATGCATAACAAAAACGAAAAATGAAACGTTTTCGTTTAATTTTTTCAGAGCAGGCAGTGGTCCGCAGGACCACTGCTTGCTCTGAAAAAATGTTTACAGTGACATTCACAATAGGAAAGGGGTCCCATGGGGATCCCTTCCCTTTTGCGAAAGTGTTAGCACCCATTTGAAATGGGTGCAAACTGCGATTGGTTTGCGCCCGCGTTCTCGGTCACAAAACAATCCTACATTGCACTGCGAGTTGCAATTAGGAAGGGAACACCCCTTACTAATTGCGAGTCGCAAACCCGTTTTGTGATTCGGTAACCAGGTTACTGAATCGCAAAACTGGGTTTGTGCATCGCAATGTGCTTTTTGCACATCGCAAACAGCGAAAGTCGCTGTTTGCAACATGCAAAAAGCTACCTACATGTGGGTCTTGGTCCCAAATTAGGTCTGGTGTTAACAAAGACATTTTGTTTTTATTAAACTTCTATTTCTCTCTCTTTCGGCTGGCTTTACTGTGAGTGATCGCATTCTGCTCTTCCACAAGGCGCATATTGCCACACAAAGTAGTTTTGTTCAGTGTCAGGAACTACAGTGGCAATCAGTGACGTAACGAAACTGGAAGGTGCCCCTTTGCAAAGAACATGGAGGAGCCCCCTCTCCAGACTCACTCAGGGCAGGTGCTGTGCTGACGGGGCCCCCTGGAGGGCGGCTGCGGGGCCTTTGTTATGCCGCTGGTGGCAACGTGTGCTTTAAGAGTTCAAAAACGTTTTGGGGGGGTTTTGCCAATGTTTGTTACAATGTTGAGGTTCCTGGTAGCTCCCACAACAATAAAGTGTTACAAAAGCCATGTCAAAACAAGACACGCATTGATGAAACTAAAAGACTTATAAAAATATGTCAGATCAGTTGGCTTTGTCAGTGTTTGTTTATTTTCATGCTTCCCATAATCGTGTTGAAAATGGTTACATTGATTTTCCATTAGAAATATTTTGGGAAATACTAGCATGCATCAACACATTTTACTAAATGACACTTCATTTGCATATAATCAGAGAGCATTCTGGGAGCATTATACTTAGCCTCTTAGCCTAAACTTTTCAAACATGTGTGTACACGTTTTTTTTTTTTTGTACTGGAACCAACGTCAGTAGTGAAGTGTGACCTTAAACATTTATTTACAGCACGCACCCTAATAATGAAGGCTTTCAAATAATGAACCATAAATACAAGTTCGAACAGCATTATCTTTTGGAAACACATTACCTCAACTGCAGAGAGTTCAACTCTCTGTAAATAGGCAGCCAAAGGGTTTGTGCTGCAGGGGGTTGGGCCTACTTGTCCTAAGGACAAAGTAAACATAAAAACTTGTTGCCCTTGACCCCAAACAAGATGTCCCGGGTGTTGGGCGATAGGAATTCCACATCCCTGAACCTGCCATGGCTCATGCAACAGGGGAAAGGGCCCCAGACTTCACGCAAGAGGAGTTAGAGTGCCTCATGGACAGGGTCCTACCCCTATATGGCCAGTTTTAAGGGCCTCAAGACCAACAGGTGAGTACACCATGGGTATGTTGCATGCAACATGACTGCATGGAGATGTCTGTGTGTGCTGGCAGTGTGTCAGATGGGAGGGGTATGGCTGGTGGCATCATCAATGTAGGGGTACAGGCCATGTGTGTGCCTGATCAGAGGAAATGCTTTTTGTGGGCCCTATGTGTGACAGGCTGGATTTTCAGGTGCATGGTGTACTGCCTTCTGTGTTTCCTATGCAGGTCAGTGCCCATCAGAAGAAGGGATTGTGGCGTGCCATCGCCAAGGACGTGCGGACCCTGGGGGGGTCTATAGCAGGCAGAGCACCCACTGCAGGAAACAGTGGGAGGACCTGAGACGCTGGGCCTGGAAGACCACAGAGGCCCAGCTGGGAATGGCCTCCCAATGAGGGAGGGGTGCCCTTCGGAACCTGACCCCCCTGATGGCCCGCATACTGGCGGTGGCCTACTCAGAACTGTATGGGTACTTGAGGGCATTACAGCAGCCACAAAGGGGTGAGTACAGTGTGTTTTGTCAACCATCTCTGTTTCCTGGCATGGGATATGAGTGCAGGGTTCTAGACAGTGGATGCCCCAGTATGCCAGTTCAGATATTGCTGCGTGGTCCAGCTCTGGTAAATAGGGTGGAAAGCATATATTTCATAGCTAGGTAGGTGGCTTCCCATGTCAGACAGGGCTTAGCTGGTCCCGGTTGGTGTGTGGCTGGCAGTGTTTGGCTCCTACCGGCTGTGGTACTTAGCCAATGGTACGCCAGTGTGGTCCATACTGCCCATTCTCAGTCTCAGTGTGTGACAGTGATGTGTCTGCCATCTATGCTGTTGGTGCTGAGATTAACCCTGTGCTCCCTTTCTCTCTCCCCCCTCTCCTTTTGTCATCCTATCCATGTGTGCATTAGCATCATCTGGCGAAGGAGCAGGGGCACCGGCGAGTGAGGGTGCTGCAGCCCACGGGACCCAGGAGGCAGAGTCCACTGATGCCGAGGGGACCAGTGGGATGGAGGGCGAGGTGAGCACCTGGGCGGGGACAGGAGGTGACACCATTGACTCGGATTTGTTCCTCCGATGGGAGCTCCCTGGTGGTTGCGGACCCTTCTAGTGCCACCCCAGCTACAGGTTCTACCGCCACCCCTTCCCGTACCAGCACCGCCCTCCCAGTACCCCCCCCACCAATTTTCCTGTGCCTGCTCACCCAGGAGGGTGGGCATCTCCTTTGCCCCAGGCACCTCAGGCCCTGCCCCAGTCAGCCCTGCGGCCCTCAGTGAGGAGGCTATTGACCTCCTGAGATCCATCGCTGTAGGGCAGTCAACCATTCTGAATGCCAACCAGGGGCTGGCATCCCAGATGCAGCAATGCCTTCCTGGAGGGCATCCACGGTGGGTTGGTGGCCCTACAGAGATCGTTTCAGACTCTGGCCTCTTCACTGACGGCAGCCAGTGTCCCTGTTTCATAAATCCCCCCTCCAAGTACCACTACCCAATCCCAATCTCTTCACCCCAACCCATCCCACGCACACGTTCTAACAAGCATGTACCCAAAACAACACACAAGATTCACACAGACAAACACAAGCAGTACACTTCAGTCCACAAGCACTCACACTAACAACAGACAGATGCACACACAACATCATCCACTGTCTCCCCCTCCTCCTCCTCCGTCACAGTAACATCCACACTCACACCTGCATGCATTGCATCATCAGTCCAGGATCCTGCCACCTGCACAGCCTTTCCCACAGTCACTACAACAGCAGACCCGCAGACATGCACCCCACACACCACATGCGCAGTCACCACAACCACCTCATGCAGCACACCCACCTCACTTGCAGGCACCACCACAACATCCATCCACACGTCATGTTTGTCCTCCCCCACCCTGTCTGCCCCCACCTCCAGTAACACACATATATATGCTCGCACTCAGACCCCCAACAGCCATCCACCTCACACACGCACAATGTCCATGCACCCAAGTCCAGGACACCTCCTCCTCCCACAACCACTCCCTCTACCTCCACTTACATCCCTCCTCTCACATCCTGCCCCATTGTTCCTAAGAAGCTTTTCCTTGCCCTCCTTGACCTCTTCCCTCACCCCTCCTGCCCATAAGAGGAAGGTCACACCACCCCAGCCCAGTACCTCAAGCACCCAGTCTGACACAGCTCCACTCCCAAAGTCTAAAGCTGCCACTAAGGGGCACATGAGTGAGAAGCCGGACCCGCGCAACAAGAACACTCCTCCCCCCCAAAACAGAGGGCTAAAGTACCACCCCTCCCAAACAGACTGGCAAGACCATGGGCCACCTCCAAAACCCAGGGCCAAGGAGGCCCCAACGAAATCCCTGCCCAAAGAGGCCCCCAAAAATCCAAGGCCAAGGAGGCCTCCAGAAATCCAAGGCCAATGAGGCTCCCCAGAAATCCAAGGCCAAGGAGCCCCCCAGACATCCAAGACCAAGGAGGCCACCCAGAAATGAAAGGCCAAGGAGGCCCCCCAGGAAATCCAATGCAAAGGAGGCCCCCAGAAATCAAAGGCCAAGGAGGCCTCCTAGAAATCCCTGGACAGGACACCTCCCAGAAATCCCTGAACAAGGAGGTCCCACAGAAATCCCTGGACAAAGAGGCCCCACAGAAATCCATGGTCAAGGAGGCCCCACTCGAAGCTGTGGTCAAGGAGCCCCCAGAGGCCAGGGAGCAGCATCCGGGACCAGAGGCCAAGGGGCAGCATCAATAACAAGTGGGGAGGCAGCCCTCTCCTCATCCTGTGGGCAGGCAGCCCACTCCAGAACCAGTGGGCAGGAAGCCCCCTCCAGAACCAGTGGGCAGGAAGCCCCCTCCTTAGCCTGTGGGCAGGAAGCCCCCTGCTCAACCTGTAGGCAGGCAGCCTCCTCCAGAACCACTGGGCAGGAAGGCCCTCCTCATCCTGTGGGCAGGAAGCCCCCTCCTCAACCTGTAGGCAGGAAGCTCCCTCCTCAACCTGTGGGTAGGCAGCCCCCTCCAGAACCAGTGGGCAGGAAGCCCCCTCCTCATCCTGTGGGCAGGAAAACCCCTCCAGTACCAGTGGGCTATGAGCCCCCTCACAATAAGTTGCAACCCGACCCACCCCAGCCGCCGAGGTGCCTGCCAATTTCCAACATGATGGCCCTGAACAGTGGAGTCCAATGTTGTCAGGAGTCAAGTTGGGGCTTGGACTTTGCCCTGTGGGCATTAGTGTCGTTGGACTGGCCTTTGGGCCTGCATTTATTTATTTGTGCAGTTGGGCATGTTTATGCATTTTACATATGCATACAAAAGGATTACAGTGGTTAGAACTGTGTATGTGTTCTGGGTTAATTTATTCCCGGGTTCTGTTATTGTTAAATTCCTGTGCATGTATTTCTGGGTGTGTGGTGTGTGAATGTTGTGCGTGTGTGTGTCACTCTCCCCCCTCTCTCCCACCCTTGTGTGCTAGGTGGCTGTACTCACCGTCGTCGTCGTCTTCGTCGGCTTGGTGCTCCAGGACCGCCATGGCTTGGTACAGCATTGGGAATATTTGCAGTTCAGGTTCCATGGCGGACGTGGACTCCTGTGTGTCCTTGGAGGTGAATGGCTCCTTTTAAATGAGGTGTTTCTGCCAGGCTTTTGGTGTTGTTGCTACCACCATGGAAATCGTGGCGGGGTGCTGTCATAATATGGTGGGTGGATCCTTGTCTTCTGCCTGCCTGTAGGTGGCTACCACCGTGTTAGGTGTTCATACCGTACTAGCAGTTGGTGTGGTACATTGACTGTCTATGGGAGGGATCACGGCCATTGTCATAATTTGACGGTCATTACCGGCAGCCTGTTGGCGGTGATAACGCCACGTTAACCCTGGCAGTCAGAAGACCACCAGGGTCATAGTGACCACCTATATTTCTTATTGTATGTTTCCGTGACTTGAGCTTTCACAGTTCATTGAAGTACATGTCCTGCCCCTGTGTATATTTCTCACTCTAACTCTCATCCTTGGCATCAAACCCCACACACAGTGGTCCTATCACTGTCTGTATCCTCCCTCTGCCAACACAAGCACTGCCGCCTCGTAACCCACATCTTTCCCAGTCTGTAGCATGAGAGCAAGTTTGGCATGGTATCACAGTGTTACTTTGTATTCTGTTTGTTATACCATTTCACAACAGTGATCACGTTGTGTATAAACGCAACATGATAGCCATCTTGGAATGATACAAAATAACATTTGAAGGTAGCACCACGCCAATAATTCTTGTGCCACAACTCTACAAGTATTGGCAAAATCAATGCTGGCTGCAAACAAGCACCGGCAAACAGCACTTAATTTGTAAGAATAAGTAAATAAATGATTGCTGGGGCCCAAAGCGTTTCTTAGGATCCCGCTGTCTATGCTGCTGAATGACTGGATTGCTGAATATCAAGGCACTTAGGGGGTCATTCCGACCCTGGCGGTCAAGGACCGCCGGGGCCGGGGTCGGCGGGAGCACCGCCAACAGGCTGGCGGTGCCCCGCAGGGCATTCTGACCGCGGCGGTTTGGCCGCGGTCAGAAGTGGAAAACCGGCGGTCTCCCGCCGGTTTTCCGCTGCCCGACGGAATCCTCCATGGCGGCGCAGCTTGCTGCGCCGCCATGGGGATTCCGACACCCCATACCGCCATCCTGTTCCTGGCCGTTCGCCCGCCAGGAACAGGATGGCGGTATGGGGTGTCGTGGGGCCCCTGGGGGCCCCTGCAGTGCCCATGCCAATGGCATGGGCACTGCAGGGGCCCCCGTAAGAGGGCCCCACAAAGAATTTCAGTGTCTGCTGTGCAGACACTGAAATTCGCGACGGGTGCAACTGCACCCGTCGCACCTTCCCACTCCGCTGGCTCCATTCGGAGCCGGCTTCCTCGTGGGAAGGGGTTTCCCGCTGGGCTGGCGGGCGGCCTTCTGGCGGTCGCCCGCCAGCCCAGCGGGAAAACCAGAATGGCCTCCGCGGTCTTTCGACCGCAGGGCGGCCATTTGCCGGTGCCCGCCAGCCTCAGAATGAGGCCCTTAGTTTTTATTCCAGTTTGTGCGTCTTTCTTCCACCACCCTACATTTCCTTTCTCTACATCTCACTCTTGTTGTTTTTCTCTTTTTCCATTCGTTCTCCCTTTGTCACTCTTTTCCTAACTCTCTCTTCAGTTACCCTTTTTCGGCCTTTCTTTGTCTCTCTATCTTGCTCTGAGTCAAAGTCTTCTGATGTAAAATAAGCCCTAAATGAGGACTGGCAAAGCCAGTCGATATGGCTTTGCCAGCCGTGCTTAATTTGAGCTGGTGGTTTCATGGTGCTTGGCACCGGGACTTAATTCTCAACACCGGCTCTAATGACAGTTTTTTTTTTTTTTAACATGTTTTTATTGATTTTTCAAGACGAAAGCCATACATTTTCTGGCATACAAAGTCATTGATAGCAAATTGTCATTGGTTACAGTCTATCGTCTGGCTCTCCCATATTAAGGTCAATATATATAACAAACTACTAAGAACTTGTGTGCACTTCCCGGTCCGCTAACTCTGCCCATCACTACCGAGGTTGCTGCCACATAGGGCAAAGCTTTCAGCTGCAATGTGGTTCTATTGCCACTGGCGACAGGGGCCCTCGTGTCCACGCGGGTGAGGTCGGGGGCAGAGGAAACAGGGGGGGGGGACAAGGCGGAGGGTTATGGCACAGTAGATCTTAGCGCAGGTGTCTATTGGTTGATTATGCAGGCCTTTTGGTGGTGTGGCATGCTTGCATAGGGGGATGGGCTACTAAGCTATCAGTGTTGGCGAGGCATTGATGATGGATATGTATGCGTCCCCCAGTGTAGTATTGCCTTTCTGCCGGGGGCGGGGCCCGCGGCCTTCCAGGTGGATACAGCTATCTGTGATTCAGGGGGGTCTTTCATCATTTTTGGCTTCTAGCCTAGACACTAAGACGCCCCAGGCCTCGCAGCCCACCTGTCGCAGTCCCCTACGAGCTAAGTTTGTTAATACCTGATGCTCAGCTCGAGCCCAACGTAACGTAAGAGCAAGCCAGACTTTTAAGTCAGGCGCGTTGCGAGCCTTCCAGTTCGTTGCTATCAATCTTTTGTACATTACATACGCTAGATCTACAAACCTGTGCAAGTGTTTATTTCTTTTCATCCTTGTCCTTAATCCGAGTAGACAGGATTTGGGATTCGTGTCCAGGTTGAGCCCCGTGATTTCCGCTAAGGCTGTGACCACCCCCTACCAATCCCACCGTAACCGCGGGCACTCCCAGACCATGTGATAGAACTGTGCTGCTGGTGTTTTACATCTGGGACAGGCTGGGTCCGACCCGGGCAACATGCGTTTAATCCTGGCCGGCGCCAGGTATGTCTGATGTAGGTAATTGAACTGTGTATATCGGAATCTGGGGTTTCTTGAGACCTCACGTGTGTGGCACAGAGCTTTTGGCCAATCTGTCCCTGAGATCGGAATGGGCAATACGATGTTCCACCTCTCCCTAGCTTTCTGCAGGTTATCTTCCGGGGGTCTGTTCAGAAGTTTATAAAGGTTTGAGACTGCTTTTCCTTGGGGGTCCCAGTTCAGCATGTGGTGCAGGGTGACTGAGATATCAGGCTCTACGTCGCCAGATGCCCACGTTTTCCTGATTGCATGGCATATCGCGTGATATGCCAAGAATTGCCCCGGATTGATCTCTGTAAGGGTCTGTATAGCTTCGAAGGTCATTAATTTCCCTTCCTCGAAACAGTCTCCTACTGCACCTATACCCGCGTCTAACCAAGTTGTAGGTGAATATGAGCCAGCTTCCACCCACCCGGGGAGCCTATCCAGCGGGAGGAGTGGTGAGTAGGGTAGTTTTTTAACTCCCTTTTGGATATACTTCTTCCAGTATGTGTGTGCCACTATCATCAGCGGGTTTGTGCATGTGCTTTTAGTCTGCTTATCCAACAACCAAGCTAGTATGGGAGCGCCTTGGAGTCGGTATTGCAACCATATAGTTTCTGCCGAGCTAGGTCTACGGAGCCAATTTAAGATCCACTGCAGCTGTGCGGCCGCAGAATAGAGCTCAAAGTTTGGGGCGCCCAGTCCACTCATTGCTACCGGATGATGCAGCGTGGTGAGTGCAACCCGCCTTCTGCCCTCTCCCCACACCAGTTGTAGCAGGATGGAGTTCAAGCCGGCGAAAAAGCTTTTGGGGATAATGATTGGTAGGGCCACAAAATAGTACAGCAGTCTAGGTAATATCAGCATGTTTGCTATAGCTACTTTACCCAATGGAGAGAGTGGTAATTTATTCCAGAAGCGTAGTGAACTCTTAACAGAGGACACCGCTTTCCCCAGATTTCCATCCCTTAAATCTTCCGCCCTGTGGTATACGTTGATTCCTAGGTATTTAAATGTGTTGAAGCACCATTTAAGGTGGCCTGGTGGGGCACTTTCTTGCCTCGCAGGAGGCCAGCTGGTTAGTGGAAATATGCAGGATTTCCCACAATTAACTATTAGACCAGATACCCTTCCGAACTCAGACAGCAGTGACATCACTGGGGGCAGCGACTCCTCCACTCTGCGTATGTATATCAGGGCATCATCTGCGTATAATGATATGGAGTGGAGAGTGCCGTTCCTTGACACCCCCCATTCTTCTTTTTTGGCCCGGACGCATGCAGCTAGTGGTTCCATTGCTAAGGCAAATAGGAGGGGGGAGAGGGGGCAGCCCTGTCTTGTTCCCCTGTTAATCGGAAAGCTTTCTGATATTACTCCTCCCGTCTTCACCCTAGCCTGTGGGGCAGTGTACAGAATGCGTACCCAGTTTGTGAATTTTGGACCAATACCCAGTAACTGCATAGTGGCAAACAGGAAGTCCCATTCTAATGTATCAAACGCTTTTTCTATGTCGAGCGATATTACCACCTCCTCGAGTGCGGTCGGGGGGGTGTCACCCATCACACTGAGCAGCCTCCGAATATTTAGGAAGGTGTTACGTTTCGGGATGAATCCATTCTGGTCATCGTGTACAAAGATATGCATGTAGGGAGCTAGTCTGTTAGCCAGGATTTTGCCAAGTATCTTGCAGTCTAGGTTCAACAATGAGAGAGGTCTGTAAGACCTGACGTCAGTGGGGTCACGCCCCTGCTTTGGAAGGACCACTATCATTGCCTCTCTCATTGAGGGAGGCAGGATACCATTGGTCCCTGTTTCTTCGAACGTTTTTAGGAGATGTGTGTTAAGGTGTGTCGCGAAAGTGGAGTAGTATTCTGACGGCAGGCCATCTGTCCCTGGGGCTTTATTCCTAGGTAGTTGTTCAAGAGCCTTATTAAGTTCCCCTAATGTGATGGGGGCTTCCAGTGTCTCTCTGTCGACATGCATTAGTTGGGGCAGGGGAGAATCTGCTAGAAAGGACTCAAGTTGTTGGATGGTACATGATGTGCTTTTGGTGTATAATTGTGTATAATATTCCCTAAACGCATCATTTATTTTTACCTGCGTGGTAGCTATTGCACCTGCGCCTGTTCCTATTGCCCCGATCGGAGGGCACCGCCGGTCCTCCCTCAGCAGCCATGCGAGCAGCCTACCAGATCTGTCGCCTTCCGACTGTAGCCTAGCCACGTGGTGTTTGTGATCGTGAAGGCGTAATGTAGCATCAGCCTTTGCATGTTCCGCGCGCGTTTCCTTCAGGGCCGTGTATGGCGTTTCATTGCGGGCAACTGCGTTTTCTAGTGCTCTTAGTTTCTTCTCCAGCTTGCTAACCTCTGCATGGAGTGTGCGCCTCACCCCCCATGTAGTGGAAATACAATGTCCACGGATCACCACTTTGTGTGCGTCCCACTCCATTGCTCTTAGTTTTGTGGTGCCAGTGTTTAATACCCAATACTGTTTCAGCGCTGTTCTCAGTGAGTCTGTGAACGCAGGGTCGTGTAAGGCTTCCGCTTGTAGCCTCCACGTTGGGATAGCCTGGCGCTTCCTGCCCCAGTCCAAAACTATTTTAAGCGGTGAGTGATCTGATAATGTCTTGGCTAGGTATTCTATTCTACTGGTCCCTGTGCAGATCTCCTGGGTGCCCCACATCAAGTCTATCCTGGTGTGTACCTTATGTGGTGCTGAATAAAATGAATATTCCCTATGTCGTGGGTGTTTCATGCGCCATATGTCATGAAGGCTCATGTTACTAGCCCATATCGATAATGGGCGGCTGGGGTGTCTGATGACTGTTGAATCTGTGGGGATATTTGACCTGTCCAATGCTGGATCTGGCGTGCAATTGAAGTCACCTCCCCATATGGCGGGTGTTTCGGGGTTCGTTAATAACGCTGGAGTGAGTGTGCTCAGGAACTCAGGCAGTGCGCTATTGGGAGCGTATACCCCTATAATTGACAATTGTTTGCCGTCCAGCTTACCCTCCACTACCACATTCCTGCCCTCGTGATCTATCTTGTGTGATGTTTGGATAAAAGGGACATTCCCTGCTATCCATATGAGTACCCCCCTCGCGAAGGTTGAATAGGATGTGCCCACAATCTGACCTCCCCATTTACTGCGTAGATCCTGCAGGTCTGGGTCCCGCAGGTGAGTCTCTTGTAGTATTGCAATATGTGTGCCATGGCGTTTGAGTCGTGCGTGCACCCTGGACCTTTTGCCCGGAGTCCCCAGTCCCCTGATGTTCCAAGTGACTATGTCATATTTGTATGTGCTATGGGTTGTGGATTGGGCCATATTCAATTTGTGAGTGCATGTCTTGCTCCCCGGATCCCGGGAAGGCCCATTGGGTCCCCTCCGCCCCGTCGCCCCCGCGTGCAGGCCCCTCACCTCCGGGCGCTTATCCAGTGTTGTGAGCAGACCGGTAGTGCACAAACTAATAGTTACCCTCTTTCCCTCCCCAACTGGATCCCAACCCCAACTGTGAACTTGCAACAGGCTCCACACCCATTTTAGGTGCGTGCTAAGGTGTATCCGTATGGATATCTGCGGGGGAGCAATAATACTATCCGGATGCGGCTCATTTTAGGGGCTCGCATCCTTCTGCAGACACGGTCCGCAATTGGCTTGGGGCACTCCCAGGGCACAGCCATCCACCCCCCTGCCCCCCGCCGCCCGCCGCGCACAATATGAATAAAGGAGTTATCTCCAGGAGCAAACGTGCAAGGATACATAAGTTCAGGTGATGTGACCACCCACTTCAGGAGGAAGTCGCAAAGTTCAGTTCTGTACTTTGGCTGTGGCGGTTGGTCCCCCCTGGGGGGGATAGTTCAGTAGTGTTTGTTCAGAGTGTGTCTGCGGACCTGGGGGTGAGCTCCGGGCCCCTCAATGCCTCCGTTAATGTAGAGTCCGAGCTGACCGAGTCAGATTCCGAGCCTTCCACTGGCTGGGTCCTGAGCGTCTCAAAGGAATTCTGAGTTAGTAGGGGGGTTTCTTTAAGGGCCCTGGCTCTCTCCTCTGCAGCCTGTTCCACCGTGGGTTGACCCCTGGCATGCCTCTTGGATCGTTTCCTAGGTTTCGTCTTTGACCAGTTCTCGTCGGTACCCGCTGCCTCGCGGGGTTGGGCGATGCCTTTGGCATGCATCCACGTCCAGGCATCTTCCGGTGAGGTGAACACATGAATGCGCTCATCTGTTGTTACACGTAATTTAGCGGGGAACATTAATGCGTATTTTATGTCATACTCCCGGAGGCGTTGTTTAACTTGGGTGAAGGAGTTGCATTGCCTTTGCACTTCCTGAGTGAAATCTGGATAAGCGTAAACAGTCGAGTCCTCATACCTGTATGGGCCTTTGCTGCAGAACTGTTGGAGTATCGTATCCCGGTCCCTGAAGTTTAGGAACCTAGCTATCAGTGGTCTCGGAGGTTGGCCCGGTGCCGGGGGGCGTCCGGGGATTCTATATGCTCTTTCCACTGAGAAGAATTTGGATGGGGTTCCATTCAGGACCTCTTTAATTAGCCAGTGTTCCAGCAGGAGCTCTGAGCTTTGATCCAGTGATTTTTCAGGAAAACCAAGAAAACGTATGTTGTTGCGACGGGATCTGCCCTCCGCCTCCTCTGCTCTTCTCAGCAGTGACTTTACTTCTGCATCTAGACGGAGAATTTGTTTTTGGTTATCCGCTACCATGGGGGCCAGATCACTTAGCACCGCCTCCGTTGTCTTCACTTTATCAGATAGTTTGCCATGGTCTACTCTGAGGATGTTCAGGTCTTGCGATACCGTGTCTATCCTGGTCTCCAGTGAGGTTTTAGTGTCCATGATTGCTTGTAGTATTTTCTCGAATTGCGAGGAATGTGACATGAACGTGGACTCCAACGACTGCAGAGAGGGCGTATGCTGCTGATCTCCGGGTGCCTGGCCTAGCGTGTTCCGGTCCTGGTTTTTAGCTGATTTGAGCCTTCCGGCCATTTTGACTTATCTGTTGCGGCCTGATTCCTCCTAGAATCACGCGCTCACCTACTTTCTCTGGGCCCTGCAAGCAAGGAGGGCGTATATGTCCCTGCGGGGCCACGCCAGTGCAGATTTCAGTTTTTGAGATTTCTGCCCTGCTGTTGGTTCTCTTAATGGGATCTTATTCAGGTGGTCTAGTACCTCCCGTCGCTGGGTCCACGTGCGTGCCTCGTGCCCCCGGTCAGCAGCCAGCTCCAGGCTCTAGGTCCACTTTCGGTGTGAAGTAGAGGAGTGGTGTTCCCAGGTGTGTTCACTTAGTGTGATACGGGCTCACACTGTTCTTTAAGCACTGTTCCTCCCTGTGGTGCAGGTCGGCGCCATTTAACAGAGGATATGGCTTAGCTTGATCCTGGTCGACCCTGCGCGAACCACTTCTGTGGTGGCTTCGATATCCAGCTGCAGGTCCAGAGACGATTCCCGGGACGGGCGCTCCACGCCATCAGCTATGAGATAGGGAGGCACCCCCCAGTGGCCCACGACAGGATTCGTCTCCCGTCCTTCTTCCCCCCTCGCGGGCGGGAGGGGGTAATCGATGCAAGGCGAAGGCAGTGACCAGTTCCCTTCGCAGCGGTCCCCGCAGACGCCGTACGTCCGTCTCGCCATCAGGACCTCCAAATCTGGCGCAGAACCCCACCCCAAGGGGAGACGGCGCCAGCGGCCTCCAGGAGAGGGCGCGTCTGCTGTGGCCGAGCTCACAGCCGCCCGACAGGGCCCGCGGCCACGCGTAGCAGCTGGGGAGTCCAGGGAGCGGGTCCCGACCCGCTCATGAAACAAATTCGCCCCTGGCCTGTTGTTGTGGTCCCACAGGGCCTTTTGCGGAGGGGGAGGCGCGTCTCTCCGCTCGTCTCCAGTCGCGGCGGGGACATCCACCCGGGGTCCCTGCAGTCCCCGCCGTTAAATCGCCGCTGCTCCTTGGAGCTCCCCCACGCCTGGTTGGGGGGGAGGGGAAACTCCGGCGGCCGATAGGCGGGCGAGGAGGGGGGGGCACCCAGGGCGGAATTGAAGCAGAATATGGGTTTATCACCCTCTCGAGGTGGGCCGCTCCCGCTTCCGCGCACCCACCTCTCCTCCAGTCCTTAAGGCCGCATCCAGCCCGACACAGCCAGCAAAATGGCGGCCGCAGCTCCCGGCTCTGATCCGCTCCGCGGCAGCCCCTCCGCCCGGCCGCTCGATCACGCCCGGAGCCGTCAGCGAGGGGAGAGCGGTCCCAGCAGCGGAACCCGCCACAGGGCTGCGACAGCGGCGCCCCAGAAGCGCCCCGCAAATATTTACGAGGCGAGCCCGAGAGGAGCGCTTAATCAAGCGTCCTTCCCGGTCGCCATCTTGGCTCCTCCCCGGCTCTAATGACAGTTAGCGATGTTGTCCTATGTTCAGTTCTCATTCAGTATACATGAAAAAATTAATACATTACCTGCCGCTGACACTATTTGTATACCTTTAAGTAGCTGTAATAGTCTGAATTGTCACACCTTGATAAAACTGTCGCCACCAGCCATGTGTAGCACCAGTTCGTATTCACACATTGATCAGCAATACAGGGCCCCACTCCCTGTGATAGTGGCACAATGCTGTAATGTTCATTGATTATACTTACTCCCTGGTCGTAGTGGCAGGACTTCATGTGTATACTTAGGGCCAGATGTATGAATCTGGCCTATTGCGATTCGGTAATTGCGATTTTTAAGAAATCGCAATTACCGACTCACAAAGGGCCATGTATCACATTTGCGAGTCGGTAATTGCGATTTCTTAAAAATCGCAAATGCAATTACCGAATCGCAAATTGTGATACTGGCCCCATTCGCAGCTATGGGCCTGTTGGCCCATAGCTGCGAATTTTTTGAATTTCGCAATTTGCGATTTCTGAAACAGAAATCGCAATTTGGGAAAAGCAAAGAGCCAGGGTGCTGGGGGCCTAAGGCCCCCTCTCCTGCACCCCATTTTTTTTATTTTTTACACATTTAAAGTACACACATGCCAAAAGGGCATGTGTGCTTCACATTTCAAATTTAAAAATGCAGTTTTACAGCATTTTTAAATTTTGCACCAGGTTACCACCTGGTTGTAGGTCATGGTATTTTGCACTTGCAAAATACCATTCTGCGAAAAAATCGCAATTTGCTATTTTTTGTAGAATTGCTTTGCGACCTGGATTTTGCGAATTGCAAATTGTGATTCGCAAAATCCAGGTCGCAAGGCAGAAAATCGAAATTTTTGCGATTTTCATTTTTTGGTCTGCAAATGCAGTTGATGCATTGCAGACCCCGATTTTGAACTCGCAAACGGCCGATTTAGCTGTTTGCGAGTGCAAAATCAGATGATACATCTGGCCCCAAATCCTGTAGATAATCGCTTGTGGTAGTGGTAGGACTTCATGTGTTTGTAGGCTCTGTGCAGATCCATAACACTAAAATATGCAAACAGTACATTTATTATGCACCAAACATGGGTAATTGTTCTTTTCCTATCAAGCGCAACATCTGCAAACTGCCAACTGCTGCATGCGGCAGACCAACTGGTGCGAATTCACTTTTGTGCTCAGTACAGGAATCAACTGCCGCTACATGTGCAACTGCACACCTGATACTAACAATGGGTACAAAAACACTCCTGCAAGAGCATTTAGCGGTTAGCATAATTTACTGAAGGAACCACTCACCTGTTTCCAGCGATTCCTTCTTCCGACTTGGCCCCTGCTCCCGAATAGGATTCCCTGGTTCCTGTGCTACCGGTGAACCCTGTAAGAAAAACGAAAACAACAGTGAAAAAGGACTGAACTAGTTCAGGTATTGGACTCTGTGGAGTCCTTCGAACATTTTGGCAACCAAGAATGCTTTAAAAATGACTGGTGATCTCCGGGTGGAAACTGAGCTCTACTTTAAGGAGAACAAGGATTCTGTGCCATCCGCAATCACTGTATGGAAAAGAGACCCAAGAGATATATGAAATAGAACAGTGACTTAAACATGGAACACCAGTCAGGTGCGCATCTGACTCCAACGTCATACGTGCCATTGCAGTTCTATGCCAGAAGTACCAGGCGCTAACTCATAACACCCCAACATCTCAGGCGTTAGAGGCGCAAAACACTGGCTGTACAAAACCGGAGATAAGGCTGGTAGGCTGCTGGCACGGTTAGGGAAGAAAGAAATGGAGGCACGCTGGGTACACAGCATATGGGCCTGAAAAATGACTGCTATGACTCAGACCAGGACATAGCCAGGGAATTTGCTCGATATTACTGTGAATTCTACAAAAAGAGGCAATTGGCAACTGAAACCCAGATAGTGGAGTACTTGGCGGGAATCCCTGTTCCCACCCTGGTGAAAGCAGACCGAGATAGCATGGAGGAAGGCATAACCCTTACAGAAATAAGAAACACAATAGCCAAAATCAAACCGGGTAAAGTACGGGGCCCCAATGGGATACCAGTAGAAGTCTTTAGGAGACTGGCACCCACCTTAAGCCCACATCTACTATGCATGTTCACGGAGGCCAGGCAAAAAGGATGCCTCCTGTCAGACCTCCCCAGGGCCACATAGTGGTAATTCCAAAGGCAGATAAACCCAGGGAGGAATGAGGCTCATACCGCCCAATCTCCCTCCTCAACTTTGAAACCAGAATACTGGTCACCATCCTGGCCGCAAGGTTGATCGGAGTGGTAACCCAATTGATCCACAAGATCAATCGGGTTTTATGCCCAAGGGATCGACAAGATTCAGTCTCCGTAGTTTACACAACTGGCTAGATGCCATAAAATATAGGGAGAACCCTCACATATTACTAACTCTGGATTCCGATAAGGCGTTTGACGCCGTACATTGTCCCTTTATGTTTGTGGCTTTGCAGAGATTCAGACCCAAATTCCTGCAATGGATGACACTGCTCTATCAGGGTCCTATTGCAGCTGTGAGAGTTAATTGAGTGACATCTGAGGACTTCACAGTAGGGGGAGAGGGGAAAGGCAGGGAAGCCCTCTTTCCACACTGCTCTTCGCCCTGGTGCTGGAACCACTGACATGCGTGGTGCGAAACCAAGAGGCAATTACGGGATTCAGGGAGGGGAGTATTGTGGAGAAGACGAGAAGATCTTGTTGTACACAGTTTATATTTTGCTGTACATCACCAAGCCTCACACCACATTGCCCGCAGTATTCCAAATATTTGAACAAAATGGAGACTATTCCGGATATGTGATAAACTTGAATAAATCCAGCTTATACCTAATGTGAGGGCATCTGACACAATTTACACTCCCGGAGCACTTGCAATTAACTAAGGATGGGTTTAAGTACTTGGGCATCTTTGTAACTCAAGCAAAGGAATGCAGCCTCACCTAAAACATTGGTAGGGTACTGAGGGACTTTCTAGAAGACAAAGAGAGATGGAGGACCCTTCTCTTAACGTTTATGGGCAGGGCGGTCTTGTTTAAGATGGTCACGCTGCCAAACCTCATATACATCCTTCAGAACATATATGTGCAGATCCCAGAGGCCATATTCCCCAGGATAGAGGGAGAACTCCATACTCTACTTTGGAACGGGAAACATCCACACATTGCACTTCATACACGCCAATGCAATCAATATAATGGAAGGCTATCCCTCCCAGAAATCCAGGCTTATTACTGGGCAGCACATCTCATTGCGATAAACGACTGGGGGCTTGTTCAGGGAGATAATCCCACATACTTATTAGAAAGAAGGCAATTCCAAAATAAATCATATCTCCACTATCTATACGAAGGGAAAGGGGAGAAGAAACTGCTGACAGCCACAAAACTTACCATAGTGGCCTGGAGGGTGGCTGAGAAGTGCACAGGATGGAACTAGAAAATCACGAGAGCCAGACCACTCTGGCAGGGAGACCAGCTTAGGGAATTTGAGAAGCTGAGACGATTTGCGGCCTGTGACAGAGTAGGGATCTCCACAGTGGGTGATCTGACAGATCTGGTCAGTTAAAGACGTGGGAGACCCTGCAAGGGGAATATCAGTTGGACCACACCCAACAGTACAACTACATGAGGGTGTGCCATTCCTGGAAAACAGAGAACCTAGAGCCAACAAACATCCCTGAATATGCCCCACTCGAAGGCAGATTGCTAGTGGGGAAAATAGCAGAGAAAGCACTCTCATGGACATACAAGATAATCAACAATAATATGCCTGACTCCCTAAAATAAATTGGGGGCGAAGAGGGAGGGAGAGCTGGGCGAGATGGATGACACTGAGTATGAAGTGGCCCTGATGCACCATAGGCAAGTGGCCATTAAAACCAGGCTGAGGCTTATTCAATTAAAACACTTTCCATTGAATATATTACGATAGGTCCCGCTTGCACAAATTTGGAAGAGCCTCATGCTCAGACTGCCTGCGATATAAGACGGCATCAAGATACTGAAAAAGCTAGATGCAGTGCTGGAGGAAATTATCCCCCTTGACCCAAATGTATTTTTCTGGGGGTATCCACTGATGGAGACCTTCCACGCCCTAAACTCCTATTGGCCAATATGGGGCTACTGGTGGCCAAGAGAGATGTGGCCTGGCATTGGGGTGCCCCAGAACCTCCAACCATTGGGGAATGGAAGGCAGGCATGGATCTATATATGATGGCTGAGAAAGTGACATACAAGGCGAGGGGCTACCTGAAAATGTTAAGCAGGATTTGAGGACCCTGGAGGCTGGGTTAGATGAGGAAAGTCACAAGACAGAATACACTGTGAGGACGCAAAGTAGTAATAGGGTGAATACACGAACAGGTTACGAAGATATAACAGTAAAAGTTCAAAATTGTGCTGTCTTATGGTATCTACCGAAGATTGTATATATCATCCAGATGTTCTGGTCTTGCAATGTAATGTTGTAGGAATTGCTGCATGTTCAAGTTTAATAAACGTTTTAAAATTGAAACAAAAAATATATTTAAAAAAAAATGCTTTCAAAGACCTAGTTGGTGTTCTTCGAGTGTTCTGCTACAGGATTTCTGGCTTAATGCCTAGAGGAACGGACATTGAGCTCTTCTTACAATAACAATATGAATGAAACTATTTAATTGTTTGTTCTGGATCTCTGAACATTTGACTATTTTGAGAACATTCCTGTCTGTATAATTTATATTTGAGCGCGATATTCATTGGAAAAGGCTGGATTCTTCCCCTGTGATGCAAATGCATGTTGGGAAAATTCGATAATTAAACAGTCTTGTTGTTTTATCAGCCAGTGTGTAAAGAGAGACATCAATAGAAAAGAGTTTTATATTATGTGATGAAAGTCTTGAAATCGCAATCTATTAAAAGAGAAGGTGTTCATCAACGATAACTGTGACATGCAAAAAGTATGTTTAGCTGTACCTAGAAATGTTCTAAAGATGGATTATGTGGGTTGATGTCTATTAGCGGTAACATCCATATGTTTCCCTCTAACAGATTCAATACACTGTAGGGGGAGAAAGCACAAGCAGTGGCAGAAGCTGAGACAATCCAATAATGAGCCAGTCGCGCAGTATGAGCATGACTCCAGTAAACCTGAGACGCAGTCCAACATCTGGAAGCAGCTGGCATTCTCTCTCATTCTCAAATCCCCCTCTCCTTGGGGTCCGATGTGGGGGCAGTTAGTAAACTCGGGCACTGCTACCCACAGCATACCTCAGAGGGAGTTGGGAACTTGTCATCGCTTCAGAGGAACCACCTGGAATTCAGGTGAGTGGCTTGCAACACATCTGTTGGAGTGTGGTGATAAGTAGTTGTGTTATTACTTTCATTGACACCACTGGCATGGGCAGTGGGTGGTGAAAGATGCAGTGGCCCCTGAGAAAGGCCATGGCACTTATCTTTTTACAAATTAAGTAAAGGTTATACAGAATCTCAGGCTTATCTGGGGAATCTGATTGAGAAGCCTAAAACCTTAGATGGGCCCTGGTTAGTTCATACACATCTTCAATTGCCCCCAACCGAAACTAGGTTACCCAAATGTGATACAGTTTAAGCTAAACAAGATCCTACCCAAACCCAGATAGGAAAACATGGAGAAGAGCCCTCTTCCATCCACCCCAATGGAGAGCACCCAGCTGATGGAATGTCATGACTTTGACCCCTAGTCCCACACCAGTATTTAGGCTCCTCAAATATGCAACATAAAGGCTTCTCAAGAATAAGATCAACCATGCTTCCCTAGTCTCTCATCAGCGTTCAGCTCTCCCACCTGCCCCCTTGTTTGTACTGAATGGTTTCCATTTCTCTTTTGATATCTTTTCTTTTTCCTTGGCCATTGGACAAATCCACCACAATTGTTATTGATATATGATAAGATAATCTGTTTAAAACAAAAAAAGTTAATAAACACTCCGTAAAAATGTATTTTAATATAATAAATTCGTTTATTTAGTTCAAGTAATTAATATGAACTTAGTTTAATTTAAAAATATTATTTACTATTTTTGTATATAAACCTTTCTTTTTCAGTTATATTGGGGGGTCCCAGACCCTTCACAGTCAAAGCAAGTAGCAAAAACCATAGCAGAATTGGCAATCAGTATCAGTACATAGCATATCTCTGAAACAGGCAATGATATAGGCAACACTAGGAGAACTGAAGTCTTTCCCAACCCTCCCACTTGGTAAGTAGTACCTCTCCACTCTTTTGATGCCCATTTAAACCCCACCTTAAATGTTAGATGTGCATAGTTTATCTGGAATTAGTTTGAGGAGGATCCCTCGTGCCTCCGCCCAACCAGTCCATATTTTGTGATACTTTTTGGGTCATCCTCTTGCTACATAAATGGGTCTTTCCAATCCTGTGGAGAAATCCATACCTCGGTCCCACCCCTCAATCGAGGGAGCGTGTACCTCCTTCCATGACTTTGCAATATCCCTCTTCGCGAGCACCAGACCTAACCAGAAGAGCGTTTTTTGATATTGTGTGCCTCCAAGCCTGTTAGTGATGTGTAGAATTACCAATTTGGAATCCCTTGGAATTTTCCAGCCTAAAACTTCCTCCAGCTGTCCAAGGACGCCCTCCCAGAAACAAGCGAGAGCAGAGCAGTGCCAGAACATATGTGTCAAATTTCCTGGAGTAGCCCTCCAAAACCGACAAGCACTGTTGATCAAGAAGCCCATGCGGTGTAGTCGCGCTATGGTATAATAAGTGCGATGAAGTAATTTTAACTGAATGTACCTGAATTGTGAAGTTATGGCTGTCTCTTTGGGTGCCTCCAATGCCTCCCTCCAGTCATCATTATCCGTCTCCCAGTCCCTACGCACTATCTCCATTGGATCGGGTATGTTGCTGAGAAGCATTTTATATGTCAGTGATAATTTATGTTCTATCATGTTTGTCAAAAGGAGCTTAGCCTCCAGAGGCGAGAACTCTGGTATCTCTGGGAGCGCCTGAAGCATGGGTGTCAGTGCGTGTTGAAGCTGTAGGTATCTAAAAAATTGTATGAGGTGAAGTACAAATTCCCTCTGTAGATCTTGAGAGGATTTCAATGTTCCGTTGTCCAGTGTGTCCCCTAGTGTTGAGATCACCAAAAGGTCCCAAGCAGCGAAGCCCTACAGAGCTGCGACCCGTGGGAGCTAGGTCACCTGGCATAGTGGTGTTTCTAAGGTCAATCTATTTTGCCAACCTGTAGCCTTTTTTGCCTCCTCTCACATCTCCAGCACCACCTGAGTCGCCGGGGGCAATTCCCCCCTGAGGGCTCACCCGTATAGCATGTGTGGAAGCCCTTATATTCCCATGACCATTCCCTCAAGAGCATAAGCCGGGTCTGTGAACCCCCAAACCACCAATCGTTGATGATAAAAAGATGTGCTGTCCAGTAATGCAGCTGAATATCTGGTGTGGCTATGCCTGCCTCAAACAATAATCGACAACACTTATCTAAAGAGATTCTTGGGATCCCGCTCCCCAAGAGCAGTGTACACAAATGAACGTTCATTTTCAGGAAAAATGATCTAGCGATGGGAAATAGATGGTTCTGTAAGTGATATACAAGGCATGGTAGTGCTGCCATTTTGAATATGGCTGAGCGCCCCAGTAAGGGCAGTGGGAGAGCCTTCCAGAACAGAATGTCTTTGGACAGTCTCTCTAGCTGTGGTGTCAAGTTCCTCTCAAAGGAACTTTTTGCGCTCCCTGTGACAAACACCCTCAGATGCTTAAATCCTTTGGTTTAGATCGATAGGCCAGTCACCCATAGCATTTCGGCCCAGCACAGGTTTATAGGGTAGAATACAGACTTCCGATGGTTAATACGGAGTCTTGAATACTCACCAAATATCTATATCCTATATAGGAGTTGCAATGTCCTCGGTCCAGATACCTCAGGATCTCCCAAGTACAAGAGTACATCGTCGCCATATAATGATATTCTATCACTCACTGCATCCTCCCATTGGAAATCCCTATATAGTGGATCCACTCTCACCCAGGTGACCAGCGGCTCTATCACGACCGCAAACTGCAAGGGAGGTAGGGGGCAGCCCTGACGTGTGCTTCCTCTCCACCGGGAACCATTCTGAGGCCTTTTCCCCCATGCGCACCCTGGCTCTGAGATCGGTGTACAAGAGTTTCACATAGCTGAGAAACCGGGGTCCGCAACCAATACGCTCAGTAAGGGGGAACATATATGCCCAATCAACCAAATCAAAGGCTTTCTGAAAATCAATTGGACAGGGCCCAGCGTTCATCCACTGATTTGCTTAGGGCAATAGCGCTATGCACGTGCCACAAATTATGCCTTGTAGCTTGCGTCGGTATAAACCCAATTTGGTCTGGGTGCACCAGTTGGTCGCCCACACCTTTACTTCTGTTTTCAGTAGCAAGATAGGTCAGGAATCTTTGTAGTTTTTTCCAGCAGTTACCGGTTTGGGCAGTGCTACAATATCTGCAGTCCGCAGATCCAGAGGTAGTTTGCCCTTTTCCAAGGCCTTTTGGAACATTTCCAACATAGGCCGACCTGCCTGTTGCCATAGCAGACGCCAATACTCGATTGGGAAGCCATTCTATATGGGCGCTTTCCCGGGGTTTAGCTGGGCCTATGATACCCTTAATTCTTCAGCCAAAATGTCTGTCTCAAGGGAGGCTCTGTCTTCTGCTGAAAGATTTGGAATGGGCAGGTCCTGTACAAACTGGGGGAGATCAGGGCTTCCCCCCCGATCTGCCCAATCAAGGTCCTGATATCACCTTCGAGCCATCCCCCAGCTGCAAATATGGTATGGCGGCCAGCCCTGTTCTAGTTGAGCACAGCCAGTGCAAGTTTTTACTGGCCTTCTAACCCCATTGGTAGATTCTGCTGTGTGTGGCCTTCCAGGCTTCCTGTGCCACATGTGTTTGTTACTACATCAACCAGGTGTGTGAAACGGCCAGTGGAGTACACTTTCTAATGAATTTGGTTGCACCCATGGAGCCCCTGTGAAATCCCGCGTGGTATGCCTGTAAGTATCCTTTGTGGACCAAGGAAGGGCAGTTATTGCCCATTAGGTGTGTTTCTTGAAGAAGCACAATGTCCGCCTCACTTCTCAGTTCAGATCTAAGAACCGGTCCATGTTTGATTTTATCTAGAATTCCATTCACATTCCAGGACAATATTTTGAGTGTTCCCACCCGGCAGGGGGCTGAATTATTGTGCGCCATCATACTAGTGTCCGTCATTGAAATGTACACCTGAGCCCTGTGCATGCCATCCTTTGGTGTATGCTATGCTTTCATGATGGCATTGTCTCATTACCTTACAAAAATTAAACAGAGAACTCAATCTCCGCTGTCCCAGCTTCTGCCCCATACTTACCTAAGTAGAAGTACTGGACTTGTTGTGTCTTCGGACCTAGCCAACCAGGCTAAACTGTGACCTGTAGCACTCCCCCCCCAACAAGAATTTTGAACATTTTTCTAATAGCTCCCTACCTGCCCCCCCATAATCCCGTTTACATGCATACTGAATCACAGGTGACTATCTGCTGAGTGATCAGTCTTTATGTCCTGCAGTCAGCAGCGACCTCTGCGCTAGATCCATGACGTCTGCCGAAGTCCCCGGCCTTGCCGGAGAAGTAGCCATGTCTTTCTTTTCCCTGACCTCTACCCTTCCCCCACCCATTGTTCTAGCAAGCGGGTATGACGCCTCCTTCTCTGAGTCCGCTGTCACAGCACCATGTGCCATTCCCGTCTCAACTTCTTGGTGCCTTCATCTTGCGTAACGGGCTTTGAGGTCAGTGTCCTAGGTGGTCACTCCTTGATCCAGTTCAAGACTGCCTCTGGTATGTCAAAGAAGAAGGATTTTTCCTGGTAAATAACTTTCAGACAGGCCAGAAATAAGAGCATGTACATTAGCCCCATCACTCTCAACTTAGATTTGGCTTTCAGGAATGAGTGGCGATGCTGTTGTACTTTTAAGGTGCAGTCTGGAAAAATCATTACCTTGGCAGATTAATGTCAGGGGTTCCGCTCGTCTTGCTGCCTTGAGGACTGCATCTCTTTTTGCTAGTTAAGCCCGGTGAGAGTGCTCCTTGATTAAACATATCAATACTTTGTCCTTGGGGACCCAGCTCAGCAGCCAGTCCCACATTCATTTAGTAGGACTAATGCCTTCTGTGCCTTCGGGGATTCCCACCACACAGGGGTTGTTCCGACTGGATCTGCCCTCTGCATCTTCTGCCTTGGCCTCGAGTTGAGTCACCAAATGTTTTAGTTTTATCAGGTAATCCTCTTGGGGATTTGACTACATCTTCCGTTTCCAAGGGGTGCCCCTCCACCTCCATGACTCTGTGTGATGTTGTGGAGATCTTGTCTGATGAGGGCCAGATCCAACTTAAGTTCTCCCATTTGCCCTCCATAGTTACTCTCAAGTCATTGATTGCCTGCAGGATAGCTGCTGTCTGGGTAGCGCTCTCGGACTCTGGGGCCCCACCAACTGCTCCTGCGTCGTTCCCGGGGACGCTCTGCTTGGCATATTTATTGATTATTTTTTTTGTGCTGGGGCACCCACTGCTTTATCATGCACCATTGTGGCTGCAAATGTGGCACCGGGTCGCTCCGTGCCTTAGGGGGTTCCCGTCCATCCTCAAGTGCACCCCTCCACGGTGTAACCAGCTCAACAGGTATGTCAGTATTGAGCGACCCATCAGCGCTCAGCATCTAGGAAGCAGAAGAGTGGGATGCCGTCCGGCCTTCTACCCTTCCATGCGGTGCACCAGCGGGCCAAATTTCCACACAAGGGGGTCCCTCTCCCGCCGCTCTGTGGCCTGCTCCCAACTAACATTGCACAGTCGGGGGGGGTCGTTGAAGAGAATCTCTGTGATAGGCCCCAAGTGTATGCCCCATCTACGCCAGGTGGTCCCCAGGACACTGCCCCCGCGTCAATATGCTCATGTCTTCAAAGTTCTTTCGGGCTTGTTCAGCCGAGGTCCTGCAGATCGTCCAGCGGCAGGGAGGGGCCCTGGAGGGACCCCTGTGGCCCCAGCACGGCAGTGGCACTCAGACTCCAATTGTTTAGGACCCCGCCTCTCTAGGCTTATTCTTAGGAGCCTCCCGTGCAGGCCCACCAGGCCTCAATTGTCCTTCCTCTCATCGCTCCTGTCACGCTGCGCCCGTCTTCTGTCCATCAGGGGCATCCCGGATGCCCCAGGCTGTCTCCTCCACCACTGGTGTGGCCTGCGGGTAGGCCACGCACACCACAACAAGTGCACACCGCTGCAGCCCTCCAGTTGCCCATAGGGCAATTTGTCTGTCTGGCCCGATCGTGAGAGGGGTCTTCAGGCCACCCACCCGGTCCGACGCCCAGGCTCGCCTCCTCCGTGCCTGAGCACCTGCGCCCCACCTCCTCACCTTGGTGCGCCTCCGGCCCGCCGCCCCTGCGGTTCAGGGGAACACCCCAGGCCCCATCTCCTCCACCAGGTCGGCCCGACATGCCTCCCTGCCCTCGACCAGTGTGCCATCCTCTGCTGTCCAGTGCCCCAAGCAGCACGGCCACCACCACAGAGATCAGGACTGCAGCTCTCTGTCCACTGCCATTTACACTTCCTCCCACGGTCCACCTCTCCTCAGCAATCGGCCCGTGAGCACCGTGGTGCGTTAGACCTCACCGCTGTGCCTCGTCCCCAGCCGGCAGAAATCAGTGTATGAATATTCCTGTTCTTCCTCGAAGTCAGCCGTATGTCAGTACATTTTGTAGGGTAACTGATTGTGTAATGGGGGGTAGATTTATGAAAAGCACTGAGCTGCGCTAGGCTATGGCCCTCTTGATCAGTGTTAAGTCACTCCCCCATTATTTACTATTTTCAATACATTAACTATTTAACTAGTTTTTAACATCTTAAATATAGTTAACCTTTTATTCATATATTACAGAGTGGTGGTACCCATTCTGTAGCTATAGTTAGGATTCCCAGAGATAGGAATTCCTCATATTTTTGGTCGCTATTAACTTTGTGTATGTGTAAAGAATCTTCATTAAATTCTGCAGAGCTACTCCTTTTTCTACATGGCCAGATGATGCAGTGTTTTGTGGAGATTCATCAAAGGGATGCAAAGAAAAAAAGGGGTTCCCAAAACACTTTTTAGCATCAATGCAGTTTACATAGACTTTGTACTCATGTGTAGCGCGAAAATGGTGGAAAGGATTTAAAATAAATTTAGCAGGAATATAGATTATGGTGTGTAGATGATCCTTTTGGGTAGTGCATGCAATTAAGGTGAGCATTTTTAACTTCTAACACATTTTAACTTAGTATTATCTTTTATCACAGTAATTTTGCAGTATTTCGCTGAAGTACTGCAATACCTTGTGATGATAAGGTATGTGATTGGCTAAAGACTACCTTTACAAAAGTTAGATATTCATGTTGTTTAAGGCCACACTCCTCGTGTTCCCAGTTAGGGGCTTAAATATAGGTATCGCATTTTATAATTTTCCCCTACCTATTACTACCTAATTAAAGTGGTAGTAGGTAGAGAAATATTATTATATAATGTGGTTCCTATATATTTTTTAAGAATGCCATGGAATACCGGGGTACTTAAAATAAAATTAAGAAGAATATATGTAAATAAAAAATACACATAATACACTATATTTCATGAATATAATCCAGTACGGTGTTTTTTTTATTTTTTACATATTTAATTCTTTCCAAAAAAGTGTATGAAGTACCACAGAAATAGCAAAAGAATTACTGCCTGACTTAAAAAAAACTATTAAAAAATGGTACATTTATTAAAACATTGTACTTACTAGGTACCAGTGTGGTACTCCGTAAACTTTCTAAAAACAATATTGAAAAATATAATGTCTCTACCTGTTGAAAACTTTAATAAAGTGGTAATAGGTAGGGAATAATAAAAAAGCTACTTAACCATTATTAAGACCCTAACCCAGAACACAGCTAAAATGTATTAAAAAATATGTCTGCATTTTAATTTTGTAACAGCAAACATTAGCCAATTATATACTGCCTTGTCATCTGCATGTAACACGGTATTCAGCAAAGTTACTATGGTATACTGTGGCACAATATCTAAATAAGGGCCAGATGTATTATTGTTTTGTATTAGCTATGCATCACGCAGGATCTCACCTGGGCAATGCAGAGCTAAAGTCACATTTACACAGCAACCCAAGACCATTGTGCATGACCCTGCATTCCTTAGTAAATCTGGAGAAATGCAAGGCATCGCAAATTGCTGTCTTGCGTTAATCTGCACACCATATTGTACATTCCTGACAAATGTAATCTTCATCTTTACATCACTCTGTGCCATTCCACTCCATTGTACTCAACCCCACTCTACGTTTTTCCAGTGTACACCGCCCCTCTCTATGCCACTACACTGTACAACACTCCACGCTATTCCAATGCATGCAACTACACCGCATGCCACTCCACTGTATGCTGTTCCACCTTACCCCACTCCTCTCTACGCCACACCAATATATATTATTCCACTGGATGCCACTCCACTGTCCAGTTCTACACTCTACGGCACTCCATTGTATTCCACTCCACGCTATGCTATTCCACTGTATGCCACTCCACTGTATGCCAGTCCACGGTACACTAATACAATGTACGCCAGTCCACTCTATGCTATTCCACTATGTGCAACTCCACTCTATACCACTCGGCTCTGTGCTATTCCACTCTACCCCACTTAATTGTGCGTCACTCCAGTGTACGCCACTCCATGCTAGTCCACTCTGTTATTCCACTCTATGCAAGTCCAATGCACACCACTCCACTCTGCGCTATTACACTGTATGCCAGTCCACTCTACACCACTCCACTCTATGCTGTTCCAGTTTATGTCATTCCACTGTATGCTAGTGCGCTCTGACGCTTCACAGTATGCTATTCCAATGTGCCTCACTCCACTATACACTTTTCTAGTCTCAGCCGCTAGGCCACTGCACTGCCACTTCACTGTATGCTACTCTATTCCATGCTATTCCACTCTGCGTCATTCCACTGTCTGCTACACCACTCTACACTACTCCAGAGTATGCCACTACACTCTGCACACTCTCCTCTCTATGCTATTCCACTGTATGTCTCACCACTGGAATTGGATTGGTTACTCCAATCTACGACACTCCACTGTACGTAAGTGCTCTCTATGCCACTTTTCTATATGCTATTCCACTCTTCCACTCTTCCACACTCCACTGTCCACCAATCCAGTGTATGCCACTTCACTGTACATCACTCCACTCTACATTATTACAATGTATGAGGCTCCAGTCTGCAATACTACACTCTACGCTGTTCCACTGTATGCAACTCCACTGTACGTCACAACACTATAAGCTATTCCAGTGTATGCCACTCTGCTGTACAGCGCTGCGCTCTATGCCACTCCACTCAACACTACTCCACTCTGCGCTAATCTACTAAAAGCTAGTCCACTGTATGCAACTCCGCTCAATGGTAGTTCACTCTATCACAGTTTACTGTACGCCCAGCCAGTGTATGCCACTGCACTCTATACCATTCTGCTGTATGTTACTGTGAGCCGCTCCACTCTACGCTACTCTACTTGGTGCTATTCTACTCTATGCTACTGCACTGTACACCACTCCGGTCTGTACTATTACAGTGTATACCGCTCCTTTCTACACCACTTCAGTGTACACCATTCCACTGTATGGCAGTGGAACAGTGTATGGCACTCCTCTTTACGCTAGTCCATTGTAGTCCACTCCACTGTATGCTATTTCACCCTACCCTTCTCCTCTGTACATCACTCTAGTCTATGACACTCCACTGTACACCATTCCACTGTACGCCACTCCACTGTACGCTACTCCACTCTCTGTTATTCCACCCTACTTTAATCCACTGTAGGCCAGTCAACTCTACAAACTTCTGCTATATGCTACTCCACTCTAAGGCACTCCATTGTACGCTATTCTACTGTATGCAAGTAGCCTATTCTGTATTGCACTCTACTCAATTCAACTGTACCCTGTTCCATTGGATGGCACTCTGCTCTACACTATTCCACTGTATGTCATTTCACTCTACACCGTGCAACTGTATGCCACTTCACTATACTCAGTTCCACTGTACACCACTGAACTGTACCCACTCCACTCAAAATCACTCTTTTGTATGCCAGAGCACTCTATGCAGAAAACCTGCACAGGGAAAGGGCATGCAGCCCCCTTCCCCAAGCCTTATTAGGCCATGGGGATCCCATCACTTGGGGTTAAACCGATAGAAAAGGGGAATGAGTCCATGTGGCACCCTCCCTGAACCTTCATAGGCCCTGGAGACCTCATACCTTGGGGACATTTTTTGTTTAAAAGGTGACGGGACTGCACAGGCCCCCTCCCTGAGCTTTATCAGGCCCTGTGGACCCCATCCCTGGGGCTAAAGCCAATTAAAAAGGGGAGGGGTGTGTAGCCCCTAGCCCAAGCCTTTCTGGGCCTGGTGACCCCATGCCCCGGGGCAAATTTAATAAAAATTAGAAGGGGGCATACGGCCCCCTCCTGAAGCCTTATTAGGCCACAGGGACTCCATTCCCCAGGGTTGATTAATTAATAAAGGGAGGGTGCATGTTGCCCCACTCCCTGATTCCCCCCCCAACCACCCTCGAGCCTTCTCTATCACCCGGGGCTGTGTGTTTTCTTTAAAGAGGAGGGAAGCTGCACTGCCCAACCACAACCCCTGGAGCCATCTATTTTTTTTAAGGGGGAACACTTGGCCCCCCCTCCCCGAGCTTCATTAGGACTTGGCAATCTCATCCCTTAGGGCCATTTTAATTTTAATGGAAGTGGGGCCATGTGGCCTCGTCCCTGAGCCTTTTATGGCCCTAGGGACCCCATCCCCTGGGGTCTGCCTTTATTATAGGTTGGTGCCCTGGTGCCCACCCAAGGCACCCATGATGCACACGATGGGGGCTGCTGAGGTGCCCCAGGGCCCATATGGCCCCAACTGGCTCCCTGCATGGTGCAGGAACCAATAGTGCTCCCGCTCAGAGAGAGGCACTGTTTAAGCTGCTCCCTCCTGGCGGGATCAATATCTTATTCTGTTTCCTTGCCTGCATCAGTGCAGGTAGGAAAAAAATATATAAGTCTTCTCCCAGCTGGTGGGAGCATTTTTGAAGCTCTTGCTCGCTGGGAGCTGAGTTTGTGTTTGCTCCCGTTTGACAGGAGACTCAAAAATGCTCCCTCCAGATGGGAGCAAACACATGTTTTTTTTGTCAATGCCGGTGAGGGCGCGGAAACCATATGTCTAGGGAGGGCTCCCTGGGAAGCAGCATGTGACCCGGCCCCAGGTGATGGGGTTTTTGATATTTTTAGGTTTCCTTTTCAATCTAATGGAAGTTCTCCAGGATTAAGGCAAACATTAAAAAAAATTCAAATCTGCCCCAGGGGTGAGGGGTGGAGGGGTATCTCTCTTTGTCCCACTCGTGGGGCAAAGGGGTAAAGGATATCCGTACCCTGCCCCACTTCTAGCATCTTTTTTAGGTTCAGGACAGGGGACTAAGTCTCCGAGTTCTGTAATGCCTACCAGCAAGACTTTCCTCATGTTGCTGGCAACCACTCACTCTTGAGGGAGTCAGACTCTCTGGACCAATTAGAATGCTCTAGTTTTAAATCGGTGCTCCTGCTGTCCTCTTGTGGACCCAGCGGGCCAGATACACTAATACTTTTACATCTTTCTTTTTAAAACATAGTGAATGGTTTTACACAGAATGGCGAAAAGCACAGTCTATGGACCAAGATCCTGTTTCCTGCTAATTTGGTGTAATTCTGTTCATTATTTTTTGTGGTAGAGCCCCTTAAAGAAGTCTATGGACAATGCATGTGGATTTTGCATTTTGAGACTCCCCTTTTTTCTCGGCCCCTACTTGATGGATCACTATAAATATATATATATATATATATATATATATATATATATATATATAGTAACAACAGTATCCTGTAACACCTGGTCACTTGCACCCAATGGGTGCGAGAAACGGTGAAGTGCTGGCGTATAAATTAAGAGATGATTGGTAACCAATGCAGTCCATAATGCCCGTGACGAAGACCTGTTGGTTGAACTGTGTTGCCAAATAAAGCTTTCCTCTTAAGGTGCATCTGGGAATGTGAGTTTTCTTTTGGTAACAAGGACTGGTTATCAAACACTGAAAAAATCAAAGGTTAAAGAAACGTTATAGTTAGGTACATTTCTCAGAGACAATGTTAACGTCTCGAACTAAAAAAACACAGAAACGCTGCTATAGTAAGTAGCCCTAACCAGAACTTGCATCCGTGTCATAAACTGCTTATTACCTCACATTTGACATTACTTATAACATGGTTGATAACATCACTGATGACATAATCCAACTTTCGTTTTAAGTGATGGCTCTCGCCAGACACTTGTGGGAGCCGGATGCACAATCCCCTGAATGGACTTCAAGGAGGCTGTACTTCCTGTTTGGCTCTCAAGACTCGCTCGTGAGAGCGTATATTTAGAAATAGGTTAATTACAGTGTTTTAGTGTCATTTTCAACAAAATAGTACATTAGACGTGTAGTTGTAAACTGTTCTATAGACTATATAAAGGACGTATTTTTTATGGTCTCATGAACAGTAAACTTCGTACTTGTATAGCGCACTACTCACCCGTTAGGGTCTCAAGGCACTGTACGCATACCGCTGTGGAACCCCTCCTGGCTTTTCCCTGTAAGGTGCCCACTCCTGGGCAGCCTCCAAGGTGAAGCCAGGCATCCCAGCGCTGTTGGGGCCGTTGTGGAGATTAAGCAAGCTATTGCCCAGAGTTACAGAGTGGGACCCATGAATTAGATTAGGCACCGATGCGAGAATTATCAGGTCCGAGGAAATTGAGCCCAAGACCCGCCAAAGCGGGAATTGAACCCTGGTCCAGGGCCAGATTTCTGCATCAGGGTCTGCCGCTCTAACCATTGAGCCTCACTATGAGACACCTGCGAGACACTTGTGAGGGGCCCAGGAGAGTAAGCAC
This sequence comes from Pleurodeles waltl, assembly GCF_031143425.1. Taxonomy (NCBI): domain Eukaryota; kingdom Metazoa; phylum Chordata; class Amphibia; order Caudata; family Salamandridae; genus Pleurodeles; species Pleurodeles waltl. The sequence goes on from NC_090444.1 coordinate 894,564,440, forward strand.
ACTCAAATGGAAGGATTCTGATTGGTTTATATGGATGTCTTTACTTAGAAGAAGAAGATTCTCTCCTTTTAGCTTTATTTCACTTGTGGACTTTGGTGAGAGTAGATCTATTTGGCCTGCTCTCCTTTCCTGTTTGGCTTTGAACAGAAAGATATCTTCATCTGATTCAGATGAACAGCCAGGAGCTTCTGCACCAGCTCAGCCATTTCCCTGTGATGACCGATGTGTATGTTAGGGTGTATACTTAGTCTGGCCTCTTCTGTCAGACCTCTAGGATTACGGGTGTGTTTAACAGGGTGTGTGGAGAAACATAACCTCTGCACTAAGAACTCAATGTCAGATGATGGGTGTCCATAGTAGGGTGTTAGAATTGAGGTCTCTCGTTGGCAGTCAGTTTACACTCTGTCCAAGCAAGGACACTCACTCTAGTCGGGGCAAAGGAGATACACACTTAGATAACCCCTGCTCACCCCCTTGGTAGCTTGGCAGAAGCAGTCAGGCTTATCTCAAAGGCAATGTGTAAGTATTTGTACCAACACACACAGTAATACAGTGAAAACACTACAAAATGGATACCGCACCAGTTTAGAAAAATATGTAATATTATACTAAATATTTAACTATTTAACTAAATCAAACGAGACCAGAACAACAAAAATCTAACATACACAACTCAAGATCTGAATTTTCAAAGTAAAAAAAGTCTTACTCCATAGAAAACAATGGAAACATGTCACGAACTGCACTTGACTTCTCACCTCTGGATGAAGGATTGGAGAACACACCCGGTCTTCTGCAGGTTTTGGATAGGGGCGACCCTTTCTAGTAGCCACGGTGCCGCTTGACAGGAAACGGCAAAGTAGACCGTACCCTCCAGAAGGAGTCCCAGAGGAAGAAACCCCAAAAACTGGGGAAAACCTCAAACAGGAACTCCTAAAAAGAAGAAGAAAAGCAGGACTTTAAAATGGGAAAAAACAAGGCAAAAATACTCCAAGGCGAAAACAGGAACGACGAACAGGAGCGAAGAGCACAACCAAAGGGAAGTGTTTGCAACGCAAGGTAGACCAAGACTGAGTGGCTTATATACTGAAAAAGGGGAAGTGACATCACAGGAAAAGAGAAGAACACCATCTTGAATTGGGAAAAAGCCCATAGAAAAGAATAGGAAAAAAGAGGCAGTATATAAGAAAAAGAGCATGCTGAGAAATGCAAACAGGAAGAAGACAAGGTGGACACAAACATGAACAAGAAAAAAGGCAGAATACAAAAGCATGAAAAAGAAAACGAAAAGAAAATAAAAAGACCAGAAGAAAGCCACCACCGACAGGGGAGACGACAATGCCCTACAGTAGGTATGAGCAACGCGACCGGGAGCGCAAAACACGCTTCCTGGAACGCGTTGCCAAAGTGAACAGAAAACGTGGGGAACGGCCCTCTGAATATCGGCAGCGCGTTCCGACCGCGGATGCAAAAAGGGACGCCGCGTCGAGGCGTTTCAAAACGTTGATTTTACACAGAGTACCTGGTTTGTGTCAAAAATAAAGCCGCATTGGCGAGCGTGCGTCGGAAAAGTCAGCTAATGCGTCAATTCCTTACTCTTCAAGTTAGGCCGTGCGTCGTTTTTTTCTCTGGTCTGGTCAGCGATGAGTCGTTTTCCTCTCCTGCAAGATTTCCAGACACGCCACTTCGGATCCACACAAAGTCACGATGACTTTGATGCCCAGCGATGATGCGTGAGAAATCCGGTCGTATGGTGTTGGAAAATCGCGCTGCGTGGGGTTTGCATCCTTATCAGCAGCCGCAAGTGGTTGTTGAGTCGTTTCTCCAGCTGTGATGCATCGATCTCCCAGCCGCGATGTAGGTGGGGTGTTGATTTCAGCCGTGAAGCAGTTGGCGCATAGTTTTTCAGCCGCGTTACAGGTGGTGTGTCGAAATTTTCCCTGCACTGTGTTTTGTGCATGGATTTCGTCTTTGTTCTGCCAACTTCACCTCTCAAGCGCCCAGGGACTAGAAAGGGCACCACTTGGCAGGGCAGGAGTCTCAGCAGAGAGTCCAGGTTTTGGCAGAGGAAGTCTTTGATGGCCCTGAGACTTCAAAACAGGAAGCTAGCTCAGTCCAATCCCTTGGAGATTCTTCACAAGCAGGAATATACCACAAAGTCCACTCTTTGTCCTCGTTCAGGCAGAAGGAGCAACTGCAGGTCAACCAGGCAAAGCACAGTCGCAGTCAAAGGGGCAGTACTCCTCCTCCAGCTCTTCAGCTCTTCTCATGGCAGAGGTTCCTCCTGGTTCCAGAAGTAATCTAAAAATCTGGGGTTTTGGTTCCACTACGTAAACCCCTTTTGCCTTTGAAGTAGGCAAATTACAAAGGAAAGTCTCTGGTGCTCACAAAACCTTGCCTTGCCGCGGCCACACTCAAGGGGGTTAGAGACTGCATTGTCTGAGGGCAGGCACAGTCAATTCAGGTGTATGACCACACCTCCCTCCACTCTAGCTCATGTGGCTCATCAGGATATGCAGGTTACACCCCAGCTCCCTTCATGTCACTGTCCAAAGAGGATTCACAAACAGCCCAAATGCCAGTCTGACACAGACAGGGAATCCACAAGCAGGCAGAGACACAGAATGGTTTAAGCAAGAACATGCCCACTTTGTAAAGGTAAGTACCTTTACAACGGATGCAGTAAAGGGATTCAGGAAAGGTAAGTTACCTTTACAACGGATGCAGTGGACATAATTTACAAAAAGCAAGGTGTCCTTTTAGATTGATGCAACAGAAAAATATTGGAACATTGTGGATGATATTTCCCTGGCATTGGTTAACAGGGTGGTTATATGAGGATTTGTCTCCTTTAGAAAATGTTACGGTATTGAGATCCTGGATTGTGTAAGTGGAACATACCATTCTTTGGAATACTAAGGATGAAAAACTGTGTGTTGCCCCATATATTGTTGATGTCCTCAGGAAGACCTGCAGTTGAGGCAGAGAGTGGGCCCTATATATTCTGCAGGGTCGAAACATTGACAATACAGATTGAGCCTGGATTGTATTTCTTTTGTGATCATCAAGGGACAGTAGTGATTTGGACATTTTACCCCTATTAAGTTGTGATATATAATGTTGTAAAATGGTCAACTAACAGGCTCCATTGTAAATATTTTGTATTTTGAAAGGGAAGGTGGTTTTTGAACTTTTCTGTTCTTTTCTTGCACAAGCACTTTTTTCGAACACGATTTTGGGTGTTTTGGGGGCAACTAACTTATTCTAAACATGTTTTGTACGTATACGTAAATTGTATAGATTGTCATATTGATGCTTTAAAAATTGATAAATAAAATATGATTTGAATCACAATATACGGGTGGATGCTGCATGGTTACTTATTATTAAAATTTCTTTGTGTTCAATAATTTGCATTTGGGGCGGATTGTCCCCGTTGTGCAGGCCCCAGTGCAGACTTCTTTCACATGGTGTGGTCCTGTCCACAGATAGCCAGTTACTGGGGAGCAGTGCTAAGAGAGATCTCGGAAGTGATACAAATGGAGGTTGAAGTTGCTCTGTTACCAGTTCTTCTGGGAATACTTGATGGGATGGGTCTCAGCAGAGCACTCCGGACATTTGTGGGGGTGGCCTGCTTGGTGGCCAAGAGAGATATTGCAGCAAACTGGAAGGCCAGGACCGCCCCTGCGATTACCAAGTGGCGTAGTGGGGTGGACTGGTGTGCTCAGCAGGAGAAACGCGGGGGCCCCCAGCCAAATATACAAAGGTGTGGAGAAGTTGGGACGGGGCAAGGAATCTAGTCTTATCATGGGGGGGCGGTGTTTCCAATGTTTGCTTCAACCTGTTCTGCCTTGGACCTGCCTGATGTGTTATCGTAATTGTGCCAATTGTAGCAGTGACCTGTTGGGTTTTGTTTGTGCTGTTCTATATAATACTAATAAAAAAAAAGTTTTATTAAAATATATATATATATATATATATTTTGCATTTGGACCACTGTAGTTGTATTATATGATTTACCCAGGTCCTTGTTGCTACTAGTGGGTTACCCTCTGTGTATTTAATGGTCACTTTCTAAAAGTGGCACTTTCAAACAAACAATTTAAAAAACAATTTTACCAAAAGATGTATTTTTAATTTTGAGTTCATAGACCCCAAACTCCAAATCTCTATCTGCCCTCAAAGGAAAACTGCACTTTAAGGATATTTACAGGCATCCCCAATGTTAACCTAGCAGAGAGATAGGCCTTCCAACAGTGAAAAACGAATTTGGCAGTATTTCACTGTTAGGACATGTAAAACACATCATTACATGCCCCACCTTTAACATACACTGCACCCTGCCCCTGGGGCTACCTAGGGCCTACCTTAGGAGTGCCTTACTTGTATAAAAAGGGAAGGTTTGAGCCTGGCAAGTGGGTACACTTGCCAGTCGAATTGGCAGGTAAAAGCTGCACACACAGACACTGCAGTGGCAGGTCTGAGCCATGCCTACAGGACTACTCGTATGGGTGGCACAATCAGTGCTGCAGGCCCACTAGTAAAATTTGATGTACAGTCTCTGGGCACCTCTAGTGTACCTTACTAAGGACTTACTAGTAAATCAAATATGCTAATCATGGAAAAGCCAATTACACATACAATTTACACAGGGAGCACTTGCACTCTAGCACTGGTCAGCAGTGGTAAGGTGCCCAGAGTACCAAAAAGTCCAGCACACAGTCAAAACATGGGAAGCAGAGGCAGAAAAAGACAGGGGAGACCACACCAAGGATGCCAGGTCTAAGAGATGTGGAAACAGATACTGGCCTCTCTGCTGAGACATTACTCTCAGATGATACTTGTGTAGTAGTGAGTGGAGAGGGACCGCCCTTTCCTCTCAGACCACTTTCTAAGAAGGCAGGTGTACTTAGTTTTGCATGGGGAGGGACTGGCCTCCCCTGGCAGACTTGTCTCTCAGACGATGGGTGTGCATAGTAAGGTTTGTAGTGAGACTGGTCTCTCTACTGAGACCTCTGTCTCAGATGACAGCTATGTGGAGGGACTGGCCTCTACTTTCATACCTCTCTCTCAAATGACAGGCATGCATAGTAGTTCGTGGGGAGGGACACCCCTCTCCTGTTAGACCTTTGTCTCAGACGACAGATGTGTGTAGTAGGGTGTGTAGACAGACTAGCTCTCCTTTGAGACCTCTCTCTCAGATGACGAATGTTCATAGTAGGGTGTATGATGGAGGGACTGGCCTCTCTTTTCACACCTCTCGCGCAGATCATAGGCATGCTTAATTGTGCATGGGAGGGGCTGCCCTCTCTCATCAGACCTCTCTCAGATGAGAGATATGCATAGGGACTAGCATTTTCTTTGAGACCTCTCTTTCTCTCAGATGATGGGTGTGTGTAGTGGGATGTGTGGATGGCCTGACCTCTCCGCTAATACCTCTGTGCCTGTTAACAGCTGTGCATAGTAGGGTGTGGGAAGAAACTATACTCTACTCACAACTCTTACCACGGCAATGGGCTTAAATAGTAGACTATGATAACACCATCTCCAGTGATACGCCTTCCTACATTAGCAAGTGTACACATAACAGTGTTTTCAAAGATCACAAACTCCGTTCTACTTTTCACAATCCTGTAAGTATATGGAAAATGCTTGGAGATTTTAGATTTTGGGAAGTCCATTTTTTGTCAGCCCCCACTTGACAGGTCACCCCAACACTTCCCAGGAGGGACCTGAGGTGGATGTACTGTTTTTTTTTATTTTTTAAGTTCAGTTAAGATTTTTCAAATGGGGTCAGAGTTATTAGTAAGGTAAAAAGAAAACGCTCTGTCTATGCCGGCAACCCCTGCTGCCAACCCCGTCGCTTGCACCTAACCCCGTGCTCTGTGCGACCTTTGGACTTTCAGTTTCAAAATAAAGTTCTTGTTTGGTGTTGAATCCCACAGTAGTATACTGAAACTGCTTCAAGTTTTAGTCAGATTCTAAAAAAAGGTTTCGAAAGTTTGTAGTTTTCCTGTAACTCAGTCATGGGCAGTATATAGATGGCCTATTGACAAGACAAAAGAAGATTGTAAACTTGATTCTGTTGCACTATTGAATCAATTATCTGACCATGGTCACAAAGGTTCCACTACAAAAATACAGTACTGTAAGATAGAAGTGATTTATATTGATCATCACATTGAGAATGGAGCAAGGAATGCCAAAAAACAACACATATTGTCGTATAAAGTTGAGTCGTTTAACCACGAGGTAGGGATGTCCCTCAAAATAATTGCCTACTTTGTTAGTGGATTCCAAACTTTTCCTTCATTGCTTAGCCTTTAATAAGATTAATCCACAGTCGTATCAGAGAACCTGTACCATTTGATGAAGAATGCTTAGAGGCATCCCAGTATTTGAGGACACATTGTGCAATGCCTGACTAAGATAAAGAATTCCATCTCTTCTGCCATGAGAGAGGCATATGTGACTTGTCTCTTTTGATCCAAAAGCATAGAGAAATCATAAGGCCTATAGTATCAGCTGTACAGATCAAATAGCCATAACTTTAACTGGTTGGCTGAAAGAAGTCGCAGCTATTTGCATAGGAATTAAGCAAAGTGAAGGAATTGTGATGGGACTGCTGCGTAAGTTACAACTTCGGCGTAACTCTGTAAGGTGTATTTTCCCATCCACCAGTGACAAGGGTGAACACAGTTCAATACACCAGCGATAAATGTGAAATACAAATTATTGTAGCTCTGCAAAACAGTATTCAATGTGAAATTGGCATAGAAACATTGCTCCTGGGTTACTCACAATCACATACAGGGATCAGGTGCACCATCGAAACAGTAACAAATCTTATTTCATTATACACCGTATAACACACACTGTACTAAGAAGAATGAACCCCTTTAAGTTAAAAGTATCTATTACAGCAGGAATAATCTGTTTCTCTGTACATCTAAACAAGTATACAGAATTTGATAAAACCAGCAAGAAGACATGTTATAAATAGCAAGAATAAAATGAACATTTCAAGCATTGTTAAAATTTCATTTAAAGATGTCATGTAGAAATTAACACCCTAATGTCTACTTCTATGCTCTATACTAAGAGAGTATGGACAGCAGAGAAACTTGCAGTCTAGAATTTCTTAGGGAGAAAAGATGTGCTGTATACCTTGTTGACTGCAAAGGCTGTCTTTATCAACAGAGGGAGAAAGGCAGTGTTCCCCCCCAAAGGGCAAACACACAATGCAATAGCAGTCAGTCAGTCTTCCTCCGGGACACCTGATTATCAGCTTCAGGCGAGATGCAGCATCTGCAAAGTGTGCTGGCAGCAGGTGAGACTGTCTCTGGCAAAATCTTAGGCAATAATCGGGGTGAAGGACCTCTCCTGGCAAGTGGTCAAATAGTCCATCCTTGTTATCAGAAATTAGAATTTCTGACCTAAGTTTAAGAATGTCTGACATAGATTATGTGCATCAAGGTATGTACCCAACATGTTTCCTTCTGAGCCTATAAGGGCGTCAATTCAGACTAGATTATTTTGGCTATATGTCTGTATGTGTTCATAATTAACCTTGAGATGATGGAGAGCAGACATTTGAGCCAGACAAATGTTGTATCAGTGTCATCAATCAAATGGCTTGATGTTTTCACAGTTCTTAGAAAGATAAGGTCAGGCAACAACTGCGTTTAATGGCTGACATGAAAATGATTGTGCATAAATCAGGGAAGATGGTGACTTTCATTGTTTGAGAGTGAAAAGATGGCAACCTCCTTAAGCCAAGATGGAGTCGGGCCTATAGAAATTAGAGTCGTACTTTAGTGACTTTACTTCAGGGCGTACACTAATTGTGTTAGTTCCACATTCATTTGAGATTTTGCCTATCATACTTGGACTCAGCACATGACAAACAAATATGAACAAGTCATACTGGTGACTGAGATCATCCCTATCACAAGCTGTAGTTTTCTGAATCCTGCAGCGCTCCTCCTTGTTTAGACAACAAAGACAGACAAACCAGTGCACACTGTATAAATGTCAAAAACCAAACCAAGAACAGACATCAAAAATATTCCTCTTTAAATGGCGGATTTGATTTTGTTTGTAGATGGGTCTTGTCTGAGAGACCACAGAGGAGCTATGAAGGCTGCCTATGCAATATGTCCCATTGCTGAAATTCTTGAAGCATCATATCTGCCTGATATAACTTCAGCACAAGTGGCAGAGTTGATTGAATTGGCAAGTGTTTGTTGCTTTACAGTAGATTTGAATGTGACAGTCTAGACAGACAGCCTTTATGGTTTTGGAGTGGTCCATAACTTTATGCAATTGTGATCACAAAGAGATTTTATGACATCCTCTGGAACATCTATCAGGAATGGCCCTTATATTTTTGATTTGTTGAAAGCAGTTCAACAGCCATAAGAAATTGGAAAGATCACGTTTACTGCCCATAGGGCTGAAAATTATATGACCCTGCTTGGAAATAAATGAAACAAGTAGTGAGACTGTGAGATCAAATTAACAAACAATATTTCAGAAGACAGAATAAAATGAATCAAGTTTGAGTTCTTTTGAAAGTGCAGAAAATAAAAATTGTTTTCTGTTGAATCCAGTACAGATTTCCTTGAGTTAATTGAAGGATCACCAGGAGGAAGTGCCAGACGAGGCAAGAAAGTAGGAAATGGTGGGTTTAAAAGAATTATCAGCATGTGTGGATCACTCCTGTGTTTAGATATATCCTACCAGATTCAATGTTCCATTACGTGGCCAGACTCTTGCACGGACAGACCCATGCATAGATGCTATGACCCACACTTTTAGGAAATACTGGTCAAGTTCTAAATTCAGAAATGTCACTGAAGATTTGTGTCAAAGGTGTCTTGTATGTCAGAGAAATAATCAAGGAAAGAAGAAGATTGCAGTTATCATGAACCATTTTGGCAAATCGGAGGCCCATCTACTAGACTCCAAGCAGACTTCATACTGATGCCAGTTTACATTGCCCTTGAGTATATTCTCGTGTTTGTCTGCTTATTATCTAAATGGGTTGAGTCCTTTTCCACCCAAAGCTTGGACAGCATGAAAGTTGTCAACCTTCTTTTAAGGGAATTGATAACTCATTTTGGCCTATCGACCTCTATTGAGAATAATTATGGTTCTCATTTTAAAAATGAAATATTGGAATTGATTGCTACAGCTCTCCAGACTGACCAAAGGTTGCATTGTAGTTATCGTCCTCAGTCATCTGGTATTGTGAAGAAGATGAATAGGACCCTCAAAAACAAGCTATCTAAAGTGTGTGCTTCTGCTAGCCTGAAGAGGTCAGGCACTCTTCTTCTTGTCCTTGTGAACATTAGAAGTACTCTAGACAAAAGGAGAAGTCTTTCACCTCATGAAGTAATGAGCAGAGCTATTTCATTGGCCCATATTCCTTTGGCTACACTTGTTTTAATAATTGATAATGTTGTACTAGATGACTGCACAAGTCTGAATGATTTTGTGAATTCGGTTTTTCATCAGTTTAATTTGGCAGCAAAACTGTCAGAAGAAACTCTTTCTCATTCTTTGAACCCAGGTGTTGGGATTCTGTTGAAGAAACACATCAGCAAAAGCTGTCTTGAAAAATGTTAGAAAGGCCCCTTTCCAAGGCGTATTTTGACTAATACTGCTGAGAAGTGAGGTGGAGTCCCACAGTGGATCCAAGCCACTCACACATAAGAGTGAAGATGGTGGATGAGTAAGTGGTGACAACAACCACTTATTCACAGGGTCAACCTCAAGTTAGCAGCGTGAGACCAAAGGGGCGAAGACATTTTGATCTAGTGAAGTTGTTGATGAAAATGAAGTGACCAGTACTAGTGGCCAGTTTCAATTTGAGGATCCGAGTGAAGAGCTGTTGCAAATTAAGAAGAGGCAGTTAAAAGAAATAGTCTCTGATCCGGCCAGTGAAGAAATCCTGCTGAAAATGTGACCCCAGTGGGAGAAAGCTACTCGTAGTGAGTTGAGATGATGCTAATGCTGAAGAAAGCACTAATTCATCAGTGAGTAAAGAAGAATCAGAAGTAGTCACATGTCAAGGGAGAGTCGAAACACCAAAGACAGTAAAGAGAACTTGCAAAAGAATGCACTGGCAGATTGAAAGGTTAAAGTCAATCAAAGAAGATCCTGGAATATTTTAAATTGACTTAGAGAACAGTGAGAGTGATTTGTCAGTTTTCACAAGACCAACAACAAGAGAATTCCAAACAGCTTCACTGAAATGGGTGCATCTCGCACCTGTGTCAGAAGAAGATGAAGAGTATGATGCAGAGATCTGCAATCCAATAAACTGTTGCCAGTTCATTTTTTAACATGACCTGGAAGAAGAGCCACACTTCTCTCTTAACAGAAAATCTGACAGGGTTGAATTAGTTTTGAAAATTGAAAAAGAATCCAGTTTAAGAAAATAGTTTGTGAAGGTTTTTCCGTATAGACTGAACAAAAGAGTTGTAGAAAAAAATTGTGATGTGATTTTTGATCATTGTTTAAAAAAGAAAAAAATAACTTCTATTATTGTTTTTGAAAAAAATGGGTGTTGCTTTTTGAAGGTCCACATTTCAATGTTGTTTTTGATTTGAATCGATTTGGCATTTAGCAAATACTGTACAACTGTCCAATTGATGTTCTTGATAATGATACTAATAACCCCAGTTGGTTTATTGTTGAGTCTTATTTCTTCAGTGGGATATGACTCCACAGAGGTTAAATTAACTACAGTATATAATGATGATGAATCTCATATATATATATATATATATATATATATATATATATTTATATATATATATATATATATATATATATATATATCAACACTCAACACTTAGGGAAAAGTTAGTTAGTGGGTTTTCAGATTTTCTCAAAATTATGTTTATCAAAACGAAAGTGTTATGTAATGGAGATGGAGTATGCCAGAGATTGAGTTTATAATCAGTTAAGATTGTTGGCAGAATCCAAAATCAAGAAGGAAAAAATAATGCACACAGTGTTATAACTGTTACATAAATTAGATTAACTCTGGGTTTTAGTGATTATAAAGTACTCAGAATGGGAAGTCCTCAGAGGTTTTGTGTGTGTATATATATATATATATATATATATATATATGTATATATATATATATATATATATATATATATATATATATATATATATATCATTAACAACACGCAGAATGTATATTGACTCTCAATTATACATGTATATGCAGATATAGTGATATTGTCTTTGAAACAGTTTTGCTAAGATGTACTGAAGTGTTTTATTTCCAACTCTTATTGCGTAGGCCTCTAATTAGGCACTTTCACCATCTTTTTCAAAATGAATGTATCCCCCTGCATGTTTTACTGTTCATTTTGTCTTCAGCACACATTTAAGCAGAGTCATGCTTTATTTCTCTCCATTGATGTTATTCCTCCTTTTCAAGATTACATTTTTCTAGCTTGGTCAGAATAATGTAACATTTTAAGGAACTTCTGCTAGTTCTTTGTCCCCACTTCATTCATAATCATTTGCTGTTGTTCTTGTGACTAGTTTGTCCTGCTATCTCCTGATCACATTAGAATAGAGTGGGCATAATCAATACTCATGTAGTACAATGGGCCTCATTACGAGTTTGGCAAAGGGGACTACTCCATCCCAAATGTGATGGATATCCCACCTGCCGTATTACAAGTCCTCTTAGATCCTGTGGAACTTGTAAAATGGCAGACAGGATATACTTCACGTTTGGGATGGAGTAATCCCCTCTGCCAAGGTCGTAATCAGGCCCATAGTGCTTTGGTGCTAAGGCAATATGACATTTAATAAAACTGTGCCCTGATTTACTGAGAATTAAACACCTTTGATCATACCACATTGATTTAGGAGTTTTCATACCTTAATATGCCAAAAAGTGTATATAAGTCCTTGATTTTCGGGGTGAGGCAGAAATACTCTGATAACTTTCCCATGCTTCCATGGAAGCTGTCCATTTCTCTATTAATTTTGCTGCTCATTTGGGACTTAGAATATTTCAATTTTGAACTACTCGGTAATGCTGTATTTGCTGAGGGCCTTTATGGTAATGACTTTATGAGAACTCTGTAATGCATCCTTGGAATTATTGTAATAACGCCTTTACATTTATTTCGTTGACCTACAACTCAATTATTGAGTCGGCTCGTATTAAATTTAGTGTATTTCATGTGTTGGGAAGTGTCTTCCGTTGAAGACTCATTGCTTTGTGAAACTGAGGTTTAACAACATCTACAATTCATCTATCTGTGTGAGTGCTATTGAGATAATGTTTTGGGGTGTACATTTTTTGAGGTCCCCGTGCTCACAGTCTAAGGAGGCAAAGGTGATGTGACCTGGATGGAGATCACTCATGGAAGATGCAGCTCAGTATATTGCCTATTTGCCCCTTCCACTCAGTTCCATGTGCCCTGGGGCTAGACTGCTGTTCTAAAATCTCCTGCACAGATTCTTAGAGGGACCAAGGTGAGGGATTTCAGCTGAACTGTGGGAAGCCTGCTCGTGCTCAACTTTGGAGGTTTTACTTCCCTTAGAAAGATTTGGCAACAGGACAGCCAGAAGGAATTACAAAGACTTTAGATTTTCATATGGATCTAGTTCAAATGGTACTTTCTTAGCTGACTTTCAAAGGATTTTTAGTTCAAGGTATTTTCATTTGACTCCTCATAACACTGTCAATAACACATGTGCCAAGTAGTGATTTTATGTCCCTGTTTTGAGGGTTATGTAGTGCTTTTCAGTTCCCTAAGAAGGCCTAAGGCTTTGTTGTGATGCTGCCAGGTGCATTCCTCTTATGAACAGCTATTTACAAGCTTCTCTCAAGCAACCCTATCTGAATATATTTAATCTAGGTTTCTTCTTTGATTTGTGATAGGGTACTTGTGTTTCTGTTTATTCCACCATAATCCCAGGACTACAAGTACTATAATGCAAAGAAAAGACAGGCTTTGGACAACCAATTGAAACGCAGGTGTTCAGAACGTTTTAGAGATGACAGACTGAAAGTGACTATTTTCTTCTCACGTTGTGTGTCTTTTCGGCTTCCTAGCCGAAAAAAAAACATTCTTTCAACCAAGTTCCAGGGTAGCTCTATTAGTTATATGGCACGGCTTGAACAACTCAGCATTCCATCCTGCCAGTGTCAGTAAATTGAGAACTGTTAAATTAGTTAATGCTAACGTCTGTAATTGATATCACTTACTAATGCCCTTAGTGTGTTATCCAGCACTACATAATAAAGAAGATGCAGTTGTTATTTTTTTTAATAATTGCAAATGGCAAAATTACCTAAATTTTTACAAAAATAATCTCCTCTTTTCCAGATGTTGACCAGAATCCATGCGGGAAGTGAGTAAAACACCACTTTACAGAACGGGTAACTCCCCAACTCCCAAAATTGTTTTGGGTTGGGAATTGTAGTAGGACACAGTATATTGTGAAGCATGTTATTACTGTGGCTGGAGTACTCCCATACCTTGCACCTTAGGCTTGGGAACAAAAAGCTCTAAAAACATCTACTGGGTAGGTGGGTCACCCCCACTGAGCCATTCGCACCACACATGCTGCTTTCCAAGAATGAACTTCAGCACAGTTCGAACCCAAAGGATGCCCAAAGAGCCACATGTTGGCACATTTTAAAGCATAGCTACATTGGACAGAACTGGATGAAGCGTTATGGTAACTTTATAAGGAAGGGCATTGTGAGGTAACTCCCCAAATTAATTTTAGTAATTGTGCATTTTAAAGCATATTTGGTCAGTAACATATGTGAGCTGTAAATGAGTCAGGGGTTAGGAGGGGGAATCTTCACTTACTTTTTTTTTCATTGACACTCGGTAATTTTTTGAATAGTTCTGCTGTTTACAAGAGCAGAGAGATACATATTTGTTGTCTGAGGGGTGACCCTGTAAGATTATTTAAACCTCCTCTGTAGCTCTACTCTTAACATGTTATCTGAGAGATTTATGTTAACTAAGGGAAAATGTGAGTTCTACAGGTCTAATTCAAGTATTTATTTATATATATGTGTGTAAGGTGAGAGATGACTGTGCTGTGTGCGATATTGGAGCTTGTAGGTCATTTGGGTTATATTGTAATTGAGCCTATATTTTCTTTGATGCCTGAAAGACAGCTCTCTAAAACTAGACTGTGGGTCTTTTTAATCCTTCCTGCTGTGTGGGCACGAGCCTTCATATTCTGTGTCAACACACACCCTCAGTTAATGTTGTTGAATGTTCTTGTAATGCAGTAGTACACAAACCTCCTTAAAGTAAGGCTTCACACTAACAGTTTTCCTTTTCAAATTCCTGGGTTTTCTTCCGAAATATGTGGTCCTGTGATGCTGTGCTACTTAGAAAATATTGCATGCAACTTGGTCAGGTCTTAGAGTAATACTCTAAAAGCCAAGTAAACTGAAACATGTTTTAAAATTGTTCTTACCAGCAAACTATGTCCAAACATCGAGTATGAGCAAAACTCAAATTAACTTGGAAAGTTCACAATACATGACTTGTTTGTTCATCGTTAAAACTTTATTCATATTTCATGTGATCCATAAAATTACATAAATAGATATAAAAATCCAAGCATTACAAATGCCCTCACAGCATCTAAAATGCTAATTAATGTCCAAACCAGCAAAAGAGCAGAATATACAAACGTCTACAAATGGTTGTGAACGTACATAAGAAAATTATCTGCGAGGAACATCCGTAAGTATTCAAGAACAAACAGGTGTGCAAAAAGGCATTTGTTCACAGTGTGCAACTAAATAAAAAAGTTGCACTATTGCTCCAAAAGCAACAATACAGCTTCCAGTACATTAACATTCACTAGAACAATAAACACATTTAAATAATCAGTGGCTAAAACACAATATACAAAAAAAAGGCTGTCATTGTGCTGGGTTCCCTATGGATTATAGCATTTGCTACAAAAAGCATCAATACAACTTCCTGTACGTTAAAATTCAATTAAACACAAACGCATACAAAACATCACCAAGTAAAAGCAGGATGAAAGAAAAAAATATCAATTTTCTCGTTCCCCTACGGGCAGTCATTACGTACATATATGAATGGGGCCAAGTTTAATTATAATATCTGTAGATGTCTATCATGCTCCCCTAAGGGCCTCAAGAGCGCCCCCATACATGAATTCTTACTCTGTCCTATACTGTATCTTAGCTACCGTTGATGTACATACAGTGCAAGTAGCTAAGAACCCAATTGCTTCCAAAGGTTAAGAGCTAATGATTCCAACTTGCCTGGCCCAATTATGGGCAAATATTTATTGATCTTGTGCTGTCTGGGCTAAGATCTTAGCTCACTTGAACCAAACACTGAGAATAAAGTGACTCACCGAATAAACAATGGACTCTGTACTATTTGTTACAAATAGGCGTAATGCAGCCCGATAATCCCCAATCCCCAGAGCTAAACAAATGGGCCTAAACCAGCGCTGCCTTGAGTCACGATACCCTGGGCATACAATAACAATGTGGTTCACTGTTTCGGGCCCAGATTTGTTAATTCGCATGTGGCAGGTGAACCACCACCTCGCCATGAGCTGCAAAAAGGCATTCAGCAGTAAGCGACTATATCTGAAATGCAGTTAAAGACTTTTTGCCCGAGGGGGAGCTATTATCTAAAACATCTTCAAACTTTGATATAGGTTTGAAACCCAAAAACTGTTCAGTTAGTTGACCCTGTTTGGCCCTTGATTGTTGACGCACCACGACATGGTGCCAGAAAGCCGCCTTTGCAACCTGTTTATCTGATTTTCGGATTTGGTCTGGCTGCTCCCAAAATACCTTGAGCTTCAGGTTCTTGCACCAGGTATCAATGAAAGTCAACAAAGGGACTTTTAAGGTGCGGTCCAGTCTGACAAAATGGCCCAAACAGGCCCAATTGGCCGGGCCGGGGCCAATTCAGAAGTAGACCAGATGCAAACCCAGTAAAGAAAGGGTTTTAGCTGGACAAGGTCGGTCACCCCGTTGATACCCAAATCATAGCACAGGGGAATGAGCGGAGTACTTACTGGGATGGCCCCAAGTGCCCTAATAAAATAGTTTTCAGTAACTGCTAAACTTTGTGTCTTGGTAACCCCAGATTTCTGTGCCAAATGTGGCGGCATTCGGGGTCTGGGCTTGATAAGCCTCTAGGGCAGGTGAAATAGAACCAGTAGTGGTAGCTCTAAAAAAAAAACGCAAGATGGCATTTGAACTGTGCAACAGCAACAGAGAGCACTTTGATCTATGGGAGTCTCATTTAAACCTGTCTGACAGGGTAATGTCTAAATACTCAAAACAAGACACCCTTTCAAGGTGTGAGTTGTCCACCCTACACCCCTAACACTCTTTGTAGTTGCTGGGCTCTTGCCAAAGACCATATATTTTATTTTTGCGCAATTTATCTCAAAATCCTCTTTCCGCACAAAATGACCCAAACCTTGTCAGCAGGTTTTGAAGCCCCATTGGGGATTTAGAAATTAACAACGAGTCATCCCCGAATAGGAGGATTGGAATTTTCTCTCCATCTATGGTGGGAGAGTGGTTGACACATTGCCCGAGGTACTCAGTAACGTCATTCATGTAAAGAGAGAGGAGTGTGGGGGCCAACACACATCCGTGATGCACTCCGCAAACAATGGAAATTCTGGATGTCAGTTCTCCACCCCCTGCCCCTCCGCATGCCCATCTTCTTCAAAACTCTCCAGAGATTATCACGTGGAATCAGATTGAACGCCGTTCGAAAGTCAACAAAATCAACATGTACCTTCTGCTGGCAGAGAAGAACTTGGTTCCAGTATAAAACAGAAAATCTAACTATCTGATCAATGGTACTAGTCTTTGGCCGGAAACCTGCATGCAGGGTCGAGAATACATCTTTGCTGGCTGCCCACGACAGTTATTTGTGAAGTACTTGTCTCGCGAAGATTTTTTGGAGATTATCCAGCAAACAAATACAACGGTAGTTAGAAGGACAGCTTGCGTCCCCTTTTTTAAATACTGGAATAATGTCAGCCCCCTTCCAAGTATCTGGCATCATACCCCCTTAAGCTATTGTATTTGATATAGAGTTTACATACCAGGCCCACAATCGTGATTCCGATTTATATAGGTCCCCCAGAATACAACCCGGGCCAGGGGCTTTCAAGGGTTTTAAGTTGTCTATTGCTGCCAGGTTTTATTCCAATGAAAAGGATGGTGAAGCACATTTGTCTGACCCTACAGCAAAAGTGACAGTAAGTGAGTTCTCCTCCCCCACATCCAAGTGATACTCTTCATTGGGACACAGAGTATAAAGCACCACAATGCTCCTCTCACTTGTCCAGTGCTATGTGAGAACACCTAGGGTTACCCTGTTCTCTAGTCCCATCTGCAATTATTGACCAAAACCCGTCATTATCTCTCACTTTCAAGGACTGGAGTAGTTTCTGCCATTTATCCTCATCCCATTTTTTTCTTTTCCACTTTAAGCACCATCTTATACCTAGCACGAGCAAGTGTAATGTTTACCTGATTACACTCCCTTAATGCTTTCACTAGTGATCATTTGGCCAGCCTACATTCCTGGTTGAACCCTTTGAAGGATTTCCCTCCCGGCCTGGGACTGCCCTGACAGACCCTAACAAAAAGAGATTTGAGTTTGTCAAAAAACAAAGTGTGAGTACTTAACATGAGGTCAGGGTCAACAGTTGATCCTGCTAGTACCGATATATAATATACAATCAGTATATATCTGTGTGACTATCCTGGTTCACCACAGCTCTGGGCCACAATACTCTGCGACAATTATTTGCTACATTGGGTTCCGGCAATACTGCTTGTTCCTGAGCAGATGACTGAAATATTCCCCCCTCAACAAGGTGGCAAAAAGACTATGATCACTATCTGTGGTACTCAACACCTCCATGTCATTCAGACAGGCCACAACCGGAGATCTACCTCACTCCTCTGGCATCCCCTTCTGAATGTAAACGCTCTAACCATATTAAAGTGAGTTGTACTATTACAGGCTCGCAGCCTGTGTGCGACCACCAATGTGGCTGCTTGTAAAGCAGTCTTGGTAAGGTGGCCCAGCGGCCTTCCAACTATCTGTGGGATACCCCATTACGTATCCTCTTCCTTGGTTACCAGATTGAGCATTGCAGGGTTCAAACGAGGTATAAAAATCTCCAGCCACTATTATTCTAGAGTCCATTTTGTGGATCTCCACTAAATTGTCTACTAAACCTAAAACTAGAGACTCACTATTCGCTGGCATTGAGCAAGCGTACACATTTAGTATGAACAGTACCAGATGTCTGGGAAACCGTATTTAAAAACCCATTACGTTGGGCGAATCTATATTAAGAGGTTCCTATCCACAAGCAATGTTATCATTTACCAAGATCATAAGACAGCCCCCCCCCCCCCATTGTCCGCCCCATTTTCCTAGGTCGTGTTCCCTTCACACTGTAAGTAGTAAACCCGCTAACAAAAACATTAGTAACAGCCCAGGTTTCTTGGAACAGACAAACATCATACTTCCCTAAAAGGGAGATCCAATTCTCACCAATCAGCTTTACGTTCACCCCGGCCACATTCCAAGAAATTAAATGAAGATCTGTCTTACAGGTAGCCTTCATTCCAAAGGGAAGATCCTCTTGTTCTACATCAGCATGTGGGCAAGATGCCCCTTTTAAGAGAACATCGAAAGTCTGCCCATCTGATTAGGCACTAGGCAAAAGAATGCTTCCACTGACAGACTGTTGCCCCAGTTGACATAGTCAGTCCAGCTGATCTAACGAGATGAGAGGATACAATCGATTATGAGTGGGAATAACAAAGATAGTATGATAACGAGATGAGAGGATAAAATCGATTATGAGTGGGAATAACAAAGATAGTATGATGATTGACCCGCGACTTGTTTGTTATTTCTTTTGGTGTTCAAAAACATTCCAGGCCAATCATTTTATAAATCGGAAGTAGATTAGTGGCCTAACATAAGGAAGTCAAGAGAGTTTGACCAGTTTATGGTTTCCATACTCTACTGTAATCACAACCGGGTGATTAATGTAACTTCTTTCATCACTTGGCTGCAGCTTTTTTCCTAATAATAAGATGTCACTCAAAGTGGCACCGTAAAGCATTGGGATCTCACATATAAGCATATTCCCAACTAGGCAGTGTCACACTTTGAAAACTTGGCAGCTATGATCATGCCAGACCAAAAATGAGGTGGGAATTCACATTTGTCATCCCCCACCTTTCCTGACACCTTACTGCACCACTGGCGAAGTCACTGATCTGCGATAAACTGGGAAACACTCACATACCCACTTCCATAAGCTGGCAGAATGCCTCCTCGGTTTGATCACACAAATATATCACCAATAGCCAATGTCTCATGTGCAAACCAAGCCCCTCAGGAGTCACTTGCTCTACCTCAGGAAAAGGATATGGGTTAAGTAAAAGCCGTGCCCTTCTATATGTCTCGCTAATTTGTGCTCCACACGTGACCATCGAAGTGAATCACATTTAGCATCACAAATACAGGCTTATGTTTAAATCTTTACAGTCCGCATTGGAAGCAGACAATAGTTTTCTCAGCTGTTTATTCACTCTATTACATCAGTACAATCATCCAAGATTTCAGCACATCAATGTTCACATCTTCCATCACGAAACGCACTCTGAATTCTACCAGTTTGACCCCTATCTACCACCCACCCGCTCCATTGGCACCAGATTCTTGAATTCTACTAAGTCATAGATAACCCTTAGTACAATAATAAAATTTGCGGTTTTGTTCACAGAAAAGATTTAAACACAAACATAATAAAAAAAAACAAAGGAAATGCAATTACAATTATAACTACCCCGTACACACATTTTCAAACCATTCACTTACTTCGAAAAAAATATGTCCTCACAATCAAATGAGCAGTGCAATCACATTAATCGGTATGGCTCCTTCTTATGAATAATTACCATAATTGCTACAAGAAGACGAATAGTCTTGTACAAATAGCTTCAGTTAAATAAACCTGGTGGTACTCTAAATACGTATTTGGCGAACTTACAAAGAAATAGTCATTTTTTGAACTAACAGTGTATTACTTTATAAGTAAACATTAGTACTCAGTCTTTTAACCCCTTCGCTGCCAGGCCTTTTCCCCCTTCTGTGCCAGGCCTTTTTTGGGCAATTTGGGGCAGTTTGCGCTTAGGCCCTCATAACCTTTTGTCCACATAAGCTAGCCAAGCCAAATTTGCGTCCTTTTTTCCCAACATCCTAGGGATTCTAGAGGTACCCAGACTTTGTGGGTTCCCATGAAGGAGGCCAAGAAATTAGCCAAAATACAGTGAAAATTTCGTTTTTTTTCAAAACAATGGGAAAAAGGGGCTGCAGAAGAAGGCTTGTGTTTTTTTCCCTGAAAATGGCATCAACAATGGGTTTGCGGTGGTAAAATCACCAGCTTCCCAGCTTTCAGGAACAGGCAGACTTGAATCAGAAAACCCAATTTTTCAACACAATTGTGGCATTTTACTGGGACATACCCCATTTTTCTGATTTTTTGTGCTTTCAGCCTCCTTACAGTCAGTGACAGAAATGGGTGTGAAACCAATGCTGGATCCCAGTAACCTAAACATTTCTGAAAAGTAGACAAAATTCTGAATTCAGCAAGGGGTAATTTGTGTAGATCCTACAAGGGTTTCCTACAGAAAATAACACCTGAAAAAAAAAAATTTGAAATTGAGGTAAAAAAACAGCAATTTTTCTTTACATTTTACTCTGTAACTTTTTCCTGCAATGTCAGATTTTTGAAAGCAATATACCGTTACGTCTGCTGTACTCTTCTGGTTGAGGGGATATACAGGGCTTGTAGGTTCATCAAGAACCCTAGGTACCCAGAGCCAATAAATGAGCTGCACCCTGCAGTGGGTTTCATTCTATACCAGGTATACATCAATTCATTTGCTGAAATATAAAGAGTGAAAAATAGCTATCAAGAAAACCTTTGTATTTCCAAAATGGGCACAAGATAAGGTGTTGAGGAGCAGTGGTTATTTGCACATCTCTGAATTCCGGGGTGCCCATACTAGCATGTGAATTACAGGGCATTTCTCAAATAGACGTCTTTTTTACACACTCTCTTATATTTGGAAGGAAACAATGTAGAGAAATACAAGGGGCAATAACACTTGTTTTGCTATTCTATGTTCCTCCAAGTCTCCCGATAAAAATGATACCTCACTTGTGTGGGTAGGCCTAGCGCCCGCGACAGGAAATGCCCCAAAACACAACGTGGAGACATCATATTGTTTGACAAAAACAGGTGTTTTTTGCAAAGTGCCTACCTGTAGATTTTGGCCTCTAGCTCACCCGGCACCTAAGGAAACCTACCAAACCTGTGCATTTTTTAAAACTAGAGACCTAGGGGAATCCAAGATGGGGTGACTTGTGGGGCTCTGACCAGGTTCTGCTACCCAGAATCCTATGCAAACCTCAAAATTTGGCTACAAAAACACATATTCCTCACATTTCGGTGACAGAAAGTTCTGGAATCTGAGGAGCCACAAATTTCCTCCCATCCAGCGTTCCCCCAAGTCTCCCGATAAAAATGATACCTCACTTGTGTGGGTAGGCCTAGCGCCCACAACAGGAAATGCCCCAAAACACAACGTGGACACATCCCATTTTTTGACAGAAAACAGAGGTGTTTTTTGCAAAGTGCCTACCTGTAGATTTTGGCCTCTAGCTCAGCCGGCACCTAGGGAAACCTACCAAACCTGTGCATTTTTGAAAACTAGAGACCTATGGGAATCCCAGATGGGGTGACTTGTGGGGCTCTGACCAGGTTCTGTTCTGGAATCTGAGGAGCCACAAATTTCCTCCCATCCAGCGTTTCCCCAAGTCTCCCGATAAAAATGATACCTCACTTGTGTGGGTAGGCCTAGCGCCCGCAACAGGAAATGCCCCAAAACACAACGTGGACACATCCCATTTTTTGATAGAAAACAGAAGTGTTTTTTGCAAAGTGCCTACCTGTAGATTTTGGCCTCTAGCTCAGCCGGCACCTAGGGAAACCTACCAAACCTGTGCATTTTTGAAAACTAGAGACCTATGGGAATCCAAAATGGGGTGACTTGTGGGGCTCTGACCAGGTTCTGTTACCCAGAATCCTTTGCAAACCTCAAAATTTGGCTATAAAAACACGTTTTCCTCACATTTCGGTGACAGAAAGTTCTGGAATCTGAAAGGAGCCACAGATTTCCTTCCACCCAGCGTTCCCCCAAGTCTCCCGATATAAATGATACCTCACTTGTGTGGGTAGGCCTAGCGCCCGTGACAAGAAATGCCCCAAAACACAACGTGGACAGATCAGATTTTTTTAAAGAAAACAGAGGTGTTTTTTACAAAGTGCCTACCTGTGGATTATGCCTCTAGCTCATCCGGCCCCGGGGTGGGCAGAAATGGCCCAAAATAAATAGGCCCCCCCAACCCCACCGGGGAGCGACCTTTGCCTACGGGGTCGCTCCCCCTGCGTGACATTGGCGCAAAAAAGATCCCTGGTGCCTAGTGGTTTCTGTCCCCCTTGGGGGCAGATTGACTTAAAATTGGTCGATCTGCCACCAAGGGGGTCAGAAATGCTCTAA
This sequence comes from Pleurodeles waltl, assembly GCF_031143425.1. NCBI lineage: Eukaryota > Metazoa > Chordata > Amphibia > Caudata > Salamandridae > Pleurodeles > Pleurodeles waltl. The sequence goes on from NC_090444.1 coordinate 894,587,139, forward strand.
ATACAATTTGCCACCCAGGGGAGCGAACCTTGCCTAATGGGTTGCTTCCCATCTCTAAAAAATCAAACAAAAAAAATAATTTGCCCTGGCGCCTAGAGGTTTCTGCCTCGCCTCCCCAGGGGGCAGATTGGCCTAATAACAATAGGCCGATCTGCCCCCGGGGGGGCAGAAATGTCCTAAAATAAATTTGCCCCCCCCCAACTGCCCCCCCCTTCCAGCGCGAAGGAGGAGGCCTCTGTGACAATCAGCGCGCAATGTGCACTGACGTCACAGGCGGGGGTGGGGGGGTTAGGGGTGGAAGGGGAAGGGATTCCCCTTCCATCCACGACCAGGGGGTGTGGGTAAGAGGCCCATGGGGGGAGCGCTAGCGCTCCCCCCGGGTGCAGGGTGAGGTGATCTCGTCCAAGGCACCCGGGAACCGGTGCCTTAGACGAGATCACCTCGTCCAAGGCACAGAATAGGTTAAAGGCTGTCATTCCATCAAAACCCAATATCAATTAATGTCTGTTCCTCTTGCAGAATTCTTCATCGTGTGTGGAAAATCTCATTCCTGGATCAACGTCCATTCACACTTAGGGCCAGATGTAGGACCAGGGGGTGTGGGTAGGGGGCCCATGGGGGGAGCGCTAGCGCTCCCCCTGGTTCCCGGGTGCAGGATGAGGTGATCTCGTCCAAGGCACCCGGGAACCGGTGCCTTGGACGAGATCACCTCGTCCAAGGCACAGAATAGGTTAAAGGCTGTCATTCCATCAAAACCCAATATCAATTAATGTCTGTTCCTCTTGCAGAATTCTTCATCGTGTGTGGAAAATCTCATTCCTGGATCAATGTCCATTCACACTTAGGGCCAGATGTAGGTAGGTGGCAAATTGCGACTTGCAATTTGCGAGTCAGAGCGACTCGCAAATTGCAACTCGCAATTCGCAATGCAGAAATGTGTCTCAGAAACCTTCTGCGACTCGCTATGGGGTCGCAAAGACCCACCTCATAAATATTTATGAGGTGGGTCGCAGTTTGCGACCCCATAGCGAGTCTAGGCACTCACGGGGATGGTGGCCTGCTGGAGACAGCAGACCACCATGTCCGTGACTGCTTTTAAATAAAGCAGTTTTTTTTTTCTCTTTGCAGCCCGTTTTCCCTAAAGGAATGGGGACCCATTCCCGTTTGCAAATGAGTTACCATCCACTTCAAGTGGATGGTAACTGCGAGTTGATTTGCGACCGCTTTCGCAGTCACAAATCAACTCTACATCGCGGTGCGACTCTCAAATAGGAAGGGCACACCCCTTCCTATTTGCGAGTTGGTACCGACTCGCAATATGTGTTTCTGCATCACGTGAGGGCATTTGCGCCTCGCAAACGGCATTTTTTGCCGTTTGCGAGGCGCAAATGCCTTCCTACATCTGGCCCCTACTGTACTCTATTTGAATATTTGTTTATTAAAATTACAAGCATTTCTAAAATGCTCTGTACTGAGCTAGTAGTGGTAGTACAAAATATAATGTAAAGAAAATAGTGGAGTCATAAACAGTACAATATATAGAAAAAAACATTGTTTAAACATTTTTCAATGTACAATCAGCCTCCTATGAATCTGTTGGATCTAGTTTCATATCTTTGTAGCGATCACCCCGCTCTGGGTCTGGTGCTAAAGTGTCCTTAAGCAGGTCCACAGTCAGGGCTCAATTTGTACACATGATTGATTGGTGGAGAGCACCAGTATTCATGTTTTTGTGGTCTCCCGACAAACAGTGCAGAAAGCATTGTAACCAATTACTTGACACATACTCAGAATGGTCCTTGGATCTGCCCTTTGTTCATTGCTGCATTGTTTTCTTTGTCTCTTTTTGATTCCCCACTCTTGTTTTGATGGCTTCCCTCACTGTTTGTAACTCTTCCTTTTTAAGTGGTTGAATAAATTTGGTTTGTGGTTTGTTGATTTTCATTCCCATTAAGCCAGATGAGTTTGAGGCTGTAAACAATTTGGTTAAATGTCGCTCAAACCCATGATCGCGCTCACCCACATGCCATTAATAAAGGCGCCTCTATTATCTAGTTACAATAGATGTTCTCAGTCTTTACACTTCCGCTGTGTTGGTTTTTCTATCTTAGAAACAGTCTGTGGTTAGACCATTACTGAAAAAAACTTACTTGGACCCGGCTTTCCATGAAAACTATTGTCCTATATCTCTTCTTCCTCTCCTTAATAGGATTTTATAGAAACATATCAGCCGCCAACTCTTGGGTTATCTTAAAGTTAACAACTTACTGCATTCCTCTCAGTCAAATTTCCGTCCCTACCTGTTTTGCTTTCCTTATCTTATGACCGTGCTGACAAAACTTCTCTGGAACGCACTTCTTAGTTTAAAGAAGACATTTATTATTATTACTTCACCACGAGGTTCCTGAAAGACGAGATTAGTAGGTTGGAAGCACACGTTTAAAAGTAGTTGCAGCAATGAAAGCAAAATATATCAAAGTAGTTCTCAATTGCAATGTACACAGCAAAAACATGTGACTATATTATAGCATAACTTCAAAGCAAAGAATAAAAGTCAAAATTGCATCACCATAGGGCCTATCACTGCTTGTCATCTTTCTCCTATCTTCAAGTTGATGACTCCTGTACAACTGCGAGAAAGAGACTTTCCACCCAAATGGGAGCCATGCAGCTGATGTCCACTCCTGACTCAAGTCCTGGAGAATCTCCCCTTGCTGCTGCCCAGGGCCACTGTTAAAAGCAAAAATGCTGGCTCAGTGTGGGAACCGAACAAGTCTGGAGAGTGGCCAAGTCTCCAAACTTCACTCGTTCCCAGGCTGGATTGAGAGGTAAACACAAAATCTACGCTCTCTTATCAGCTAGGGTTTGGTGTGAATTCAATACGAAAAACACAGCTTGGTCTACCATGTGGAAAAACACAGCTCATCTGCAGTGTCTCAACTGCAATGTCTAACTCCACGTTAAAGCCAATAGGCAGCTATCCTAAATACCAAATGTAATGTCTAATGCCATGTTAAAGCCAAAAGGCAGCTAAACTGAATACAGAATGTAATGTCTAATGCCATGTTAAAGCCAATAGGCAGCTAACCTAAATACCAAATGTAATTTCTAATGCCACGTTAAAGCCAATAGGCAGCTAAACTGAATACAGAATGTAATGTCTAATGCCACGTTAAAGCCAATAGGCAGCTAAACAGAATACAAATGTAATGTGCTACTGGTGAACATTGAGCAACTAATATGCGCAGTGGTGAAACACAAAGTCATTGGTCAAACACAATTAATGGCATAACATCTCCACCCTATTACCAAAGACTTTCGTTTACATACCTCTTATTTCAAACAAAAACAACAACAACAAAAACATTATAGGCAAATCAGATTTGAATGATAAAAGCAATCACTGTAAAGCAATGGAAGTGGATTAACATATTGATCTCATAACCTTTCAAATCAGATACATCTACAATGAAAAGACTGAAACTTATATACTCTGATTGGGATAATAACTGATTAAACAGTGTCTCTAAAATAGCAAGTTGATGTAGCATGAGTTCTACTCATGTAAAGGTACACGGTCCACCTGAAAGGTTTGCTGGAATGTTAGTGAAAGTCAGGGTTCCACACGAAAAAACACAGACAGTTAACTGGCAATGTCGCTTAGTTCCAGTGGAAGAATGTAATCAAACAAGTTGACAGACTTTATATTGATCCTATGTAGAACTTGAACTGAAGGTGCCAGTTGCGCAAAATGGATCCATGGGGTTTGTACTTTAATCAATCAGGTTCAGGTTGGGGGGGCGGTCCCTCCACCGACCCCACAAGCTCACACCCGAAGGGAGACCACACAGCACACTCATGGTCAGTGGCGAGTCCTGGTAGGATCTGCAAAAGAAAAAAGTATGACTTTTCTTGCAAATAACATTTGTCATCTGAAATGTGCCCTTCTTCTTCCTTTCCTTGTTTTATGATCAACAGAACATTGTTGCGACCCTTTGCTATAATTTCTGCAGGTTCTGGAGGGTCATTTGGGGATTCAACCCACACCTCAACACTGAGGTTTTTATCTGCTGCACCACAGCTTCCCTTTCCTTGCACTGTCAGAAGGGCTGGGGCAGACTCCTCCTTTACCAAACCTCCATTCACTGCACTTATGACAAGTTGGGCAATTCTGTCTCCAATCTGTATGAATGAATCAGATTCTCTTCTAGTTATCAGAATCATTTTGATTTCGACTTGGTAATCCCCCTAAAACCTGATCAATTTGCCATATCTGTCCTGGTAATCTTCCTCTCACCAACTGATATTTGACTGTTTGTGGGACAGATTTCTGTTGTGTGTGCTGACAAATAGGACATTGCAAAATCACAGTTTTGATCAAATCTAGGGGAATGTGAATCTCTAATCTCTGCCCACCTGTAAGTGGCTTTTTCTCCCAGATGTCCACATTTCTGGTGCACCCACTTAGCCATCCCCACCAAGGCAGAATTCTGGGTGGACACTATTGTCCCTGAATGTTTCTCTTTAACATCTGCAAGGGAATTGAACCAGTTATGTGCAAGCCATGTGGAAAACCAAACGGTTAAACCATTGGCAGTGAGCCAAGAATCAGTGTAAAAATGACATGTCTCAAGCAGCTCTTGCTTTAAAGTCTGACACACATTGTACAACTCTGCATATTGGTTACCTTTTCCTTCTCCTGTGGTAGACAACAACTTTTCAATAACTGAATTGTATGACACTGCTTTCCATTGTCTTTTAGTACTCATGCATTTCAATGAATCATTAGTCAAACAAACACGCTTTTTATCCTCAGGGGACAAGAATTCAAATGGTGCACTCAATTTCACTAGTGATTCTTTTACCTGTGGTCCCTTCTGCTCCCTCTCCTCATCCTGTACAGGGGCTTGTGACACCTGTTCATGTAGGGCTGCAGTGACTCGAGCCCTGTTTTGCATGTACCAGATCCAGTGTATGATACTAGCCTCTTGTGCCTGTCCTATACTGTGAGATGTAGGTGAACTCATCACCGACTGCATGATTGGCAGTTCAGGTTTCAGAATTACATTATCATTTAATGTAATTTGCTCAGTATCCACTAGAGCCCAATAACAAGTCAAAAGCTGTTTTTCAAAAGGAGTACAGCGCTCCACAAAGTCAGATAGTTTTCTAATCCAAGGTTCCAGGGGCACTCTTGTCCTCCCCTGTCTGTGCCACATACTCAAGGTGGCAAATTGTTCCTGGTTTACATGTAAATCAATGTTTCCCTCTTGCACTGCGCACAAATCTAAAGTCTGTTGATTCAGATGAGGGCTATACTGATTCCAAAAATCAAACAAGCTTGTGAAATTAGGTGTCTCTTGCTTAGTACAAATAGTAAGAAACTGTAAAATCTTTTGTTTTACCTGTGCCAACATCTGTCTATTTTCTGGATTCCACTGAATTCCCAGAAACTGCACATTTTGAGAAAGTACTGCTGCCTTGTCTGAATTAATTTTAAACATCGTACTTTGCAAAAGCGGTCTGAATATAACATTCTCAACGTTGTGCTCAGTGTAATCTTTTAAGGAATGCACTTCAACTGCCAACAACCATGGGCTGCTCTGCACACAGTGATCTACGTTCTGTTCAAGAGGCTCACACTGGCCCCCACCTTTTTTAACCTCCTTATTACTAGAATGGGAAAAGCCAGATTCTTCTAAAACAGCTTCATTATCTTGCAATAATATGTTCTGGCTAATTTGCTCACGTAAATTCTTATTTTCATGTTCTAACTGCCTTCATCTCGCTTGCATTTTTCTGTAAGCAGACAAAAGTATCCAAACCCTTCTGTCAAGAATAAAAGGGACATCATTTCTTTCCAAAGGCACATTTTCTAAATATGAAAACACTTTTGCTTTATTAAAGCACTCATCCCAAGACTCACAAAGTCCTGATAAACAAGAAAACATGTTTCTCACAGCACCATAAGGCAGTTTAACTTCACATGCAATTTCAAACATGGTCTGCCGTGCTTCTTTAATTCTCTAAACAACAAAAACAATTACACTTTTAAACAGTGCACTTCCAAGCCCCAATTCGACTCCCAGACTGTCGACTAACGCCAAAATGTTTTGCTTTCCTTATCTTATCTTATGACTGAGCTGACAAAACATCTCTGGAATGCATTTCTTAGTTTAAAGAAGACATTTATTATTATTACTTCACCTCGACGTTGCTGAAAGACGAGATTAGTAGGTTGGAAGCACATGTTTAAAAGTAGTCGCAGCAATGAAAGCTAAATATATCAAAGTACTTCTCAATTACAATGTACACAGCAAATGCATGTGATTATATTATAGCATAACTTCAAAGCAAAGAATTAAAGTCAAAATTGCATTACCGTAGGGCCTATCACTGCTTGTCATCTTTCTCCTATCTTCAAGTTGATGACTCCTGTTCAACTGCGAGAAAGAGACTTTCCACCCAAACGGGAGCCAGGCAGCTGACGTCCGCTCCTGACTCAAGTCCTGGAGAATCTCCCCTTGCTGCTGCCCAGGGCCACCGTTAAAAGCAATAATGGTGGCTCAGTGTGGGAACCGAACAAGTCTGGAGAGTGGCCAAGTCTCCAAACTTCACTCGTTCCCAGGCTGGATTGAGAGGTAAACACAAAATCTATGCTCTCTTATCAGCTAGGGTTTGGTGTGAATTCAATACAAAAAACACAGCTTGGTCTACCATATGGAAAAACACAGCTCATCTGCAATGTCTCAACTGCAATGTCTAACTCCACGTTAAAGCCAATAGGCAGCTAACCTAAATACCAAATGTAATGTCTAATGCCATGTTAAAGCCAATAGGCAGCTAACCTAAATACCAAATGTAATGTCTACTGCCACGTTAAAGCCAATAGGCAGCTAAACTGAATACAGAATGTAATGTCTAATGCCACGTTTAAGCCAATATGCAGCTAAACTGAATACAACATGTAATGTGCTACTGGTGAACACTGAGCAACTAATATGCGCAGTGGTGAAACACAAAGTCATTGGTCAAACACAATTAATGGCATAACACTACCACAGCACAGTGTTTGCAGTCTCTGAAGAACTTAGATGGACCCTGGACCAAGGCGAGTCTGCAGCTATCATCTTACTCGACTTGAGCACCAACTTTGGTACTGTGACCAATAACATTTTCTATGCAGGGTCTGTGACTGAGCTCAACAGCAGGGCCTTAGAATGGTTTGGATCTTTCTTAAAAGATTGTTGTTTCAAAGATCACGATGAAACATACTATTTGACCCCCTTACCATTGGCTTGCGGGGCCCATCAGGGCTCTTCCTTGAGTCCTACTCTTTAATATCTACATCTATGTCTGCCGTTTAGCTGGCATCATGGAATCTTTTGGTCTTATCCGGATTTCTTACACAATTGCGAGCTTGTTATCTCTCTTTCTCCATATAAGAGCAACAATTTTGAACACTCAAGGAGCTGTCTTGCTTCTGTGACTGGCTGAATGGTTGACAGCTACCTTACGTTGAAAAGAGGTGAGACATAAGCGATGGTGGTGGGCAGCAATCCACAATTCCTGGCCTCAGCCTGGTGGCCAGATGCTCTCTGCCTAGGTGCCATCTCAAAACCAATAGTAAGGAATCTTGGTATCTGGTTGGATAATAAATTAACTTTCGAACAGCATATCGGGAAGCTGTTTGCCTGTTGCTTCGGTCTTCTTAAGAGAACTATGAAGGTACTGTGGACCTTCCCTTCTTGTGCCCAGAAACTCATGGTCCAAGCCATTATTACATTGCGTCAGGACTACGACAATGTTCTATAACTCTGCATCCATGGACCATATTAAAACATCTGCAGATTAATCAAAATGCAGCTGTTGGTTTTCTCCTATGTATACCCAAACACCACAAGATCTCAGTTGGATGTCCATCTTAAAGTGCATTAAATTTAGAGGCCTCTGTTTCTCTTGTGGTGCTTATGTGAACACTGGCACACCCTTTTTCAGGCACATGACTGAGCCGTACACTCCTACGAGTGCCTTGAGGCCTCCAAGGGCAGATATGGTTTGGTACCCAGGACTATTAGTGCTAGACAGGGAGGACGATCCTTTCAGTACTTCACTTCGGAGCTCTGGAATTCCCTCTCTTCTCAGTTGCATCTTTGTCCCAGTGAAACAGGTTTTAGAAAATATTTAAAGACCTGTCTGTTTTAATCTTCTATGATCTGTCTCAGGTACAGTTTGCTGGCAGCGCTGGGAACCCCTTTTTGGGTTAGCCATGCATTTTATAACTATAAACATAAATCTACTGCCTCTTCTAAAGTCTGGAAACAATATTTCTTTCTGTATGTTTCTGTGACATTTGAGCTTAACACTTGATTGGAGTACATGTCCTGCCCAGTGCATGACTCTCGCTCTTACTCTCATCCTTGCTGTCAACCCCCACACACTCAGTGGTCATATCACTGTCTGTGTCCTCCCTCTGCCAACACAAGCACTGCTGCCTCGTACCCCACTTCTTTCCCAGTCTGTCTCTGATCCCCACTGTTTGCTTATAGAAGGGCGGCCAAAGTGCTGAAGCCAGTAATGGTACACAGGTATTTCGGAATGTTATTTTGTATGCTTCAGATGGTTGCCCTGGTTCATTTAGATGCAGCATGAGAGCAAATTCGGCATGGTATAACAATGTTATTTTGTATTCTCGTTGTTACACCATTTCACAACAGTGATTAGTTGTGTATAAATGCAACATGATAGTCATCTTGGAACGATACAAAATAACATTTGAAGATAGCACTACACCGATAATTCATGTGCCACAACAAGTATTGACAAAGGCAATGCTAGTGGCAAACATCACTTAATTTGTAAACATGAATAAATAAATAAATAAATGAAAGCTGGGGCCTAAAGCTTTTCTTAGGATCCCTCTTTCCATGCTCCCGAATGCCTGGAATGCTGAATATCGGGGCTACTTAGTTTTTATTCCACCTCATATGTCTTACTTCCACCACCCTACATTTCCTTTCTCTTCATCTCACTCTTGGAGGTTCTTTTTCTTCCATGCTTCCTCCTTTTGTCACTGTTTCCTAACTTTCTCTAAAGTTAACCCTTTTCGGCCATTCTCTTTATCTCGATCTTGATCTGAGTCAAAGTCTGATGATGTCAAATAAGCCCTAAACAAGCACTGACAAAGGCAGTCGATCTGGCTTTGCCAGCAGGGCTTAATTTGAGCTGGTGGTTTCCGGTGCTTGGCACCAGGACTTTATTCTCAGCACCGGCTCTAATGGCAGTTTGTGCTGTTGTCTAATGTTAAGATGAGCACAAGGGTTATTTAATCTTTCAGCATACAAACAAAATGATACATTACCTACTGCCGACACCATTTATATACCTTTGAATAGCAGGAACAGTCTGAATTGTCACACCTTGTTAAGACTCTCCCCACCAGTCATGCCATGTGTAGCACCAGTTCTTATTCACCCATTGATAAACAGTAGAGAGCCCCCTCCCCGTGATAGTGGCATAATGCTGTAATGTTCATTGATTATACTTAATCCCTAGTGGTAGTGGTAGGATTTAATGTGTATGCTTAATCCTGTACATATTCTCTGGTGGTAGTGATAGGACTTCATGTGTTAGTAGACTCTGTAGAGATCCATTACACAAAAATAGTCAAACACTACATACACATTTACTATGCACCAAACACTTGTAATTGCTCTTTTCCTATCAAGCGCAATGCGTGCAAACTTCCAACTGCTGCGCGCGGTAGACCAGCTGGTGCCTACTCACCTCTGTGCTCCATACACAAGTCAACCGCTGCTACACGTGCCAGTGCACACCTGCTACTCACAGTGGGTATAAAACATTCCTGCAATAGCAGTCAGTGGTTAGCCTCATTTGCTGAAGCAATCACTTATCTGTGTCCAGCGATTCCTTCTTCCAACTTGGCCTCTGCTGCGAATACGATTTCCTGGTTCCAGTGCTTCTGGTGCACCATATAAGAAAAAATGCAAACATTGAGAAAGGACTGAACGAGTTCAGGTATTGGACTATTTGGATTTTTTTTTAAACATTCTGGCAACAAAGAATGCTTTCAAATAATTAATTAGCGTTCTTTGAGTGTTCTAGGACATAACTTCAGGCTTAAAGCCCAGACGAACGGACATTGAGCTCTTCTTATGATAACGATATGAATGAACGTATTTCATTGCTTGTTCTGAAACTCTGAACATTCCTGCCCGTATAATTTATGTTTGAGAGCGATATTCATTGGAAAAGACTGTGTTCTTCACCTGTGAAACAAGTGCATGTTGGCAGCATTTGATAATTGACCAGTCCTGTTGCTTTTTCAACCAGTGTGTAAAGTGAGACATCGATAGAAAGGAGTTTTATAATATGTGATTAAAGTCTAGCAGTCACAATCTATTAAGAGAAAATGGGTTAATCAGCGCTAACTGTGACATGCAAAAAGTATGTAAAGCTGTATGTACAAATGTTATAAAGATGGACCGTGTGGGTTGATGTCTATTAGTGGTAAATTTCATATGTTTCACTCTAACTGATTCAGGGGGTCATTCTGACTTTGGTGGGCGGCGGAGGCCGCCCGCCAAAGTCCCGCCGTCAGAATACCGCTGCGCGGTCAAAAGACCGCCGCGGTAATTCTGAGTTTCCCGCTGGGCTGGCGGGCGACCGCCAGAAGGCCGCCCGCCAGCCCAGCGGGAAACCCCCTTCCATGAGGATGCCGGCTCCGAATGGAGCCGGCGGAGTGGAAGGGGTGCGACGGGTGCAGTTGCACCCGTCGCGATTTTCAGTGTCTGCTTGTCAGACACTGAAAATCTTGGTGGGGCCCCCAGGGGCCCCACGACACCCATTACCGCCAGCCAGGTTCTGGCGGTCAAGACCGCCAGAGCCAGGCTGGCGGTAAGGGGGTCGGAATCCCAGGCAGCGCCGCCATGGAGGATTCCCTAGGGCGGCGGGAAACCGGCGGGACACCGCCGGTTTCCCGTTTCTGACCGCGGCTGTACCGCCGCGGTCAGAATGCCCAAGGATGCACCGCCAGCCTGTTGGCGGTGCATCCGCGGTCCCCGGCCCTGGCGGTTTTTACCGCCAGGGTCGGAATGACCCCCTCGATGTGCTATAGGGCAATAAAGCACAAGCAGTGCCATGAGCTAAGCAGACGCAGGGACAATCCAGTAATCAGCCAGTCACCCAGTATGAGCAAGACTCCAGTAAACCTGAGACGCAGCCAACATCTTGAAGCAGCCGGTATTCTCTCTCATTACCAACCCGCCTCTCCTTGGGGTCTGATGTGGGGGCAGATAGTATACTCGGGCACTGCTACCCACAGCATACCTCAGAGGGAGTTGGGAAGTTGTCGACGCTCCAGAGGAACCACCTGGAATTCTGGTGAGTGGCTCGCAACACACCTGTTAAAGTGTGGTAATTAGTAGTTGTGTTGGTACTATCATTGAGAGCACTGGCATTAGCGGGTGGGGAAAGATGCAGTGCCCCCTTGATAAAGGTCCTGGCACTTGTTTCTTTTTTTTTTTTTTTACAAATTAAGCACTAGTTACACAGAATCTCAGGCTCATAGGTGGGAATCTGATTTCAAAGCCCAAATACTTAGATGGGCCCTGGTTAGTTCATACGCATCTTTGATTACCCCCACCGTAACTTGGTTACCCAAATGTAATCCAGTGTAATCTCAAATAAATCCTACCTAAACCCCCATAAGAAAACATGGAGAAGAGTCCTCGTGCATCCACTCCCATGGGATCTTGAGGGTACCCAGCTGATAGGATGTCTTTACTTTGACCCCTAGTCCAACACCGTTATTTAGGCTCCTCAGATATTCATCATGAAAGCTTCTCAAGAATAAAATTAGCCAAATTTTCCAGTCTCTCGTCAGCACTCAGCTTTCCCACCTGCACATTTGTTTGTACTGAATATTTTCCATTTCTCTTTGGGACCTTTCCTTTTTCCTTTGGCCATTGGACAGCTCCATCACAATTGTTATCAATATATGGTAAAGTAATCTATTTAAAACAAATAAAAAGTTAATAAAGACTCTGTTAAGGCATATTTTTAATATAATATATTCATTTATTTACTTATAAAGTAATTAATATCAACTTATTTTAAGTTTAAAATATTATTAACTATTTTAATACATTAACTATTTAACTAGTTTTTAACATCTTAAATATAGCTAACCTGTTATTCGTATATTACAGAGTGGTGGTACCCATTCTGTAGTTATAGTTAGGATTCCCAGACATAGGGATTCCTCAGATTTTTGGTTGCTAATACCTTTGTGCCTGTTTAAACAATCTCAACAAAACTTTGCAGAGATATTCCTTTCTCTACATTGACAGAGGATGCATTGTTTTGTGAAGATTCGTCAAAGGAATACAAAGAAAAAAGGGGGGTCCCAAAATACGTTTTAGCAATAATGCATTTTACTTAGACTATGTAGCGTGAAAATGGCTGAATGGATTTAAAAGAAATTAGGCAGGAATATAGATTATGGTGTGTAGATGATCCTTTTGTGTAGTACAGGCAAGTAGGGTAAGCATTTTTCACTTATAAGACATTTTAACTTAGTGACATCTTTAATCACATTAATTTTACAGAATTTCGCTCAAGTGCTGCTGTACCTAGCAATGATAAGGTATGTGATTGGCTAATGACTGCCTTCACAAAAGCTAAAGACAACCATGTTGTTTTAAGGCCACTTTCCTAGTGTTCTCAGTTAGGGGCTTAAATGTATGTATTAAGTTTTATACTTTTCTCCTACCTATTACCATCTAATTAAAGTGGTAATAGATAGGGAAATATTATATTATATAGTTCTTATCTATTTTAAACAATGCCATGGAGTACCGCTGTACTTAAAACAAAATTAAAAAGAATACATGTAAAACACTTAAAACAATACATGTAATACACTATATTTCATGAATATAGTCCAGTACATTTTTTTTTTTTTTTTTTTTTACATATTTAGGGCCTGATTACGACTTTGGCAGAGTGGATTACTCTGTCCCAAAAGTGGCCATTTTACAAGTTCCAAAGTATATGATGGAACTTGGAATACGGTGGACGGGATATCCGTAACATTTGGGACCCAGTAATCCCCTCTGCCAAGGTCATAATCAGGCCCTTAATTCTTTCCCAAAAAGTGTAGGGAATACTGCAGAAATACCCAAAATTACTGCCCGACTTAAATAAACAATAAATAAATGGTACATTTAAAAAAAAGAAATTGTACTTCCTAAGTACCAGGGAAGTACTCCGTAACGCTTTTAAAAAATATATAGAAAAATATAAATTAATTTCCATACATTCTGAAAACTTTAACAAAGCGATGATAGATAGGGAATAATAAAAAAAGCTACTTAACCATAAATATTGCCCTAATCCAGAACACAGGTAAAATGAATTTAAAAATATGCCTGCCTTTTAATTTTGTAAACATTAGCCAATTATATACTGCCTTGTATACAACAAAGTTACTGTGGTATATCGTGGCACAATATATGATTAAGGGCAAGATGTATTATTGTTTTGTGTTAACTGGGTATAACGCAGGATCTCACATGGTTAACGCAGCACTAAAGTCACATTGACAAAGCAACACAAGGCCATCATGCTCGGCCCTGCCACTAGCCAGATATCTGAACTGCCTTCCACCTCTTTTGGAACTAGTGGCCAGTAGGCCCCGCCTCAGGACCAACAGGCCACCAGCACCCCTCCCCGCAACACAGCACTAAACGCTGTCTTGCGTTAACCTGCACACCATGTTGTACATTCTGACAAATTTAATCGGCATTCGTACATGCCATTCCACTCCATTGTATGCTACTCCACGCTACATTATTCCACTGTACACCACCCCACTATATGCCACGACACTATACAACACTCCCCGCTATTCCACTATTCGCAAGTACTCCATATGCCATTCCACTGTATGCTGTTCCACCATACCCCACTCCACTCTACGCCACTCCAATGTACACTATTCCACTTTATGCCACTTCAGTCTCCAGTTCTACACTCTACGCCACTCCTCTGTATGCCAGTCCACTGTATGCACTCCATTGTATGCCAGTCCACTGTACACTATTATAGTGCACGCCAATCAACTCTATGCTATTCCACTATATGCAGCTCCACTCTTTGCCACTCGGCCCAGACCTATTTCACTCTACCCACTTGATTGTATGTCACTCAAGTGTACACCACTCCACTGTAAGCCACTCCACTCTGTTCTTCCACTCTATGCAACTCCACTGCACACCTCTCCACTCTGCGCTATTCCACCGTATGCCAGTCCACTCTATGCCACTCCGCTCTACGCTGTTCCACTGTATGCCTCTCCACTGTACACTAGTGCACTCTGTGACACTCCACAGTATGCCATTCCATTCTACTACACTCCACTGTACACCACTCTAATGTAGGCCACTCCAAAATATGCCACTGCACTGCCACTTCACTGTATGCTACTCCATCCATGCTATTCCACGCTGCGTCATTCCACTGTCTGCCATACCACTCTACACTATTCCAGAGTATGCCACTATACTTTACGCTACTCCACTCTATGCTATTCCATTGTATGTCTCTCCACTGTGCCCTACTCCTTCTATGACACTCCACTGTATGCCACTCCACTGTACCCCACTCCACTGTACGTAAATGCACTCTATGCCACTCTACTATATGCTGTTTCACTCTTCCACACTTCCCTGTCCATCAGTCCAGTGTACGCCACTTCAATGTACACCACTCCACTCTACGTTATTACAATGTACAAGACTCCATTGTGCAACACTACACTACACTACTCCATTCCACTGTATGCAACTCCACTGTATGTCACAACACTCTACGCTATTCCAGAGTATGCCACTCGACTCTATGCCACTCCACGGTACACTACTCCACTCTGCGCTAATCTACTCTAAGCTATTCCTCTGTATGCAACTCCACTCTATGGTAGTTCACTCTACCCCAGTCTACTTTATGCTACTCCAGTGTATGCCACTGCACTCTACACCACTCCACTGTATGTTACCCTAAGCCACTGCACTGTATGCTACTCTACTCTGTGCTATTCCACTCTATGCCACTGCGCCATATGCCACTCCAATCTATACTATTCCAGTGTATACAACTCCTCTGTACACTATTACAGTGTACCCTACTCCACTGTATGGAAGTGGAATAGTGTATGGCACTCCACTGTACGCTAGTCCACTGTAGCCCACTCCACTGTATGCTATTCCACCCTACCCTTTTCCTCTGTACACAACTCCAGTCTAGGACACTACACTGTACACCATACCACTGTACGCTACTCCACTCTATGTTACTCCACTGTACGCCAATCAAGTCTACGAAATTCCGCAATATGACATTCCACTCTAAGGCACTCCACTATATGCTTGTCCACTATATGCAACTGGACTATTTGGTTTTCGAATCTAAGCCACTTCACTGTACCCTATTCCATTGGATGCCACTCCTCTCTACACTATTCCACTGTATGTCATTCCACCCTACACCTTGCAACTGTATTCCACCTCACTATACACAATTCTACTGTATGCCACTGCACTGTACCCCACTGCACTCAAAAACACTCCACTGTATGTCACAACACTCTACACAGAAAACCTCCAAGGGGAGAGGCATGCAGTCCCCTTCTCTGAGCCTTATTAGGCTGTTGGGGATCCCATCCATTGGGGTTAAACCTATAAAAAAGGGGAAGGGGTCTGTGTGGCACCCTCCCTGAACCTTCATAGGCCCTGGAGACCCCATTCCTTAGGGCTGTTTTTTGTTTAAAAGGTGGGGGGGGGTGCACAAGGGGCTTCCTGAGCCTTATCAGGCCCTGTGGACCCAATCCCTGGGTCAAAGCCAGTTAAAAAGGGCCCCAGGGACCCCATACCCTAGGGGCCAAATTTAATAAAAATGAGAACAGGGCATGTGTCCTTATTTGGCCCCAGAGATTCTATTCTCTTGTCTGTTGAATTAATAAAGGGAGGGTGCGTGCTGCCCCACTCTCTGATCCTCCAAGCCACTTTGACCCTTATTAGGTACAGGGGACCCCATCCCCCTGGCTGTGTGTGATTTCATTAAAAAGGAGGGGAGCTGCCTTGCCCCACCACATCCCCTGGGACCATCTATTTCTTTTTTGTTTTAAGTGGGAGGGGGAGTTCTTGTCACCCCCTCCCCTCGAGCCTCATTAGACCCTCGCAACCCCATCCCTCTGGGCCATTTTAATTTTAAAGGGAGTGAGGCCACGTGGCCCACCTCCCCTAGCGTATTATGGCCCTAGGGACCCCATCCACCCAGCCCTACCTTTATTATAGGTGGGTGCCCACCCATGATGTTCACGTTGGGGGCTGCTGGGGTGCCCCTGGGCCCTTGTGGCACCAACCGGATCCCCACATGGTGCAGGAACAGGTAGTGCTCCCGCTCGGAGGGACCCCTTATTTATGCTGCTCCCTCCGGGAAGGACCAATAACTTGTTCTGTTTCCCTTCCTGCATCATTGCTGGCAGGGAAACAAAATACAAGTCTTCTCCCAGCTGGCGGGATCATTTTTAAAGCTCTTACTCGCTGGGAGCGGAGTTTGTGTTTGCTCCCATTTGGTGGGAGATTAAAAAATGCTCCCGGCAGATGGAAGCAAACATGTTTTCTTGTCCATGCCAGTAAGGGCACAGAAAGCACTATGTCCCAGGAAGGGCTCCCTGGTAAGCAGCAAGTGAGCTGGCCCCAAGGTATGGGGTGCCAGGGACCAATAAAGGCTCAGTGGGAGGTGCTGCATAGCCCCCTCCCTTTTTTTAAAGTCACCTCCCTGGGGGATTGGGTCATCAGGTTTTTTTTTAAAGGGTCGGGAGTGGAGCTGCGTGGCCCCACGCTCCTTAAGAAATACGTTGGGCCCAGTAATTAGGGTCACCACGGCCGACTACGGCTCAGTGAGGGGGTCACGTTCCCTGTCTTCATCATAATATTTAAAATAGTCCCCAGGGGATGTGGTCCACAGGAAGAAAAATGGCTTGTGGAGGGGGCTGTATGTCCCTCTCTCCATAATTAAAGAATGCAGCCCCTGGCTGCCATTTTGAGGTTTGTTTTTCAATCTTGCCGTAGTTCTTCATGATTAAGGCAAAAATTACTATTTTTTTCAAAATTGACCCCAAGGGTGGGGGGAACTTTCTTAGTCCCACGCATGGGGCTGAGGGGCAATGGATATCACTACCCTGCCCCCCTTGTAGCATCTTTTTAAAGTTCGTAGCAGGGGACTAAGTCCCCCCAGTTGTGTAATGGCTACCAGCAAGATTTTCATCTGCTGCTGGCAACCAGAGTACTCACTCCCGAAGCAGTCAGTCTCCCTGGACCAATCAGAACACTCCTGATGTCATCTTGTGGAACCAACAGCCTAGATACACAAATATTTTTAAATATTTATTTTTTAAAACATACTGGATGGTTTTACACCAAGTGACAGAAAGTACAATCTGCGGACCAAGATTTTGCTTCCTGACAATTTGGGGTAATTCCGTTCAGCAGTTTTATGCAGTAGCGCTTGTTAAAGAAGTCCATGGAAAATTGATGTGGATTTTGCGTTTTGAGACTACCCTTTTTCCTTAGCCCCTATTTGATGGATCACCCTGAAACTTTCCTTGCACAAACTATTCATAAAATAGCACTTTTTTAGGAAAGTTTGTGGAGATTCATCAAACAGTGCCAAAGCTATCAGCAACACAATAAATGCATTTTATATATATATATATATATATATATATATAGATATATATATATATATATATATATATCTATATATATATATATATATATATATATATATATATATATATATATATATATAGATATATATATATATTTACATGTTTATATATATATATATATATATATACATACACATATATATATATACAAATTTTTATGTACATACATATATATATATATATATTCACTAAACAAAACAAAGGTTAAACTAACGTTATAGTTAAGTAAATTTCTCAGTGACAACATTAACGTTTCAAACTAAAAAAAACACAGAAATAACTATGATCACACATATGACATTACTTATAACATGTTCTGTAACATCATTTATGACATCACTGATGACATCTCAAATGACACCATTGATGACATCACTGATGGCATGATCTAAGCTTCGTTTTAAATGATGCCTCTCGCAAGACACTTGTCGGAGCCTGATACACAGTCCGCTGCATATACTCCGAGGAGGCTGTACTTCCTGGTTGGCTGTCGTGACTTACACACAAGATCATTTATTTAGAATTAAGTTAATTACAGTGTTTTAGTTTCATTTTCAACAAAATAGAACATTAGACCTATAGTTTCAGGTAGAAAAATGAGTTGTGAACTACTGTTCTATAGAAGACATAAAGGACTATTTATTTACGGTCTTGCGTGACACAGGAGAAACACTCACGAGAAGCCCAGGAGAGAAAGCACACCCTAAGGAAGGATTCTGATTGGTTCATATGGATGTCTTTACTCAGAAAAATAAGATTCCATACTTTTAGCTTATTGGACTTTCCTGTTTGGCTTTGATGAGAAAGATATCTTCATCTGATTCAGAAGACCAGCCAGGAGCTTCTGCACCAGCTAAGCTGCCTCCCTGAGAAGACTGATGCGCATAGTAGGGTGTATACCTAGACTGGCCTGTTGTGTCAGACCTCTTGGATGAGTGGTGTGTGGAGAAACAGTAACCTCTCCACTAAGTCCTCAGTGTCAGATGACAGGTGCCTGTAGTAGGATATGGAAACACACTGGCCTTTCTGCTGCGACATTGCTTTCAGATGATAGGTGTGTGTAGTAGTGAGTAGAGAGGGACTGCCCTTTGCTCTCAGACCTCTCTCTGAGATGACGGTTGAGCGTAGTAGTGAGTGGAGAGGGACTGCCTCATTCCTCTAAGACCTCTCTCTGAGATGACAGATGTATGTAGTAGTGCATGTGGAGGGACTGGCCTGCCCTTGCAGAACTGTCTCTCAGATTATGGGTGTCCATAGTACGGTATGTAGAGAGGGACTGGTCTCTTCACTGAGACCTCTGTCTCAGATGACAGGTGTGTGTGGAGGGACTGGTCTCTACTTTCATACCTTTCTCTCAGATGACGGGCATACATAGTAGTGCGTGGGGAGGGACATCCCTCTCCTGTTAGACCGCTGTCTCAGATGACAGATGTGTGTAGTAGGGTTTGTAGACGGACTAGCTCTCCATTGAAACCGCTCTCAGATAATGGATGTGCAAAGGAGGGTGTGTATAGGGACTGGCCTCTCCTTTCACACCTCTCGCAGATGATAGGCATGCTTAACAGTGCATGGGGCGGACTGCCGTCTCTTGTCAGACCTCTCTCTCAGATGACAGATGTGCATAGTAGGGTGTGGGAAAGAACGTGCCTCTTCTTTCAGACCTCTAACTCAAATGATGAGTGTGGGTAGTAGGGTGCGTGGAGAGAGACTGGCCTCTCCGCTGAGACCTCTCTTTCACGTGACAGGTGTGTGCAGTAGGATGTATGGTAAGGGACTTGCATCTTCTTTGAGACCTCTCTCAGATGATGGGTGTGTATAGTAGGATGTGTGGATGGCCTGATCTCTCTGTCTTATAACAGCTGTGCATAGTAGGGTGTGGGACGATTCTGTACTTTACTTACAGCCTTCACCAAGGCGATGAGCTTAAATAGTGGACTATAATAAACACCATCTGAAGTAATACTCCTTCTTACATTAGCAAGTGTGCACAATAAAAGTGTATTCAAAGCTCACTTACTCCTTTCTACTTTTCACGATTCTGTGAGTATACGGACAATGCATAGGGATTTTAGATTTTGAGACCTCCCTTTTTTGTCAGCCCCCACTTGACAGATACCCTGAAACTTTCCAGGAAGAGCTACAGTGGATGAACATTTTTTGGGAAAGTTTCGTCAAGATTCGGCAAACTGGGTCAAAGTTATTAGTAAAATAAAAACCGCTCCGTCTATGCCCCCAACCCCTGCTGTCAACCCCGCCGCTTGCACCCAAACCCATGCGGCACACAACCGCTGGCCATTTGAGTGTCAAAATAAAGTTCTTGTTTTGTGTCGAATTCCACATTAGTATAATGAAACTCCTTCAAGTTTTAGTCAGATTCCCCAAAAAAAGGTTTGGAAAGTTTGCATTTGCACTGCTGCATGATCCTGTGAGTAAATGGAAAAAGCATGGAGATTTTAGATTTTGGGACATCCCTTTTTTTGTCAGCTCCCAATGAAAGTCAACCAAGGGACTTTTAAGGTGGGGTCCAGTCTTAAAAAATGGCCTAAACAGGCCCAATTGGCCGGGCCAGAGCCAATTCAGAAGTAGACCAGATGCGGACCCAGTAAAGAAAGGGTTTTAGCTGGACACGGTCAGTCACCCCGTTGATACCCAAATCATATCACAGGGGAATGAGCGGAGTACTAACTGGGATGGCCACAAGTGCCCTAGTAAGATAGTTTTCAGTAACTGCTAAACTTTATGTCTTGGTAACCCCAGATTTCTGCACCAAACATGGTGGCATTCAGGGCCTGGGCTTGATAAGCCTCCAGGGCAGGTGAAATAGAACCAGTAGTGGTAGCTCTAAAAAACGCAAGATGACATTTGACCTGTGCAACAGCAACAGGGAGCACTTTGATCTATGGGAGTCCCATTTAAACCTGTCCGACAGGGTAATGTCTAAATAGTCAAAACAAGACACCCTTTCAAGGTGTGAATTGCCCATCCTACACCCCTAACACTCTTTGTAGTTGCTGGGCTCTTGCAAAAGGCCATATATTTTATTTTTGTGCTATTTATCTCCAATCCTCTTTCCGCACAAAATGACCCAAACCTTATCTGCAGGTTTTGAAGCCCCATAGGGGATTTAGAAATTAACAAGTCATCCGCGAGTAGGAGGATTGTAATTTTCTCTCCTCCTATGGTGGGAGAGTCGTTGACACATTGCCCAAGGTACTCAGTAGCGTCATTCATGTAAAGAGAGAGGCGTGTGGGGGCCAACACACATCCTTGATGCACTCTGCGAACAATGGAAATTCTGGATATCAGTTCTCCACCCCCTTGGCCCCCCCATGCCCATCTTCCTCAAAACTCTCCAGAGACTATCACGCGGAATCCGATTGAACACCGTTCGAAATTCAACAAAAGCAACATATAGCTTCTGCTGGCAGAGAAGAACTTGGTTCCAGTATAAAACAGAAAATCTAACTATCTGGTCAGTGGTACTAGTCTTTGGCCGGAAACTTGAATGCAGGGTGGGGAATACATCTTTGCTGGCTGCCCACGACAGTAATTTGTGAAGTACTTGTCTCGCGAAGATTTTTTTGAGATTATCCAGCAAACAAATACGACTGTAGTTAGAAGGACAGCTCGCATCCCCTTTTTTAAATACTGGAATAATGTCAGCCCCCTTCCATGTATCCGGCATCATACCCCCTTTAACTATTGTAATTGATATGGAGTTTACATACCAGGCCCACAATCGTGATTCCGACTTATATAGGTCCCCTGGAATACAACCCGGGCCAGGGGCTTTCAAGGGTTTTAAGCTGTCTATTGCTGCCAGGTTTTCTTCCAATGAAAAGAATGGTGAAGCACATTTGTCTGAACCTACGGCAAAAGTGACAGTAAGTGAGTTCTCTTCCTCCACATCCAAGTGATACTCTTCATTGGGATACATAGAGTATAAAGCACCAAAATTCTCCTCTAACTTGTGGGAACAACCAGGGTTACCCTGTTCTCTAGTCCCATCTGCAATTATAGACCAAAACACGTAAAAATCTCTCACTTTCAAGGACTGGAGTAGTTTCTGCCATTTATCCTCATCCCATTTTTTTATTTTCCACTTTAAGCTCCCTTTTATACCTAGCACGAGCAAATGTAATGTCTACCTGATTACACTCCCTTAATGCTTTCACTAGAGATCATTTGGCCAGCCTACATTCCTGGTTGAACCCTTTGGAGGATTTCCCTCCTGGCCTGGGACTGCCCTGACAGACCCTAACAAAAATAGATTTGAGTTTGTCAAAAAACAAAGTGTGAGTACTTAACATGAGGTCAGGGTCAACAGTTGATCCTGTTAGTTCCGAAACATAATATACAAACAATCAGTATATTTCTGTGTGACTATCCTGGTCCGCCACAACTCTGGACCACAATACTCTGCTACAATTATTTGCTACATTGGGTCCTGGCAATACTGCTTGTTCCTGAGCAGATGACTGAAATATCCCCCCCCCCCAACAAGGTGGCCAAAGGACTATGATCACTATCTGTGGTACTCAACACCTCCATGTCGTTAAGTCCGGCCACAACCAGACATCTACCAGTACATAATTGTTAACACTCCTCTGGCATCCCCTTCTTAATGTAAACGCTCTAGGGAGATCAAAGTGAGTTCTCCCATTACTGGCTCGCAGCCCTTGTGCGACCACCAATGTGGCTGCTTGTAAAGCAGTCTTGATAAGGTGGCCCAACAGCCTGCCAACCATCTGTGGGATACCCCATTACACATCCTCTTACTTGGTTACCAGATTGAGCATTGCAGGGTTCAAACGAGGTATTAAAATCGCCAGTCACTATTATTCTATAGTCCTTTTTGTGGTTCTCCACTAAATTGTCTAGTAAACCTAAAACTAGAGACTCACTATTCACTGGCATTGAGCAAGCATACACATTTAGTATGAACAGTACCAGATGTCTGGGAAACCATAATCTAATACCCATTACATCGGGCGAATCTATCTTAAGAGGTTCCTATGCACAAGAAATGTTATTACTTACCAAGATCCTAAGAACCCCCCCCCCCCCCCCCATTGCCTGCCCCATTTTCCTAGGTGTGTTGCCTTCACACTGTAAGTAGTAGACCCGCTAACAAAAACATTAGTGACAGCTCAGGTTCCTTGGATCAGACAAATATCATATTTCCCTATAAGGGAGATCCAATTCTCACCAACCAGCTTTACGTTCACCCCTGCCACATTCCAAGAAAATAAATGAAGATCTGTCTTACAGGTAGCCTTCATTCCAAAGGGAAGATCCTCTTGTTCTACATCGGCATGTGGGCAAGATGCCCCTGGTAAGGGAACATCAAAAGTCTGCCCATCTGATTAGGCACTAGGCAAAAGAATGCTTCCACTGACAGACTGTTGCCTCAGTTGACATAGTCAGTCCAGCAGATCTAAAGAGATGAGAGGATAAAATTGATTATGAGTGAGAATATCAAACATAGGATGATGATTGACCCGGAACTTGTTTGTTATTTCTTTTGGTGTTCAAAAACATTCCAGGCCAATCATTTTATAAATCTGAAGTAGATTGGTGGCCTAACATAAGGAAGTCAAGAGAAATTGAGCAGTTTATGGTTTCTATACTCCACGGTAATCACAACAGGGTTATTCATGTAACTTCCTTCATCACTTGGCTGCAGCTTTTTTCCTAATAATAAGATGTCACTCAAAGTGTCACCATAAAGCATTGGGATCTCATATATAAGCATATTGACAACTAGGCAGTGTCACACTTTGAAAACTTGGCAGCTATGATCATGCCAGACCAAAAATGAGGTGAGAATTCACATTTGTCATCCCCCACCTTTCCTGACACCTTACTGCACCACTGGCAAAGTCACTGATCTGCGATAAACTGGTAAATACTCACATATCCACTTCCATAAGCTGGCAGAATGCCTCCTCGGTTTGATCACACAAATATATCACCAATAGCCAATGTCTCATGTGCAAACCAAGCCCCTCAGGAGTCACCAGTTCCATATCACCTGCTCTACCTCAGGAAAAGGATATGGATTAAGTAAAAGCTGTGCCCTTCTATATGTCTCGCTAATTTCCCAATCTTGGCACTCTGTGTGAGACCCGTCAATTGTGATCCACATGTGACCTTCAAAGTGAATCACATTTAGCATCACAAATACAGGCATATGTTTAAATCTTTATAGTCCGCATTGGAAGCAGACAGTAGTTTTCTCAGCTATTTATTCACTCTATTACATCAGTACAATCATCCAAGATTTCAGCACATCAATGTTCACATCTTCCATCACGAAACGCACTCTGAATTCTACCACTGTTTGACCCCTATCTATCACCCACCCTCTCCATTTTCACCAGAAGCTTGAATTCTACTAAGTCATAGATAACCCTTAGTACAATAATAAAATTTGCGGTTTTGTTCACAGAAAAGATTTAAACACAAACACACTAAAAAAAACAAAGGAAATCCAATTATAATTACAACTACCCTGTACACAAATTTTCAAACCATTCTCTCAGTTCAAAAAATATGTCCTCATAATCAAATGAGCAGTGCAATCACATTAATGGATATGGCTCCTTCTTATGAATAATTACCATAACTGCTACAAGAAGACGAACAGTCCTGTACAAATAGCTTCAGTTAAATAATCCTGGTGTTACTCTAAATAGGTATTTGGCGAACTTACAAAGAAATAGTCATTTTTTAAACTAACAATGTATTACTTTATAAGTAAACAATAGTGCTCAGTGTTTTAAAGGCTGTTATTCCATCAAAACCCAATATCAATTAGTGTCTGTTCCTCTTGCAGAATTCTTCATTGTGTGTGGAAAATCTCATTCCTGGATCAATTTCCATTCACACTCACTGTACTCTATTTGAATATTTATTTATCAAAATTACAAGCATTTCTAAAATGCTCTGTACTGAGCTAGTAGTGGTAGTACAAAATATAATGTAAAGAAAATAGTGAAGTCATAAACGGTACAATATATAGAAAAAAACATTGTTTAAAAATTTTTCAATGTACAATCAGTCTCCTATATCTGTTGGATCTAGTTTCATATTTTGTAGCGATCACCCTGCTCTGGGTTTGGTGCTAAAATGTCCTTAAGCAGGTCTACAGTCAGGGCTCAATCTGAACACATGATTGATTGGCGGAGAGCAGAAAGCATTGTAACCAATTATTTGGCATATACTCAGAATGGACTTTGGGTCTGCCCTTTGTTCATTGCTGCATGGTTTTCTTTGTCTCTTTTTGATTCCCCACTCTTGTTTTGTTGGCTTCCCTCACTGACGCTCTTCCTTTTTAAGTGGTTGAATAAATTTGGTTTGTGGTTTGTTGACTTTCATTCCCATTAAGCCAGAGGAGTTTGAGGCTGTAACCAATTCGGTTAAATGTCGCTCACAGCCATGACCACGCTCCCGCACATGCCATTAATAAAGGCACCTTTGTTATCTAATTACAATAGATGTTCTCAGTCTTTACACCTCCGCTGTGATGGTTTTTCCATCTTAGAAACAGTCTGTGGTTAGACCATTACTGAAAAAGACATACTTGGACCCGGCTTTCCATTAAAACTATTGTCCTATATCTCTTCTTTCTCTCCTTAATAGGATTTTGTAGAAACATATTAGCCACCAACTCTTGGGTTATCTTGAAGTTAACAACTTACTGCAGTCCTCTCAGTCAAGTTTCCATCCCTACCACAGCACAGTGTTTGCAGTCTCTGAAGAACTTAGATGGACCCTGGACCAAGGCGAGTCTGCAGCTATAATCTTACTCGACTTGAGCACCAACTTTGGTACTGTGACCCATAACATTTTCTATGCAGGCTCTGTGGCTGAGCTCAACAGCTTGGCCTCAGAATGGTTTGGATCTTTCTTAAAAGATTGCTGTTTCCAAGATCACGATGAAACATACTATTTGACCCCCTTACCATTGGCTTGCGGGGGCCATCAGGGCTCTTCCTTGAGTCCTACACTTTAATATCTATATCTGTGTCTGCCGTTTAGCTGGCATCATGGAATCTTTTGGTCTCATCCGGATTTCTTACACAATTGCGAGCTTGTAGTCACACTGCAAATTCTTGTTAACAAGTAATAAGAGCCCACCTTTTGCCCGGCCCCTCCCCTTCTCTGGAGGTATAGCAGGTGCACTAAATGAGAGAAATCCATCTATGTTGGTGGCATCCTCCGCCCGAGTTTCCTGAAACAAACATATGTCTGTTTTTTTAATAAAAGAGTCCCATTCACCATCATCTAGTTTCTTTGCCAGGCCGGCAACATTCCATGACATAAGTTCTAATGTACATTTATCTTGGTTTGTCACCACGGGTGTGCATCCAGCGTCTACCACACTCGAGTCAGTACTACAAGTGTTTGGTGATAATGTTTTGTCATCCCCCGTAAAATGTAAGGCCTTGGAGCAGGCCGTCACATTAGTTACTAGTTCAGTAGTCAGTCATACAGGATTGGGCAACAGCCTGGGATTAACTTCCTTTCGTGCAGCCCCTCCGCGGGAATTAGTTAAACCATCAGATCCTGCCAGTCCCATGGCTTGTCCAGTATTTTGTGGGTGTAACATGAGTCTAATTCCCTCCCTGGTTGTTGCATATTCCAAGTGGGTACGACAATCAAAATCCATTAATTGTGTCACCATATACTTGTCTTCAAAATAGATAGTTATTATGTCAAGATTGGTCCCTGTGATGCTGCTTCTCTTGGCCGATATTATGTCAGAACGAATAACAGAGAGACAACTTCGTCGGGAACGTATCCAATGTATGACTTTGTTGATCAAGGAAGCTTGATTCTCAGCTAACCCTGGCGATAGTTTTGGAACATTAGTCAAATAGATTTTATTTGTTCCCTGACTTATAAACAGGTCCTGTTCTTTATTAACTATACTCTCAGTATTGTATCGGGAGAGAGTGATGTTGTTAGAGGGAGTCTTATGTGACTTGTTGGGGGGTTGTGTAAGGCTGGAATCTTGGACAGTTTCTGGTGGGTCGGATTTGCTAGTCCTACCTCTGGCCCTGTCACTAGTAAGATTACTTGACCAACTACCTTGACGGTCTCTGTGCCTAGGTACATTTGTAGACCTCCTGGGTCTCATGTTGTCGATATTGGGATCACAACGGTAGTCTTCCCTCCCTAGAAGAGCTGCCCCCCTTCTAGTGGGGAGACAACAATTGTCCCTTAGCTCCGTCCCCATTGGTGGGGCAGATAATGAGAAGGCTTCTTCCCCCCTGACCTCCCCACAGACTTTACAAAATCCAGCACAAGCACGATTGCTCTTCATAAGATCTATTAATACTAAAACCAGTCCCTTAACTTCATCAACTCTCTGGAGACCCGTAGCCAGGTTGTCTCTACTAGCTGCTGGTTCTTTGCCTTCTGGCTCGAGCTGGGGGATCGGTGAAATAACACTAGGGTTGGGTTTTCCAACTACTGACTTGCACTTGGGCTCACTCGTGGGCACGGGCGAGTCCTCTATTACCAATAGAGGTTCAAAACGATTAGTACAGAATAGGCTAGGGACCACCTTGATCACCGGAGTCAATGGTAGAAGGGTTGGTGTATGTGGTACGTGTGGGAGACCCAGCTGGGATACTGGAGAACTCGCTATGTTATAAGTGGGTAACGGTAGGGGGCCCTTGCAATTATGCGGGCCCCCGTCTCCATCTACCCCTATTATAGTATCTGTAGGATCCCTTGACCCCTTCTTTTTAAATAACTCTGGGATTTTCCTATCGTTAGGGGGGCCTCTCTTTAAATTAGTTGCCCCTAGGGTTGTTTGTGTACCTAACATAGACTCAACTTCTTTAACTAGGAGATCTATTTCATCCAATGGGTTTAACCCATTGGGTATAGCTGGATTCAAAGGTCTACTTGGGCGTTTTTTTGCGATTTTAGTACCCTTGGATTGTGCTGGTAAATCTATAGCCTTCCTTTTCCCCATATTGGGAAGATGCCCGCAATGGGGTAGCTTAGAGGAGGAATTAATGGGGGAAGCGCTGAGTGAAGAATAGGCTTCTCAATTTAGGAATAGTAGGATGGTGCTATAATCTGTACTCTCTTAAACAACTCTTAGATAACAAGTAATTCTCTTACTACAGGTGAAAGAGATGGGGCCCAGCCCAGCCTCCTCCGGTCTCTGACGGGCTAAGGACGGGCCCGCCCTTGGCCCGGGCTTTGCCCGGGCGCCGCCCGCGCGCGTCCCGCGCTGCGGGAGCGCAAAGATAATTTAAAGGGCTCCTGCCCTGTTGCGTGACTCGCCTCCCGGCTGTGACAGCGCTACCCGCGACGGCGGGAGCGCGAAGATAATTTAAAGGGCTCCTGCCCTGTTGCGTGACTCGCCTCCCGGCTGTGACAGCGCTACCCGCGACGGCGGGAGCGCGAAGATAATTTAAAGGGCTCCTGCCCTGTTGCGTGACTCGCCTCCCGGCTGTGACAGCGCTACCCGCGACGGCGGGAGCGCGAAGATAATTTAAAGGGCTCCTGCCCTGTTGCGTGACTCGCCTCCCGGCTGTGACAGCGCTACCCTACACAATTGCGAGCTTGTTATCTCTCTGTCTCTACAGAAGAGCAACAATTTTGAACAATTAAGGAGCTGTCTCGCTTCTGTGACTGGCTGAGTGGTTGACAGCTACCTTACGTTGAAAAGAGGTGAGACAGAAGCGATGGTGGTGGGCAGCAATCCACAATTCCTGGCCCCAGCCTGGTGGCCAGATGCTCTCGGCCTAGGTGCCATCTCAAAACCAATAGGAAGGAGTCTTGGTATCTGGTTGGAAAATAAATTAACTTTCAAACAGCATATCAGGAAGCTGTTTGTCTGTTGAGTTGGTCTTCTTAGGAGAACTATGAAGGTACTGTGGACCTTACCTTCTTGTGCCCAGAAACCCATGGTCCAAGCCATTATTACATTGTGTCAGGACTACGACAATGTTCTATAACTCTGCATCCATGGACCATATTAAAACATCTGCAGATTAATCAAAATGCAGCTTTTGGTTTTCACCTATGTATACCCAAACACCACAAGATCTCAGTTGGATGTCCATCTTAAAGTGCAATAAATTTAGAGGCCTCTGTTTCTCTTGTGGTGCTTATGTGAACACTGGCACACCCTTTGTCAGGCACATGATTGAGCCGTACACTCCTACGAGTGCCTTGAGGCCTTCAAAGGCAGACATGGTTTGGTACCCAGGACTATTAGTGCTAGACAGGGAGGACGATCCTTTCAGTACTTCACTTCGGAGCTCTGGAATTCCCTCTCTTCTCAGTTGCAACTTTGTCCCAGTGAAACAGGTTTCAGAAAATAATTAAAGACCTGGCTGTTTTAATCTTCTATGATCTGTCTCAGGTACAGTTTGCTGGTAGCGCTGGGAATCCCTTTTTGGGTTAGCCATGCATTTTATAACTATAAACATAAATCTACTACCTCTGCTAAAGCTGGAAACAATATTACTTTCTGTATGCTTCTATGACATTTGAGCTTTAACACTTGATTGGAGTACATGTCCTGCCCAGTGCATGACTCGCTCTTACTCTCATCCTTGCTGTCAACCCCCACACACAGTCAGTGGTCATATCACTGTCTGTGTCCTCCCTCTGCCAGCACAAGCACTGCTGCCTCGTACCCCACTTCTTTCCCAGTCTGTCTCCGATCCCCACTGTTTGCTTATAGGAGGGCGGCTAAAGTGCTGAAGCCAGTAATGGTGCACAGGTATTTCGGAATGTTATTTTGTATGCTTCAGATGGTTGCCCTGGTTCATTTAGATGCAGCATGAGAGCAAATTCGGCATGGTATAACAATGTTATTTTGTATTCTCGTTGTTACACCATTTCACAACAGTGATTAGTTGTCTATAAACGCAACATGATAGTCATCTTGGAACGATACAAAATAACATTTGAAGATAGCACCACACCGATAATTCTTGTGCCACAACAAGTATTGACAAAGGCAATGCTAGTGGAAAACATCACTTAATTTGTAAACATGAATAAATAAATGAAAGCTGGGGCCGAAAGCTTTTCTTAGGATCCCTCTTTCCATGCTCCCGAATGCCTGGATTGCTGAATATCGGGGCTACTTAGTTTTTATTCCACCTCATATGTCTTACTTCCACCACCCTACATTTCCTTTCTCTTCATCTCACTCTTGGAGGTTCTTTTTCTTCCATGCTTCCTCCTTTTGTCACTGTTTCCTAACTTTCTCTAAAGTTAACCCTTTTCGGCCATTCTCTTTATCTCGATCTTGATCTGAGTCTAAGTCTGATGATGTAAAATAAGCCCTAAACAAGCACTGACAAAGGCAGTCGATCTGGCTTTGCCAGCAGGGCTTAATTTGAGCTGGTGGTTTCCGGTGCTTGGCACCAGGACTTTATTCTCAGCACCGGCTCTAATGGCAGTTTGTGCTGTTGTCTAATGTTAAGATGAGCACAAGGGTTATTTAATCTTTCAGCATACAAACAAAATGATACATTACCTACTGCCGACACCATTTATATACCTTTGAATAGCAGGAACAGTCTGAATTGTCACACCTTGTTAAGACTCTCCCCACCAGTCATGCCATGTGTAGCACCAGTTCTTATTCACCCATTGATAAACAGTAGAGAGCCCCCTCCCCGTGATAGTGGCATAATGCTGTAATGTTCATTGATTATACTTAATCCCTAGTGGTAGTGGTAGGATTTAATGTGTATGCTTAATCCTGTACATATTCTCTGGTGGTAGTGATAGGACTTCATGTGTTAGTAGACTCTGTAGAGATCCATTACACAAAAATAGTCAAACACTACATACACATTTACTATGCACCAAACACTTGTAATTGCTCTTTTCCTATCAAGCGCAATGCGTGCAAACTTCCAACTGCTGCGCGCGGTAGACCAGCTGGTGCCTACTCACCTCTGTGCTCCATACACAAGTCAACCGCTGCTACATGTGCCAGTGCACACCTGCTACTCACAGTGGGTATAAAACATTCCTGCAATAGCAGTCAGTGGTTAGCCTCATTTGCTGAAGCAATCACTTATCTGTGTCCAGCGATTCCTTCTTCCAACTTGGCCTCTGCTGCGAATACGATTTCCTGGTTCCAGTGCTTCTGGTGCACCATATAAGAAAAAATGCAAACATTGAGAAAGGACTGAACAAGTTCAGGTATTGGACTATTTGGATTTTTTTTTAAACATTCTGGCAACAAAGAATGCTTTCAAATAATTAATTAGCGTTCTTCGAGTGTTCTAGGACATAACTTCAGGCTTAAAGCCCAGACGAACGGACATTGAGCTCTTCTTATGATAACGATATGAATGAACGTATTTCATTGCTTGTTCTGAAACTCTGAACATTCCTGCCCGTATAATTTATGTTTGAGAGCGATATTCATTGGAAAAGACTGTGTTCTTCACCTGTGAAACAAGTGCATGTTGGCAGCAGGGATGTGGAATTCCTATTGCCCGACGCCCAGGACATCTTGTTTGGGGTCAAGGGCAACAAGTTTTTATGTTTACTTTGTCCTTGGGACAAGTAGGCCCAACCCTCTGCAGCACAAACCCTTTGGCTGCCTGTTTACAGAGAGTGGAACTCTCTGCAGTTGAGGTAATGTGTTTCCAAAAGATAATGCTGTTCGAACTTGTATTTATGGTTCATTATTTGAAATCCTTCATTATTAGGGTGAGTGCTGTAATTAAATGTTTTAAGGTCACACTTCACTACTGATGTTGGTTCCAGTACAAAAAAAAAAAACGTGTATACACGTTTGAAAAGTTTAGGCTATGAGGCTAAGTATAATGCTCCCAGAATGCTCTCTGATTAGATGCAAATGAAGTGTCATTTAGTAAAATGTGTTGGTGCATGCTAGTATTTCCCAAAAATATTTCTAATGGAAAATCAGTGTAACCATTTTCAACACGATTATGGCAAGCATGAAAATAAACAAACACTGACAAAGCCAACTGATCGGACATATTTTTATAAGTCTTTTAGTTTCATCAATGCGTGTCTTGTTTTGACATGGCTTTTGTAACACTTTATTGTTGTGGGAGCTATCAGGCCCTCAACACTAACAAACACTGGCAAAAAAAAAAACAACGTTTTTGAACTCTAAAAGCACACGTTGCCATCAGTGGCATAACAAAGGCCCCGCAGCCGCCCTCCAGGGGGCCCCTTCAGCACAGCACCTGCCCTGAGTGAGTCTGGAGAGGGGGCTCCTCCATGTTCTTTGCAAAGGGGCACCCTCCAGTTTCGTTACGTCATTGATTGCCACTGTAGTTCCTGACACTGAACAAAACTACTTTGTGTGCCAATATGCTCCTTGTGGAAGAGCAGAATGCGATCGCTCACAGTAAAGCCAGCCGAAAGAGAGAGAAATAGAAGTTTAATAAAAACAAAATGTTTTGTTAACACCAGACCTAATTAGGGACCAAGACCCACATGTAGGTAGCTTTTTGCATGTCGCAAACAGCGACTTTAGCTGTTTGCGGCGTGCAAAAAGCACATTGCGATGCACAAACCCAGTTTTGCCATTCGGTAACCTGGTTACCGAATCGCAAAACGGGTTTGCGACTCGCAATTAGGAAGGGGTGTTCCCTTCCTAATTGCGACTCGCAGTGCAATGTAGGATTGTTTTGTGACCGCGAACGCGGGCGCAAACCAATCGCAGTTTTCACCCATTTCGAATGGGTGCTAACACTTTTGCTAAAGGGAAGGGGTCCCCATGGGACCCCTTCCCCATTGTGAATGTCACTGTAAACATTTTTTCAGAGCAGGCAGTGGTCCTGCGGAACACTGCCTGCTCTGAAAAAATGAAACGAAAACGTTTCATTTTTCGTTTTTGTAATGCATCTCGTTTTCCTTTAAGGAAAACGGACTGCATTACAAAAAAAAAAAAACAGCTTTATTCAAAAGCAGTCACAGACATGGTGGTCTGCTGTCTCCAGCAGGCCACCATCCCTGTGAGGGCCGCCATTCGCAAGGGGGTCGCAAATTGCGACCCACCTCATGATTATTCATGAGGTGGGCATTTGCGAAGCCCTTGCGAATCACCGATGGTGCCATCCTACATTCGGATTTGCGACTCGCAAATTGCGAGTCTGACTCGTAATTTGCGGGTCGCAAATCTGAACCTACTGACATGTGGCCCCAAATTCTTAAAGAAAGTCACAAAAGTGCACCCATGGTATATGTCGTACCCCTATAAAATATTTGTGAACTGTATTTTAGCATGGGTAAATACGATGTGTAGATTTGCATATTTGAAAATCTATTGAGCATTTGCAAGTTCATTTTCCCTCCAGCCACTTTCTTCCCAACCCTGGAAGAAGTTCTAATTCTGCCATTGTCAGGAGTAAATGTCCAACCTTTCTTATTATGGGAAAATATTCGAGAGAAGCTGGTGAAAATCTTTAAAACATGCAGGTTAGTAGGTTTGCAGACTCAAAGGCATTTCAGCCCTGGAACTATTGCTTACTGCTTCCTCCAGCCCCAGTATGCAGATCTGCAGAAAGGTGGAAAATAAGGAAATGGCTACAGTAGGGATTGAAACTGCAAGTATTCAAGCCCTACTAAGGTAGTAGCCCTGGCATAATCAGAGAGGCTATTATCAGAGCTCTTACATAATGAGATTGCTGCCATAATTTGTCGCCACACTACATGGCACCAAAGGGACAAGTAGATCTTTTTACAGGACAAGTAGATTTGAGAAGCAACCTGTCCCCTGGACAAGTAGATATTTTAATAAATGCCACACCCCTGTGGCAGCATTTGATAATTGACCAGTCCTGTTGCTTTTTCAACCAGTGTGTAAAGTGAGACATCGATAGAAAGGAGTTTTATAATATGTGATTAAAGTCTAGCAGTCACAATCTATTAAGAGAAAATGGGTTAATCAGCGCTAACTGTGACATGCAAAAAGTATGTAAAGCTGTATGTACAAATGTTATAAAGATGGACCGTGTGGGTTGATGTCTATTAGTGGTAAATTTCATATGTTTCACTCTAACTGATTCAATGTGCTATAGGGCAATAAAGCACAAGCAGTGCCATGAGCTAAGCAGACGCAGGGACAATCCAGTAATCAGCCAGTCACCCAGTATGAGCAAGACTCCAGTAAACCTGAGACGCAGCCAACATCTTGAAGCAGCCGGTATTCTCTCTCATTACCAACCCGCCTCTCCTTGGGGTCTGATGTGGGGGCAGATAGTATACTCGGGCACTGCTACCCACAGCATACCTCAGAGGGAGTTGGGAAGTTGTCAACGCTCCAGAGGAACCACCTGGAATTCTGGTGAGTGGCTCGCAACACACCTGTTAAAGTGTGGTAATTTGTAGTTGTGTTGGTACTATAATTGAGAGCACTGGCATTAGCAGCGGGTGGGGAAAGATGCAGTGCCCCCTTGATAAAGGTCCTGGCACTTGTTTCTTTTTTTTTTTTTTTTTTACAAATTAAGTACTAGTTACACAGAATCTCAGGCTCATAGGTGGGAATCTGATTGCAAAGCCCAAATACTTAGATGGGCCCTGGTTAGTTCATACGCATCTTTGATTACCCCCACCGTAACTTGGTTACCCAAATGTAATCCAGTTTAATCTCAAATAAATCCTACCTAAACCCCCATAAGAAAACATGGAGAAGAGTCCTCGTCCATCCACTCCAATGGGATCTTGAGGGCACCCAGCTGATGGGATGTCTTGACTTTGACCCTAGTCCAACACCGTTATTTAGGCTCCTCAGATATTCAACATGAAGGCTTCTCAAGAATAAGATTAGCCACGCTTCCCAGTCTCTTGTCAGCACTCAGCTTTCCCACCTGCACACTTGTTTGTACTGAATATTTTCCATTTCTCTTTGGGACCTTTCCTTTTTTCTTTGGCCATTGGACAGCTCCATCACAATTGTTATTAATATGGTAAAAAGTTAATAAAGACTCTGTTGAAACATATTTTTAATATAATATAAAGTAATTAATATCAACTTATTTTAACTTTAAAATATTATTTACTATTTTAATACATGAACTATTTAACTAGTTTTTAACATCTTAAATATAATTAACCTGTTATTACAGAGTGGTGGTACCCATTCTGTAGTTATAGTTAGGATTCCCAGACACAGGGATTCCTCAGATTTTTGGTTGCTAATAACTTTGTGCCTGTTTGAACAATCTCAGCAAAACTTTGCAGAGCTATTCCTTTCTCTACATTGACAGAAGATGCATTGTTTTGTGGAGATCCATCAAAGGAATACAAAGAAAAAAGGGTGGTCCCAAAACTCGTTTTAGCATCAATGCATTTTACTTAGACTTTGTAGTGTGAAAATGGCTGAATGGATTTAAAAGAAATTAGGCAGGAATATAGATTTTGTTGTGTAGATGATCCTTTTGGGTAGTACAGGCAAATAGGGTAAGTATTTTTTACTTAGACATTTTAACTTAGTGATATCTTTTATCACATTAATTTTGCGGAATTTCACTCAAGTGCTGCAGTACATAGCTATGATAAGGTACGTGATTGGCTAATGACTGCCTTTACAAAAGCTAAAGACAGCCATGTTGTTTTAAGGCCACTTTCTTTGTGTTCTCAGTTAGGGGCTTAAATATATGTATGAAGTTTTATACTTATCTCCTACCTATTACCACCTAATTAAAGTGGTAATAGATAGGGAAACATTATTATATTATATAGTTCCTATCTATTTTAAACAATGCCATGGAGTACCGCTGTACTTAAAACAAAATAAAAAAGAATACATGTAAAACACTTAAAACAATACATGTAATACACTATATTTCATGAATATAGTCCAGTACAGTTTTTTTAATTTTTTTTTTACATATTTAGGGCCTGATAATGACCTTGGCGGAGGGGATTACTACGTCCCAAAAGTGACAGATACATCTGCCGCAGTTTTACCAGTTCCATAGAATATAATGGAACTTGGAATACGGTGGATAGGATATCCGTAACATTTGGTACCCAGTAATCCCCTCTGCCAAGGTCATAATTAGGCCCTTAATTCTTTCCAAAAAAGTGTATGGAATACTGCAGAAATACCCAAAAATTACTATCCGACTTAAACAAACAATAAATAAATGGTACATTTGAAAAAATATATTTTACTTCCTAAATCCCAGGGAAGTACTCCGTAACGCTTTAAAAAAAATATATAGAAAAATATAAATTAATTTCCATACCTTTTGAAAACTTTAATAAAGTGATGATAGGTAGGGAATAATAAAAAAAGCTACATAATCATAAATAATGCCCTAATCCGGAACACAGGTAAAATGTATTTAAAAATATGCCTGCCTTTTAATTTTGTAAACATTAGCCAATTATATACTGCCTTGTATACAACAAAGGTACTGTGGTGTACCGTGGCACAATATATAAGTAAAGGCCAGATGTATTATTGTTTTGTGTTAGCCGGTCATCACGCAGGATCTCACATGGTTAATGCAGCACTAAAGTCACATTGACAAAGCAACACAATGCCATCGTGCTTGGCCCTGCTTTCCTTTTTAAATGGGGAGAAACGCAACACAGCACTAAACTCTGTCTTGCGTTAACCTGCACACCATGTTGTACATTCCTGACAAATGTAATCTACATCCGTACATCACTATATGCCATTCCACTCCACTGTACGCTACTCCACGCTACATTACTCCACTGTACACTGCCCCACTCTATGCCACAACACTATACAGCACTCCAAGCTATTCCACTATATGCAAGTACTCCGTATGCCACTCCACTGTATGCTGTACCACCATACCCCACTCCACTCTACGCCACTCCAATGTACACTATTCTACTGAATGCCACTCCAGTGTCCAGTTCTACACTCTACGCCACTCCTCTGTATGCCAGTCCACTGTATGCCACTCCATTGTATGCCAGTCCACTGTACAATATTATAGTGTACGCCAATCAACTCTATGCTATTCCAGTATATGCAGCTCCACTCTATGCCACTCGGCTCAGTGCTATTTCACTCTACCCACTTGATTGTATTCTGTTCTTCCACTCTATGCAACTCCACTGCACGCCTCTCCACTCTGCGCTATTCCACTGTATTCCAGTCCACTCTACGCCACTCCACTCTATGCTATTCCACTGTATGCCTCTCCACTGTACACTAGTGCACTCTATGACACTCCACAGTATGCCATTCCATTCTACTACACTCCACTGTACACCTTTCTAATGTAGGCCACCCCACTATATGCTACTGCACTGCCACTTCACTGTATGCTACTCCACTGCATGCTATTCCACTCTGCGTCATTCCACTATCTGCCACTCACTTTACACTATTCCAGAGTATGCCATTATACTTTACGCTACTCACCTCTATGCTATTCCATTGTATGTCTCTTCACTGTGCACTACTCCAGTCCACAACACTCTACTGTACTCCACTCCACTGTACGTAAATGCACTCTATGCCACTCTACTATATGCTGTTTCACTCTTCCACACGTCACTGTCCATCAATCCAGTGTACGCCACTTCAGTGTACACCACTCCACTCTACGTTATTACAATGTACAATACTCCATTGTGCAACACTACACTACGCTATTCCACTGTATGCATCTCCACTGTACGTCAGAACACTCTATGCTATTCCAGATTATGCCACTCCACGGTACACTACTCCACTCTGCGCTAATCTACTCTCAGCTATTCCTCTGTATGCAACTCCACTCTATGGTAGTTCACTCTATCCCACTCTACTTTATGGCACTCCGTTGTATGCCACTGCACTCTACAGCACTCCACTGTATGTTACTCTAAGCCACTGCACTGTATGCTACTCTTCTGTGTGCTATTCCACTCTATGCCACTGCGCCAAACGCCACTCCAATCTATACTATTCCAGTGTATACCACTCCTCTGTACACCGTTACAGTGTACACTATTCCACTGTTTGGCAGTGGAATAGTGTATGGCACTCCACTGTACGCTAGTCCACTGTAGCCCACTCCGCTGTATGCTATTCCACCGTACCCTTCTCCTCTGTACACAACTCCAGTCTAGGACACTATACTGTACACCATACCTCTGTACGCTACTCCACTCTGTTACTCCACTGTGCGCCTATCAACTCTACGAAATCCTGCAATATGACATTCCACTCTAAGGCACTCCACTGTACGCTCGTCCACCAAAACTGGACTATTTGGTATTCAAATCTAAGCCACTCCACTATACCCTATTTAATTGGATGCCCCTCCACTCTACACTATTCCACTGCATGTCATTCCACCCTACACCTTGCAACTGTATTCCACCTACCTATACACAGTTCTACTGTCTGCCACTGCACTGTACCCCACTGCACTCAAAAACACTCCACTGTATGTCACAACACTCTATACCTAAAACCTCCATGGGGAGAGGGCATGCATCCCCCTTCCCTGAGCATTATTAGGCCGTTGGGGATCCCATCCCTTGGGGTTAAACCTTTAAAAAAGGGGAAGGGTTCTGTGTGGCACCCTCCCTGAACCTTCATAGGCCCCGGAGACCCCATTCCTTAGGGCTGTTTTTTTGTTTACAAGGTGTGAGGGTGCACAAGGGGCTTCCTGAGCCTTATCAGGCCGTGTGGACCCCATCCCTGGGACAAAGCCAGTTAAAAAGGGGATGGGGTGTGGCCCCCCGCCCAAGCCTTTCTTGGCCCCTGAGACCCCATAACCTAGGGGCCAAAATTAATAACAACGAGAACAGGGCATGTGTCCCCCTCCTCAAGCCTTATTAGGCCATAGAGACTCTATTCTCCCGTCTGTTGAATTAATAAGGGGGGGGTGCATGCTGTCCCTCTCCCTGATCCCCCAAGCCCCTTTGACCCTTATTAGGTACAGGGGACCCCATCCCAGTGGCTGTGTGATTTCATTAAAGAGGAGGGGAGCTGCCTTGCCCCACCACCTCCCCTGGGACCATCTTTTTTTTAAAGGGGAGGGGAGAGTTCTT
Source organism: Pleurodeles waltl (assembly GCF_031143425.1). NCBI lineage: Eukaryota > Metazoa > Chordata > Amphibia > Caudata > Salamandridae > Pleurodeles > Pleurodeles waltl. Next base: position 894,625,969 of record NC_090444.1, read on the forward strand.
GCCCCCCACCCCTCCAAGCCTCATTAGACCCTAGCGACCCCATCCCTCTGGGCCATTTTAATTTTAAAGGGAGTGGGGCCACGTGGCCCGCCTCCCCGAGCGTATTATGGCCCTAGTGACCCCATCCACCCGGGCCTGCCTTTATTATAGGTGGGTGCCCACCCATGATGCTCACTTTGGGGGCTGCTGGGGTGGCCCAGGGCCCTTGTGGCCCCAACTGGATCCCACATGGTTCAGGAACCGGTAGTGCTCCCGGTCGGAGGGAGCCCCTATTTATGCTTCTCTCTCCGGGAAGGACCAATAACTTGTTCTGTTTCCCTGCCTGCATCATTGCTGGCAGAGAAACAAAATACAAGTCTTCTCTCAGCTGGCGGGATAATTTTTAAAGCTCTTACTCGCTGGGAGCGGAGTTTGTGTTTGCTCCCATTTGGTGGGAGATTAAAAAATGCTCCCGCCAGATGGAAGCAAACATGTTTTCTTGTCCATGCCAGTGAGGGCACGGGACTGCTGGGGTGCCCCAGGGCCCTTGGGGGCCCCAACCGGATCCCCACATGGTTCAGGAACCGGTAGTACTCCCGCTCAGAGGGAGCCCCTATTTATGCTGCTCTCTCTGGGACCCCCTGACCTGCTTAGGGCCAGGAGTACACTTCGGCTCCACCAGCGTGCCTCCGTACCCCTGACCCTGCCGTTTGCTGCAAGAAAAGTTCAAGGCCCTCCACCACCCGCCTGCACCTGCCTGCGCCTCATCCCTGGTGCCTAGTGGTAGGCATGTCTAGTATACCGTGTATTTCATTCCATAGTTCGTATTTCGTTTTTTGTATTTCGTTTTTTGTTTTTAGCCTAAATTGTGCCCATTTTGTGCTCCACTTTGTATTTCATTTTAATTGTGCCCGTTTTCTTTTCCGGCTCTCGCCGGTTCCTTTAAACCCAGTCGCTGCGTCCCCTGCGGTCCCGCCCGCCTCGTGCCCCCATTGGACACCCCCTCCCGCCTCCCAGCTGCTCCTCCCTCCCACCTCCCCTTTTTAATGGCGGCCGCTGCACGGTGTCTAGTGTGACCCCCTGACCTGCTTAGGGCCAGGAGTACACTTCGGCTCCACCAGCCTGCCTCTGTGCCCCTGACCCCGCCATTTGCCACAAGAAAAGTTCGAGGCCCTCCACCACCCGCAGGCACCCGCCTGCGTATCATCCCTGGTGCCTAGTGGTAGGCTTGTCTAGTATACCGTGTATTTAGTTCCATAGTTCGTATTTCGTTTTTTGTATTTCGTTTTTTTTTTTATACTGTTTTTAGCCTAAACTGTGCCCATTTTGTGCTCCGCTTTGTATTTGCGCTTTAATTGTGTCCGTTTTCTTTTCCGGCTCTCGCCGGTTCCTTTAAACCCAGCCGCTGCGTCCCCTCACTTCCCCATTGGACACTCCCTCCCGCCTCCCAGCTACTTCTTCCTCCCACCTCTCCTTCTTAATGGCGGCCGCACCGGCGCGCCAGAGGCAAGCCCGTCTGCGCCCGTCCGCGCCTGGACAGCGCCCTTCCCCCTGGTCCACGCTTCTCCGACCCCCCAAGCGCCACTACTCCTCCACAGAACTCATTGCTCATTTGGCCAACACCAAACACACACAAGAACCTTTCACATGCCACTCATGCCATTTCTCCTGCACTCACACCAACACCAGCAACACCAAACCCCCTCAATCACCTTAACTGCATCCTCTTTAACACCGGCTCCATCCACAAGCACGCCATCGAGCTTTGGGACCTGCTCACCACAAACTCTCCTGACATTGCCTTCCTCACTGAAACATGGATGAACTCCTCATCAGAACCTGACATCGCCATAACCATCCCAGAAGGTTACAAAATCACCCGTAGAGACCGCACCAACAAACCAGGAGGAGGTATCGCTATAATACACAAAAACTCCATCAAAATTTCCACCAACACCAACGGCACCCTAGACATCGCAGAACACCTACACTTTCAAATACACATCAACGCCAACACCACCCTTAGAGGAACCCTCATCTACAGACCACCAGGACCCGCCCCCCATTCTGTGACACCATCACCGATATCATCAGCTCCCACGCCCTCACCTCCACAGACTACATACTCTTTGGTGACCTCAACTTTCACCTGGAAAGCACCCACGACTGCAACTCCACAGCCCTGCTGGATAACCTCACGAACCTCGGCCTCAAGCAACTGGTCACCTCACCCACCCACTCAGCGGGACACGCGCTAGACGCCAAATTCACCTCCAGCAGCCACATCACCTTCACTCACACCACCGAACTCCACTGGACTGACCACCACTGCGTCCACTTCTCCTTCATGACACCCACCAACAACAACATACTACACCCTACCGCAAGTGGAACAAGATCTCCAAAGAACACCTTATCTCCAACCTCGCACAAGCTCCACCTCCCATCACCTGCTCCCGCTCCAAGGGAGCCCCTTTTTATGCTGCTCTCTCCGGGAAGGACAAATAAACTTGTTCTGTTTCCCTGCCTGCATCATTGCTGGCAGGGAAACAAAATACAAGTCTTCTCCCAGCTGGCGGGATAATTTTTAAAGCTCTCACTCACTGGGAGCGGAGTTTGTGTTTGCTCCCATTTGGTGGGAGATTAAAAAAAGCTCCCACCAGATGGAAGCAAACATGTTTTCTTGTCCATGCCAGTGAGGGCACGGAAAGCACTGTGTCCCAGGGAGGGCTCCCTGGTAAGCAGCAAGTGAGCTGGCCCCAGGTTATGGGGTGCCAGGGGCCAATAAAGGCTCAGTGGGAGGTGCTGCTTAGCCCCCTCCTTTTTTTTAAGTCACCTCCCTGGGGGATTGGGTCATCAGGGTCTTTTTTAAAGGGTCACGGAGTGGGGCTGCGGGGCCCTACTCTACTTAAGAAATACTTTGGGCCCAGGAATTAGGGTCCCCATGTTTCCTGTCTTCATCATAATCTTTAAAATAGTCCCCAGGGGATGTGGTCCACAGGAAGAAAAATGGCTTGTGGAGGGGGCTGCGTGCCCCTCTCCCCATAATTGAAGAATGCAGCCCCAGGCTGCCATTTTGAAGTTTATTTTTCAGTCTTGCTGTAGTTCTTCATGATTAAGGCAAAAATTACTATTTTTTTCAATATTGACCCCAAGGGTGAGGGGAACTTTCTTTGTCCCATGCATGGGGCTGAGGGGCAAAGGATATCACTACCCTGTCCCCTTGTAGCATCTTATTAAAATTCAGAACAGGGGACTGTGTCCCCAAGTTGTGTAATGGCTACCAGCAAGATTTTCATCTTGCTGCTGGCAACCAATCAAAGTGCTCACTCCCGAAGCTGTCAGTCTCCCTGGACCAATCAGAATGCTCCTAGTGTCCTCTTGTGGAACCAACAGCCTAGATACACAAATAATTTTAAATATTTATTTTTTAAAACATACTGGATGGTTTTACACCAAGTGACAGAAAGCACAATCTGCGGACCAAGATTTTGCTTCCTGCTAATTTGGGGTAATTCCGTTCTGCAGTTTTTTCGTAGTAGCGCTTGTTAAAGAAGTCCACGGAAAATGGATGTGGATTTTGCGTTTTGAGACTCCCCTTTTTCCTCTGCCCCTATTTGATGGATCACCATGAAACTTTCCATTCACAAACTATGCACAAAATAGCACTTTTTTAGGAAAGTTTGTGGAGATTCGTCAAACGGTGCCAAAGTTATCAGCAACACAATAAATGCAATATATATATATATGTATATATATATATGTATGTATATATATATATATATATATTTTATTTTTATTTTTCACTGAATAAAAGAAATGTTAAACTAACGTTATAGTTAAGTAAATTTCTCAGTGACAACATTAACGCTTCAAACTAAAAAAAACACAGAAATAACTTGCGGCCCTGTCATGCACTGCTTATGATCACACATATGACATTACTTATAACATGTTCTGTAACATCATTTATGACATCTCAAATGACACCATTGATGACATCACTGATGGCATGATTTAAGCTTTGTTTTAAATGATGCCTCTCGCAAGAAACTTGTGGGAGACTGATTTACAATCCCCTGCATATACTCCGAGGAGGCTGTACTTCCTGGTTGGCTGTCGTGACTTACTCGCAAGATCATATATTTAGAATTAAGTTAATTACAGTGTTTTAGTGTCATTTTCAACAAAATAAAACATTAGACCTGTAGTTTCAGGTAGATAAATGAGTTGTGAATTACTGTTCTATAGAAGACATAAAGGACTATTTATTTACGATCTCGCAAGACACAGGAGAGACACTCACAAGAGGCCCAGGAGAGGAAGCACACCCTAAAGAAGGATTCTGATTGGTTCATATGGATGTCTTTACTCTGAAAAATAAGATTCCATCCTTTTTGCTTTATTTCACTATTGGACTTTCCTGTTTGGCTTTGAACAGAAAGATATCTTCATCTGATTCCGATGACCAGCCAGGAGCTTCTGCACCAGCTCAGCTGCCTCCCTGAGTGAATATAAGAAAAAGGGCTTATCATCCCAAATTCGAGATAGAGCTCCCTAGGACCGCGCTAGCCTCAACCAAGGAGGTATTACTACATGTGAAAACAACATAGTGACAAAAAACTGCACGTCAATATGTACAAACTTAGCAGGTCATCGGGGAAGCTCCACAAACATCAAATTGAAATGGTCACCACATTCATGAAAACAAGATTAGTAATGATAAGAAATCAAACATCAGTCGCTAGGAACTAATAGCTTAAAAAAACTTAATTCCTATATGGGTTCAAATTTACCATTATATGCAGGTGTAAGATTCCTGTACAAAAAGGAGAACTTACTCACACAGTAGCAAGGTGGAAAAAGCCCAGGAGATGAGCTTAAATAGAAGGTTATAAATAGCCCATGTGTGCAAAGTCTGCAAGTAGCTCGCGTTCATCCATTAATGTAAAGCGGAAGCAAAAAAACGGAAGCCAATTGGCAAGGAGAGGATAGGGGGGGCGAGCTTCAGAGCCCCCACGCCTCCAGAGAACTTACTTATAATCTCTCCATGGTCGCATTCAACCTGCCCCGTGCTGCACGCCTGTAGACGTTCGAGCACCGTCTTCAGGCTCTTTTTATGTGAAGGAGGAGACGCTTCTGCATGCGTCTCGATCCAGAAGCAACCAGCCGGTTGTTCCGGGTCGTAGAAATAAAAAAAGGCCCATTGTTCTGGCCTGTCGGCCATCTTTAAATGAGCTAGAACGTCCACATACATAACAGGAATGGTGTCAAAACCCCATAAAAAATCGACATACTGGCATCGACGTTAATTTAAAAACTGAATGAATAAAAGTTGTCGAGTACATTTGTATAAAATGTATAAACAAATGTAAACGGGCATTGGGATCGTACAAGGGCACCTAGGGTATTAAAATGGCAGCCATCTTAGCAAAGGTAGTTTTTAGTCAAAAACGAACAACTTGCCAGGATCAACTTCGAGAGCAACTGCATGAGATCCATATGTAGTCACTCAACCAAGTAGGTGGCGTATATCTATACTCAAAGAAATGGATACCAAGCTCATATTCAAGTCCTAGTATACAAAGAAACAGAAAACAGTAGTCCCCACAGAGTGAGAATATTGAGGTATTTAGTCTTGAGTCGTAAAAATGAACATGTGTCATCTGAGAACCCAGGATAGCAAAGAACAAAAATTGGATGATGAACAAAAAGGATATTTTAAAAAAAAATGTAGACAGGTTCTAGAGTGTTAGAGAATTCCAAGGAATCTCGTCATTTAGACCTTCACTATAGGTCTTGAGTCTGAACACCCATTGTTGTTCAATTTTAAATAAGAAGTTGGGATCGTTACCATTGTTTCTCGGCACCTGTAACACAATCCACCACATGTCATCAGGACCATGTTTAGCTTCTAGAAATTGTGAGCTAAGTTTTGTTGTAATGCGGGAGCATCTGATGTAGCTCCGGTGTTCATTGATACATTGTTTAACAGGGCAGGTTGTCATCCCAATGTATTTTAAATCACAAGAAATCGAGTAAATACACTGGCGTGTGTTACAGTTGGTATGTTTGTTCAAATGCCAGGTACTGAAATGCTCAAGGTCCACTCTGTCAATGCGTTTTGTGAGAGGACAGATATTACAGGAGCCACACGGATAATGCCCAGTGACCGGAGGTAAGTTCCATAGAGTAGTTTGTTTAACCAAGTCAGGATGTAAACGAGGGCGAGTGTGGACAACTAAATCTCGTATATTGGGAGATCTTTTAAAAGCAAACAGGGGCCTCTGGATCTGAATGCCGCCACTCTGTAGGATGTTCCAAAGTTTATTAATGAGTTTCTTAATCGAGTTGGACAACTGGGTGAACGTGGAAACACATGTCAGACGATTACCCGGCTCTCTAAGTACAGGTTCCAGTAGGGCATCTCTGTGATTATTCCGAGCTCTTTTGTAAGCAGGATTAATGACATTTTTAGGATAATGTCGATCAAGGAGTTTCTGTTTAAGATCAAGGGACTGGATGTCAAAGGCTTGGATGGAGCTGCAGTTGCGGCGTAGCCTAAGGAACTGGCCAACAGGTAAGTTGTCACGCAGGGCCTTAGGGTGATGGCTATCATATAGAAGTAAACTGTTACAATCAGTACTTTTTTGAAAGGTGCTGGTGATAAGTTTGCCATTATCTATCTTAGTCACAAGGTCCAGAAAGGAGATTTGTGTAGATGAAAAATGGGCAGTAAATCTCAAGAATGGGTCCAAGGTGTTAACCCAATGAATAAAGTTGTCTATAGTTTCATATGACCCTTTCCAGATAATCAGAATATCATCTATGCACCTCCGCCACAGTGTGATGTTGTCGTGAAAAGGATTGGATGGTTGTAATATGAACAATTTCTCAAAGTTAAACATATACAAACAGGCCAAACTAGATGTCCCTTGAATCTGATGAAACAGGGAATCTTCGAATTGAAAAAAAATCTTTTTCATAGCTAGACTTGCGCATTGCATCACAAAGTGGACCGGAGTAGGACATGACCATGAACTAGCCTCTTCTTTCAGACCTCTAACTCAAATGATGGGTGTGGGTAGTAGGGTGCGTGGAGAGAGACTGGCCTCTCTGCTGAGACCTCTCTTTCACGTGACAAGTGTGTGTAGTAGGATGTATGGTAAGGGACTTGCATCTTCTTTGAGACCTCTCTCTCAGTTGATGGGTGTTTGTAGTAGGATGTGTAGATGGCCTAACCTCTCTGTCTTATAACAGCTGTGCATAGTAGGGTGTGGGACGAGACTGTACTTTACTCACAACGTTTACCAAGGCGATGAGCTTAAATAGTGGACTATGATAAACACCATCTCAAGTAATACTCCTTACATTAGCAAGTGTGCACAATAAAAGTGTATTCAAAGCTCACTTACTCCTTTCTACTTTTCACGATCCTGTGAGTATATGGACAATGCATAGGGATTTTAGATTTTGGGACCTCCCTTTTTTGTCATCCCCCACTTGACAGATATCCTGAAACTTTTCCAGGAAGAGCTACGGTGGATGAACCTTTTTTTGGAAAGTTTTGTCAAGATTCGCCAAACGGGGTCAAAGTTATTAGTAAACTTAAAAATGCTCAGTCTATGCCGCTAACCCCTGCCGCCAACCCCGCCACTTGCACCCAACCCCGCCGCTTACACCCAACCCCATGCTGCATACGACCTTTGGCCATTTCAGTTTGAAAATAAAATTCTTGTTATGTGTCGAATTCCACAGCAGATACTGAAGCGCCTTCAATTTTAAGTCAGATTCCAAAAAATGGTTTGGAAAGTTTGGAGTTGCTCCATAACTCAGTTGTTGTGCGATACATAGATGACCTATTGAAAAGACAAAAGAAGATTGTAACCGTCTGTCTTTTGCACTGTTAAATCATTTAGCTGACAATGGTCACAAAAGGTTCCACTATAAAAATGCAGTACTGTATGATAGAGGTGATTTATATTGGTTATCACATTGAGAATGTAGGCAAGGAAAGTCGAAAAAGAACACATTTTGTAAATATGAAGATAAGTCCTTCAACCACTGAGAGAGAGGTGGGGATGTTCCTTGGAATTGTTGGCTACTTTGTTAGTAGATTCCAAACATTTCCTTCATTGCTTAGCCTTTAATAAGAGTAACCCATAGTGATATTTGATGAACAATACGTAGAGGTATTCCAGTAGTTTTGGAGAAATTGTGTAATGCCTGACTAAGATGAATAATTCTATCTCTTCTGTCGTGAGAGAGGCATATGTGCCTTGTCTATTTTGACCCAAAACATAAAGGAATCATATGACCTACAGCATCAGCTGTCCTGGATCAAATAGCCATAGCTGTAACTGGTTGTCTGAAAGAAGTTGCAGCTATTTGCATTGCAATTGGGCAAAGTGAACAATTTGTGATGGGACTGTTGCATAAGTTACGACTTTGCCGTAAACTCTACATGGTGTGTTTTCCCACCCTCGGGTGACAAGGGTGAACTCACTTCAATACACCAGCGATAAATGTGAAAGACAGATTATTGTAGCCCTGCAAAACATTATTCAATGTGTAATTGACATAGCAACATTGCTTTTGGGTTACTAAAAATCCCATAAAGGGATCAGTGGCAGCATTGAAACACTAAGAAACTTTATTTCATTATTCACTGTATCACACACACACTGTACTAAGAAGAGTGAACAACTTTAAGTTAAAAGTATTTATTACAGCAGAAGCAATCTGTTTCTCAGTGCATCTAAATCAACTATACAGAATAAAATAAAAACATCAAGAATCCATGTCATAAATAACAAGAATAAAAAGAAAATTTCTAGCATTGTTAAAATGTCATTTAAAATTGTCATTTAGAACCTACCACCCTAACGTATACTTCTATGCTCTATACTAAGAGATCATGGACAGCAGAGAAACTTGCAGTCTAGCATTTCTTAGGGAGAAAAGATGCATTGCATACCTTGTTGACTGAAAAGGCTGTCTTTATCAGCAGAGGCACGAAGACTGTGGTCCCTGAGAATGGGAAACACACAATGCAGTAGCAGTCAGTCATTCTTCCTTTGGGACTCATCGTTATCAGCTTTAGGCGAGATGTAACATCTGCAAAGTGTGCTGGCAGTAGGTGAGACTGTCTCTGGCAGAATCTCAGGCGATAATATGGTTAAAGGACCTCTCTTGGCAAGTGGTCAAGTATTCAGCCTTTTAAAATAAATCTTTTCAGAAATTGGAATTTCTGACCTACGTTTAAGAATGTCTGACATAGCTTATGTGTATCAAGGTATGTGTCCCACGGGTTTCCTTCTGGCCATATAAAGACGTCTATTCAGATTACACTATTTGGTTATATGCCTGTGTTCCTAATTAACCTTGAAATAATGGAAAGCAGACATTTGACCCAGGGAAATGATGTATCAATGTCATCAATTAAATGGCTTGATGCTTCCACAGTTCTTAGAAAGATACGGTCAGGCGACAGCTGCATTTAATGGCAGACATGACAATGATTGTGCATAAATCAGGGAAGATTGTGACTTTCATTGTTCGAGAGCAAAGAAATGCCAGCCTCCTTTAGCCAAGATGGAGTCGGGCCTATAGAACATGGAGTTGTACTTTAGGGCCCTTACGTCAGGGCGTAGACTAATTGTGTTCTTTCCACATTCATTTGATATTTTGCCTATTGTACTTGGACTCAGCACACAACAAACTGTTTTTTTAACAAATATGAATAAGTCATACTGACAGATGAGATCATCCCTAGCACAAGATGTAGGTTTCTGAATCCTGCAGCGCTGCTCCTGTTTTAGATAACAAAGACAGACACACCAGATCATAATTGCATAAATGGCACAAAGCAATGTACGAAACCAAGATCAGACATAAAACGTATTCCTCTTAAAAGGGCTGATTTGATTTTATTTGTAGATGGTTCTTGTTTGAGAGACCACTGAGGAGCTGTGAAGGCTGCCTATGCAATATGTTTAATTTCTGAAATTGTTGAAGCATTAAATCTGCCTGATATAACTTCAGCACAAGTGGCATAGTTGATTGCTTTGAAAAGAGCTTGTTGCTTTACGGTAGATTTGAATATGACAGTCTAGACAGACAGTATGGTTTAGGAGTGGTCCATAACTTTATGCAATTGTGGTCACAAAGGGATTTTATGAGATCCTCTGGAAAATATCAGGAATGATACTTATATTTTTGATTTGTTGAGAGCAGTTCAACAGCCAAAATAAATTGCAGTGATCAAGTTTACTGCCCATAAGGCTGGAAATGATATGGTCATGCTTGAAAATAAATATGTTGTTAGAAATGGGGTCTTTGGTTGGCAGTCAGGCTATCCCCAGTCCAAGCAAAGACCGTCACTCTAGTCAGGTTAAGTCACACACAATCCAAATTATCCTGTGCCCACCCTCTGGTAGCTTGGCACTGAGCAGTCAGGTTTATCTTAGAAGGCAATGTGTAAAGTATTTGTGCAATAAATTATGCAATAACACAGTATAGCACCACAAAAATACACCACACAGTGTTTATGGGGAGGTGTGCGTGGATTTGTCCAGCGTACACAGGCGATGCATCGTCGAGTTGTCATGCAGGGCAGGCTTTGCGTCGATTTCTGGCACTTAGACTGGGATCCTCTTTGAGTCACGAGGTTTTTGGGCACCCTGGGATGATGCGTTGAAATCTGGCACTTGGAGGACGAAGTCACAGGGGCTGCGTCGATCCGGTGGCCGTTGCGTGGAAATTTTTATCGCACTGGAGGCGCTGCATTGATTCCTCTCAGGTAGTCACGCTGCGTCTTTCTGGCTCAGATTTGCGCCGATCCAGTGGGCCATGCGTCGAATTTCCAGTCGCTACGCTGGCACTGCATCGATCTTTTCCATGCGTAGTCGGGCTGCGTCATTCCGGTTCGGCGTGCAGTGAATTTCTCACTGCGATGCAGGCTGTGTGTCGTTTCTTGCAGGCTGTGCATCGATTTTCACTGCACAGGGAGTTCTTCTTGCAGGAATTAAGGGGGTTATTACAACTTTGGAGGAGGTGTTAATCCGTCCCAAAAGTGACGGTAAAGTGACGGATATACCACCAGCCGAATTACGAGTCCATTATATCCTATGGAACTCGTAATACGGCTGGTGGTATATCCGTCACTTTACCGTCACTTTTGGGACGGATTAACACCTCCTCCAAAGTTGTAATAACCCCCTAAGTCTTTTTGGTCCTGAGACTTCAGGGAACAGGAGGCAAGCTCTATCCAAGCCCTTGGAGAGCACTTCTTCAGCACTGCCAGAGAGAAGCAAGGCAGCAAGGAAACAGCAAGGCAGCAGCCCCTTTCAGGAAAGCAGTCAGGTGAGTCCTTTGGGCAGCCAGGCAGTTCTTCTTGGCAGGTTACAGGTTCTGGTTCAGGTTCTTCTCCAGGAAGTGTCTGATGAAGTAGAAGTGTCTACCTCAGAAGTGTCTGAGTTGGTAGGGGCAGAAGCCCTGTTTAAATACCCAAATGTGCCTTGGAAGTGAGGAAGACTTCAAAGAGTGGCTTAGAAGTGTGCAAGGTCCCCTTTCAGTTCCATCCTGTCTGTCAGGGTCCCAGTAGGGAGTGTGGCAGTCCTTTGTGTGAGGACGGGCTCCTGTCCTTTGACATGTAATTGTCAGGCCGTCCACCCTCCCAGCCCAGGAACACCAATTCAGTATGCATATGTGTGCAAGTGTGACTGAGCATCCTGTGTTTGGGGTTTGTCTGAGTGAATGCACAAGGGAGCTGTCAACTAAACCCAGCAAGAAGTGGATTGTAAAGCACAGAAGGATTTAAGTGCAGAGAAATGCTCACTTTCTAAAAGTGGCATTTCTAAATTAGTAATATTACATCCAACTCCACCAGTCAACAGGATTTTGTATTACCATTCTGGCCATACTAAAAATGACCTTGTTACTCCTTTCAGATCGGAAACTACCATCCAAACAGAATATGAGGGTAGCCCTAATGTTAGCCTGTGAAAGGAGCAGGCCTCACAGCAATGTAAAATGAATTTAGGAGTTTTACACTATCAGGACATGTAAACTACACAGGTACATGTCCTGTCTTTTGTCTACACAGCACTAGGGGTTACCTAGGGCCTACCTTAGGGGTGACTTAATGTAGAAAAAGGGGAGTTCTAGGCTTGGCAAGTACTTTTAAATGCCAGTCGAATTGGCAGTGAAACTGCACATACAGGCCGTGCAATGGCAGGCCTGAGACATGGTTAAGGGGCTACTTAAGTGGGTGAAACAATCAGTGCTGCAGGCCCACGAGTAGCATTTAATCTACAGGCCTGGGGCACATATAGTGCACTTTACTAGGGACTTATAAGTACATTAAATAAGCCAGTTGGGTATGATCCAATGTCACCATGTTTTAAGGGAGAGAGCATATGCACTTTAGCACTGGTTAGCAGTGGTAAAATGTGCAGAGTACTAAAACCAGCAAAAACAGTGTCGATAAAGTGGAGAGAGGCAGGCAAAAGGTTAGGGGTGACCACCCTATGGCTGTCAGGTCTAACTTGTGGATGAAGTAGTGAGACTGTCAGATCAAATTAACAAACTGCATTTCAGGAGACAGAACAAAATCAATCAAGTGCGAGTTCAGTTGAAAGGGCAGAAAATGAAAATAGTTTTCTGCTGAATCCAGTACAGACTTCCTTGAGTGAATTGAGGGATCTCCACGAGGAAGTGCTAAACGAGACCAAGTGGGAAATGCTGGGTTTGAAAAAGAATTATCAAGATGTGTGGATCACTCCTGAGTATAGATATATCCTACCAGATTCAGGCCCTCATTATGAACATGGCGGCAGTCACCGCTCCACCGGTGATGGCAGTACCACCGCCAACAGTCTGGCGGTCCAGACCACCAAATAATGAAGCACATGAGAAACAGCCAGCGGCCCATCCACACACCGCCATTATTGGAGTGCCGACAACGATGGAAGAGGCTGACGGAAAGGCCCCACCCGCCCAACAAACAATAAAGAGACCGCCATCAGTTCCGGGGTGGGACGAACCAAATAAAATGAAACACTCACCGTAGGCACACAGAACACGCCAAAGCAGACATGGAGAGAAAGTTGCAAGTAATGCCAGTCCTGCTCCTTGCAGTATACCTCCACGACTGTGACCGCCAACGAAGACGACAACGGTAAGTACTGCAAACTAGTATACGAGGGAAGAAAGGGCACAGTTACACATCCATGCAACGCACCCTCAACCCCTCACACCATCACAAGCCATACACACCACAATAAGAGGCACTTACCCAACACAATGCAAATAAAACCTGCCCAAAGTACACACATGTGCACACCACACCCCACAATGAAACGATGAATCACGGCTCCATATTGTGCCAACAGCACCACTGGGCACACAAACTTTAATCCAAAATTAAAATAGGAATGTCCAAATAAGGCCATTGGCCAGTCCATGATAAATAGCCTGAAGGGTCCAAATGAGCCGAACTTAAATCCCACATGTGCACAGGGTACTCCACCGTAAAGGGACATCAGTGGGACAGCCAGGCACCTCAGGGAACAGGGGCAGGGGCTGGAGGGGGTGGGGAGGGGGGCTTGGTCTTACGTTTGGGAGGTGGAGGGGGTTTTGGGTTTGCCCTTGGAAGGTAGGGAGCTGGCTTGGACCGGGGGTGGCAGATGGGCCTGGGGCAGCAAGGGACTTCTTCCTCTCTGGGGAAAGGGCACAGGAATGGGAAGGGTGGACTAGGGCAGACTTAGACGAGGAAGGAGTGGACGGGGCAAGGAGATGGGCAAGTTTAGGGACGAGACAGGGTGGGCCAGTGGGTTAGTAAACGTCAACACGGGATAGGAAAAGTTTTTTTAGGGGCAGTTGGGGTGGATATGGAGGAAGGTGTGAGAGTGGAGGAAGAGGAAGTGCTTGTAACAGGTGTAGGTGTGCTGGCTGTGGATGCAGGTGCCTGTACAGTATGCTGATGTGTGGTGGATGTGTGTTGAGTGGGTGTCTGTGAACGTTTGAGTGTCTTGGGAGGAGGGGGGTGGACACAGTGGGACAAGACAGGCTGCCAGTGTAAATGGATGTTGTCTGGGTTTCTGCAGGTCTGGTGAGTGTGCTGCATGTGTCAGTCAATGTCATTGTGTGGGTGCAGGTGTGGTGTCTGGGGTGGATGACTAGATGTCAGATGTCGTGGTGACTGCAAGAATGGGGCCAGCAGCAGTGACTAAGGGTGCAATGCTTGTGGGTGTGCATGTCGGTGACAGACAGGGAGGTGGGAGAGATGGACACACTGGGGGAAGTGGATGTTGTTGTGTGTGTCTTTGTATGTTGGCTATGTGTATGCCTGTGGTAAGTGTGGTGCTTGTGTTTCTCTGTGTGCTTCGTGTGTGTTGATGTGTGTGCATGGCTGTTTGAACGTGTGCTTGGGATGGGTGATGGGAGTGGGGTGCTGGAAGAGGTAGAGTTGGTTGGAAGGGGGACGGAAAGACCAGGGACACTAGCTGCCGTCAAAGAGGAGGCCAGAGCCTGAAAAGATCTCTGTAGGCCAGACAATGCACCGTGAATGCCTTCCAGGCATGCATTGCATTGCTGCATCTGGGATGCTAGCCCCTGGATGGCATTCACAATGGTTTTCTGCCATACAGAGATGGTCCTCAGGAGGTCAGTAGCCTCCTCCATGAGGGCAGCAGGGCTGACTGTGGCAGGGGATGAGGTGCCTGGGGCGAAGGAGATGCCCACCCTCCTGGGTGAGCGGGCTCGGGCAACTAGGTGGGGAGCAACTAGGAGGGCGGTGATGGTATTGGGGGTGGCAGAAGATGACACAGAATGGGTAGACCCACTAGGGTCCGCCACCACCATGGAGCTCCCATCAGAGCAGGTATCGGAGTCACTACTGCCAGTGGTAGTTGCCTCCCCCGTGGTACTCCCCTCGCCCTCCAACCCACTGGTCCCCTTGGCAACTGTTGACTCTGCCTCCTTGGAATCGTGGGCCGCTGCATCCCCTCTCGCCGGTGCCACTTCTCCCTTGCCAGATAATGCTGATATACACAAGGAACACAAGAGAACATGGGTGGGGAGACAAAACATGAGAGAAACTGTAAATACCAGAATGGAATGACATACTTGGTGCACACACACACACTCCCATCCAGCTTACACACCTACACGCAGCACCTACATCTATAGTCTTAGTCTTGACTATGGCCCTGACTAGTGGCCACTACCCCAGCATAAAACTCATTTCCCCACATAAAACACGAACCTGATAAACTGTGTGGACTACACACATGGGGAACCATGGCCATCCAATGCACCCATTAGCCCATGTGCCCACAAAGAACCCTACAGAACAGGAAGATCAAGCCCCAAGGGCCTATTGTGACTGTTTAGGCCTGCCCCTAACCATTTCCGTGCCCATGGCAGGGAGGACTGCTGGAAGACACCTGTCAGAATGCCTGGCACTAGGCAGCATACATACCACAGCACCCAAACACATATGTCAAAATGTATGAAACAGTGTTGGTACTCACCCCCTTGTGGCTGCTGTGCTGCCTTCAAGCGCCCATCCAAATCCGGATATGCCACCCCCAGAATGCAGGACATTAGGGGGGTCAGGGCCCAAAGGGCACCCCTTCCTCGTTGGGAGGCCTCCCCCAGCTGGGCATCGCAGGTCTTCCTGGCCCAGCGCTGCATGTCCTTCCACCGCTTCCTGCTCCACCGGTTGTAGATCCCCAGGGTGCGCACCTTCCTGGTGATGGCCTGCCAGAGTCCCCTCTTCTGATGGGCGCTGACCTGTATGGGATACAAAGAGAAGATAAACAGACGCTAGGATATGCCCATTTGATACAACTGACATGTCGTCCCCAGTGGGACGTATACTTCACAGGATCATTTTACCACCTCACTAACAGTACTTGCCACACAATCTATGCCTGTGCAGTTACAAATCGACCACACATGCATACAGGCATCCGCCACCATCTCACACATCCATGGAAACAACCGGCAACTCACCTACTCCTCTGGTCGCTCATATAACGTGTCATACAGGGATAGGACAAAGTCCACCAGCTTCTCCAGATCCCCCGTGGTGAAGGCCAGGGCCCCTATCCCTGTGACATGTGCCATTGGAGTAACCAGAGTCATGACACAGCAGCACACTCAGTGGAGTACTTACATACACAGGATTCAGGAGTCAAGTGAAAGTGGGGTGACGACATGGTGTACGCTCCGCAGCAGTGTGCACCATCACTGCCGGCGGTGATCATGCTAGGCCCAGTTTCCCCATTGAAAACTATGTAAACCAATGAATGGGTGCACGGCGGTGAACAACGCCTTCCGCCATGACAACTATCGCCAGCGGAATTATGTCATTTCCACTCCTTCATATCTGGATGGCAGGCGGGCTGCCATTTGCTAGCACCACGCACATATTTCCGGGTCATTCTGGGCCTTTAGATCCCAGCCCTTAGTCGTCTGTCCACATGAGTGTCTGTTCCTCACATCAGTCCTGAGGTATCACTGCATACATGTCCCTAAAGTTGTACATCATACATCGCTCGTGTGTTTAACCTACATATTGTACAGCAATTATTCATACACAACATGTTTTGCATGTGTATGTGTGTCCCTCATATGTGTTCTTTCCTCCCCCATAGGTACAGACCCATGTGGCGAGGGAGGGCCCTATCTGTGTACAGACCTCTTGTTGATTTGGATACCATGGTGGAACGTCACATCATTGTCGCCTACGCACTCAATTGTACAACAATCCAGGACCTATGTGCTTTACTGGATCCTGTACTGAGACCGGGTAATCGGAATCAGCATGCCATCCCTACTAAAGTGCAAGTGCTCTCTGTACTCCTTTTCTTGGCTACGGGCTCATTTCAGGTGACAGTGGGCATGGGTGCAGGGTTCTCACAGCCAATGTTTAGCCTCGTCCTGTCCAAATTCCTGGATGCATTTGTACAACACATGCAGACATATGTCAAGTTTTCCCAAAGGGCTGAACTCCCTGCCATCAAGTCTGAATGTTATGCCTTTGCTAACATTCCCCATGTGATAGGTACAATCGATGGCACCCACATAGCTCTCATCCCACCAAGAGTGAACAAACAGGTGTACAGGAACAGAAGGAACTTCTACTCAATGAATATACAATTGGTGTGTACTGCTGACCAGTACATCTCACATGTAAATGCCAGGTTTCCAGGATCAGTTCATGATTCCTTTGTCCTGAGGAACAGCAGTGTGACGCACATGATGGAACAACTACTAGGGGACAGAGGATGGCTCATAGATTAGTGTGTATGACGCTGAATCAGTACATAGCCGTCAGATAGGCTGTATGCAAGTAATGGCAGTTTGATACAGTCCTGTTTCAACCACTTTTGCAGGTGATTCTGGCTACCCCAACTTACAATGGCTCCTGACACCTGTGAGAAATCCCAGGACAGATGCAGAGAGGAATTATAATGAGGTCCATGGATGTACTAGGAAGGTGATTTAGCGCACCATTATATGTCTCCTGAAGGCTAGATTTCGTTGCCTCAATCTCTCTGGGGATCTCTGTGCTATGGCCCTGACAAGATGTGTAGAATAGTGGTGGCCTGCTGCATGCTGCACAACGTAACTGTGAAGAGAGCTACCCCCCCTACTAGAGGAGGAGGGTGCTGTACATCCAGACCTGCTACCTCTGAGAGGGGATGAGAGTGATGGTGAGGATGAAGAGGGGGAAGATGTCCACTCCAGGAACCAGCTAATCCAATTATACTTCCAGTGACAATGAGGTACTGTTCACTGATGATGTTGTCTGCACTGCATAATGTTGGTCTGACTCATTTGTTTGGGGATGTGGTGTCTCTAGTCATTGACACTGTTACCTGAAGACTAAGGTGGCATGTGCCATGGAAACAATCATGGTGTACATTTTGGTTTACTCCAGAGGATGTTGTGCGTAGGGTACCATTCCTGAAGTAAAGGTCTGAATATGGATTTGACTGGCAAATGCATTCACCCTAACAATTGAATTTTCATAATGACGGGACAAACAAATTGGTGTAAATGTGTTTTATTACGTGTCACAGTTGCATAGGTGCGCTTTACAGTGATAGGAAGTGGGCTCATGGTGGATATCCATACCAGGTACATGGGCTCAGCGATTGGTGGCAGTGAGTATTGGTCCATATGTCCCTTGCAAGTTGTTATGTTGCTATTGGCGGGTGAGGATGGTTGCACAGTGGCACACTTGGGAGAGAGTTCAGGTCAAAGTCACTTCTTTGTGGGGGCCTTGGTCTTGGCAGGTGTTCCAGTACCATATCTGGGTCTGAAAGCACGTTTGAGTATCTGGTGCTGGTCTCTTGTGTGTCCTCTGCCAGTGCCACCAGTCCTGTTGCTGCTGCAGATGTAGATGGCAGGTCTGTGCCCTGGGCAGTGATAGGGGCTTCCAGGTTTGTGGGAGTCTCAGGCTGGCTTGGGTAGTGGTGCTGCAGCACCCCTGCAATGGTGGCCATGGTGGCACTGAGTTGTTTCCACTGCTCCATGGTCTCTTGGTGTTGGGCTATCTGCAGCCTTTGACTCTGCTCCAGGGTGGCCAGAATCTGGCCCATCCTGTCTTGGGTATGGTGGTATGCTCCCAGGACCTCAGAGATCACCTCCTTTGCTGCAGCATCCATCCTTTGGCCTCCCCCCGGGCCACTGATGCCCTCTCACAGGGCCTAGCCCCCTGTGCCGTGTCCCCTGCACAGGTCTGGCAGTCCCACTTGCACTGGGGCCATCATCATCCTGCCTGTTAGTTGGTGGTGACTCTTGCCCCTGTACATGTGATCCGCCAGTCTGTGGCCTGAAGACACTGATGTGGGGTCGTTTGGCCTGAGCTGATGGTGGTGGATGGGTAGTAGGGGTGTCAGTGGTATCCTAGGTGGGGCTGCTGGAGGGTGACAGCCCAGGACTGTGTGACGGGCCAGGGTAATCCTCACTGTCCATACATCCCTCTTCAGTCTCCTGAGTGGGGCTTCTGTCTCCATGTGGGGCGCTAGCACTCCTTGGCCTTTCCGTCAGGGTGGCATGGGTGGTGGTGCCTGAGGGAGGGAATGGACATGTATTTTACATGTACTAATTCGAATAAGGATGCACAGCTCGCCTTATTTTGTGCTGTTTATTCCCCTGTCGGGCCATGCAGGGACCTATTGTGGGGTTGTGCTTACATTTTGCATGGGATGTGGGAGTGCATTGTGGGTGCCGTAGTGCCATTGTGGTTACTTGCAGGGGTAGGTGGCTGTGCACAGGGGGAGGGAAGTGGGCCTGTTAGTGGGTTTGTGGGCATTCAGGGTGACTGGATGTAGTGATTGAAGCTTGGGTGTGGTAGTGGTCCTGGTGGTAGTGGGAGGGGTGGGGTGGTACATGCATAACAGGTGTGGTGGATATGAAGAAATTGGAGATGACTTACCCAAGCCCAGTCCTTCAGTGAGTCCAGGGAGGCCCTCAGGGTGCAGGATAAGCCAGTGCCTTCTCCTCCCAGTCGGTGTAGTCAGGGGTTGTAGGTGAGGATCCTCTTCCAGTCTTCTGGACCGCAATGTTGTGCCTGGATGCCATGGACCTCACCTTCCCGCACAGGTTGTTCCATCTCTTGCGGATGTCGTCCCTTGTGCGTGGATGGTTTCCCCGTTGACCTTGTTTACAATTGTCTGCCATAACTCCATCTTCCTGGCGATGGGTGTGTGCTGGACCTGTGCCCCGAAGATTTGTGGCTCGACCTTCAGTATTTCGTCCACCATTGTCCTTAGCTCCTTATCTGTGAAGCTGGGGTGCTTAGGGGGTGCCATGGTGTGTGTTGTAGGTTTATTGGTGAGGGTGCTGTTGTGTAGTTGGGTGTGTGACTTGTGTGATGTTGAGATCAGTGTTTGCGTGTTGTGTTGTCAATATCTATAGCTATTGGCGTTGCAAAGAATTGTTGGGGTGTGTATGTAAGTGTTTTATAGTGTTGTGGATGTATGTCAGGTGTGTGGGTTTCAAACTGTCCAATGTGTGCATTCCTTGCTGCTGGGTCCCATTCCTGGCCGTGGCGGTCGTACCGCCAATGGTCGTTCGACATCCACTATCCGCCGTAGTGATTTGTGCATCATTATTTGGAGGCGAAGGATTTGTCTGCCTGGTGGTGGCGGGGTGGGGTGTACAGCCTTACTGCCATCAAGGGCCCAGGTGGTGTTTTCTGGAAGTTTCTGATTTTGGCATCAATATATGGCGGTGTGCTGTTCACCACCAGTTGCGGTCTTCTGTTCACCGTCGCCATGCCGGTCAGCGGTGTTTCCCGCCATGTTCATAATAACCACCTCAGTGTTGCATTACATGGCCAGACTCCTGCATGGCCAGACCCATGTGAGGAGGGATGCTGTGACCTAAACTTTTAGGAAATACTGACAAAATCCTAAATTCAGAAATGTAACAGAGGATTTGGGTCAACGGTGTCTTGTTTGTCAGAGAAATAATCAAGGAAAGAAGATTGCAGTTATCATGAACCATATTGACGAATAAGCGGGCCCATTTGCCAGACTCCTAGCAGACTTCATAGAGATGGCAGTGTACAGTTCCCTTGAGTATATTCTCATGGTTGTCTGCTTATTCTCTAAATGAGTTGAGGCCTGTCCCACCCATAAGCTGACACAGCATGACAGTTGTCAAACTTTTGTTAAGGGAATTGATACTGTCGCGTAGGCTCTCATTATTCTAATGAGACTACTGGATTTTGAGCAGCAAGATCGTTCACAGTGTTGGAGACTGAGCCTTACCCACAGTGGGTGACACCTGTCGCTCCAAATCCGGGTTTTGCTCCAGCTAACTAGCAGTGCTGCATCTCTCCCGAAAGGAAGAGATGATTGGGCAGCTGAGAGCATGACATATCATACTTCTCAGGGAAGTCGTGGTCACTCTGGTCGCGTCCGGTTCTCTCATTCACAATTCAGTCTCTAGCAATAGAAGCAGTATAAGTTTTAAAGACTGGTTTAATAAAACGACTGCATTTTAGATAGCAAAGCGTGATCTGCAATAACCAGAACGACACAACATAACAAGATTAAAATGGTGACAATGAGAGTGAAGCATAAGAATAATGCAATCATATTGCCACTAAAGTCGATGGACTATTTACTATCTGCATCATGATTTGAGCACGGCATGTTAAGCTCTAATCCTGCCTTTCAGGTTCCCCCGGGAGGACATCAACCCTCATACCTGAGCAAAGGCCTGTAGTCTGCGTTAGCATCTGCAGCGAAGCATTCAGCGTACAGTTGTGGTTCCCTGGCTGGAATCTCCCTCTTGACGTGTAATGGGACTAGGAAGTGTTTTTATAATAACACAGCTGATGTTCTAAGAAAATGTCCCTACGTAAGGATGTGTATTTTCTAAGAATGTTGGAGACTAAACTTCTGCCACGTTCACTGGCAATGTACCAAACTGTAGCCTTGACTGAAGCACAGAGTGATCAAGAATGTCTTGTTTGAGAACACAGTGCTGGGCTAAGCAAAACAGTTAGATAGAAGAAATTAAAACAAGACCGTAAAACTGGTTGTTGTAAAAATAACAATGCAAAGCTGAATAAAATATATCTAGGTCAAGGTGCACAGTTGCCTAATGTATTAAACTAACGTGCATGGAGCTATAACTAAAATGGCTACACAACACTCTCCCCTGGTCGGTAAAAGTGGTTCAAGCCAAAACAAAAATTTCTCTACCTAAGATATATATAAAACCTTACTCAATTTTTACAAGTTAAAAGGACACACAAGCAAACTACTTGGCAATTTAAAACATGAGCACGTATCTTATAACCGAATTCAATGAAAATGTCAATTTAGAAAAGTTCCAAATTAAGTACGAGTCATGGAAAGTAGGAGATCTTCCACTTCGGCAGATGACAGAACCGGAAAGTTTGCGCCAAAAATGATCAAGGCGCAAGTGTGTTCCATAGCCCCAGTATCAACCGAGGCGGCATCCCGTGAAGTGCCCATTGATGAGTTGATGGTAAATTCCTCCAGGAAGGGTAACTCATAATTAGCTTCACGTAGGAAACGCAGCCTCAGTGTGCATGTCTGGTAATGAACCCTCAGCAAGAACATCAACAGATCAGCATCTATTGCTGGGGGACGCTGCTGTGAAAGACAAACTTCCAGTGCATGTTCAAAAGAGCACCAAAGGCACCGGAACACGGGCTGCACACAATACAAAACCGGTCTGAATGACAAAGACCAGTCACACTCCAAATGCTCCAGGAGTGCTGCTCCAAAATGCTGCATCTTACGTTCACGACACAGCTGTGCTGATGGGAGCGCCATCATTTGCCCTTGTTGCGGCGGGACAGCCATTGCGCATAAAAAATAGCAACAGCAGGATGCCGGCTAATAAAGCCAAAGTTATCGGAAATCCCCCAAAAATACTACTGAAAATTGAGTGGATAGCTAAAGGTATCAAACCGAATATGGAGGAGACGGTGTGAACAAAACCAGAACCAATAGCTTTGAAGAAATGTGCTATTCCAGTCGTGCTGGACGCATTATATATTTGTCCCATGAGTTCACCAAAGTGTCTCGAAAAGTTAGTATTTAACAGGGACTGTATTTCTGCTGATGACCTTTCCACTTGAAGTGCATAGGTCTCACGTGCAGATGTAAGGGCCACATGCTTTTGAAACAATAAAGCTTTGAGTCTACTTAACTTGTCAAAATTCACGTTTGATGTAGCAATGTAAGGCTAGATATCAGCTACCTCCTTAAATTTAGTGGGGTGAAACAGTAAGCTCCCGCAGCATGTAACGACCTTAGAGACCGAAACAACGTAAACTATTCCGGCTTGCATGCCACAACAGTCTTCACTATTGAGAAGGACATAGCTGCTGTTTGAAAGCACCTGGAACGTATGTCTAATCAAGGGGACTGGAACTCCCTTAAGTTAACAGGCCAAGTTTGCAGCCGAGGCATTACACGCCCCATGCAAGGACAGCTGTTTACAAATCATCAAATGGCTGACAGAAGTCTTGCATTCCCTGCCGCTAAGAAAGACCTCTTTCATGCCATTGAAGCTTTTGTAGAGAAGGGAGGCTCCCACACCTCATGGATGTAACTATCTCCCAGTTTTTCATATCTGCCTACCGGAATGTGTTTCAAACAGGAGGTGAATTGTAGTGTTGAAATAGGCAGATTAATAACCCCATGTATTAACCACTCTGCCTATGGTATTTAGGCCACGGTAAAATGCAACTTATCTAATTTCCCGATGTTAAGCATAACATAAGTCACTTCTTTCTTAGCCATTAGTTGTTGTTGTCGCGTTAGATTAAAAGAGGAAAATATCTCCCTTGCACTGACGTGCTGCCATGGTACGCGACCCGCCTTCAAAGTTTGAAGCGTCCAACCCAACTGCATAATGGACCTGGTCTGACTCTGTCCATGGTATAAAGAAGACATATCAGATTGTATAATGTCTATAGCAGAAGAGACAATGTTGTTAAGTGTATAGATCCGGTCGGACAAAGTGTTAATCCCATTATCCACAACAGCTAATGCCTTTTTTAGATTTTCCTGATCTATTTGCCTTAACCGGGCAGCAGCATCTTTTTGGGAAAGTTTCCATATTTCATTGTATACTGCATATAAGAAACGATTCCTACGTGGTGTTCTGGGGCCTGACAAGAAATCTTGTAAGTCAGTGGTGTTAGACAAGAGATTGAGGTGTTTAGTGAGGATGATTTTAGCCACTGTTGGCATAATTTTCCTACACTATATGTTGTAATGATATCTGCATGTTCTGGCGATATACAGCGAGGGTCTGGCCTACTTGTCTTAAAACCCCAGAGGAGTTAATGAAACGTTGATGACACCCATTGGTATCTATTGGCCACAATAACCACCCGCCTGGACGTGTCAGTGAAGCATTACACATACCATTCTGGACCCACTCATTGAGCTCATCTTTAGTTCTATTCGTGTATTTTTGCCATTTGTCAAATTTTGCAGGAGCAGGTATACTGGGCATGTTTAGTTCTCTGATTGTTGCTAAGCCTAAACAACTCGTTTGTTGCACAGTTTCATTTAAGAATATCATCTGAACATGAATAAGAAATGCTCTAAACAATATTTATTTTCCCTTAATTTGCCAATTTTTGGTTCCCCAGACACTTTTCAGATCAATTGATTTGAACCAATATTCATAGCCTTCTGTTGATAACCGGGAAACAAAGGACTCAGAATATATACATTTCGGTATTAGTCAATAACATATGTATACCCTTAGTAGATGGTACCTTAAAGTAATACCACTCAGCATTCTTTTGATTGTGCCCAGAAAAATATGCAAACTTTTCAGAATTTGTTTTAGAACTCCCTTGCGGTGGAGTTGGACAATGTTCCCATTGCATGTAATTAAATACCATTCTGGGACTGCTCGCTCTATATATGAAGTGGTGCCCATAATAATTATAGCAAAACATATCACCATAATTTTCTTTGAATTAGTAAACATCTTCGTTTTCAAAGACAGTATAATATTGCAATTTTGTCATCATAGAATCAACTGTTTTCACATCCCAATCATCAGATACTATGCCTGGTATTATTATATCATTCATTGATAATTTAAACACATACAGTATTTGAATAATTTCCATGGGACCATATATATCAAACATTATTTGTCCCAAACAATCCCATCAGGAATTGGCACTGTGGAAATGTTCACAAATGATAAATCTCTTCGGACTTTGTGTGACAAAAAATGTGGTTTCAAAACCTCCTCCACCTGTTCAGCTGTTGATCTTTCAGGAAGAAAATGACCATGTATCAATAAGAAAAAGGTAATAACAAAACCAATCCAAAGTAGAAAAGCTAGGACAGTCAGAGAAAGCCATATATAGTTCCATGGAAAAATTAAATATGTTTCTTTAAGCCAGTTTGTTAGCTTACGTGCACTTGACAAATCAGCTGTCAAAGGTGCGAATGAGTCTGAGTAATCATCGTTGAAGTCGGCAAAATAACCAGAGGCAATTCGTGCATATGGCGTAGCCGTTGTCAGTGGTGGAGTTGGTATTTTCTGTGGTGGTACACTATAGACAGCACCATCCGTTTGGCTTGTCGTCGAGTTGACTTGGTCAAATGTTTCTAAATTAGTTGATGTTAGTGGAACTAATGCAAGATCATCTTCCGCCCTCCCCAAGTTCGGAGAGGTATCAGTGTTGGTATAAACAACTTGTAGTGGAACTTCTTCGCCAGTAGTGAGAGGGATTTGGGAACTACTGGATGTTCCTCTTGGTCGACTGTGCAGGATTGGCCACATTGTGTAATTTGACATTGTCAATTGAGACAAAACGATTTTCATTGGCACCTGCCAACGGTGGTAGAATAACAGTTCTGGTACCGTATATCCCCAGTACAGGGATTGGTGCTCGATAAGAAGGTCCAAATTCCTTTTTCACTGCAACTTTTTCACATACAAGATCCCCAACTCTGGGAATTCAGCCGGTAGATGTTACTGGCACATCCTTAATTCCTGTGGAGGCAGCACTTTGGCAAGAATTATCATCACAGAACTGTTGAAATTCCTGTAAGACAGTGACACGTTCATTTATGTGAAAAGGTGTTTCTGTTGCCTCCACGCCAGGACCATCAAGATCCGGAACATACATTCGAGTTCCGAACAGGCACTCATATGAAGTACGACCCCCAGGGACCTTCTAGGCAGGTTATTTAGTGCTCTCTGGATTCCATACAGGTGATTAAGCCAACTACGACCCGTACCTAAGACTCTGACTGTTAAGGATTGCTTTAAATTGCGGTTTAATCGCTCCACGACACTATTTCCCTTGGGATGAAATGGAGACGAGTACTGCAGTTGGACCCCCAACAAAGCCATGGTGTCCCTGAATGCCCTTGAGGCAAAAGCAGGGCCCTAGTCCGAATGGAACGCCGCAACTGCATATATACTGATAAAGACCTGCAAATCTTTAATAACAGTCCGAGCATCAGCCTAGCGTTGTGGCCACACCCATACAAATCTGGAGCATGAATCAGCAGCGACTAATATGTATTTGTATGCACTATCAGGTGATAGAGGACCGCAGTGGTCCAAGTACACACACTGTAACGGTTTGTTTAAAATTAAGAGGGGTGTCTGCGGCGGGCGCTTGGCCGTGGAAACTTTGATTTGTTGACAGATGTCACAACAAAGGACATACTACTTAGTCTCTTTGTAGAGACCTGGCCACCAATAACGGGCCTGCAAGATCGAAATTGTAGCCGCCACACCAGCATGTGCAGATGCCACTCCCTCATGCGCTGTTTTAATCAATTGTGGTCTTATGTCTTTGTTAGGGATGTCCCGTATGCCTATGCCTGGTATCTTAACTTAAGCGTTCAGCATACTTCCCAAGTGATAATGATATTTGTTAGGAAATCCTTTAGGATAGGGCGTACCATCAGCAGTAGCTTTCACCGCAGCCCAAATATCTGTGTCTGGTTTAGAACTCGAGCGAGTCACTGCAACTACAGTGGCTACTGCCACTGCTGACTTTGTGGCTTCATCAGCCAACGTATTTCCAGCAACGTGTATTCCAACGCGCTGGTGTCCAAGTGTATGTACGACATGGACATTCGGTAGCGTCTTTTTCAGGTTAGCTA
Source organism: Pleurodeles waltl (assembly GCF_031143425.1). NCBI lineage: Eukaryota > Metazoa > Chordata > Amphibia > Caudata > Salamandridae > Pleurodeles > Pleurodeles waltl. The sequence goes on from NC_090444.1 coordinate 894,652,617, forward strand.
CTTTCCCCCACAGTAGTCTGTGTTTAATGGTGTTGCCTTTTGAGTCTCTGAACCCATTCTGGCGCCAATAATGGAAGTATTCATTAAAGGACTGGACACAATAATATGAATCACAAACAATCAGCGTAGGCTGTGCCGGATCCGTGTGGTCCAGTGCCATCAGCAGAGCTTTTAGCTCAGCCAATTGTGCTGTACAATCCCCTAGGGTCTGTGTAAAGATATGTAGAGGACAAAATGTATCCCCTTCCATATAGCCACTTAGGACTGCGCAAGCAGCAGAATATTGATGTTTAGTTCTAATTGCAGGTTGTGCAGAGCCATCGGTGTACATGACTCTATGACACTGGTCAATAGGCAAGGTATTTGCTGGAACTGGATATTCTACATCATATTTTAGGAATTCCTGAGTTTGTAACTTTGGGTCAAAAATGTAGTCTACATCAGTGGCTGTTAGAGACGTAGCCCATTGTATCCAACGTGGATGTAGTGCTTTCGCGTTTGGAACGCTAGCTTTTGTAACAGCCTCTAGGTCGGGGATTGGAGAAACGACAATAATGCGTTTTCCGTGTCCACGAGGTCTTTCTTTAATAACAGCCATCTGTATGGAATTTTCTCTGTGGGAGCAAAGCGTTGTTTAGCTGCTGAATACAAATGTGATTTGTATGTAATCGGGACTGTTTCACCTTCATTAAATGTCAAATAGGTGAAACTGATGGCCCCAGCTATTACCCTGATGAACAAATGTGTTTTGTTGTCCCTTGTGTGTAAATGTTGTGCTTCAAGCATGTCTGTCTGAAATTCTCTAAGGATGCGTGTATGTTCAGTTGTCCAGAATTTACTTGAAAAATCGGGACGTATTAAGTCATTTAAAGGTTTTATGCGCGTAGCATAATCTGGAATGTAGGTTCTGCCAAAATTTAAGAAACCCAATAATGATTGGAGTTTTTTAATCATATTCGGTGGTTGTAACTGTGTGCATTTTTCTAAGAATTGTGGCGCTAGGCTCTTCCCTTCACTTGACAGCTCATATCCTAGAAACAGGACACTGAGGAAGGCAATTTTTGTTTTTTTGAAGTTAAATTTGTAGCCAAATTCAGCAAACCCTACAAAAATGCGGGCTACCCATCTTAAATGTTGTATTAATTCATCATCCGTGAGATATATATCATCTACATCGGACAATGCTTCAGGGTCGATCTTGTGTAAGATAGCAGTGACATGAACCGCGAACAGTCCTGGGCTGTTCTTATACCCCTGAGTTAAACGACAAAAAAATGTCTGGGAGCCTAGGGCGCTAAAGCTTGTTAAGTCTCTGCTTTCAGGCACTATGGGCCGTATTTATACTCTGGTTGCGCCGAATTTGCGTCGTTTTTTTCGACGCAAATTCGACGCTAAACTAACGCCAACTAACGCCATATTTATACTCTGGCGTTAGACGCTTCGGGCGCCAAAGTGCCCGGAGTGTGCGTCATTTTTTAGCGTGAACCCCTTCCTTGCGTTAATGATATGCAAGGGAGGCGTTCCCGTCTTAAAAAATGACTCCCAGGCCTTTACGTGGTATTTATACTCCCGGGCAAAAATGACGCCCGGGAGTGGGCGTGGCCAAAAACGGCGCTTTTGCGCCGCTTTTTAACGCCTGGGTCAGGGATGGCGTTAAGGGACAAGTGGCCTCAAAATGAGCCCAGAGTGCCCTCCCCTGCCCCCAGGGACCCCCCCTGCCACCCTTGCCCACCCCAGGAGGACACCCAAGGACGGAGGGACCCATCCCATGGACATTAAGGTAAGTTCAGGTAAGTATTTTTTTTTGTTTTTTTGTGGCATAGGGGGGCCTGATTTGTGCCCCCCTACATGCCACTATGCCCAATGACCATGCCCAGGGGACAGAAGTCCCCTGGGCATGGCCATTGGGCAAGGGGGCATGACTCCTATCTTTACAATGATAGGAGTCATGTTGATGGGGGATGGGTGTCGAAAATAAATGGCGCAAGTCGGGTTACGATGATTTTTTCGACGTAACCTGACTTGCCCCATTTTAAGACGCCCATGCGCCATTTTCCCCCTACGCCGGCGCTGCCTGGTGTACGTGGTTTTTCTCGCGCACACCAGGCAGCGCCGGTCTGCTTGCGCCGGCTAACGCCATTCAATAAATACGGCGCCCGCATGGCGCTTCAGAATGGCGTTAGCCGGCGCAAAACTTTTTGACGCTAAACTGCGTTAGCGCAGTTTAGCGTCAAAAAGTATAAATATGGGCCTATATTCTGGCAGAAAACCCAATGGAAATGTCTAGTGTTGTTTTGTATTTTTTACGCACTATGTTGCTCATTAGTGCAGTGCTATGTGAGTTTTGTATAGCATAGGTGCGTGTATGACTATTTAGATGTCTGTAGCCTAAGACTATTCTGTATGAATGGTCCGGTTTAGCTACGGGGAATAAACGGTTATTCATTGGCGAGACACCGGGTTCAATCACACCCTGGTACTCTAGTTGCATGAGTATTTCTCTCACTGGTGCTTTTGCTTCATGTTTTATAGGATACTGCGGTTGTGGCTCAGGTTTACATGGTAGGGGGAGTCTTTATCCCATCCTACGTGATTTCTGTATAATGCAGGTGCTTGTGCTAGAGCCCAGTCAATAGAATAGGATTCAGCTAGTTCCTGTGGAACAAGGGGTGAGGAGGAAGGCTTAATGACATCTTCTCCATATTGGCAGGTACGGACAAAGTAAGGCGCCCACTCTTGTTCGGCCAACAAGATATCATACACTTTTACTATGCGATCCCAAAAGATTGCGTTTATTGTTCATTCAGTGTCTCCTTCTAATTGCAGCGTTACTTTGTACACCCTATCAGGGTTGGAGACACACATGTCCGCTGTTTCTACTTGTATAAAGTCATCAGTTGTTTTCACCTCCAGATGGTCTAGAAGATTCCGGCGAACTACTGTGACCTCTGCAGCGCTGTCTAGCAATGCTAGAGCCCAATTTTTGTTCTTCAAGAGGACCCTCTTCCTGTGTGGCATGTCGAACAGCGACTGCTGCCACCTTTTTCTTTTTAAATTGTTGTTTTTGTTTGGCAGGTTTCTCTTCCTTTTTAATAGAAACCTCCGAAGAGCGTTGTGATTTCTGTCTCGGTTTCAAGTACTCTGCTCTTCGCTCTGATCGCCCTCCTCTCTCATTTCTCTTTTCCGATGAGTCCTGAAAGGAACGAGATTGGCGTGTATCAGTATATTTATATCTATCAGGCGTTTTGATATTATCTCTATTTCTGAGATTATACCTATTCTGTGGGGTCTCCGTATGTGGAGATTCTCCCCTTTCTTTTTTAAGCGTTTGTTGCTTTTTATCCCAGCGCTTCTTATTACCCTCAGGTTGTTGTTTGGAGTTATCTTTATTTGATTTACCCAGGAATTTAGGTTTTTGTGGTCTGGCCCCTAGGCTATCTCGACCGATACTTGAATATGTTTCTGCTATTGTTTTAGGCAGCTCTCGTTCTTGGTCTTGTTCCGGAACGTCACAAAGCTGCATGCGCACTGCAAGTGCGACTGCTTCCCCTTTAAGGTTACTTAAAATGATTGAGAACACTGTGGCAAAATTGCCCATCAATTGCATCCTCACATCTAGGGCAGGGGCAGCCCCATATTCATCTTGAATTTGTTTCAGCACTTCTGGTAAATTGGCAAGTGTTGGTGTACCGTGTGCGGTTGTGTAGAGCGCGGCAAATACCGTACCCCAGGTATTACAGTTTTCTACTGTAGGGACCATCCCAAAGGGCAAGCACATCGTTAATATTCTATGTTTATCCTGAGGTCCCGTATGGGGAAATACTGCCTCCAGCATATACATTTTTTGTGCTAACCAAAACTGAGTTTCTTCTCGTTTGGCGGGTACTTTTCCCATAATCGAATGTACAGAAGCAGGATTTCTACCTGGCGTTACTGCATTTGGGTGTGCTGGAGTAGCATGTGCTGGGTTTGTATTTAATGTTTGCATCACAAATTGTACTAATCGTCTGTATATTGCTATTATCTCAATGTATAAGCGAGGAACCTCAGCTACTGCTAAATTTCCAACCTCAGGATGTGGTGTATAGGTGGCCAATAAAGGCCAGGTAGGACCATCATTACTTAGTGGACCTAACCTTACTGGTAATATTGTATGGGGTAGGGCGCCATCAAGCCAATTATTATGTTCTTGATAAGATAGAGGTATCTCTAAATATGCGTACGGTCTGTATTGTCCAGGCGCTTTTGCAGGTGTATATTGGTGAAATGTATTTGTGTTCCCATCAACTGCCAGAAATGTGACCCAAGAGTAAAAAGGTTCTGTTCTATAAGCTGCGTGGGCGTCCACCACGAATGTGACTGGACCTCCTTGGGCCGTTAGGCCATCTGCTAATAAGTGTGCTGTGAGAGGTTGTCTCATATTAACAGCTATTTGTACGTGTTGAGGATTCGCCATGATAATAACATTATGAGTTCAGAGAAGGCACGCCAAAATGGGGTTTCATTTTAAAGTTCAAGCTTGAACAACCACCAGTTGTAATAGGATTACCTACACAGCTGTGGTGGAAATCCTCAATACCACGGACGTCTCCGCATACGGTATTGAGGTGTCATTATATATAATGAGACAGAGATACTCCGGAGGACCTGAAAATTAGAGCCTGACCAAACGTTGGCGGCGCCATGTCGCGTAGGCTTTCATTATTCTAATGAGACTACTGGATTTTGAACAGCAAGATCGTTCACATTGTGGGAGACTGAGTCTGACCCACAGTGGGTGACACCTGTCGCTCCAAATCTGTGTTTTGCTCCAGCTAACTAGCAGTGCCTCATCTCTCCCGAAAGGTAGAGATGATTGGGCAGCCGAGCGCATGATATACTTCTCAGGGAAGTCGTGGTCACTCAGGTCGCGTCCGGTTCTCTCATTCACAATTCGGTCTCATATATAAATGACAATAGAAGCAGTATAAGTTTTAAAGACTGGTTTAATAAAACAACTGCATTTTAGATAGCAAAGCGTGAGCTGCAATAACCAGAACGACACAACATAACAAGATTAAAATGGTGACGATGAGAGTGAAGCATAAGAATAAGAATAATGCTATCATATTGCCACTAAAGTCGATGGACTATTTTCTATCTGCTTCATGATTTGAGCACAGCATGTTAAGCTCTAATCCTGCCTTTCAGGTTCCCCCGGGAGGACATCAACCCTCATACATGAGCAAAGGCCTGTAGTCTGTGTTAGCATCTGCAGCGAAGCATTCAGCGTACAGTTGTGGTTTCATGGCTGGAATCTCCCTCTTGACGTGTAATGGGACTAGGAAGTGTTTTTATAATAACACAGCTGATGTTCCAAGAAAATGTCCCTATGTAAGGATGTGTATTTTCTACAAATTAACTTCTACCACGTTCACCAGCAGTGTACCAAACTGTAGCCTTGACTGAAGCACAGAGTGATCAAGAATGTGTTGTTTGAGAACACAGTGCTGGGCTAAGCAAAACAGTTAGATAGAAGAAATTAAAACAAGACCGTAAAGCTGGTTATTGTAAAAATAACAATGTATTAAACTAACGTGCATGGAGCTATAACTAAAATGGCTACACAACAATACCTTATTTTGGCCTGTCAACCTCTATTGAGAATAATTGTGGTTCTCATTTTAAAAATGACATTTTGAAATTGATTTCTATAGCTCTCCAGACTGACCAAAGGTTCCATTGTAGTTATCGTCTTCAGTCATCTGTTATTGTGGAGAAGATGAATAGGACCCTCAAAAACAAGCTGTCTAAAGTGTGTGCTTCTACTAGCCTGAAGTGGCCAAGCACTGTTTTCCTTGTCCTCATGAACATTAAACGTACTCTGCACAAAAAGACAAGTCTTTCACCTCATGAATTATTAATGAGCAGACCTATTTGATTGGCCTATATTCATTTGGCTACTCTTGTTTCAATAACTGATGATTTTGTACTAAATTATTGCACAAGTCTGGATGATTTAGTGAAATCGGTTTTGCATCAGTTTAATTTGGCAGCAACATTGTCAGAAGAAACTCAGTCTCATTCATTCAACCAAGGTGATGGTATCCTGTTGAAGAAACATGTCAGCAAAAGCTGTCTTGAATAATGTTAGAAAGGCCTTTTCCGAGTCATAATTATGACGAACATTGCTGTGACGTGAGCTGGAGTCCCACAGTGGATGCAAGCCTCTCACACATAAAAGTGAATGTGGTGGATGCAGAAGTAGTGACAACAACTACTCATTCACAGTCAAGCCCAAGTTAGCAGCTTGAATTCAGAGGGACGAAGACATTTTGAATTAGTAAACTTCTTAATGAAAGTGAAGTTACCAGTACCAGTGGCCAGTTTCAATTCGAGGGTCAGAGTGAAGAGCTGTTGCAAAGTAACAGGAGGCAGTGACATAAAATAGCCTCTGATCTGGCTATTGAACAATCCTGCTGAAAATTTGAGTCTTAAGAAACCCCAGTGGGAGAAAGCAACTCGCCGTGAGTTGAGTCACTAATGCTGATGAAAGCACTAATTCATTAGAGAGTAAAGAAGAATCAGAAGTAGTCACATGTAAAGGGAGAGTTGAAACACCAAAGGCAGTAAAGAGAACTTACAAAAGAATGCACTGGCAGATTAAAAAGGTTAAAGTCAATCAAATACGATCCTGAAATAATTAAAATTGACTTAGAGAACAGTTAGAGTGATTCGTTGGTTGTCACAAGACCAGTAAGAAAGAGTATTCCAAACAGCCTCAATGGAATGGGTGCATTTTGCACCTGTGTCAGAAGAAGGTGAAGAGTAAGATGCAGTGATATGCAGTCCAATGAACTGTTGCCAGTTCATCTTTTAACAGAGCTGGAAGAAGAGCCACATTGCTCTGTTAACAGAAAATCTGACAGGGTTGAATTAGTTTTGAACATTGCAAAAGAATCCAACTTAAGAAAATAGTTTCTGAATATATTTCTGTATGAACTGAAGGAAAGAGCTGTAGAAAGAACTAAAATTGTGAAGTGTTTTTGATCATTTAAAAAAAAAGAAAAATAATTTCTATTATTGGTTTGGAAAAAATGGAGTGTTGATTTTTGTAGTTCCGCGTCTCAATTTTGCTTTTGATTTCAATCAATATTGCATTTAGCAAATACTGTAAAACTGTGAGTTTATCTCCTTGATAAAAATACTAATAGTCCTAGTTGGTTTATTGTTGCGTCTTATTTCGTCATTGGGATATGACTCCACAGAGGGTGAATTAACTACAGTGTATAGTGAAGAAGATGAATCAAATATATATTGACACAGGCAAAGGTTAGTTAGTGGGCTTAGTTAACAATAGCTATACTAAAATGTTGAATGACTATGTGGACATAATGGGGGTTAAGAATTGCTTTGTGTGTACTTAGTTCCCTTCTTCTGCAGGTGAAGGTGTGGCCGACTTACATCTTCCTGTTTTTTATGGATTGTCTTACAATGTGTAAGTATTTAATAAGCATGAGTTTCTAACACAATGTTTGTATGATTTCATAGTTTAGCTAGAAATTCTTTCTGTTTTTGAAGACGGTGAGTATAAAATAACTTATAGTAAATTTATGAATACAATTGGTCAAACTATAACACCAAAAAGACTAAACAAGATTATGAATGCGGGGAGCATGAATTTTTGAGAATATATTGAAAGAAGAGTTAAAATTATGAAGTATTGGAAAGATGAGAAGAAACTAAGAGAGCAGATTAAAGTTGAGGAAGAATTTAGTTTTTCGAATTTGCATCCAAGATTGAGAATGAAGCATGAAGGAAAGAGTGAGTTGTGTATAGTGTGCTGTGAACCTCCAAGAGTTAGGTCAATAGATTATGTGGGTGAGAGTGAGTGTGAAAGAAGTTATGTGGTTAGTGGTGATTTCCTGGTTGGTGTAGAACCAGTTCTGAGAGGGATTTGTTATGTGTGTGATAAGACCGCTTATTTAAACTGGCCTCTTAATTGGGTGAGAGCTTGTTTCTTAGTTTTATTGTTCCCCTAGGTCTATCATGTGAATTGAATGAATGATGATGTTGGTTTGAAGAAAGTGAAACATGGTTTCGGACAGATAGTATTAGGTATGTTAGGAGTATGAATCCATCTATAGATGTGGCTATGGGGAATGGCTTGGTTTTGGCTGAGTCGTTAATGCAAAGTAACAGAGCTAATTGCTATGCTTGCGATGATTGTCTACCTTTGTTGATAGGCTTGCTTCTAATGCTGGAGGGGCCCTATCTCAGATAAATTCTGAACTAATAGCTGTTCAATATTTATGCAAAGTAACTTAATGCTAGATATCCTTCTTGCAACGGAAGGCGGTGTTCGCAGAGTTTTGAAGAATAGAAAATGCTATACCTTTATACTCGATAACAGTAGGATTATTAACGCTTATGTAAAAAACATTACTTGCGTAGACCACCCAATAGAAGAGCATGGCTTGAGAGAAGCAGTGGATTCCTGGGTTAATGAGGCAGGAAAGGGGTTTAGCAAGATTGATGAATGGTTCGATAGTTTGGGAGGTAGTATGTTTAGGTTAATGCTAACTCCTGTAAGTATTGTGTGAATTGTGCAATTGTCCTGTTTCTCTTGTTCACATTTCCCCGAAATTATGTTTATCAAAACGAAAGTGACATGAAATGGAGATGGAGAATGCCAGAGATTGAAGTTATAATCAATTAAAATTGTTGGAAGAATCCAAACTCAAGAAGCAAAAAATAATGCAGGCTGTGTTATAACTGTTACATAAAATAGATTGACTGGGGGTTTTCGTGATCATAAAAAACTCAGAATGGTAAGTCATTAGAGGTTTTATATATATATTTATGTATCATTAACAACATGCTAAATCTATATTTACTCTTGATTATACATGTATACACAGATATAGTTGTCTTTGAAACGATTTTGCTATGATGTAAAAAAGTGTTTTTTCCTAACTACTATTACCTAGGCCTCAGTTTAGGCACTTTCACCATCTTTTTCCAAATTAATGTATCCCCCTGCATGGTTTACTGTTAATTTTTTCTGCAGCACACATTTAAGCAGAGACATGATTTTTTATCTCCATTGATGTTGTTCCTACTTTTCAAGATGACATTTTTCCAGCTTGGTAGGAATAACGTAATGTTTTAAGTACCTTTTGCTTGCTCACTGTCCACACTTCATAATCGTTTGCTGTTGTTCATGTGACTAGTTTGACCTGCTTTCTCCAGATGACATTTGTAAGGAAATGCCTCCTTGGCATGGTTACCCCCTGATTTTTGCCTTTGCTGATGCCAAGTTATGATTTGGAAGTGTGCTGGGACCCTGCTAACCAGGCCCCAGCACCAGTGTTCTTTCCCTAAACTGTACCTTTGTCTCCACAGTTGGCTCAACCCTGGCACTCAGGTAAGTCCCTTGTAACTGGTACCCCTGGTACCAAGGGCCCTGATGCCATGGAAGGTCTCTAAGGGCTGCAGCATGTCTTATGCCACCCTGGTGACCCCTCACTCAGCACATACACACTGCTTGCCAGCTTGTGTGTGCTGGTGGGAAGAAAAAGACTAAGTCGACATGGCACTCCCCTCAGAGTGCCATGCCAACCTCACACTGCCTTTGGCATAGGTAAGTCATCCCTCTAGCAGGCCTTACAGCCTTAAGGCAGGGTGCACTATACAACAGTTGAGGGCATATGTGCATGAGCACTATGCCCCAACAGTGTCTAAGCAGAACCTTAGACATTGTAAGTGCAGGGTAGCCATAAGAGTATATGGTCTGGGAGTCTGTCAAACACAAACTCCACAGCACCATAATGGCTACACTGAAAACTGGGATGTTTGGTATCAAACTTCTCAGCACAATAAATGCACACTGTAGGAGGCTGGCCTGGTTTGTAGTGGTACCAAGGGGTACTTACACTCTGCACCAGGTCCAGTTATCCCTTATTAGTGTAGAAGAGGTGTATAGCAGCTTAGGCTGATAGAAAAGGTTGCTTAGCAGAGCAGCTTAGGCTGAACTAGGAGACGTGTAAAGCTCCTACTATACCACTGGTGTTGTATGCACAATATCATAAGAAAACACAATACACAGATATACTAAAAATAAAGGTACTTTATTTTTATGACAATATGCCAAAAGTATCTCAGTGAGTACCCTCAGTATGAGGATAGCAAATATACACAAGATATATGTACACAATACCAAAAATATGCAGGAATAGCAATAGAAAGCAATGCAAGCAATGTACAGTCACAATAGATTGCAATGAGAGCACATAGGTATGGGGGCAACACAAACCATATACTCTAGAAGTGGAATGCGAACCACAAATGGACCCCAAACCTATGTGAGCTTTTAGAGGGTCGCTGGGACTGTAAGAAAACAGTGAGGGTTAGAAAAATAGCCCACCCCAAGACCCTGAAAAGTGGGTGCAAAGTGCACCTAAGTTCCCCAGAGAGCACAGAAGTCGTGATAGGGGAATTCTGCAAGGAAGACCAACACCAGCAATGCAACAATGATGGATTTCCAGACGAGAGTACCTGTGGAACAAGGGGACCAAGTCCAAGAGTCACACTCAAGTCGGGAGTGGGCAGATGCCCAGGAAATGACAGCTGTGGGTGCAAAGAAGCTGCCACCGGATGGTAGAAGCTGTGGATTCTGCAAGAACGAAGAGGACTAGGAACTTCCCCTTTGGAGGATGGATGTCCCTCGTCGTGAAGAAGCTTGCAGAGGTGTTTCCGTGCAGAAAGACCGCAAACAAGCCTTGCCAGCTGCAGGGGTCGCGGTTAGGGTTTTTGGATGCTGCTGTGGCCCAGGAAGGACCAGGATGTCGCCAATTGCGCGAGGAGACAGAGGGGGCGCCCAGCAAGACAAGGAGCCCATTCAGAAGCAAGCAGCACCCGCAGAAGTGCCGGAACAGGCACTACGAAGAAGAGTGAACCGGAGCTCACATGAAGTCACAAAAGAAGGTCCCACGACGCCGGAGGACAACTCAGGAGGTCGTGCACTGCAAGTTAGAGTGTCGAGGACCCAGGCTTGGCTGTGCACAAAGGAAATCCTGGAAGAGTGCACAGGAGCCGGAGCAGCTGCAAATCACGCGGTACCCAGCAATGCAGTCTAGCGTGGGGAGGCAAGGACTTACCTCCACCAAACTTGGACTGAAGAGTCACTGGACTGTGGGAGTCACTTGGGCAGAGTTGCTGAGTTCCAGGGACCACGCTCGTCGTGCTGAGAGGGGACCCAGAGGACCGGTGATGCAGTCTTTTGGTGCCTGCGGTTGCAGGGGGAAGATTCCGTCGACCCACAGGAGATTTTTTCGGAGCTTCTAGTGCAGAGAGGAGGCAGACTACCCCCACAGCATGCACCACCAGGAAAACAGTCAAGAAGGCCGCAGGATCAGCGATACAAGGTTGCAGTAGTCGTCTTTGCTACTTTGTTGCGGTTTTGCAGGCGTCCAGAGCAGTCAGCGGTCGATTCCTTGGCAGAAGGTGAAGAGAGAGATGCAGAGGAACTCTGATGAGCTCTTGCATTCGTTATCTAAAGAATTCCCCAAAGCAGAGACCCTAAAGAGCCAGAAAAGGAGGTTTGGCTACTTAGGAAGGAGGATAGGCTAGCAACACAGGTAAGAGCCTATCAGAAGGAGTCTCTGACGTCACCTGATGGCCCTGGCCACTCAGAGCAGTCCAGTGTGCCAGCAGCACCTCTGTTTCCAAGATGGCAGAGGTCTGGAGCACACTGGAGGAGCTCTGGACACCTCCCAGGGGAGGTGCAGGTCAGGGGAGTGGTCACTCCCCTTTCCTTTGTCCAGTTTCGCGCCAGAGCAGGGCTGGGGGATCCCTGAACCTGTGTAGAGTGGCTTATGCAGAGATGGGCACCATCTGTGCCCATCAAAGCATTTCCAGAGGCTGGGGCAGGCTACTCCTCCCCAGCCCTGACACCTTTTTCCAAAGGGAGAGGGTGTAACACCCTCTCTCTGAGGAAGTCCTTTGTTCGGCAGTCCTGGGCCAAGCCTGGCTGGATCCCAGGAGGGCAGAAACCTGCCTGAGGGGTTGGCAGCAGCAGCAGCTGCAGTGAAACCCCGGGAAAGGTAGTTTGGCAGTACCCAGGTCTGTGCTAGAGACTCGGGGGATCATGGAATTGTCTCCCCAATGCCAGAATGGCATTGGGGTGACAATTCCATGATCTTAGACATGTTACAGGGCCATGTTCAGAGTTACCATTGTGACGCTATACATATGTAGTGACATATGTATAGTGCACGCGTGTAATGGTGTCCCCGCACTCACAAAGTCCGGGGAATTTGCCCTGAACAATGTGGGGGCACCTTGGCTAGTGCCAGGGTGCCCACACACTAAGTAACTTAGCACCCAACCTTTACCAGGTAAAGGTTAGACATATAGGTGACTTATAAGTTACTTAAGTGCAGTGGTAAATGGCTGTGAAATAACGTGGACGTTATTTCACTCAGGCTGCAGTGGCAGGCGTGTGTAAGAATTGTCAGAGCTCCCTATGGGTGGCAAAAGAAATGCTGCAGCCCATGGGGATCTCCTGGAACCCCAATACCCTGGGTACCTCAGTACCATATACTAGGGAATTATAAGGGTGTTCCAGTATGCCAATGTGAATTGGTGAAATTGGTCACTAGCCTGTTAGTGACAATTTGTAAAGAAAGAGCATAACCACTGAGGTTCTGGTTAGCAGAGCCTCAGTGAGACAGTTTAGGCATCACACAGGGAACACATACATATAGGTCACAAACTTATGAGCACTGGGGTCCTGACTAGCAGGGTCCCAGTGACACATAACAAACATACTGAAAGCATAGAGTTTTCACTATGAGCACTGGGCCCTGGCTCGCAGGATCCCGGTGAGACAGTGAAAACACCCTGACATACACTCACAAACAGGCCAAAAGTGGGGGTAACAAGGCTAGAAAGAGGCTACTTTCTCACACACACTGATGCCACAGTGCACTTTATTGTAAAATACACCCAGAGGACATCTTAGAGATGCCCCCTGAAAACATACCCGACTTCCAGTGTGGGCGGACATGTTGCTGGCCACATGGGGAGAGTGCCTTTGTCACTCTGTGGCCAGGAACAAAGCCTGTACTGGGTGGAGGTGCTTCTCACCTCCCCCTGCAGGAACTGTAACACCTGGCAGTGAGCCTCAAAGGCTCACCCCCTTTGTTACAGCGCCACAGAGCATCCCAGCTAGTGGAGATGCCCGCCCTCTGGCCACTGCCCCCACATTTGGAGACAAGGCTGGAGGAGATAATGAGGAAAACAAGGAGGAGTCACCCCCCAGTCAGGACAGCCCCTAAGATGTCCTGAGCTGAGGTGACTCTTACTTTTAGAAATCCTCCATCTTGTAGAAGGAGGATTCCCCCAATAGGATAAGGGATGTACCCCCCTCCCCACAGGGAGGAGGCACAAAGAGGGTGTAGCCACCCTCCAGGACAGTAGCCATTGGCTACTGCCCTCCCAGACCTAAACACATCCCTAAATTCAGTATTTAGGGGCTCCCAGAACCGAGGAAGACAGATTCCTGCAACCTAAAGAAGAAGAAGTACTGCTGACCTGAAGCCCTGCAGTGAAGACGGAGACGACAACTGATTTGGCCCCAGCCCCACCGGCCTGTCTCCCTACTTCGACGAAAACTGCATCAGCGATGCATCCAACAGGGACCAGCGACCTCTGAAGCCTCAGAGGACTGCCCTGCATCTAAAGGACCAAGAAGCTCCCGAGAACAGCGGCCCTGTTCAAGAAACTGCAACTTTCTGCAACAAAGAAGCAACTTTAAAGACCCTACGTTTCCCCCGGAAGCGTGAGACTTTCCACTCTGCACCCGCGCCCCCGGCTCGACCTGCGGAGAACCAACACTACACGGAGGACTCCCTGGCGACTGCGAGCCCGTGAGTAGCCAGAGTTGACCCCCCCTGAGCCCCAACAGCGACGCCTGCAGAGGAAATCCAGAGGCTCCCCCTGACCGTGACTGCCTGTAACAAGGAACCCGACGCCTGGAACCAGCACTGCACCCGCAGCCCCCAGGACCTGAAGGAACCAAACTCCAGTGCAGGAGCGACCCACAGGCGACCCTCTGCCTAGCCCAGGTGGTGGATACCCCGAGGAGCCCCCCCTGTGCCTGCCTGCATCGTTGAAGAGACCCCCGGGTCTCCCCATTGATTCCTATCTGAAACCCAACGCCTGTTTGTACTCTGCACCCGGCCGCCTCTGTGCCGCTGAGGGTGTACTTTCTGTGCCTGCTTGTGTCCCCCCCCGGTGCCCTACAAAACCCCCCTGGTCTGCCCTTCGAGGACACAGGTACTTACCTGCTGGCAGACTGGAACCGGGGCACCCCTATTTCCATTGAAACCTATGTGTTTTGGGCACCTCTTTGACCTCTGCACCTGACCGGCCCTGAGCTGCTGGTGTGGTAACTTTGGGGTTGCCTTGAACCCCAGCAGTGGGCTACCTTGCACCCAACTTTGAACCCTGTAAGTGTTTTACTTACCTGTGAACTTACAAATACTTACCTCCCCCAGGAACTGTTGATATTTGCAGTGTCCGCTTTTAAAATAGCTTATTACAATTTTTGTCAAAACTGTACATGCTATTGTGATTATTCAACGTTCCTAGAATACCTGAGTGAAATACCTTTCATTTGAAGTATTACTTGTAAATCTTGAACCTGTGGTTCTTAAAATAAACTAAGAAAATATATTTTTCTTTATAAAAAAACTATTGGCCTGGAGGAAGTCTTTGAGTGTGTGTTCCTCATTTATTGCCTGTGTGTGTACAACAAATGCTTAACACTACCCTCTGATAAGCCTACTGCTCGACCACACTACCACAAAATAGAACATTAGAATTATCTCTTTTTGCCACTATCTTACCTCTAAGGGGAACCCTTGGACTCTGTGCATATTATTTCTTACTTTGAAATAGTACATACAGAGCCAACTTCCTACAACATTAAAATAGAGTGGGCAGAATCAATATTCTGATAGTGCTTAGGTGTTAAGGCAATATGACGTTTAATAAAACTGTGCCCTGATTTGCTGAGAATGACACACTTTTGATCATACCACAGTGATTTAGCAGTTTTTATACCTTAATATGCAAAAATAATGTATATAAGTCCTTGACTTTGGAGGTGAGACAGAAATACTCTGAGATCTGTCCCACACTTCTATAGAAGCTGTCTGTTTCTCTATTGATTTTGCTGCTAGTTTGGAACTTTGAATATATATATATTTTGCACTGCTCTAAAATGTTATATTTGCTGAGAGCGTTTTTGGTAATGACTTTATGATAACTCTGTAATGCATCCTTATATTTTTGTAATAACACCTTCAAATTTATTCTGCTGACCTAAAACTCATTTATTGAGTGGGCTTGTATTAAATTGACTATTTTATATGTTGCGAAGTGTCTTATGTTGGAGACGCATTGCCTTCTGAAACTGAGGTTTTTCACCATCTACAATTCATCTACCTTTGTGTGTGCTTTTGAGGTAATGTTTTGGGGTGTACATTTTTCGGGGTCCCCACGCCCACAGTCTAAAGAGGCAACAGTGTTAAGTTAGTGATATGACCTGGCTGAAGATAACTTAAGAAAGGTGCAGCTCAGTATATTGCCTATTTGCCACTTCCCTCATGTCTTTTTGCCCTTGGGCTAGTGTGCTGTTCTAACATCTCCTGTACAGATGCATAGAGTGACCAAGGTGAGGGAGTTTAGCTGAACTGTTGGAAGCCTGCAAATGCTCAACTTTGGAGATTTTACTTCCCTTAAAAAGATGTGGCAGCAGGACAGCCGGAAGGAATTACAAAGACATTTTATTTTTGTGTGGATCTAGTTCAAATGGTGTGTTCTTAGCTGGCTCTCAAAGGTTCTTCAGTTCCAGGTATTTCTATTTGACTCCTAATACAGTGTCAATAACAGATCTGCCAAGCAGAGATATTATGTTCCTGTTTGGGGGTCACATAGTGCTTTTCAATTTCCTATCAAGGCTTAAAGGCCTTGTTTTTACGCTGCCAGATGCATCTGTCTTATAAACAACTCTTTCCAAGCTTCTTTCAATCATCTCAATGTTAATACATTAAATCTAGGTTTCTTCATTTGTTTGTGATTGGGTACTTGTGGTTCAGTTTATTCACCAGTATTGGATCTTTCATAGATTCACATGCTTGAATCATCCCCGTCGTCGAGGTGGGAGCCTCACAGTAACTTTAAATACACAAAGCAGTAAGTTTTGAAACCAGTAGGCCTCAGTAGGCCCCATAGGATATGTTATAGCCTATCCACCTTGTTTTGTGAAAAGACCCAAACTTCAGTGCCAACCAATCAGGCTTCAGCACCCTCCCAAACACTCCCAACAGCGGCTGATTTCCCTCAGATTTTCTACTGCACGTCGTGTGAAGGGAGTCTCCTTGAGCTCTGCTCAGTTTACCTTTTTCTGACAGGAAATTTTTTCGCTCAGGAACCCAGCTTTCCAGCCTTATCATGTCTGAAAAGACAAAAAAGGGTCTGTTCAGAGACTGTGGCAGTTGTGGGAAGAAGAGACTACATGTTGATGACCCCCACAAAAAGTGCATCTACTGCCTCCATCCAGACCACAGGGTGAGAGACTGCAAGATCTGTCGCACCTTCAGTCGAAAAACCCTCAAAGACCGTGTGGGTAGGCTTCTCTTGTGGCTGCAGAAACAGAAAGCCATGGAGCATCCTTCCTCAGACGAAAGCGAAGCGTCATCTCATGCTTCTCACTCCCAAAAAAGAACAGGTAAGAGAGGAAGATTGCCTGATGAGCCACCGAGGAAGATGGCCAAAGAGATGAAGCAGGTCTCTACTGAGGCAAAAAAGGGTGTTTCCCATTCAGAGACCCACACAACTTTGCCAAAAAAGGTTAGTTCAGAGCCTACTTCACCTCTACACAGGAAGAGTACCACGAAAAGAGCATCCCTGTCTCTGTCACCCCAGAAAGATTCGTTAAAAGTCTCTTCAGAAAAAAGGCGCCCGTAGACGACCACCCCATCGACGATGGTGTCGACGATCACATCAACGACAGTGTCATCGACGTTTACAACGGCGGTCTCGCCGATGATCATGACGTCATCACCATTATCGTTGACGACGATAATTACAGCTAAAATATTTTAAAAAGCTTCTTCGACGAACATGTCGTCGACAGCGGAGGCTTTGTGGGTCCACCAATCGACCAAGGCACTTCCGTCGATGAAGCACCTCTCAATGAGGTTTAAGAAGGGCACACCGGCGATGACAGCACCGTTGGCGATACAGGTGCCGACAGGAGAACCGGCGACTAAAGTACCGTCGACGAAGGAGCCGTTGACCAAGGAACCGTCGACGAAGAAACCGTTGACGAAGAAACCGTTGACGAAGGAACCGTCGATGAAGGAACCGTCGACGAGGTAACCGTCGACGAGCGAACCGTCGACGAGCATGTCGTCGACAGCAGTGACAATGTATAAAGCATCGACCCTCCTGGGTACTCCACCGCACCAATCGTCAACAATGATGGCTTACTCTCAAGAGGATTCAACAAGATTCTTGCCTCTTTCACTCATCACCATGGGGGACAAATCTTCTGATATTCTTCCAATGCATACTTCCCCGAGCAAAGTATTGCCATATCCCCCACAACATCTCTTGGATGATGATGATGCATACTCCCAAGATGAGGAAATGTTTGGTGCAGCGAGTAGCCCCTCTCAGCTGCATGTAAAATGCCAGGACTTGAGGAAGATGAAGGGCAGTACCAGCCCAGCTATGCTTCAACTTCATACCCCCGGCAGAACAATTATCCCTTTCCATGCCAAGCACATTGGTGGCAGACCTTCAATCTATGCTCAACGACTACTACAGAAGATTTCCACCATCAACACCTACCACACCACCCAGGCCTGAAACCCACCAGACGCCTCGTCAAACCCCGAGGACCAATCTCCCGGAGACGCCGCACACTGGCATACCATTGAGTAGCCAAACGCAAGAAGCTCATCCCTCGTCGGACGAAGAGAGGGAAGAGGGTGAGTTAAGAGATTCAGTGACCAGTGAATGGGATGATTACCTCGTCCCCACACCATCTCCTCCTCCAGCAGGTCCAGTGGATTCGCCTCCAGAGGACATAGGAGGTTTTCATAATTTGATCGAGAGAGCGGCAAAGCGATTTGGCCTTTCTATTGTTTTTCATGAAACAGAGTGCTTCCTTTACGACTTCAAGGAGCCATCAAAGAGATCAGTAAGGGCGATACCGATAGTAGACTTCTTATGGCAGGAAGGGTTGAAGGCGATGAAGAATCCATCGACAGTGCCTTCACAAATGCCAAGGCTAGAAAAGAAATATAAGGCCCGGATGATTCTCCGGCCTGTTTAGTGTCGCAACCGAAACCGGATTCGGTGATATCGCAGGCAGCGCAACGACGTTCTAGAAACCCTTCCACCCCATAGCATCTCCCCCAGACAAAGAAGGGAGGAGATTGGATAATATCGGGAAAAAATTCTCCTCTGTAGCGGCGCTCGCAGTCAAGGCAGCTAATTCCCTGGCCATCCTAGGGAGATATGATCGCCAGATGTGGGCAGACATGTCTGCTTTCCTGGATCTTTTGCCGGAGGATGTCAAGGTGGAAGCGAAGAAGGTATTACAGGAAGGAGAATGGATTGCGGCAGAGATTATAGACAGCGCAATAGACATTTCTTTATCCAGCTTCAGGCAATTAACTGGTGCAGCAGTCTTACGTAGGCAAGGATGGCTAAAGGCTACATCATTTCGACCGGAGGTCCAGAGACGAGTTCTCGACATGCCTTTTGATGGTGAAAGTCTGTTTGTGAAGCATGTCGACGACATGTTACAAGCCATCAAAACGAATACGGATATGGCTAAATCATTAGGTACCTTACAGTATAAAAAGCAACCTTTTCGTGGGGCAAGGGGAAGAGGAGGTTACTCCTTTCGAGGTGGCTACCATCACTACAGACCCCAGTATCAGTCTTCCTCCACAGGATCCCGACAACAGTACCACCAGCAACAGCAGCATTACCGGTTGCCACCAGCTGCGGCCTATAAACATCCAGCGAGAGGAAGAGTGGCTGCCCGAGGAAGGGATACGGGCAGGAAACAATGACCTACCAGCCATACAAGCATTCTTCCCCTCACCAATCTCGAGGGTTGGAGGTCGCATCACTTCTTATTTCCTTCAATGGGCGGCAATAACATCAGAAAAGTGGGTGCTCGATATAGTGGCCAGAGGCCATACTCTGGAATTCACACAGACACCACCAGCTGTTCCCCCATCAGGCCCTCCGCCCCCGAGGGTGAATCAACTCCTCAAGGAAGTACAAGTGATGCTGGGCAAAGGAGCAATAGAACTGGTCCCTTTTTCTCAGAGGAATAGGGGATTCTATTCCCGCTTCTTTCTCGTAAAGAAACCCTCTGGGGACTGGCGCCCCATTCTGGACTTAAGAGCACTAAACAAGTTCATAAAGAAACAATCGTTCAGGATGGTGACACTACAGGATGTCTTGCGCCTTTTAAATATTGGAGATCTCATGGCATCCCTAGACCTCCAGGATGCTTACTTTCATATTCCAATACACCGCAGCCACCGCAAATTCCTCAGGTTCAAAATAGCTGGTATGCACCTCCAATTTTGAGTTCTTCCATTCGGTCTGAAATCGGCCCCCAGAATTTTCACGAAAATGTTGGCTCCTGTAGCAGCACATCTCCGCCAGTCGGGCATGCAGGTTTTTCCCTACCTAGACTACTGGCTCATAAAGGCACCTTCAAAGCCTCAGGTGATACGTCATATTTCGGTTTGCCTCCCATTGTTAAACAGCCTAGGGTTTGTCATCAATTATCAAAAATCTCAGCTTCACCCACACAGGTATTACATTTCTTAGGAGCAATACTAGACACTGTCCACAGCTATGCGTATCCGTCTCACGAAAGAAAACAAAAACTGACCTCCTTAGCACGCAGACTCTATGCAAAAAAAGTTTGTTTCAGTCCGCACCTACAAATCATTGCTAGGGATGATCTCATCATGCATTCCGCTAGTCCCAGATTGCAGACTCCATATGCGAACCCTGCAAGAACAATTGGATGTACAGTGGACTCAGGTGTACGGTTCGTTCGAAGACAGAATTCGCATAACACCTCTAATGCAAACCACCATGAAGTGGTGGGCAACGCTGACCAATTTGTCCAACGGACTCACATTCCTTCATCAAGTACCCAGTTACATAGTAACAACGGATGCTTCTCTCGAAGGATGGGGTGCACACTGCCAGGATCTGCAAATCAGTGGATCCTGGAATGCAAAAGAGGTTCGGCTCCACATAAATCACCTGGAGCTCAAAGCGATAGACCTAGCTCTCAAAGCTTTTTTGCCAAAACTTCAAAACTCAAGGGTCTTAATCAGAACGGACAATACAACCAGCATGTTTTATCTAAACAAGCAGGGGGGTACAAGATCTCTACAACTCTCGCAACTGGCTCAGGATATCTGGAAATGGGCCATCAAGCACAACATTTTGCTCAAAGCGGAGCATGTGCCAGGACAGACCAATGTTCTGGCAGACATCCTGAGCAGGACAGTGATACCACACCACAAGTGGGAGCTAGACCAGAAACTTCTAGATCGACTCTTCCTTTTATGGGGCAAACCAAATCTCGACCTGTTTGCCACATTGGAGAACAAGAAATGCCAGTATTATGCAAGTTGGCTTCCCCAGAAAGGATCGTGGGGGAATGCGTTTTCGATGAGATGGTCCGGGGTCTATGCCTACGCTTTTCCTCCGATCCCGCTCATACCAAGAGTCATCAACAAAATGAAGACGGAGGGGTGTTGCCTTCTGTTGATAGCTCCCAGGTGGCCCAGACAGGTCTGGTACACGGAGCTCCTAATGCTCTCCGAACAGCCACATGTTCAACTCAAACAGAGTCCAACCCTTTTGACAATGCACCAGGGACAAGTCAGGCATCCAGATCCTTCATCTCCTCACTTGTCGGCTTGGTTCCTGAATTCAATGAGTATGTAAATCTGAACATTTCCTCGAAGTGTAGAGAAATCTTAGCCAAAGCTAGAGCTGACACTACCAATAAAACTTACAAACTTAAATGGAAACATTTTTGTATATGGTGTGCAGCAGAAGGTATACATCCTATTTCTTCTCCTCCAGAGCATATACTACCATATCTGTTGCTTTTGGCAAAGTCAGGACTTTCATACTCTTCCATTCGAGTGCATCTGGCAGCAATCTCGAGATACCGTAGATCACAAGACATGGTCTCATTATACTCCACCAGGATTGTGAAACAATTCATGAAGGGCCTGTTCCGTGTTTTCCCACCAGTCCGTAAACCTCCGCCGTTATGGTCCCTGAATATCGTATTAATGCAACTCCTGAAAGCTCCCTTTGAGCCGATCCACAGAGCCTCAAATTCATCTCATGGAAGACAGCATTACTACTAGCTCTCACTTCAGCCAAAAGAGTCAGCGACATTCAGGCCTTCACTACTAAAGAGCCTTTCCTCCAATTTACAAATTCCGGTGTAATCCTGAGAACAAATCCTAAGTATATCCCAAAAGTTCCTTCAACTTTTCACTTGAATGAACCAGTCATCTTAAAAACCTTTTTTCCAAATCCACAAACGGTAGCGGAAAAGACATTACATTCCCTCAATATAAAAAGGTGTCTAAAAGTTTACCTACAGAAAACACAAGTCATACGTCAGTCTGACCAGGTATTTGTTGCATTTGGTGGAACAAAAAAGGGCCACGCAGTGTCCAAACAGATTATAGCCAGGTGGATTGGCCTGGCAATCCAATTCTGTCATGCTAAGGCTGGTAAACCACTCCACAACAATGTGAGAGTCCATTCTACAAGATCGGTAGCCACTTCGGCTGCACTCTTCGCTGGGGTGCCACTACATAGCATCTGCAGAGCGGCCACATGGTCCAGCCAGCATACGTTTACAAAACACTATTGTCTCGAAGAAACAAGTAATATTGATGCAGCGGTGGGGCAGGCAGTGCTGAGGCATCTATTTCGTTAAGGTGAGCGTCTTACAACATCCCACCACCAGACTCAAGGTATGTTCGATATTGTTCTTCAGTTTCTTTAACATCTACATTTAAATTACCGTGCTGATTACTCTAATATTTTGCTTCATACTAGTCGTAATACCAACGCTTCTTCATATTGTGTTAAAAGGTTGTAGACTTTAAAACAACAGTGCCCCATTTTGTAGCATAATATTCAGGCAAACAGTTTTTTCTATTCCTGTTATATTTATTAACGTTATTGATATCAGTTGGAGAATTACGATAAAACAACATGCAGATTAATTCACTAATTCTCCAACATTACTGCTCGTTACTCTGATTCAAGCATGTGAATCTATGAAAGATCCAATACTGGAGAAGAAAATTAGTTACTTACCTGTAACTGCAGTTCTCCAGTATTGGTATCTTTCATAGATTCACATGTGACCCACCCTCCGAGGCTCCCCTAATATACAGGTATTGAACTTCACACTTGTACTAGAAAATCTGAGGGAAATCAGCCTCTGTTGGGAGTGTTTGGGAGGGTGCTGAAGCCTGATTGGTTGGCACTGAAGTTTGGGTCTTTTCACAAAACAAGGTGGATAGGCTATAACATATCCTATGGGGCCTACTGAGGCCTACTGGTTTAAAAACTTACTGCTTTGTGTATTTAAAGTTACTGTGAGGCTCCCACCTCGACGACGGGGATAATTCAAGCATGTGAATCTATGAAAGATACCAATAATGGAGAACTGCAGTTACAGGTAAGTAACTTGGGGCCAGATGTAGGTAGAAAGCAAATTGCGAGTTGCAAATTGCGAGTCCTTCCGACTCGCAATTTGCAACTCGCAATTTGCTATGCAGAAAGGTGTCTCAGACACCTTCTGCGACTCGCTATGGGGTCGCAAAGACCCACCTCATTAATATTCATGAGGTGGGTCGCAGTTTGCAACCCCATAGTGAGTCTAGGCACTCACGGGGATGGTGGCCTGCTGGAGACAGCAGACCACCATGTCCGTGACTGCTTTTTAAATAAAGCATTTTTTTTTTTCTATCTGCAGCCCGTTTTCCTTAAAGGAAAACGAGCTGCAAATAGAAAAAATTACCGAAACCTTTTGTTTCGGGTTTTTTCAGAGTAGGCAGTGGTCCAAATAATTTTTTGATCATTCACAAAGTCAAGAAACATTAGTGAGCTGTAAAGGAGTCAGAGGTTAGGAGGGGGAATCTTCACTTATTTTATTTTTTTCATTGACACGGATTCATAATTGTATGAATAGTTCTGCTGTTTAAAAGAGCAGAGAGATAGTTTAACCGGTTCGGTGCCTTGGACGAGATGATCTCGTCCAAGGCTACAGTTCCCCTGTGCCTTGGACGAGATCATCTCGTCCTAGGCACAGGGGAACTTGGTGGAGCGCTAGCGCGCCCCCGTGCACCCCCCTTCCCCCCCAAGGCGGGGATGGAAGGGGAACCCCTTCCACCCCCGCACCCCCCCCTGTGACGTCAGCGCGCGCTGATTTGTCACAGGGGCCTCCCGAGCTTCCAGCACGATTGAAAGAGAAATGCAAAAGTATTTCCTTCCCTTTGAATTCTCTCCTAGGGTTTCAAAAGCCGGATTGCTTGCAATCCGGCTTTTGAAACCCCACTAGACACCAGGGATTTTTTTTTTAATTGAAATTTACATAAGGGAGCGACCCCTTGGGCAAGGGTCGCTCCCATGGGGGGCATTTTTTCTGGATAGCCTTTTCTGCCCCCAGGGGGGGGCAGAAACCTCTAGGCACCAGGGACCATTTTCTTTTTTTTTTTTTTTATGTTTCATTTTATTTTTTTTGGTGGGGAGCGACCCCTTAGGCAAGGGTCGCTCCCCTTGGGGGAAAATTATATTTTGGCCATTTCTGCCCCCCTTGGGGGCAGATTGGCCTATTTTGATGAGGCCAATCTGCCCCCAAGGGGGGTAGAAACCACTAGACACCAGGGAGTTTTTTCTTTGCGTGAATTTCACGCAAAGGGAGCGACCCCTTAGGCAAGGGTCGCTCCCTAGGGGGGGAGGGCAATTTATTTTAGGCCTATTATTAGGCCGATCTGCCCCCAGGGGGGGCAGAAACCTCTAGGCGCCAGGGCAAATGTATTTTTTGTTTTGTTTTTTTTTGTTTCTTTTTTTAGAGATGGGGAGCGACCCATCAGGCAAGGGTTGCTCCCCTGGGGGGCAAATTGTATTTAGACCATTTCTGCCCCCCTGGGGGCAGATTGGCCGATTTTAGGTCAATCTGCCCCCAAGGGGGCAGAAACCACTAGGCGCCGGGGATTTGTTTTTTGGCGCCAATGTCACGCAGGGGGAGCGACCCCGTAGGCAAGGGTCGCTCCCGGTGGGGGTGGGGTTAAATTTATTTTAGGCCATTTCTTCCCCCCGGAGGCAGATGGGCTTATTATTAGGCCGATCTGCCCCCAGGGGGGGGCAGAAACCTGTAGGCACCAGGGCAAATTTTTTTTGGGTGTTTTTTTTTTTGTTTGTTTTTTTAGAGATGGGGAGCAACCCATCAGGCAAGGGTCGCTCCCCTGGGGGGCAAATTGTATTTAGGCCATTTCTGCCCCCCTTGGGGGCAGATTGGCCGATTTTGGGTCAATCTGCCCTCAAGGGGGCAGAAACCACTAGGCACCTGGGATTTGTTTTTTGGCGCCAATGTCACGCAGGGGGGAGTGACCCCGTAGGCAAGGGTCGCTCCCGGTGGGGGTTGGGGGGGCAAATTTATTTTAGGCCATTTCTGCCCCCCCTGGGTGCAGATCGGCCTATTATTAGGCCGAACTGCCCCCAGGGGGGCGCAGAACCCTCTAGGCACCAGGGCAATTTTTTTTTTGTTGTGTTTTTTTTTGTTTGTTTGTTTTTTTAGAGATGGGGAGCGACCCATCAGGCAAGGGTCGCTCCCCTGGGGGGCAAATTGTATTTAGGCCATTTCTGCCCCCCTTGGGGGCAGATTGGCCGATTTTGGGTCAATCTGCCCCCAAGGGGGCAGAAACCACTAGGCACCTGGGATTTGTTTTTTGGCGCCAATGTCACGCAGGGGGAGAGACCCCGTAGGCAAGGGTCGCTCCGGGGGGGAGGTGGGGGCTGGGGGGGCAAATTTATTTTAGGCCATTTCTGCCCCCAGGGGGGGGGGCAGAACCCTCAGGGCACCAGGGCAAATTTTTTTGTTGTGTTTTTTTTTTGTTTGTTTGTTTTTTTAGAGATGAGGAGCGACCCATCAGGCAAGGGTCGCTCCCCTGGGGGGCAAATTGTATTTAGGCCATTTCTGCCCCCCTTGGGGGCAGATGGGCCGATTTTAGGTCAATCTGCCCCCAAGGGGGCAGAAACGACTAGGCACCTGGGATTTGTTTTTTGGCGCCAATGTCACGCAGGGGGAGAGACCCCGTAGGCAAGGGTCGCTCCGGGGGGGGAGGTGGTGGGGGCTGGGGGGCAAATTTATTTTAGGCCATTTCTGCCCCCCCTGGGGGCAGATCGGCCTATTATTAGGTCGAACTGCCCCCAGGGGGGAGCAGAACCCTCAGGGCACCAGGGCAAATTTTTTTGTTGTGTTTTTTTTTTTGTTTGTTTTTTTTTTAGAGACGGGGAGCGACCCATCAGGCAAGGGTCGCTCCCCTGGGGGGCAAATTGTATTTAGGCCATTTCTGCCCCCCTTGGGGGCAGATTGGCCGATTTTAGGTCAATCTGCCCGGGGGCAGAAACCACTAGGCACCTGGGATTTGTTTTTTGGCGCCAATGTCACGCAGGGGGAGCGACCCCGTAGGCAAGGGTCATACCCGGGCGGGGGGGGCTTGGCAGGGGTGGGGGGGGTCAAATTTATTTTAGGGCATTTCTGCCCCCCCCCCCCCCCCTCCCCTCCCGGGGCCGGCTGAGCTAGAGGCCAAACTCCACAGGTAGGCACTTTGCAAAAAACACCTCTGTTTTCTGTGAAAAAATATGTTGTGTCCACGTTGTGTTTTGGGCCATTTCCTTTCGTGGTCGCTAGGCCTACCCACAGAAGTGAGGTACCATTTTTATCGAGAGACTTAGGGGAACGCTGGGTGGAAGGAAATTTGTTGCTCCTCTCTGATTCCAGAACTTTCTGCCACAGAAATGTGAGGAACATGTGTTTTTTTAGCCAAATTTTGAGGTTTGCAAAGGATTCTGGGTAACAGAACCTGGTCCGAGCCCCACAAGTCACCCCATCTTGGATTCCCCTTGGTCTCTAGTTTTCAAAAATGCACAGGGTTGGTAGGTTTCCCTAGGTGCCAGTTGAGCTACAGGCCAAAATCCACAGGTAGGCACTGTTTTCTTTCAAAAATTTGGGATGTGTCCACGTTGCACTTTGGGGCGTTTCCTGTCGCGGGCGCTAGGCCTACACACACAAGTGAGGTATCATTTTTATTGGGAGACTTGGGGGAACGCTGGGTGGAAGGAAATTTGTGGCTCCTCTCACATTCCAGAACTTTCTGCCACAGAAATGTGAGGAACATGTGTTTTTTTAGCCAAATTTTGAGGTTTGCAAAGGATTCTGGGTAAGAGAACCTGGTCTGAGCCCCGCAAGTCACCCCTCCTTGGATTCCCCTAGGTCTCTAGTTTTCAGAAATGCACAGGTTTGGTAGGTTTCCCTAGGTGCCGGGTGAGCTACAGGCCAAAATCTACAGGTAGGCACTTCACAAAAAACACCTCTGTTTTCTTCCAAAAATTTGGATGTGTCCACGTTGCGCTTTGGGGCGTTTCCTGTCGCAGGCGCTAGGCATACCCACACAAGTGAGGTATCATTTTTATCGGGAGACTTGGGGGAACGCTGGGTGGAAGGAAATTTGTGGCTCCTCTCAGATTCCCGAACTTTCTGCCACAGAAATGTGAGGAACATGTGTTTTTTTTGCCAAATTTTGAGGTTTGCAAAGGATTCTGGGTAACAGAACCTGGTCCGAGCCTAGCAAGTCACCCCTCCTTGGATTCCCCTAGTTCTCTAGTTTTCAGAAATGCACAGGTTTGGTAGGTTTCCCTAGGTGCCGGCTGAGCTAGAGGCCAAAATCTACAGGTAGGCACTTCGCAAAAAACACCTCTGTTTTCTTCCAAAAATTTTGATGTGTCCACGTTGCGCTTTGGGGCGTTTCCTGTCGCGGGCGCTAGGCCTACCCACACAAGTGAGGTATCATTTTTATCGGGAGACTTGGGGGAACGCTGGGTGGAAGGAAATTTGTGGCTCCTCTCAGATTCCAGAACTTTCTGCCACAGAAATGTGAGGAACATGTGTTTTTTTAGCCAAATTTTGAGGTTTGCAAAGGATTCTGGGTAACAGAACCTGGTCCGAGCCCCGCAAGTCACCCCTCCTTGGATTCCCCTACGTCTCTAGTTGTCAGAAATGCACAGGTTTGGTAGGTTTCCCTCGGTGCCGGCTGAGCTAGAGGCCAAAATCTACAGGTAGGCACTTCGCAAAAAACACCTCTGTTTTCTTCCAAAAATGTGGATGTGTCCACGTTCCGCTTTGGGGCGTTTCCTGTTGCGGGCGCTAGGCCTACCCACACAAGTGAGGTATCATTTTTATCGGGAGACTTGGGGGAACGCTGGGTGGAAGGAAATTTGTGGCTCCTCTCAGATGCCCGAACTTTCTGCCACAGAAATGTGAGGAACATGTGTTTTTTTAGCCAAATTTTGAGGTTTGCAAAGGATTCTGGGTAACAGAACCTGGTCCGAGCCCCGCAAGTCACCCCTCCTTGGATTCCCCTAGGTCTCTAGCTTTCAGAAATGCACAGGTTTGGTAGGTTTCCCTAGGTGCCGGCTGAGCTATAGGCCAAAATCTACAGGTAGGCACTTCGCAAAAAACACCTCTGTTTTCTTCCAAAAATTTGGATGTGTCCACGTTGCGCTTTGGGGCGTTTCCTGTCGCGGGCGCTAGGCCTACCCACACAAGTGAGGTATCATTTTTATCAGGAGACTTGGGGGAACGCTGGGTGGAAGGAAATTTGTGGCTCCTCTCAGATTCCCGAACTTTCTGCCACAGAAATGTGAGGAACATGTGTTTTTTTAGCCAAATTTTGAGGTTTGCAAAGGATTCTGGGTAACAGAAGCTGGTCCGAGCCCCGCAAGTCACCCCTCCTTGGATTCCCCTAGGTCTCTAGTTTTCAGAAATGCACAGGTTTGGTAGGTTTCCCTAGGTGCCGGCTGAGCTACAGGCCAAAATCTACAGGTAGGCACTTCGCAAAAAACACCTCTGTTTTCTTCCAAAAATTTGGATGTGTCCACGTTGCGCTTTGGGGCGTTTCCTGTCGCAGGCGCTAGGCGTACCCACACAAGTGAGGTATCATTTTTATCGGGAGACTTGGGGGAACGCTGGGTGGAAGGAAATTTGTGGCTCCTCTCAGATTCCCGAACTTTCTGCCACAGAAATGTGAGGAACATGTGTTTTTTTAGCCAAATTTTGAGGTTTGCAAAGGATTCTGGGTAACAGAAGCTGGTCCGAGCCCCGCAAGTCACCCCTCCTTGGATTCCCCTAGGTCTCTAGTTTTCAGAAATGCACAGGTTTGGTAGGTTTCCCTAGGTGCCGGCTGAGCTAGAGGCCAAAATCTACAGGTAGGCACTTCGCAAAAAACACCTGTTTTCTTCCAAAAATTTGGATGTGTCCACGTTGTGCTTTGGGGCGTTTCCTGTCGCGGGCGCTAGGCCTACCCACACAAGTGAGGTATCATTTTTATCAGGAGACTTGGGGGAACGCTGGGTAGAAGGAAATTTGTGGCTCCTCTTAGATGCCCGAACTTTCTGCCACAGAAATGTGAGGAACATGTGTTTTTTTAGCCAAATTTTGAGGTTTGCAAAGGATTCTGAGTAACAGAATCTGGTCCGAGCCCCGCAAGTCACCCCTCCTTGGATTCCCCTAGGTCTCTAGTGTTCAGAAATGCACAGGTTTGGGAGGTTACCCTAGGTGCCGGCTGAGCTAGAGGCCAAAATCTACAGGTAGGCACTTCGCAAAAAACACCTCTGTTTTCTTCCAAAAATTTGGATGTGTCCACGTTGCGCTTTGGGGCGTTTCCTGTCGCGGGCGCTAGGCCTACCCACACAAGTGAGGTATCATTTTTATCAGGAGACTTGGGGGAACGTTGGGTGGGAGGAAATTTGTGGCTCCTCTCAGATGCCCGAACTTTCTGCCACAGAAATGTGAGGAACATGTGTTTTTTTAGCCAAATTTTGAGGTTTGCAAAGGATTCTAGGTAACAGAACCTGGTCCGAGCCCCGCAAGTCACCCCTCCTTGGATTCCCCTAGGTCTCTAGTTTTCAGAAATGCACAGGTTTGGTAGGTTTCCCTAGGTGCCGGCTGAGCTAGAGGCCAAAATCTACAGGTAGGCACTTCGCAAAAAACACCTCTGTTTTCTTCCAAAAATTTGGATGTGTCCACGTTGCGCTTTGGGGCGTTTCCTGTCGCGGGCGTTAGGCCTACCCACACAAGTGAGGTATCATTTTTATCAGGAGACTTGGGGGAACGCTGGGTGGAAGGAAATTTGTGGCTCCTCTCAGATTCCCGAACTTTCTGCCACAGAAATGTGAGGAACATGTGTTTTTTTAGCCAAATTTTGAGGTTTGCAAAGGATTCTGGGTAACAGAACCTGGTCCGAGCCCCGCAAGTCACCCCTCCTTGGATTCCCCTAGGTCTCTAGTTTTCAGAAATGCACAGGTTTGGTAGGTTTCCCTAGGTGCCGGCTGAGCTACAGGCCAAAATCTACAGGTAGGCACTTCGCAAAAAACACCTCTGTTTTCTTCCAAAAATTTGGATGTGTCCACGTTGCGCTTTGGGGCGTTTCCTGTCGCAGGCGCTAGGCGTACCCACACAAGTGAGGTATCATTTTTATCGGGAGACTTGGGGGAACGCTGGGTGGAAGGAAATTTGTGGCTCCTCTCAGATTCCCGAACTTTCTGCCACAGAAATGTGAGGAACATGTTTTTTTTTATTAGCCAAATTTTGAGGTTTGCAAAGGATTCTGGGTAACAGAAGCTGGTCCGAGCCCCGCAAGTCACCCCTCCTTGGATTCCCCTAGGTCTCTAGTTTTCAGAAATGCACAGGTTTGGTAGGTTTCCCTAGGTGCCGGCTGAGCTAGAGGCCAAAATCTACAGGTAGGCACTTCGCAAAAAACACCTCTGTTTTCTTCCAAAAATTTGGATGTGTCCACGTTGTGCTTTGGGGCGCTTCCTGTCGCGGGCGCTAGGCCTACCCACACAAGTGAGGTATCATTTTTATCAGGAGACTTGGGGGAACGCTGGGTAGAAGGAAATTTGTGGCTCCTCTCAGATGCCCGAACTTTCTGCCACAGAAATGTGAGGAACATGTGTTTTTTTAGCCAAATTTTGAGGTTTGCAAAGGATTCTGAGTAACAGAATCTGGTCCGAGCCCCGCAAGTCACCCCTCCTTGGATTCCCCTAGTTCTCTAGTTTTCAGAAATGCACAGGTTTGGTAGGTTTCCCTAGGTGCCGGCTGAGCTAGAGGCCAAAATCTACAGGTAGGCACTTCGCAAAAAACACCTCTGTTTTCTTCCAAAAATTTGGATGTGTCCACGTTGCGCTTTGGGGCGTTTCCTGTCGCGGGCGCTAGGCCTACCCACACAAGTGAGGTATCATTTTTATCGGGAGACTTGGGGGAACGCTGGGTGGAAGGAAATTTGTGGCTCCTCTCAGATTCCAGAACTTTCTGCCACAGAAATGTGAGGAACATGTGTTTTTTTAGCCAAATTTTGAGGTTTGCAAAGGATTCTGGGTAACAGAACCTGGTCCGAGCCCCGCAAGTCACCCCTCCTTGGATTCCCCTACGTCTCTAGTTGTCAGAAATGCACAGGTTTGGTAGGTTTCCCTCGGTGCCGGCTGAGCTAGAGGCCAAAATCTACAGGTAGGCACTTCGCAAAAAACACCTCTGTTTTCTTCCAAAAATGTGGATGTGTCCACGTTCCGCTTTGGGGCGTTTCCTGTTGCGGGCGCTAGGCCTACCCACACAAGTGAGGTATCATTTTTATCGGGAGACTTGGGGGAACGCTGGGTGGAAGGAAATTTGTGGCTCCTCTCAGATGCCCGAACTTTCTGCCACAGAAATGTGAGGAACATGTGTTTTTTTAGCCAAATTTTGAGGTTTGCAAAGGATTCTGGGTAACAGAACCTGGTCCGAGCCCCGCAAGTCACCCCTCCTTGGATTCCCCTAGGTCTCTAGCTTTCAGAAATGCACAGGTTTGGTAGGTTTCCCTAGGTGCCGGCTGAGCTATAGGCCAAAATCTACAGGTAGGCACTTCGCAAAAAACACCTCTGTTTTCTTCCAAAAATTTGGATGTGTCCACGTTGCGCTTTGGGGCGTTTCCTGTCGCGGGCGCTAGGCCTACCCACACAAGTGAGGTATCATTTTTATCAGGAGACTTGGGGGAACGCTGGGTGGAAGGAAATTTGTGGCTCCTCTCAGATTCCCGAACTTTCTGCCACAGAAATGTGAGGAACATGTGTTTTTTTAGCCAAATTTTGAGGTTTGCAAAGGATTCTGGGTAACAGAAGCTGGTCCGAGCCCCGCAAGTCACCCCTCCTTGGATTCCCCTAGGTCTCTAGTTTTCAGAAATGCACAGGTTTGGTAGGTTTCCCTAGGTGCCGGCTGAGCTACAGGCCAAAATCTACAGGTAGGCACTTCGCAAAAAACACCTCTGTTTTCTTCCAAAAATTTGGATGTGTCCACGTTGCGCTTTGGGGCGTTTCCTGTCGCAGGCGCTAGGCGTACCCACACAAGTGAGGTATCATTTTTATCGGGAGACTTGGGGGAACGCTGGGTGGAAGGAAATTTGTGGCTCCTCTCAGATTCCCGAACTTTCTGCCACAGAAATGTGAGGAACATGTGTTTTTTTAGCCAAATTTTGAGGTTTGCAAAGGATTCTGGGTAACAGAAGCTGGTCCGAGCCCCGCAAGTCACCCCTCCTTGGATTCCCCTAGGTCTCTAGTTTTCAGAAATGCACAGGTTTGGTAGGTTTCCCTAGGTGCCGGCTGAGCTAGAGGCCAAAATCTACAGGTAGGCACTTCGCAAAAAACACCTCTGTTTTCTTCCAAAAATTTGGATGTGTCCACGTTGTGCTTTGGGGCGTTTCCTGTCGCGGGCGCTAGGCCTACCCACACAAGTGAGGTATCATTTTTATCAGGAGACTTGGGGGAACGCTGGGTAGAAGGAAATTTGTGGCTCCTCTTAGATGCCCGAACTTTCTGCCACAGAAATGTGAGGAACATGTGTTTTTTTAGCCAAATTTTGAGGTTTGCAAAGGATTCTGAGTAACAGAATCTGGTCCGAGCCCCGCAAGTCACCCCTCCTTGGATTCCCCTAGGTCTCTAGTGTTCAGAAATGCACAGGTTTGGGAGGTTACCCTAGGTGCCGGCTGAGCTAGAGGCCAAAATCTACAGGTAGGCACTTCGCAAAAAACACCTCTGTTTTCTTCCAAAAATTTGGATGTGTCCACGTTGCGCTTTGGGGCGTTTCCTGTCGCGGGCGCTAGGCCTACCCACACAAGTGAGGTATCATTTTTATCAGGAGACTTGGGGGAACGCTGGGTGGGAGGAAATTTGTGGCTCCTCTCAGATGCCCGAACTTTCTGCCACAGAAATGTGAGGAACATGTGTTTTTTTAGCCAAATTTTGAGGTTTGCAAAGGATTCTAGGTAACAGAACCTGGTCCGAGCCCCGCAAGTCACCCCTCCTTGGATTCCCCTAGGTCTCTAGTTTTCAGAAATGCACAGGTTTGGTAGGTTTCCCTAGGTGCCGGCTGAGCTAGAGGCCAAAATCTACAGGTAGGCACTTCGCAAAAAACACCTCTGTTTTCTTCCAAAAATTTGGATGTGTCCACGTTGCGCTTTGGGGCGTTTCCTGTCGCGGGCGTTAGGCCTACCCACACAAGTGAGGTATCATTTTTATCAGGAGACTTGGGGGAACGCTGGGTGGAAGGAAATTTGTGGCTCCTCTCAGATTCCCGAACTTTCTGCCACAGAAATGTGAGGAACATGTGTTTTTTTAGCCAAATTTTGAGGTTTGCAAAGGATTCTGGGTAACAGAACCTGGTCCGAGCCCCGCAAGTCACCCCTCCTTGGATTCCCCTAGGTCTCTAGTTTTCAGAAATGCACAGATTTGGTAGGTTTCCCTAGGTGCCGGCTGAGCTACAGGCCAAAATCTACAGGTAGGCACTTCGCAAAAAACACCTCTGTTTTCTTCCAAAAATTTGGATGTGTCCACGTTGCGCTTTGGGGCGTTTCCTGTCGCAGGCGCTAGGCGTACCCACACAAGTGAGGTATCATTTTTATCGGGAGACTTGGGGGAACGCTGGGTGGAAGGAAATTTGTGGCTCCTCTCAGATTCCCGAACTTTCTGCCACAGAAATGTGAGGAACATGTTTTTTTTTATTAGCCAAATTTTGAGGTTTGCAAAGGATTCTGGGTAACAGAAGCTGGTCCGAGCCCCGCAAGTCACCCCTCCTTGGATTCCCCTAGGTCTCTAGTTTTCAGAAATGCACAGGTTTGGTAGGTTTACCTAGGTGCCGGCTGAGCTAGAGGCCAAAATCTACAGGTAGGCACTTCGCAAAAAACACCTCTGTTTTCTTCCAAAAATTTGGATGTGTCCACGTTGTGCTTTGGGGCGCTTCCTGTCGCGGGCGTTAGGCCTACCCACACAAGTGAGGTATCATTTTTATCAGGAGACTTGGGGGAACGCTGGGTAGAAGGAAATTTGTGGCTCCTCTCAGATGCCCGAACTTTCTGCCACAGAAATGTGAGGAACATGTGTTTTTTTAGCCAAATTTTGAGGTTTGCAAAGGATTCTAGGTAACAGAACCTGGTCCGAGCCCCGCAAGTCACCCCTCCTTGGATTCCCCTAGGTCTCTAGTTTTCAGAAATGCACAGGTTTGGTAGGTTTCCCTAGGTGCCGGCTGAGCTAGAGGCCAAAATCTACAGGTAGGCACTTCGCAAAAAACACCTCTGTTTTCTTCCAAAAATTTGGATGTGTCCACGTTGCGCTTTGGGGCGTTTCCTGTCGCGGGCGTTAGGCCTACCCACACAAGTGAGGTATCATTTTTATCAGGAGACTTGGGGGAACGCTGGGTGGAAGGAAATTTGTGGCTCCTCTCAGATTCCCGAACTTTCTGCCACAGAAATGTGAGGAACATGTGTTTTTTTAGCCAAATTTTGAGGTTTGCAAAGGATTCTGGGTAACAGAACCTGGTCCGAGCCCCGCAAGTCACCCCTCCTTGGATTCCCCTAGGTCTCTAGTTTTCAGAAATGCACAGGTTTGGTAGGTTTCCCTAGGTGCCGGCTGAGCTACAGGCCAAAATCTACAGGTAGGCACTTCGCAAAAAACACCTCTGTTTTCTTCCAAAAATTTGGATGTGTCCACGTTGCGCTTTGGGGCGTTTCCTGTCGCAGGCGCTAGGCGTACCCACACAAGTGAGGTATCATTTTTATCGGGAGACTTGGGGGAACGCTGGGTGGAAGGAAATTTGTGGCTCCTCTCAGATTCCCGAACTTTCTGCCACAGAAATGTGAGGAACATGTGTTTTTTTAGCAAAATTGTGAGGTTTGCAAAGGATTCTGGGTAACAGAACCTGGTCCGAGCCCCGCAAGTCACCCCTCCTTGGATTCCCCTAGGTCTCTAGTTTTCAGAAATGCACAGGTTTGGTAGGTTTCCCTAGGTGCCGGCTGAGCTACAGGCCAAAATCTACAGGTAGGCACTTCGCAAAAAACACCTCTGTTTTCTTCCAAAAATTTGGATGTGTCCACGTTGCGCTTTGGGGCGTTTCCTGTCGCAGGCGCTAGGCGTACCCACACAAGTGAGGTATCATTTTTATCGGGAGACTTGGGGGAACGCTGGGTGGAAGGAAATTTGTGGCTCCTCTCAGATTCCCGAACTTTCTGCCACAGAAATGTGAGGAACATGTGTTTTTTTAGCCAAATTTTGAGGTTTGCAAAGGATTCTGGGTAACAGAACCTGGTCCGAGCCCCGCAAGTCACCCCTCCTTGGATTCCCCTAGGTCTCTAGTTTTCAGAAATGCACAGGTTTGGGAGGTTACCCTAGGTGCCGGCTGAGCTAGAGGCCAAAATCTACAGGTAGGCACTTCGCAAAAAACACCTCTGTTTTCTTCCAAAAATTTGGATGTGTCCACGTTGCGCTTTGGGGCGTTTCCTGTCGCGGGCGCTAGGCCTACCCACACAAGTGAGGTATCATTTTTATCAGGAGACTTGGGGGAACGCTGGGTGGAAGGAAATTTGTGGCTCCTCTCAGATGCCCGAACTTTCTGCCACAGAAATGTGAGGAACATGTGTTTTTTTAGCCAAATTTTGAGGTTTGCAAAGGATTCTAGGTAACAGAACCTGGTCCGAGCCCCGCAAGTCACCCCTCCTTGGATTCCCCTAGGTCTCTAGTTTTCAGAAATGCACAGGTTTGGTAGGTTTCCCTAGGTGCCGGCTGAGCTAGAGGCCAAAATCTACAGGTAGGCACTTCGCAAAAAACACCTCTGTTTTCTTCCAAAAATTTGGATGTGTCCACGTTGCGCTTTGGGGCGTTTCCTGTCGCGGGCGTTAGGCCTACCCACACAAGTGAGGTATCATTTTTATCAGGAGACTTGGGGGAACGCTGGGTGGAAGGAAATTTGTGGCTCCTCTCAGATTCCCGAACTTTCTGCCACAGAAATGTGAGGAACATGTGTTTTTTTAGCCAAATTTTGAGGTTTGCAAAGGATTCTGGGTAACAGAACCTGGTCCGAGCCCCGCAAGTCACCCCTCCTTGGATTCCCCTAGGTCTCTAGTTTTCAGAAATGCACAGGTTTGGTAGGTTTCCCTAGGTGCCGGCTGAGCTACAGGCCAAAATCTACAGGTAGGCACTTCGCAAAAAACACCTCTGTTTTCTTCCAAAAATTTGGATGTGTCCACGTTGCGCTTTGGGGCGTTTCCTGTCGCAGGCGCTAGGCGTACCCACACAAGTGAGGTATCATTTTTATCGGGAGACTTGGGGGAACGCTGGGTGGAAGGAAATTTGTGGCTCCTCTCAGATTCCCGAACTTTCTGCCACAGAAATGTGAGGAACATGTGTTTTTTTAGCAAAATTGTGAGGTTTGCAAAGGATTCTGGGTAACAGAACCTGGTCCGAGCCCCGCAAGTCACCCCTCCTTGGATTCCCCTAGGTCTCTAGTTTTCAGAAATGCACAGGTTTGGTAGGTTTCCCTAGGTGCCGGCTGAGCTACAGGCCAAAATCTACAGGTAGGCACTTCGCAAAAAACACCTCTGTTTTCTTCCAAAAATTTGGATGTGTCCACGTTGCGCTTTGGGGCGTTTCCTGTCGCAGGCGCTAGGCGTACCCACACAAGTGAGGTATCATTTTTATCGGGAGACTTGGGGGAACGCTGGGTGGAAGGAAATTTGTGGCTCCTCTCAGATTCCCGAACTTTCTGCCACAGAAATGTGGGTAACATGTGTTTTTTTAGCCAAATTTTGAGGTTTGCAAAGGATTCTGGGTAACAGAACCTAGTCCGAGCCCCGCAAGTCACCCCTCCTTGGATTCCCCTAGGTCTCTAGTTTTCAGAAATGCACAGGTTAGGTAGGTTTCCCTAGGTGCCGGCTGAGCTAGAGGCCAAAATCTACAGGTAGGCACTTCGCAAAAAACACCTCTGTTTTCTTCCAAAAATTTGGATGTGTCCACGTTGTGCTTTGGGGCGTTTCTTGTCGCGGGCCCTAGGCCTACCCACACAAGTGAGGTATCATTTTTATCAGGAGACTTGGGGAAACGCTGGATGGAAGGAAATTTGTGGCTCCTCTCAGATTCCCGAACTTTCTGCCACAGAAATGTGAGGAACATGTGTTTTTTTAGCCAAATTTTGAGGTTTGCAAAGGATTCTGGGTAACAGAACCTGGTCCGAGCCCCGCAAGTCACCCCTCCTTGGATTCCCCTAGGTCTCTAGTTTTCAGAAATGCACAGGTTTGGTAGGTTTCCCTAGGTGCCGGCTGAGCTAGAGGCCAAAATCTACAGCTAGGCACTTCGCAAAAAACACCTCTGTTTTCTTCCAAAATTTGGATGTGTCCACGTTGCGCTTTGGGGCGTTTCCTGTCGCGGGCGCTAGGCCTACCCACACAAGTGAGGTATCATTTTTATCGGGAGACTTGGGGGAACGCTGGGTGGAAGGAAATTTGTGGCTCCTCTCAGATTCCCGAACTTTCTGCCACAGAAATGTGAGGAACATGTGTTTTTTTAGCCAAATTTGGAGGTTTGCAAAGTATTCTGGGTAACAGAACCTGGTCCGAGCCCCGCAAGTCACCCCTCCTTGGATTCCCCTAGGTCTTTAGTTTTCAGAAATGCACAGGTTTGGTAGGTTTCCCTAGGTGCCGGCTGAGCTACAGGCCAAAATCTACAGGTAGGCACTTCGCAAAAAACACCTCTGTTTTCTTCCAAAAATTTGGATGTGTCCACGTTGCGCTTTGGGGCGTTTCCTGTCGCAGGCGCTAGGCGTACCCACACAAGTGAGGTATCATTTTTATCGGGAGACTTGGGGGAACGCTGGGTGGAAGGAAATTTGTGGCTCCTCTCAGATTCCCGAACTTTCTGCCACAGAAATGTGAGGAACATGTGTTTTTTTAGCCAAATTTTGACGTTTGCAAAGGATTCTGGGTAACAGAAGCTGGTCCGAGCCCCGCAAGTCACCCCTCCTTGGATTCCCCTAGGTCTCTAGTTTTCAGAAATGCACAGGTTTGGTAGGTTTCCCTAGGTGCCGGCTGAGCTAGAGGCCAAAATCTACAGGTAGGCACTTCGCAAAAAACACCTCTGTTTTCTTCCAAAAATTTGGATGTGTCCACGTTGTGCTTTGGGGCGTTTCCTGTCGCGGGCGCTAGGCCTACCCACACAAGTGAGGTATCATTTTTATCAGGAGACTTGGGGGAACGCTGGGTGGAAGGAAATTTGTGGCTCCTCTCAGATGCCCGAACTTTCTGCCACAGAAATGTGAGGAACATGTGTTTTTTTAGCCAAATTTTGAGGTTTGCAAAGGATTCTAGGTAACAGAACCTGGTCCGAGCCCCGCAAGTCACCCCTCCTTGGATTCCCCTAGGTCTCTAGCTTTCAGAAATGCACAGGTTTGGTAGGTTTCCCTAGGTGCCGGCTGAGCTAGAGGCCAAAATCTACAGGTAGGCACTTCGCAAAAAACACCTCTGTTTTCTTCCAAAAATTTGGATGTGTCCACGTTGCGCTTTGGGGCGTTTCCTGTCGCGGGCGCTAGGCCTACCCACACAAGTGAGGTATCATTTTTATCAGGAGACTTGGGGGAACGCTGGGTGGAAGGAAATTTGTGGCTCCTCTCAGATTCCCGAACTTTCTGCCACAGAAATGTGAGGAACATGTGTTTTTTTAGCCAAATTTTGAGGTTTGCAAAGGATTCTGGGTAACAGAAGCTGGTCCGAGCCCCGCAAGTCACCCCTCCTTGGATTCCCCTAGGTCTCTAGTTTTCAGAAATGCACAGGTTTGGTAGGTTTCCCTAGGTGCCGGCTGAGCTAGAGGCCAAAATCTACAGGTAGGCACTTCGCAAAAAACACCTCTGTTTTCTTCCAAAAATTTGGATGTGTCCACGTTGCGCTTTGGGGCGTTTCCTGTCGCGGGCGTTAGGCCTACCCACACAAGTGAGGTATCATTTTTATCAGGAGACTTGGGGGAACGCTGGGTGGAAGGAAATTTGTGGCTCCTCTCAGATTCCCGAACTTTCTGCCACAGAAATGTGAGGAACATGTGTTTTTTTAGCCAAATTTTGAGGTTTGCAAAGGATTCTGGGTAACAGAACCTGGTCCGAGCCCCGCAAGTCACCCCTCCTTGGATTCCCCTAGGTCTCTAGTTTTCAGAAATGCACAGGTTTGGTAGGTTTCCCTAGGTGCCGGCTGAGCTAGAGGCCAAAATCTACAGCTAGGCACTTCGCAAAAAACACCTCTGTTTTCTTCCAAAATTTGGATGTGTCCACGTTGCGCTTTGGGGCGTTTCCTGTCGCGGGCGCTAGGCCTACCCACACAAGTGAGGTATCATTTTTATCGGGAGACTTGGGGGAACGCTGGGTGGAAGGAAATTTGTGGCTCCTCTCAGATTCCCGAACTTTCTGCCACAGAAATGTGAGGAACATGTGTTTTTTTAGCCAAATTTGGAGGTTTGCTAAGTATTCTGGGTAACAGAACCTGGTCCGAGCCCCGCAAGTCACCCCTCCTTGGATTCCCCTAGGTCTTTAGTTTTCAGAAATGCACAGGTTTGGTAGGTTTCCCTAGGTGCCGGCTGAGCTAGAGGCCAAAATCTACAGGTAGGCACTTCGCAAAAAAAACCTCTGTTTTCTTCCAAAAATGTGGATGTGTCCACGTTGCGCTTTGGGGCGTTTCCTGTCGCGGGCGCTAGGCCTACCCACACAAGTGAGGTATCATTTTTATCAGGAGACTTGGGGGAACGCTGGGTGGAAGGAAATTTGTGGCTCCTCTCAGATTCCAGAACTTTCTGCCACAGAAATGTGAGGAACATGTGTTTTTTTAGCCAAATTTTGAGGTTTGCAAAGGATTCTGGGTAACAGAACCTGGTCCGAGCCCTGCAAGTCACCCCTCCTTGGATTCCCCTAGGTCTCTAGTTTTCAGAAATGCACAGGTTTGGTAGGTTTCCCTAGGTGCCGGCTGAGCTAGAGGCCAAAATCTACAGGTAGGCACTTCGCAAAAAACACCTCCCTCTGTTTTCTTCCAAAAATGTGGATGTGTCCACGTTGCGCTTTGGGGCGTTTCCTGTCGCGGGCGCTAGGCCTACCCACACAAGTGAGGTATAATTTTTATCGGGAGACTTGGGGGAACGCTGGGTGGAAGGAAATTTGTGGCTCCTCTCAGATTCCCGAACTTTCTGCCACAGAAATGTGAGGAACATGTGTTTTTTTAGCCAAATTTTGAGGTTTGCAAAGGATTCTGGGTAACAGAACCTGGTCCGAGCCCCGCAAGTCACCCCTCCTTGGATTCCCCTAGGTCTCTAGTTTTCAGAAATGCACAGGTTTGGTAGGTTTCCCTAGGTGCCGGCTGAGCTAGAGGCCAATATCTACAGGTAGGCACTTCGCAAAAAACACCTCTGTTTTCTTCCAAAAATGTGGATGTGTCCACGTTGCGCTTTGGGGCTTTTCCTGTCGCGGGCGCTAGGCCTACCCACACAAGTGAGGTATCATTTTTATCGGGAGACTTGGGGAACGCTGGGTGGAAGGAAATTTGTGGCTCCTCTCAGATTCCAGAACTTTCTGCCACAGAAATGTGAGGAACATGTGTTTTTTTAGCCAAATTTTAAGGTTTGCAAAGGATTCTGGGTAACAGAACCTGGTCTGAGCCCCGCAAGTCACCCCTCCTTGGATTCCCCTAGGTCTCTAGTTTTCAGAAATGCACAGGTTTGGTAGGTTTCCCTAGGTGCCGGCTGAGCTAGAGGCCAATATCTACAGGTAGGCACTTCGCAAAAAACACCTCTGTTTTCTTCCAAAAATTTGGATGTGTCCACGTTGCGCTTCGGGGCGTTTCCTGTCGCGGGCGCTAGGCCTACCCACACAAGTGAGGTATCATTTTTATCGGGAGACTTGGGGAACGCTGGGTGGAAGGAAATTTGTGGCTCCTCTCAGATTCCCGAACTTTCTGCCACAGAAATGTGAGGAACATGTGTTTTTTTAGCCAAATTTTGAGGTTTGCAAAGGATTCTGGGTAACAGAACCTGGTCCGAGCCCCGCAAGTCACCCCTCCTTGGATTCCCCTAGGTCTCTAGTTTTCAGAAATGCACAGTTTGGTAGGTTTCCTAGGTGCCGGCTGAGCTACAGGCCAAAATCTACAGGTAGGCACTTCGCAAAAAACACCTCTGTTTTCTTCCAAAAATTTGGATGTGTCCACGTTGCGCTTTGGGGCGTTTCCTGTCGCAGGCGCTAGGCGTACCCACACAAGTGAGGTATCATTTTTATCGGGAGACTTGGGGGAACGCTGGGTGGAAGGAAATTTGTGGCTCCTCTCAGATTCCCGAACTTTCTGCCACAGAAATGTGAGGAACATGTTTTTTTTTATTAGCCAAATTTTGAGGTTTGCAAAGGATTCTGGGTAACAGAAGCTGGTCCGAGCCCCGCAAGTCACCCCTCCTTGGATTCCCCTAGGTCTCTAGTTTCAGAAATGCACAGGTTTGGTAGGTTTCCCTAGGTGCCGGCTGAGCTAGAGGCCAAAATCTACAGGTAGGCACTTCGCAAAAAACACCTCTGTTTTCTTTCAAAAATTTGGATGTGTCCACGTTGTGCTTTGGGGCGCTTCCTGTCGGGGGCGCTAGGCCTACCCACACAAGTGAGGTATCATTTTTATCAGGAGACTTGGGGGAACGCTGGGTAGAAGGAAATTTGTGGCTCCTCTCAGATGCCCGAACTTTCTGCCACAGAAATGTGAGGAACATGTCTTTTTTTAGCCAAATTTTGAGGTTTGCAAAGGATTCTGAGTAACAGAATCTGGTCCGAGCCCCGCAAGTCACCCCTCCTTGGATTCCCCTAGTTCTCTAGTTCTCAGAAATGCACAGGTTTTGGTAGGTTTCCCTAGGTGCCGGCTGAGCTAGAGGCCAAAATCTACAGGCAGGCACTTCGCAAAAAACACCTCTGTTTTCTTCCAAAAATTTGGATGTGTCCACGTTGCGCTTTGGGGCGTTTCCTGTCGCGGGCGCTAGGCCTACCCACACAAGTGAGGTATCATTTTTATCAGGAGACTTGGGGGAACGCTGGGTGGAAGGAAATTTGT
This sequence comes from Pleurodeles waltl, assembly GCF_031143425.1. Taxonomy (NCBI): domain Eukaryota; kingdom Metazoa; phylum Chordata; class Amphibia; order Caudata; family Salamandridae; genus Pleurodeles; species Pleurodeles waltl. The sequence continues at coordinate 894,694,442 of NC_090444.1, forward strand.
GGCTCCTCTCAGATTCCAGAACTTTCTGCCACAGAAATGTGAGGAACATGTGTTTTTTTAGCCAAATTTTGAGGTTTGCAAAGGATTCTGGGTAACAGAACCTGGTCCGAGCCCCGCAAGTCACCCCTCCTTGGATTCCCCTACGTCTCTAGTTGTCAGAAATGCACAGGTTTGGTAGGTTTCCCTCGGTGCCGGCTGAGCTAGAGGCCAAAATCTACAGGTAGGCACTTCGCAAAAAACACCTCTGTTTTCTTCCAAAAATGTGGATGTGTCCACGTTCCGCTTTGGGGCGTTTCCTGTTGCGGGCGCTAGGCCTACCCACACAAGTGAGGTATCATTTTTATCGGGAGACTTGGGGGAACGCTGGGTGGAAGGAAATTTGTGGCTCCTCTCAGATGCCCGAACTTTCTGCCACAGAAATGTGAGGAACATGTGTTTTTTTAGCCAAATTTTGAGGTTTGCAAAGGATTCTGGGTAACAGAACCTGGTCCGAGCCCCGCAAGTCACCCCTCCTTGGATTCCCCTAGGTCTCTAGCTTTCAGAAATGCACAGGTTTGGTAGGTTTCCCTAGGTGCCGGCTGAGCTATAGGCCAAAATCTACAGGTAGGCACTTCGCAAAAAACACCTCTGTTTTGTTCCAAAAATTTGGATGTGTCCACGTTGCGCTTTGGGGCGTTTCCTGTCGCGGGCGCTAGGCCTACCCACACAAGTGAGGTATCATTTTTATCAGGAGACTTGGGGGAACGCTGGGTGGAAGGAAATTTGTGGCTCCTCTCAGATTCCCGAACTTTCTGCCACAGAAATGTGAGGAACATGTGTTTTTTTAGCCAAATTTTGAGGTTTGCAAAGGATTCTGGGTAACAGAAGCTGGTCCGAGCCCCACAAGTCACCCCTCCTTGGATTCCCCTAGGTCTCTAGTTTCAGAAATGCACAGGTTTGGTAGGTTTCCCTAGGTGCCGGCTGAGCTACAGGCCAAAATCTACAGGTAGGCACTTCGCAAAAAACACCTCTGTTTTCTTCCAAAAATTTGGATGTGTCCACGTTGCGCTTTGGGGCGTTTCCTGTCGCAGGCGCTAGGCGTACCCACACAAGTGAGGTATCATTTTTATCGGGAGACTTGGGGGAACCCTGGGTGGAAGGAAATTTGTGGCTCCTCTCAGATTCCCGAACTTTCTGCCACAGAAATGTGAGGAACATGTGTTTTTTTAGCCAAATTTTGAGGTTTGCAAAGGATTCTGGGTAACAGAAGCTGGTCCGAGCCCCGCAAGTCACCCCTCCTTGGATTCCCCTAGGTCTCTAGTTTTCAGAAATGCACAGGTTTGGTAGGTTTCCCTAGGTGCCGGCTGAGCTAGAGGCCAAAATCTACAGGTAGGCACTTCGCAAAAAACACCTCTGTTTTCTTCCAAAAATTTGGATGTGTCCACGTTGTGCTTTGGGGCGTTTCCTGTCGCGGGCGCTAGGCCTACCCACACAAGTGAGGTATCATTTTTATCAGGAGACTTGGGGGAACGCTGGGTAGAAGGAAATTTGTGGCTCCTCTTAGATGCCCGAACTTTCTGCCACAGAAATGTGAGGAACATGTGTTTTTTTAGCCAAATTTTGAGGTTTGCAAAGGATTCTGAGTAACAGAATCTGGTCCGAGCCCCGCAAGTCACCCCTCCTTGGATTCCCCTAGGTCTCTAGTGTTCAGAAATGCACAGGTTTGGGAGGTTACCCTAGGTGCCGGCTGAGCTAGAGGCCAAAATCTACAGGTAGGCACTTCGCAAAAAACACCTCTGTTTTCTTCCAAAAATTTGGATGTGTCCACGTTGCGCTTTGGGGCGTTTCCTGTCGCGGGCGCTAGGCCTACCCACACAAGTGAGGTATCATTTTTATCAGGAGACTTGGGGAACGCTGGGTGGGAGGAAATTTGTGGCTCCTCTCAGATGCCCGAACTTTCTGCCACAGAAATGTGAGGAACATGTGTTTTTTTAGCCAAATTTTGAGGTTTGCAAAGGATTCTAGGTAACAGAACCTGGTCGAGCCCCGCAAGTCACCCCTCCTTGGATTCCCCTAGGTCTCTAGTTTTCAGAAATGCACAGGTTTGGTAGGTTTCCCTAGGTGCCGGCTGAGCTAGAGGCCAAAATCTACAGGTAGGCACTTCGCAAAAAACACCTCTGTTTTCTTCCAAAAATTTGGATGTGTCCACGTTGCGCTTTGGGGCGTTTCCTGTCGCGGGCGTTAGGCCTACCCACACAAGTGAGGTATCATTTTTATCAGGAGACTTGGGGGAACGCTGGGTGGAAGGAAATTTGTGGCTCCTCTCAGATTCCCGAACTTTCTGCCACAGAAATGTGAGGAACATGTGTTTTTTTAGCCAAATTTTGAGGTTTGCAAAGGATTCTGGGTAACAGAACCTGGTCCGAGCCCCGCAAGTCACCCCTCCTTGGATTCCCCTAGGTCTCTAGTTTTCAGAAATGCACAGGTTTGGTAGGTTTCCCTAGGTGCCGGCTGAGCTACAGGCCAAAATCTACAGGTAGGCACTTCGCAAAAAACACCTCTGTTTTCTTCCAAAAATTTGGATGTGTCCACGTTGCGCTTTGGGGCGTTTCCTGTCGCAGGCGCTAGGCGTACCCACACAAGTGAGGTATCATTTTTATCGGGAGACTTGGGGGAACGCTGGGTGGAAGGAAATTTGTGGCTCCTCTCAGATTCCCGAACTTTCTGCCACAGAAATGTGAGGAACATGTTTTTTTTTATTAGCCAAATTTTGAGGTTTGCAAAGGATTCTGGGTAACAGAAGCTGGTCCGAGCCCCGCAAGTCACCCCTCCTTGGATTCCCCTAGGTCTCTAGTTTTCAGAAATGCACAGGTTTGGTAGGTTTACCTAGGTGCCGGCTGAGCTAGAGGCCAAAATCTACAGGTAGGCACTTCGCAAAAAACACCTCTGTTTTCTTCCAAAAATTTGGATGTGTCCACGTTGTGCTTTGGGGCGCTTCCTGTCGCGGGCGTTAGGCCTACCCACACAAGTGAGGTATCATTTTTATCAGGAGACTTGGGGGAACGCTGGGTAGAAGGAAATTTGTGGCTCCTCTCAGATGCCCGAACTTTCTGCCACAGAAATGTGAGGAACATGTGTTTTTTTAGCCAAATTTTGAGGTTTGCAAAGGATTCTGAGTAACAGAATCTGGTCCGAGCCCCGCAAGTCACTCCTCCTTGGATTCCCCTAGGTCTCTAGTTTTCAGAAATGCACAGGTTTGGGAGGTTACCCTAGGTGCCGGCTGAGCTAGAGGCCAAAATCTACAGGTAGGCACTTCGCAAAAAACACCTCTGTTTTCTTCCAAAAATTTGGATGTGTCCACGTTGCGCTTTGGGGCGTTTCCTGTCGCGGGCGCTAGGCCTACCACACAAGTGAGGTATCATTTTTATCAGGAGACTTGGGGGAACGCTGGGTGGAAGGAAATTTGTGGCTCCTCTCAGATGCCCGAACTTTCTGCCACAGAAATGTGAGGAACATGTGTTTTTTAGCCAAATTTTGAGGTTTGCAAAGGATTCTAGGTAACAGAACCTGGTCCGAGCCCCGCCAGTCACCCCTCCTTAGATTCCCCTAGGTCTCTAGTTTTCAGAAATGCACAGGTTTGGTAGGTTTCCCTAGGTGCCGGCTGAGCTAGAGGCCAAAATCTACAGGTAGGCACTTCGCAAAAAACACCTCTGTTTTCTTCCAAAAATTTGGATGTGTCCACGTTGCGCTTTGGGGCGTTTCCTGTCGCGGGCGTTAGGCCTACCCACACAAGTGAGGTATCATTTTTATCAGGAGACTTGGGGGAACGCTGGGTGGAAGGAAATTTGTGGCTCCTCTCAGATTCCCAAACTTTCTGCCACAGAAATGTGAGGAACATGTGTTTTTTTAGCCAAATTTTGAGGTTTGCAAAGGATTCTGGGTAACAGAACCTGGTCCGAGCCCGCAAGTCACCCCTCCTTGGATTCCCCTAGGTCTCTAGTTTTCAGAAATGCACAGGTTTGGTAGGTTTCCCTAGGTGCCGGCTGAGCTACAGGCCAAAATCTACAGGTAGGCACTTCGCAAAAAACACCTCTGTTTTCTTCCAAAAATTTGGATGTGTCCACGTTGCGCTTTGGGGCGTTTCCTGTCGCAGGCGCTAGGCGTACCCACACAAGTGAGGTATCATTTTTATCGGAGACTTGGGGGAACGCTGGGTGGAAGGAAATTTGTGGCTCCTCTCAGATTCCCGAACTTTCTGCCACAGAAATGTGAGTAACATGTGTTTTTTTAGCCAAATTTTGAGGTTTGCAAAGGATTCTGGGTAACAGAACCTGGTCCGAGCCCCGCAAGTCACCCCTCCTTGGATTCCCCTAGGTCTCTAGTTTTCAGAAATGCACAGGTTAGGTAGGTTTCCCTAGGTGCCGGCTGAGCTAGAGGCCAAAATCTACAGGTAGGCACTTCGCAAAAAACACCTCTGTTTTCTTCCAAAAATTTGGATGTGTCCACGTTGTGCTTTGGGGCGTTTCTTGTCGCGGGCCCTAGGCCTACCCACACAAGTGAGGTATCATTTTTATCAGGAGACTTGGGGGAACGCTGGATGGAAGGAAATTTGTGGCTCCTCTCAGATTCCCGAACTTTCTGCCACAGAAATGTGAGGAACATGTGTTTTTTTAGCCAAATTTTGAGGTTTGCAAAGGATTCTGGGTAACAGAACCTGGTCCGAGCCCCGCAAGTCACCCCTCCTTGGATTCCCCTAGGTCTCTAGTTTTCAGAAATGCACAGGTTTGGTAGGTTTCCCTAGGTGCCGGCTGAGCTAGAGGCCAAAATCTACAGCTAGGCACTTCGCAAAAAACACCTCTGTTTTCTTCCAAAATTTGGATGTGTCCACGTTGCGCTTTGGGGCGTTTCCTGTCGCGGGCGCTAGGCCTACCCACACAAGTGAGGTATCATTTTTATCGGGAGACTTGGGGGAACGTTGGGTGGAAGGAAATTTGTGGCTCCTCTCAGATTCCCGAACTTTCTGCCACAGAAATGTGAGGAACATGTGTTTTTTTAGCCAAATTTGGAGGTTTGCAAAGTATTCTGGGTAACAGAACCTGGTCCGAGCCCCGCAAGTCACCCCTCCTTGGATTCCCCTAGGTCTTTAGTTTTCAGAAATGCACAGGTTTGGTAGGTTTCCCTAGGTGCCGGCTGAGCTACAGGCCAAAATCTACAGGTAGGCACTTCGCAAAAAACACCTCTGTTTTCTTCCAAAAATTTGGATGTGTCCACGTTGCGCTTTGGGGCGTTTCCTGTCGCAGGCGCTAGGCGTACCCACACAAGTGAGGTATCATTTTTATCGGGAGACTTGGGGGAACGCTGGGTGGAAGGAAATTTGTGGCTCCTCTCAGATTCCCGAACTTTCTGCCACAGAAATGTGAGGAACATGTGTTTTTTTAGCCAAATTTTGAGGTTTGCAAAGGATTCTGGGTAACAGAAGCTGGTCCGAGCCCCGCAAGTCACCCCTCCTTGGATTCCCCTAGGTCTCTAGTTTTCAGAAATGCACAGGTTTGGTAGGTTTCCCTAGGTGCCGGCTGAGCTAGAGGCCAAAATCTACAGGTAGGCACTTCGCAAAAAACACCTCTGTTTTCTTCCAAAAATTTGGATGTGTCCACGTTGTGCTTTGGGGCGTTTCCTGTCGCGGGCGCTAGGCCTACCCACACAAGTGAGGTATCATTTTTATCAGGAGACTTGGGGGAACGCTGGGTGGAAGGAAATTTGTGGCTCCTCTCAGATGCCCGAACTTTCTGCCACAGAAATGTGAGGAACATGTGTTTTTTTAGCCAAATTTTGAGGTTTGCAAAGGATTCTAGGTAACAGAACCTGGTCCGAGCCCCGCAAGTCACCCCTCCTTGGATTCCCCTAGGTCTCTAGCTTTCAGAAATGCACAGGTTTGGTAGGTTTCCCTAGGTGCCGGCTGAGCTAGAGGCCAAAATCTACAGGTAGGCACTTCGCAAAAAACACCTCTGTTTTCTTCCAAAAATTTGGATGTGTCCACGTTGCGCTTTGGGGCGTTTCCTGTCGCGGGCGCTAGGCCTACCCACACAAGTGAGGTATCATTTTTATCAGGAGACTTGGGGGAACGCTGGGTGGAAGGAAATTTGTGGCTCCTCTCAGATTCCCGAACTTTCTGCCACAGAAATGTGAGGAACATGTGTTTTTTTACCCAAATTTTGAGGTTTGCAAAGGATTCTGGGTAACAGAACCTGGTCCGAGCCCCGCAAGTCACCCCTCCTTGGATTCCCCTAGGTCTCTAGTTTTCAGAAATGCACAGGTTCGGTAGGTTTCCCTAGGTGCCGGCTGAGCTACAGGCCAAAATCTACAGGTAGGCACTTCGCAAAAAACACCTCTGTTTTCTTCCAAAAATTTGGATGTGTCCACGTTGCGCTTTGGGGCGTTTCCTGTCGCAGGCGCTAGGCGTACCCACACAAGTGAGGTATCATTTTTATCGGGAGACTTGGGGGAACGCTGGGTGGAAGGAAATTTGTGGCTCCTCTCAGATTCCCGAACATTCTGCCACAGAAATGTGAGGAACATGTTTTTTTTAGCCAAATTTTGAGGTTTGCAAAGGATTCTGGGTAACAGAAGCTGGTCCGAGCCCCGCAAGTCACCCCTCCTTGGATTCCCCTAGGTCTCTAGTTTTCAGAAATGCACAGGTTTGGTAGGTTTCCCTAGGTGCCGGCTGAGCTAGAGGCCAAAATCTACAGGTAGGCACTTCGCAAAAAACACCTCTGTTTTCTTCCAAAAATTTGGATGTGTCCACGTTGTGCTTTGGGGCGCTTCCTGTCGCGGGCGCTAGGCCTACCCACACAAGTGAGGTATCATTTTTATCAGGAGACTTGGGGGAACGCTGGGTAGAAGGAAATTTGTGGCTCCTCTCAGATGCCCGAACTTTCTGCCACAGAAATGTGAGGAACATGTGTTTTTTTAGCCAAATTTTGAGGTTTGCAAAGGATTCTGAGTAACAGAATCTGGTCCGAGCCCCGCAAGTCACCCCTCCTTGGATTCCCCTAGGTCTCTAGTTTTCAGAAATGCACAGGTTTGGGAGGTTACCCTAGGTGCCGGCTGAGCTAGAGGCCAAAATCTACAGGTAGGCACTTCGCAAAAAACACCTCTGTTTTCTTCCAAAAATTTGGATGTGTCCACGTTGCGCTTTGGGGCGTTTCCTGTCGCGGGCGCTAGGCCTACCCACACAAGTGAGGTATCATTTTTATCAGGAGACTTGGGGGAACGCTGGGTGGAAGGAAATTTGTGGCTCCTCTCAGATGCCCGAACTTTCTGCCACAGAAATGTGAGGAACATGTGTTTTTTTAGCCAAATTTTGAGGTTTGCAAAGGATTCTAGGTAACAGAACCTGGTCCGAGCCCCGCAAGTCACCCCTCCTTGGATTCCCCTAGGTCTCTAGTTTTCAGAAATGCACAGGTTTGGTAGGTTTCCCTAGGTGCCGGCTGAGCTAGAGGCCAAAATCTACAGGTAGGCACTTCGCAAAAAACACCTCTGTTTTCTTCCAAAAATTTGGATGTGTCCACGTTGCGCTTTGGGGCGTTTCCTGTCGCGGGCGTTAGGCCTACCCACACAAGTGAGGTATCATTTTTATCAGGAGACTTGGGGGAACGCTGGGTGGAAGGAAATTTGTGGCTCCTCTCAGATTCCCGAACTTTCTGCCACAGAAATGTGAGGAACATGTGTTTTTTTAGCCAAATTTTGAGGTTTGCAAAGGATTCTGGGTAACAGAACCTGGTCCGAGCCCCGCAAGTCACCCCTCCTTGGATTCCCCTAGGTCTCTAGTTTTCAGAAATGCACAGGTTTGGTAGGTTTCCCTAGGTGCCGGCTGAGCTAGAGGCCAAAATCTACAGCTAGGCACTTCGCAAAAAACACCTCTGTTTTCTTCCAAAATTTGGATGTGTCCACGTTGCGCTTTGGGGCGTTTCCTGTCACGGGCGCTAGGCCTACCCACACAAGTGAGGTATCATTTTTATCGGGAGACTTGGGGGAACGCTGGGTGGAAGGAAATTTGTGGCTCCTCTCAGATTCCCGAACTTTCTGCCACAGAAATGTGAGGAACATGTGTTTTTTTAGCCAAATTTGGAGGTTTGCAAAGTATTCTGGGTAACAGAACCTGGTCCGAGCCCCGCAAGTCACCCCTCCTTGGATTCCCCTAGGTCTTTAGTTTTCAGAAATGCACAGGTTTGGTAGGTTTCCCTAGGTGCCGGCTGAGCTAGAGGCCAAAATCTACAGGTAGGCACTTCGCAAAAAAAACCTCTGTTTTCTTCCAAAAATGTGGATGTGTCCACGTTGCGCTTTGGGGCGTTTCCTGTCGCGGGCGCTAGGCCTACCCACACAAGTGAGGTATCATTTTTATCAGGAGACTTGGGGGAACGCTGGGTGGAAGGAAATTTGTGGCTCCTCTCAGATTCCAGAACTTTCTGCCACAGAAATGTGAGGAACATGTGTTTTTTTTAGCCAAATTTTGAGGTTTGCAAAGGATTCTGGGTAACAGAACCTGGTCCGAGCCCTGCAAGTCACCCCTCCTTGGATTCCCCTAGGTCTCTAGTTTTCAGAAATGCACAGGTTTGGTAGGTTTCCCTAGGTGCCGGCTGAGCTAGAGGCCAAAATCTACAGGTAGGCACTTCGCAAAAAACACCTCTGTTTTCTTCCAAAAATGTGGATGTGTCCACGTTGCGCTTTGGGGCGTTTCCTGTCGCGGGCGCTAGGCCTACCCACACAAGTGAGGTATAATTTTTATCGGGAGACTTGGGGGAACGCTGGGTGGAAGGAAATTTGTGGCTCCTCTCAGATTCCCGAACTTTCTGCCACAGAAATGTGAGGAACATGTGTTTTTTTAGCCAAATTTTGAGGTTTGCAAAGGATTCTGGGTAACAGAACCTGGTCCGAGCCCCGCAAGTCACCCCTCCTTGGATTCCCCTAGGTCTCTAGTTTTCAGAAATGCACAGGTTTGGTAGGTTTCCCTAGGTGCCGGCTGAGCTAGAGGCCAATATCTACAGGTAGGCACTTCGCAAAAAACACCTCTGTTTTCTTCCAAAAATGTGGATGTGTCCACGTTGCGCTTTGGGGCTTTTCCTGTCGCGGGCGCTAGGCCTACCCACACAAGTGAGGTATCATTTTTATCGGGAGACTTGGGGGAACGCTGGGTGGAAGGAAATTTGTGGCTCCTCTCAGATTCCAGAACTTTCTGCCACAGAAATGTGAGGAACATGTGTTTTTTTAGCCAAATTTTAAGGTTTGCAAAGGATTCTGGGTAACAGAACCTGGTCTGAGCCCCGCAAGTCACCCCTCCTTGGATTCCCCTAGGTCTCTAGTTTTCAGAAATGCACAGGTTTGGTAGGTTTCCCTAGTTGCCGGCTGAGCTAGAGGCCAAAATCTACAGGTAGGCACTTCGCAAAAAACACCTCTGTTTTCTTCCAAAAATGTGGATGTGTCCACGTTGCGCTTTGGGGCGTTTCCTGTCGCGGGCGCTAGTCCTACCCACACAAGTGAGGTATCATTTTTATCGGGAGACTTGGGGGAACGCTGGGTGGAAGGACATTTGTGGCTCCTCTCAGATTCCAGAACTTTCTGCCACAGAAATGTGAGGAACATGTGTTTTTTTAGCCAAATTTTGAGGTTTGCAAAGGATTCTGGGTAACAGAACCTGATCCGAGCCCCGCAAGTCACCCCTCCTTGGATTCCCCTAGGTCTCTAGTTTTCAGAAATGCACAGGTTTGGTAGGTTTCCCTAGGTGCCGGCTGAGCTAGAGGCCAATATCTACAGGTAGGCACTTCGCAAAAAACACCTCTGTTTTCTTCCAAAAATTTGGATGTGTCCACGTTGCGCTTCGGGGCGTTTCCTGTCGCGGGCGCTAGGCCTACCCACACAAGTGAGGTATCATATTTATCTGGAGACTTGGGGGAACGCTGGGTGGAAGGAAATTTGTGGCTCCTCTCAGATTCCAGAACTTTCTGCCACAGAAATGTGAGGAACATGTGTTTTTTTAGCCAAATGTTGAGGTTTGCAAAGGATTCTGGGTAACAGAACCTGGTCCGAGCCCCGCAAGTCACCCCTCCTTGGATTCCCCTAGGTCTCTAGTTTTCAGAAATGCACAGGTTTGGTAGGTTTCCCTAGGTGCCGGCTGAGCTAGAGGCCAAAATCTACAGGTAGGCACTTCGCAAAAATCACCTCTGTTTTCTTCCAAAAATTTGGATGTGTCCACGTTGCGCTTTGGGGCGTTTCCTGTCGCGGGCGCTAGGCCTACCCACACAAGTGAGGTATCATTTTTATCGGGAGACTTGGGGGAACGCTAGGTGGAAGGAAATTTGTGGCTCCTCTCTGATTCCAGAACTATCTGCTACAGAAATGTGAGGAACATGTGTTTTTTTAGCCAAATTTTGAGGTTTGCAAAGGATTCTGGGTAACAGAACCTGGTCCGAGCCCGCAAGTCACCCCTCCTTGGATTCCCCTAGGTCTCTAGTTTTCAGAAATGCACAGGTTTGGTAGGTTTCCCTAGGTGCCGGCTGAGCTAGAGGCCAATATCTACAGGTAGGCACTTCGCAAAAAACACCTCTGTTTTCTTCCAAAAATTTGGATGTGTCCACGTTGCGCTTTGGGGCGTTTCCTGTCGCGGGCGCTAGGCCTACCCACACAAGTGAGGTATCATTTTTATCGGGAGACTTGGGGGAACGCTGGGTGGAAGGAAATTTGTGGCTCCTCTCAGATTCCAGAACTTTCTGCCACAGAAATGTGAGGAACATGTGTTTTTTTAGCCAAATTTTGAGGTTTGCAAAGGATTCTGGGTAACAGAACCTGGTCCGAGCCCCGCAAGTCACCCCTCCTTGGATTCCCCTAGGTCTCTAGTTTTCAGAAATGCACAGGTTTGGTAGGTTTCCCTAGGTGCCGGCTGAGCTAGAGGCCAAAATCTACAGGTAGGCACTTCGCAAAAATCACCTCTGTTTTCTTCAAAAAATTTGGATGTGTCCACGTTGCGCTTTGGGGCGTTTCCTGTCGCGGGCGCTAGGCCTACCCACACAAGTGAGGTATCATTTTTATCGGGAGACTTGGGGGAACGCTAGGTGGAAGGAAATTTGTGGCTCCTCTCTGATTCCAGAACTATCTGCCACAGAAATGTGAGGAACATGTGTTTTTTTAGCCAAATTTTGAGGTTTGCAAAGGATTCTGGGTAACAGAACCTGGTCCGAGCCCGCAAGTCACCCCTCCTTGGATTCCCCTAGGTCTCTAGTTTTCAGAAATGCACAGGTTTGGTAGGTTTCCCTAGGTGCCGGCTGAGCTAGAGGCCAAAATCTACAGGTAGGCACTTCGCAAAAAACACCTCTGTTTTCTTCCAAAAATTTGGATGTGTCCACGTTGCGCTTTGGGGCGTTTCCTGTCGCGGGCGCTAGGCCTACCCACACAAGTGAGGTATCATTTTTATCGGGAGACTTGGGGGAACGCTGGGTGGAAGGAAATTTGTGGCTCCTCTCTGATTCCAGAACTATCTGCCACAGAAATGTGAGGAACATGTGTTTTTTTAGCCAAATTTTAAGGTTTGCAAAGGATTCTGGGTAACAGAACCTGGTCTGAGCCCCGCAAGTCACCCCTCCTTGGATTCCCCTAGGTCTCTAGTTTTCAGAAATGCACAGGTTTGGTAGGTTTCCCTAGTTGCCGGCTGAGCTAGAGGCCAAAATCTACAGGTAGGCACTTCGCAAAAAACACCTCTGTTTTCTTCCAAAAATGTGGATGTGTCCACGTTGCGCTTTGGGGCGTTTCCTGTCGCGGGCGCTAGTCCTACCCACACAAGTGAGGTATCATTTTTATCGGGAGACTTGGGGGAACGCTGGGTGGAAGGACATTTGTGGCTCCTCTCAGATTCCAGAACTTTCTGCCACAGAAATGTGAGGAACATGTGTTTTTTTAGCCAAATTTTGAGGTTTGCAAAGGATTCTGGGTAACAGAACCTGATCCGAGCCCCGCAAGTCACCCCTCCTTGGATTCCCCTAGGTCTCTAGTTTTCAGAAATGCACAGGTTTGGTAGGTTTCCCTAGGTGCCGGCTGAGCTAGAGGCCAATATCTACAGGTAGGCACTTCGCAAAAAACACCTCTGTTTTCTTCCAAAAATTTGGATGTGTCCACGTTGCGCTTCGGGGCGTTTCCTGTCGCGGGCGCTAGGCCTACCCACACAAGTGAGGTATCATTTTTATCGGGAGACTTGGGGGAACGCTGGGTGGAAGGAAATTTGTGGCTCCTCTCAGATTCCAGAACTTTCTGCCACAGAAATGTGAGGAACATGTGTTTTTTTAGCCAAATGTTGAGGTTTGCAAAGGATTCTGGGTAACAGAACCTGGTCCGAGCCCCGCAAGTCACCCCTCCTTGGATTCCCCTAGGTCTCTAGTTTTCAGAAATGCACAGGTTTGGTAGGTTTCCCTAGGTGCCGGCTGAGCTAGAGGCCAAAATCTACAGGTAGGCACTTCGCAAAAATCACCTCTGTTTTCTTCCAAAAATTTGGATGTGTCCACGTTGCGCTTTGGGGCGTTTCCTGTCGCGGGCGCTAGGCCTACCCACACAAGTGAGGTATCATTTTTATCGGGAGACTTGGGGGAACGCTAGGTGGAAGGAAATTTGTGGCTCCTCTCTGATTCCAGAACTATCTGCCACAGAAATGTGAGGAACATGTGTTTTTTTAGCCAAATTTTGAGGTTTGCAAAGGATTCTGGGTAACAGAACCTGGTCCGAGCCCGCAAGTCACCCCTCCTTGGATTCCCCTAGGTCTCTAGTTTTCAGAAATGCACAGGTTTGGTAGGTTTCCCTAGGTGCCGGCTGAGCTAGAGGCCAATATCTACAGGTAGGCACTTCGCAAAAAACACCTCTGTTTTCTTCCAAAAATTTGGATGTGTCCACGTTGCGCTTTGGGGCGTTTCCTGTCGCGGGCGCTAGGCCTACCCACACAAGTGAGGTATCATTTTTATCGGGAGACTTGGGGGAACGCTGGGTGGAAGGAAATTTGTGGCTCCTCTCAGATTCCAGAACTTTCTGCCACAGAAATGTGAGGAACATGTGTTTTTTTAGCCAAATTTTGAGGTTTGCAAAGGATTCTGGGTAACAGAACCTGGTCCGAGCCCCGCAAGTCACCCCTCCTTGGATTCCCCTAGGTCTCTAGTTTTCAGAAATGCACAGGTTTGGTAGGTTTCCCTAGGTGCCGGCTGAGCTAGAGGCCAAAATCTACAGGTAGGCACTTCGCAAAAATCACCTCTGTTTTCTTCAAAAAATTTGGATGTGTCCACGTTGCGCTTTGGGGCGTTTCCTGTCGCGGGCGCTAGGCCTACCCACACAAGTGAGGTATCATTTTTATCGGGAGACTTGGGGGAACGCTAGGTGGAAGGAAATTTGTGGCTCCTCTCTGATTCCAGAACTATCTGCCACAGAAATGTGAGGAACATGTGTTTTTTTAGCCAAATTTTGAGGTTTGCAAAGGATTCTGGGTAACAGAACCTGGTCCGAGCCCGCAAGTCACCCCTCCTTGGATTCCCCTAGGTCTCTAGTTTTCAGAAATGCACAGGTTTGGTAGGTTTCCCTAGGTGCCGGCTGAGCTAGAGGCCAAAATCTACAGGTAGGCACTTCGCAAAAAACACCTCTGTTTTCTTCCAAAAATTTGGATGTGTCCACGTTGCGCTTTGGGGCGTTTCCTGTCGCGGGCGCTAGGCCTACCCACACAAGTGAGGTATCATTTTTATCGGGAGACTTGGGGGAACGCTGGGTGGAAGGAAATTTGTGGCTCCTCTCAGATTCCAGAACTTTCTGCCACAGAAATGTGAGGAACATGTGTTTTTTTAGCCAAATTTTGAGGTTTGCAAAGGATTCTGGGTAACAGAACCTGGTCTGAGCCCCGCAAGTCACCCCTCCTTGGATTCCCCTAGGTCTCTAGTTTTCAGAAATGCACAGGTTTGGTAGGTTTCCCTAGGTGCCGGCTGAGCTAGAGGCCAAAATCTACAGGTAGGCACTTCGCAAAAATCACCTCTGTTTTCTTCCAAAAATTTGGATGTGTCCACGTTGCGCTTTGGGGCGTTTCCTGTCGCGGGCGCTAGGCCTACCCACACAAGTGAGGTATCATTTTTATCGGGAGACTTGGGGGAACGCTAGGTGGAAGGAAATTTGTGGCTCCTCTCTGATTCCAGAACTATCTGCCACAGAAATGTGAGGAACATGTGTTTTTTTAGCCAAATTTTGAGGTTTGCAAAGGATTCTGGGTAACAGAACCTGGTCCGAGCCCGCAAGTCACCCCTCCTTGGATTCCCCTAGGTCTCTAGTTTTCAGAAATGCACAGGTTTGGTAGGTTTCCCTAGGTGCCGGCTGAGCTAGAGGCCAAAATCTACAGGTAGGCACTTCGCAAAAAACACCTCTGTTTTCTTCCAAAAATTTGGATGTGTCCACGTTGCGCTTTGGGGCGTTTCCTGTCGCGGGCGCTAGGCCTACCCACACAAGTGAGGTATCATTTTTATCGGGAGACTTGGGGGAACGCTGGGTGGAAGGAAATTTGTGGCTCCTCTCAGATTCCAGAACTTTCTGCCACAGAAATGTGAGGAACATGTGTTTTTTTAGCCAAATTTTGAGGTTTGCAAAGGATTCTGGGTAACAGAACCTGGTCCGAGCCCCGCAAGTCACCCCTCCTTGGATTCTCCTAGGTCTCTAGTTTTCAGAAATGCACAGTTTTGGTAGGTTTCCCTAGGTGCCGGCTGAGCTATAGGCCAATATCTACAGGTAGGCACTTCGCAAAAAACACCTCTGTTTTCTTCCCAAAATTTGGATGTGTCCACGTTGCGCTTTGGGGCGTTTCCTGTCGCGGGCGCTAGGCCTACCCACACAAGTGAGGTATCATTTTTATCGGGAGACTTGGGGGAACGCTGGGTGGAAGGAAATTTGTGGCTCCTCTCAGATTCCAGTACTTTCTGCCACAGAAATGTGAGGAACATGTGTTTTTTTAGCCAAATTTTGAGGTTTGCAAAGGATTCTGGGTAACAGAAGCTGGTCCGAGCCCCGCAAGTCACCCCTCCTTGGATTCCCCTAGGTCTCTAGTTTTCAGAAATGCACAGGTTTGGTAGGTTTCCCTAGGTGCCGGCTGAGCTAGAGGCCAAAATCTACAGGTAGGCACTTCGCAAAAAACACCTCTTTTTTCTTCCAAAAATTTGGATGTGTCCACGTTGCGCTTTGGGGCGTTTCCTGTCGCGGGCGCTAGGCCTACCCACACAAGTGAGGTATCATTTTTATCGGGAGACTTGGGGGAACATAGATTAGCAAAACAAGTGTTATTGCCCCTTGTCTTTCTCTACATTTTTTCCTTCCAAATATAAGAGAGTGTGTAAAAAAGACATCTATTTGAGAAATGCCCTGTAATTCACATGCTAGTATGGTCACCCCGGAATTCAGAGATGTGCAAATAACCACTGCTCCTCAACACCTTATTTTGTGCCCTTTTTGGAAATACAAAGGTTTTCTTGATAGCAATTTTTTACTCTTTATATTTCAGCAAATGAATTGCTGTGTACCCGGTATAGAATGAAAACGCACTGCAGGATGCAGCTAATTTATTGGCTCTGGGTTCCTTGGGTTCTTGATGAACCTACAAGCCCTATATATCCCCGCAACCAGAGGAGTCCAGCAGACGTAACGGTATATTGCTTTCGATAATCTGACATTGCATGGAAAAGTTACAGAGTAAAACGTAGAGAAACATTTATGTTTTTTTCACCTCAATTTCAATATTTTTCTTTTTCAGTTGTTATTTTCTGTAGGAAACCCTTGTAGGATCTACACAAATGACCCCTTGCTGAATTCAGAATTTTGTCTACTTTTCGGAAATGTTTAGGTGTCTGGGATCCAGCATTGGTTTCATGCCCATTTCTGTCACTTACTGGAAGGAGGCTGAAAGCACAAAAAATTGCAAAAATGGGGTATGTCCCAGTAAAATGCCAAAATTGTGTTGAAAAATTGGGTTTTCTGATTCAAGTCTGCCTGTTCCTGAAAGCTGGGAAGCTGCTGAGTTTAGCACCGCAAACCTTTTGTTGATGCCATTTTCAGGGGAAAAACCACAAGCCTTCTGCTGCAGCCACTTTTTCAATTTATTTTGAAAAAAACGAAATTTTCACTGTATTTTGGCCAATTTCTTGGCCTCCTTCTGGGGAACCCACAAAGTCTGGGTACCTCTAGAATCACTAGGATGTTGGAAAAAAAGGACGCAAATTTGGCTTGGTTAGCTTATGTGGACAAAAAGTTATAAGGGCCTAAGCGCGAACTGCCCCAAATAGGCAAAAAAAAGGCCTGGCACAGGAGGGGGAAAAGGCCTGGCAGCGAAGGGGTTAAGAATGATCTGCAGCTCTACTCTTCAAATGTAATCTGAGAGATTTGTGTTAACAAAGGGAAAATGTAGGTTCTACAGATCTAATTCGGGTATATATATATATATATATATATATAAGTACGTATGTGTATATAAAGTGAGAGATGGCTGTGCTGTGTGCGATGTTGGAGCATGTAGGTCTTTTGGGGTATATTGTAATTGAGCCTGTGTTTTCTCTGTAGCCTGAGAGACATCTCTCTAAAAGAAGACTGCAGGTCTTTTTAATCCATATTGCGAATGAGTTACCATCCACTTCAAGTGGATGGTAACTGCGAGTTGATTTGCAGAGTCGCAAATAGGAAGGGAACACCCCTTCCTATTTGCGAGTCGGAAACACGTTTTGCGAGTCGGTTCCGACTCGCAAAATGTGTTTCTGCATCGCGTGCGGGCATTAGCGCCTGCAAACTGCATTTTTTGCCGTTTGCGAGGCACTAATGCCTTGCTACATCTGGCCCTAATTTTCTTACACTATAATCCCAGGACTGCAGGTACCAGAATGAAAAGAAAAGACAGGCTTTGGACAACCTATTTAAACACCTGTGTTCAGAAAGTTTTAGATATGACAACCTTAAAGTGACTATTTGCTTCTCAAGTTTTATGTTTTTTCGGCTTCCTGGGTGAAAAAAGCATTCTTTCAACTAAGTTGCAGGGTAGCTCCATTAGTGAAATGGCACGGCTGGCACAAGCATTGTTCTGAAGTTGACAAATTCAAAGCCAGGCATGAGCAACTCAGCATTCCATCCCGCCAGTGTCAGTAAATTGAGAACTATTAAATTAGCTATTACTTACGTCTGTAATTTATATCATTTACCTCACATGCAGATGCCCTGAGTGTAGTACGCAGCACTACATAATAAAGAAGATACAATTATCTTATGTGTAATAAATGCAAATGGCAGAATTACCTAAATTGTTTTAAGTAATCTTGTCTCCAACTGTTGACCAGAATCCTTGTTTGAAATGAGTAAAACACCACTTTACAGAGGGGTAACTCCCTAACCCCCAAGATTATTTTGGGACTTTTTTGTAGGACATGGAATGTTTTGAAGCATGCTATTACTGAGGATAGAGCACTCTTCTGAGAATGCACCATAGGCCTGGAACAAAAAGCTTTAAAAACATCTATTGGGTAGGTGGGCCACCCACACTGAGCCATTCGCACCACACATGCTACTTTCCAACAATGAACATCAGGACAGTTCGAACCGAAATATAGGCATATTTTAAAGCACATTAGTAGCTACACTGGACAGAAGTGGTTGTAGCGTTGTGGTAACTTTATAAGGAAGGATGTTGTTAGGTAACTCCCCCAAATTAATTGTGCATTTTAAAGCACATTTGGTCAAGAAACATTAGTGAGCTGTAAAGGAGTCAGAGGTTAGGAGGGGGAATCTTCACTTATTTTATTTTTTTCATTGACACGGATTCATAATTGTATGAATAGTTCTGCTGTTTAAAAGAGCAGAGAGATAGTTTTGTTGTCTGAGGGGTGACCCTGTAAGATTATTTAAGAATGATCTGCAGCTCTACTCTTCAAATGTAATCTGAGAGATTTGTGTTAACAAAGGGAAAATGTAGGTTCTACAGGTCTAATTCGGGTATATATATATATATATATATATATATATATATACGTATATGTATATAAAGTGAGAGATGGCTGTGCTGTGTGCGATGTTGGAGCATGTAGGTCTTTTGGGGTATATTGTAATTGAGCCTGTGTTTTCTCTGTAGCCTGAGAGACATCTCTCGAAAAGAAGACTGCAAGTCTTTTTAATCCATACAGGGAGTGCAGAATTATTAGGCAAGTTGTATTTTTGAGGATTAATTTTATTATTGAACAACAACCATGTTCTCAATGAACCCAAAAAACTCATTAATATCAAAGCTGAATATTTTTGGAAGTAGTTTTTAGTTTGTTTTTAGTTTTAGCTATGTTAGGGGGATATCTGTGTGTGCAGGTGACTATTACTGTGCATAATTATTAGGCAACTTAACAAAAAAAAATATATACCCATTTCAATTATTTATTATTACCAGTGAAACCAATATAACATCTCAACATTCACAAATATACATTTCTGACATTCAAAAACAAAACAAAAACAAATCAGTGACCAATATAGCCACCTTTCTTTGCAAGGACACTCAAAAGCCTGCCATCCATGGATTCTGTCAGTGTTTTGATCTGTTCACCATCAACATTGCGTGCAGCAGCAACCACAGCCTCCCAGACACTGTTCAGAGAGGTGTACTGTTTTCCCTCCTTGTAAATCTCACATTTGATGATGGACCACAGGTTCTCAATGGGGTTCAGATCAGGTGAACAAGGAGGCCATGTCATTAGATTTCCTTCTTTTATACCCTTTCTTGCCAGCCACGCTGTGGAGTATTTGGACGCGTGTGATGGAGCATTGTCCTGCATGAAAATCATGTTTTTCTTGAAGGATGCAGACTTCTTCCTGTACCACTGCTTGAAGAAGGTGTCTTCCAAGAACTGGCAGTAGGACTGGGAGTTGAGCTTGACTCCATCCTCAACCCGAAAAGGCCCCACAAGCTCATCTTTGATGATACCAGCCCAAACCAGTACTCCACCTCCACCTTGCTGGCGTCTGAGTCGGACTGGAGCTCTCTGCCCTTTACCAATCCAGCCACGGGCCCATCCATCTGGCCCATCAAGACTCACTCTCATTTCATCAGTCCATAAAACCTTAGAAAAATCAGTCTTGAGATATTTCTTGGCCCAGTCTTGACGTTTCAGCTTGTGTGTCTTGTTCAGTGGTGGTCGTCTTTCAGCCTTTCTTACCTTGGCCATGTCTCTGAGTATTGCACACCTTGTGCTTTTGGGCACTCCAGTGATGTTGCAGCTCTGAAATATGGCCAAACTGGTGGCAAGTGGCATCGTGGCAGCTGCACGCTTGACTTTTCTCAGTTCATGGGCAGTTATTTTGTGCCTTGGTTTTTCCACACGCTTCTTGCGACCCTGTTGACTATTTTGAATGAAACGCTTGATTGTTCGATGATCACGCTTCAGAAGCTTTGCAATTTTAAGAGTGCTGCATCCCTCTGCAAGATATCTCACTATTTTTGACTTTTCTGAGCCTGTCAAGTCCTTCTTTTGACCCATTTTGCCAAAGGAAAGGAAGTTGCCTAATAATTATGCACACCTGATATAGGGTGTTGATGTCATTAGACCACACCCCTTCTCATTACAGAGATGCACATCACCTAATATGCTTAATTGGTAGTAGGCTTTCGAGCCTATACAGCTTGGAGTAAGACAACATGCATAAAGAGGATGATGTGGTCAAAATACTCATTTGCCTAATAATTCTGCACTCCCTGTATTGCTGTGTGGGGCACACAAGCCTTTATGTTCTGTGTCATCAGACTTCCTCAATTAATGTTATTAAGTATTCTTGTAATGCAAAAGGACACAATCCTCCTTAAAGTAAGGCTTCACACTAACAGTTTTCCTTTCCAAATTCCTGGGTATTCTTCTGAAACCAGTGGTCCTGGGATGCCTTGATACTGGGTCTGAGAGTAATACTCTAAAAGCCAAGCAAACTGAAACATGTTTTAAAATTGTTCTTACCAGTAAATTATTTCCAAACATGGAGTATGATTAATTCCAAACTGAAATGTTCACAAAATATTCCAGGCAAATCATTTTATAAATGGGAAGTAGATTAGTGGCCTGACATAAGGAAGTCAAGAGAGTTTGATCAGTTTATGGCTTCTGTAGTCCAGTACAATTACAAAAGTGTGATTTATGTAACTTTCTTCAACACATGGCTGCAGCTTTTTTCTAATAATAAGATGTCACTCAAAGTGGCACCATAAAGCATTGAAATCTCACATATAAGCACATTGACAACAGGACAGTGTCACACTTTGAAAACTTGGCAGCTATGATCATGTCAGTCCAAAAATGATGCGGGGATTCACATTTGTCATCCCCCACGTTAATGCACCACTGACCAAGTCACTGATCTGCGATAAACTGGTAAACACTCACGAACCCACTTCCATAAGCTGGCAGAATGCCTCCTCGGTTTGATCACACAATATATCACCAATAGCCAATGTTTAATGTGTGAAACAAGCCTCTCAGGAGTCACCATGGAACTTCCAGTTCCATACCACCTGCTGTACCTTAGGAACAGGATATCGATTAAGTAAAAGCCATTCCCAACTAGATGTCTCACTAATTGCCCGCCTTAGAACTCTGTGTGAGACTTGCCAATTGTGCTCTACACGTGACCTTCGAAGTGAATCACATTTAGCAGCACAAATACAGGTTTCTGTGTAAATCTTTACAGTCCGCATTGAAGCAGGTGATAGGTTTCTCAGCTGTTTATTCACTCTCTTATTTCAGTACATTCATCCACAATTTCAGTACATCAGTGCACGCATCTTCCATCACAAAGTGCATTCTGGGGGCTACCGTTTCCTGACCCCCCCTATCTATCACCCATTCTCTCCACTTGCACCAGAAGACTGAATTCTACAGGGTCATAGATAACCCTTAGTACAAGAATATGATTTGCGGTTTTGTTCACAGAAAAGATTTAAACACAAAAATAATAAAAAACTAAGGAAATCCAATTATAATTAGAACTACCAAGTACACATACTTCCAAACCATTCTCTCACTTCTAAAAAATATGTCCTCCTAATCAAATTTGCATTGCAAATAACCAGAGTATCACATTAATGGTCATGGCTCCCTCTTGTGGATAATTACCATAATTGCTACAAGAAGACATATAGGCCCTCATTACAAACCTGGCGGTAAATCTTGCTTTCCGTCGCGCAGAAGACCGCCAACGCACCGTTGCAGCAGCGGAATTCCGCTACAGGTATTACGACTCACAGCTCGGAATCTGCCACAATACAGACACCCACACAAATCAGCCACACTAAAGGTCAATGATAAACTGGCTATTCCAAAACATACACCGTCACGCCAACAGGAATACACCCACAGTATCACAACCCACGAATCAACATGGCGGTCTTTCAACCGCGGTAATCCATTGGCGATACACACCGCTGCGCTCAAAATACACACACATTTACAAAACACAACCACCTTGGACAATTCAAAATACACACACCTGATACACATACACACACCAACTGGATTCAAGCTAGCCTGGCTGATGAAGGGTGAAACCCTGAAACCGGTCCCAGGATTCTTGTTTCCGGTCCAGGGAGGACCTGGCTTGGCAGTTTGGGCTGGACTATTCCCATGAGGGAACAGGGTCAAGACTGATTTGCGTATGGCTGGATCTACACTGGGGTGGCATGGTGAGCAAAAGAACGATGGATTAAACCCAGATCTGTGACTGGGGGTGAGTGTTTGCATTGTTCAGCACTCCGTCCATCATCCTTTTGTGTTGCTACACATACACACACCACACCCACATCACCCACAAACCCTTACAACCAAAATTCTGAAAGAAGGCCAGAGAGAGAGACTACCTAACACAACACCAGCATCCACAGACACACAACACCATCACTTATACAACATCCACGAACCTCAAACAACACACACCAACACATCCCCTCACACATTACAACAGACAGCACCTCACACATCGCCCACACCACATCATGGCACCTCAAAGACACCCCAGGTTCTCTGAGGAGGAGCTCAGGGTCATGGCGGAGGAAATCGTCCGGGTAGAGCCACAGCTATTCGGATCACAGGTGCAGCAGATGTCCATTGCAAGGAAGATGGAGCTACGGCGGAGAATTGTCGACAGGGTCAGTGCAGTGGGACAACATCCAAGAACACGGATTGACATCAGGAAGAGGTGGAACAACCTACGGGGGAAGGTACGTTCCTTGGTATCCAGACACCAGAATGTTGTACAGAGGACTGGCGGTGGACCCCCCATCCTCCCCCACAACTAACAACATGGGAGGAGCAAGTCTTGGCAATAATGCACCCTGAGGGCCTTGCAGGAGTAGCAGGAGGACTGGACTCTGGTAAGTCTTTACTACTTTATCCCCCCCACCCCACCTGCATGCCATCACATACTCCCACCAATGCCCTCACACCCATCACCCCAACAACCCACAGATAACCCACTAACACAACCCACACATCCCAAAATCAAGCCCTGCATGTAACACCAATGCATGGACACCCATCACCAAAGCATGTCTAGTAGAGAGACTCACTCATGCCACAAAATCACCAAACACACAAGGGCCACAGCAATAATGCAAGCACAGGAGTAGAGGTTAACTCATCCATGGCACACACAGATACAATAACTATGCATTTACTCACCAACAGGACCCATACACAACGTCACCGGACAGGAGATGCCAGACATATCCAGTCCCCCCACAGAAGAGGCCCACAGTGATGACAGCAGCTCTGCACGCCTGGATCAAGATAACCAGCCTGGATCATCAGGGACCTCAGGACAGTCGGTTCCCCTGACACAGTCACAAACCACCACTGAACCTCCCCCCTCAGGAAACACCACCACAGCATCCACCCAGCGGGCCCGTCCCTCTGTCCCCAGGACACGTCAATCAGCAGTGTGTCCATCACTACAAGGAACCCAGGCAAACCCACTAACACAGGACGATCAGGGATCTGGGGGCAGTGGCAGTGGGCACACGGTTCAGGGGACAGAAGCACAGGATAACAGGGAAGCTGGGAGGACTGCTGTGCGACAGGAGGAGAACAGGCCCAGGGAACCCACTCTCCACGAGGCACTCTCCAACATCATGGGCGCTTACCACCATTCCCAGGAGACCATTGGCATGGTACTGGCCAAGTTTCAGGAGACCCAGCGGGTGCAAGAGGAACACTAACTGGGGATCAGGGAGGACTTGAAGTCCATCAACACCACCCTGGTCACCATTGCAGGGGTGCTGGCAGACCTTGTCAACACCAGGAGGGACACAGTGGCACACCAACGGGCCCCTGACACTAGCCTGGACGATGAACAGCCCTCCACCTCCACCGGCGCTAGTGGACAGGAGGCCCTGCCACAGGACCAACAGGCCACTAGCACCCCACCTCCTGCAGAAGGAGAACCACCCCGCAAACGGTCCCTGAGAACCAGGAACAAGACAGAGAACATTGCCAAGACCCCCACCAGGAAATAAGACCCCCCTGAATGTCACCCTTCTGTCCCACTTTGTCACCCTGTCCACCTTAAACTGCCATTGCTCCACTTCCTATGCCCTATAGGACAATGCACCTGTGAAACAAATAGACTGGACTCTGCCATGGACATTCCTCCACCATCACCCCAGCCCATTTCACACCCCCTCCACTTATTTGCACAGTAATAAACACACTTGAATCACAAAACAATCTGGAGTCTGTCTGTGCTTTCACTAATGTGTAATTGCAAAACCTCTGGAATATAGCAATGTCAATGGACTTGTTCACATATCAATGTAACACAGCTGTAGGCCAGCAGTAAACATAGCAGAGGGCACAAAGTGGGACCCAGATCTGTGAAATGGAAAGGCAAAGTAACAAGTCAGGGTCCATACACTGAGTGAAAATGACAGACTTAGGCTAGCTCCAACAGTAGTATGAGATGTGGGAAGCAGTTACATCTTCTTACCTGTGCCTCACTGGAAGTATTGCATGATGATGTTGTTTCGGTTGTCGACATCTTCTTCTGCCTCCTCTTCTTCACTGTCCACAGGCTCCACAGCTGCCACAAGACCACCATCTGGCCCATCCTCCTGCCGAAAAGGCACCTGGCGTCGCAAAGCCAGGTAGTGCAGCATACAGCAGGCCACGATTATCTGGCACACCTTCTTCGGTGAGTAGTATAGGGAGCCACCTGTAAGATGGAGGCACCGGAATCTGGCCTTCAGGAGGCCGAAGGTGCGTTCTATAATCCTCCTAGTTCGCCCATGTGCCTCATTGTAGTATTCCTCTGCCCTTGTCCTGGGATTCCTCACTGGGGTCAGTAGCCCTGACAGGTTGGGGTAACCAGAGTCACCTGCAAATGTCGAGGGACAACTGTTAGACAGACACTAACACTTAGGGACAACCCCTTACCAAGACACCTATGTCAACTGTGTTGGGACCTTGGGCTCACATATTAGCCACACACAGCGCCTCTGGAGTTGCCCCATCACATAAGGGATGCTGCTATTCCTCAAAATGTAAGCGTCATGCACAGAGCCAGGATACTTGGCATTCACATGGGAGATGTACTGGCCTGCCAAACACACCATCTGCACATTCATGGAATGGTAGCTTTTCCGGTTTCTGTAACCTGTTTGTTCCTGCGGAGGGGAGGAGACAAATGCCACATGTGTACCATCAATGGAACCAATGATGTTGGGGATATGTCCCAGGGCATAGAAGTCACCTTTCACTGTGGGCAAATCCTCCACCTGAGGGAAAACGATGTAGCTGCACATGTGTTTCAGCAGGGCAGATAACACTCTGGACAACACGTTAGAGAACATTGGCTAGGACATCCCTGATGCCATGGCCACTGTTGTTTGAAAAGACCCACTGGCCAGGAAATGGAGTACAGACAGAACCTGCACTAGAGGGGGGATTCCTGTGGGGTGGCGGATAGCTGAAATCAGGTCTGGCTCCAACTGAGCACACAGTTCCAGGATTGTTGCACGATCAAGTCTGTATGTGATAATAATGTGTCTCGCTACCATTGTCGACAGGTCCACCAGGGGTCTGTACACCGGAGGATGCCGCCATCTCATCACCTGTACCAGCAGACGTGCCCTATGGAGGAGAACAGCGAGCAGAGAGTCATCCAACACTTAGGTATCACAATGTGTTATTTGCTAAAACGTTGGAAAATCGCAATGTGCTGGTATCTGTCTGTATTCCAGGCCTAGATAGGTGTAACGCAGTTTTTTTCCATCCCACGTGGCCCCTGAAATGGCTGCTGCCTGACCTGTAAGGTGGGACAAGGGGAAATGGGTAACTGCGCTGGCGTTGTACACCGTCGCGGTGGGCGGTCTAAGACCGCGGCGCAATTCATCATTGGTTAACATTGGGCCCTATGGGTCCCAGGAGCCAATGACGATGTACGCCGGCGGTGACGGTACGCAACACCGTGGACGTGGCCGCCATTTTCTTACTGTTCACTCACTTGATAACTGACCTTCAACAGGAGAGGACCTACACTGCAAGTGCTGCTTTGACCTGTGTCTGGAAGCGACGATGGCTACAGTGTCTGGGGAAAGGGCCCCTACCTTCACTTCGGAGGAGTTAGAGAAACTGGTGGATGGGGTCCTCCCCCAGTACATGCAACTGTACGGTCCTCTAGACAAACATGTGAGTACACTGTGAGCATGGTGGATGGCACCTGAGTGTATGGAGTGTTGTGGATGGAAGAGGGTGGGGAGGGGGACAGGCCAGCATGTCAGGATTGTGTGTGTATGTATGGCTGGGCCAGGGTGGAAGGTGTTTGACAATGAGTGAGATGAAATGTAGGGGCTAGAAACATCAATTTTTACTTCACTTTTCCTCTAGGTCAGCGCCCACCAGAAGAAGGGTATTTGGCGTGCCATCGCCAAGGACGTCCGGACCCTGGGGGTCTACCATAGACGGAGCACCCACTGCCGTAAAAGATGGGAGGACCTGCGCTGCTGGAGCAAGAAGACGGCGGAGGTCCAGCTGGGGATGGCCTCCCAACGTGGAAGGGGTGCCCGTCGCACCATGACCCCCCTGATGTACCGGATCCTGGCAGTGACCTGTCCGGAGTTGGATGGGCGCTTGAGGGCATCACAGCAGCCACAAGGGGGTGAGTACACTCTAATTCAGCTGACTCTGCGTGCTTTACGAGGTGTCTGGGTGGTCGAAGTGGGCTGTGGGTTCCCCTAGGCCAGGGCGAACTTGGTAGGCTTGGTCCCTTGTTTGGCAGGCTCTGTGGCACCCCAACCCCACTACTGGTAATAGCCATCTACACCTAGTCAGGCTCCTGTGACTTCCAGGTGTGCAGCAATTGGGCTTAGGCCTCGTCCCCCATGGGCATGTGAATTTGCTAGGAACTGTTAGCGCATGGCTTAGTGCAGAGGGCTGCTCCCTGTGTGTTGTGTCTGCCAACGGTAGTGGTGTTGCATGCACTGAACATGTCTCCCCCCTCCCCCCATTTTGTTTTGTCTCCCTGTTATTGCGTGCAATAGCATCATCTGGCGGAGGAGCAGTGGCACCAGAGCAAGAGGGAGCTGCAACCCACTTGGCCCTGGAAGGTGAAGCAACGGAGTCTGAAGCCACCAGTGGGATGGAGGACGAGGGGAGCTCCAAGAAGGGGACAGGAGCATACACCAGCGACAGCGATTCCTCCTCTGATGGGAGCTCCCTTGCGGAAGCGGGCACCTCTGTGCCCACCGCATCAACAGGTACAGCCGCCACCCCCCCTACCAGCACAGAGAGCATTTCAGGCTCTGGCCTCAGCACTGATGGCAGCCGTTGCCCCTGTATCCAGCCTCCCCCCTCCAACTTCCTCTACCCAGACCCAATCCCCTGTACCTCAGCCTATCCCAAGCGCACCATCAGACCAGCATGCACACTCATCAACATACAAGAGTGGACATGGCAAACATAACCACCACACATCCCACAAGCACTCACACAAGCGCCATCCCCATGCAGACACAGCAACATCCACTGCCTCCACTGTGTCCCCCTCCTCCATGTCCTCTTCCTCCCTCCCTGTCTCGTCTCCACTCACACCTGCATGCACTACATCCTCAGCCACTATCTTCATCTCCAGCATGCCCATCACCACACACCGCTCACGTGCAATCACCACCCCCACTACCATGCACACATCCCCAGTGTCCTCTCCCAGTGTGTCTGTGAGCCCTCCTCCCAAAGTACACATACACAGGTGTAGGAAGTTGGCTCTGTATGCACTATTTCAAAGTAAGGAATAGTATGCACAGAGTCCAAGGGTTCCCCTTAGAGGTAAGATAGTGGCAAAAAGAGATAATTCTAATGCTCTATTTTGTGGTAGTGTGGTCGAGCAGTAGGCTTATCAGAGGGTAGTGTTAAGCATTTGTTGTACACACGCAGGCAATAAATGAGGAACACACACTCAGAGACAATTCCAGGCCAATAGGTGTTTGTTATAGAAAAATATATTTTCTTAGTTTATTTTAAGAACCACAGGTTCAAGATTTACAAGTAATACTTCAAATGAAAGGTATTTCATGTAGGAACTTTAGGAACTTTGAATTAGCAAAATAGCATATACAGTTTTCACATAAATGACATATAGCTATTTTAAAACAAGACACAGTGCAATTTTCAACAGTTCCTGGGGGAGGTAAGTGTTTGTTAGTTTTTGCAGGTAAGTAAACCACCTACGGGGTTCAAGTTTGGGTCCAAGGTAGCCCACCGTTGGGGGTTCAGAGCAACCCCAAAGTTACTACACCAGCAGCTCAGGGCCGGTCAGGTGCAGAGGTCAAAGTGGTGCCCAAAACGCATAGGCTTCAATGGAGAAGGGGGTGCCCCGGTTCCAGTCTGCCAGCAGGTAAGTACCCGCGTCTTCGGAGGGCAGACCAGGGGGTTTTGTAGGGCACGGGGGGACACACAAGTCAGCACAGAAAGTACACCCTCAGCGGCACGGGGCGGCCGGGTGCAGTGTGCAAACAAGCGTCGGGTTCGACAATAGAAATCAATGGGAGACCAAGGGAACTCTTCAGCGATGCAGGCAGGCAAGGGGGGGCTCCTCGGGGTAGCCACCACCTGGACAAGGGAGAGGGCCACCTGGGGGTCGCTTCTGTACTGGAGGTCGGATCCTTCAGGTCCTGGGGGCTGCGGGTGCAGAGTCTTTACCAGGCGTCGGGTCTTTGAAGCAGGCAGTCGCGGTCAGGGGGAGCCTCGGGATTCCCTCTGCAGGCGTCGCTGTGGGGGCTCAGGGGGGTCAACTCTGGCTACTCACGGTCTCGTAGTCGCTGGGGAGTCCTCCCTGTGGTGTTTGTTCTCTACAAGTCGAGCCGGGGGCGTCGGGTGCAGAGTGCAAAGTCTCACTCTTCCAGCGGGAAACGTGGGTTGTTTCAAAGTTGCTTCTTTGTTGCAAAGTTGCAGTCTTTGGGGAACAGAGCTTCTGTCCTCGGGAGTTCTTGGTCCTTCTAGATGCAGGGTGGTCCTCTGAGGCTTCAGAGGTTGCTGGACCCTGGGAACGCGTCGCTGGAGCAGTGTCTTTAGAAGTGGGGAGACAGGCCGGTAGAGCTGGGGCCAGAGCAGTTGGTGTCTCCGTCTTCTCTGCAGGTTTTTCAGCTCAGCAGTCCTCTTCTTCTTAGGTTGCAGGAATCTACCTTGCTGTGTTCTGGGAGCCCCTAAATACTCGATTTAGGGGTGTGTTTAGGTCTGGGGGGTTAGTAGCCAATGGCTACTAGCCCTGAGGGTGGCTACACCCTCTTTGTGCCTCCTCCCTGAGGGGAGGGGGGCACATCCCTAATCCTATTGGGGGAATCCTCCATCTGCAAGATGGAGGATTTCTAAAAGTCAGAGTCACCTCAGCTCAGGACACCTTAGGGGTTGTCCTGACTGGCCAGTGACTCCTCCTTGTTTTTCTCATTATCTTCCCTGGACTTGCCGCCAAAAGTGGGGGCTGGGTCCAGGGGGTGGGCATCTCCACTAGCTGGAGTGCCCTGGGGCATTGTAACACGAAGCCTGAGCCTTTGAGGCTCACTGCTAGGTGTTACAGTTCCTGCAGGGGGGAGGTGTGAAGCACCTCCACCCAGAGCAGGCTTTTGTTTCTGTCCTCAGAGAGCGCAAAGGCCCTCCCCATATGGGGTCAGAAACTCGTATCTCAGCAGCAGGCTGCCACAGACCAGTCAGTCCTGCACTGAACAATTGGGTAAAATACAGGGGGCATCTCTAAGATGCCCTCTGTGTGCATTTTTTAATAAATCCAACACTGGCATCAGTGTGGGTTTATTATTCTGAGAAGTTTGATACCAAACTTCCCAGTATTCAGTGTAGCCATTATGGAGCTGTGGAGTTCGTTTTTGACAGACTCCCAGACCATATACTCTTATGGCTACCCTGCACTTACAATGTCTAAGGTTTTGCTTAGACACTGTAGGGGCATAGTGCTCCTGCACCTATGCCCTCACCTGTGGTATAGTGCACCCTGCCTTAGGGCTGTAAGGCCTGCTAGAGGGGTGACTTACCTATGCCATAGGCAGTGTGAGGTTGGCATGGCACCCTGAGGGGAGTGCCATGTCGACTTAGTCATTTTCTCCCCACCAGCACACACAAGCTGGCAAGCAGTGTGTCTGTGCTGAGTGAGGGGTCCCTAGGGTGGCATAAGACATGCTGCAGCCCTTAGAGACCTTCCCTGGCATCAGGGCCCTTGGTACCAGGGGTACAAGTTACAAGGGACTTATCTGGGTGCCAGGGTTGTGCCAATTGTGGAAACAATGGTACATTTTAGGTGAAAGAACACTGGTGCTGGGGCCTGGTTAGCAGGGTCCCAGCACACTTCTCAGTCAAGTCAGCATCACTATCAGGCAAAAAGTGGGGGGTAACTGCAACAGGGAGCCATTTCCTTACAGCAGGCAAACACCCACCCAACAGCCATCCACTTCACAACAGCCTACGGCCCATGCACCTTCACCCAAATTCAGCAAACGTACACCTCCTGCAACCACTACCTCTTCCTTCACTCCCAAACTCCCTCCATCTTCCCATCCCAGTGTGTCTAAGAAGCTTTTCCTGGCTAACATTGACCTCTTCCCTACACCTCCCCCCCGTCCTTCCCCTGGGGCCATGCTTTCCATGTCCCAGCCCAGCACCTCAGCCACCAAATCCCCAGGCACAGTGGTGCCAGCAACTGCGGGGTCATCGAGTGTGCCACCCATCAGGGCTGCCAGTGTGCCACCTTCCGAGACCAAGGACATTCCGCCACCAGCCAAGGTAAAGGAGGTGCCCACATCTCGGAGGGAGAAGCCGCACCTACCAGCCACCAAGGGCTCCGCCAAAACAAAAGGGGACAGTGACAAGACACCTGCGGCACCATCAAAGGTGGGGAAGGGACAAAAGCAGAAGAGCAGGTCAGGACAGGGCACGGTGGCACCGACTGAGGGACTAGTGTCACCCCTTCTGTCAACGACTACACCAACCTGTACGGCGACGAACACCACCACCTGCACTGCCACCTGCACTGCCACCAGCACTGCCGTCTGCACCCTCAGCAACAGTCCCCAGCATCTTCACCAGTGGGCAGCAGTCTGAGGCTGCAGGAGACGTCCTGCTGTGTCCCTCAACAGGAGCTGACACATGCACCAACACCGCCACAACCACCACCACCAGCCCGCGACATGCTCGGATAGTGGTACCATAGCTGACATGGCTACCATCCCCAGTGGTCAGCCATCCCAGGCTGAAGGAGACTTCCTGGACCCTGTCCAGCTTCCGTTAGGCATGACTTTCATCACTGTTTGCACATGCAGGCGGAAGGCGAAGCCGCAGCAGGGTGGGGTATGTCTCTGCCTCCATGGCGTATCATGCTGCCTGTTCCTAGGAAATCTCGTGGCACACACACCCAGGTGAGGGAATGGGATCGGCCACACTGCATGTGGAGCACTCTGGGCACAAGGCCCCCTCTAGAACCAGTGGAGAAAAGCATCCACTACCTTAGTCCTTGGCAGGATGAAGCACTCTGGGCACAAGGCCCCCTCCAGAACCAGTGGAGAAAAGCATCCACTAACACTGTCCTTGGCAGGATGAAGCACTCTGGGCACAAGGCCCCCTCCAGAACCAGTGGAGAAAAGCATCCACTACCCCAGTCCTTGGCAGGATGAAGCACTCTGGGCACAAGGCCCCCTCCAGAACTAGTGGAGTAAAGCATCCACTACCTCAGTCCTTGGCAGGATGAAGCACTCTGGGCACAAGGCCCCCTCCAGAACCAGTGGAGAAAAGCATCCACTAACACTGTCCTTGGCAGGATGAAGCACTCTGGGCACCATGCCCGCTCCAGAACCAGTGGAGAATCACATCCACTACCTCAGTCCTTGGCAGGATGAAGCACTCTGGGCACAAGGCCCCCTCCAGAACCAGTGGAGAAAAGCATCCACTAACACTGTCCTTGGCAGGATGAAGCACTCTGGGCACAAGGCCCCCTCCAGAACCAGTGGAGAAAAGCATCCACTACCCCAGTCCTTGGCAGGATGAAGCACTCTGGGCACAAGGCCCCCTACAGAACCAGTGGATACTGTTATCCACTTGAGAGACTGTGGCTTTGGACTCCCCAGGATAAAGCAGTGGGCAAACCACCCACTGGAAAGACTTGAGAGACTGTGGCTTTGCACTGCCCAGGATAAAGCAGTGGGCACACCACCCACTGGAAAGTCTTGAGAGACTGTGGCTTTGCACTCCCCAGGATAAAGAAGTGGGCAAACCACCCACTGGAAAGACTTGAGAGACTGTGGCTTTGCACTCCCCAGGACACAGCAGTGGGCATGGAGCCCCCTCGTGGAGCAGTGGTGTTGTGCGTTCATCCGGCTAAGGTGCCCCCCTCCCCTTTCCCCTGAGGTGCCTGTTTATTTTGGATCTGATGCCCCTGCAGTGTTCTCTCTGTTTCGAGTCAGGTATCTTGTGTGGGCTTCGCCCATGCATTTTGGGACCACTGCTCCACGGACAATGATTGGTACACTATCCGGACTTGTGTAGTTGGTGTACATGTTTGTATACACTGATTTTTGAACATTCACTATCTGATTTTTCATGATTACAATCATTACAATTAATTTAATTTTGTATTTGGCGAACTTAAAAATAAATACTCATTTTATTAAACTGCCAATGTATTACTTTATAAGCAAATAATAGTGCTCAGTCTATTAAAGACTACCATTCCACGGAAATCCAATATCAATTAGTCTTTGTATTCCTCTTTCAGAATTCTTCATTGTGTATGGAAAATCTCATTCCTGGCTCAATTTCCAGTCACGCTTGATGTACTCTGTTTGAATTTTTATTTATTAAAATTACAGGCATTTCTAAAATGCTCTTTACTGAGCTAGTAGTCGTACAACAAAATATCACAAAGAAAATAGTGGTGTCATAAACAGTACAATATATATAAAAAAAATTAAAACATTTTTCAATGTACAATCAGCCTTCTGTGAATATGTTAGATCTAGATCTAGTTTCATACCTTTGTGATAATCACCCTGTTCTGGGATTGGTGCTAAGGTGTCCTCAAGCAGGTCTACAGCCAGTGCTAAATTTGTGCACATGGTTGATTGGTGGAGAGCACCAGCACTCATTTTTTGTGGTCTTCCATCCATATCGTGCAGAGAGTATTGTAACCAATTATTTTACATATAATCAGAATGGACCTTGAGTCTGCCCTTTGTTCATTACTGGATGGTTTTATTTGTCTCTTTCGATTCCCCACTCTTGATTTGATGACTTCCCTCACTGTTCATCACTCTTTCTTGTTAAGTGGTTGAATACATTTATTTGTGGTTTGTTGACTTTCATTCCCATGTAGCCAGAGGAGTTTGAGGCTGTAACCAATACAGTTAAATGTCACTCACATCCATGATCCCGCTCCCCCACATGCCATTAGTAATGGTGCCTTCTCAGTCTTTCCATCTCCACAGTGATGGTTCTTCCATCTTAGCAACATGATGTGGTTATACGGTGGAGTGAAAAAACATACTTGGATCCAGCTGTCCCAGAAAACTCTTGTCCTATATCTCATCTTCCTCTCCTTAATAGGATTTTGGAGAAACATATTAACAACCAACTCTTGGATTAACTTGAAGTTAACATCTTACTGGATTCCTCTCAATCGAGATTCTGTCCCTAGCACAGCACAGTCTGCCCTGTTTGCAGTCTCTGCAGAACTGGGATGGACCCTGGACCAAGACGGTTCTGGAGTTACCATCTTGCTTGACTTTGGCGCCAACTTTGATACTGTGACCCATAACATTTTCTATGCAGGCCTTGTGACTGAGATCAACAGCAAGGCTTTGGAATGGTTTGCATTTTCCTTACAAGACTGCTGTTTCCAAGATCAAGATGAAATGTACTATTTAACCCCTTTACCATCTGCTTGCGGGCTCTTTCTTGAGTCCAACTCTTTAATATCTATGTCTGCCTTTTAGCTGGCATCATGAAATCTTGTGGTCTCATCTGGATTTCTTACACAATCGCGAGCATGTTATCTCACTATCGCTATATAAGAGCAACAATGTTGGAGAATTAAGAAGCTGTCTCTCTTCTGTGGCTGGCTGTATGGTTGACAACTGCCTTACGTTGAACAGAGGTGAGACAGAAGTGATGGTGGTGGGCAGCAATCCACAATTCTGGGCACCAGCCTGGTGGCCAAATGCTCTCAGCCTATGTGCCAACTCAAAACCTATAGTAAGGAATCTTGGTATCTGGTTTGATAATAAAATAACTTTTGAACCATGTATCAGGAAGCTATCTGCCTGTTGGTTCGGTCTTTTTAGGAGAACTATAAAGGTACTAGGGACCTTCCGTCCTTGTGCCCAGAAAACCATGGCCCAGACTATTATTCCACTGTGTCAGGACTATGACAATATTCTATAACTCGGCATTCCAAAGACCATATTAAAACATCTGCAAATTATTCAAAATGCAGCTGTTGGTCTGCTCATATGTACGCCCAAACACCACCAAATCTCATTCGGATGTCCACCGGAAAATGCATTAAATTCGGAGGCCTCTGTTTCACTTTTAGCACTTATTCTAACACTGGCACACCCATTGTCAGGCACATGATTGAGCTCTACACTACTACGAGAGCTTTGAGGCTTCAAGGGCAGACATGGTTTGTTACCGAGGACTATTAAAGGTGGACAGGGAGGAGGATCCTTTCAATACTTGACTTCGAAGCTCTGGAATTCCCTCCTTTCTCAGTTACAATTTTGTCCAAGTAAAACAGTTTTTAAGAAAACAATTAAAGACCTGGCTGTTTGAATCTTCCATGATTGTTTCAGGTATAGATTGCTGGCAGCGCTGGGAATCACTTTTTGGGTTAGCCATTCACTTTATAAGTATAAACATACACCTACTGTGCCTCTTCTAAATTCTGTAAACAATATTTGTTTTTGTATGTTTCTGTGACATTTGAACTTTAACACTTGATTGAAGTACATGTCCTGCCCCGGTGTATATCTTTCGCTCTGACTCTCATCTTTGGTATCAACCCCCACATACAGTCAGATCACTGTCTCTAAGTGCTGCCTCGTACCCCACATCTTTCCCAGTCTGTCTTTGATCCCCACCCATTGCTTTTAGAAGTGCGGCCAAAGTGCTGAAGCCAATAATGGTACACAAGTATTTTGGAATGTTATTTTATATGCTTCTAATGGTTGCCTTGTTTAATTTAGATGCAGCATGAGAGCAAATTTGTCATGATATAGCAATGTTATTTTGGATTCTCATTGTTATACCATTTCACAACAGTGATCAGGTTGTGTATAAACACAACATGATGGCCATCTTGGAATGATACAAAATGACACTTGAAGGTAGCACCAGACTGATAATTCTTGTGCCACAGCTCTACAAGTATCGGCAAAGGCAATGCTGGCTGCCAACACGCAGCGGCAAACAGCGCTTAATTTGAAAAAATAAGAAAAATGAATGCTGGGACCCAAAACTTTTCTTAGGATCCCGCTTTCCACGCTGCCGAATGCATGGATTGCTGAATATCAAAGCTAATTCGTTTTTATTCCACCTCATATGTCTTTCTTCCACCACCCTACATTTCCTTTCTCTTAATTTCACTCTTGTAGGTTATTTTTTCTTCCATGCTTCCTCCCTTTGTCACTGTTTCCTAACTTTCTCTTCAGTTACCCCTTTTCGGCCATTCACTTTATCTCTATCTTGCTCTGAGTCAAAGTCTGATGATGTCAAATAAGCCCTAAACAAGCACTGGCAAAGTCATTCGATCTGGCTTTGCCAGCAATGGTTAATGTGAGCTGGTGGTTTCCGGTGCTTGGCACCAGGACTTTATTCTCAGCACCGGCTCTAAAGGCAGTTTTGTCTGATGTCTAATGTTGAGATGAGTACAACTGTTGTTATTTAATCATTCAATATACATGAAAAAAATGAATACATTACCTGCTGCCGACACCATTCGTATGCCTTTGAGTAGCTAGAACAGTCTGAATTGTCACACCTTGTTAGGACTATTGCCACCAGTCATGCCATGGTAGCACCAGTTCTTATTCACCCATTGATGAGCAATAAAGGGCCTCCCATAATGCTCTAATGTTCATTGATTATACTTAATCCCTGGTGGGAGTGGTAGGACTTCATGTGTATGCTTAATCCTGTACATCATCTCTGGTGGTAGTAGTAGGACTTCATGTTTTAGTAGAATCTGTACAGATCCAATACACAAAAATAGTCAAACAGTACATA
Organism: Pleurodeles waltl; assembly: GCF_031143425.1. Classification (NCBI taxonomy): domain Eukaryota; kingdom Metazoa; phylum Chordata; class Amphibia; order Caudata; family Salamandridae; genus Pleurodeles; species Pleurodeles waltl. The sequence goes on from NC_090444.1 coordinate 894,730,237, forward strand.
TTTACCATGCACCAAACACGTGTAATTGTTGTTTTCCTATCAAGCGCGATGCGTGCAAGCTGCCAATTGCTGCACGCAGCAGAGCAACTGGTGCCTTCTACCTTGTGTGCTCCTGCAAGAGCAGTCAGCGGTTAGCCTCATTTACCGAAGCAACCACTCACCTGTTTCCAGCGGTTCCATCTTCCAGCTTGACCTCCGCTCCCGAATAGGATTTCCTGGTTCCTGCCCTTCTGGAGCACCCTGTAAGAAAAATGAAAACAACAGTGAAAATGTACTGCACGAGTTCTGAGATCGTACGCTGTGGTGTCTTTTAAAGATTCTGGCAACTAAGAATGCTTTCAAAGACTTAATTAGCGTTCTTCGAGTGTTCTGGGACAGAACTTCAGGCTTAAGGCCTAGAGGAACGGGTGTGTTCTTCTTACAATAACGATATGAATGAAAGTATTTATTGCTTCTTCTGGATCTCTGAATGTTTGACTTTTATGAGAACATTCCAGCCTGTATAATTTATATTTGAGAGCGATATTCATTGGAAAAGATTGGGTTCTTTAACTGTGATACAAATGCATGTTGGAAAGATTTGATAATTGAACAGTTGCTTCTTCAACCCGTGTGTAAAGAAAGACATCGATAGAAAAGAGTTTTATAATATGTGATGAAAGTCTTGCAGTCGCTATCAATTAAGAGAGAAGGTGTTCATCAGCGCTAACTGTGACATGCAAAAAGTATGTTAAGCTGTAAATACAAGTGTTATAAAGATGGACTATGTGGGTTGATGTCTATTATTGGTAACATGCATATGTTTCCTTCTAACAGATTCAGTACGCTGTAGGGCGATAAAGCACAAGCAGTCACATAAGCTAAGGCAATCCAGTAATCAGCCAGTCACATAATATGAGCAAGATTTCAGTAAACCTGAGTTGCAGTCCAACATCTTGAAGCAGCCGGTATTCTCACTCATTCCCAAACCCCCTTCTCCTTGGGGGTCTGATGTGGGGACAGTTAGTAAACTCGAGAACTGCTACCCACGGCATACCTCGGAGGGAGCTGGGACCTTGTCGTCGCTCCAGAGAAACCACCTGGAATTCAGGTGATTGGCTCGCAACACTCCAGTTAGAGTGTGGTGATTAGTAGTTGTGTTGGTGCTATCGTTGGCAGCAGTGGCACGGGCAGCGGGTGGGGAAAGAAGCAGGGGCCCCTGAGAAAGGCCCTGGTACTTACCTTTTCACAAATTAAGCACAGGTTACACAGAATCTCAGGCTCATTGTGAGGAGTCTGATTTAGAAGCCTAAAACTTTCGATGGGCCCTGGTTAGTTCATACACATCTTTGATTACCCCCAGCTGAAACTCGGTTACTGAAATGTGATCCATTTTATGCTAAAATAGATCCTACCTAAAACCCACCTATGAAACCATGGAGAAGAGCCCTTGTCCATTTACCCCATGGGATCTTGAGGGCACCCAGCTGATGGGATGTCTTGACTTTGACCCCTAGTCCCACACCAGTATTTAGTCTCTTCAAATATCCAACATGAAGGCTTCTCAAGAATAAGATTAGCCATATATCCCCAGTCTCTCATCAGCATTCAGCTCTCCCACCTGCACACTTGGTTGTACTGAACATCTTCAATTTCTCTTTTGTTGCCTTTTCTTTTTTCCTTGGCCATTGGAGAACTCCATCACAATTGTTATAAATATATGGTAAGGTTATCTCTTTAAAACAAATAAGAGGTTAACAAAGACTCTGTTAAAATATATTTTTAATATGATATATTCATTTATTTACTTATCAAGTAATTAATATCAACTTATTTTAAGTTTAAAATACTATTTATTATTTTTCATACATTAACTATTTAACTAGTTTTGAACATCTTAAATATAGCTAACCTGGACACATAGCCTGCCACTTGCCTGTGGCTTCCAGTTCCTGCTTTTCCAGACTGATCCAGTGACACCGCAGCTGCCTGGGTTTTCCTGCCGGGGTTTTCCCGACTGGGTTTTCCTACTCATCGTTCTTCCCGCTGACAGAAGGCCCACTCATCACAGTACCTACTTAATGCAGGCCATGTGAACGTGTGCAGTTGGCACGCCAAAGGCAAGCCTGTCTGCGCCCGTCCGCGTCTGGACCACACCCAGTGCCATGACACCTGGCCTTCCTTCTCCCAAAGATAAAACATCGTAGACCTCAATACCCTCAACCCCTTACTCCGCAACAAACACTGCCACTGTGCTGACCCACCCTCCACATTAGGACCCTTCACCTGCACCCCCTTCCGTTTCATCTTTCACAGCACATACACCAACCCACCAACCAGCCCCACCCCAAACACACCACAGACACCACATGAACAAAAACACCAAGTTGCATTCGCCCTTGTCAACACGCTCACTATGCAAGCATTCCACTGAATTATGGGACCTCATTGTCTCCCTCAATCCCGACATCATCTTTCTCACTGAGACCTGGCTATACCCCACATCTGCCACAAACATTGCCACAGCGATCCCTGATGGATATAAAATCACTCACTAGGACCGCATTAGCAAGCCAAGAGGAGGAACAGCCATCATCCATAAAGGGAGCATGTAGTGCCCCACCACCACTGATGACACTACCACCCCTATGGAACATCTCAACCTCAAGCTCCACATGGACAACAAAGCAACCATCAGAGGCACCCTCACATACCAACCCCCAGGCCTGCGCTTCAGCTTCTGCAACATCATTGCAGACTTTATTGTGCCCGTTGCCTTAGACTCAAAGGACATCTTCCTCATTGACCTGAATTTCCACATTGATGACCCCAACGACAACAAAACTGCACACCTTCTTGACGGTATGATCTGCCTCGGATTGACCCAGATCGTCTACTACCCTAGACACATGCTGGACCCCATTTTCACCTCCAGCAACTTCCTCAAATACAGCCATGTTACAAAACTCACATGGACTGATCACTCCATTATCCACTTCAGCATCTCCAGACCCGCATTTCCACCCCCAATATGACCAGCGCCCCCACCAAAGGTGGAGCAAAATCTCAGAGGCCAGCTGGTCGGATGCCCTCAACACCTCCAAGCCAGCTACCGCCAGCAACCTCAAACAGGGAGTGATAAACTTCAACGCCAGGATCACCAATTGCGCCAACAGCATCATCCCATTAAGAGCAACATCCAGTGAAAATCCTGCAAAAAGGCTACCTTGTACACGCAAGAACTCAGAACAGCGATACAAAACAGCAAACATCTGAAGAGGATATTGCATGCCAGCAAGGACATCTCTGACAGAGCAACCTTCAAGACCTCCTTTAACCTGTACCACCGCCTGCTGAGGCCAACAAAGAAAAAAGCTCTTGCCACACACATTGAGGCCAGCGTCAACAACCCCAAGGAACTTTTCAACATTGTTGAGGAATTCTCCAACCCAGCTGCCAGCGAAAACAACATCACACCCTCACAGGAGCTGTGACAACCTTGCCCACATGTTCCATGACAAGATCACAACCATATACAGAAACTTCAAACCCCAACCTACACCTATGAACTTCCTTGACAGATACGCCACCACCGTAATCGACACAAATCACATACTGACCACCTGGAGCATCCTCTCCACCCAGAAAACCACCTCCACCATGAAATCCATCCACTCGGGAGCTCCCACAGACTGATGTCCACACTACATCTTCAACCTTGCAAACCATAGGATCGTCCAGGAACTCACCACCCTGTTCAACACCTCTATCAACACTGCAACATTTCCTGATGCCTGGGAACACGCCAAAGTCAGTCCACTACTCAAAAAACCCTCCAGCGACCCCAGCAAACTGTAAAACCACTGACCAATCTCCCTGCTCCCATTCCAAGTGAAGGTACTGGAAAAGATCATCAACAAGCAACTCATGACATACTTGGAGCAGAACCAAATATTTGATGCATCCCATTCCGGCTTCTGCAGCAATCGCAGTGAAACTGCCCTGATCACAGTCACCAATGACATTCGAACCCTCCTTCACCAAAGACAAAAAGCATCTTTGATCCTAAACCTCACAGGAGCCTTCGACACAATATCCTGCGACATGCTCATCAAAAGACTCCACAATATTGGCATCCTAGGGGACGCGCTCAGATGGATTCCCTCATTCCTCACCGGAAGAACCCAGAAGATCTTTCTCCCACCTTTCATTTCCAAACACAAGGAGGTCACCTGGGGTGTCCCCCACGGCTCATCCCTCTGCCCCATGCTCTTCAATGCATATATGAACCCGCTGGCTAACACCATCAGATCCCACGGTCTCAATGTAATTTCCTACGCAGATGACACCCAACTCATCCTCTCACTCACCGACGACCCCCCACCACCAGAACCAGCTTCCAGAGCTGCATGACAAGCACTGCTGATTGGATGAAGAACTTCCTGCGGCTGAACACAGACAAGATGGAAGTACTGATCTTTGGCAACCGCAGCAATACATGAAATGACTCCTGTTGGCCATCAGACCTAGGACCCACACCCACTCCCTCCAACCACACCAGAAACCTTGGAATCATCATTGACAACAAGCTCCATCTCCTCCATCTGCTTCCCCACTTTGCCCTTGCTACATAAGATCTTCAAGTGGCTACCTCTACACATGAGGCGCACTGTGACACAACCCCTCATCACCAGCCAACTGGACTACGGCAACACCCTCTTTGTAGGAATTGCGGTGCACCTCCTACAGAGACTTCAGACCATACAGAACGCTGCAACCAGACTCATCTTTGGCCTTTCCCAACAAACCCACAGCACAACCCACCTCAAGTAACTCCACTGGCTTCCCACACAGAAGATATACCAATTCAAGCTGCTGACCCACTCAGAGAAGGCTCTACACAACCAAGGACTTGCATACATTAACCATCACCTGAACTTCCACCAGCCGTTGAGAAGACTACGCTCTGCCTCCCTTTCACTTTCCTGTACTCCCCGCATCTGCGGAAGCAGAAGTGGAGAATGCTCCTTCTCTTACGTTGCAGCAAAACCCTGGAACAGTCTCCCCACACACCTCCGGACCATCACCTCACTTCCAGAATTCTGAAGGGCCCTCAAAACCTAGCTGTTCGAATAAGCCTCCAGGACCTGCAAGTGGTGGGGTACCATATCGGGTGATTAGCCCCGCTTTATAAAACCTGATTGATTGCTTGATTGAACCCTTTATTCATATATTACAGAGTGGTGGTACCCATTTTGTAGTTTTAGATAGGATTCCCAGAGATAGGAATTCCTCAGATTTTCGGTTGGTAATAACTTTTTGGGTGTTTGAAGAATCTCCACGAAACGTTGCAGAATTATTCCTTTTTCTACATTTGCAGACGATGCAATGTTTTGTGGACATTCATCATAGAATTGCAAAGGAAAAAAGGGGGTCCCAAAACACGTTTTAGCATTAGTGCATTTTACATAGACTTTGTACTCACGGGTAGCACAAAAATGGCTGAACGGATTTGAAAGAAATTTGACAGGAATATAGATTATGGTGTGTAGATGATCCTTTTGGGTAATACAGGCAAGTAGGGTAACTATTTTGACCTTATAAGACATTTTAACTTAGTGATATCTTTTATCACAGTAATGTTGCAGTATTTCGCTGAAGTACTGCAGTATGTAGCAATGATAAGGTACTACGGGATTGGCTAATGACTGCCTTTACAAAAGTTAAAGATAGCCATGTTGTTTTAAGGCCACTTTCCCTGTGTTCTCAGTTAGAAGCTTAAATATAGGTATCAAGTTTTATAATGTTCCCCTACCTTTGACCACCTAATTATAGTGGTAATAGGTAGGTAAATATTTCATAACATAGTTCCTATATATTTTGAAAAGATGCCCTGGAGTTCTGCGGTACTTAAAACAAAATTAAAAAGACAGCATGCAAAAAACTAAAAAACAGATGTAATACACTATATTTCACAAATATAATCCAGCACAGTATATATATATATTTTTTACATATTTAATTCTTTCCAATAAAAAGTGTATGGAGCACCATAGAAATACTTAAAATTACTGCCTGACTTAAAACAAATTAAAAAACGGTACATTTATTTAAATAATTGTACTTCCAGCGAGGTACTCAGTAAAGTTTTTAAAAAATGTGTAGCAAAATATAAATGAATTTCCCTACCTATTGAAACCTTGATAAAGTGGTGATAGGTAGGGAATAATAAAAAAGCTACTTAACCATAATTAAGGCTCTAACCCAGAACATAGGTAAAATGTTGTATGAAAATATGCCTGCCTTTTAATTTTGTAAAGTCAGACATTAGCCAAATATATACTGCTTTGTCATCCACATGTAACACTGTGTACAGCAAAGTTACTGTGATATAACTTGGCACAATATATGACTAACGGCCAGATATATTATTGTTTTGTGTTAGACATGTGTCACACAGGATCTTCGATGGACAACGCAGGACTAAAGTCACATTTACAAAGCAACACAAGGCGATCGTGCTTGGCCCTGTGTTCCTTAGTAAATCTGGAAAAATGCAAGGCAGTGCTAATTGCTGTCTTGGGTTAATTTGCACACCATATTGTAGATTCCTGACAAATTTAATCTGCATCCATACATCACTCTACGCCATTCCACTCCATTGTACACTCCTACACGCTAGGTAATTCCACTGTACACCGCCCCATTGTATGCCACTACACTCTACAACTCCACAGTATTCCACTATATGCAACTACACTGTATGCCACTCCAATGTATGCTGTTGTACCTTACCCCACTTCACTCTATGCCACTCCAATGTACACTATTCCACTGTATGCCACTCCACTGCCCAGTTCTACACTCTACGCCACTTTACTGTATGCCACTCCACGCTATGGTAGTCCACTGTATGCCACTCCACTGTATGCCAGTCCACTGTACACTAATACATTGTACACCAATCCACTCTATGCTATTCCACTATATGCAGCTCCACTCTATGCCACTCGGCTCTGTGCTATTCCACTCTACCCCACTTGATTGTACGCCGCTCCAGTGTATGCCACTCCACTGTATGCTACTCCACTGTCACCACTCCACTCTATGCTGTTCCACTGAATGCTACTCCACTGTCACCACTCAACTCTATGCTGTTCCACTGTATGCCACTCCAATGTACGCTAGTGCACTCTTTGACACTCCATAGTAAGCTATTCCATTCTACAGCACTCCACTGTACACCATTCTAGTCTAGGCCACTCCACTAAATGCCTCTGCACTGCCCTTTCACTGTATGCTACTCCACTCCATGCTTTTCCACTCTACGTCATTCCACTATCTGCTACACCATTCTTCACTATTCCAGAGTATGCCACTACACTCTGTGCTACTCCACTCTGCAAGTCCACTGTATGTCTCTCCACTCTAGTATATGCTTTTCCACTTTTCCACACTCCACTGTCCACTAGTCCAGTTTATGCCACATCACTGTAGACCACTCCACTCTACGTTATTACAGTGTACGAGACTCCATTGTGCAACACTACACTCTACGCTATTTCTTTGTATGCTACTCCACTATACGTCACACCATGGTACGCTATTCCAGTGTATGCCACTCTGATGTATGCCACTCCACTCTGCGCCACTCCACTGTACACTACTGTACTCTGAGCTAATCTACTTTAAGATATTCCACTGCATGCAACTCCACTGTATGGTAGTTCACTCTACCCCACTTTTCTGTACGCCACTCCAGTATATGCCACTGCAGTCAACACCACTCCACTATATGTTACTCTGAACCACTCCACTGTATGCTACTCTACTCTGTGCTATTCCTCTCTATGCCACTGCACTGTCCGCCACTCCAATCTATACTATTCCAGTGTATACCACTGTTCTTTACATCACTTCAGTGTACACTCTTCCATTGTATGACAGTGGAATAGTGTATGGCACTCCACTGTATGCTAGTCCACTGTAGCCCACTCCACTGTATGCTATCCCACCCTACCCTTCTCCTCTGTACACCACTCCATTCTATGACATTGCACTGCACACCAATCCAATGTATGCCACTCCACTGTACGCTACTCCACTCTGCGTGATTCCACTGTTACTCCACTGTATGCCAATCGACTCTACGAAATTCCTCTAGATGCCACTCCACTCTAAGGCAGTTCACTGTACGCTATTCCACTATATGCAACTAACCTATTCTGTATTCCACTCCATGCTACTCCACTGTACCCTGTTCCAGTGGATGCCACTCCACTCTACACTGTTCAGCTATATGTCATTCCACCCTACACTGTGCAATGGTATGCCACTTCACTATACGCAATTCCACTCTGTGCCACTCCACTGTACACCACAAAACTCTATGCAGGAAACCTCCAGGGGGAGATGGCAGGCAACCCACTTTCCAGAGCCTTATTAGGCCATAGGGATCCAATCCCTTGGGATTAAACCAATAAAAAAGGGGAGGGGGTCCGTGTGGCACCCTCCTTGAACATTTATAGGCCTTGGAGACCCCATACCTTGGGGCCACTTTTTGTTTAAAAGGCGAGGGGGTTGCAAAGGCCACATCCATGAGCCTTATCAGACCCTGTGGACCTCATCCATGGGACCAAAGGCAATTAAAAAGGGGAGGGGCATGTAGTCCCTGCCCAAACTTTGTGGGCCCCAGTGATCCCATAACCCAGGGGCCAAATTTAATAAAAATGTGAAGGGGTCATAGAGCCCCCCTCCTCAGGCCTTATTAGGTCCCAGGGACTCCATTCCTCAGGGCTGGTTAATTAATAAAGGGGTGGTGCATGTTGCCCCATTCCATGATCCCCCAACCCCCCTCGCACCTTATTAGGCACAGGGGACCCCATCCCCCGGGGCTGTGTGTTTTCTTTAAAGAGGAGCTGCACTGCCCGACCACATTCTGTGAGGCGATCAATTTTTTTTTAAGGGGGAATACTCCCCCCACTTCCCCCAAGACTCATTAGACCCTGGGGGACTCCATCACTCTATGCCATTTTCATTTTAAAGGGAGTGGGGCAGCGTGGCCCCCCTCCCCGAGCCTATTATGGCCCCAAGGATCCTATCCTGCGAGGCCTGCCTTTATTATAGGTGGGTGCCCTGGTGCCTACCCAGGGCACCCACGATGCGCATGTTGGGGGCTGCTTAGGTGTCCCAGGGCCCCTGTGGCCCTAACTGGCTCTCCACATGGTGCAGGAACTGGTAGTGCTCCCGCTCGAAGGGAGCCTCTATTTAAGCTGCTCCCTCCAAGTGGGACTAATATCAGTGCAAGCAGGGAAACAAAATGCAATTCTTCTCCCAGTTGGGGGCGGGGGGAGGGATTTTTAAAGCTCTCACTCTCTGGGAGCTGAGTTTGTGTTTGCTCCCGTTTGGTGGGTGATTCAAAAATGCTCCCATCAGATGGGAGCAAACACATGTTTTCTTGTTCATGCCGGTGAGGTGATGGAAACCACGCTGTCCCAGGGAGGGTTCCCTGGGAAGTATCAAGTGAGCTGTCCCCAGGGGATGAAAATCACCTCTCAGGGGGATTGGGCCATCAGAGTCTAATTTTAAAGGCTCAGGGAGTGGGGCTGTTTGGACCCCGTTCCCTTAAGAAATACTGTGGGCCCAGTGAATAGGGTCCCCACGGCTGACTACGGCTTGGTGAGGGAGGCCACCTTCCCTGTCCTCGTCATAATATTCAAATTGGGCCCCAGGGGATGTGGTCCATGGGAACGAAAATGGCTTGTGGAGGAGTCTGGGTGCCCCCTTCCCCTTAATTAAGGAATGCAGCCATTTAGAGGTTTCTTTTTTAAAAATTACAGCAAAAATTACATTTTTTTTCAAATTTGGCCCTAGGGGTGGGGGGATCTCTCTTTGTCCGACTCATCGGGCCAAGGGGTGAAGGATATCCTTCCCCTGGCTCCCCTTCCCCCCATTACAGTATATTTTTTAAGCTCAGAACAGGGGACTAAGTCTCCAAGTTCTGTAATGGCTACCAGCAAGATTTTCCTCATGTTGCTGGCAACCAATCAGAGCGCTTACTTCAGCGGGAGTCAGCCGCCCTCGACCAATGAGAGTGCTCTATTTTTTAAATCAGTGCTCCCGCTGTCCGCTTGTGGACCAGATATACAAATACGTTTAAAGCTTTATTTTTTAACATACTGAATGGTTTTACACCAAATAATCAAAAAGCACAATCTGCAGACCAAGAACTTGCTTCCTACCAATTTGGTGTAATTCTTTTCAGCATGTTTTGCAGTAGCGCTTCTTAAAGTCTATAGAAAATGCATGTGGATTTTGTGTTTTGAGACTCCCTTTTTATCTCGGTCCCTACTAGATGAATCATCCTGAAACTTTCCATGCACAACTATGCACAAAAAGTTGTCAAACGGGGTCAAAGTTATTAGCAACACAATAAATGCAACTATCACTTGGGATCTGGACACACAATCCCCTGCATGGAGTCCTAGGAGGCTGTACTTTCTGTTTGGCTCTTGCAACTCACTTGTGAGATCTTATATTTAGAATTAAGTTAAGTACAGTGGTTTAGTGTCATTTTCAACAAAATAGAATATTAGACATGTAGTTTTGGGTAGAAAAATGAGTTGTGAACTGTTCCATAGAGACACCTGCAAGACACTCGAGAGAGGCCCAGGAGAGGAAGCATACCCCAAGGAAAGATTCTGATTGGTTCATATGGATGTCTTTACTTAGAAGAAGAAAATGCAATCTGTTTTGCTTTATTTCACTATTGGACCTTGGTGAGAGTAGAGCTAGTTGTCTTGCTGTCCTTTCTGGTTTGGCTTTGAACAGAAAGATATATTCATCCAATTCAGATGAACAGCCAGGAGCTTCTACACGAGCTCAGCCACCTCCCTGAGATGACCGGTGTGCATATTAGGGTGTATACCTATACTGGCCTCTTCTGTCAGACCTCTCGGATGACAGGTGTGTGTAGCAGGGTGAGTGGAGAAACAGTAACCTCTCCAGTAAGACCTCAGTGGCTGATGACGGGTGCACTTGATAGGGTGTGGAAACAGATACTCGCCTTTCTGCTGAGACATCGCTCTCAGATAATAGGTGTGTGTAGTAGGGAGTGGAGAGGGACTGCCCTTTCTTCTCAGACATCTCACTGAGATGACAGTTGAGCATAGTAGTGCATGGGGAGGGACTGGCCTCCTCTGGCAGACCTGTCTCTCAAATGATGGGTGTGTGTAGAGGGTGTGTAGAGAGAGGTTGGTCTGTTCACTGAGACCTCTGTCTCAGATGACAGGTGTGTGCAGTAGGCTGGTTGGAGGGACTGGCCTCTACTTTCATACCTCTCTCTCAGATGACAGGCATGAAAAGTAGTTTGTGGGGAGAGACAGCCCTCTCTTTATTAGTCCTGTCTCAGACGACGGATGTGTGTAGTAGGGGGTGTAGACAGACTAGCTCTCCTTGGAGACCTCTGTCTCAGATGACAAATGTGTGTAGTAGAGTATGTGGAGGGACTGGCCTCTCCTTTCACAGAGCTCTCAGATGATTGGCATGCTTAACAGTGCATGGAGGGACTGCCCTCTCTTGTAATACCTCTCTCTCAGATGACAAATGTGCAAATTCGAGTGTGGGGAGGAACTGGTCTGTCCTTTCAGACCTCTCTCTCAAACGACAGGTGTGTGTAGTAGGGTGTGTGGAGAGAGACTGACCTCTCCATCGAGACCTCTCTTCACCCTTGCAGATGTGTTTAGTAAGGTGTTTGGTAAGGGACTCATCTCCTTTGAGACCTCTCTCTCTTTCAGATGATGGGTGTGTGTAGTAAGATGTGTGGACGGCCTGACCTCTTCGTTAACACCTCTCTGTCTGATAACAGCTGTGCACAGTAGGGTGCAGGAAGAGACTATACTCTACTCACAAGTATTACCAAGGCTATGGGCTTAAATAGTAGACTATCTACAGTGATACTCCTTCCTACATTAGCAAGTGTGCACATAACAGTGTATTCAAAGATCACTTACTCCGTTCTACTTTTCACAATCCTGTAAGTACATGGAAAATGCATGGAGATTATAGATTTTGGGAAGTCCCTTTTTTGTCAGTCCCCACTTGACAGATCACCCCTGAAACTTTCCAGGAAGGAGCTGAGGTGGATGAACTTCTTTTTGGAAAGTTTTGTCTAGATTCGTCAAACAGGGTCAAAGTTAGTAGTAAACTAAAAAATGCTTTGTCTATGCCAGCAACCCCTGCTGCCATCCCTGCCGCTTGCCTCCAACCCCACGCTGTGCACGGCGTTTGGACATTTCAGTTTCAAAATAATGTTCTTGTTTGGTGTTGAATTCCACAGCAGTATTCTGAAACTCCTTCAATTTTTTTGTCAGATTCTAAAAAAAGGTTTGGAAAGTTTGCAGTTGCCTGGTAACTTGGTTGTGGTGCAATACATAGGTGATCTATTGACTAGATAAAAGTAGATTGTAAGTTTTATTCTGTTGCACTACTGAATCATTTAGCTGACAATGGGTAGACATTTAGCCCAGGCAAATGTTTTATCAGTGTTGTCAATCAAATGACTTGAAGGTCTCACAGTTATTAGAAAGTAAGGTCAGGCAACAACTGCATTTAATGGCAGGCATGACAATGATTGTTGATTAATTCAAGGAAGATGCCGACTTTCATTGTTTGAGAGTGAAAAGATGGCAACCTCCATTAGCCAAGATGGAGCCGGGCTTATAGGATGTGGAGTCGTACTTTAGGGACTTTATGTCAGGGCGTACACTAATTCTGTTTGTTCCACATTCACTTGAGATTTTGCCTTTCATACCTGGACTCAGCACATGAAAAACCATTGTTTTAACAAATCTGAACATGTCATACTGGCAGCTGAGATCATCCCTTTCACAAGATGTTGTTTTCTAAATCCTGGAGTGCTGCTTCATTTTTAGATTAAAAAGACAGACTAATCTGAGCACGATTGCATAAATGTCACAAAGTTGTGTACCAAACCAAGATTAGACATCAACAATATTCCTCTTGAAATGGCTGATTTGAGTTTGTTTGTAGATGGGTCTTGTTTGAGAGACCACTGGAGAGCTGTGAAGTTTGCCTATGCAATATGTTCTATTTCTGAAATGCTTGAAGCATCATATCTGCCTGATATAACTTCAGCAGAAGTGTCAGATTTGATTGCATTGACAAGAGCTTGCTGCTTTACAGTAGAATTGAATTTGACAATCTTAACAGTGGAGTGGTCCATAACTTTATGTCACCGTGGTCACAAAGGGATTTTATGATATCCTCTGGAAAATCTATCAGGAATGGTTCTTTCATTTTTGATTTGTTGAAAGCAGTTTGACAGGCAAAAGAAATGGCAATGATCAAGTTTACTGCCCATAAGGCTCAAAATTATAGGGGCATGCTTGAAAAAAAAATACGTGGATCAAGTCAGATCAAATTAACAAACCACGTTCTAGGAGACAGAACAAAATGAATCAAGTGCAAGTTCTGTTGAAAGTGCAGAAAATGAAAATTGTTTTCTGTTGAATCCAGCACAGACTTCCTTGAGTGAATTGAGGGCTCTCCAGAAGAAAGTGCCAGAGGAGAAAAGAAAGTGGATTATGCTGGGTTGAAAAACAATTATGAAGATGTGTGGATCACTCCTGAGAATCTATATCCTACCGGATTCAAAGTTGCATTAAATGGCCAGACTCCTCCATGGACAGACCCATGTGAGGAGGGATGTTGTGACCCACATTTTTTGGAAATACTGGTCAAATTCTAAATTTAGAAATGTCACAGAAGATTTGTGTCAAAGGTGTGTTGTTTGTCAGAGAAGCAATCAAGGAAAGGAGATTGCAGTTATTATGAACCATAGAGGCGAATACGAGGTCCCATTCACGAGATTCCAAGCAGACTACATAGAGATGCCAGTTTACAGTTCCCTTGAGTATATTCTTGTGATTGTGAGCTTATTCTCTAAATGGGTTGAGGCCTATCCCACCCAGAGCTCAGACAGCATGACAGTTGTTAAAAGTTTGTTAAGGGAATTGATATCTCATTTTGGCCTGTTAACCTCTATTGAGGAGAATTGTGGTTCTCATTTTAAAAACAAAATTTTGAGATTGATTTTTACAGCTCTCCGGACTCACCACAGGTTCCATTGTAGTTATCGTCTCAGTCATCTGGCATTGTGGAGAGGATGAATAGGACTCTCAAAAACAAGCTGTGTTAAGGGTGTGCTTCTACTAGGCTGAAGTGGCCAGGCACTCTTCTTTTTGTCCTCACAAACATCAGAAGTACTCTACACAAAATCACAAGTCTTTCACCTCATGAAGTATTAAGCTACTTGATTGGCCTATATTCCTTTGGCTACACTTGTTTTAATAAATGATAATTTTGTACTAGTTTACTGCACAAGTCTGGATGATTTAGTGGAATTGTTTTTTCATCGGTTTAATTTAGCAGCAACATTGTCTTTTTTAAAAAAAATATATTTTTATTAACAGATTGCTGATTACATTCCACAGATATATTGATGGGATCATCTAATCCTTGCTATGCACAGTATTTAAAAGGATACATCTCTTTACATGCGTTTACACGTATCTTGTGTCCTGTTTTAACATACATCTATATCTTTAACTGAATTCTGTACTCTGTTAGCACCGTAGTTCTCGTGTTGTTTTCCATGAATGTTTGGGTCCTTGTCGCTCTATGTTACCCATCTGTTTTATATGCTCTCATATCAGCTTCAGCTTAACATTAAACTATGTACACACTTGGTGGCTTTTCTGTGGGTGCTTTTAGTGTTGGGTAGGGAGGGTCACTCTTTAAGGAGGTTATGCCTGGGGGGACAGCCATCTAACCATTTGCACTATCTCCGGCTTTTTGTAGTTAGGTGTGCCTAATTCTGCGCTGCCCCCTTTGGTATATCCTGATCAGTCAGAGTGCTCATCTATTTGATTTATTGATGTAGTTTCCACTCCCCCATAGGTGGTGTTGTAGGTGTATTTCTTATCGCCCTTCTATGCTCTTTCAGTGTTCTGCTTCTGCTGTATTGGGAGTCGATGGCCTTTTCTCTGCGCTTTCCCAGCTCAATATTAGTTCTTCCCACCCTGAGGCTATGGGGGTTTTTCGGATGCCCTTTGCTTCTTCAAACTTTGCCCTGGCCCACCTCGTGACGTCGCCCTTCCATTCCATAAGTGAAGGATGACTAGGAGCCTTCCAGCCCCTCATAATCAATCTCTTGTAGAGGGCCAGCGCAAGATCCAAGAAGCGACTCCTAATCTTCCAACCCGGGGTATCCAACCTTAGGCCCAGCAGAGAGATATCGGGGGTGAACGGAAATTCCACATTATATAGCCCTGAGATACACTCTATCACTGCCCTCCAGCCCAGCTGTATCATTGCGCATTTCCACATCATGTGGTCGAAGTCTGCCTCGCCCTCACCGCACCTGGGGCATGTCTTGGGGGTCCCCCCATATATACGGAACAATCTGTGAGGGGTAAGATACGTTCTATGCAGATAGTTATATTGGATATATTTTAGTCAGGTATTACGGGAGATCCTCCGGGGATAAGCCAGAGCTCTTTTCCAGTCTGCATCTGACATTGCATGCCCAATCGTTTTCTCCCACCTCTCCCTTAGTGAATGCATGGGGTCCAGTGCGGATTCTGTCTGGGCTCGATATATTTTCGCAATCAAGTAGGGTTCTTCCCCCGAGGTCAGGAGGAGGTGCAACACTCCGTGGACCTCGGGTTCTGCATTAATCATATCCCAATGAACTTTCAGAGCATGCACTAATCTCCCGTACATCAGGAATTGACCCTGAGGGACCCCCCTTCCCACCAGGTCATCGAAGCTCTGCAGTTTACCTCCCCTGGAAAGCTCTCCCACTGTTGTCACTGCCGCACTCCTCCATGGGCCCATCCCTCGCCCCCTGGATTCGGTTCCCTTCAGCTCCGCCACTAGTAGCGCCGGTGAGTAGGGTGGTCCAACTCCGGTTCTACTCATACATCCAGCACGTCGTCGCAGCTTTAGTCATTAGGTTGTCTCCGAGGGGGGGGGCCCTCTTCTCTATCATTCGCGTTATTATTCGGTCTATGTCTAACGAACCATGGGAGGTAGATAGGTCCAGGTGCCCTTTGCCCGCTATCCAGCTGGCCACCCACTGCAGTTGGGATGCCAAATAATATGCCTCGAAGTCCGGAGCCCCTAGTCCGCCCGCTTGTGTCGGTCTAAACATGGTAGTCAGTGCTGTGCGCCTACGACCCTCGTCCCATATCAGTTCCCGCAGCAGAGCGTTTAATTCACGGAACCACGTAGGAGGGATCCATAACGGTAAGTTAGCAAAGAAATAGAGGAGGCGGACAGTGCCACTCTGGCCATCACTGTTAGCTTCAGCGACCGCCAGAACTCAATCGAGGAGCGCAGAGACCGGAGCGCCCCACCTAAGTTGCCTTCTCAGAGGTCAGCCAGCTCATGAAATATTTGGATCCCCAGATATTTGAAAGTCTGGGGGGCCCAGTTCACATCTTTTGGGCACGTTTCGGGGCACATGCAGTTTGGTAACACGGGGAATACAACTGTTTTGCCTCGGTTAAGGTGAAGTCCCGATAGTTCCCCGAAGTCCCCCAGCGTCTTTAAAACCCATGGGAGACCACTGGTTCCATCTCTTAGGTACACCAGTATATCGTCCGCGTATAGGGAAATGATATGTTCACTTGGACCCCAGTTAATTCCCTTACCGATTCCTTCCTGTCGCAGCTGGGCCGCTAGAGGTTCAATTGCCAGGGCAAAAAGCAGCGGGGATAGGGGTCATCCATGCCTAGTTCCTCGGTATACCGGGTATGTATCGGATATCGTTCTGCCCGTCTTCACCCTAGCTAGTGGGGAGGAATACAGTAGGTCCACCCATTTCACCCATTTTTCACCTAGTCCCATCTTAAGCATCACAGCCCTGAGGTAGTCCCACCTAATCGAATCAAAGGCTTTCTCGAAGTCCACTGCTAACAAGACCCCTGCAGGAGGTTTCTCTGCTGCTGGCATGTGCAAGATAGCAAAGATCCGCCTTAAGTTCAGCTATGTGTTGCGGCCAGGGACGAAACCATTCTGGTCTGTATGCACCAGTGTAGTCATTAGGGGGAGCAGCCTGTTAGCCATAATCTTGCTGAGGATCTTAAAGTCACTGTTCAGCATTGATAAAGGGCGGAAGTCGGTCACTGGTGCTTCCCTGTTTTTTGTTTTAGGTAGCGGCACCACCAGAGCCTCACGTAATGTGCTTGGTAATTCTCCTCGACACAATGCCTCCGCGTATACTTCGGCCAGCTGGGGCACCAGCAGCGTCCTATATTTTTTGTAAAAGTCCATTGGGAGGCCATCAGTACCAGGAGTATTTCTGGGAGCCAACTGTGATATAGCCTCGCTTATCTCCTCTGCTGATACAGGACCCCCTAGGCTATCCCTCCCCCCAGGGTCCAAGGCCGGAAGTGCGACTCGCTGCAGGAAGTCCTGAAAGGCCTCCAGCTCCAGGTCGTTGGGTTTCCTGTACAGGTGCATGTAATATCCCCTGAATGCATCATTAATTGGGCCTGGGCTTCGCCTGCATAGCCCCTCTTTGTCTAGTACACTTGTGATGGGTTCTCCCCCTCCGCCCGGGCGTACCAGCCAGGCTAGCAGTCTTCCTGATCTATTCTCCTCTGACTGTACTGATGCTAGCCTGGCTTCCCACTCATGCATTTTCTTCTCTAAGGAGGTCAATTCCCTTTCAAGTGTGCGTTTCACACCCATCGACTGACCCAGGCAGAAGCCCCTCGCTACCACCTTAAGCGTTTCCCATTCTGTGTCTCTAGATGGGGTAGATCCACTATTAATTCTAATATGTTCTGTCAAGTGGCAACTAAGGGCCTCTCTGTACGAGTGATCCCCTAACGCAGCAGGGGATAGTCTCCATGATGGGATTGGGGGTCTGTCCTCTAATATGCTCAGTGTCACCAGCAAGGGGTTGTGGTCTGAGA
The DNA here is from genome assembly GCF_031143425.1 of Pleurodeles waltl. Taxonomy (NCBI): domain Eukaryota; kingdom Metazoa; phylum Chordata; class Amphibia; order Caudata; family Salamandridae; genus Pleurodeles; species Pleurodeles waltl. Next base: position 894,748,221 of record NC_090444.1, read on the forward strand.
GTGTGCGACCAAGGTACGCTGAGTGGGTCACATAACGCGCAAGGCCCACAGTGCAAGTCATTCTATCAATTCTAGTATTGAGCCGGTGGAGGCCTGACTAATATGAGTAGTCTTTGTCCTTTGGGTGTTGTTCCCGCCAGAAATCCACTAGCCCCCAGGTGTCCAGCCATTCACAGAGTTTTTTGGCTATTCTAGTGGACACTGCACCCCGCAATGGCGGGGTCGATCTGTCCATGTTAATGTCCAATATTGCATTAAAGTCCCCACCCACTAGCAATTCACCTGTACATTGGCGGGTAAGGTGGCTCGATAATTTAGTCAGGAAGGGGACCTGGTCCTGATTGGGGGCATAAATGCAACTCATGACAATCGAGACACTGTGTAGTCTCCCTTCTAACATCACAAACCTGCCCTCTCGATCTATGTCAAATGAGTCTATTATCAGTGGGACCCCGGCCCTGACCCATATCAATACTCCTCTCGCATAAGCTGAGTACTCTGTGGCAAACACCTGTCCCCTCCATCTACGCCTCAGCTTATCAACCTCTCCAGCTATTAAGTGGGTCTCTTGGAGCATTGCCACCTGTACCCCTCTTCTCCTCAGATAGGAAAGGATTCTGTGTCTTTTGGCCGGGGTGCGCATCCCCCTGACATTCCATGTTAAGAGATTATAATCTGCCATATTAGTAAGGTGTTATGGGGATAGCGTCCCTGGTGACCCCAGGCTGCCACTCTATTCCTACCCTTGTTCGAATCTTCACTATCATCATTGCCACCCACTTAGCCAAGTTAACTAACAACTGTAAACCCCAACTCCCCCTCCCCAGGGCACCTACTAACCTGCAGGTAGCCCAGAAAATCATGCAACAGTGCAACTTGTTCAAACATATAGCTACAGTTCTCACCAGGTTAGCTAGACCAACGAGATACTGGTTGGAGGGGCGGCCAGGTCCGGAGGGGCCCACGTTCTACTGTTGTGCCGTATCGCCAGGTCCATTCACGCAGTGCTTATCAGAGCTCATCGGCAGTCTGCGGTGTCAGCTTGGGGTCGCGTACCGAGCAGACCGAGTCCCCCGTCGAAGATATCACTGTATCGTCTGATTCCTCTCTTGAGCCCCCCGGGGGGGGTTCCACTGCTAACTCGGGCCGCCGCTTCCAGAGCCGCCCTCTTGCCTTTCTCTTTTTGCGTTTGTGTTGGCGCCAGCCTCGGACGACTTCCTTGTCTCCGCGCCCTAGGAGCCCGGCGTGTCCAGCTCGCAGTCGTGTTCTCATCAGTGGGCCGCTCCAAATAGAGTCCTCGTTTCTCAAGCCATTCCCATGCTTCCTCCGGGGTTTGGAGGAAAGTGGTTTTCCCCTCCAGTATCACTCTCAGTCTGGCCGGATACAACAATGAATATTGTATCCCTTTGTCACTCAGGGCTTTTTTGACTGCTAAGAATGAGGCTCGCCTGTTCTGAACATCCAAGGTATAGTCCGGGAATAGCGTCACCTCTCCATTCGCTACTTTAAATGGGCCCATCTCTCTGGCTTTCTGTATAAAAGTGTCTCTGTCTTTGTAGTGCAACAATTTGGCAATTACCACTCGGGCCGGTCTGCTGGGGGCGAGAGGCCTCGATGGCATTCGGTGCGCTCGCTCCAGCGTGTAAAAGGGCGTTAGGCATCCAGGCGCCGCCGTTGTGCTAAACCAATTCTCAAGGACGTCCACCATACTAGCCCCCTCGGCCCCTTCAGGTAGGCCCACCACGCGCACATTGTTCCTTCTGTTTCTGCCTTCCGCGTCCTCAGCCCTTTGTTCTAGTCATGTTACTCTGGCAGCCAAAGAGGTCACCTCGGCTGCTAGGTCTTTCTGTTTTGGTCCAACGATTGCCAGTATGGTTTCCGTTTCCTTGACCCTGTCCGCCAGTTTATGGTGTTCTGCTCTTAAGAGGCCTACTTCGACCGCTACTTGGTTGATATTGTGTTGTAGTGTCGTCTTCGTGTCTTCAATCGCCCCTAGTATTCTGTCCAGGGTTTTCTGTACGTTGGATGGCGGGTGGGATTGTTCTTCCATTTCTTTGTGTGCTGGCGGAGACGTGGAGTCCATGATTTTCCTCTTGTGGCGAGTCTTGGAGGGCATCGGCAAAGTTGGACGGGAAGGGCCGTACCCCCAAGGCTCGGGCTCAAGTCTCTTTGTAGGCCCTCTTTCCCCCGTGGTCACGTACCTCGGAAAGCGCGGGCCCGGTCTCAGTCCCCGGACAGGCGCTGGGTAGGTCCGTGCCGATCGCACTGGGTGTCCTCGGTTGTTTATCACTGTGCCGGGAAAATCTACGCCATGCGTCTGTGACTGGGCTCTGTTTTCAGCAGTTCATGCTTTCCTTTTTGTTTCCTTTTTTTCCCCCCTCTTTTTTCTGGGTTCTGCAGCTCTTTTTTTCTTGTCCCTTTAATATAGTCCACTTACTCTCTTGTTTTTTTTGCCCTTTTAATTTTCTTCTGGTTTTTCCTTGCCTCCCCCCCACCCCCCGGGGCGATGTCTTGTTGGGGGACCCCTTGGGCTCCCCGGTCGCTCAGCGCCGTTTCTCGCGCACCTTCAGCGCTGCCCTCAAAGGCTCTGGCTCCCGTGGGTGAGAGGGCGACTTCCAGTCCCTCTCATCGGACACCTCCGGATCACGCCGTCTTATCCAGGGCTGGGGACCTCCCAGTCCAGGTTCTGCCTCCTTCCAGAGGGGACGCTCGGTTCCGGTCTCCCGCGCTGGGGGACAACCGGTCGGGATCGCCTCGGCAGTTCAAGCCGCACTCGCTTGCCCACCGGCGGATTTCAGCCTTAACCGAGGCCCCGGCTCACTGTGGCGGGGAAGGCCGCAGATCTGCCCCGGTGTCGGCGGATCAAGTTCACTCTCCTGCACGTCCTGGATTTGGGACGAGGACTCGGTCGCACCCAGGGCTCATCCCCAGATCAGCTGTCTCCTCCAGGCATTAATTCGCCCGGGGGTGGCAAGCTTGTAAGTAAAAGTTAAAGCGGCCCCTCCGGAGCGAGGAGATCAAGCGTGCGCCATCTCCCGGCAGTTGGCCACGCCCCCCTTTAGCAGCAACATTGTCATTGCTTTAACCCAGGTGATGGGATTCTGTTGAAGAAACGCATCAGGAAAAGCTGTCTTGAAAAATGTTAGAAAGGCCCTTTCCAAGTCATACATTTTACTAACGCTGCTGTGAAGTTAGCTGGAGTCCCACAGTGGATCCAAGCCGCTCACACACAAGAGTGAAGGTGGTGGATGAGGAAGTGGTGACAACAACCACTTATTCCCAGGGTCAAGCTCAAGTTAGCAGCGTGAATCCAGAGGGGTGAAGAAATGTTGAACTAGTGTAGTTGTTGATGAAAGTGAAGTGACCAGTACCAGTGGCCAGTTTCAATTCGAGGGTCAGAGTGAAGAGCTTTTGCCTAGTAACAAGAGGCAGTGAGAAGAAATAATCTCTGATCCGACCAGTGAAAGAAATCCTGTGGGAAATTTGAGTCTTGGGTAACTCCAGGGGGAGAAAGCAGCTCACCGTGAGTTGAGTTGCTATTGCTAATGAAAGCATTAATTCATCAGTGAGTAAAGAAGACTCTGAAGTAGCCTCATGTAGAAGGGAGAGTCGAAACACCAAAGACAATAAAGAGAACTTGAAAAATAATGCACTGGCAGATTGAAAGGTTAAAGTCAATCAAAGAAGATTCCAAAATAATTCAAATTGGCTTAGGGAACAGTGAGAGTTATTTTTCATAAGAACAGCAAGAAAGAGAATTTCAAACAGCTTCATTGGAATGGATGAATCTTGCACCTGTGTCTGAGAAGATGAACAGTAAGAAGCAGATTTCTGCAATCCAATGAAGTGTTGCCAGTTCATTTTTGAACAGGAGCTGAAGAAGAGCCACATTGATTTCTTAACAGAAAATCTGAAAGGGGGCGGAATTACTTTTCAAAATTGCATAAGAATCCAGTTTAAGAAAATAGTTTGTGAATATATTTATGTGTGAACTGAACAAAAGAGCTGTAGAAAAAAATACAATTGTGAAGTGTTTTTTGATTTTTGATCATTGTTTAAAAAAGATTTTCTGTTACTGTTTTGGAAAACATTGAATGTTGATTTTTGGAGTTCCATGTTTCAATTTTGTTTTTGATTTGAATCTATATGGCATTTAGTAAATACTGTAAAATGGTGAGATTGAGCTCCATGATAATAATACTAATAGTCCTAGTTGGTTTATTGTTTTGTCTTATTTCTTCAGTGAGATATGGACCCATAGAGGGTGAATTAGCTACAGTATATAATGAAGATGAATCAAATATATATTGACATATAGGGAAAGATTAGTTAGTGGTATAATATAATAAAAGCTATACTAACATGTTAATTGAATATGTGGGCATAATGGGGTTTAATAATTGCTTTGTTTGTATACTTATTTATCTTCTTCTGCAGGTGAAGGTGTGGCTGACTTACCTCTTCCCGATTTTTATGCATTGTGCTACAATGTTTAAGTATTTAATAGGCATGAGTTTCTAACATCATATTTCTATGATTTCATGGTTTGGCTGCAAATCCTTCCTGTTTTTGAAGACGCCAAGTGTAAAATGACTTATAGTAAATTTCTGAATACAGCTTAAAGACTGACAAGAGTATGTATGTGGTTTGAGTTGAGAGGATCACAAATATTTTTAGAGAATATAATGAAAGGAGAGTGAAAAGTCTGGAGTATTGGAAAGATGAAAAGAAGCTAAGAGAGCAGATTAAGGTTGAAGGAAAAGTTAGTGTCTTTGAATGTGCATCCAAGATTGAGAAAGAAGCATGAAAGAAAGGGTGAGTTGTGTATGGTGCACTGTGAACCTGCAGTGGTTAGGTCAATAGATTAGGTGCGTGGGAGTGAGTGTGAAAGAAGTTATGTGGTTAGTGGTGATTTCCCGGTTTGTGTAGAACAAGTTCTGAGAGGGATTTATTATGTGTATGGCAAGACTGCTTATTTAAACTGGCCTCTTAATTGGGTGGGAGCTTGTTTCTTAGTTTTAGTGTTCCCTTAAGTCTATCATGTGAATGGAATGAATGATGAAGTTGGTTTGATGAAAGTGAAACATGGTTTTTGACAGATAGTATTAGGTTTGTGAGGAGTATGAATCCATCTATAGGTGTGGCTATGAATGATGTGAAGATTGGGAGATTGTCTACACTTGGGGATCAGCTTGCTTTTAATATGGCTGAGGCGTTAATGCTAAGTAACACAGAGCTAAGTGCTCTGCTTGTGATGATTGTCTACACATGTTGATAGGATTGCCTCTAATACTGAAGGGGCCCTAACTCAGATGAATTCTGAACTAATATCCATTCAATGTTTATGCAGAACCAATCAATGCTAGATATCCTTCTTGCAAAGAAAGGCATTGTTTGTAGAGTTTTGAAGAATAGAAAATACCTTACCTTTATTCTTGATAGCAGTTGGATTATTAATGCTTATGTACAAAACATTACTAATGTTACATGTGAAGTCCAACCTCTAGAAGAGCATGGCTTGAGAGAAGTAATGGGTTCCTGGGTTAATGAGGCAGGAAAGGGGTTTAACCAGATTGGTGAATGGTTCAATAGTTTGGGAGGTAGCATGTTTAGGGCAATGCTAACTCTTGAAAGTATTGTGATAATTTGTGCAATTGTCCTGTTTCTCTTGTTCAAATTTCATTGAAATAATGTTTATCCAAACGAAAGTGACATGAAGTTGAGATGGACTATGCCAGAGATTGAGGTTATAATCAATTAAAATTGTTGGAAGAATCCAAACTCAAGAAGCAAAAACTAATGCAGACTGTGTTATAACTATTACATAAATTAGATTAACTGTGGGTTTTATTGATAATAAAGTACTCAGAATACAAAGTCTTCAGAGGTTTTGCATATATATATATATATATATATATATATATATATATATATATATATATATATATGTGGGTGTGTGGGTGTATGTATGTGTGTTTGTGTATCATTAAAAACTAGCAGAATGTACATTTGCTTTTCATTATATACATGTATATATATAGATATAGTGATATTGTCTTTGAAATGATTTCGCTATGATGTACTGAAGTGTTTTGTTCCTGCATGTTTTACTGTTCATTTTTTCTGCAGCACACATTTAAGCAGAGTCATGCTTTGTTTTATCTTCAATGATGTTGTTCCTGCTCTTCAAGATGAAATTTTTCCAGCTTGGTAAGAATAACGTATCATTTTAAGGACCTTCTGCTAGCTCACTGTCCCCACTTCATTCATAGTCGTTTGCTGTTGTTCATATGACTAATTTGTACTGCGATCTCCATATGAGATTATAATAGAGTGGGCAGAAACAATATTCATGTAGATATTACTTAGGTGCTAAGAAAGTATGACGTTTAATATAACTATGCCCTGATTTGTTGAGAATGAACCACTATTGATCAAACCACAGTGATTTAGCAGTTTTTATACCTTAATATTCAAAAATAGTGTATGTAAGTCCTTGATTTTGGGAGGGAGCCAGAAATACTCTAAGAACTTTCCCATGCTTCTATGAAAGCTGTCCATTTCTCCGTTCATTTTGCCGCTCATTTGGGACTGTTTCTGTTCTTGTAATACTCAGTAATGGTCCATTTGCTGAGAGCCTTCATGGTAATGACTTTATGATAACTATGTAATGCATCCTTTGCATTTTGTAATAACACCTTTACATTTATTCTGTTGACCAAAAACTTAATTATTGAGTGGGCTCATATTTAATTGACTGTATTTTATGCGTATAAGATGTATTGCCTTTTGAAACTGAAGTTTAACACCATCTACAATTCATCTACCCGTTTTAGTGTTATTGGGATAATCTTTTGAGGTGTACATTTTTCAGGGTCCTCATGCCCACATTCTAAAGAGGCAAAGGTCTTCAGTTAGTGAAATGAAGTGGCTGGGGATAACTTAAGAAAGATGCAGCTCAGTATATTGCCTGTGTGCCACTTCCACTCAGTTCCAGGTGCCCTGGGGCTAGACTGCTGTACTAACATCTCCTGTACAGATGCCTAGAGTGACCAAGTTGAGGGAGTTTAGCTGAACTGTTGGAAGCCTGCTTGTGCTCAAGTTTGGAAAGTTTGCTTCCCTTAAAAAGGTGTGGCAGCAGGACAGCTAGAAGGAATTACAAAGACTTTTGATTGTCACATGGATCTAGTTCATATGGTGCTTTCTTAGCTGGCCCTCTAAGGTTCTTCAGTTCCAGGTATTTTTATTTGACTCCTAATAACAGTGTCAGTAACACATCTGTTAAGCAGTGATATTATGTCCCTGTATTAGGGGTTATGTAGTGCTGTAAAGGCCTTGTTGTGACACTGCCAGATACATTTCTCTTATAAACAGCTCTTTACAAGCTGCTCTCAAGCATCACTATGATATTGTATTCAATCTAGGTTTCTTGTTTTGTTTGCATTTGGGTACTTGTGGTTCTGTTTATTCCACTATAATCCCAGGACTACAAGGGCCAGAATGCTAGCAAAAGACAGGCTTTGGACAACCTATTTAAACGCATGTGTTCAGAAAGTTTTAGAGATAACAGCCTGAAAGTGACTGTTTTTTTCCTCAAGTTTTATGTTTTTTTGGCCTCATAACTAAGTTACAGGGTAGCTCCAATAGGTAAATGACATGGCTGGTGCACGCATTGTGCTTAAATTCACAAATTAAAATCCACACATGAGCGACTCAGCATTCCATCCCGCCAGTGTCAGTAAATTGAGAGCTGTTAAATTTGCTAATACTAACGTCTGTAACTTACACCACTTACAGGTGCCCTAAGTGTGGTATGCAGCACTCCATAATAAAGAAGATACAGTTGTTATTTTATTTGTAATAATTGCAAGTGTCAAAATTACCTAAATGTTTTTTAAATAATCTCCTTGTCTCCAGCTGTTGACAAGAATCCATGCAGGAAGTGAGTAAAACACCAAAAGAGGGTCACTCTATTGCACTTCAGGCTTGGGAACAAAAAGCTCTAAATACTTCTACTGGGTAGGTGGGTCACCCCCACTGAGCCATTCCCACCGCACATGCTACTTTCCAACAAGGAACTTCAGCACAGTTCGAACCCAAAGGATGCCTAAAAAGAGCAATGGCTCCTCTGCTATGACGGAGGAGTATCACCCTCCCACTAGCAGCATCAGCTGCAAAACCTTAAAAATAAAATGATAATAAACAATTTTTATTATCATTTTATTTTTAAAGGGTATGGCCTTGGGGGGATGACAGCCACTCCCTTCACTGTGCATGTGTGCTTGGCAGGTCGTCTCAGGACAGCCAAACACACTTGTGCACTGAGCTCTCTCCAACCCGGTACTGTGTTGCTAAGTTTAAGAGAGGAGGCACAAGCTCCCAGTGTACCTGGGAATGCAAACCGAGGGCGCTCAGGCCAATCCTGATGCTGCTTTCATGCTTCCAGCAGCGTGAAAGCAGCGTCAGGATTGACTGTAGGGCAGGCTGGGAGCCAGTGCCTGCCTGCAGCGCAGCGGAGAGCAGAAGAGCCGTGGTGAGGCAGGGTCAAGGTAAGTTTTTTTTATTATTAGTTTTTTATTGTTTTTCTTTGTTTGTCGCCTCCCACTACCCCATCGTTAACTGCAGCCGCCTAAAGAGCCACATGTTGGCATATTTTAAAGAACATGAGTACCTAAATTGGACAAAACTGAATGTAGCGTTATGGTAACTTTATAAGGAAGGGTGTTGTGCAGTAACTCCCCAAATTATTTTTAGTAATTATGTATTTGAAAGCACATTTGGTCAGTAACAAATATGAGATATAAGGGAGTCAGGGGATTAGAAGGGGGAATCTTCGCCTAGTTCTTTTTTCATTGGCACGCTTTGATAATTTTATGAACAGTTCTGCTGTTTAAAAGAGCGATAGATTTGTTGTCTGAGGGGTGACCTTGTAAGATTATTTAAATGTGATCTGCAGCCCTACTCTTTAAATGTAAACTGAGAGAGTTATGTTAACTAGGGTAAAATGTAGGTTCCGTAGATCTAATTCAAGTAATTATTTATGTATGTGTGTAAGGTGAGAGATGACTGGGCTGTGTGCGATGTTGGAGCCTGTAGGTAATTTGGGTTATATTGTAATTGAGCCTGTATTTTCTTTGTCGTCTGAGAGACAGCTCTCTAAAACTAGACTGTGGGTCTTGTTAATCCATGCTGCTGTGTGGGCACGAGCCTTTATGTTCTGTGTCACCACACACAATTAATGTTGTTAAATGTTCTTGGAATGCAAAGGACACGAACCTCCTTAAAGTAAGGCTTCACACTAACAGTTTTCTTGAAATCCGTGGGTTTTCTTCTAAAAATCTGTGACCCTCGGATGCTTTGGTACTGGGAAAATATTACATGCAACTTGGTCAGATCTGAGAGCAATACTCTAAACCCAAGCAAACTGAAACATGTTTTTAAATTGTTCTTACCAGTAATTTATTTTGAAATATCTAGTATGAGTAATTCCAAACTAAATTGAAATCTTCCAAATACATGACTTGTTTCTTATATCTTATTTTGTTCGAAAACATTCCAGGTCAATCATTTTACAAATGGGAAGTAGATTAGGGGCCTAACATAAGGGAATCAAGTGGTTTGATCAGTTTATGGCTTCTGTAATCCACTACAATAACAAAAGTGTGATTTATGTAACTTCTTTCATCACATGGCTGCAGCTTTATTTCTGATAATAAGATGTCACTCAAAGGAGCACTATAAAGCATTAAAATCTCATACATGAGTACATTGACAACAGGGCAGTGTCACTCGTTCAAAACTTGGCAGCTACGATCATGCCCGTCCAATAATGTGGTGGGGATTCACATTTGTCATCCCCCACCTTCCCAGGCACATTACTGCTCCCTGGTCAAGTCACTGATCTGGAATAAACTGGTAAACACTTTCGTACCCACTTCCATAAGTTGGCAGAATGCCTCCTCCGCAAATATTTCATCAATAGCCAATGTCTCATGTGCAAACTAAGCCCCGCAGTAGTCTCCATGGAACTTTCAGTTCCATACCACCTTCTCTACCGCAGAAAAAGGATATGGATTAAGTAAAATCCGTGCCCTGCTATATGTCTAGCTAAATTGCCAGTCTTGGCACTCTGTGTGAGACCCGTCAACTGTGATCCATACGTGACCTTCGAAGTGAATCACATTTAGCACCACAAATACAGGCTTATGTGTAACTCTTTACACTCTACATTGGAAGCAGGCGATAGTTTTCTCAGCTGTTTATTCACTCTATTACGTCAGTACAATCATCCAAGTTTCAGCACATCAGTGCTCATATCTTCCATCACGAAGTGCACTCTGGGTTCTACCTTTGCTTGACTCCTATCTACCACCAATCCTCTCCATTTGTACCAGAAGCCTGAATTCTGCATATTCATAGATAATCCTTAGTGCAATAATACAATTTGCGGTTTTGTTCACGGAAAAGATTTAAACACAAACATAATAAAAAACAAAGGAAATCCAATTGTAATTACAACTACCCAGTTCCCAAACCATTCTCTCACTTCGAAAAATTATGTCCTCATAATCAAATGAGCATTGTAAACAACCTGAGTATCACATTAATGGGCATGGCTCCCTCTTATGGATAGTTACTATAATTCCTATAAGAAGACGAATAGTCTTGTACAAATGGGTTCAGTTAAATAAACCTGATGCTATTCTAAATATGTATTTGGCAAACTTACAAATAAATAGTCATTTTTTTTAACTAACAATGTATTACTTTATAAGGGAACAATAGTGCTCAGTCTTTTAAAGGCTGTCATTCCATTGAAACCCAATATCAATTAGTGTCTGTATTCCTCTTTCAGAATTCTTTATTGTGTTTGGAAAATCTCATTCCTAGATCAATGTCCATCTCACTTGATGTACTGTATTTGAATTTTCATTTGTTAAAATTACAAGCATTTCTAAAAGGCTCTGTACTGAGCCAGTAGTGGTAGTACAAAAAATCACACAAAGAAAATAGTGGAGTCATAAACAGTACAATATATAGAAAAAAACATTGTTTAAACATTTTTCAGTGTACAGTCATACCTTTGTGGCAATCACCTTGCACTGGGTTTGGTGCTAAAGCGTCCTCAAGCAGGTCTACATTTAAAAGTGGTTGAATGAATTTGGTTTGTGATTGGTTGACTTTTATTCCCATTAAGTTATAAGAGTTTGAGGTTGTAACCAATTCGGTTAAATGTCGCTCACACCCACTCCCACACTCCCCACATGCCATTAATAAAGCAGCCTCTGTTATCTAGTTACAGTAGATCTCAGTCTTTCCATCTCCACAGGGACCATTCTTCCATCTTAGAAACATACTGTGGTTAGACCATTACTGAAAAAAACATACTTGGACCTGGCTTTCCCAGAAAACTATTGTTCTATATCTCTTCTTCCTCTCCTCATTAAGAGTTTGGCGAAACATATTAGCTGACAACTCTTGGATTGTCCTGAAGTTAACAAATTACTGCAGTCTGCTCAGTCGAGTTTCTGTCCCTACCACAGCACAGTCTGCCCTGTTTGCAGTCTCTGAAGATCTTAGATGGACCCTGGACCAAGGCAGTTCTGCGGCTATCATCTTTCTCGGCTTGAGCACCAACTTTGGTACTATGACCCATAACATTTTCTACGCATGCTCTATAACTGAGATCAACAGGAAGACCTTAGAATGGTTTGCATCTTTCTTAAGAGATCGCTGTTTCGAAGATCATGATGAAATGTACTATTGAACCCCGTTAACAATGACTTGGGGGAGCCAGCAGGGCTCTTCCTTGAGTCCTACTCATTAATATCTATATCTGTTTCTGCCCTTTAGCTGTCATCACGAAATCTTTTGGTCTCATCCAGATTTCCTACGCAGTTGTGAGCTTGTTATCTCACTATCACCAAATAAGAGCAACAACTTGATGGTGGTGGGCTGCAATCCACAATTTTGGGCCCCAGCCTGGTGGCCGGATGCTCTCGGCCTAGGTGCCATTTCAAAACAGATAGTAAGGAATCTTGGTATGTGGTTGGATAATAAATGAACTTTTGAACCGCGTATCAGGAAGCTGTTTGCCTGTTGCTTTAGTCTTCTTAGGAGAACTATGAAGGTACTATGGACCTTCCCTCCTGGGTCCTAGAAAACCATGGCCCAAGCCATTATTACATTGCTTCAGGACTATGACAATGCTCTATAACTCGGCATTCCATGAACCATATTAAAACATCTGCAGATTATTCAAAATGCAGCTGTTGGTCTGCCCTTATGTATACCCACACGCCACCAGATCTCAGTTGGATGTCCATCGGAAAGTGCATTAAATTCAGAGGTCTCTGTTACTTTTTTAGCGATTATGCGAACACTGGCATACCGTTTGTAATGCACATGATTGAGCCCTACACTCCTAAGAGAGCCTTGAGGGCTCCAAGGGCAGACTTGGTTTGGTACCCAGGACTATTAGAGCTAGACAGGGAGCATAATCCTTTCAATATTTGACTTCAAAGCTCTGGAATTCCCTCCCTTCTCAGTTGCGACTTTGTCCCAGTAAAACAGTTTTTAGAAAACAATTAAAGACCTGACTGTTTTAATCTCCTATGATTTGTTTCAGGTACAGTTTGCTGACAGCGCTGGGAACCCCTTTCTGCGTTAGCTGTGCACTTTATAACTATATACATAAACCTACTGCCTCTGGTAAAGTCTGGGAAATGATATTTCTTTCTGTATGTTTCTGTGACATTTGAGTTTTAACACTTGATTGAAGTACATGTCTTTCCATGTGTGTATCTATCCCTCTAACTCTCATCCTTGGTATCAACCCCCACATACAGTCACTGGTCACATTACTGTCTGTAGCCTCCCTCTGCCAACACAAGCACTGTTGCCTTGTACCCTACATCTTTCGCAGTCTGTCTCTGATCCCCACCCACTACTTATAGAAGAGCGGCCAAAGTGCTGAAGCCAGTAATGGTGCACAGGTATTTTGGAATGTTATTTTGTATGGTTCAAATGGTGCCTTGGTTCATTTAGATGCAACATGAGAGTAAATTTGGCATGGTATAACAATGTTATTTTGTATTCTCATTGTTATACCATTTCACAACGATGATCAGGTTGTGTATAAACACAACATGATAGCCATCTTGGAATAATACAAAATAACATTTGAAGATAGCACCACGCCGACAATTCTTGTGCCACAGCTCTACAAGTATTGGCAAAGTCAATGCTGGCTGCAAACATGCACCAGCAAAAAAGCACTTATTTTGTAAAAATAAGTAAATGAATGAATGCTGGGGCCCAAAGCCTTCCTTAGGATCCCCCTTTGCACGCTGTGAATGCCTGGATTGCTGAATATCTGGCATGCTTAGTTTTTATTCCATCTCATGCATCTTTCTTCCACCACCCTATTTCCTTTCTCTTCATCTCACTCTTATAGGTTATTTTTCTTCCATGCACCCTCCCTTTGTTACTGTTTTCCTAACTCTCTCTTCAGTTAACCCTTTTTGGCCATTCACTTTCTCTCTATCTTGCTCTGAGTCAAAGTCTGATGATGTAAAATAAGCCCTTAACAAGCACTGGCAAATCCAGTCGATCTGGCTTTGCCAGAGGTGCTTAATTTGAGTTGGTGGTTTCCGGTGCTTGGCACCAGGACTTTATTCTCAGCACCAGCTCTAATGGCAGTTTGCACTATTGTTTAATGTTGAGATGAGCACAACAGTTGTTACTTAATCATTCATTATACATGAAGAAATCAATACATTACCTGCCGTCAACACCATTCGTATACCTTTGAGTAGGTGGAGCAGTCTGAATTGTCACAGCTTGTTAGGACTCTCGCCACCAGTCATGCCATGTGTAGCACCAGTTCTTATTCACCCATTGATGAGCAATAGAGGGACCACTTCCTGTGATAGTGGCATAATGCTGTAATGTTCACTGAATATACTTAATACCTGGTGGTTGTGGTAGAACTTAATGTGTTAGTAGACTCCAGACAGATCCCTTACACAAAAATAGTCACACATTACATATTTACTATACACCAAACATGTGTAATTGTTCTTTTCCTATGAAGTGCAACGCGTGCAAGTTGCCAACTACTGCACGCGGCAGAGCAACTGGTGCTTACTCACTTGTGTGCTCTGTACATGAGTCAACCGCCACTCGACGTGCCAATGTACACCTGCTACTAACAATGGGTATAAATCGCTCCTGCAAGAGCAGTCAGCGGTTAGCCTCATTTACCGAAGCAACCACTCACCTGTTTCCAGCAACTCCTTCTTCCAACTTGGCCTCTGCCCCAAAATAGGATTTCCTGGTTGCTGCGCTTCTGTTGCACCCTGTAAGAAAAAAGAAAACAATGGTGAGAAAGGACTGAACGAGTTCAGGTATTGGACTCTGTGGAGCCCTTCAAACATTCTGGCAAACAAGAATACGTTCAAAAACTTAATTAGCGTTCTTCAAGTGTTCTGGGACAGAACTTCAGGCTTAAAGCCTAGAGGAACAGGCATTGACCACTTCTCACAATACCGATATGAATGAAAGTATTTAATTGCTTGTTCTGGATCTCTGAACGTTTGACTTTTCTGAGAACATTCCTGCCTGTATTATTTATTTTTGAGAGAGATATTCATTGGAAAAGACTGGGCTCTTCACCTGTGATTCAAATGCATGTTGGCAATATTTGATAATTGAACAGTCTGGTTGCTTGTTCAACCAGTGTGTGAAGAGGGACATCGATAGAAAAGAGTTTTATAATATGTGATGAATGTTTTGCAGGCGCAATCTACTAAGAGTAGGTGTTCATCAGCGCTAACTGTAACACGCAAAAAGTATGTTAAGCTGTACCTACAAATGTTATAAAGATGGACTATGTGGGTTGATGTCTATTAGTGGTAACATGCATATGTTTCTCTCTAACAGACTCAATACGCTATAGGGCGATAAAGCACAAGCAGTGCCATAAGCTGAGCAGAAGCTGAGACAATCCAGTAATCAGCCAGTCACGCAGTATGAGCAAGACTCCAGTAAACCTGAGACGCAGCAAACATCTTGAAGCAGCCCGTATTCTCTCACATTCCCAAATCCCCCTCTCTTTGGGGTCTAATGTGGGGGCAGTTAGTAAACTAGAGCACTGCTACCCACAACATACCTCAGAGGGAGTTGGGAACTTCTCGCCACTCCAAGGAACCATTTGGAATTCAAGTGAGAGGCTCGCAACACACCTGTTGGAGTGTGGCGATTAGTAGTTGTGTTGGTACTATCATTGGCAGCACCGGCATGCGCATCAGGTGGTGAAAGATACAGTGGTCCCTGAGAGAGGCCCTGACACTTACCTTTTTAGAAATTAAGCACTGGTTACACAGAATATGAGGCTCATCTGGGAAATCTGATTGACTGAGAAGCCTAAAACCTTAGGTGGGCCCTGGTTAGTTTATACGCATCTTTGATTGCCCCCAACCGAAACTCAGTTACCCAAATGTGATCCAGTTTAGGCTAAAATAGATCCTAGCTAAACCTACACTGGAAAACATGGAGAAGAGTCATCTTCGATCCACCCCCATGGGATCTTGAGGTCACCAAGCTGTTGGGATGTCTTGACTTTAACACCCAGTCCCACACCAGTATTTAAGCTTCTCAAATATCCAACATGAAGGCTTCTCAAGTATAAGATTAGCCATGCTTCCCCAGTCTCCCATCAGCACTCAGCTCTCCCACCTTAACACTTCTTTGTACTGAATAGTTTCTATTTCTTTTTTGTTACTTTTTCTTTTTTTTCTTGGCCATTGGACAACTCCATCACAATTTTTATCAAAATATGGTAAGGTAATCTGTACAAAACAAATAGAAAGTTAATAAAGACTCTGTTAAAACATATTTTTAATATAATATATTCATTTATTTACTTATCAAGTAATTAACATCAACTTATTTTAAGCTTAAAATATAATTTACTATTTTAAATCATTTACTATTTAACTAGTTTTTAACATCTTAAATATAGCTAAACTTTTATTCATATATTACTGAGTGGTGGTACCCATTCTGTAGTTATAGTTAGGATTCCCAGAGATAGGAATTCCTCAGATTTTTGGTTGATAATAACTTTGTGCCTGTTTGAAGAATCTCCACGAACCATTGCAGAGCTATTCCTTCTTCTACATTTGCAGACGATGCAGTGTTTTGTGAAAATTAATCAAAGGGATGCAGGGAAAAAAGGAGGGGTCCCAAAACACGTTTTAGCATCAATGCATTTTACATAGACTTTGTACTTACGCATAGCATGAAAATGGCTGAACAGATTTAAAATAAATTTGACACGAATATAGATTATGGTGTGTAGATGATCATTTTGGATAATACAGGCAAGTAGGGTAAATAATATATATATATATATATTTTTTTTATGATCCTCGTTTACCTTCCAAATTTCCCTTCACAGACTGGGGGGGCAGCAAAGTTCTCACACACCTGCTCACCACCCATCTCCAACCACATCTCCCCTGTCTAGGAAAACTTTCCACATGAAATCCAGTGTGGAATACAAAGGAGAGAGTATAATCATAGGATCACAACCTACCTATTTATAACTCCCCAATTCCCAGCAATTGCTTCAGCGGATTCCAAAATCTAGTCCTCTTCCAGTGTTTATGACAGTCTAACTCAAGACTATAGATTAGAGAGTTTTTCCATTCAACAAAAGTAGGGGAAACAGGGCACATCCATTTCCTACATATCTCCCTTCTTGCCACAAGCATCATGTAGAACAACAGTTTAGCTCCATCTCTACCCATCTTCTGCGCCTCATATGAGCAACCAAAGATCACTATCGACGGTCTTACTTTCGTACTTGTGGGAAGAATTTCCTTAATTGCTTCACCCACCTCTTGCCAGAATCTATGGAGTAGAGGACAGTCCACAAACATGTGTAGATCATCAGCTGATGCAGAACCACACTTCTTACACCTCACCACGTTATCCTGTCTCAGTCTGGAAAACTTTAAGGGAGTCCCAAAAGCTCTGTGAATTGTAAATAAATGATTTATTCTTAACGTAGCAGGTTGAACAGTATTATAAAGAAGTGTAGTAGATACTTGCCAAAGATCTTTAAGATGAGGCCTCCAGATTTCTTCCGGAAGATTAAATTCGCCATCAACGACATCCATCATCAGCCAGTTCCATCTAGCCACTTCTTTCTTCAACGGGATATCCAGCTGCATCTGGTCCTCCACTCTGTTAGTACTTCCCACTTCCTCAGTCACATTCCTTATCCAACTCTTCATCTGAAGGTATTTTAACTTGGACAACCTTTCTCCTACCTCCATATTAAGATTTTCAAACTCCCTGATTTCTCCGTTATAACACAAGCATCTCCATTGCACTAATCGTGCCTCTTTCAATGGAATGGCCAAGGCATCTTTAGTCCATTCTGGAGAGCCAGGAGAATCCCAGACCGGAGCATACTCACTATAATACGACAACCTTGTGATCTTCCTCACCTCATACCACAGCATTGCCCAATCCTGTAATATCTTAAATCGATTTTTTTTAAAGAACTTAGGATCCCCAAACTTACACAAAAAGCTTTTCTGAACCTCCTTTCCCTCCATCATAGCGATTAACACCTGCTCCAACTCTGAATGATCTGGTAAAGGAACACCTTTGGATGCCCATATAAAGCTGCTAATTTTCCCTTGAAACTTCTTTAAAGCAGCCTTGTTAAACATTAATGGCAATGAGTTAAAGATAAAAGTTTGTTTGGGTGCAATCACCATCTTTACAACATTAATCCAACTTATAATAGTTAGTGGAAGATTAAGCCATTTTTTCATTAGTAGATCCACTTCCCTCATAACCCAAGCAAGATTTATTTCCACCATTTTACATATATTGTGCGTTACAATAATCCCCAGATATTTAACTACTTCCTTTACATTCACTGAGTCATTTACTTCCATATTCCATGCCATAATTTCGGTCTTTTGATTATTAACTGCATAACCAGAGATACTCCCAAAATCCTCCATTAACTCTTGTTGAACTGGTTTGGCCTGACTTAAATTCGAAGTATAAATCATCCGCCTATAAAGAGACCTTCCTAACAAGATACCCGCACCGGAAGGGAAGTATTCTCTTATCTCTCCTAACTCTATTAGCTAATGGCTCGATATAGAGATCGAACAATAATGGAGATAGTGGACATCCCTGTCTCGTCCCTCTTTCTATTTTTACCAGAGGAGTAAGCAAACCATTAACCAAAATTCTTGCACTACGGTCATGATAGATTTTTTGTAATGTTCTAATAAATTGGCCTCCAAGTTTACAGAATTCACATACCGTAATCAAATAGCTCCAATGAACTCTGTCAAATGCTTTTGTTGCATCCACCATTACCACAACCAAAGGCATACGCAGAGAAGTGGCTATATCAATCGACCCTACCAACCCCTGTTAATTCGTGCATATATCTACCCTTCAACAACACCTTTCCGATCTATATATATGTGTTTCCCCATAACAGTCCCTAATCTATCAGCCAGAAGTTTTGCAAAAATTTTAGAATCACAGTTTAACAATGATATTGGACGGTATGATTCACACTTCCTAGGGTCATTACCACGTTTTAAGATTAACGTAATAATAGCTTCTTTCTAAGAGGGAGGGGGATTCTCATTACCCCCCATAATATTATTACGTAATTGCTTGAAAACTTCAGAAATACTGCTACCCAAGGCTCGATAAACCTCAGTGGGTAACCCATCTGGCCCTGATGCCTTCCCCAATTTGCCAGCGAGAATGACCCGTTCTATCTCTCTCTGCTGAAACGGCTCATTAACCGCACTATAAAGAGACCTCTTTCCTCTTCGTTCAGAGTGGGTAAATCTAGTTCCCCAAGCCATCCCCTCATTACCTTCAAAGGGGGCTCCAAGTCTTCTCTATATAATTCCTTAAAGAAATTTAAAAAACCTTCTTCCACCTGCTCGCCCTCTTTTTCTAATCCCACCCGAGTCTTCATCTCGAATTTCTATCACCCGATTTCTGACCATATCTGATTTTAACTTCCATGCCAACAATTTACTTCTGTTCTCACTGTACTCAAAGTGTGTCACCCTATTAGCCTCACATCTCAATCTCATCCTATGGTCTAAAAGAGCTGCCAACTCCAAACTAGCTGCCTGACATTGTTTATATAACAGGGTAAATATTTTTAACCTATAAGACATTTTAACTTAGTGATATCTTTTATCACAGTAATTTTGCGACATTTCGCTGAAGTACTGCAGTACCTAGCGATGATAAGGTATTATTATGTGATTGGCTAATGACCGCCTTTACAAAAGTTAAAGACAGACATGTTGTTTTAAAATGTAGGTGTTTTAAAGTAAAATGAAGCTTAACAATGAAAAAACAGAGGTGATGTACTTTGGGAATAATAAGCCCTTAGTTATGTCCAGCAAGCTAGACGGAGCCTCCACTCTGCCTCTGCCCAAAAGCCTTATTAAAAGCTTGGGCGTCTGGTTGGATCCCCTACTATCAATGGCACAACATGCCAATAGAATAGCAGGAACTTCATTTGCTCTGCTTAGGATGCTCAGAAAGGTTCTAACAATATTACCTTTTTTGGCTAGAAGATTGGTCATCCAGGCGGTGATAGGCTCGCGAATTGACTATGGCAACGCCTTGTTTATAGGATCTCCTAAATTTGTTATCCAAAGATGACAAAGAGTACAGAATGCCGCGGCACGCCTACTTTTAAATATCCCCAAACAACACTCTATAAGAGCAGGAATCGTCTCCCTACACTGGCTTCCGGTTGCAGAGAGGATTCAGTTTAAGGCCCTCTGTCATATTCACAGGGCCATCTTTAATAAGGGTCCTGAAATGCTTAAAACACTGGCACAGATTTATGTTCCAGCTAGGCCACTCAGATCCTCATCAGCTAACCTGATCATGGTACCGTTGGTTAGGAAGGCAAGATGGGGAGGAAGATCACTGGCATATCAAGGTGCTGTGCTGTGGAACAACCTGCCTTTCAGTTTAAGATCCAATTCTCAGGAAACTTCCTTTAGGAAGGACCTGAAAACATGGTTATTTAAAACCTAAATTCTTCTTCGAATAGAAATAGTTTCATCTTTGCAATGGCATTTGAAGCGCTACGAGGCCTTAGGGCAGTTAGGCGCTATATAAATACGCATAACATAACATAACATAACATAAGGCCACTTTCCCCATGGTCTCATTTAGGGGCTTAAATATAGGTATCAAGTTTTATAATTTCCCCCTACTGATTACCACCTAATTAAAGTGGTGATAGGTAGGGAAATATTATATAATATAGTGCCTATATATTTTTTTTAAATGCTTTAGATTACTGCGTAACTTAAAACAAAATTAATAAAAATACTTGTAACAAACAAAAGAAAAAAAATACATGGAATACACTATATTTCACTAATTTAGTCCAGTACAGTGTATTTTTGTATTTTTTACATATTTAATTCTTTCCAAACAAAAGTGTATGGAGTACTGCAGAAATACCAAAAAATTACTGCTCGATTTAAAAAAAACAATTAAAAAATGTGACATTTCTTTGCAAAATTATACTACCTAGGTACCAGTGCAGTACTCTGTAAAGTTTTAAAAAATGGATATAAAAAAATATCAATTAATTTCCCTACCTATTGAAAACATTATTAAAGTGGTGAGAGGTAGGGAATAATAAAAAAAATACATAACCATAATTGAGGCCCTGACCCAGAACACAGGTAAAATGTATTAAAAAAATATGCCCGCGTTTTAATTTGTAAAGGCAGGTATTAGCCAATTATATTCTACCTTGTCATCGGCATGTAACATGGTACACAGCACAGTTACTGTGGTATACCGTGGCACAATATATAAGTAAAGGCAAGATGTATTATTGTTTTGTGTTAGCAATGCATCACACAGGATTTTACATGGGCAACGCAGTACTAAAGTCACATTTACAAAGCAACACAAGGCCAACGTGCTTTGCCCTGCGTTCCTTAGTACATCTGGCAAAACGCAAGGCAGAGCTAATCGCTGTCTTGCGTCAATCTGCACACCATGCTGTACATTACTGACAAATTTAATCTACATCCATACATCACTCTATGCCATTGCACTCCATTGTACGCTACTCCGCTCTATGCTATTCCACTGTACACTGCCCCAGTCTGTGCCACTACACTCTACAACACTACATTCTATTCCACTGTTTGCAACTACACCGTATGCTGTTCCACCATACCATACCCTACTCCACTGTACTCTACTCCAATGTACACTGTTCCACTGTATGCCACTCCACTGTCCAGTGCTACAGTCTACGGCACTCCACTGTATGCCACTCCACGCTGTGCTAGTCCACTGTATGCCACTCCACTGTATGCTAATCCACTGTACACTAATACACTGTACACCAGTCCACTCTATGCTCTTCCACTGTATGCAGCTCCACTCTGTGCCACTCAGGTCTGTGTTTTTCCACTCTAACCCACTTGATTGTAGGTCACTCCAATGTACACCACTCCACTGTATGCTAATCCACTCTCTTATTCCACTCTACGCAACTCAACTGTACACCACTCCAATCTGCACTCTTCCACTGTATGCCAGTCCACTCTATGCTACTCCATTCTACACTATTCCACTGTATGCTGCTCCACTTTACGTTAGTGCACTCTGTGACACTCCAGTGTATGCTATTCTAGTCTAGAGCACTCCATTGTACACCATTCTAGTCTAGGCCACTCCACCATATGCCACTTCACTGTATGCTACTCCACTCCATGCGATTCCACTCTGCATCATTCCACTGTCTGCCACACCACTCTACACTATTCCAGAGTATGCCTCTGCACTCTGCAATACTCCACTCTATGCTGTTCCACTGCATGTCTCTCCACTGTGCGCTACTCCAGTCTACAACACTCCACTGTATGCCACTCCACTGTACGTTACTGCACTCTATGCAACTCTTCGGTATGCTATTCCACTCTTCAGCACTCAACTGCCCACAAGGCAAGTGTACACCACTTCACTGTGCACTACTCCACTCTACGTTATTACAATGTACGAGACTCTATGGTGCAACACTACACTCTACGCTATTCCCTTGTATGCACCTCCATTGTACATCACACCACTCTACGCATCCAGTTTATGCCACTCTGCTGTATGCCACAACACTCTATGCTGCTCCACTGTACACTACCCAACTCTATGCTAATGTACTCTAAGCTATTCCACTGTATGCAACTCCACTCCATTGTAGTTCACTCTACTGCACCCTACTGTATGCCACTCCAGAATATGCAACTGCACTCTGCACCACTCCACTGTATGATACTCTAAGCCACTCCACTGTACGCTACTCTACTCTGTGCTATTCCACCCTATCCCACTGCACTGTACGCCACTCAAATCTATACTATTCCAGTGTGACCTACTCCTCTCTACACCACTTCAGTGTACACTACTCCACTGTATGGAAGTGGAATAGTGTATGGCACTCCACTGTATGCTAGTCCACTGTAGCCCACTCCACTGTATGCTTTTCCACCCTACCCTTCTCCTTGGTAAACCACTTCAGTCTAGGGCATTCCACTGTACGCTACTCTACAGTACGCTATTCCACTGTATGTTACTCCACTGTACGCCAATCAATCCTTTGAAATTCTGCTATATGCCACTCTACTGTAAGGCACTCTACTGTACGCTATTCCACTGTTTGCAACTAGACTATTCAGTAGTCCACTCTACGCCATTCCACTGTACGCTATTGCATTGGATACCACTCCACTCTACACTATTCCACTGTATGTCATTCCGTCCTACACAGTGCAACTGTATGCTACTTAACTTTATGCAATTCCACTGTACGCCACTGCACTGTATGCCACTCCACTCAAAAATACTCCTCCATGAGGAGAGAGCATGTAGCCCCCTTCCCCGAGCCTTATTAGGCTATGGGGATCCCATCTCTTGGGGTTAAACCTATAAAAAAGGGGAAGGGTTCCACGTGGCACACTCCCTGAACCTTCATAGAACCTGGAGACCCCAAACCTTGGGGCCAGTGTTTTGTTTAAAAGGTGAGAGGGCTGCACAGGCCCCTTCCCTGAGCCTTATCAGGCCCTGTGGACCCCATCCCCGGGGAAAAAGCCAATTAAAAAGGGAGGAGTGTGTAGCCCCCTGCCCCACCTTTCTGGGCCTCGGGGACCCCATACCCTAGGGGCCAAATGTAATAAAAATTAGAAGGGGGCATATGACCCCCCTCCTCAAGCGTTATTAGGGGAGGGTGAATATTGATCCACTCCTTGATCCCCCAACCCCCCTCGAGCCTTATTAGGCACAAGGGACTCCAACCTCTGGGGCTGTGCGTTTTCTTTAGAGGAGGGGAGCTGCACTGGGACAATCAATTTTTTTTAAAGGGGAGGGTGAGTTCTTGGCCCCTCTCCCCAATCCTCATTACACCTTAGGACCCCATCCCTTAGGGTCTCCCTCTCCAAGCCTATTATGGCCCCAGGGACCCCATCACCTGGTGACTGCCTTTATTATTAAAGGTGGGTGCCCTGGTGCCCACCTAGGGCACCCACCATGCAGATGCTGGGGGCTATTGGGGTGCCCCAGGGCCCCTGTGGCCCGAACCGGCTCCCTGCATGGTGTAGGAACCAGTAGTGCTCCTGTTCGGAGGTAGCCGCTATTTATGCTACTCCCTCTAGGTGGGACCAGCATCTTGCTCTGTTTCCCTCCCAGCTAGCGGGAACATTTTTAAAGCTCTCACTGCTGGAAGCTGAGTTTATGTTTGCTCCCATTTGGTGGGACATTAAATAATGCTCCAACATGATGGGTGCAAACACATGTTTCCTTGTCCATGCCGGTGAGGGCACAGAAACCAATGTGTCAAAGGGAGGATTCCCTGGGAAGCAGCAAGAGAGCTCAGACCAATAAAGCCTCAGGTAGAGGGGCTGCATGGCCCCCTCCCTTTTTTTTTTTTTAAGTCACCTCCCTAGGGAATTGGGTCATCAGGGTCTTTTTTATAGGTTCAGGGAGTTGGGCTCCATGGCCCCACTCCCCTTAAGAAATACTTTGGGCCCAGGAGATGGGGTCCCCACGGCCGACTACGGCTCTGTGAAGGGGTCTGCGTTCCCTGTCCTCATCATAAAATTTAAATTGGGCCCCTGGGGATGTGGTCCACGGGAACAAAAATAGCACGTGGAGGGGGCTCTGTACCCCTTGCCCCTTTAATTAAAGAATGCAGTCCCAGGCTCTTTTAAATCTTGCTGTAGTTCTTGAGATTAAGGTACAAATTACAATTTTTTTCAACTTTGGCCTCAGGGGTCGGAAGGGGGGACCTCTCTTTGTCCCACTTATGAGTCAAAGTGGCGAAGGATATCCCTACTGTGCCCCGCTTATAGCATCTTTTTTTAAGTTCAGGTCAGGGGACTAAGCCCCAGAGTACTGTGATGGCTACCAGCAAGATCTTCCTCATGTTGCTGGCAACCATTTAGAGCGCTCACTCCCGCAGGAGTCAGTCTCCCTCGACTAAACAGAATGCTCTATTTTTAAATTGGTGCTCCCACTGTCCTCTTGTGGATCACACCGCCCAGATACACAAACACTTTCAAATTTTTTTTTTTTTTAAAACATGCTGAATGGTTTTACACCAAATGATAAAAAGCACAACCTGCGGACCAAGATCTTGCTTCCTGGCAATTTGGTGTAATTCCGTTCAGCATTTTTTGTGGTAGCGCTTCTTAAAGAAGTCTATGGAAAATGCATGTGGATTTTTCATTTTGAGAGACTCCTTTTTCCTTGGCCCCTACTTGATGGATCACCCTGAAACTTTTCATGCACAAAACAGCACTTTTTAGGAAAGTTTGTGGAGATTCAAATGGTGCAAAGTTATTAGCAACACAATAAATGCCTTCATATATATATATATATAATAATAATATGTTTCACTGGAAAAAAAACTAAGGTTAAAGTAACATTATTGTAAGAGGTAATAAAAATGTCTGTTTTCATTTTTTTTTAAACCTTAGAATTTCACTGAAAAAAACAAAGGTTAAAGTAACTTCATAGTTAGGTAAATTTCTCAGTTACAACGTTAACTTTTTGAACTAAAAAAACATTGGAATTCAGCAGTTATAGTTAGTAGCCCTAACTTTAACTTTCATCCCTGTCATGCACAGCTTATTACCTCACAGATTACATTACTTATAACATGTTCTATGACATCATTTATGACATCACTGATGACATCTCAGATGACACGTTGATGATTGCACTAATGATATAATCCAAGCTTTGTTTTAAGTGATGGCTCTCAAGAGACACTTGTGTCAGCCGGATACACAGTCCCCTGCATGGACTCTGAGGAGGCTGCACTTCCCGTTTTGCTCTTGCAAGTCACTTGCGAGATCGTATATTTAGAAATAAGGTAATTACAGTGTTTTAGTGTCATTTTCAACAAAATAGAACATTAGACCGAGTAGAAAAAAGAGTTGAGAACTGTTCTGTAGAAGATTAAAGGACATATTTTTTTATGGTCTCACAAGACACCAGTGAGACACTCACGAGAGGCCCAGGAGAGGAAGCACACCCTTAGGAAGGATTCTGATTGGCTCATATGAATGTCTTTCCTTGGAAGAAGACGATTCCATCCTTTTTGCTTTATTTCACTATTGGACTTTGGTGAGAGTAGAGCTTTTGGCTTGCCCTCATTCCCTGTTCGGCTTTGAACAGAAACCTATCTTCATCTGTTTCAGATGAACAGCCAGGAGCTTCTGCACCAGCTCAGCCACCTCCCTAAGATGGCCGGTGTGCATATTAGGATGTGTACCTAGACTGGACTTCTTTGTCAGACCTCTTAGATGATTGGTGTGCTTAGCAGGGTGTGTGGAGAAACAGCAACCTCTCCACAAAGACCTCAGTGTCAGATGGCGGCTACCTGCAGTAGGATGTGGAAACAGATAGTGCCCTCTTTTTCGAGACTTAGATGATAGGTGTGTGTAGTGGTGAGTAGAGAGGGACTGCCCTTTCCTCTCAGACCTGTCTCTGAGATGACGGTAGAGCATAGTAGTGAGTGGCGAGGGACTGCTCCTTTCCTCTCAGACCTCTTTCTGAGATGACAGGTGTATGTAGCAGTGCAGGGGGAGGGACTGGCCTCCCCTGGCAGACCTGTCCCTCAAAACGCTCTGTCTATGCCGGCAACTCCTGCCACCAACCCCACACCTTGCACCCAACCCCACGCTGTGCACGACCTATGGCCTTGCGAGGCAGGGTATGGTGTGCGAGAGGGTGAGGTTTTTTTTCCGTTAGACTTTGGATCCATTGTGGATTTACACTAGGGTTTGCACTGTGTGCGGTGGGGGTCCACGGATTGGCCAAATAAAATAGGCATTATTTTTTTTGCCCATGGAGGGGTCCCTTAGATACCTCCATCCCGACCACCTATGTTTGGTTTTATTTATGTTTTCTCCCCGAGGGCCCAGGCAAGAAAGAAAATGTCAGCCGCAACTTTCCTTTCAGGTCGCGGCCAGCCAATCAGGGACTTGCTAGTTACCCACAGATCCAGGGAGAATGTGACTCTCTGGATAGCTATATTTTTCCCTTTAATAACTCCAAAATCACTGAACAGATTTACACCAAACCAGATCTAGGTTCCTTCCAGATTTGGTGTAATTCCATTTAGCGGTTCTGGCTGTAGCAAGCTCTAAAGATTGTGTAATTCCCGTAAACATATAATGGGCAAAAGTGTTTTGGGACACCCCCTTCTTCTCGGTCCTGCTTAACAAATCATCCTGATACCTTCCAGACAGTAGCTGAAGTGACTTCCTTACTGGTTTTAAACATTTTGTAAAGATTCATGAAATCGCGCCAAATTTATTATCAAAACAAAAAAATGCTTTGTCAATGGGAAAGGTTGGTCCTAACTATAACTATCTACTGGCTATTGCCAGTAGGATGGAGAAATATATACAATAGGCAAGCCAAAAAACGTTTTTTAATGGAAACGAGGTCCTAACTATAACTACCTAATGGCGATTGCCACTAGGATAAACATATATATATATATATATATATATATATATATATATATATATATATACATATATATACTTATCTGCAAAGTAAAGGACTCCAGATGTAAAAGTAGTAATAATAACGCTAGTTACCATCAGCCTATTAAGACTACACCTGTTTCAGTAACACTGCAGAGTGCCTTAGATGTTTGGAGGATTATGTATGGCAAATGATTCATGGTGAGGGGAAAGAAACACCTTCTAAAAGAAGTGATCATGTTATTGTATCCTATTTCAAAGATGTATTTATCAAAGGTTATTAGAAGACTTTTAGTGATTATTTATAGCGAAGAAGGTCCACACCCAACGTTATGAAAGCAAAGCTGTTTCCGGGGGCTTTTACAGTGAGGAAAGTTAAGAAAGCAAGTTTTCATGTAATGGTAGAGATGGCCTGAAAATAGTTGAGTGGAGATTATGGCCCTCATTATGACTTCCGCGGTCAAAACAGTTGACCGCCAAAGTCACGCCGGCCAGGAGACTGCCAGTGATGATGGTCTTGAGACCTCCATATTATGACTCCTGACAGCTCTCCACCATAAATTGGGCGGAGAGCTGCTAGCAGCCATATTGGCAGTCGGCGGTCTAATGGAGGTTGCTCCACTGGCACCACCATGTCATCACAACACCGCCTGCCTGATTACAACTTTGTGATTGGCGTGGCGGTGTTGTGGTGACAGGGTGGTACCGGCGGAGCAGGCCCCATGGACCCCGTTCCCTCCCGGACGACCACTGTGAGCAGGTAAGGTGATCGTCCGACAGTGGAGTGGGGGAGGTGGGTTGTTTGTTGAGTGTTGTGTGCGTGAATGGGGGTGTGAGTGTGTGTGAATGGAGGGGAGAGTGTTTATGTGCTAGTGTGTGCATGTATCTGTGTGAATGCGTGTCAGCGGGGGGTGTCGTGAACGCTTGTATGTGTGTGAATGTGTGTGCGTGGATGTGTGTGTGGTGTGTGGATGGGGGCGGGGATATGTACGGGGTTTAGAGGCAGAGTAGGGTGGTGTCTACAGGGTTTGGGGTGGGGGAGGCATGGCTGTTGTTTCGGGGGGTCGGGGAGGAGTCACATACTTGTTAATTCCTGTCACCGGTATCCTTTCTGCTGGGTTGCCACCATGAAATCCCTGGCAGAGAGGAGACTTATAATACTGTTGGTGGTATAAGGTGGTACAGGCGGTAAACTGGCTGCTTAGCGGCCAATTCACCGCCATGGTCATAATTTGGCACAGCAGGACCGCCAAACTCATAATGACCACCTATCTCTCTGAAAGAAATAAGAATTAAAAGCTCTTGAAGAACTAAAAACATGGAATCTCATCATTTTATATCCCCTTACCTTCAAACAATTCACAAGATATGTTCCCAATTAGATTTCTGACTTCACCATGAAACTGACTAAACAGTGGATTTAAATGGGGATTGGGGAGTTGCCCTCACAGAAATCCAGTACCCCTGAACCTGGAATACCTTTACTTGAGTCAAGGCTGCATTTACAATTAAGGGGCAGCAGGCGGTAGAGTTACTCCACTCAGATTTCCTTATATGTATTACCCAAGTGTCACATCAGCGATTGAAGCCATCAACATAGCCCTATCTAGCATTGACATGTATTAGATATACAGCTCCTTTTAGATGACATTAGAAGAAAAGTTTTTTTTAGAAGCACCACCTTCATACAGAACGTTTTTGCACCAGCAATTAAGGAGGATTTTAGGAACAATACAACATGTGAAAAGCCCTGAACCATTCAATCCATTGTGCCCAAATAACAATTATAGTTTCTATACTCTCTATATATGCATATTTATTCTAGCGCCACAGAGTGTTGACAGCAGCTACTCCCCTTTGCTGCTAACACATTGGCTAATATTTAGTATGTAAACTTAACTATATTTTTTAAGAGCCACTTTGACACTTTTTCAGCTTTAATATTTGATGGTCAATCTAGAAAGTGGCTTTTAAACACAGGAAATTGATTATCAAGAGTCCTTTAAGGCTTCGATGCAACAGCGAATATTGAAAAGAAATCAACATGGTCTTCAGTAAAACATGCGGAGACCCTTCACTCTACAGAGAATATTACAATAATCAGGCAGGATATGAAGGCTCTTCTTTTTTACAATTCCCCTTTACGAAGAGTACAGGGTTGGGAGGTTTTTTTTCCGAAGTTTGTTTAGAAAAGCTAAGCCTTTCTTGTGAGAAGGGCTTGGCATTGCCAAACCCCAAGTTAAGCTGCAAACATTGCTCTCAATATGGTGGAATAGGTGACATCAGCCATTGTTGAGCATATGAACAAACCGCACCAAAGAAGGAGCCGGACTTCTGTACCTTCCAGAGACTGGTAGCAAAATGAAGCAAAAAGCTTTACATTGAAGGGAGACACCCATAACTCCCCAAAAAAGAAGAGATCTTTCAGGACCAGGCAAACCTCTGCCTATATAAATGTTTTTTAAACTCAAAAAGTAATAGCAGAGGCCTTTGTAAACCGTGCCTCCGAATGCTGCGCAAAGTCAGAGTTAGACCTGTTTTAGTCAAGCCCACACAGACCAGCATTGGAAGCAGCTTTTCACTGAGCTCTCTCCTCTAGCGGCTTTAACTTCTCTGGTGCCAATAGAGTTCCTTGCATTTGGATCTTCATACATGTATGTGGATCTCAACAATATTCTTTTACATCTGATTCGTAAAATCACAAAAGCAAATAGGACCAATATATATGCTGATCCAGAGCTGTGACGATTTCTTACCCTATTGCTACTATCTTTAAGCAAGTAGACATCACCCTTGTGGACCATTTAATTATCATAAGTGACAATACATATGCTTATAGAGCCTATAATGAGATTTTTCTCAATTACAGCAATGATGCCCTAGATACCCAACTTTTTGCAGGATTGTTCTACATGCACACATACCCACTTTGAAGATACAGAACTGTAAGGTGACAATAACGGTTTTATAAAGATTTGCATCTAGAAGTAAACAGTTTGACCTTCTCGACCGTATACATTCTGATCTCTTCTATTGAGATGAACTACTTACCAACACGTTGATATTAAGGTGGAGCTTTCCTGCAACAAAGATGTCTTTACCAATTGTATTCTATGGGAAACGTCCAAAGCTCATCTTTATAGCCTCTTCTTGACAGTACTGCCTTTAATAGGATGTGTTTCAAATCCATTCAGTGTCACTTTCAAACACTATGATATCAGAAGCCAGCGCTGTTCCACAGTGGGGCTGTGATTTCTGCAAAGCCATACACACCATGCATTGAAGACAGCGATTTTGTTCAGGAACATCTTGGTCTGGTATCGATAACTGGAAAGCACTTATGGGACTCCAGGATTATTGTAGAGGGTTATTTGGTCAGATACACTTGGTTTGCCTTTGATCTGAGGCCTGATAATGAGGATAGTGATCATTCTAACTTTATCAAAAATGGAAATCTGAAAGTTCAACATTTTAAAGAACCACTTGCAGTAAGTGTGAATAGAGTGGTGTTCTATCTGTTTGCGAGGATGCTCCAAATCAATCATGCCAGACAGGCTATGTTTGATTATCTTTAAAAAGAATAAAATGACACGTTCAGATACTCGATATTTTGATGTGCCACAGAAATGCACAGAAATGTTTTTATTGTTTATTTTGATGGATACGCTAGTTATGGACATTTGGTTTAAAGTACTATTAATCTTGTTTTTAACACAGACCCCTACTATATGGAAGGAACTCATTGGGCAGCTTTGTTTGTAGATATGAACATGGTCATTATTTTTGACATTTTGACCCTTTTGCAGCTCAGCTTTTCCTGAGGGCATCATACAGACCAAGCATGTATTCTTCTATTTAAAAAAAAGCTACAAAGTGGTAGAATAGAATAAAGTGTGAGTCCAGGATACTCTTGCTCTCATGTGCGGTGAGCACTATGTCTAATATACAAGTAAATGTTAGGCGGTATATCCTTTAGAGATTTCTTGAAATTGACCTCAGATGACCTTGTGAAAAACAACCTTCTTGACATCAGATATGTAAATAAAAACTCATCTGGCACAACAAAAGTGACTACAACTGGTTACCTATTTTGTCAGGTAAACGGACCTCTTTTTATTTTAAATTATTTCCCTGGACATAGCATTAAGCAGGTGCACCAAGGATGCTCCTAGAATTGGCAACCAGTTAGTGCCTGTATTGCTGTGCGCGGATGTAGCAGTCCTTTTGACACATACAGCAAACGGCCTGCAAAAACTTTTAGATGATTTTAATGATTTTATGACCGGTCCTAAGCTTAAGGTAAATCACCAAAAGTACTTTGTTATGTCATGCTGCCCCAGAAATCTTAAATCTAAGGTTTTTTATTAAGTGGGAGACCAGTTGCAAAAACAACAGCTTTTAATTACTTAGGTATTTTATTCGACTCAAATGGGAAATGGGATAGACTAACATCTCAGAGAGCACAAAAAATGAGGGCAGTGGTAGAGGCTATATTTAGATTTGTGAAAAGACTAGGGCAAAAGCTGGTGTGGGAGTAGCTTCAGCTTTACAAGACTAAGGGGGTCATTCTGACCCTGGCGGTCCAAGACCGACAGGGCCGGGGACCACGGAAGCACCGCCAACAGGCTGGCAGTGCTTCCCAGCCCATTCTGACCGCGGCGGTAAAGCCGCCGTCAGAAAAGGGGATCCGGCGGTTTCCCGCCGGATTTCCCCTGCATGGGCTGAATCTCCATGGCGGCGCTGCTGGAGATTCCGACCCCCTTCCCGCCATCCTGTTAGGATGGCGGGAACGGGTGTCGTGGGGCCCCTGGGGGCCCCTGCTCTGCCCATGCCACTGGCATGGGCAGTGCAGGGGCCCCCTGAAAGGGCCCCATAAAGGTTTTCACTGTCTGCTTAGCAGACAGTGAAAATCGCGACGGGTGCAACAGCACCCGTCGCACCCCTGCAACTCCGCCGGCTCCATTCGGAGCTGGCTTCCTTGTTGCAGGGCCTTTCCCGCTGGACCGGCGGGCGCTCTTTTGGCGGTCGCCCGCCGGCCCAGCGGGAAAGCCAGAATGGCATCCGCGGTCTTCTGACTGTGGAGCGGCCATTTGGCGGTTCCCGCCAGGCGGGCAGCTCCTGCCGCCCGCCAGGGTCAGAATGACCCTCTAAGTGCCTACAGTAGAAACATATGGAGCCAGAGTTTGGGGTTATTCAGAAGCGGGGAAATTTCAAGCTGCAAAAAACAGTTTTCTGTTTAGGCTCATAGCTGCTTCTAGAGCCACTGCAAGCTTTATTGTGCACACGGACTTAGGAGTGGGCTTCATAGAAGTTGGCACCCATACATCTGTGGTTAAAAATATAGAGTAGTCCCCCAAGCCCAATTTTCCAGAAGAGTGTTGATTGACTGCTTAAGATTGGATAACATGGCGTCAATTACTTGGCTGGTATTTA
This sequence comes from Pleurodeles waltl, assembly GCF_031143425.1. NCBI lineage: Eukaryota > Metazoa > Chordata > Amphibia > Caudata > Salamandridae > Pleurodeles > Pleurodeles waltl. The sequence goes on from NC_090444.1 coordinate 894,780,764, forward strand.
TAGAACGTACCTTTTACAATCTAGGCTGTAGGCACTTTTTTGATAATCTTGAAAACATTGCTGCTAATTCTAAAGCAAAATTAATAGAGCTTTATGATTCTGTTAGAGAGGAATCTAGGGTGGCTGGCATTTTAGATATGCCCACAGTCATGAGGTTCATGCAAATGTGTACAACTTCTGGTCTGGAGCCATATTGTCATGGATAACTAAACCGGAACACAGAGTTTATCTCACCAGGTTAAGGTTGAATACAGTTCATCACTTAGTGGCCTTCCCTGTACGTGGTGCTTGGCATACATCTTTACCACCTGTCCTTGCAATGGACTGGCAGAACAATCTACCCCGCACTTTATGCTGTTTTCCAAATTGTATGTTTCACCCAGACTGAGTTTTCTATGCCCCATTTTGATGAATATTTTTATTTTTTATTTTACAAGGAGGGGTTAATCTACTTGCAGAGCCTGCTGTCAATATTTGCTCTGCAGTGCTTAGTTATATAACTGCCGCCCTTGCCATAAGAAGAGTCTATGCACCTTAAAGTTTTTTAATACTGTCTCAAGAAGGTCTCCCCTAAAAGTGGTCATGTATGTATAGATGAATTTATGTATTTTAGGATGTTTAGTTGTTGAATTGTGAAATTTCTAAATATTTATTTTAACTGATGAATGTTTCAACTTTGAGTGGTCATATATGTACAGATGAATTTATGCATTTTAGGATGACTAGTAGTTGAATTGTTGTGAACATTTGTAAATATTTCTTTTAACTTTAGAATGTTTTAACTTTGATGTGTTTTTGTGATTTTTGTACTTTTATGGCCGAGTATATAGGCCGAATAAAGACTGACTTGACTTGTAATGTAATATTGACCTTGTTATTTTGTAGCTTTAAGATGTAACTCTGTGTTAAAGTCTCAGTAACAACTTTCTATAATCATTCGCAAATGTTAAACCGCACACATTCCGCCACCACCCAGTGATTTGACACGAGAAAGGTAACTGAAACATTAAATAATTCTTATTTGCAAAGTTTTTTAAATACACTTATTAATAAAAATTAATTAATTGTGGTATAGAAAGGAAAACAGAATTGGAGAGTGAAACACAGGCATAATATATATACACAGACAAATACATTTTAAAAAGAAGAATGTTCCATGGGGCACCATTGAAAGAAATATGAAACAAGCAAACATGCATCCATCTTAAAAAATTTCTTTTTGGGTTTCATCTTACAAATGTCTTCTTGGGTTTCAGAGTTAAATCCTCATGAGTCCTAAGAGTTGCAATTTGTGGAAAGAAAGATGATGTGGGCATGGATGAATGAGACTGAAATGCTTCTTCATTACAGCGTGAAACTGGTGATCTAATATTGGGACATAGGGCAATCTCCGAATTTTCAGCCACTAAATCATCAGAAATGGAGCACAGGATAGCCTTTCTTTGATATTAGGAGATCTAGATGTGTTGACATAGTGACCTTTACTATAGCATTTAGATTACAAAATGCTAACAAAGACTCTATTAATTATTTTTAATGGGTTCAAACTTATTTGTGAGTGTGAAAGCGACCAGTAAATCATGTGGAAACAAGTCAGTACAGCGTCTGTAGGCTTTTAAAGCAGTGGTTTTCAAGTCTACCAGTAAGTAACAGTGGAGTTTCTCTGTACCATTGTTAAAATCTTCCAAGAAAAACTGGGCGTTTCCAGGAGACATTTGTTTAGCTACAGCTATCATTTTTGTTTATAACTAGGGATTTTAAACAACATTAGGTAAGAGGTGTTAAGAGTTATTGAACGGCTACTCTAAGCCGTATTAAACACATTCTGCACCATAAAACAAACAATTATTTTATGATGGTGTGAATATTAAGTAAAATCTTTCTATATTCTTTGGTTGTCACCGGCTTCACTCATTAGGCCATACACAATAACCATGTTTATGTAGCTTGCGGGAGGCAAATTATCAACAATGAGACTATCAGGCATTCCTTCAATAAATTTTATGTATAGGAATTTGTGGGCTAGCTTTGGATATAGATTTCCCCAGCATAAGTAAAATCAATACAAGATGGTCGGGCCTTAACTTAAAACTCTACCAGCATTTTTTAAAATCTTTTTAAGATAGCTTTTACCACAATTTGAAGGTCTTACATGGGAAAACGGATGTTGCATCCAGTGTCCACAGTGTAGGTAAAGACACTGATGCCTACCAATACCCATATAACAGTGTTTTGTACTCCTCTGGTAGTACCTGCTTAACAAACACTACACATAATATGTTATTCAGGGGCTGGGTTGACATTCCACACAGTTTTTTGGAACAGAACATACTAAGCTGTTCAACCACAATAGTGTTAGTAAATGTGTTTGTATTTTCACCAGCAGAGTCACTGACCAGATCCCTTAGGGTGTTAAAATGTGTTTTGATGCTACTGTTAACATTCAATATAATGCCCTTAACGGTTATGCACACTACATTTTTGGATGTGCAATAAAAGCATCTCTTTGGACCTGCTGATATACATTCTACTATGTGTTCACTAGGCCCTAATTCGCTTGTCAGACCTGCCAAGTAATTACTAAGTTGACATTACATTATGAAATTACATATATATATATGACATTAATTAACATTACTTTGCAGACAAATTTACCGTAACTCAGATCTGGTGTACAACTGTCTGACTGACACATTTTACAGTGCATGTCATACTTGTGGGTAAACTTTGTGTTATATATATGGTCTTAATGCAGACACACATATTTCATTCTGAGAAAACCTTATGCCATAGGAATGTTTGACACTGTGTGGACAGCTGTGTGGATTCTTTTCATTAAGAAATAACTTGGAGTGTATCATTTTAGGGTTCACATTCGTCTTTATTGAAAACTGTTTTCCTTTTCTGAGGTTACTTTATCCAAAAATGCTTTTGTTTTGTGGTTCGTCTTGGGGACCTATCTTCCGTACACGCTCTGTTCTTCTGTGGTCCAGGTGGAGCAGCTGGCGGTCTTTGGGATGCCCTCGTACCTTGGACAAAACGGTACAGGAAGAGATCAGGTAAGTGTTTACTCCTTTAGGATAGGGGTTAGGGTTGGATATAGTGCCTGTGAGGGGCGAGGGACGGTAATGAGTGATTCCCAGTGCTCTGCATCAGTCTTGCTGTGCTTCCCACGTCTCAATACCTTTTAGGTGCAGTGCTGTTTCTCATCCCCATCCCCACTCTCCCAGCACGCCTGTGTCTTTTCCCTTAATGACCCAAATAAGGACTGTACCTTGCTAAGCCACGTCCCTCCTGGAACGTGGCTGATAGTGTGAGCTGTTCGCCCATCGCTGTCTTTCCAGGACACTTTGCCTTTCTTCTCCCTACACATTCTTCCCCTCACCCTGGTATTTCTCTTCTCCGGCATAGGTCGCGGGCTTCCCAAGGTCATCTCTCCTGTCGCTCGTCTCCGGTCACATAGTCGTGCTTTTTCCCTCTCCTGCGTCGCCCTTCTCTATCTCTGGCGTCTCTCTTGTCAACGCCAACACTGCTAACCTGGGAGCCCGAAGGACTTCCGGGTGAAGGCCTTTCTGTTGTCCCCCTGGGGGTCCAGGGAGGTGGCCTGCTTCCTGGCAGCAGCTCACAGCAGCATCCCTGTGACACACAGTCTTACTTCTTAAATGCTCTTCAGACATAAAGTACTTCCAAGAACCACTATAGAAGAGGATTTTATTAGTCACATCAGAGTAATTTTGAAACAGACCCAGTTCCCCGAAACCCACCACCTAGTCATGGAATATTTCAACACCAACGCAGGTTTGTAATTCCCTAGGTAAGGGATTTCTAACAGGCCAATCACGAGATACCAGTAGCCCACTGCCTGTCTCTCAATAGCTCACACATAGCTGGTTTGAAAGTATGCAGCTTCCCTTTTGCTAAGGCAGCATTTGAAACACTGTGCGTATCGTTCTGTGAGGCCTGGGAAGCTCACAGTGCAGTGTCCCTCTTCTCAAAATGTTCTGTATTTCTATAGCACAGAGACTGCCTTACTTGAAGTATCTGAATTTATTAAAACAAATAGGAATGGCAATTCTCAGGTTTAGATCTCTCAGCGGCATTTGATACGGTGTCACATACTGTTCTGTTACACAGCTAGACATTTCAGGCATCACAGGTCAAGCAATGCTTTGGCTTAAGTCTTTCTTGGCCAGTCAAACCCAGGCCATTTATCTTCCTCCTTTCACCTCAGAGAATATGCCTCTGTACCATGGAGTGCCATTGGGTTCTGCCCTCAGCCTGACTCTTTAACATTTATATGGCTCCGTTGGCTAATTTGGTAGAACCCCTGGGCGTGAAGTTAGTGTTTTATGCTGACAACACGCACCTCATTTTGTTCTTTCAAAAGAAGGTCACATCCACATTAGACTTCTTCAAAGCCTGTCTCAAGTTGGTCATGGAAGGCGTTATTGTTTTTTGACCATGAGACCACTCAGACGTATGCTACACCTTATTCCATTGGGTGATTAAAGAACCATTGTTCATGCCTTAATTACTTCAAAATTGGACTATTGTAATAGTCTGTATTTAGGTTCTCCATTTCTAACTATTCACGACAGCTTCATTGACTGCCCATTAAAAGAAGAATACAATTCAAGGCTTCTACTCTTACATTTCGTATTTTTAACCAGAAAGGTCCCCACTACCTTAGGAACAGGTTCAAAATTCTTTGAAACTACACTCTCTCCAACCCAACCACTGCAAACTTTTTGTAATACCCAGAATTTCTAAGTCCAGGAGCAGGGTTCCCTCCTTTTCCTTCCTGGCAGCTAGATTGTAGAAACCTCTGCCTCTGACCTTTAGACGTTCCCAGTCTGAATCAATTTTCAGGAAGAAGCTAAAAATCTTCCTGTTCTACTCTCCCTAATAGTTCTTTGGGACCTCTCATTGTAGTAGTCAGTACCACTAGCGCCGGGGCACCTTTTTGGTAGCTGTTGCGCTATAGAAACGCATTGTATTGTATGTTTCTTTCTTTTTCTCCCTATGTCTGTTTCTTTCTACTATCTTTTTTCCTTTGCTCTTTCCTTGTTTTCTTGCTCATGCCTTCTTTCTGTACATATTCTTCTTTACGTTCTTCCTTGCCTTTCATTCAGTCCATTTTGTGTATTTCTTCTATTTGCACTCATTTCTTTGTTTTTTTCCCGCTGCTATTAAAACTTTCATTCTTTTTCTGCTTCTTCCTCCCCTTTCTTTTCATTTTATTGCTTTTTTCTTTTTATGACTTTTGTCTTTCTTCCCTCTGTTTCTGCTGCTTTCTTTTTCTTTCTTCTTTTTTCTTTTTCTGCTTCTTTCTTTTTTCCACTGTTTTCATTTCTCTTTCTTGCTTTTCCAGAAAAAAATGCTTTTTTGCCTAGTCTGTTCATAGAAAGCTTCAGGGTGGTCTGTCAAGCGGGGGACTGATAAAAGAGGGGGCGGGGGCTCAAAACACAAAATCTCCATGCATTTTCAAGGGACGTCTTTAGCCAGTGCTACTGCAAAAACTGTTGAACTTAATTACACCAAATTTGGCAGGAAGCTAGCTCTTGGTATGCAGATTCAGCTTTTTGTGATTTGACGTAAATCTGTTTAGTAGTTTTTTTTTATTACATTTGTCCCGGGGGATGGGGTTCCTTGGGCCTAATAAGGCTCGGAGGTGAGGGGGGTGGGCTGCATGCTCCTCCTCCCCTTAGATTTTGGAACAGGGGATGGGGTCGCCAGTGCTCAAGAAGGCTTGGGGGCTGAATTGAAGTTAGACAAGCCTGCAAATCAAAGGCTGACAAACATTTTAACTATGAACAGCTGTGTGGTTTCTACTTGGGCTTGATGTTGCTCAATATTTTCGTGTTTCATATTTTCTATTTTGTGTTTATTTTTCACATTTCCTACAACACTTCTGTCCTGTGACCAACGTCCCACAGATCCACTACACAAAGTAAATTACCGTGGAAACCAGCAAAAAGAGACACCATTAGGGATTGGAAGTCTCTCCTCTCACAACCAACTCTCCATCTGATACTTTCAGCAGTTATCGTGTGGGTACCGCTTCGCTCTCCCTGGGGACAGCACCCACCGCTCTGGATCTAAGAGCGAGCTGTCGAGAAAAGGCAGAAGTATGGCCAAGTTACAGACCAAAAGTACCACAGTTAACTCGGGCAACTTATCAGGAGAACCAAAGGACCAAAAAAATGTCTAAATCCAGGAAACCGCAGTGCAAATGACCAGCTTTAGACAAGCAAAGAGTGTGTGGTACGCAGCACAAGTGGGAAGCACCAAACCATAATCACCTTTATTGGAGCAGGATTTATAGAACGCTTTCTGCAATAACAGCTACAACTACTATGAATACTGATAAATTGGACATATAGATATGAGTCCTCAATGTCAATCAATACCAAACTAGAAAGATTGAACTCTCTAATGATAAGAGCCCAAACCTCTGTGGAGGAGGGATCTGAGTTTTGCTACTGCCTCCCGCTATGGAAAAACTAGCTTTGCTTCATGATGTTAGGAAAACATGATAGAGAGGATAAAACATGTAGTCCCTCCTCATGAGAAACAAGAGCTGAGGTCAAACACTGTGCCTCTGCTGCAAGCAAATTAACATGACACTAAAAATACAACACAAACCTTAATGTGAGCAACTTGAAACAACTATATAACACAGCAAAGGGAGTTACACAGACGAAAGCATGGCCAAAGACTTCTTGTGTCCAACAACCAAAAGTCTCCCCGGGGGCCGATGAACTTGCAGTGCCTCCTCGGCCAAGATTTGCGCTTGCACCAACGCACCAAGGAAGAAAGAAGAATCCTCTACATTGACTTGCAAAGAGTGCACACACAAACACTTGGAAAGCATGGGCAGGCAAAACAACGCCCAGTCAGGTCCTCTTGCTCCAGACAGTGACAGACCAAGAGGTGCAGCCCCTGAGTGGGGCAAAAGTGAACAGGAAAGAGTAGCGGTTAGCTGGTCCTCAGCAACAAGAATCCCTATCAAGGAATCAGCAGACAAATCAATGCCTCAATGGGGATCTCAGTTGCACAACTACAATATACAACTTATCAATGAAGAGAGTCAATATACAGGTCTTACTCATATTTATCAAAAACAATTAAGCAAGAAGAAGTCCCTGATAAGAGACCAGCGGAGGGTACAATGCCTGAGTTTGGGTATATTGCGGGCACAAAACCGCAACATACTACCAACCACCGAAAAGATGAAGAACAAAACCAAATAATTCAAAAACACCAAACCAAACAAGAGCAAACCAACCCTCTGGACTTGCCCTGCCAAGCGGCCAAAACTATCACCCAAATATTGCCAAAACAATCTAGTACCAACAAAAGAAGGCCTTGAGTGGAATCGAACAAAACAGCAAAAACCAAAGTTGCAATATCCCACCAATTCTTTAACCTCCACTTTCACCCATGTGCATTGGATCTATAAAATAGAGCCTTCTCCCCCAACACTTACACTGGCCACTCTAGTCTTCTGTACCACTTATAATTCCAGTGCCCTCAAGGATATGCTGAACAGGTCAAACTTACTCAAAATAAAGTCAGCCCATCCAGGTCTGGATAAAATCAGCACCAAAGACTTGGAAGACGTAGTGATCTTGGCATCAGGTGCAGGAGAGAAAAGAGAGTCCACTGAAATGCGCTTCAATTATGCTACTGTTGCAGGTCTCATACTCAGCTGCAGTGTCAAGATGGACGAGTGGGGAATTATCTTGCGACGGGCTGCACCAGACAAATAACCCTACCTGTTGAATTCCTGACTAATCGCACCCCTACACCACCATCACTACTGCCCCCCTCCTCCACCCTGAATGACTACAAACCTCAGAGGGATAGGCCCTCAGTGCTCATAAATGCGAACAGCGTCTCAATTGAATCACACCAATTCTGGCACAACTTGAAAATCACCACTCCATTAAAGCATGGAATCAGATGCATTGGCCAGAATACAGCTATTAACAAACACTGAATGGCTCATGGAAGGTCTGCATAAACATCCCTAGCACCCGCCCACCCTCAAGTGGACTTACCACTGACTCCTCTGGTAAGTTTGCCCTGTTATCTTGGAATATAGCAGAAGGAAGTAAAATCGCACGAGATCCTTAACTAGAAACCCACCTCAGATCATTTGGTATAATATGCCTTCAGGAAACCTGAAGCCTAGGAGAAACGCCACTGATGGGCTACTCGGAATTCCATCACCCTGCTGTAAAAGTGAGGCCAAAAGGCTGGCTGAGTATTTACATGTCTCTTAACAAGGCCTTATATGCAACCAAGCTGAAAATAGGTTCTGCCTTCATACAAGCAATATAGATCAGCAACTGGAAATCAAATACACAAAAAACAATGGTGTTCATAGTGAATGTCTGTCTGATCCCAAAGAAGGCCTGAAAGCAAAAGGCAATTGCATCTGCGGAACACACACTGCTTGAACTCAACAATGGCCAACAGAGTGCTGAATGGATATTAGGTGGCAATTTTAATTTAACTGTGGGAAACCACTCAAAAAGCAGGAAGAAAGCACACATCCTGGATGCCTGCCGGGGCATTCTCAGACAGGTCTCAAAATATGCAAAAGCAGACAGCTTTGACCACCAAGTGCTGTCCACTATTAAAGCCATTGGCCTCAGAGCAATAAATGGGAGGTTTACTACAGACTTCCCAGTGGCGACGAAGCATATAACAAAGTCAATGAAATCAATGTTAGATTCTGTATTTGTTTCCTTCCTTGTGCTTCAGAGGGTCACAATGTTCAAATTGGAAGACAGCAAGGAAAGAGACCACCAACCCTTGATGGCAATGATCAAAAATAACAACTAACGGTTGCCCAGAGGCATGACATAGGTCTTAGGGATCCTGGAATGACATGGAGCTGAGTAAGGCGGTCGGAGCTAGCTCAAGAAAAATACGATCACTGGAAACACAGTGACCTACAAAGTAGATGGGATCTTTTGAACCCATTAGCTTCCTTGGAAAAAATGCAAGAAGAGTTCAAAAGCCATGGCAGCAGCTGATTCACTGGCGCTTGGCCAAAAACAGTTTGTTCAACAATCCACTTAAACATCAGAAGCAAATTCTAAAAGCAGTAAAAACTAAGGAACACACACACACTTGGATCCGACTTGCCCACCCTAATGGAGCTAAGGAGAGAGCACAGAAAAGCAGTCTGTGAAACCAAGAATGAAAAGAACATGCAAGACTGAATTGAAGTTAGACAAGCCTGCAAATCAAAGGCTAACAAACTTCTAGGGCTGTGATCAATCAGATAGAACGCAGCACTATGTTTTCTGTAGGCAACCATGTCCCCCTACAAGCCTAGTTAGCCCACATTGGCTCTTTGTACCACACTGAAGATTCACCAATACTGTATATTGTTATAGAGCAAGTTAATTAATTGCATTTTGAAGTATTAGCGTACTAATTAAAAGAGTAATATGTGTGTTAAAAGTCTGTTTTTAGAAATGTGCATCATGTAAAATGGCAAAACTGTCAGACACCATAAACAATACGTGTTAATGGAAAATAGTAACGTTTAATGTAGAAATGTATTGTTATTTATTAATATGAATACTAATGCAATTGAAATTAAATGATTATTAGGTTTAAATGTGAATTAAAATGTTTTATCAAACATAGGCCTGCATGAACATGCGTAAATCTAATCCTACGTTTAAAGGCCTGTGCAATGTCTCTGTCTCAGCAGTTTCTAGAAACTCAGTGTTCATTGTTCATTTGTTTGCTGACCTTTCATAAACATCTAAAACGTATAAGAGAGATAGTGATTCAAAATCCTGTATAACTTGCATATTGTGGAAATGTTATGTTCTTTTGCTTGTAACGTTTGCTCTTCACTGGATTAGATAATGTGAACCCAGGAACAATAGTCTTCAGTACTCATGTATAACCTGCAACAATTGTATTCCACTATGGAAACTGGTGAATGGGAGCAAAAGAAGATGGTCCAATCATGAATGCAGAAAATGAAGGAAAGATACTCCTGAAACATGGAGTAACGTTTATTGGCTATGACCTAAACCACACCATAGACTGTCCAATGGCATTCTAGCTAGTTGACTTCTAGGGTTTTAGTATAGCAGTGTTTAGGTGATGTAAGCTCAGAGTTGTTTTGTCAGACTTTCATAATTCTTCCTTTACTCTGCTAGTGAAATGGTGTGTTGTGTCCTTAGCTTTCTGCTGTTGACGGTTCAGATACAATAAGGCCAAACATTACTGAACTGTGTCCCTTGTTCATGTCCTGTTAGAGTGAAGACTGAATTGCTCTACTGATGAAGACGAACTTGCTTGGTGATCCAATCCATTAAGGAGAAGTATAACAAAATGTGCATTTGCTCCTATGCAGGTTTTTATGTTTTCTCTCTCTTAGAAATCCAACCGCATTTTTTTTTTTTACTAGCACCCTAGCTAAATGTTTTCTAAATTAATTTTTGTCTTTTTTTTCTTTTTGCATGTAAGTCCCAACATGCACTTCTAATTAGTTTAATAGTTAATGACGTCATACTCAAAATTCGTTCAAATGAAAATGAATTGTTATTGATTCATCTATGTTAACTAAATGTATTCAGTTTCTATTTTCCATGTTCTTTTATTGTTATTTGGTATTGTTATTCTGGAGTGTCTGATGTTAAACGCTTTAGTTAGATTAGGGTTCTTTAGGGGTTATGGTCAGCCTGTGTTGTTTCTGTATTGGCATTACGTGGTTCTTCGTATGATTTACGCGACTTTAGCATTGTTAATCTAGGGAAATAAATGTTTTGAACTTTTCGAAACTGGTCTGGTCCTTCATGGCCACTTGGGTCATGGTGTGTGAAAATTAATGACTCTAAAATTAAATGCTCTTGTTTTGAAATTGTTATTGAATTGGTGTCTAATGTTGTTTAGGACGTTACCACACCCCTATCTGAGTCCAAAAATTTGTGTCGACCTCTAAGGGTAATTGATGATTACCCTATATGTTGTGGCACCTTATAAATGATCAGGTAAAAGAAATATAAGGCTAGTCATTCAGACAACAATAGTGATTCCCCAAGCCTCAGCTTCTCTCAAATTGTAATTGTGGAGTAATGAAGTCCTCCAGTTATATTTTCTGTCTACAGAAAAGCAGCATACCCGAGTCTTGGCGAGGGTCCATCCTATTTACACAAAAGGCCTCTACTCAAATCCAGATAGTTATTGAATGAGCGTGCTATTAGACAATGACTCAAAAACCTTTGCCAGCATCCTGTTACAGGAACTAGAATGTTGGGAAGAAGAGGCATGGTTGATTCCACAAAACCAAAAAAGCTTTTAGCCCAAGCCATGTACGACCGATAAGCTGGTGGCTGCCGCCACCCTCACTGAGAAATACACTCAGAACAAGCAACCGTTTTACACAAGTTTTATTGACTTCTCAAAAGCCTTATACCATGTGGATCGGAATTTACTGTGGCACAGATTGGTGACATGAAACATCCTGTGTAATCTCCTAAGTGTTGTGCAGCATCTGTACTCAGAAACATGGGCAAAAGTTAGCCTCCAAGCATATAAGGGCTTATCCCTAGCGATCAAACTCGGCGAGGTCTAAAACAATGGTGTGTTCTCGCATCCTTATTGTTCAATCTGTTTATTTCGGACCTCAGCAAGTTACTGCCTGAAGCATATTCTCACCCCGCAAAACTGTGAAAACAACTGCTGATGCAACTACAATATGCAGACGACATAGAGTTGCTTAACTTAACTCCAGTTGGCTTACAAAATCTTTTGAATGTGCTGGCCCTTTTCTGTACTCAGAACCGCATAACATTGACCCTAGGAAAAAATAAAATAGTAATTTTTGGAGGTGGCCTTAACAAGAGGGGGAAATGGCACCGGGAGGCAATTTAATGTAAACAATGTCCCCGCTCCAAATATTTGGGGGTGTGGCTCCAAGACCATCACTTCCCTAGACTTCATTGATATACATTAAAACCCCACTTAGCTTCACTCAATACCGCATTTACAAAACAAATAACGACTATTCCCGCAACAACTTGGAAGCCAGTCCTGGCGGCAGTCAAAGCTAAGCTAAACAATTAGTGTGTGTGACCACTTTTAACCCGCTCTCCAACAAGATTCAGAAAATCATTAAAGAGGAGTGGAAAATCCTCACATCTGGGGGCTTACCTTTTCAGCAGCCACTACATGCCTATAGGAGAGCCACAAACATACAGGACATGGTTGTCCACACAAGACCCAAAGAAAAAATCAATTCCCTCACCACACAGACCACACTATGGGGTCCTCCACCACCAACAGGCCACTACCCATGTGGCAACTGTAGAGTCTGTCGTTTTACTCAAAAATCGACAACTATAGACCTAGACCTTAAGACCCCATGGGTACAAAAATCTCTAACCAACTGTAACAGCAAGAATGTGATCTACTTGATCAGATGTCCCTGTAACCTCAAATACGTGGGAATGACCTCGAGAAAGGTCGCCACAAGAATCTGTGAACATAGAAGTACGATCCGTTGTAAACGAGAAGCAACAAAATCGACTAACCACTTCTTTTTGAAAAAACATTCTGCAGATGACTTAAACTGGACGGTCATAGAGCAATTACCTCGGTCGACCTCTAATATAACACAGAGATTGCTCCAGACCGAACAACGTTGGGTCTGGAGATTACACACAGACACTGACGGTCTTAATGACGAGATCCCTTAGTTCGCCCTCAATAAATGAGTCCTTTTACAAATCAATGAGTCCTCCAATCTTTCCTCCTCCTCCTGTGCCTTCCTTGCTATCCCCCACACCCCTCTTTCCTTGACCCCAAGCACTTGTTCTTCCCCCTCCTGGCTTTACTTCTTCCCCCACCCCCTTTCTGTACCCGGGTCCCTGTTCTATGTTTCCAATCCTTCGACTCCCCTGTTCCCCTGCTCTTCTCTCTCACCCCGTTCGTCAAACCCTCTACCTCGCCTCCTTTTCCCGCCCTCCCTTTACCTTTGCTCTTTCCTTTCTTCTTCTTTTCCATTATCCCCTTCCTCGTCCCCTGACACCACCACCCTACCCTCATTCAGCTCTCTAGACCTCTCCCTTTTGTCTCTCTCCTCGCTCTCCCTTTATTAATTATAATTTTTCTCTCTATCTTCTTTGCCTTTCCGCTGTTTCCTTCTTTTCCTCTTTTCCCCACACCCCGTATCACCCCCCTTTACTCCACTCTCCCTACCTCCTCACCCTTTTTTTCCCCCCACGTTCCTTTTACCTGCTCTCTCTCAACTTTCTCTCTCTCTCAGCTTTTTCTTCTTCCTTTCCTCCTTTCTTTCCTTTTTTCTCCCCCTCTCATTACTCTCTTTTGCCCTCCCCCATACCCCCCTGTTCCCTTCCCGGTTGTTACCCCCTCCCTCCCCTTTCCTTCCCCCTCCCTCTTCTGTCCCCCGCTTTCTCTTCCCCCCCCCCCCATTTGCTCCTGGCTCCTTTTCTCCTTTATTTCTTTCTTTCCCCACTCTTTTCCCTCCGTTTTCCTTTCTTTCCCCGCACCGGGTTACGGGACCGCTGGGAACTACGTTTCCCAGCGGCCCCGTACGGAGCGCGAGGCTTCCGGGTGTGACGCTCGGGCCGAAGGCTTCCGGCCCGGGCTCCACCCGAGCACTCGCACGCATCCATGCCGGCGCCTCGGCTCGGCTGGGGCTATCGTGATTACGGCGACCACACCGAGGCTCGAAACGCACCTAAAGGCCCGCGGCGGTGATTCACTCCACATAATCTCTAATTACCGCGCTAATAGGGCGCACCTGGAACATCAAGCAGCCTTAAAAATACCATTTTCCTTCAACCACTTGTTCCAAGCGGTCCAAGGAGAGGACGGCATAGGCGCACGGCGAGCGCCCCCTTTGATGTAGTGAGTGACTGAATGGATCACAGGCAGCACAGATAAGACTTTTCTTCTTCCTCCCCCCTTTCCCTCTATTATCTGTTTTTACTACTAATTGTAGCCATCCCTTGTGACTACTTTACTCACAATGCAGTATCTTTTTATTTACTTAGTAATGACAGTGGGTTCCTAGTGGGAACCTCCCCCACTAGTCCTGTTCTCTCCTTCATCTTCACTGGTTACACCTGTTCCCTTCCCTTCCCTTCCTCACTTTGTCCTTGTGTCCATTTCTTTCTGTGTTTCTCCTTAGTGTTTGACTATAAGGGGACACTCCCCCTCCTGGATACCAGAGGCCAGTAGCCTCTATGAAAGGGTAAGAGTTGTAATTCCCTGCAGTGGTAGGACTGTCCACATGTCTAGTTAGATGTACCCACTTGGTCACTCTACGCATGAATATTGCCTATTATGAACATATGTGTTATGTGCATGAATGCATCCCCTTGACACGTGTGTATTTGGTTGGTTTTTGCAGTGTCGTGTGCCACGATTGTTCTAATTGTCTGTTTATCCCCCACAGGCCACCTCAAGGTAACTCCTTGGGTAAAGTAGACCTTTTACTTCACACTCTTTGACCTTTACATAGAGTAAATTTCCTCCAACGTGAGACTTAGGGATCCTAGGCCCTGACGAATGCCCCGATACCTCTATTGGCTCACTTCTGAGGGCAGAAACATGTTGGCTATTAGTTAGGTGACCCTGTGAGTCCTTATCCTCATAGAGGTGTCCCAACCCCCGTTTTTAACCACACCAATCAGACACCACCATTAAATTTGTCACTCCTTACAGGGGTCTGCTTAGGTGTTTTTAATTTTCCACTAGATTAGCTGGATCCCGATCTTTCCAGAAACAAGTTTATTTACGCACTCCCTCCTGTTCCTTTAACAGTGAGGTTGAGTCCGCCCAGGTGGCACTGTCCTACCTGGGAGGGTCTAGGTGGTCAAATGATGAAGCATGACACTATATAGTGTGTGAGACCACCTAGTCCGTAAAAGGAACTCCCCCCGGTTTCTCTCCCCGCGCACGTACTCTGCAGTTACTTACCGACATTTCACTGACATTACCTTTCCAAATAGGAACAAGTACAACCTAGGGCAACGCTGGTACCCGCGACACCTTCTCTAGAGAACCCCGTTCTTTCTTGTGTACTTTGAGTTATAGAATTAGGGAGCTAAGTACGGGTGGGTTCCTCCATACTTGTCCCTCCTTCTCCCTCATCCTTTCTCCATGTGTATTGAAAGCTAAGCTATTCCCAATGTTAGTGCACAGGTCCGAAGCCTTCCCAGGAAAGCTTAGCCTATTTGTGAATAACTCATGGTGCAAGGTTTTCTGACTCTTATTTCATCTGCTCCAATACACCTCACCTGCACAGATCCACCTCAAGTTTGGACTACAAAATTAAGGGCTAGTGCAGTAAGGAGTTATTTTAAAGTAGATCAAAGTTATCTATTAGGCCTGACACATTATGATCTGTTATCTGGCAAGAAATTCCAGAAGGCGGCAAAACAAATCGTTGGGCCCATGCTAGTAGTGAGGTCATAGAGGCGCTGGATGCACAGCGTCTCTGGGAAGAAAATCTACCCCCACAACGCCTTTAAGCTTGCCGTGAACAAACATATAAAATTACTGTGGGGAGTCAAATATAAGTAATGCTTTAAAAAACACATGCACTAATGGACATGTATAAATACATACAAATCAACGAACCCGCAGAGCTAACAATCAGAGGATTCCACAAACTCAGGTTTTTAGCCATGAGGTTTGGCTTATCACCAACTAGTGACACACTACCCATAAAAGCCTTAACACCTACCTCAACATTATGCAGACTGTGCCATGGGAAAGATTAAATGCTCCTGCACATGATGTGCATTTTCCTAGCCCTACAGACTGAATGCAGAAAGCTTTTATACATTTTCAATACCTACAGATCAGGACATGACATGAACTTCTTTTATGCTTACAGGGCTCAAGCACCAAGGTAAGTCTGTTTGGCAAAGTTCATTGCCATCATTGAGAAGCTGCTCAATTTGGGGCCTAATATACCCTGATATGTGAAGTGTCCACAAAAAGCATTATATATCTCAACTACACTGGGGTGCACTTTGTGACTGAACCAAGACTCACAGCCGGGCTTTCCTGATGCACACCTTGTTCCACTTTTCAAGCATATGGCAGTTTAACGGTGTGGCACCACACCCTCATTGGGTAATGGCTGCAAAAACATAACGGCAGTGGTGTCCACTATTGGAACGAATAATCAGTCAGTAGAGCAGTAATTGTGCATCTTGATCTTACTTGAGTGTACCTTTAAACGCTCTGACCACTGAGAAAGCATATATGTGCACGACATATAGTTTGGACAGTTGCTTTTACATTTTCTATGTTTGCTGCCATTTCGTAATGTGTGCATTGCTTGAACATATACACAGATGTGAGATAGGAAGGTTCCTATAATTGTTTTTTTCTTGTTTATTCTGAGAAACAAGAAGAAACCTGCTCATAAGATAAGAATGTCCGTAGTAGATTTTCCGACCACAAGTAGCTTGTGTCAAGATGTTCCGACCATAAATAGCCTATGTCAGTGTTTCCCAACCTGTGGTCCGCTGACCCTCAGGGGTCCGTGACACATTCCCAGGGGGTCCGTAGGCCTGGACCGGCATGAAGGCACCTGCTGGAAAGATGGGAGTTTGTCTAGTAGTGGCAGTTTTGACTCATTGGAGGTAGTGCAGATGGTTAATATGCCAGATGCAAAGAACGTTTATCATGCAAAGAGAACCACATTTTATGTGCATAGCACAGTGGGTCACAGAGATTCTTTTGTTATTGTGCAGTTCATAAGTCACAATCATAATCTAGCGCAGTGAGGTATGAACTGCCAACAAAGAACTACATGGAACAAATTAGAAAATTATATTTTTTCCCAATTCTTTCATTACTGCTAAAAAAAAATAAAAAAAAAGTTGGCTTGCATAGAAGTACGCTATTATTAAAGTCCAGGCTAGCCACTGTGTTATGTTCTGAATCCTGAGTTTCTGTTTTTCCAGACCAAACACTCTTAGAAAATGCCTAACAGTATTGATGAGGTGAATCCTACACCTTGTAGTCCCCTATAAAGTGTTTTGTCACCCTTCACTGGTATGAGAGGTGCTACAAATCAAATAAAATACATGTGACAGAGAGGCTATGGAGAGATGAGAGGCCTTTATGGTTTTACTTCCTTTGCCGACCACACAATAAATTAAAAAGTTTATATATCTAAAAAATAAAATCGCTTGGGAAATGTAGAATCTGACTTGAGCATTCAGTTTTCCTAAATAAAACCAAACATTGAAAAGTTAGTCGCTGAGATGCAGCACCAACATTCCCATTACATTTTCAAATTTTTGCAATTTTTTCCATTATAAAATAATGATATCTTTACTAATTTGAGTATTTGTTTGGCGTGTACTTGTTTGTATATTTTTTGCGAATTACTGTTTTAATGTTTGAAATTTAAATAGTACAAATTTCTTGGGAGTCCCCGGCTTCCAGTAGTGATTGGGGGGGGGGGGGGGCTCCTCGGGAGTCAAAAGGTTGGGAAACACTGGCCTATGTGCATAGGGGTCAGCTGTTGTAACTTCAGCAGTTAACTGTATGCACTAATGATTCCGCCCGCAGCATGCATTTCACTGGGACTGCACTGTATAAATATCTGCATGCTCATTCAGAGTGTGGTATGAAGCTTCCGGCTTCGGCATCTCAGTTCGAACTTGCAGCAAACTGCCTTCTCGAAAGTGGCTATTTGTGGTCTCCTCTTTGAAGGTACCTAATTTGCGCTTTCACAAAGTGGGGGCACGTTCCAGTTCCACCGAGTCAATCCAGACAGACTACAGCTGCCGCGGTCGAGGGGCCGATTGGAGAGCTGACTGACTCGGAAGTACATTCCCGTAGAGGGGATTGCGTTTTCCCGCAGTCCCAGTCTGAGGTAATCGTCAGTATACTGAGACACAAGATTGACTGGGCTGGATTCTCCAGAACCTGAGACACACAGTGGTAAGATGTACGAGGGTCAATATATATGATGAGTGGGTGCCATGACCAATGCCTTTTAGAATTAAATGAAATGTGGATACGTGTCTCACTGGCTAGAAAACTGACTAGTACTCAGTCGTTATACCAAGCAGGTTTCCCACCGCAGTGATACTTTAAACAGTGCTGCGATGGGTAACTGTGGATCTATAGGCATAAATGAGGCACAACCTTGTCCAGAACAGAACGTGCCTGCATGGGAAATGATGGCTAAATATGGAATAGAAACAGTGTTGATTTTGCATCAGTGGCATGAATACATGAAAAGAGATGCAACGTTGCAGTTCCCAGTAAACGGGACAATTGAGTTTGACAAATTTACATTTTTGTGTGAATGTTTGTGCGGATCAGGAAGGCAGAAGATTTGTTTTTGTGACAATTCGATGTGTTAAATTAAGTGGGAAAAACATGCTAGACAAAACCAAAGTAATTTTGAATAAACAGATGAAAAGTGAAGTATTATGCTTATCAGAAAAATCAAGAGAGAGAAGAAATGGAAAGAACAGTTGCTTTGTCTCATGAAAAAATGTTTGCCAGTGACCCACCAATGCATGTGGATGTGGAGATAAGTGACCTATTGGAAAGAGGGGGGAAGACCACCCCTTTATGAAAAACAAGAGGAGAAAGATAAAGGTCCGAAAGTAACTGTAAGTTAAAATAAAGGAAGGGGAATTGCAAGTGCAAGTGGGCTCGGCATGAAATTAAAGGATAACATGCTTAGGAAGTTACATGAGGGCAAACACGAAACGTGACAGTATTTTGTATGAAAACGTTAGATTGCAAAGGTTTTAATAGAAATGTAGAGTTTCCAGAAGATTACTCCCTTTTTATGCAACACCAGGCAAATAGAGTGTTGATTAGGAAAGTGGGGGATTTTTGGACAGATTTTGTTAGTGCTACACAGGGATAGGGGGAATGCGGAAACAGCCATTTCCTTGCTTCCATTGCATAATGACCTAAATAGGCACTTGGAATGGGTAGAACTAAATTCAGATTTAGAGCTGAAAACTCGTCCATGGTCCAGGACTGACTGATAGACCAGTGGTTCCCAACCTGTGGGCCGGGGATCCCTGGGGGTCCGCGAAGCCTCCTCAGGGGGGTCCGCGGCTGCTTAAAACATTTAATAATATTAGGTCCCAGCTATCAGTAATGACTCCTCGGGGGTCCCCGTGTTCCAATAATGATTCAGTGGGGGTCCCCGGGCTCCAGTATTGATAAAATGGGGGTCCACAGAAGTCAAAAGGTTGGGAACCACTGTGATAGACCATTAGTTTGCCCGCACCTCGTGGGAGTATAAAAGGTTAGCAAAAGAAATAGACAAAGGGTTAGAATACCAGAGATTGGGCTCTTCCCAGGCACAGGAGACAGGCTCCTCCTTCGAAACACAGCTACCGCAAAATAAAGCATCTCCCTTGAGAAAGGTACCAGGGTTGATGCTTTCAAACCATTGTACCATATATAGGTGCCATAGACCAAGGCAGAACTAATATTTATTTTTTAAAGACTACCCTGACATTAGACAAAATACTGAAAAGTGGTATTATCAGGACAGGGAAAATACTATGAATAGACTAACTGACACTTGATGCCATAGAGCAGATGTTCTCTGGCATCTTACCTCCAGACACAAGGCATAAATTAATACAACAGGATAATGACGACCCACTGATACAATGGAAGCAGTTAGAAGACCTCTGGGATGAGAGAACAAAACAATTAGGGAAGCTACCTGAGGACATAATAGACTTGGCCAATAAACCAATGGAGTCATTAGAGCAAATGATTCCCCAACAGAAAATAAATTGGTAGAAATTGAATAGCTGCAAACATAATAAGGAACAGACAGTATCAGCATTTTTCTCCAGGCTGAAGCCTATCTTTGCATAATATTATGTCGAAAAGCTGAACAATGAAGAGGCAACTAAAAATAGGAAACTGAAGGACTTGAAGAGTAAAGTGTTGTTCCAGCAGTTACAAAGGGGCAGAGGGACCAGAGGTCCAAAAGGGGACAGAGAGGTTGCGGCAGGGCTCATTCAGCCCCTCCGGACAGCCAGCATAGGAACTAGAAAGATAATGGATGTCATCATTACAAAGTACCCGATCACTGGGTTCAAGAGTGTGCTTACTTGCAAACTAATAGCAGAGGGAGGCCTGCCCAGAGGGGAATTCATTGGGAATAGGAACACAGCTAAATGGTACCAACAGGCACTCTAGACCCTACCAACAATACCAAAATGCGTACTTTTCTATTGATGACTTTCAGGACAAAGGAAATTACTTTGACAACAAACAAATGTTGATAGTGCCCCTGCCATATTAAGATTTTGTAGAATAGGAATGCTCGAGAGGAGATGGGCAAAAAGTGGCCCTCCCAGTGGACGTCAACGGTCCCTATCCTGAAGGGAGAGTATAGGGAGAAAAAGTTTAATTCTTAGTAGACACCGGGCCACCAATTCCTCTATTTCATAACAGATAGTCCCACAAGTAACCCTCTCAGGTAGATGCATTTGTGGGATTTACCAATGCCCGGTTAAGAGTCCTATCTCTGCCCCAGTGACTTACTCCATTGGGTCCATCACTGATAAGTACTCCTTTGGGCTAACAGACAAATGTGCCCTGAATTTGATAGGGATCGATTTGTTGACAAAAATTCATGCTACCATTAGAAGTACCCCGATTGGATATTTTTGGATTGTTCAGATAAAACACTGTTTCTTACTGGAGCTTTTGTTAGTTTCACAACCCTCCCTGTCTACCTTGTCGACACCATCAATGAAAATGTATGGGCAAAGGATGATAATGATGTAGGTCTCATTAATATTGCTCCTATAATCATTACGATAAAGGATGAGGCTGTTTTACCAAGAATACCACAATGTAGGCTATCCAAAAAAGGGGAGGAAGGACTTCAAGAGGTCTTTAAAGACATATTGAGCACGATTGTGATTAGGGAAATATCAGGTTCACCTTGCAATAGCTCTATACTTCCTGTATTGAATAGGCGGGAGTGCTCTTTCCAAAATAATTGGTGTTTCGTGATTGACTTCTGACAGATAAAATTGTACAACCACAATTCGCTGGTGTATCCAACTTCTCCACAGTACTTGCTAGCATCCCCTCTAAGGCCACCCACTTTTCTGTTATAGAATTGAAAAATGCATCCTTTTCTATACCGTTACACAAAGATTCCCATATTTATTCTCATTCCGTTTTGCCAATAGATCATACTGTTTCACAAGAAAATCACAGGGCTACAATGAGAGTCCTTCCATTTATTTTCAAGCCTTAAAAACTACCCTGGACAAGTTCCACCTGTCCCAGCATTCTATTTTAATACAGTATATTGATAATATTTCGATAGCCAGTAGAAATGAACAAGCATGTCAACAAGTCACGCTTTTGAAGTTTTTGACAGATAATGGGCATAAACTGTCTTACTCCAAGCTACAGTTTGTTCTACAAATGGTTGCCTATGTAGGATACTTCCTCTCAAAATGGATGCCTATGTAGGATACTTCCTGTCGAGGGAGGAAAAGAGATTGGACCCTGTTAGACCTGTCAGCTCTTGGCGTGGTGGCCCCAGACTTTTTGCTTCTGCCCTCCTGTTTTCGATCTTGTGCTTAATTTCATTTTTGCTGGCTTTAGGACTCTGGGCACTTTACCACTGCTGACCAGTGCTAAAGTGCAAGTGCTCCCTGTCTAGATTGTATTGGTGATTGATTTATCCATCATTGGCATATTTAAGTTATTAGTAAGTCCCTAGTAAAGTACACTAAGTGTGTCTAGGGCCTGTAAATCAAATACTACTAGTGGACCTGCAGCACTGGTTGTGCCACCCACATGCATAGCCCTGTAAATATATCTCAGACCTGCCATTTCAACCTGGCAAGTGCACCCATTTGCCAGGCCCAAACCTTCCCTTTTACTACTTGTAAGTCACCCCTAATGTAGGTTCAAGGCAGCCCAATGGGCAGGGTGTGGTGTATTTAAAAGGTAGGACATGTACTAGTGTGCTTTACATGTCCTGATAGTAAAATACTGCTAAACTCGTTGTTCACTATTGCAAGGCTTATCTCTCTAGTGAGTTAACTTGGGGATTGCCTTGAAATATCTTTTAAGTGTAATTTCCCATTGGGAGCAGACAGGGATATGGAATTTGGGATCTCTGAACTCACAATTTAAAAATACATCTTTTGGTGAAGTTGGTTTTGGAACTGTGAGTTTGAAAATGCCACTTTTAGAAAGCGGGCATTTTCTTGCTCAACCATTCTGTGCCTCTGCTTGTCTGCTGAATACAAGTCTGAGTGCATTCAATCTAGAAAGTCACACAAAGGGAGCGGAGTTGTGCCCTGCATGTCCTGATGGCCCATCACCAGGCTGGTGGGTCTTCCTGAGCTACAGTGGTGGGAGGAGCTGACACTTGCACCTGAAGAGGGCTGTGCCTGTCCTCACACAAAGCAGTCCAATCCCCTGGACTGTGTCTGGGGCCAGGACAGGGAAAAGCAGGGTCTTGTGCACTACAAAGACTTCTCCTTGAAGTTTGCCTACTTCAAGAACAGAAATGGGTCTTTCAGGTACTGGACCTCTGACACCTGTGAAATTCTGCCAGGAAGAAGAGCTGGATGCTGTATGAGGGACTGCCTCTGCATGTTGTTGTGTTGTGCTGACCTGCTGCTTCTGTCCTGGAAGTGAAAGGACTGGACTTGACTTTCTACATCCTGCTTCCAAAGGCTCTCCTAGGGCTTGGACTGAGATACCTCCTGTTAAAAAGGGACATCAAAGACATCATCTGCCAGTGCCTGGGCTCTTGTGCTGAGAGTCCTAAGTTGTCAAGTGGTGCCAACTCCGGTCTCTGGGCTCTTGTAAGTGCAAACTGGTGATCTGAAGGAGAAAATCTTTGTATCAATGCGCTGTGCCAGAAGAATCAATGCAGCACCTGTCTTGTGGCTGAAGAATTGACGGAGCGCCTGCCCCTGGCTGGAGAATCGATGCAGCGCAGGTCTTGCGGCTGAAAAATCGATTCAGTGCTTGTTTCACCGCGATCCCATCAGCACAGCGCATCTGGATTTTCCAGGCATCATCCCTGGGCGCCAATTTTTCATTGAGCCTGCACCGCAGTAAGGAACAGAGGCCACATGCCTGGAATCGATGCATCACCTTTCCTGCGAGGAAAGAATTGATGCATCACTTCCCCTGACTGCAAGGAACCAATGCTGTTGTGCCAAGTGCCATGGCGCGAGCCGAAAATCCGGCTCAGTACGCGGGCTGCAATTTACTATTTTTATCAAGGCCCCAAATTAGGCATGGGGTGTCACGACTCACGTGCTGCTTGCGCCAGGAAACCGCAGATCTTGTGGCGTGGGTCTTGAAGGTTCGGCTTTGGCCCAGAAAGGGGCAACTCTTTCTAGTAGCCACGGTGCTGTAGGCAATGGAACCGCCAAGAACAGACCGTGCCCTTTAGAAATAGTGCCAGAGGGAAAAAAAACCAAAAGGGGAAAAAACCTCCAAACAGTGGATTCCTGAAACAAGAACAAAAAACCAGGAATCAAAAAGAAACAAAAATTCAGGTAAACACAAGTTTGACAAGATTCAGAACCGAAGGCTAAGAATCAGGAGCGAAGACACAATCAGAGCAGATAGTGTTGCAGCGCAAGGAAAGGGAGAAAACAGAGCCCTTATATACCAAGAAACAGGAAATGACCAAACAGGAAGTAAAGACGCCATCTTAGATAGGGAAGAAGTACATAGGACAGAATAGAACAGAAACCATAGAAAATAGGGAACAAGGAATGCTGGGAAGAAAAAGGTAGTATGGGAAGGGGGGAAAGACAAAGAAAGGACAAGAAAAATGCCTCAGAAAGCAAAGAAGAAAAAGAACAGGTAAGGAGGGGTCAGAGGGAAACAGGGACGCAACAGAAGGCAGAGCGAGGCCCCAAGTAAAATCTGGGGCCTCACGCGGTACACAGCAGGCTCGGGGCGCGCCGCGTCCTGGGGACGCGCTGCGCGGCGCGAGCCGAATGTTCGGCTTGCGCCGCGTGGTGCGGCGCGACAGTAGGTCCCCCCCCCCCGAAGGTCCAGGTTTGAAGGGAAACAAACGATGAAAACGAGAAATCAGAAGAGGGGCGTGAACAGAAGATGCATCTTCCCAAGAGCATTCACTGAGAGGATATCCCTTCCAGTGAATCAAATACTGAAGACGTCGGTGAAAAAGGCGAGAGTCACAAATTTCCTGAACCTCATATTCAGGCACATCATTCACCAACACAGGAGGAGGACAAGGAAACTGACGAGAGAAAGGGTCAGGGACAAAAGCTTTGAGCTGGGATACATGAAAGACCGGATGAATTTTCCAAGTATGAGGCAAGCGAAGACGAACAGTGACAGGATTGATCAACTGAAGAATACGGAAAGGCCCATAATAGCGAGGCGTGAACTTATTTAGAGAAAGGCGAGAGGGCAAGAATTTGGAAGAAAGCCAGACTTTATCTTGAGGGTGATAATCTGGAGTGGGTCCACGTTTCTTATCTGCGATCTTCTTCATATATCTCTTGGTGTTCAATAAATTAGATCTAATTAGCCTATGGAGTTGCAAGAGACGTGTGGAAAAAGATGTAATTGCAGGCAGAGGAGAGGTAGATTGAGGAGAAGTAGGAAAAGAGGTAGGATGATAGCCATAGGAACAGAAAAAAGGAGTGACCTTGGAGGCACTATGGACAGTATTGTTGTAGGAATATTCAGCAATAGGAAGATAAGTGTTCCAGTTGCTTTGGGTGGCATTACAAAAACAGCGAAGGTATTGTTCTAATCCTTGGTTCAAACGCTCAGTTTGTCCATTGGTCTGAGGATGGAAACCGGATGATAGTGCAATATTGATGTTGAGTGTCTTGCAAAAATATTTCCAAAATCGGGAAATATACTGAGGTCCTCTGTCAGATATAATGGTATGTGGAAGTCCATGGAGATGGAAAATATGGTCGATAAATATCTGGCTCAATTCTTGAGATGTAGGTAACTTCTTTAGGGCAGTGAAGTGAGCCATTTTAGTGAAAGAATCAACAGTGACCATGATAACCTGGTTTCCAGCTGATGGTGGAAGTGAACACAAAGTCAGTGGAAATAGTATGCCATGGAGTTGGTGGAACCGGCAAAAGCTGTAGTAATCCTGCAGGTCTGGTACGGGGAATCTTGACTTGGGCACATATGGGACAAGCCTGAACATATCTTTCGACATCTGATTTCCAGGTAGGCCACCAGAAAGATCGCGAAAGAAGTTCTTGCGTGGCCTTGATGCCTCTATGACCAGCAACCGGTGAATCATGGCACATCTGTAATGCCTTGTCTCGAACTCTGTTAGTAGGGAGGAATAACAGATTCTGATGATAATAGTATCCTTCTTTCTTGCATAAAAAGTTTCTTAATTTCTCTATTTCGCTATTAGACAGGCTGGAGTACTCCAGTTGTACCTCCTCCAGAAAAGATTGAGCAACTCCAATGATCTTACTAGGCTCCAGTAGAAACTGAGACGGGGAAGGAGTACAGTCTGGATAACGGCGAGACAGAGCATCAGCCAGAATGTTTTGAGATCTAGGAATATAGGTGATGTAAAAGTCATACTGACTGAAGAAAAAAGGCCCAACGGGCCTGGCGACTATTCTGGCATACAATATTACGTAGACATTGCAGATTACGGTGATCTGTTCTCACCTCGAAAGGCTCCTTGGAACCCATCAGAAACTGTCTCCATTCGCTGCAGGCTGTCTTCAGAGCTAACAACTCTCTTTCTAGTACTGAGTAATGTTGTTCAGCTGTAGAGAGAATATGGGACAAATAGAAAACAGGATGTTCAAGACCATCATCCTCTTGTAGTTGGAGTAAGACAGCTCCAATAGCTCTTTCGGAAGCATCGGTAACTACAATAAACTGTTTGTTGGTATCTGGGTGTCTTAAGATGGGAGCTTGAGTGAAAGCCTTCTTTAAATCTTGAAAAGCTGTCTCAGCCGCCTTAGTCCAGACAAACCCCTGCTTTAGATTTTCCTTCTTTAAAGTATGAGTTATATGGCTGGTCTGTTTAGCAAAGTCTTGAATGAACTGCCGATAAAAATTTGCTAATCCTAGGAAACATTGTGTTTCTTTAATAGAAGAGGGAGAAGGGCAATCGAGAATTGCTTGTACCTTTTCTTGGTCCATAGCTATGCCGGTGGGACTTAAATGATAACCCAGATATTTGACTTCCGTCTTATCGAACTCACATTTTTCGGGTTTACAGGATAGTTGATGTGCTCGGAGTCTTTGGAGGACTTGTTTCACATGAGAAGAATGGAGATCGGGATGTCTAGAAAAGATAAGGATGTCGTCTAAGTAGATTACGACTGTCTGGTTCAAGAGATCGGAAAATATTGATTCCATAAATCTTTGAAATATTGCAGGGGCATTCTTAAGACCGAAAGGCATGACTTTGTACTCAAAATGACCAAATGGTGTCCTGAATGCTGTTTTCCACTCGTCTCCTTCTTTTACACGTAAAAGGTGGTAAGCTCCTCGAAGATCCAACTTGGTAAAACGTTGAGCCCCTCTAACTGCCTCTAGAATATCCTTGATGAGGGGCAAAGGGTAACGATCCTTTATAGTTATTTTATTTAGGCCTCGAAAATCCAGGCAAGGACGAAGATCTTTGGTCTTCTTAGGTACAAAAAAGAGAGGAGCCCCTGCCGGAGAAGACGATGGAACAATGAGACCACTCTGTACATTTTCCTCCAGATACTCCTTAAGAACTTCCTTTTCAGGTTCCGTGAGAGAATGCATCCTCCCAAAGGGGACGACTGTTCCAGGTTCCAAAGGAATAGCACAATCGTACTCTCGATGTGGAGGTAATACAGGTCTGGATGGCTTTTGAAACACGTCTTGAAATTCTAAATAATGTCCAGGAACTCCTTGGACAGTATTGATGGAATATTCCGTAGTACTCTTAATAGGTGTTAATCTGTTCGGTGACCAATATTTGTCGGAAGCAAAGCAGTTCTCTTGACAAAACTGTGAGGACAAGGAAATTGTCCGGGTTACCCAGTTTACATACGGATTATGTCTTGTAAACCATGGAATTCCGAGAATAATGGTATGGTTGGGAGATGAAATGAGATCAAAGGAGATGTGTTCCTGATGATTACCAAACTGTAAATTTAACATCAAGGTTGTAGTATCGACTGGACCTGAGGATATCAAGGATCCATCCACGGTGTGCACTTGTTCAGGAATGTCTTTGGGTTGTGTGGGAATCTGTTGATTAGTGGCCCAAGTCTTATCCATGTATATACCACTAGCACCACAATCTAATAATGCCATAGTTCTTTCTTGGCGGCCATCAGGTAGTTGTAATATGACAGGTAACATGAACAAGTATGTTGTATTGTCATTAAATGAACTGATGGAAGGTATAGCCGATGATCCCGTCCCCTCCCTTCTTACAGAGGATGGGAAGTGGCGTTTCCTGAGGGTCTTGGTGGACGTACAGGACAGGTACGAAGCATGTGACCAGCAGATCCACAGTATAGGCACAATCCCTTCTTCCGTCTGTCTTCCCTCTCACTCGCTGAGAGCAGCCCTCGAGTAGCATCCACTTGCATGGGTTCCCCTTCTATGTCTCTAGCAGGGGGACGAGATTCCTCAGAACGAGGCAGATACATCCGTGGAGTGCTTGGCTGGGAAGATCCTCTACTCCTTCTCTTCTCCATTCGTCGTTCTTGAAGACGATACTCGATGGAAAGTGCTTGATCCATCAGGCCACGAAGATCTTCAACTCTGGTGGAATGTACTAATTCATCCTTTATTTCTTCCTTAAGTCCTCTGCGAAACAAAGTTACCAGGGTACGTTCCACCCAAGTGGTCTCTGCCGCTAACTGACGGAAACGTGTAATATATTGAAGGACATCTTGGGAACCTTGCTGGATATCACATAATGCTTCCTCTGCCGAGGCTTCCAATCCTGGACGACTAAACATTTGTTTGAAGCGGATCACGAAGGCAGAATAGTCCGACAATACCGGATCGTTGGATGACACCATCGGGGTTGCCCAGGCCAAGGCAGGACCGGATAATGCACTGATAAGATATCCCACCTTTGTCCTGTCAAGAGAGAATTGGGTAGGTCTGAAGGCGAAGTACACCGTTAATGCATCCAGGAATTCACGCAGTTTAGTGGGTTCACCAGAGAAACGAGGAGTAGAGGCGGAGATAGTCGGAACATCGCCACTGCGGAAGGCCAAAGCCTGTCGTAACACAGCGTTCTCATTGCGCAATTGTTGCAATTCCTGAGCTTGTTGTTGAATAGTAGTCAGAAGAGATGAATCAGGATCTGCAGCAGCCGCCACTGTATCATCCATGGTGTCAGAAGACGTCGGAATGGTTGGGCGCTGCAATCTGTCACGACTCACGTGCTGCTTGCGCCTGGAAACCGCAGATCTTCTGGCGTGGGTGTGGAAGGTTCGGCTTTGGCCCAGAAAGGGGCGACTCTTTCTAGTAGCCACGGTGCTGTAGGCAATGGAACCGCCAAGAACAGACCGTGCCCTTTAGAAATAGGGCCAGAGGGAAAAAAAAACAAAAGGGGAAAAAACCTCCAAACAGTGGATTCCTGAAACAAGAACAAAAAAACAGGAATCAAAAAGAAACAAAAATGCAGGTAAACACGAGTTTGACAAGATTCAGAACCGAAGGCTAAGAATCAGGAGCGAAGACACAATCAGAGCAGATAGTGTTGCAGCGCAAGGAAAGGGAGAAAACAGAGCCCTTATATACCAAGAAACAGGAAATGACCAAACAGGAAGTAAAAACGCCATCTTAGATAGGGAAGAAGTACATAGGACAGAATAGAATAGAAACCATAGAAAATAGGGAACAAGGAATGCTGGGAAGAAAAAGGTAGTATGGGAAGGGGGGAAAGACAAAGAAAGGACAAGAAAAATGCCTCAGAAAGCAAAGAAGAAAAAGAACAGGTAAGGAGGGGTCAGAGGGAAACAGGGATGCAACAGAAGGCAGAGCGAGGCCCCAAGTAAAATCTGGGACCTCGCACAGTACACAGCAGGCTCGGGACGCGCCGCGTGGTGCGGCGCGACATGGGGCCTCAATACACTAAAAGCGTGACGCGCCCCTGCTAGTTCTTGCCTCCCCCCACTCTCCATTTTCCCCCACTTACCTTCTGCTTCTTTTTTCTTTCTTCTTTTCTGCCTTCCTCGTTTCTTCCTGAATTTATGCCTTATGCCTTTCTTTCTTGTCCATGATTCTTTTCTCCTTCCCAGCATGCTTTCCTTCTCCCTGCATGCCTTTGGAACCTTACTTAACATGGTGACTTTTACTATGGATTTCTATGTTATGTTCCCAATCCAATATGGTGTCTTTTACTTCCTGCCGGTCACTTCCTGTTCTTTGGGTATATAAGTTGTGTGATTCCTGTTCTCCTTTGTGCTGCAACACTTCCTTTGTGTGGTGATCTTCGCTCCTGTTCTTCTGCATCAGATATATGATTTCTGAGCCTGTACCAGCTTTTTTATTGTCATTTTTGCCTTTTGTTCAGATTTACTTTTTACTGTTGTTTTTGTTCCAGCAGTTCCTATTCGAGGTTTTTTCCCCTCGGGGACTCCTTCTGGAGGGCACGGACTGCCTTTGGGGTTCCCTCCGTCAGCTGCACCGTGGCTACCAGAAAGGGTCGTTCCTACTTGGGTCAAGGGAGAACCTTTAAGAACCAAGACCTCACCACATTTCCAGTGGGCTACACAACAATATGATTTTTCATTCCCTGTATTCTCGTGTTCTCAATATCTTTTAAATCAAATTCTAATCTGTAACTTCTTCTCAGTGGCTTTGATTTCTCAATTTCTATTTCATATTTCTATGCAAGTTCTGCTAATGTCTGATGTACCAATCCTGCTGTTTGTAACATTTTTACACATGAAGGGTAACTTATCTTCATTATATGAGTCAAGTGTTCCCTCAATCATTTCATTTATTTCTAATTTAAGTCTTGCCAGGTTCAATGAATTTCCTCCTTCAGCATTTGTTTTTGCTCCACTCATTTGTTTCTACCCAGTCTGTTAGCTGCTGAGCTGTAGAACCTTTTTAACAAGACATTATTACATGGAGTCTTAGGAGTCATCAGAAATTAATTTTAATTCAAATCGGACTTTCCTAAATTTTGTGACGTCCCAGAATAATTTAAGTCAATCAGTGGACCTTTCTTGTCAAAAGTCTGATTCATTGGAGACATGACTCCTGCAGTAACATTGAGTCTCTCTATTTCTGCATTTGAATTAAACAGATTCTCTACACTGGTCTCATTATGTCCCTGGGCAAACAGTGGTACAAGGGGACCAACAGTAACAAGTACTATTAATGCTTCTGGACTTGATTGAACATTCTTATTTCTCGAGTAAATTACTCCACAACTCTGACCTGACAGCATTTAAGAATTCAACTGTGATATTGTTCAGGCATTGTCTGAACTTTCACTATAGCCACTGAATTAGGTGTAGACTCCACTTGAACCATCATTGGTTTCTGGTAAGTCTGTGATGATGGTACAACTGGTACTGGCATACTCTGTGCAGAACTTACAACAAGAATTGTAGGATATACTACAAGTAGCTCAACCTGAGTCATAGGTGTCTGCATAACTCCGATAGCAAGAACTCTAGTTGCAAGCCTTTAGTGACCACAATCCTACAGAAATAGCAGTAACGCACCCTACTATAGTAAGCCGGGTTGATGTATTGGAACCTGCCAGCCTAAAGGCTTAGAATAAGGGTGAAATGGCATAATCTTCCAATGGATGTCTTATTTGAGTCAATTGTTCAAAAATAATTTCAATCTTTTTGTGGATATTTTGTAGGCAGATAACCAGTCCCCGGCTGCAAGCCTGGATGCCTATACCCAATTAACAGGGACTAAAAATGATACTGTGAGAGAGTTGTCCAGTAACAGGCCAGCTGCTCTGCATGGCTGTTTTCACAAAGCTAGTAGGTTGACTAATAGGCACTTAAGGCAGCTGCTTAGCACCAGCCCCCATGATCAAACGCAGATTACTGAAGCTAGGCTGATCTATAAATCAGCTGTGAAAAGGCGGAAAGCTGAACTCAAGGAGACTTTGTGGAGGCAATTGACATCCACTGGTGCTTCCCGGGATTCAAGAGGTTTTTGGGCAGTAGTAAATGGCAGATAGCCTTCGTTGGTTGTCCCCGACGACAGAGGCTCCTCTATTAGGCCAGACCTTTGGCTGTCCCATTTTAAAAAGGGTATAGGAGTTAGAGGTTGATGGTATGATAGCAGGGATTGAGGAGGGTGACCAGTATACCCTTTAGAGATTAGGTTAAACCTAGAAGAAGTTCATAGGGCCATTTGGAACAATCCATCTTATAAATCACCCCGACATGGGATCCCTATAGACCTCTAAAAAGTTGATATTGATTTCTGGGCTCCTGTTTTAACTTATGTATTAATGCTGTGGTGCAGGTAGTGCGTTCCCTGGCCTGGAAAGAGATGGTAATAGTTTCTGTATTCAGAAAAGGAAATCGGCTAGATCCTGTCTGTTATAGGCCCATTTCCCTTCTAAACTCAGTTGTGACGGTAGTGGGGCGTATTACATTGAAGCATATAGATACTTAGGCTAAAACACGTAATATTTGGTGCCTGGTGCAATATGGGTATCGGAAGGGTAAAGGTACAATGGAGAAGTGTTTGAACTTATATCTCCTTATTGGGAAATATGTGATTGCAAACCAGGTGGTCCATATATTTAGGTTTCATGGATCTAAGTAGTGCTTTTGATCGGGTCAACAGGTCGAAAATATGGCTTAACTGGAGGACGCTTGGTTTACCTGATAACCCTAGTTAATTTCTTAAGGGCTTTGCATGTGGATGCAAACGCATCTGTGAGATTTGGTCTAAATGGGGAGTGTACGGATTCTTTTGCACTCCCACGGGAAGGCAGGCAGGGCTTCTTTCCGCTTGAATGCAAGGCAGTGTGCTCCCTTTTTCTTTTTGGATGTCTAAATGACAGCTCCCGTGAGCCTCTTGCTGACGAGCACTGGCGATGCACCTGTGCGCCTACTGAGTGGTACAAAAACCTGTGAACACGTTTGGCGGCATTTCAAGTGACCCCTTCAGTTATATACGCTCTCTGCTGATGACGGCCGAAAGCCAGAAACACATGTCCAGAGATATGGCACTCGCTGCACCTACCTTAGGTGAAAGACTTTCTACAGCGATACGGCACTTGCTGCACCTACTTAGGGTGAATAATTTTTGGAAACATTCTCACTATTTATATTTAAATGACTGCATTTACCATGATGCCTTGGGGCTATTTTCCGCTTGAATGCAAGGCAGTGTGCTCCCTTTTTCTTTTTAGGCAGGGATGGTGTGCTGGCCCCACTCCTATTCCTACTGTATATAAATGATTTGGATTTTTTTTGGTTACACATGGGAAAGATTTGCCCAAAGTAAAGAAAAGCCAAGTGCCTTCTTTGCTCTATGCTGATGACGCTGTATTTTTGGGTCGCATGGCTAATGGGCTCAAGCTTCTTGTTGACCTGTTTGTAAAATTCATGGATGGGCTGGACTTGGAGGTTATTAGCAGCAAAACGCATTATATGGTGTGCGGAAGGAAGTCCTCCAAAACCAATTAGGGGAAATAGGGATACTAGGGTGCCTAAGCCTTATCTTCTTTGTTTAAGACACACTTGGGAAAGATCATTGCTAACGGAATTTAGGCTGGTGATTATTCCTACACAGATTTGCTTCCCACTTGGGCAGTTTGATCTTAGGAAGGTGGAGGTCTGCCCTTGCGATGGTCGTTCTTATCAGACTCTGGAACACCTGATGTTGTTTTATAAACTTTTTTAAAAAAAATTAATATCTTGTGCCTCTTTTGAAAGTCGATAGGTTTTAGAGAGTTTCGCCCAGCCATTTGTACTTAAAGCTTTTATTGGATCTAGCTACAACGATTGCTGTCTCTTCATATTTGAAAGGTGCTCTATAGTGGAAAAAGATTATGAATGCTTAGCAGTTATACGTGATCTGTGAGTATACTTGGCTTGGGAAAGGTCCAGTGAGACGACATTTCTTATTTATCATGGGTGTTTTATGATTAAGACATTTTTATGTATAGTATTGTATGTGAATTTTAGAGAATGGCATACCTTGTGGTGCCTCTTTTTAACAAATATTTTGAGATACATTGTTACTGTGTAATTTATCATATATGTACGTTTCTTAATATGATTTTACATCTGTTATGACTATGAATCAAAATCGAATAAAGGTTTATTCATTCATGCTATGCACTTATTGCTTTCTAGATCCTTCACTGCATCACCCTCAGCAATTTGTAACACTCCAGTCCTACCAGAGTGGATTTAACTCTTGTAGAACTGGCATGTATGTTAATTCCAGTCCAGAGGTCACTACTGCTAAACTACTTTCAGCCTCCTCAATCTATTGATTGCTCACCATAAAACACCATGCATGTACAGCTAACACATACAACTGTTTATTAACGCTTGTACTAGTTTTTCTGACTTAGATTTAAGTTCCATTGTGGGGAAAGCAATTTATTTAAATGTGACCAACTTTCAAGAGGAGTAACTAAACCGGAACTGGGCATCGAGGACACAGGGGAAATTCCTGGTTGGAAAGCACTGCTTTTAGGGATGTGCAGACTTATGAATGCTAAGCCCAGACAGCCTTGAAAACAGCCCTGAAAGAGTAACACTACAAGTTTCTAATCAATAAAGACATGGTATGCTGCTCTAGAGAAGTGAAGCTCCTGACTAATGTGCCTGACCCTGAAGTGCAAGAACCTATCATAAGTTCTACTTGGGAACTGCCAGAAACCCTCTGATTTTAGCCAAGGTGTTTGGAAAAGTGCACTGCATAAAGCAATCATTTGGGTTTAATAAAAAAAAAACTGGTTGGGACTCCACCAGAACGTCAGATGTGACCACAGGCTGACACACTGCAGTAAAGGGCTGCTCCTAAAGCATTTTTCATGGGCTAAGATTAGCTCCCTCTTTAGCACTGCCATAAATCTCCCCTTACGGAGGTGTTTCGGTTTCATGCGTCTGGCTACTGCCACACTGTTCTAGCTTCCCCAGTAATATTTTAATACTTTTTGGTTTTTAGTATATAGTCCCATATTGGGATCAACAGCCATCATTCTTGAGGTAATTGCGCAAAGTAGGTAGCAGCCCTACAGTATCCCTAAACAATTCTACACAATCAAAAACAGAAACTAGTGGATGTAAGAAGGGGTGCGCTGTCCATAAATAATATCACACAAATCATTTACTACTGTCATTAGAAACTGTGCTGAGTTAGAATGTTTTGGAGTTTTATTATTTTATGTAATCAAAAAGAGAAGATAATTTTATTTGGAATCTTATTTGCTTGGAAATTGGATATCTGGGCCACAAAACAACGTGCAACACCCGAGATGGTTAGAAAGCCAAAAAGAAGCAAGAGTGACAGCAAAATAAATGTAGAAACTTTTTTTTATTAAAAATATCACACACATATTCAGCACATAAACCTAAAGTTTTTATTTTTATGTGGTGGCACTGGTCTTCATTTCACTACTTTGGAGGTCTTAATTTTCTTAATGTCTTTACCACTGAGTAGAAGTGTCCCATTTTTAAATTTTCCAACCTGCCCGCTTGGCAAAATTGTAGTAGCAGATTTTTTCTTTTTGCTCCATCTGAAAATTAAAACAAAAACAGGAATTATGAGTAATGCATCGGTCTAAACCCCATGTAAATGGGAACAAAACAGACGATAAATGTAACCAAAACAGACAGACTTGGGCAATTAAGCATCACACGTTTCTCACACAATAGCGTTTAAGATCTGCACAAATAATGTGGTATTGAAAAATAATTTCCTACTTTAAGATTTATTTTTTGCTTTATTGACAATTAGTTCTCTAGTTTAAGAAGGATCTTCTGTTTAACTGCAATTCAAACTTAGTGCCAAAATGTTACATTCGAAACACAGTAACATCTAATTATTGATAATGTGATGAATTTGCCCTTGAACGCATCTTCAAATTAGGGGTAAAGACTGAAACCCAGAGCAAAAACAGAATCTGGCAATGATTAACCCACAGCATCATCAGCCACACAGGACAGGATCGACCAGTAGGTAAGTGAGGAGACCAGTCAAAGACTGCTGGGGGCACTTTCGGGTAGCTTTCTATTGTGGGATCAGATTCATTCTGGCCTGCAATTCTGGCAGGTTCACAGACACGGTGAAAAGAGGTAAGAGGGGTTCTCTAGCAATTAGCTTTACCTCCCATTTAGTGCAGCCATCGCAAAAGGGGACTTAGATTTTAGGGAATACAGCACATATGCATAGTAGTGGTGCATGTGCATTAATGAACGGATGTGTTAGATGGAGGAAACTTGGGCTGCAGGGTATATGCACTGTTTGTGCACATGAAAACAAGTAGTGGCCATATTGGATTGAGAGAGACTACTGGTTACATGCAGAGAGATCATTTTGTGATACCAACACAAGAGCAGTACAAAGAAGAAAAAAGTGCTTCTCAACTATTTTTACAGATTTTGCAGAATTGACTGTGTCTGGATTTCCACTGGCTCCCCCTTACTGCCCAACTGCTGTTTCCACATTAAATCCTGCAACATCAAATGATCAACTTTTAGACACCAGCATTCATCTAATGTCATAGTGTGCTTTGTCCCTGGTTGTAGGTATTTCCCTTCCGATCCTAGCCTCGGTCCTGGTGCTTAACTGTGAAGTATCCCATTTCATCCCTGCCCTGGTAGTCAGTCTGACCTGTCTTGAGGGAAGACTTTTCTCTGTACTTGTCCTGGTATAAGACTTTTGTCCCATTCCTGTTCTGCCCTCGAGATTTTATCCTCTTCTTATGCTGCCATGCTTTAACCCCTTCTGTGCCCAGGACGTAAAGGTTACGTCCTGAGGCACAGTGCTCGTGTGCCCAGGACGTAACCATTACGTCCTGGGCACAGAGCCCAGAGGGAGCGCTAGGGCTCCCTCTGTGGGGTTCTCCCCCACCCCCCAAGGCAGGGATGGAAGGGGAAGCCCTTCCCCTTCCACCCCCGACCCCCCCACCCTGTGACGTCAGCGCGCGATCACGCGCTGATTGTCACAAGGCCTCCTCCCATCGCGCTGGAAGCTCAGCTTCCAGTGCGATAGGAATAGAAATGCTTTGCTTTTCTATCCCGATCACGTGGAGGAGGCCGGAGAGGCTTCAAAGGGAAGGAAAGGAATTTCCTTCCCTTTGAAGTCTCTCTTAGCGTTTTAGCAGCCGGATTGCAAGCAATCCGGCTGCTAAAACGCCCACTAGACACCAGGGATTACATTTTTTGAAGGAAATTGGCATAAGGGAGCAACCCCTTGGGCAAGGGTCGCTCCCAGAGGGGGGGCATTTTTTTTTAAGGCCCTTTCTGCCCCCCGGGGGTATATCGGCCTATTATTAGGCCCATCTGCCCCCAGGGGGGGCAGAAACCTCTAGGCACCAGGGATCATTTTTTTTTTTTTTTTTTTTTTTTTTTTTTTGTATTTTAGATGTGAGGAGCGACCCCTTAGGCAAGGGTCGCTCCCCTGGAGGGGCAAATTGTATTTAGGCCATTTCTGCCCCCTTTGGGGGCAGAAACAACTAGGCCCCGGGGATCTTTTTTTGTGTGCTGTCACGCAAGGGGAGCGACCCCGTAGGCAAGGGTCGTTTCGGGGTGGGGGAGGGATTTATTTTAGGCCATTTCTGCCCCCCCTGGGGCCAGAAACCTCTAGGCGCCAGGGCTAATTTTTTTTGTGTGTTTTTTTTGTGTTTGTTTGTTTTTTTTAGAGATGGGGAGTGACCCATTAGGCAAGGGTCGCTCCCCTGGGGGGCAAATTGTATTTGGACCATTTCTGCCCCCCTTGGGGGCAAATCGGACGATTTTAGGTCAATCTGCCCCCAAGGGGGGCAGAAACAACTAGGCACCGGGGATCTTTTTTTTTGCGCCAATGTCACGCAGGGGGAGCGACCCCGTAGGCAAGGGTCGCTCCCCGAGTGGAGGGGGGCTTGGGTGGGCAAATTTATTTTTTGGTCATTTCTGTAAATGATCACTCCTTTCCCTTTCAAAGTGTTTTCTTGGCCAAATTTTGAGGTTTGCAAAGGATTCTGGGTAACAGAACCTGGTCAGAGCCCCACAAGTCACCCTATCTTGGATTCCCCTAGGTGTCTAGTTTTCAAAAATGCGCTGGTTTGCTAGGTTTCCCCAGGTGCTGGCTGAGCTAGAGGCCAAAATCCACAGGTAGGCACTTTGTAAAAAACACCTCTGTTTTCTGTGAAAAAATTTGATGTGTCCACGTTGTGTTTTGGGCCATTTCCTTTTGTGGGCGCTAGGCCTACCCACACCAGTGAGGTACCATTTTTATCGGGAGACTTGGGGGAACACAGAATAGCAAAACAAGTGTTATTGCCCCTTGTCTTTCTCTACATTTTTTCCTTCCAAATGTAAGGCAGTGTGTAAAAAAGACGTCTATTTGAGAAATGCCCTGTAATTCACATGCTAGTAAGGGCACCCCGGAATTCAGAGATGTGCAAATAACCACTGCTTCTCAACACCTTATCTTGCGGCCATTTTGGAAATACAAAGGTTTTCTTGATACCTATTTTTCACTTTTTATATTTCAGCAAATGAATTGCTGTATACCCGTTATAGAATAAAAACCCATTGCAAGGTGCAGCTCATTTATTGGCTCTGGGTACCTAGAGTTCTTGATGAACCTACAAGCCCTATATATCCCCGCAACCAGAGGAGTCCAGCTGACGTAACGGTACATTGCTTTAAAAAATCTGACATCGCAGGAAAAAGTTACAGAGTAAAATGTGGAGAAAAATTGCTGTTTTTTTCACCTCACTTTCAATATTTTTTTTATTTCAGCTGTTATTTTCTGTAGGAAACACTTGTAGGATGTACACAAATGACCCCTTGCTAAATTCAGAATTTTGTCTACTTTTCAGAAATGTTTAGCTTTCTGGGATCCAGCATTGGTTTCCCACCCATTTTGGTCACTAACTGGAAGGAGGCTGAAAGCTGAAAAAAATAGTAAAAATGGGGTATGTCCCAGTAAAATGTCAGAATTGTATTGAAAAATTGGGGTTTCCAATTCAAGTCTGCCTGTTCCTGAAAGCTGGGAAGATGGTGATCTTGCCACCGCAAACCCTTTGTTGATGCCATTTTCAGGGAAAAAAACCACGAGCTGCCTTCTACAGCCCTTTTTTTTAAAAAAAACAAACATTTTCACTGTATTTTGGCAAATTTCTTGGTCTCCTTCAGGGGAACCCACAAAGTCTGGGTACCTCTAGAATCCCTGTGATGTTGGAAAAAAAAGGACGCAATTTTTGGCGTGGGTAGCTTATGTGAACAAAATGTTATGAGGGCCTAAGCGCGAACTGCCCCAAATAGCCAAAAAAAGGCTCGGCACAGGAGGGGGAAAAGGCCTGGCAGCGAAGGGGTTAAGTGTTTTACTGTATTTCATTATTCCTTGCTATTATTTTCTAGATGTCTGCCCCTTTATAACCTCCTTCCATTACCCTTACTGTACCAGGGACTACAACAGTGACCTTCTTTAGGGCATACCACTAGCTATTATTGGTAAAAGATACATTGACATGGAATCTCAATTGAGTATAACAGAAGTACAAAGATCTCATCACTGTATAAGCCGTTTACTTTAGGGGTAAGTGGGTGAGGGGAGGGGTTTAAAGGAATGGGGGGCACACCTAGAGAGAACTTCTTAGCTCCAAGAAGTAAAGTCCAACCATGCCTCATTACACATCCCTATTCCTATTAGTACAACATTCCTATCCGGGTTGTCTCCTCCATTAGGACTGAGGAGTGTTGGCCCCTGCCAGCAGGGGCAGCTGCAAAACCTTTACAAGAAAACAACAATAAACTGCGTTTATTATTGTTTTCCTGCAAAAGGGCAGGCCCTAGGGGTGACGAGCAGTGAGGGGGAGTGCACAACCCCCCCGAGCACGTGTGCTTGGCCAGTTATATCGGGCCAGCCAAACACACATGGGCAGTAGGCTCTCTCTAGCCCAGCAACAGTTGCCAGGCTGAAGAGAGCATGCACAGGCTTCCAGTCTACCTGGGAGTGCCCTGGCTGGGCGAGGGGAAGGGGGTCTCCTGCCGCACACATTTGTTGCTACTTCAGTATGTAAACAATTCCGTCTTGC
The DNA here is from genome assembly GCF_031143425.1 of Pleurodeles waltl. Taxonomy (NCBI): domain Eukaryota; kingdom Metazoa; phylum Chordata; class Amphibia; order Caudata; family Salamandridae; genus Pleurodeles; species Pleurodeles waltl. Next base: position 894,820,020 of record NC_090444.1, read on the forward strand.
AGAAGCGCATCAAAGGCATTTTCCGTCCAGTTTAATTATGTACAAGGTGAGAGAGCCTAGAGACTGCAAGCAGCGCACACAGATTAGACAGAGTCCCTCTCTGTCTTGATTACAATGACACTGTCAGAATAGAGTTTTAAAATGGTAATGTAGTATTACATTTCAAACAGGTAGTTCGCTTTCTAGGCCCGAAGGTCTAATACACACGTACTATATTAATGCATCATTGTGTCCATTTTGGCATACAATCAGACCTGGTTCGTATGTACCATGCATGTATGACCAAGAAAAGCCTGCCACATGTCACTGTCCCGTTGTCTTTGCAGATTTTTACGCCTCTGTACTCATGGCAAACCACCATCACTCACGTCTTCAATTCATCTTCCACAACTACAGGTTTCCATTTTCACAGCCTGCAACCTCAGATTCAGAAATTTGCTACCATCTGCCGTCGCACAGGGAGTGTGTTGGCATGATTACTGCAGTGCCCTGGCAAGATGCCTCTCAGATTTGTTACAGTAACATGATCAACAGTCATAACACTGATAGAATTCGAGTTCGTTTAAAAGACTGCTTAGTGCTGGATGAAAACTATGTGAAAGTAAATTGACTATGCTACTTGCTTACCGTGACATTTTCACTACCTTCTATAACAATAAAAAGAAAACACAAACAAATAGTTCTACAAGGGTGTCACACTTGGAATGCTGAAAAATAATGGATTAACAGTTCACAAACTTGGATGGCACATCACAGCACCCAAGAGACCATTCCGGAAGTCAACTTTCCTTATGATGAAGACATCAAAAATCTTGGCCAATGCAGTCAATATATGTACTTTTTGTCACTGTCAAGAGTTAAATTGCCCTACATGTTTTTGAAAAACAAAATTTCACATATCAATGATGTTCGCTCTTTCAGACGGAAAGGGACCAGAACCGAAAGCACCACAATCCATGGCAACTAACCAATTTGAAGAAATAGTGGTGGAACTGAACTCCATCCAAGGTTCATTTGCTCCTCTACAAAGTCATTTCTCAGCCTTTTCTGTCAAGATTTGCATTGACTAATGTTTCTTCTTACCAGTGTTATTTCTAAAAAGCCCAATACAAACATTCTGATGACCTTGCCACATATAAAAGCATTGCTCGCCTGAAAAACACCACAGATTACTTAGAATTCAGCAACTACTGAGATGTGTATATATATATATATATATATATATATATATATATATATATATATATATATATATATATATCTCAAATGAACTAGTTTTTCCAAACTACTGACATGTAATTTAAAAATATCACTGAGAATACCATTTGAGTCCACCACTAGAGCCCCACTCGATGGTACTCCAGCAGCACTCCAAACCACAAATTCTCTCTTGCAATCTGAATCACAATACTCAAAATAAATACCAAGAATTTAATACCCTCACACTTGTAGAAGGTGCCTCAAGACAACAGCCAAGGTTAACTAGAGGACATCGTCGGGGCACTTTCACTAATAACGATCATGCAACGTAGATGCACGGATGACTTGAAATTCTACTTTTCTTGAGAAGGCAGTTCACTGAAACACACACCACCGTAAAACACTGCTAAAGTGCACAATAATAGCTGTATTGTTTATACATTAAAACTAACCTTTCTTCCGAGCCGGGTTTTCGTTTTCTTTTTGCTGGATCGAAGTCCTGAAATTAAATATAAAGTTAGAATTTTTAAGGAAGCAACAGCGTTAATAGCAATAAAAAAATCGCAACAGCCATTAAAGGTGTTATCAGACGTAGCAATGCTTAACAATATGGCCAAAAGGTGGTCTGTAAACCATACAATAGCTTATGGCTTAAGTGTGGCAGTGGACGAAGGACTATACTAAATGAGGATTTTAATATTAAAAGTGAAATGAGGAAAACAAGTGTTCTGTTCGTGTGTATTTCATCATGCATACCTTGTGATATTCAGCTGAAATGGTCCAATATATCCCCTGATTATTCTCTCTTGTAAAAAGTTTTTCGTCGCTAAAAGCCATCGTAATTAACCCTGCAGCTCCATGTATGAGGAAAGTGCCATCTAACCGTAGCATTTGGTTCAGCTAGGTTTACCTGAAATGCCAACCATAATTCACTAACAAGCATTTGCAATGCAATCGATCTCACATTTGCTCCAGTTAGAGTTATTGGCGTTGTATATTCCTAACTGGACTTTTCTTGCCAAATAAATTGAAAATGAAAAGTAAAACATTAGTTGACAAAAGCAAACCGATTCCAAGCGCTATGGCCGCCACGAGCACGAAGGAGAGACACAAAAGGAAAAAGAAGTTAGCTCGCAGTCAAACATATCGGTAAATGTGCAATTATCCATGTAATGGGGTCACTCCCCAAGCTGTAACAAAACCACCCCAAGGAGGGACAAACGCAAAGCATTTACCAATGATAAGGGATTTTTGAAAGGCAAGCCCATGAATGAGTGATAGTGATGGGCCTGAGATGGGCATGGTTAAAAGCCCACAAAGATACCAAGACGTCGGGAAAGCGGCGCTTGCGCGGTGCTATGCATAACCTAAAAAGGACATAGCTGCACTTAGCTATGTAGCTGCTTCTAGTGCTACATTCATTATACAAAGGGACTAGCCTCATCTTCTGTACTTTAAAGTGAAAATTTGAGATTACAGTTTTGCAATAACATTTCTAAATTACCGAGGTAGTGACACGACTGGATAAAGGTTAGAATTGACGGATATATTCAAAGTCAATAACAGACCTGTAAGAGTTATATTAGGCCATGAAAGTTATAGAGGGCCATAAAAACAAAAAAATGTCAGGCCTTGAGGTTCTATGGACTAACCCTTTCACTACATGTCCCTGTGTTTGACTCACTGGTTAAATGTTTGGATCCCGGCAGATTCACTAAGTCATTCATCCGTCTGAGTTCGATAACATGGGTACCACTGAGTTGGGTTACAATACCCATCAGTTATCTTTCAAAAGTGGCAACAGACTTACCATGGGTGAATCCACTCTAGAAATATACTTGTTATGGCATATGAGCTACTAAAGGACTAATTTTATTCCATATACATTTCGTGTCTCTTCATATTATGGAAATAGGCTACAAGGTGGCAAATATACAGAACAGAAGACATACGTACCTAAAAAATAAGAATGAAATGTGATTGTCAAGTTGTAGAGTCCCCTCAATGGAGCTAAAGGCTGTAAGGAATCAGACATTTTGCATGTTCACCCCTACATTTTAGGAATGCTGGTGTTCAGACTCAGAGTGCACTGAAGCCTGCTAACCAGACCTCAGTGCCGGGGTTCTAACCCCTTACAAAGTGTACGTCAGTTTGGCTACCGCCAATTGACAGAGACTTACTTACGCATAAGTCCCTGTTATATGGTACCCAAGGCATGTAAGGCAGTGTCTCTACCCAGGGCTGCAGCACTGATTGTGCCACCCTGTGTGTGACAAAGTAGAAAATAGCTACCAGCATGCCACTGCAGAATGGAAAGGCAGTGGTAACTGCTTTTTTGATTATGCCATTCAGACCAATGGCAAAGCCCCCACTTCCCTTAACAATATTTGTAAATCTACTCTAAAAAACGCACTTCGAGCCCTAAGACAGGGAGCCGTATATTATTTGGGGGGGACATGTATTATATATATATATATATATATATATATATATATATATATATATATATATATCTATCAGAGAGCAACACTTCCAAATTGTCATTTTGCTGTGGGAGAGTTAGTAGCCTCATAGGCCAACACACAGTTACTGGCTGACCAATCAGCCAGGCTAATTTCTGAATGGGTCTACTGAAATAGGTACTGTAAAGTATCAAATTAATCCCGGCATTAAACCCGACTTGATGCCCAAATCAAATTTAATGTCACTATTATAAATATGCAACTTTTACAAAGTTGTCACTCTGACCCAGTTTGTCCAGAGGCCTCACACTGTCACAGGCCACCAGACAGCTTTCTGCCTCCTAGGGAGTCATGTGAACGACTCCCAGGCTTAAGAATAATTGTAGCCTGCTACAGGGTGAGGTGTTACTTCCTCTTTGCATGAAGCCACTCTGGGTGTTAGCCCAAAAGGCAAGCTTCAAAAGCAAAGCCGCCTTTTGGTGGGCAAATGGGGCTCACAGTCCTAAGGAGCTGCCATTTGTTCAGATAGATAGGCTGGCGGCAGTAAAAGAGGAAGAAGACCAGTGCCCAAGCTGGTTTCCCTATGGACGTGCAGCCCACAGGTAGCCACACCTCTACAGTGAGCTACCAAGATCCTAACATCTAAGGAAGGGTTCAGACATCTTAAGCATGGGCAGAATAGTGCACTCTGGGATTGCTGGATGCCACACATAGCCGGGAAGTCATAATAAAGAGGGAGGGGACCTGACAGCCCATTGGCTACTAACCCAATCATCCCCCATGGCATGTTAGTAAGTAAATAAGTAGAAGGCCTATAAAGTGTGCAATTGCTACAGGCTAAGTCTTGGCCACTTTCTGGGCATAAAAATGGAACTCCTGGCACCCTGATCCTCAGATCACACCGGAACCGGAGAAAGGACCAAAGGGGGACTGCCCTGTTGACCCCTAGACCTTTCAAAAAGAGGCTGCATTGTCTGCTGGATTGCACCTTGGGCTTGGAAAGAGAGTACTGTGCCTGTGGCTCCTGGCTTAGGGAAAAGTCGTTCTCAAGCCCCGGACCAAAGAAGTGAGTCCAAGGGTCAGTTTGCAGACCCTCTGGACCAGCACCACGGCCATCTAAACTTAAGTAGTTAAACTCAGCCAGTCAGTAGCCACTTCAAGAGAATCGTCCCTGACTTCTGCTGGACACCCCAAGAGACCACTCCTTGATGGCCAAAAGTTGCACTTGAGTCTGCCAGACACATTAGTGCTGTCTGAGACCAGATTGGTCGCCCAAGAGGGACACTAGCCTCCACCAAAGGATGTAGGTGGGATTGCTCTGGGTGCAGGCCAGTAGTCCAGCAGCAGCTGGCCTTTTATTGGCTCAAGGAGGAGTTTGAGGGACCCCCTCTGTGGCCAAAGTCGCCCCACCTAACCCATGGACTGAGAAATAACCACAAAGTCACTCCCATCAACTACACAGCATCCAGAGCATCTTCCGTCTATGGCGGTTGTGCTGTAAAGTTTTGAACTGGACTGGAAAATGCTTTGGTGTCCAGGTACCTGTCCAAATACTCCTGTTTGGTCCTCCAGACCTTCTCCCTGTCGGATCTGGTCGCTCAGGTCAGGCCGGAGTATTCAAACACAACTCTTACAAACTTTTCAAAAGTTTACATCGGATTTTGGACTATTAAAATGTATAAAAATATAACCTATTTTTGTAAACTGGTGTCAGATTTTTTTCGTGCTGTGAGGCTTTATTTCATTGTTTGGTACAGTTAAATGCTTTGCACTAGTTCCGGGGCGTAGCTCGGTCAATAAGAGTAAAGGCGGGTGGGGGGGAGTTGGCTTCAGATTTCCCAACAATCACACTTGCATTCTTGCTAAAATACATTATGAAAAGTAGGACACGAGCGGCTTAAGAGACAGTGGAAAGATGGAGGAGTGCAGATTGTTACGGGTACTTAAAACAATAGTTTTCAAAATAACCAACTTTTAAAGCAGAGACAAGAGAGACACTGTGTGTGTGTTTTGTCTGTGTGTGCATGTAAAAATCCATGGTGAAATCAGACACCTCATCATACCCCGCTGAAAGCACTTGTACCCAACTATATATTACAGAATACATTTTTTAGGGAGTGTAACACCCCAAACATCCCCGGAAGCTATGCCCCTATTTCTTTTGTTTAAGTCTTGCTACTAAAAGCCATAGCTACCCAGGGTTGAGCTTAAAGTTTCACCTATGACAGTTTTTGTGAGTGTATTACACGGTAAGGTTGCACAACCATACCACAAAATACACCCAAATCCTCAAAAAGGGTAAAACAGCTCAGTGGATAAATGCATAATTTTATATTACTCAAAGAAAAATATGAACTGCATCACGCAAATGAGCTCTAAGTGGCAGAAAATACATCACATTATACTGCATCTTCGACTAACAGTCAATCTAATATTTAATGGTAAATATAGTGGTAAGAAGTATTTCAGTTAGCAATGTGCACCTGTCAAAATATACAACACAACATTATGGAATTTGAGAAGCTAAAAAAGATGAGAGTTGAGTACAAACTGCAGAGCATATCTTTAGAGCTATCTTCTGAAGGCAGATAACTGTAAATAAACACTGGCATTGCCAATAGGTCTAGTTTGGAACTGAAAATGCCTCTACAGATACTGGTGAGTTTACGTACTCGCACCTCATTACACATGCACATTGTCACTAATCTTTGCACACATGCATCTATTCATCCAACCACTGACTCATTACATTCATCCAAGAACCCATCCACAATAAAAGACACATCCAACTTTATAAGCATATGCAAGATAATTTGAAAGACTAAAAGTAGACAAAAGAAAAATGCTAGTGCACAACATTTGGTGGGTATGTTCTTAGAATGAGCAACTGTCAGGAACTGCAAGAACGAACCATAAAAACACATTTTCTACCACTTGCAGCTGTTGACAATCAGAATGATCCCATACACCAGCACCGTAGGTAGCTGTGGACACACATTTTGAGTTATGAATGGCTAATAGCTCTTTCACAGGTTTCCTCCCCAGCTTTCTAGAAAAATTACAAAGTGCTGTGGTAGATTTTCTATAATGGAAACTCCTGGTACACACAGCCGACTTCCAGCTACCCCTCTGATCAATCATTATGCCTAAATATGCAAAGGTTTAGGTAAACTAAATATGAGTGCCTTTGTTAGATGGATTACTACATTTTACACGTATTTTGCCACACTTCATAACAAAAGTATTTCTTTTGGTAATAGAAAGCCCCAAGTTACGCATGTACTTTGCAAACGCATTCAGCAAGAGCTGTATGCCAATGTGGGTACGGGCCATTAGTACAGCATCATCCGCATGGAGAAGGGCCGGAACAAGGTGACGCCCGACAAAAGCAATATCAATACACAACCAAGGCCAAATAAAGATTGCTGTTTTTAATCTGGGTGTATTTCTCTACAATAAGGGCCAGGTTAAGACCCAGTTCAACCCTACCAATACTGTGTGGAAACCCATACTGGAGCTCAGATAGAATCCTGTGTGACTCAGCTCAATCCTTTAGATTGTTCATTAACACACGCCCCACAACCTTCACCAGAGGATCCAATAGGGATATTGGGCGATAACAGGCTGGATTAAGACGGACTACCTTCTTATACACTGGGACTATGATGGATTCAGACCAGGTAGTTAAGAACCCAGAATTGGCGCATGCTTGCAACACTAGGGATAACAACGGAGCCCACAAGGAAATATTGGCCTTGTTAAGATCTACTGGGATGGATTCAGGCCTGGGGGCCTTTCTGCTTTACTAGATTCTAGAGCTAATGTAATCTCCTCCACTGTGAATAGGATTTCACTTGAACCCGATGGTGGTTTACGAGGAAAAGACTCGTCAATAAACATATGGGGTGATGTCCCTCTAGGATTCTCATAAATTCGTGAAAAGTAATCAACCCATTTGGATTCCCTAATGGCAATCTCCAAACGAGGGAAATCGTCAGATTTAAAAAAAAAGGGTATTTATCACTTGTCAGAATGCTCTGTTGTCTCCTGTCAGGTTAGCTTCAAAAAGTGACTCTCAGGCCTCACCTAGCAAGTTTCCCTTTCTCCGGGCCAAAGCTTTCTTATAGTCTCTTCTGCGAACCTGCACCTCAGCTCTGCACCTGGGCACCGTTTGCAGGGCTAATTTTAACCTCTTGTGAGCATGTAACCACAAAGAGTCGAACCAGTCTCCTCTTTTCACTGAATAATTTTTAGAATGCCCAGATAAGCCACTTTTAACTTCCTCCATGATTTTAATAAAGGTCCCAATAATGTCCTCCTGAGACACTGTCTCATTTAAACAGGTAGTGAATGCATCTCTGTCGGAAGCCACAAGGTGTTTTAGGAATTTATCTGAATCAATCTGGGTGCACGGAAGATTACAGCTCTTAGTATCGGTGGTTACAATATTATCCACGATATGCGGTTTACAACTACTTGGCAAAATTGTCTTCATCGCCCCACACCACAAGGAAACTCTGGGGGTAGTTCGTCACTCCTGTATCATTCCAAAATAATGCACCGGAAATAGCGCGTAGTCTATAACTGTGTTAGCCCCCTACCGTTAAAGGTGCTAGTAAAAGAGACGGATGGATGACAACATTAATTACAGAAACCCAGATCGGAGTGAGATAAAAAATCATTGAGGAGGTTGTCATATCCAGAGTGAATAAAATATGATAATGCACCGTCATCGTAATTAGAAAGATTTTAGCCGATTGAGATTGACACAGATTAACGTTAAAATCACCATCCCACAAAATTACCAAATTCACATTAGGTCTCTTGAGCAATACCTTAAGTTTACAGTGCAGTTTTAAACTGCCAATTCGACTTGGCAAGTGTACCCACTTGCCAGTCCTAAACCTTCCCTTTTTATACATATAGAGCACCCCCAAGGTAGGCCATAGGGTAGCCCCATGGGCATGGTGCAGTGTATGTTTAAGGTAAGACATATACTGTGTTTTATATGTCCTAACAGTGAAATACTGCCAAATTTGGTTTTCACAGTGCAAGGCCTATCCCTCTCATAGGTTAACATAGGGGCTGCCTTTAAATATTAGTAAGGCTGCAGATTCCCTTTGGGAGCAGATGGAAATATGGAGTTTAGGGTCTCTGAACTCACAATTTAAATATAAATCTTTTGGTAAAGGTTGTTTTTAGATTGTGGGTTTGAAAATTCCACTTTTAGAAAGTGGGCCTTTTCTTGCTTATATCATTCTGTGACTCTGCCTGTTTGTGGATTTCCTGTCTGGGGCAGTTTGAAAGTTGGGCTGTTTGCACCTCTCCTCTGCACAAAGGAAGCTGGGGTTTAGCCTTCATATCCTGATGAGCCATCTGTGCCGGGAGGGAGGGGAGGAGTGGTCACTCACACCTGAAAGGGCTGTGCCTGCCCTCACCCAATGCAGTCTCCAACCCCCTGGTGTGTGTCTGGGGCCTGGCCTGAGCAAGGCAGGATCTTACAAACAAGAGACTTTCCTTTGAAGTTTGCCCACTTCAAAGGCAGAAAGGGGTATAAATAGTGGACCCAACACCCCTGAAAGTTAGATCACTTCTGGAATCAAGAGGAACCTCTGCCAAGGAGAAGAGCTTAGAAGTCCTGCCTGTGACTGTGCTTTGTTGGGCTATCCTGCAGTTGCTGCTTCTGCCTGTGAAAGGGGACAAAGACTGGACTTTGTTGTGCATTTCTGCTTGAACTGAGCTTGCCTCCTGTTGTTGAAGTCTCAGGGCCATCAAAGACTTTTCCCTGCCTTGGTCCTTAACACCACTTTGTCTCTAAAAAAGGAAAGATATGGGGACTCTTCACTAAGAGCTTGGAGCTCACTCACTCTCCTGGCCGATGTTATGGTCACTAGAAATACAGTCTTCAAAACTAGTAATCGTAAGGAACAAGAATGCATCGGCTCAAATGGCAACCCCATAAGAAAGGTCAATACTAAATTAAGATCCCACTGAGGCATAACAAACGGAGTGGGCGGAAACTTATTAGTGAGACCCTTAATGAATCTCAACACCAAAGGTGACCTAAACAGAGAGGGTTGGTCTGGGAGACATAGAAAAGCCGACAGCGCTGATAAATAGCCCTTAACTGTGGCAACTGCACAACCTTTTCTGTGCCAAGGTTAAAGCAAATAATAACATCAGACTTTTGAGCCTTCAAGGGATCAATTTGGTTCTCTCCACACCAACTGACAAATCTGGCCCACCTGCTTGCATAGATTGATTTGGTGGAGTGTCGCCTGGCCGATAAAATAACATCCACCACCTCCGGCGGGAGAGAAAAGGAACTCAGATTGCCCTGTTCAGTCTCCAGGCATGAAGGTGCAGGCTCTGGAGGTGGGGGTGTAGAACCTGCCCCTGCGACTGCGAGAGGAGGTCTGACCTGTAAGGGAGACGGAGCGGAGGGCACAGAGAGAGTTGGAGAAGGTCTGAATACCACACCCTTCTCGGCTAATCCGGGGTTATTAACATGACTTGGGCCCGGTCTTGGCGAATCTTCCTCAGAACCCGAGGAATCAAGGGTATGGGGGGAAACGCGTAAAGCAACTGACCCTTCCAGGACATCTATAACGCGTCCCCCAAAGCTCCTTGCACCGGATACTGGAGGCTGCAGAACGACGGGCAGTGCGCGTTCTCCCGAGTGGCACACAGGTCTATCTGAGGAAACCCCCACATCTGGAAGATGTAACGAACCAGATCCGGATGAAGACGCCACTCATGATCGGAGGAGATGAGCCAACTGAGAACATCCGCACGCACGTTCAGAACTCCGGCCAAATGATTTGCTACCAAGCAAATCCTGTGGTCCTGAAGCCTGGACCAGAGTTGAAGAGCTTCTCTGCAGAGAAGATACAACCCCACTCCTCCCTGCTTATTTATATACCACATCGCGGTAGTGTTGTCCGGCAGGACCTGGATTGACTGACCGCGAAGGGAAGGGAGGAAGGCCTTGAGAGCCAGACGTATCGCCTGCAATTCCAACAGATTGATGTGACACTCTGTTCCACTGGAGACCAAAGACTTTTGATCTCCAGGTCCCCCAGATGAACTCCCCACCCTAGAGTGGAAGCATCCGTTACAACTGTGGTCACTGGCGGAGGCAGCGAGAACGGCCTTCCTTGCGACAAGTTGCCGACCGCAGCCCACCATTGAAGATCCGCTGCAGTGTCTCTGGAGATCCTGATCGAATCCTCAAGATCTCCCTTGTGTTGAAACCACTGCCTGCGGACGCCCCTCTGTAGAGCCTTCATGTGCCAGCGTGCATGAGTGACCAGCAGAATGCAAGAAGCGAACAAACCGAGCAGACAAAGGATCTTGAGGACTGGAACGACCGCTCCATCTTGAAACATTGGAATCAACGCCTAAATGTCCTGAATCCGCTGCGGCGGAGGAAAGGCCCGATTCAATGTTGTGTCCAGTACTGCCCCTATGAACAGGAGGCGTTGAGAGGGCTCCAGGTGAGATTTGGGCACATTCACTGAGAATCCCAGGTCGAACAACAACTGAGTTGTCGACTGCAGGTGACACCGCTAGAGCTCCGGAGACTTGGCTTTGATCAACCAATCGTCCAGATAAGGAAATACTGCTATTCCCTTTCTTCTGAGCTCCGCTGCTACCACCGCCATCACCTTCGTAAAGACTCGAGGTGCCGAAGTAAGACCAAATGGAAGGACCGCAAACTGATAGTGCTGCGACCCCACCACAAACCGGAGATACTTCCTGTGCGACTTGAGGATCGAAATATGGAGTACGCATCCTGCAAATCGACAGACACCATCCAATCTCCTTCGTTCAACAGCAAAAGAATCTGTGACAGGGTCAGCATCCAAAATCCTCAGGTCCAGGATTGGTCTCAACCAACCATCCTTTTCGGGGATCAGGAAGTACCTTGAATAGCAGCCATGACCCCTCTCCTGCTCTGGAACCAACTCCACTGCGCCTTTCGACAAAAGGGACATAACCTCCTGTTGCAATAATAGAAGATGGTCATCTGAACAGAAGGAGGGACGGGGCGGGAAGGGAGGAGGAAATTCTCGAAAGGGAAGAGTATACCCTTTCTCCACAATGCTGGTGACCCAGGAGTCTGATGTTATGGACTCCCACAAGCGAAGAAAGTAAGTAAGTCTTCCCCCTACCGGAGACTTGTGAGCAGGGAGTGGTGGAGGACTAAGGCTGCTTTCCCTGCTGCACCCCTCCGGAGGAGGAGGAAGAGGCAGAGTGCTGCTGGGTGGCACCTCTAGTGCGTACTCTACCCCTGCCCCTAAAGGATCTGTAAGGAAGAGTTCCTGCAGATTGCTGTCCTGCCGCATGGAGCCTGCCACGAAAGGAAGCACCACGACCAAAACCTCTAAACTTCCTAAAAGATCTAAAAAGTAGAGGAAGTGGCTGCCTGGAGACCCAATGACCTTGCCGTGGCTCTACTCTCTTTAAAACGTTCTAGAGCAGAGTCGGCTTTTGCCCCAAAAAGTTTTGTCTCCATCAAATGGCAGGTCCAGGAGAGTAGTCTGTACATCCGGGGAGAACCCTGACGAACGCAGCCAGGCCTGCCGTCTCATCGCTATTGATGTGCCCATAGCTCTTGCCACCGAATCCGAGGTGTCCAGCCCAGATTGAATTACCTGGGTCGCCGCCGCCTGAGCGTCCGACAACAGGTTCAACACCTCCTGTGGCAAACCAGGGTGGCCCTTAGCCTCATCCATAAGGGCATGAATATAACACCCCAACATGCAAGTCGCATTGGTAGACTTTAATGCCATTCTACAAGAAGAAAAGGTATTTTTAGCTGCCTGGTCCATCTTCTTAGACTCCCTGTCCGCAGGGGCCCCGGGGAACGAACCAGGAGCAGAATGGGATTAGCACGACGCTTGGACAACCAAACTCTCCGGAGTTGGATGCTAGGTGAGAAAGTCTGAATCACCTGGTGCCACACGATAGCGTCTCGCTACCGCCCTGTTGACAGCCGCTGAAGTCACTGGCTTTTTCCAGATGTCCTTAATAGGGTCCAAAAGAGCCTCATTGAAAGGCAAAAGAGGCTACGCCACCGCCGATGCTGGATGCAGCACTTCGGTCAGGAGGTTTGTCTTCACCACCGCAGCAGGAAGTGGAAGGTCCAAAAAGTCTGCTGCCTTCCTCACCACAGCATGAAATGAAGCAGCCTCCTCCGTATACTCCCCCGGGGAGGCCAGGTCCCATTCCGGGGAAGTGTCCAGGCCACTTGCTATATCTAAGCCATGCAGGTCCCCCGAAGGCTCCACAATCTCACCTTCCTCTAAATGCTGCCTGTCATACTCCTCTTTTTCCAGCAGCCGTAAAGCCAATCTCCTGGATCTTAGCCTGGACTCGAGCCCTAGCGTCGATAAGGCGTCGGCCGACGCCGAAGATCTTCGACGGCGCCGCTCCTCGGAGCCATCTGGCGCAGGACCCTCCGGCGCCAGACAACTTCACCGTCAACTGGATCCGTGGCGAATCCATCGGCACCGGAACAGCGGACGTCGTCGGCATCACCAGCCTTCTGGGCGACGCCAAGGGCATCGGTGCAGAAGCAGTTCCAGGAGAAAGAAAGGGCATAAAGGGTGTCGGCTTGTAAGGAGCCGGAGCACCCAAGTTAAAGGCCAAAGGACCTGTCAGACCCGTATGCCCTCCACCAGGCGCCATGGTAGCAAAAATATTAAACATTGCATTAAAAAATGCAGCGGGGTCCATGCCCGGTGCTGGGAAAGCGGGATAAGTTTGAGGAACCGGTGCCGGAGGGGAAGCCGATGATGGTCCAGGCATCTCCTGCTCCGGAGAAGCCCTCGGCTCCTGATGTGGTTCGACCTCAAATACCGACAGTGGAGACGTCGGAGAAGCTGGAGTCGTTGGAGGTGGAGGCGTGACAGTCGGGCTGATCTCCCATGTCGACCGGCGCCGAGCTGATGGCGATCTTGAGTCCCCATAGCGCTGATGAGTCTTCGAAGATTGCGAAGAAGACTCTCTCCGATGATGCCTCTCCTTCCTCTTCTTAGAACGGGCAAGAAACAATTTTGCCTCTTATTCCTTAAGGGCCTTAGGATTCATGCGTTGGCATGAGCCGCATGACTCGAACTCATGGTTGGAACTAAGGCACCATAAGCAATTTTCATGGGGGTCCGTGACTGACATTCGACCCCCACACCGTTTACAGGGTTTAAAACCTGACTTCCTCTGTTGTGACATAGTTACACCGGAGTGAAACTGTAGCTGCCTGGTAGCCTCGCAGAAAAACCGTTATTTGAAGGCACGGAAAAAAGGGAACTGACGTCTGCACGTCGACGAGGGCTTCTTATTGTCTGGATGACGTCATACGGCGTCGCTAGAAGAAAATTTCCATCGAAGCTGGCGCGTGGGGGAAAATTCTTGAGGTGAGGAATCCACAGGTAGTTGTATTCATCCATAAAATCAGAGTTACACTGCACTGCATTGTGGACCTGTGGGTGGGGTCACTGAGTCGGGCATTAGGTTTTGGGCTGCACAGAGGGAGGGCTTCATTACATACCAGTTCACAAAACTGAGCGAGCATCGTGTCCCAGGCCACTGCTAGAGGATGTTTCAGGAGGCAGTGGGCTTCTTTATAATGCAAGGATCCACTCAGCTTCTCCCCAACAAAGGAGTGCCTGGTGCCATTGGAAGACTACTGGGAGTTGGCTAGCTTTCCAGTGCAATGTGAGGGCCCTTATGACTAGCAGTAGGGCCAAGTTTGCAAATCGAGCTAGAAATTTGTGAGTTTTCCGTTGTTTGTAAATCCCAAAGGCGGTCGCTTCCCACGTTCCATGCCATGTTCCATTCGGAGTCATGCAGGAGGCATGGTAAGTCACCTTCCGATGTTTGACAAAGGGATGGCAATGAGACCCCTACATGTTTCCTGGCGACTTTATACAGCCATGTGATCAGATGGTGCCCCGCACCCATGGTGTACAGTGTGTGTATGACAGCATAGGAAGGGTGCTCTTCGTCTATGGTGTGTCACAAAAGCGGACATGCAGCTCAGCGAAGATATAATTCAGGAGCGGGCAGAAGATTCTTGGTCTGACAATTCGCGCTCTTGGTGCACACAGCTATTTAATTATTGATTCTGGCCACAAGGTCTGGCTTTGAGTTAAGGCTTGGCTTTGAGTTAGGACCTTCTCAGAGTCAGATCCTCCTTGCAATTAGAGTTTCACTGTTGTTCCCGTGGATGACATTTGTGATGTTAACTATGAGATCACATGAGTGGGCATAGGCAATAAAATGGAGGGGAGGTGGGACTAAAAAGAGGTGACATTTTAAACTGTTTCCGAATGTCAAATAGTCTGCTTTGGAACAGATGTGATGTGCTGGATGTTCAAGAGCCTGTGTCCTTGATCTCAAATTTTGACTTTGCAGAATGCCGATGGGAAATGTAGTAAATTTAGGGCATGGCAACAGAGGCAGCAGTCTGGGATGTAGAGCCCTTGGATCGCACAGATATGTTCAATGGTGTAGGAAATCTGCTTTCTCTCCATGGTCACCATATATTTTTGCTGGTGTTGAACCTCTGTGCACTGTAACCCTACTAACTAGTCTTAAGTACCTGTGCTCCTCCATTAAGTATGGTTGAATTGCCATATCCCCAATTGATATATTTAACTTACATTAAAGTCCCTAACATACGGTACAAAATGCACCCAGCACCTGTAAGTAAAATACCACTAGTTGGCTACAGCACCTATATTCCATCCACCACAGTGACAGTGTAAACCATGACTTAAGGCCTACCATTGTAGCCCCCCCAATGACATTTTAAACATTCAATTTTGAACTGTCATAATAAATCCTTTTGACAAGTCTAAAACTTCCTTTTAAATATTATTAGGTCATTCCTTTGTAGGGCTTGTCACGCACTCAGCAGGCTTCATGGTATTTAAAAAAAAGGACATGTTACATATACTTACAGTGCCCAGCACTCTAAAGCTATTTTTCACTGTGACAGCCCTAGCTGTCTTATATAGAGAACTAGAGAACAGATTAAAAATCCCAATGCTGTATGCCAGGAATGGGACAAGCTGGAAAAATACTTAAACAACTACTTTTATGGTTCAAATCTTTTGATTGAATTTTAACGTAGAACAACAGAGCTCAACTACATCCCGGAGGCCAGTGAGGAAAAGAAAGAAGGGGCAGGGAGAAGAGGCAGGGGTGGGCAAAGAGGGAACGGGGGTTAGCAACTTGGGACAGGGGAGCGAGTAGGAGGAAGAGTGGTGGGACCTCCACAGGGGTGATATCACCAAGTCTGGGAAGAAAGTTTGTGCCACAGGTAGCCGTCTCCATCCCAGTGTGCTGTCTCAGAACAGAGGATCATCTCGGTCGTCTGGGGCTCTGCGAGCCTGAGGACTCATAAATAGATGGGACATATGAGTTCTCAGGATTCGTGTGTGAATTACCGGATATGTGTGCCCAGGTTTTGTCGAACTGAGGGAGTATGTTTTCAAGAGAGGCCGTTAATTTCTCCATGACCACTAGATCCCATAGTTACAGAAGTAATTGGAGGTAGGTTGGAACTTTGTCTTTGCCTCAGGTGGCCAGGAGGACCTGCTTAGCCGCACAGAGGGCCAGTGTAATGGCCTTACCCTTTAAGGGAGAGGAGGGGGTATGTCAAAACATTGGTTAACAAAAGGATGTAACTGTGAAAGCGGGGTAGGTCAGTGTTGAATACCTCGTCCATAGCCTGGAGCATTTCCTCCCAGTAGCGTTTAAATTTGGGGCACCACTAAAGGAGGTGCGCATGCGTTCCAGCCTTGCCACAGTTATGCCAGCATTTATCAGAGGCACCTGCCTTCCACTGTGACACCCTAAGGGGAGTGTAATGCCAATGGTGGGTGATTTTAAGTAGAACTTCTTGGGCAGAGGCTACCAGAGGCGCTTGGGCAGAGGTACAGGCTTGCCCAGGGATAGCCGACCATTATTTATCTTCAAAAGAGCACTCCATCCCCGATTCCGATCTCTTTTGCGGTGTTGATTTGGAGAGGATGGAGGCCTTTCTGAGGAAGCCATAAATGTCAGATAGGAGCTTCTTATTGTCAGATCGGGCAATGCGCCATTTTTCACAGGGTACCAGCTGCCGACCAGCGTGAGGGCCTATACATGGGTCAGAAGCCCAGTGTACAATTTTTGAGTACCTCCATTCCTTGTGGTTCGGGAGACCGTAGGAAACTTGTAACTGGGGGAACGACTGGAGACCTGTGTGGTCAAGTAAACCGCCCAGCCATTTGCAGTTCATCTCCTGAAAAGCCTGGCACGCTCTACTCCCTTGGGCTGGTGCGAAAGCAGAATTACCCAGAATCTGAGTGAGCAGAGATGGGTAGGTAAAGAGGTGCTTCTTAATGATCACGAGTCCCAGGCAGCCACTGTGGCTCCCACCAATGGGAATATATACACTCCCAGCAGCCCATGCTCTTTTGGGAAGCCATGGCATTTTTCATATATTGATCCCGTCTACCGGAAGCACCAATGTTTCTCTGAGTGGTCTCATCCATTCCACCATGTACCTCAACTGTGCCGCTGTGTATGAATTGTGAAGGTGAGGAATGCCAGTGCCGCTCTCAGTCATTGCCAAATATGTTCCTTTTTTGCCATCCACGGCTTCTTGTCTTCCCAGACAAAATTATCAATTACAAGTTAGTTGTAGTCCGGCCGGGGAACAGGTGGGCGGACGCAAAGGGAGTGCCTGCGTCTCATACAGTATTTGTGGCAGGGGAGTCATTTTGAGCACTGCTATTTTTCTAAACACAATAGGCCACATGACAGTTATGTCTGGTGCCCAGTCCGAGCCATGACAAGGAGATCTGAATATTTCTGCTTGACAGTCTTAACCAGTAACTGGCAGATTTTGAGGCCCAGGTAGGGAATCCATTGCTTGGACCAAGGAAGGGGGTAGAGTTGTTCCAGACGAGTCTCGTCATCCCGTGTAAATCTGAGATTTTTGGACGTTCACCTTGAAGACTGATACTACTCTGAATGCCTCCAACTCCCAGAGAAAGAGAAGGGACTGACGTTTGAGGCATGGTTAAAGTTACCACAACATCATCGGCATACTGTGCAAGCTTATGCTCCCAGCCTTCCATGTGGATGCCCGAAATCTGATGTTAGGACCGAACTCATTCAGTCAGGGGGTCCATATAGATGGCAAAGAGGAGTGGGGACAGGGGACATCACTGCTGTGTTCCTTGGTGGATAGGAAAGGCTGTTCACCGGGACCCAGGCAATGGGCCGGTAATAGCTGCTTGTTATCCACTTTCTGTAACAGGGACCTATGCCCAGTCAGTCCAGAACTTGGAACAAGAAGGGCCAATGGACCTGATCAAATGCCTTCTCTGAGTCGATCGAAACCAGGATGGAAGATGCATGGGGACGGGAGACTATTAAATGAAGCAGATGTTTCGTGTTACCGCTGCAGGTCCTTTGGGTATGACTCCCATTTAGTCTGGTTCCGTGTGGCCTTCTACATGTGGACGAAGGCGGGCAGCCAATATACCAGAGAAGGCTTTAGCGTCAACATTGAGAAGGGAGATATGGCGGTATAAGGAGCACTGGGTCGAGTCTTTCCCCGGCTTGGGGAAGACAGTGATGACGGCTTCCTGCATTATAGCTGGTAGTGTTCTGGGATTCCCAATGGAGTTATATACCCGGTTGAGTATAGGTGCCAGTTTTTCTCAAAAGACTTCAAAGAATTAGGGGTGGTGGAATTGTGGTGAACCCATCAAGCCCCGGGCCTTGCCTGGTTGGAGGCATGTGATGGAAACTAGTACTTAACTGGCCTTGGTATCAGCCTCCAATGTGTCAGCTGCTGTAAACGGAAGGGTGGCAGAGGTAAAAGTAGAGAGCTAGTGAGTCACCCGACTTGGATCTGCCTCTTCTGTAGTATATAAGGTGGTGTAGTATCATTCAAAGCTTGTTGCTATGTTGCCACCTGGCCTCTCAATGCTTCTGTCCTCCAGATGTATCGTTGGTATCCTAGTAGCCTGAATTCTAGCTCTTAGTTTGCACACTAATAGGCATCTAGCCTTATTGCCTCCAGAATAGAATTTCTGCCTGGTGCGTAGTAGAGCATACTCCGCCCTATCCCTATCCAGGGACTTGAATCACTAGATAGGGATAGGGTAAGATCTCTGCGGGTCTTGTGGGCCCATGCTTGCTTATATTGGTCCTCAAAAGCACCCACTTGTCTCTCTATGCTCTCTCTTCAGACAAGAGTCTTAGTTGTGTTAGGAGGAGAGAAATATAAGAAGAACTCTGATTACTGCCTTCAGGACGTCCTAGAGGAGTTGAGGAGGCACTTCAGTAGTGCCATTGGCTTGGGGGTAATATTGTATGGCATCTCAGATTTCCTTGCAGACGAAGGGTTATGTCAGAGGCAGATTCTTAAGTCTCCACTGTAGGACAGATGTGCTGGTTCAGGGAATTGAATGAGGACTGAAATTGAGGCATGGTCTGACAGCGCTGCAAATCCCTCCCCTGCTTATGTGATTGCAGTCATCATCGCAGGAGTTGCAAGAAAATAATCAAGTCTGGCACATGTTTGGTGGAAAGCAGAAAAGAAGGTGTATGTCTTGCATCATGGGATGGAGCGAGCACCAGGCACTGATCAGACCTACAGCTCATAACCAGTGGACACCCATGGAAGAGAAAGCCCCAGTCTGCCCTGTTCTCTGGGTGGACCTATCAAGTTACAAGTGCTGTACCAGATTGATGTCTTCCCCCACAAGTAGCTCCCTATCAGCAGAGGCAAGGACATGGCAGAGGGCTGACTGAAGAAAGTGTTCCTAGTGATAGTTGGGGGCATAGCAGTCTATCAGCGTAAAGTTGTAGATTTCCAGGATGATTTGAAGAAGAGAAGCCGACCCAGTATTTCCGCCGGGGTCTTTTTGACATAGCCCCTGAATTTATGGGCTAGTAATATGGCCGACCCTGCCCTCTTACTGGGACCAGGAGAGTGCAGTCTCCCAGAGTCTTTCTTAAGCAGGTGGAGGGTGAGTTCACATTCCAGGTCCTTCAGCATGGCCAGGACCGTGAGTAATGTTTCTGGTGAGTTTAACTCCTGGACATTAAGGCTTACTATTTTGATCATGTAATTGTTCAGGAGAGGCTCTCAAAGGATTGGAGTAAGGCCTGGTGGCTCTGGAGAATCAATGGCAGCAAGAAAGTCCAGCATGGTAAGATGGGAGAGCATGTGATTAAGTCCCAGCCGGGACGTAGGCATTGGGTTCAACAAGTAACAGCAAAGGCACTTGGGCGTTCCGAAAGTGGAAATCCATTCCATATTCATGGTGGGGTCTGCTCCTGCCCTTAGGCCCAGACTCCGCAGGGCCATAACAGAAAGATTGCATGTACCTGGTGTCCCCGGCATCTAAATCTGTTGTGCCCCCCCCCCCCCCCCAGGAAGAGCCAAACTGTAGCCAGTGGGATATCGCGCCGGATATCATTGTCAGTGTTTGTTGTCCCCAGACATCTCTCGTTGTATGTGCTGCAAGAGCTCACAGTGCGTTTTTGATGGCTCTCCGTGGGTTTACGGACCCTCACTTTGTGGGCACGTTCGGCTTGTGGCTTTGGACTCCCACATGAGGGTGACATCAAGGACTTTGAGGCTGCGTTGCTGGTGGGGTCCAGACCTCTTCCATCATACAGGTGATAAGTGTTTCTTGCCCCTATAGGAAGAGAAGTCCAAAGGGATGTCACCACCAGTACTTGACTCCCTTATCCCCCAGGAAGGTGGTAATCTCCCGGAAAGCATGGCAACATTGAAGCATAATGGGGGAAAGATCTTGAAAGAGCCCCACTTCAGCATACCCGGCAAGATGGCAGGGCAGCCTACCCTATGAGTGTGGTCAAGAACAATGTCCATTTCTGCCAATATTGGGAGTGTAGGAAGTTAGCTCTGTATATACTATTTCAAAGTAAGAAATAGTGTGCACAGAGTCCAAGGGTTCCCCTTAAAGGTAAGATAGTGGCAAAAAGAGAGAATTCTAATGCTCTATTTTGTGGTAGTGTGGTCGAGCAGTAGGCTTATCAGAGGGTAGTATTAAACATTTGTTGTACATACACAGGCAATAAATGAGGAACACACACTCAGAGACAATTCCAGGCCAATAGGTTTTTTATATAGAAAAATATATTTTCTTAGTTTATTTTAAGAACCACAGGTTCAAGATTTACAAACAATACTTTAAACGAAAGGCATTTCATTCAGGTATTCTAGGAACTTTGAATTATCACAATAGCATGTACAGTTTTGACAAAAATGGCAATAAGCTATTTTAAAAGTGGACACAGTGCAAAAATCAACAGTTTCTGGGGGAGGTAAGTAAATGTTAAGTTCACAGGTAAGTAAAACACTTACAAGGTTCAAAGTTGGGTCCAAGGTAGCCCACAGTTGGGGGTTCAAGGCAACCCCAAAGTTACCACACCAGCAGCTCAGGGCCGGTCAGGTGCAGAGGTCAAAGTGGTGCCCAAAACACATAGGCTTCAATGGAAATAGGGGTGCCCCGGTTCCAGTGTGCCAGCAGGTAAGTACCCGCGACTTCGGAGGGCAGACCAGGGGGGTTTTGTAGGGCACCAGGGGGGACACAAGCAGGCACAGAAAGTACACCCTCCGCGGCACAGGGGCGGCCGGGTGCAGAGTGCAAACAGGCGTTGGGTTTTCAATAGGAATCAATGGTGCAGGCAGGCACAGGGTGGGCTCCTCGGGGTAGCCACCACCTGGGCTAGGCAGAGGGTCGCTCCTGCAGGTCCTGGGGGCTGCGGGTGCAGTGTGGTTTCCAGGCGTCGGGTTCCTTGAAGCAGGCAGTCGCGGTCAGGGGGAGCCTCTGGATTTCCTCTGCAGGCGTCGCTGTGGGGGCTTGGGGGGGGGGGGCTCGGGGGGGGGGGCTCGGTTCAACTCTGGCTACTGACGGGCTCGCAGTCGCCGGGGAGTCCTCCCTGTGGTGTTAGTTTTCCACAGGTCGAGCCGGGGGTGTCGGGTGCAGAGTGGAAAGTCTCACGCTTCCGGTGGGAAACGTATGGTCTTTAAAAGTCCCTTCTTTGTTTCCAAAAGTTGCAGTTTCTTGAACAGGGCCGCTGTTCTCGGGAGCTTCTCGGTCCTTTAGATGCAGGGTAGTCCTCTGAGGCTTCAGAGGTCGCTGGACCCTGTTGGATGCGTCGCTGTTGCAGTTTTCTTCGAAGTAGGGAGACAGGCCGGTGGGGCCGGGGCAAGTCAGTTGTCATCTGAGTCTTCACTGCAGGGCTTCAGGTCAGCAGTCCTTCTTCTTCTTTAGGTTGCAGGAATCTATCTTCCTCGGTTCTGGGAGTCCCTAAATAATCAATTTAGGGGTGTGTTTAGGTCTGGGAGGGCAGCAGCCAATGGCTACTGGCCCTGAGGGTGGCTACGCCCTCTTTGTGCCTCCTTCCTGTGGGGAGGGGGGCACATCCCTAATCCTATTGGGGGAATCCTCCATGGATTTCTAAAAGTAAGAGTCACCTCAGCTCAAGACACCTTATGGGCTGTTTGACTGGGGAGTGACTTCTCCTTGTTTTTCTCATTATCTCCTCCAGCCTTGCCGCCAAAAGTGGGGGCAGTGGCTGGAGGGGCGGGCATTTCCACTAGCTGGGATGCCCTGTGGTGCTGTAACAAAGGGGGTGAGCCTTTGAGGCTCACCGCCAGGTGTTACAGTTCCTGCAGGGGGAGGTGAGAAGCACCTCCACCCAGTACAGGCTTTGTTCCTGGCCACAGAGTGACAAAGGCACTCTCCCCATGTGGCCAGCAACATGTCTGGTGTGTGGCAGGCTGGCAAAAACTAGTCAGCTCACACTGGAAGTCGGGTATGTTTTCAGGGGGCATCTCTAAGATGCCCTCTGGGTGTATTTCACAATAAAATGTACACTGGCATCAGTGTGCATGTATTGTGCTGAGACGTTTGATACTAAACTTCACAGTTTTCAGTGTAGCCATTATGGTGCTGTGGAGTTCGTGTTTGACAGACTCCCAGACCATATATTCTTATGGCTACCCTGCACTTACAATGTCTAAGGTTTTGCTTAGACACTGTAGGGGTATAGTGCTCATGCACCTATGCTCTCACCTGTGGTATAGTGCACCCTGCCTTAGGGCTGTAAGGCCTGCTAGAGGGGTGACTTATCTATGCCATAGCAAGTGTGAGGTTGGCATGGCACTCTGAGGGGAGTGCCTTGTCGACTTAGTCATTTTCTCCCCACCAGCACACACAAGCTGGCAAGCAGTGTGCATGTGCTGAGTGAGGGGTCACCAGGGTGGCATAAGACATGCTGCAGCCCTTAAAGGACTTCCCTAGCATCAGGGCCCTTGGTACCAGGGGTACTAGTTACAAGGGACTTACAAGGGAATTACTTGGGTGCCAGGGTTGTGTCAATTGTGGAGACAACGGTACAGTTTAGGGAAAGAACACTGGTGCTGGGGCCTGATTAGCAGGTCCCAGCACACTTTCAAATCAAAACTTGGCATCAGCAAAGGCAAAAAGTCAGGGGGTAACCATGCCAAGGAGGCATTTCCTTACAGGGAGTATTTGCTTTAATAGCCCTTCAGGTCTCTGTTTTCCACATTTAAAGGGACACCCCAATCTGGATGTTAGAGCTGTTCTCCAAGTCCATTAGACTCGTGCATAGGTCAAGATGTTGGTCTTGTAGGTCCAGCAAAGTACACATGTGAGTATCGGCTCTTCCTCTCTGGCATCGCCACCGTCCAATAACACCACCCGTCAGCCGATGTCGGCCACCTTGTGCTTGATTTCTTTGAATTCTGCTGCCACCTCTTACCTCAGGATAGCAAAATCATTGTGCAGTGTACTGAAAAGGCTCTCAATAAAAGATCATACGAGTGGTGCTTCTGGACAGTTGTGGTCCATATCTTGTGAGGCTGTCGCTGTTAATGAGCCATCACCATCACCAGCCCCAGGATCGGATTTATAGCAGGGCACTTGTAAAGCATGTCACACAGGGTTGAGTCTTTTTCCCCCTCTGTGGGTGACCATGAGCACCCTTGTCAGTGGTGGTAAGGAATACACTTAGGGGCAAAAGCTTAGTGCTCGGACGCAAGAGTTGTGCTAAAGCATGCCATGCAGTGAGAGAGGTCCCTCTGGTGAGTGGGTGGGAGACAGATCTGGGCAGCTGAGGCCCCATGGAGCCACTGACCTGAAGTGATAGCAGAAGGTAAAGGTGCCTCAACTCCCTTCAAAAAGCACTCACTGCGCTCCTACTGTATAGCCTCAGTCTTTCTCCGTTGTCAGGGTGGGTCCCCTGCATTGTACTTCACATACTCAGTCTCCTAGGCCCCTCAAGGCCAGTCACTCCAGCTGCCCATATGGGGCACCCTGCATGTGGAGAGTTCAATGTTTTCCAGCGGGATGGTCTCCTTCTCTCAGTCTCTCCTGGTGCAGTTCTCCAGAAGCCTGGAGGAGGTCCTTGTTAGAGGTAGGCTTTATGTAGTTCCCAGGGTCAGGAACAGCCCGGCCTCCGGCCATGGCAGCCTTGCTGCCGCATAAAACTCTTCCCATCATTGATAGTCAGAGCCCGACCCCCCACTCCATTGGGTCAGGGGCGGGGTTGGGGGGAGGGGGAGGAGTTGTTAAAGTCTCGGCAGCTGGCAGAGATTGGCACTCATAGGTCCCACTTCTGTGTCCCAGAGGCCCAGGGGTACAAGGCTCTGCCAACCTAGATCACGGTGTCTTTACAGGAGAGTGGGCCTTAGCGATGGGGAGGTCCTGCACCTCCCCAGAGCGAAGCAAGCGGCTGCCCCACCCCCCACACCCCAGGGCATCCACTATAGACTGCTGGAGGTGAACTCCAGGAAGGCAGCTTGATTCAGATAGAGGTGGATGACGGCAGCCAGGGAGTCTGGCAGACAAGTCCGTTCTGCGGAGCCTGGCGAAGGAGCTCCTACACGGCCGCCATTTCAGACACGCCCAAAACAACAACTTTTAATAGAGATTAATAATCTATTTCAATAGTGAAGTAGAATGTGTACATTTGCATTTACTCTCCCTCTTCTACCAGCCAGTAATTAGCACCTGAATAGATGTGAAAAAGGTATGAAGCTCCTGCCTCCCAGGATTAAACAATAGGCTGCCCTGAATGGGCAGTGATGACTCCTCTGAACCTGAAAAAATATGAAGGGTGGAGGTGAGAGCACCATTTTTTAGATTAAAGTGTCAAATCCTGATTGACCGGTCTGCTGTGTTTTCATATAACAATTGAGGGCGCAACTGAAAGGAAGGGAAACAGGATGCCAAATATATCCACTGTCTTGTTGCTGTAAACACTACTTTTGTTCTACAAGAGTTCTGTCTCTGGATTTTACATATAACATTGTGGGCGTACTTGAAATGAAGGGAAATAGGATGCAAAAACAATTCTTGTGTATCCACTTGGCTGCTGGAAACCCAACTTTTGTTCTACCAGAATTTTGCTTATGGGATATTGTGGGTATAATGATTGCTCCAAAATGGATTTTAGTGTTAAGTGAAGGAGGACACTATATTTAACACAGTGCACTTTCTAAACACACTTCCCGCTCTCAGAGCCCATGTTTAGTTTGGCTGAAGACTTTTGCCGTCTTGAAAATGCTCAAAGTAAGAGAACTTTTAACCCATTGATTATGGCGTGACTATGACTCATTCCCACCTACTAGCTCAAGCCAAGCATAAAGTTGGCACCTCCAGGCACTCGCTTCAGAGCACTCCTGGACCGGAGGAGGAACAGAAGAAGGCTGGACCAGCTGTCTGTGACCGGAGAAGAGCCCTGAAGGAGAGGACTTGTTCTCTCTTGTACCCAGGACAAAGAAATGGACTCCACAAGACATAAGGCTGACCTCCTGTTTTTCTGGATTAAGTTGAATGTTTAGAACAGTCCTAACTACTCGCATGAGGTACAACGGATGAGAGGAATAGAACTGAGATGAATGCTACTGTCTTATCTGTTGTTGGAAATAACTGTTATAGTTGAGCAAAGTGATAACCTCTATGCTGGGCCTGTGAAGTGAGGATTAGCCCTAACACAGAAGGCTGAGAGAGGGTTGTATGCAGGGTGGTGTTATGATTCATGCTGAATCACAATGCATCTATTTTGGGGCTAGTGGGTGAAATGGGATGAGATCTTAACAGTGTGATGAAACGGAAAACTTGGAACTAGGGAGGACAAGTGCAGGACCAACTAAAGTTTTGAGATAAAAATCACTAAAGGACAGTGAAAAATAATTAGACTGTATAAGGAAGAATAGTTTAGGAATGGGCACACAACAAAGTAAACAAGTAGCTCTTTTCTGTTTTTAAAGAGCGCTTTAATAAAAGGGTTTTGATTAAGTACACAATGTTCATCCTGCAGTTCTGTAGACATGCTAAAGTTGAAGGGAGAGAAAGACAACAATCATTTATAGGATGCTATTTTCAAATGAAGGATGATGTAGGAGTACCACAATTGAAAAAAGGAACTTTTACGTATATTATCTAACTATATTATAAATAATGAATATATATAATCTTAGTGAACCTTCCATAGCTATTTTGTCCATTTAACACTGTTCCCAACACCACAATGTATTCCTAAATTTCATTGGCACAAACAATATCATGCATTAGATGTTAAAGTAAAATGTTCTATGGAAGCAGCAAATTAGTGGGGCAGAGTGAACATTCCGATGAGAACAATGGGATCCCTTTCTTACAAACCTTCACACTTTCTTCTTTTTTTATAGTTTTCTTTTGCTTGACTTGATCCTGGTAAACTTTGTAATTCACATACTCCTTTTTTGGAGGCTGAAACATGAAAAATTGCCAAGATTAATAGGCGCGTGTATAGATCAAAACAGCAAAACAATATAAATCAACACAGCAGAAATATTTAGCGATATCACAATAAGGTGATCACACATCATCTGTTTAGAGAAATAGTCAAATTATTATTAAATGTATGATTCAAAAACTTTCAAAACAAGGGAAACTGAACTCAAGAGGAGGAGATTTGGAGTTGGAGGGTTTGAACCAAAGCCCTGGGCCTAGCAGTGGCCTGATACCTGGAAGGCCCTAAGCCTCACAGACTACCTTATTTCAGAGCCACGTTTGGAGAGAGGCAGGGGAAACGCAACATCAATGGCCAACGTGCCATTCACTACTGCCCAGCGGCCAAGAGCACTGTTACTGCTGACCCAGCTGGTGGGCTACCTCAAAACACACCAGGAGGCGACCCACTGGCCACCTCAACAGACTACAATCCAAGGGCTGGTGGGTCTCATCACACGTAGTCAGAACCCCCTGGAGGCCTCCCACTCTCCAGGAACCCATCATAGCCAGAGATAAAGTCCCCCAGCAAAACAATCAGGTCCTGCTGAACATATAAGAGCACCCAGCTCCACAATCATCACATACTGGGGTGAGGAGAGGAGACCAACAGCACAACAACCAACACTACCACAATTCTTCATTCCATCAATCAGTCATGGGAGTCATTAGAGGCCAAGATCAGTGTGGTGGGTTCCGATGTCAGGTTACTGCAACAGGACCTCTGCCAAGCCATGGACATAATACCAGAGGCCAAGGTTAGAGTGGCCAAAGTGGAAACTACGGTGATGGACAAGTAACATATAATCTCAAAACTCCTTCATCTCCAAAGACCTGGCCACAAGATTCGAGGATGCCGAGTGGAGTGCCTGGAGAAACCACCTTTGCCTGGTGGGGTTCCCTGAAGGCCACAAAGGATCAGCAGCTGAGAGATTCTAAATCAGTGGCTCCTCCCGATAATCCCAGCTACTTTTTTGTCCTCATGATTCATTATTGAAAGGGCCCACAGAGCCCTGGTGCAAAAATCACCTTCAGGAGCTCCAGTCAGACCTCTAAATGCTTGCATTCTTAACTATCTATATAAAGACATCACCCTGACACACAAGAATCCTTAAAGTATCAATCCTATATGGTGATTACGAGGTGCGTGGCCAGGAAACATGGCCGTCGGGACGCGCTCCTAGTGCGCTCCCGTCACCGGCGACATCCTGCAGCGATCATAGGGCACCCTGAGACCGTAGGGCCCCCCCCTCCTGCTTTGGGAGGGCGCTTGGAGGGCCTGAGCTTGGTTGGATCCCGTTCAGGGATCTTGTGGAGCCAGAGCCGCGGCGGCGCTCGTGTGCCTTTGCTGGGCCACGTTGGAGGCGGCGTCTGGGCCACGGAGCTTGCATAGGGAGGCGGGTTGCTGCCTGAAGGGCCAAGCTGATCCCGGGGGGCTTGCGTGGTGTGGTGGGCCCCCGACTTGCAGGAGGGCCGTGATGGGGCTGCGAGACGAGTGGCTACATCTGATGAGGACTCGGATGGGCCGGCGGGACCCCGGGGGCTGGTGCGAGGCCTAATGAGAGTGAAGGTGGCAAGAGAGGCCTCCGCCTGGACTGTGCGGCTTGCCCGCTGGGCCCACTGCTGGGTGTGACCTGGGGGAGGGGGGGGGCAGGTGCTGCCCCCAGAGGGCCTGTGTGGCCTCTGGCTTGAGTGGGCAGTCTCCTGGGACAGGAGGTGAGAGGCGGCATCCTGCTGAGGAGCCTGGGCGGCTGGGCGGCATCCGGGGACCTATATTGGGGCCTACCGCACAAACACGACTAGTTGGCGTGCACCAGAGTGAGGGAGTCCAGTGGTGGCCTCTGGACCCCCAAAAAGAACTTTCTTCCGTCTATTTTTCTCATTGCTTTTCTGCATTTTTTTTACTTGTTTGGCCCTTATCTGTGTCTGTCCGGTGAATGGTCTTTTGCTGCTGGAGAGCTCTGAGGCCTTTGATTTGGCCGCTTGGTGAGATAGTGGTGCCTAAAGGAGCGGAGAACAGCGCACCCTATCTCTGTGGTACCTCAAAGTTGGGACATTATAGGAGACTGCCTTCTGCATCTGGGTCTGCGCCCGGGTCCGGCCATGGGGCGAAAAGGGGCGCCACAAGCGGACGGATGCATCACAGGGAAACACCATGGAACAGTATACTACCCCAGTGACTTTCCCACAGTGCGTGGCCAGATCGGAGGCAAGTAGAGACAATATGAGGATGCCCCTGAACCTTGAGGAGCCATCATGCACTGAGCTACTTGCGGCCATCCAGGGCTCTAGAGTGGCACTAGAGGGTAAGAAAGAGACTGTGGCGGTGGAGGTCAATCTGCTACGGGCAGACCTCCAGAAGGTATCTAACAAGGTTAAGTTGGCGCAGGGTTCCATAGTGGAGCTACAAACTAAGGTGGGGGCACTGCAAAAACAAATGGAGCAGGCCACCTCCACGGTTGGACGGCTGGCGGTGCGGTTGGAGGATGCGGAGGGAAGGTCCAGGCTGTTGGGCTTCCTGGAGCGCGCAGAAGGGTCTGCCACAGAATCCTTTGTTGAGAACTGGATAAGATATGTGCTGCAGCCAATTGCGCTATCTAGGGTTTTTGTGGTGGAACGCGCCTATAGGGCCCTTGTTGTGCCTCCTCGGCCCGGCGCGCCGCCTAGAGCTATTATTGCCCGTCTGCTGAACTATAAGGATCGGGACTGTGTGTTACGTGCCACACGTGAGTCGGATAAGGCAATACACGAGAACTGTAAGATATCTATCCTGATTACACAAATAAGATGCAGAGCTCTCATTAGGGGTTCATGGAGGTCAAAGCAAAACTCCGAGCCATGAACATTAGATACATGCTCCTGTATCCGGCACGCTTAAAGGTCCTCTCGGGCGGGAGATCACACTTTCGATCGTCCGGAGGAGGTGTGGACATGGTTAGAGATGTGGGACAAGGTGGCCCCGGGGAGGACGGAGGGACCTGGTGGCATCACTCATCGGGCATCTGAAGCGGAAAGCCCGGACTGGAGGTCGCGTGGCGCTGGTGGACTCTCATCACAGAGTGGAGATACAGCAAGATGGAACAATGGCGGTGGTGGCTGCTGATCTGGTCAGGGGTACAGATCTGGAGCAGGGGCTGGGTGTGGGTGAGGATTCTGCAGTGGCCTGACTGTTATCCTCACGCCTCGGTGTGTCGGTATGCCTCCTCTCTCTCTCCTCTATACAGGGTTGGTGCAAACGGAGAGGGTGTCTTTCTGGAGGAGATCTGCAGTGCTGACTGGTCTCGGTTCTGATGAGGTTGTATAAACGGACCGAACTATACTGGCCCTCGGGGGAGCCGCTAACACCTAGGGAACTTAGGTCTGGGGTGGTTCTAGGTACATTTGTAGACTGATGCCGGGGGGGTGGTGACTCCACAACTTTGGTAGGCCTCTTGATATGGTAAGTTGGGATTTAGGCTGTGGTCCTGGCAGCATTCACAAAATGGACTTACAGTATGGTCTGTTGTGGTTGTTTTACTGTATTTCCGGGGTGGAGGGTGTGGGAGGTTTGAAGAGTAGAGTTTGTAAATGTTTGAAGTTCGTTCAACAGTGCGGGTGTCAGGACGAGATGTGCAATATGTCTTTTTCTTGTCTCATTGCGGGGGGTGGAATGCAGGAGGAAGTATCCATCGAGGTGGAGGGACAACAATGTATCGCCATGGGTCGTACTATTAACATGCTGACGTGGAATGTCAGGGGCTTGAAGAGTTATACAAAACGCTATAGGGTGCACTAATTTTTAGGAAGGCATAAGGTTCATATTGCTTGCCTTCAGGAAACGCACATGATCCTCCTTCTCTTCCTATGCACGGGGGTGTCTGTGTGGGTGGCCCCAGGGGTTCCCTTCACTCATGTCTACAGTGAGGTAGATGTGGAGGGCCGATATGTTTTGGTGGAGGGCATGTTAGATGGTTTACCCATTGTTATCCTCAATACATATGCCCCTAACGCGGACGATCACTCCTTCTATGCCAGAATACCTCAGATTTTGGGGGACAGTGTGGAAAGGCCTTTGGTTTGGGCAGAGGATTACAATTGTGTGTTACATGGGGATTTGGACCGCCTTCCACCGAAGCTGGGAACTAAACTAAATGGTGGTAAGATCTCTTAAGGAGGTGATGGCACACCTGGGACTATGGGATGGTTGGAGGGAACTGCACCCTGATGGCAGGGAATACACTTGTCAATCCAGAACACATAATACTCACACTCGACTAGGCAGGTTTCTGCTGGGTGGTCTCAGCAGCTCACATGTGCTCGATGCCGCGCATATGCGTACGTTCTTGTCTGATCACGCACCAGTGCGGTTGCAGCGACAATGGGGAGAGTCGGTCACCTGCACAGCTCGAGGCTCGTGTATGCCTGCAGATTTACTTACTGATGTGGGCTGTCGGGAGAGGGTGGATGAAGCCATAAAACAATATATGGAATTGAATCGGAACACAACAGTCTCGGGCCTGGAGTGGGAGGCTATGAAGTCAGTCATTCGGGGAGTGTGCATAAGCATGGTAGGCGGGGTGCGCATACAATTGGAGCAGGATCTTACAGACCTAGAGGTGAAACTGGGGAAAATGCAGCAGCAGTCACTCGAAGCGAGCACAGCTGGGTGGGAGGAGCACAGGTTATACAAGAAGGGTTAATGCTTATTGGGATACACAAAGCCGGACAAGGCTAAGAGGGTATAGGCAGCGATTGTTTCAAGAGGGAGATAAATCTGGCAAACTTTTAGTGTGGATTCTGAAACGGGAGGTGGAGGCCCCGCCTATTCTGCATATTAGAAATGCTGAGGCTGAGCTGCTCACAGGGCGTATGGACATTCTACGGGAATTAGCGTCCCACCTCCAGAGGGTATCGAGGGTTGGTGCTGTATTGGCGGAGGCGGGCGGAGTTTCTGCGGCAGATGCGGCTTTGAGCTTGGACCCGGAGAGTAGGGATGCTCTTGAGGTTCCGATCACAGTGGAGGAGGTGGGAGAGGCAGTGGCGGCAATGGCAAAATCCAAATCTCCCGGTAGTGATGGTTTTCCTGTTGAGTTGCATCAAGCATTGTCCGTAACATTACGGGAGAAGCTCCTGGAGGTCTTTGAGGAAGCACGAGGGTGTGGTATATTGCCGGACACCATGCGCCAGGGTTTGTTACTCAAGCTGGGGGGGTGGGGGGGTGGACCCCTTGGACCCATACTTGTATCGCCTGCTTACCATGTTAAGTAGTGATGTCAAGATACTCTGTAAGATTTTAGCCACTCGGCTTCGTGGGGTGATTCAGGGTTTGGTGCATGAGGACCAATGCAGGTTTATCCCTGGTCGTAGTACGTCCTATAATCTGCGTCGATTGGCACATATTTTGCACGAGACCAAAGGGGTGGAGACCGAATTGGCGCTGATGTCTCTTGACTTGGAAAAAGCCTTTGACACAGTAGAGTGGAGATGTCTTTTGGAGGTCTTGCAGGGTGTAAGGAAATGCCTCCTTGGCATGGTTACTCCCTGACTTTTTGCTGATGCCAAGTTATGATTTGAAAGTGTGCTGAGGCCTGCTAACCAGACCCTAGCACCAGTGTTCTTTCCCTAAAACTGTACCTTTGTTTCCACAATTGGAACACCCTGGCATCCAGGTGAGTCCCTTGTAACTGGTACCCCTGGTACCAAGGGTCCTGATGCCAGGGAAGGTCTCTAAGGGCTGCAGCATGTCTTATGCCACCCTGGGGACCCCTCACTCAGCACAGACACACTGCTTGCCAGCTTGTGTGTGCTGGTGGGGAGAAAAAGACTAAGTCGACATGGCACTCCCCTCAGGGTGCCATGCCAACCTCACACTACCTATGGCATAGATAAGTCACCCCTCTAGCAGGCCTTACAGCCCTAAGGCAGGGTGCACTATACCATAGGTGAGGGCATAGGTGCATGAGCACTATGCCCCTACAGTGTCTAAGCAAAACCTTAGACATTGTAAGTGCAGGGTAGCCATAAGAGTATATGGTCTGGGAGTCTGTCATACACGAACTCCACAGCACCATAATGGCTACACTGAAAACTCGGAAGTTTGGTATCAAACTTCTCAGCACAATAAATGCACACTGATGCCAGTGTACATTTTATTGTGAAATACACCCCAGAGGGCATCTTAGAGATGCCCCTTGAAAACATACCCAACTTCCAGTGTGGGCTGACTAGTTTTGCCAGCCTGCCACCCACCAGACATGTTGTTGGCCACATAGGGAGAGTGCCTTTGTCACTCTGTGGCTAGTAACAAAGCCTGTACTGGGTGGAGGTGCTTCTCACCTCCCCCTACAGGAACTGTAACACCTGGCGGTGAGCCTCAAAGGCTCACCCCCTTTGTTACAGCACCACAGGGCATTCCAGCTAGTGGATATGCCTGCCCCCTCCGGCCACTGCCCCACTTTTAGCGGCAAGGCCGGAGGAGATAATGAGAAAAACAAGGAGGAGACACTGGCCAGTCAGGACAACCCCTAAGGTGTCCTGAGCTGAGGTGACTCTGACTTTTAGAAATCCTCCATCTTGCAGATGGAGGATTCCCCCAATAGGATTAGGGATGTGCCTCCCTACCCTCAGGGAGGAGGCACAAAGAGGGTGTAGCCACCCTCAGGGCTAGTAGCCATTGGCTACTAACCCCCCAGACCTAAACATACCCCTAAATTGAGTATTTAGGGGCCCCCAGAACCTAGGAAAACAGATTCCTGCAACCTGAAGACGAAGAAGGACTGCTGACTTGAAAGCCCTGCAGAGAAGACGAAGACACCAACTGCTTTGGCCCCAGCCCTACAGGCCTGTCTCCCCACTTCAAGAAAAACTGCAACAGCGACGCGTCCCCCAGGGTCCAGCGACCTCTGAAGCCTCAGAGGACTACCCTGCATCTAAAAGGACCAAGAACTCCTGAGGACAGCGGCTCTGCTCCAAAGAAGATACAACTTTGCAACAAAGAAACAACTTTTAAAGGACTGCACGTTTCCCGCCGGAAGTGTGAGACTTTCCACTCTGCACTCGACGCCCCCGGCTCGACCTGAGGAGAAACAACACTACAGGGGGGACTCCCCAGCAACTGCAACCCTGTGAGTGGCCAGAGTTGACCCCCCTGAGCCCCCCCCAGCGACGCCTGCAGAGGGAATCCAGAGGCTCCCCCTGACCGCGACTGCCTGCTTACAAGAACCCGACGCCTGGTAAAGACACTGCACCCGCAGCCCCCCGGGCCTGAAGGATCTGACCTCCAGTACAGAAGCGACCCCCAGGTGGCCCTCTCCCTTGCCCAGGTGGTGGCTACCCCGAGGAGCCCCCCCTTGCCTGCATCGCAGAAAAGACCCCTTGGTCCCCCATTGCTTTCTATTGAAAACCCGACGCTTGTTTGCACTCTGCACCCGGCCACCCCCGTGCCACTGAGGGTGTACTTTTTGTGCTGACTTGTGTCCCCCCCGGTGCCCTACAAAAAGCCCCTGGTCTGCCCTCCGAAGTCGCAGGTGCTTACCTGCTGGCAGACTGGAACCGGGGCACCCCCTTCTCCATTGAAGCCTATGCGTTTTGGGCACCACTTTGACCTCTGCACCTGACCGGCCCTGAGCTGCTGGTGTGGTAACTTTGGGGTTGCTCTGAACCCCCAACGGTGGGCTACCTTGGACCCAACTTTGAACCCTGTAGGTGGTTTACTTACCTGCAAAACTAACAAATACTTACCTGCCCCAGGAACTGTTGAAATTTGCACTGTCTAGTTTTAAAGTAGCTTATTGCCATTTTTGACAAAACTGTACATGCTATTTTTCTGATTCAAAGTTCCTATGATACCTGAGTGAAGTACCTTTCATTTAAAGTATTGATTGTAAATCTTGAACCTGTGGTTCTTAAAATAAACTAAGAAAATATATTTTTCTATACAAAAAACGATTGGCCTGGAATTGTCTTTGAGTGTGTGTTCCTCATTTATTGCCTGTGTGTGTACAACGAATGCTTAACACTACCCTCTGATAAGCCTACTGCTCGACCACACTACCTCAAAATAGAGCATTAGAATTATCTCTTTTTGCCACTATCTTACCTCTAAAGGGAACCCTTGGACTCTGTGCATGCTATTTCTTACTTTGAAATAGTACATACAGAGCCAACTGCCTACACAGGGCATAGGGTTTGGCCCTTGTTTCCGTGCTGGAGTTCGGCTGCTGTATACTGCTCCAACTGCACAGGTACGTGTGTGGGGGGGGGGGGAGGGGGAGAGATATCGAACACCTAGGAGGTAGGCAGGGGTACATGACAGGGATGCCCGCTCTCGCCTCTCCTGTTTGCACTAGTGGTGGAGCCTCTAGCAATCTGGCTTCGTGAGGAGATGGTGCAGTGGGGGATTTCGGTGGGACGGTCTACACAGTAATTTCCATGTATGCTGATGATGCATTGGTGTATGTACAGGATCTCCGTGTCTCAGTGCTAGCGCTTCTGCAGAGGTTGAATGCTTTCGGGGCTGTCTCTGGATCTCAAGATTAACATGAAAAAAATAGCTCCTGTTCCCCTCGGGGTCCCTCACTGGGGTTCAACAGGCTGAGCATCCTGAGGCGGGGCTTTGGTGGGAGGTTGAGAGTTTCAGGTACTTGGGTATCAGCTACCTCTGTGGCTGCGTATGATAAGTACAATGTTGAGTGAGTAGTGATGGTCCTGGAACGCTCGGTTTCCTTTTGGAATAGGTTGCCTCGCTCTGTTATGGGTCGGGCAGCAGTGGCAAAGATGGTGTTCTTGCCCTGGTGTTTCTACCTGTACAGAACTCTTTGTATCCGTTGGCAGTGCGGCTTTTTCGTCGCTTGGACAGTTTGCTGATTTCCCTAGTTTGGGCGGTTGGCAGGGCAAGGTGGCATTGTCCGTGCGGCAGGGGGATCTAGAGGGGGGAGGACTGGCGATTCCCAACATTAGATGCTACTACTATGCAGCACATTTGCAATATGCGGCCAAATGGATGACAGAGGCTGATAGCTGGGAAAAGAGGTTGTATGCTGGTATGTGTGATGGGCGGTCATTGGTGCATATTCTGATGTCGGGGTAAGTATGATCCCACCACGCCCTATCTGGTACGGACAACCACTGGGATCTGGGAGCAGGTAGTTAAGCATGTGCTCAGACGAGCCCCTTTTGACAGGGAGCTGAAGTTATGGGATCTGGCCCCATTTGGGGATATGGAAAGGACAATGTCTGCAGAGGCGTGGAGATTGGAAGGCTGTGAGGTGGCTGTTGATCTGTATCCTAATGGTGAATTTCTATAATTTACTGATGCTCAGGATCCGTTTGATTTGGGTTCTGTTCAGTTTCTGCAATATGCAAAAATTGAGAGTGTGGCACGTGAGATTTGGGAGTTTTCCAGTTGCTCCTAGGGCATCCTCTATATGAAATGGATTGATTAACTGGGGTGAGGGGACACACTTGATTACTCGGTTTTAGAAAGCCCTACGGGAGGATCAACCAGGTGTGTTAAGTTCGGGACTTAGAGCATGGGAATCTGACTTGGGGCAGCTCATAGCGGATGCTAATTGGGATGCGGCTTTGTCGTTGGTCCAAACGGTGTCGTGTAATCACAGGTTCAAGCTGTTGCATTTCAACTTTGTACACAGAACATATCTCACACCCAGTAGACTAAATAGGATTGATCCAAACCGTGGAGCGTGCTGCCCTCGTTGTGGTGAGTTTGGTGCTTCATTCCTACACCTGGCCTGGACCTGTAGGGCGGGTTATGACTTCTGGCAGGAAGTGATAGCAGTGACTGAGGAGCCACGGGATTAGAATTGGAGGCAACCCCGACGACTGGTATCCTGGGAGTGGTGCATAAGCCGAGGGATAAGGGAGTTGTGTATAAGTTGGTGCAGCTAGCGTTGGTACTGGCCAAGCGTAGAGTGGCAATTGGTTGGATGAGTCCTCAGAATCCGACGACTACCAGCTGGCTGCGAGATCTACTAGAGTGGGGTGCGGCAGAGGAGCAGCATATGCGCTTGACACAAAGTGATGAGGGCACTTGCTGATGTGGCGGCTTGGGGTACACTGTTGGAGCAGTTTACTGGTGGGGAGGATGTAAGCAGTGATGAGATTGTGGGGGATGGGGACACACACCTCCCCCCGTGAACAGGTGGCGACCAAATGTGTTTTAGATATGCCCCTACATGCAAAAGTTGTTTAAAGCCTGGTCTCATAAGGATATGGGTTCGGAAAGTGGCATAGAGGATAAGATCTGTGCAGTGGTTATAACTATCTAATGACTTGAACTCTGGGGTATATGCCCTTGGGCACCCTTGTGTAATGAAGATGTATTGTCTTGCTGTAACCTGCACTGTACTGTATGTTTTTGTTGGTTTGCAGTTTTCAAAACTTGATAAAGTTTTTAAAAAAGTATCAATCCTATATAATAAATGATATTTCTGGACTACACCAAACTAGTCCAACAACAGTTAAAGTTTTTCATAGAAGCCACGAAAAGACTGTGCAGTCTCAACAACTGCTATATGCTGTTGTACCTTGCCAAACAAACATGTAGCCTCTTCTTTGAGTCCCCTGAGAAAGAGTTCCAATGGACTGACGAGAGAATGCCTGTGTGGCCACACACCCTGCCATGGATAGTGACGGACCATTCAGCTGTGGCTCCTGATGAGACCTCCCCACAGCAGCCAAATGGCAGGGGTGCAACAGAAGCCGCTCCCAATAATCTTGGAGGAACAAGCTGGTGAAGCGCCGGGATCAGGCTAGTTGGAGACTATAGAACCTTGATTGACTGCTATTCTCCCACAGAGGGGTTAAGGGGAAGATACAAACTTCTGGGCTTCCAACCATGGGACTTGCAATTTGACCAGTAACCATGGGACCCTGCTCTCCTCCTTCTCCCGCCATCTAACCTACTCGATGAAGAACATCACTGACTCATACGAGGCATTTTCCAAGGGACAGACCAGAGATGGGTCAGTGCTGGCAACCTGCTATAGCACTACATGCACAAGCCCCCTCCACCTACCCCGCAGCAAGCATGTGGATCACAAGAAATTCCTTAAACTGGGGTACAGGCATAATTGGTAGTTATTTGGATGGGCTTCAATTGGGACATGGTAACCATGGCAGCCTATTGGCACCGGGAGCTGGCCTACCCCTAGCTAGGTACTTCATGTTCTTGTAGTATAGGGTGGGTGGGAGTTGGTAGATGTTATTTGTACAGTTTTTTTCATTTACGTTGTTGGCAGCAACACAACCCTCTGTGGTCACCGACATCTGCCCAATGCAAGGCTGCTGACAGACCCCAATAAAGAAGTCCCGAAAGTCCAGATCCAGAAAATGTCCTGGAATGTCAATGGTATACTCATCAATATTAAAAGAACAGCAGTCCTCCAGGGTGCAAAACAGTACAGGCTGACATTTTGCTCCTCCACAAGACCCACTTGCTGAGAAATTAAGACCCCCTTCTTTGCATATCATGGTTTTACAAGAGGTTCTAGAAGAACAGCTATCCTGATAAAAGGCCTACCCTTCATGGTCACAAAAGAATGGACGATAAGAGGAGGAGATATGTGGCAATCACTGACCTCATGCATGGTGACTCCCTGACACTGGTGACCATCTCCACCCCCCACCACTGTGTGCATCCTTTCTGGATGTGCTCATGAGATTAACCGAGGACCTTCTGAAGGGACCTATGGTACTGGGAGGGGACTGAAATCGAGTCATGGATAACACCATTGACAAGCTTCCGGAAACACTATAAGTCGGTCCCTCATGCCAACATTCATTGACGCACTGGGATTAGCAGAGGGTTGGCACCTATTTCACCTGTGGGAGAGGGGCTTTACATTCCACTTCAGGGTACACAACACTTTCACGCTTGAACCAGTTCCTAGTGCCCAAAACAGAGATATGCAAAGTGACAGCAGCACACATCCTGACCAGAGAACTCTTGGACCACTCCCCGGTAGTCATTCATATGACAACAGGACACAATAGGGCCCCTCCCCCTTACTGCAATGGAGACTGGCCCCCTGGTCACTCCAAGACAAAACATGCATGACACACACAGGAGAGGCCATAGACTCCTACTTTACCCAGCTGGGTATCCTATGGGAGGCATTTAAATGAACTCTGCAGGGGGATATTATACGTTTTTCAGTGGGTGAGAAGCATGGAAAACAACAAAGGGCAATAGATCTGGAGCACCAGATTCTTGATCTGGAAATGCATTACTTGGGTAAACTGGGAACCACCTGACCCACACTCAAGCGCTCCTAAGACACACACTGCTATATGATTCAAAGAACATAAGGCTTGCCCCACAAACACACCTTTACCAATGTGGGGACAGAGTGAGTAAGCTCCTCCTGTCTCTGCTCCAGCAGTCGTCACTATACCCTAGTCACATACCTACTAGACTCAGAGTTAAAAACACATAGTTTCTTACCTGTAGTTGTAGTTTTGATGCTGTGCATTGTTCTGCCATCTAGTGGTTGGGCCCAGAACTTTGTACTGTTTTGTAGTCCTTCTTGTCTTTTGAATTTTTGCTTGTTGGTGGGCGTCGATGGAACAACCATTTTGTGTCCCTTTGTTCTACTTCTTCCGGATGTTCCCACCTTTGATCATCTTCAGATTCTTTATTTTTCTTCCTATTATTATTTATTCATTTTTTCCTTCCATCTTCTTGGTGGAGGTGGGTGGGTCGCTTGTGATTCCAGAAAGTTCTTCAAGTTGCAAAACTACACCTACAGGTAGGAAACTTCACGTTTGGCTGTGTGAATCTTTTCTGGATTCACATGCTATGCATTGATTTTAAAGCAGTTTTACTTCTGTGGTGGTTAGGCAGAAGATGGGCATTGGGATTTGTAAACAGATGTTGTAGAACCCTCTGAACTACTTGGGCTCCTCTGTTCATTGTGATATCAATACAATAATGTCTTGAAAACGTGTGCACTGATGTCCATGTGGCTGCAATACAGATTTCCTGTATTTGAGTATTTGCTAAAAAAAAAAAAAAAACAATGGTTGCTCCTTTTCCTTTTAAGGTGTGCTCTTGGTGCCCTCAGCAAGATTTCTCCCATATTTGTATGGCACAATTGATTTGTGTGTGCAATCCATCTTGCTTTACTGTTCTTAGTTACTGTTTTTCCCAAATAACTCTAGTCAAATCAAACAAATAGTTGTTGGGTTTCCTAAAATACATTGGCCCTCATTATGACCTTGGCGGGCGGCTTAAGCCGCCCACCAAGATCTGACCGCCAGGCGGCCGCCAATGCGGCCACACTCCTGCCATGGTCATTATGAGATCCCCGCTGGCCGGCGGGTGGAACCCTGGTTTTTCCGCCCGCCGGCCCAGGCGGGGATCTCAGCTGCAACACAGGAGCCGGCTCCAAATGGAGCCGGCGGTGTTGCGGCCGTGCGACGGGTGCAGTTGCACCCGTCGTGCTTTTCACTGTCTGCTATGCAGACAGTGAAAAGCTGCATGGGGCCCTGTCAGGGGGCCCCTGCCCTGCCCATGCCAGTGGCATGGGCAGTGCAGGGGCCCCGCGACTCCCCGTACCGCCAGCCTTTTCCTGGCAGTTCAAACCGCCAGGGAAAGGCTGGCGGTCGGAGATTCGTAATCCCCTGGCCCAGGCGGATTATCACCGCCGGGGCAAATGTGACGGGAAACCTCCGGCCCCGGCGGTGCGACTGTGGCTCGTCCGCACGCTCAAAATTCCCTGGATTGCACCACCAGCCTGTTGCCGGTGCAATTGCCAAAACAGCCCTGGCAGTCTTTGACCGCCAGGGTTGTAATGACCCCCTTTGTCTTTTCAATGTAGTACATGATCAAACATCTTGTGTCCAAAGTATGCAAAGTTCTTTCATCTTTAGGTTTTGAAAGAAGCTTGGTATCTGTGATATGAAATTGTGACACCACCTTTGGTATGAACTGTGGATCTGCTCTCATGAAAATTATGTCCTTGTGAATTTGACATTATGGTTCCTGTACTGTGAGTGATTGTAACACACTCTGCATAGTGGGGTAATGGCTATTAAAAAGGCAGTTTTAAAGTTAGCATCTGCAAAGTAGTCTTGTGTAACGACTCAAAAGGTCTTTTCATCACTTGAGTTAGTACCATATCTAGTTTCCAAGTGAGTGCTGGCATTCTTCTCGGTGGAGCTATTCTTTTTGCTCCTTCTAGGAATCTCTTTACTACTGGTGCTGTGAAGAAACCTTTTCCTCTATATCCACTTGTGTATGCCAATATTACTGCTAGATGAACCTTTAAGAATGCATACATAAGACATTCTTGTAAGAGATACTAGGTATTTTAGAAGTCTTTTCTCTTGTGCTTTTCTTCCCTAATCATTTTTTTATACACCAAAGAGGATATATTTTCCATTTTGCCATGTTTAACACTTTTAATGTTATTGGTTTTCTTGCCTCTCTCAATACTGCCATTGCCTTTTTAGGTAACTTTAAATGTCCGAATTTTAAGTCTTCATGAGCCATGCTGTTAGGTTCAAGGATTCTGGCTCTGGATGTAATACCTCTTCTCCTTCCATTAACAAAAGACCCTGTTGTCTTGGTAGCCTTTGGACCTTTACTTGAGCTAACTGTATTACCTCTGAGTACCAGGTTTCCCTTGCCCATTTTGGTGCAATTAAAATTACGGTCATGTGACTCCTCTTCCATTTGTTGATTAATCTATGCAACAACGGGATTGGGGGAAAAGGTGTATGTAAATGTCCCTGACCAGTTGATCAAAAGGGCATTCCCTGTGGCCTGATGGGGAGGTTCTTTCAGGGCAAAATGCTGGCATTTCATGTTTTGTGAGGCTGCATACAGATCTAATGTTGGTGTGCCCCACCTCTGAAGGATCCTTTTTACTACTGCCTTGTTGAACTCCCATTCATGGGAGCATGAGGCCTGTGTGTTCAGCCTGTATTCCTTGTCATTGTCTCTTCCCGGTAGATGTAACGCCTGAATCTCCATGTTCCTTTGTATTGCACATTTCCAGAGTTGCTGAGCTTTCCTTCATGGGGGCGGAGATTGAGTCCCTCCCTGCTTGTTGATGTAAAACTTTGTTGTACTATCTATTTGAATCAATATTTTCTTCCCCCAAAGATGGTTCAGTTTGAAGGGCCACATGTGAGTGAGAGGCATCCGTGGTTATTGTCACAGATGGAGTTGGCTGTGTATAAGGTCTTCCCAGTGCAATGTTTTCTCTGTTCCACCACGCAATTTCCTCTAGTATCTTATGCGTGACAACCACTAGATCTTCCCAACTGCCCGTTGCCTGTGACCATTGATTTTGAAGCCACTCTAGGATCGGTCTTATGCGAAGTCTCTCATATGGGGTTAATGGAATGCATGATGCCATCTTTCCTAATCATTTCCCCACTGTCCTCGCTGTCATAGTTTGCCCCTTGCAGTAAAGGTGAACCTCTTCCAGAATGGATTGAGTTCTTTTCTTGCTGGGGAAGGTTTTCCCTTGTATTGAGTTTAACCTTGCCCCAAGAAAATCGTTTCCTGTTTTTGCTCTGGAGAGGACTTGTCTATGTTCATTGAGAAACCTAGTGTGTACAGTGTCTTCATTGCCCACCACTTAATGTCCTGTTTGCATTTTTGTCATCGAGGTATGGGTATGTATCTATTCCCATTCTTCTGAGATGCACAGACACTGCTGCGATGCATTTTGTAAACACTCTTGGTGAAGATTTTGTTCCAAATGCCAGCCCTGTGAATAGATCATGTATTCTGTTGACCACAAACCTTAGGTATTTCTTGTGCTTTGCATTCCATGGGATGTGCAAATAGGCGCCCTTCAATTCTATGGTTGCCCATGTAATCTCCTTCTTGTAGTTGTGGCATGACTTACTTTTTAAAATTAAATTTTTAATTTTTGAGTTTTTATGAACTTGTTTCTGAACCTGAGGTCTAATTTTGGGGGTAATGATCCATTTACCTTTGAAATTAAGAAATATGTTGAGAAATTGCCCTTTTTGATTTCCAGTTTTGGGACTAGTTCTATTGCCCGTTTGTCTAATAACTACTTGAGGAGGCAAGCCATTTCCTCCTTTGAGAGTATCTTCTTATTGATTCCCCTTACTGGAGGGGATTTGATTAGTTCTATGTAATAACAGAATTGAACCGTGTTCATGATCCATTTGTCTGAAGTTATTTTCCTCCACTCCTGGAGGAAGTCTTTTAACCTTCCTTCGACTGGTGTGCTGTGTTTGAAGTCTGGTTGAATCGTCTGTTCTTTCACCAATGGTTTTTGTGGAAGTCTTGCATTCCTTGTGCTGTCACTTATTTGAGGGGGTTGCACCTCCTCTGTTCGTTTGTCCTCTCCCTCTGGGTCTTCCTCGAAAGGAACAGAGCCCCTGTTGCCGATACTGCCAGCTTTGTTGAGATGTGGCAGTTTGGGTGCCACTCTGGAAGCCTTGATGAGAGCTCCCTGCCTGGAAGTTACCTCTTGATGTTGTTCGTCGTCGATAAACGCCCCCCCTTCGTAATCCACCGCAGTGCGCCCATGGACTTTGCTGTTTCATTGTCCTTCTTTAGCTGGTTGAGACTTTTGTCCACTGTGTTTCCTAAAAATTGTTTTCCATTGAAGGGGTGCTTATGATACTCCCCTGAACCTCTGGCTTAAAACCTGAGATTCTCAGCCACAAGTGTCATCTTAGCATGATCCCCATCATTATCTGGCAGCTCAATGTGTCTGTGGCATCTAAAGTAGATTTCAAATATGTATTGGCAATGTTTTTTCCGCTTTTGGGAAGATGCGCTGCCCTTTCTCTGTACTTCTCAGGGAGGTGTTTTAACATTTCTCCCATCTCCTCCCAATGCTGATGAGCATTTCTCCTGAGTAGTGCATTCACGTTTGCAATGTGCCACTGGTTTGCAGCACTACATTCAATTCTGCGTCCCATCATCTTCCGGTGGAAGCCCAGAGGTTGAGTGGATGTTGGCCCTCTCTCTGGCTGTTAATGTGATTATGGAGTCAGCAGGGAAGGGCCTTTTATATATGCAGGGTCCTTGGAGGAATACTTACATTTCTTTTCAGCCCTTGGAGTCACAGCTCTACAAGTAGCCGGTTCCTTAAAAGCTTCCCTCCACTGGTTGCTGATGCCTGGGAGCATGGGTAAAAACTGGCTCCTTGCCTGAGTAGCCAACAATGTTTCGAGTAGCAAGCATGAGTGTGGCTTATCCTCCTTGAGCTGTACATGAAATCTGTCAGCTGCATATATATATATATATATATATATATATATATATATATATATATATATATATATATATATATATATATATGGAGGGAAGTATTACCCCCAGGGGATTCGTATGTGACCTACCCCTTCGGACTCTTTCTGATGCTGGAAGACAATCCTTGAATGGGGATCTCACTGCCAGGGACCTCTCTGAGGCCTTGAGCCAGCTGAATTTGGGAAAAACACCTGGTCCTAATGGCTTTACAGGAGAATTCTTTAAATTGCACAAACTGAGCGACCCCTGGAGGTGGTCTTGAAGGAATAGTTGGAGACCTAGCGGTTACC
This sequence comes from Pleurodeles waltl, assembly GCF_031143425.1. Taxonomy (NCBI): domain Eukaryota; kingdom Metazoa; phylum Chordata; class Amphibia; order Caudata; family Salamandridae; genus Pleurodeles; species Pleurodeles waltl. The sequence continues at coordinate 894,864,067 of NC_090444.1, forward strand.
CCCCCAACATTTGTACCTCAGTTATCATAGTGATCCCAAAACCAGGATGTCCCACACAGGAATATTCCTCATACCGCCCCATCTCCCCCCTAAACACAGAGGTTAAAAGTATTACGGAAGCACGGGCTAACTGCTTGCTACCAAAAGTTTCCTCACTGGTTCACCCGGCCGAAGTCGGATTTATGCCCAACAAGTTACTCGACTTAACATCAGGTGACTCTAAACGCCCTAGTCCTGGCAGACGAACTGGAAAGGCTGACCTTCAACCTCCACCCGCCCTCAAAAAGGCTAGTATCCAGACATAGATGGCCCCCTCTGAGGGTCACGGGATGGGCAGAGAAGTTCACAGAATAACTCGCTTTGGGTGGGATTGGTGATGATGCAGATGGCAGTGCTGGAGGGATTTTGAAAATGGGACACAAAAACATCTCTAACTTAAGGGATGTGATGGAGGCCACAATACTTAAATCATACCAGACCCTACAAGCTATGTACAACCTACATCATACCCAATTCTACAGTTCCCTACAACTGCACAATGCACTGATGCCTTATATTTCGAGCTTTGAGGAGCTCCTGGAGTTTAATCCCCTAAAAATAAAATTGCTCGTGAGGGAAGGGGGACCATAAAGTAGAGCAGGTCCACTGCTAAATGATATGTCACAAGCCCAAAATGTTCGCTATACTTTGCTGAGCCTGAGAACGCGACCTAGGGTACCTTATGGATAGAGAATGGGTAGAGGCGAGAGCCTAACCCCGACATTCAGGGGAGCATGGCTTGGGGCGTCAAGATGGCGGGTGCTCTTTGAGAGTGCTCTGGACCCCTCTGTCATCCGCGGCCATCGCCGCCATGCAGAGCCAACCTAGCTGAAAGTGGGAGCCCTGTCTGGCTGTGGGGAGACCTGCGAATAGGCAGGGGTGTACTGCGGGCCTGCCGGATTGTGGATTGCCTGCCCCCCTCGGGGGCTCTGGACGACAGGTGCCCAAGATGGCGGGCGCCCCCTGAGGTCGGTGTTGCGACCGGAGCGCCTCGTGCCTGAGGGTACCTGCTGGAGCTGGGACCGGGAGACATTGGAGGAGATCGGAGCTGCCCCTTGCCTGGGCTGGTAGCGGCTGACTGCCTGGAGTGACGACGGGCCACAGGTCGGCGGCCTGGACGACTCTGGCCGGGCCGGCCTGCTCCTAAGATTGGAGGCAGTGGTGGGGCGGTGAGTGGCCCGGCGGTAGTGAATTGGGATTGGGGGCCCCCCGCAGCTGTCGGAATGCGGGGGAGACTGCTCCGCTCCCCTCTTCCTTGTCGGTCCCCCCTGCCTGAGGCGTGCCCCAGATCTGGCAGTGGGGGTGAAGACTGGTGGCCTCCCTGGACGGGGTATGCTGCTGTTCCCTAGTGCACCGTGGGGCACGGTGGCATCATAGGCGAGGCTCGCGGCTGCTAGGATCGTGCTGCTGGCAGACATTGGGGCACGAGGTGATCAGCGCTGGAGGAAGTGGCTGCAGGACTCTCCTGCTGGCCCCCGGCGGCCTGGGCCTGACTGGGGCCTACTCTGCTGAGCCGGCTAATCATGTGGTCCGGAGGGGACGAGGTGGACCCAGGAGGGGGCGAGTTGGACCCACGCTGATGAGAGGGCCTGAACTTGGTGCTAGCCCGGCGCTCCTCAGCCCGTAGAATGCGGTGACCCTATTTGCTGGTCCTACCAGGTGGGCGGGCCTTGTGTGACTGTACTCCGCTGGGCCTGGCGGAGAGGAACCGGGGCCTCCTGGTATATTGCGGATCTGGCTGCGCCTGCTGCACATTGACTGTTGCCACCATAGGGAAAGAAAAGCAACCCAAACCATCCTCCTCTCAACCTCGTATTGACAAGTTCACTACCCTGGCTGGGGTGGCTGAGGGTGGTGCCGCGGGGGCTCCTGCCCTGGCTGGAGGGACCGAGGGAGACACTGACAAGATCCATGGTACTGCTGCACCAGGACCTCAGGAACGTCTTGGTGCGCCTCACCGAGACTAAGACCTGTGTGTCAATAGTGGAAGACAAAGTCTGCGATCTTAAAACCAAGGTGTCCTGACTTCTAACCCACACACGAGTTACAGCAGCGCGTGGAGGACGCTAAAAATCGCTCAAGATGGAATAACCTGCGCTTCGTGGGGTTCCCGGAGGCGGCCAAAGGGCCCAGACCCGTGGAGTTCTTGGGAGACCTGGCTCAGATCGTGGGTGCTCTTGGACAAGCTGTCCACATGGTTTGGTATTGAACGCACCCACAGGGCCCTCTCCGAGAGATCTCCGTCAGGGGCGCCACCCATGGCGTTCATAGCCCGCTTCATCAAATTTCGTGACCAGGACACTGTCCTGCATGAGGCATATGCTCAGCCGGAACGCCACTATCAGACTTCGAGGATCCTGATATTCTCAAACAACTCCCGAGAGGTCCTGCCGAGGCGGCGCTCATATAAACAGGTAAAACAAAAACTAAGGGTGCTATGTCTAAAGTTCATGCTCCTTTTCCCGGCCGGCCTTAAGGTCCTGCATGCGGGCAAGGTGCACTTTTTTGATACACCGTAGGCGACCTGGGAGTGGGCAACAGAGGAACGGGCACTTCGCTCTGAGAGTCCTCTGGATGCTCTGCCTGGGGTGATCTCTGGGGGTTCCGGCCACCTGAGACGCCCTCGCGCTGGATCCCAACGCAGATGACGCCGATCCTGGTGGACCTCTGAGGCATGCGCGGTGGGCGCCCCCTCGCCATCGCCGTTTCGGCAGAAGGAGGCCTCCCATGAACCGACATCGCCGGGGCGAGCTGCCCTGGAAGAAGGAGAAAGACTGAGTCAGACTTCGCTCATTTGACGCCACCGGTAATACACCCACACCTCAGCGGCACACCACACCCAGGCCTGTATAGACATGATCCTTACACCGGTCACTGACCTCTCCCTAGTTACCCAAATTCAGATACGTGCCCGTGGCCTCTCCGATCATGCCCCTATATCGATGACCATTGGCCACCCAGAGCAGAGTCGGAGACCTATATGGCGTCTCAATGCTTGATTTTTACAAGACGAGACTCACTCCGCAGAGAGGTTAAACACTACTTCAGTGACAATACCGGGTCGGTCCAGTCCCGTATCACTCTCTGGGCAGCAGGTAAGGCCACAATCTGTGGCCATGTGAAGGGTCTTCTGCAACGGCGGAAGAGGGAAAAACAAGCCCACATTACATCCCTTGAGGCCCAAGGACTCCTTTTAGAACCCGAGATGTTGAGAGCTGGGGGAAGGGACTCAGACGAGCCCTGGAGATGGTGAGGCAGGAAATTAAAACCCACTCCCTGGAAGAGGCAAAACAGATTTGGCTGGCAACACAGGCCCGAATTTATGGCTGGGGGGATAAGAACAGTAAGGTCCTCTACTGGCTGGCCACCGGACGATGAAGGGACGAGTGATCCCCGGGATAACAGACAATTCCGGGTTGATACATATGACCCCGCCCCATGACATAGCTGAGACCTTCGCTCAATACTATGCCACCCTCTACTCGGTGGCACCCAGACCTATCATCGAACAGCAGATGCCACTGTTAAATGAAATAGATATGCCGGCCCTCTCAGCCTGCGTTAGCAGAGGTCTTGACGACCCCAAAACCACGGAGGAAATTGGGGAGGTCATCACAAACCTCAGACCTGGGAACACCCCTGGCCCGGATGGATACCCAGCAGAATATCACTCTAAATTCCAAGATACATTAGGGCCCAAGCTCCACAGTCTATACACTGAGGTCTTGGAGAGGGGTGCCTTCTCTCTCGACTTGGACCAGGCCACGATCGTTCTGCTACCTAAGTCCAGGCCCCCCCCTCCTTGCACTGCACAGACTATCGCCGGATATCATTAATCAATACTGAGCTAAAAATGTATGCAAATATATTGGCTACTTGTCTTCTGCCGGTTCTACGTCATTTGATCCACCCTGACTGTCGGAAGTTAGCTCTGTATATACTATTTCAAAGTAAGAAATAGTGTGCACAGAGTCCAAGGGTTCCCCTTAGAGGTAAGATAGTGGCAAAAGTAGATAATTCTAATGCTCTATTTTGTGGTAGTGTGGTCGAGCAGTAGGCTTATCAGAGGGTAGTGTTAAGCATTTGTTGTACACACACAGGCAATAAATGAGGAACACACACTCAAAGACAATTCCAGGCCAATAGGTTTTTATATAGAAAAGTATATTTTCTTAGTTTATTTTAAGAACCACAGGTTCAAGATTTACAAACAATTCTTTAAATGAAAGGTATTTCACTCAGGTATCTTAGGAACTTTGAATCATCACAATAGCATGTACAGTTTTGGCAAAAATGGCAATAAGCTATTTTAAAAGTGGACAGTGCAAAAATCAATCGTTTCTGGGGGAGGTAAGTAATTGTTAAGTTCACAGGTAAGTAAAACACTTACAGGGTTCAAAGTTGGGTCCACAGTAGCCGACCGTTGGGGGTTCAAGGCAAGCCCAAAGTTAACACACCAGCAGCTCAGGGCCGGTCAGGTGCAGAGGTCAAAGTGGTGCCCAAAACACATAGGCTTCAATGGAAATAGGGGTGCCCCGGTTCCAGTCTGCCAGCAGGTAAGTACCCGCGACTTCGGAGGGCAGACCAGGGCGGTTTTGTAGGGCACCGGGGGGGACACAAGCAGGCACAAAAACTACACCCTCAGCGGCACAGGGGCGGCCGGGTGCTGAGTGCAAACAGGCGTCCGGTTCGCAATAGGTTTTAATGGGAGACCCAGGGGTCTCTTCAGCGATGCAGGCAGGCAAGGGGGGGGGCTACTCGGGGTAGCCACCACCTGGGCTAGGAAGAGGGCCTCCTGGGGGTCGCTCCTGCACTGGAGTTTGGATCCTTCAGATCCTGGGGGCTGCGGGTGCAGTGTGTTTCCCAGGCGTTGGGTTCTTTGAAGCAGGCAGTCGCGGTCAGGGGGAGCCTCTGGATTCCCTCTGCAGGCGTCGCTGTGGGGACTCAGGGGGGGGTCAACTCTGGCTACTCATGGGCTCGCAGTCGCCGGGGAGTCCTCCCTGTAGTGCTAGTTTTCCACAGGTCGAGCCGGGGGCGTCGGGTGCACAGTGGAAAGTCTCACACTTTCGGTGGGAAACGTGTGGTCTTTAAAAGTTGCTTCTTTGTTGCAAAGTTGAAGTTTCTTTGGAACAGGGCCACTGTCCTCGGGAGTTCTTGGTCCATTTAGATGCAGGGTAGTCCTCTGAGGCTTCAGAGGTCACTGGACCCTGGGGGACATGTCGCTGTGGCAGTTCTTCTTGAAGTGGGGAGACAGGCCGGTAGGGCTGGGGCCAAAGCAGTTGGTGTCTCTGTCTTCTCTGCAGGGCGTCAGGTCAGCAGTCCTTCTTCGTCTTCAGGTTGCAGGAATCTGGTTTCCTAGGTTCTGGGGGGCCCTAAATACTGAATTTAGGGGTGTGTTTAGGTCTGGGAGGGCAGTAGCCAATGGCTACTAGCCCTGAGGGTGGCTACACCCTCTTTGTGCCTCCTCCCTGAGGGGAGGGGGGCACATCCCTAATCCTATTGGGGGAATCCTCCATCTGCAAGATGGAGGATTTCTAAAAGTCAGAGTCACCTCAGCTCAGGACACCTTAGGGGTTGTCCTGACTGGCCAGTGACTCCTCCTTGTTGTTCTCATTATCTCCTCCGGCCTTGCCGCCAAAAGTGGGGCAGTGGCCGGAGGGGGCGGGCATCTCCACTAGCTGGGATGCCCTGTGGTGCTGTAACAAAGGGGGTGAGCCTTTGAGGCTGACCGCCAGGTGTTACAGTTCCTGCAGGGGGAGGTTTTAAGCACCACCACCCAGTACAGGCTTTGTTACTGGTCACAGAGTGACAAAGGCACTCTCCCCATGTGGCCAGCAACATGTTTGGAGTGTGGCAGGCTGGCAAAACTAGGCAGCCCACACTGGAAGTCGGGTATGTTTTCAGGGGGCATCTCTAAGATGCCCTCTGGGTGTATTTCACAATAAAATGTACCCTGGCATCAGTGTGTATTTATTGTGCTGAGAAGTTTGATACCAAACTTCCCAGTTTTCAGTGTAGCCATTATGGTGCTGTGGAGTCCGTGTATGACAGACTCCCAGACCACATACTCTTATGGCAACCCTGCACTTCTAATGTCTAAGGTTTTGCTTAGACACTGTAGGGGCATAGTGCTCATACACCTATGCCCTCACCTGTGGTATAGTGCACCTTGCCTTAGGGCTGTAAGGCCTGCTAGAAGGGTGACTTACCTATGCCATAGGCAGTGTGAGGTTGGCATGGCACTCTGAGGGGAGTGCCATGTCGACTTAGTCATTTTCTCCCCACCAGCACACACAAGCTGGCAAGCAGTGTGTATGTGCTGAGTGAGGGGTCCCCAGGGTGGCATAAGACATGCTGCAGCCCTTAGAGACCTTCCCTGGCATCAGGGCCCTTGGTACCAGGGGTACCAGTTACAAGGGACTTACCTGAATACCAGGGTGTACCAATTGTGGAGACAAAAGGTACAGTTTAGGGAAAGAACACTGGTGCTGGGGCCTGGTTAGCAGGCCTCAGCACACTTTCAAATCATAACTTCGCATCAGCAAAGGCAAAAAGTCAGGGGGTAACCATGCCAAGGAGGCATTTCCTTACAAGAGGTCTTCCCCATTAGGAGAGGCACTAGACAGGGTTGTACCCTATCCCCTCTTCTCTTTGCCCTCACCATAGAACCCTTCTAACAAATGACTAGCCGAGATGCCTTCCTGGAAGGATGGCGATGGGCGGGAGGTGGGGAAGACCGCATCGTTCTTTACGCCGATGATGTCCTGCTTTATCTATCGCAACCAGAGATTAGCTGCCCTAGGTGTCTTCAATTGCTACGCATTTTTGGTGAGGCCTCTGGCCTTAAGATGAACTCCACGAAATCTCTGCTGATCTGTTGTTTTCGGAGTCTCCTGCTCTGACTGATTGGCAAACAACCATTCCTATCCAACGATTAAGCTTCACGTACCTTGGCATGAAAGCAGCGCTCGAACCCTCTATGACCTGGGCCCTCAATCTTATCCCGCTCTCCTGTGAGGTGAAAGCGGACCTGGAAAAATGGCAGACACTCCGCTAAATGTCATGGGTCGCCTAGCACTCTATAAAATGCTGGTCCTACCCCGATTTCTATACGTCCTGTAAAATCTCCCCAGCCAGATTCCCCGACACTGGTTTCAGGAGATGGATGCAGTGGCCCGTTCCTTTATATGGCGTGAGGGCCGACGGCACCTACCCTGGGACATATGCCAGTGCGGTGTGTACGACGGTGGTCTGGCTATGTCTAATTTATACCTTTACTACTTGACAGTGCAGGTACTCACAATCATTGAATGGCTCACTGGGGGATGGTCCGACTCCGCCATCGAAAGAATTATCAAGAATGGGGCTCACACACCTTATGGACATGCTATATGGAACTCCCCTCTCCAGGGTTACACCGGATATCACCAGCCAGGTCCTGCATGGGTGGCGTGTGGCCCAAAAGCTAACGGGGTGGTGGGGACGGGTCACCCAGCACACCCCTCTATGGCGGGGAACATGGCTACATGAAATTGCCAACCTTGAGGGCTTCACGTGCTGGGACGCCATAGGCATCACAGTAGTGGGAGATGTCTGGGAGGGTACACACATGATGTCTTTCCAATAACTCCAAGAAACAAACGCCCTGAATCAGACACAATTTCACAACTTTTTACAGCTCAGACATGCACTACATGCCCATATTAATAATGGTACCCAGATGCCTAAATTCAGTCCTATGGAGACGAAGATGATGATGGGGGCTCTGGGTGGGGGGATGTTTTGCAGATATACCGCTCTTTCTACGGGCCCGTTGGGAAGCCTGGATCAGCCCCCTGGACGAGGAGGATTGGCGGGATGCGCTTATGGCTCCATGCATTCTTGCAATCCCAACGAGGCTGTGTATGGTGCAGGTGTATTTTCTGCACTGTGCCTATCTGACACTGGCCCGATGCTTTCGAGCTGGGCTCAAACCGAACTCTCAGTGCGACTGATGCTTTCGCTCACCGGCGGACTTCTCTCACATAGCATGGTCCTGTCCCAAGATCAAACAATACGGGGCACACACCCTGCATGAACTCTCTGCTCTGCTGAATCTCACCTTGACGGCCTCCCCCAAGGTTGCTCTGCCTGGGGTGACGGAAGACATTGGGGTCACCCAGGCGACACTTGTGGGCATGGCCTTGCCTGTTGCAAAATGGGACATTGCTAGGTGCTGGGCGTCCAAGATCTCTCCCTCGCTACAACAGTGGAGGAGGGGGATGGATTGGTGTGCTCAAATCGAGCAATCCGTCTAACAGGCAAGGCGTTGTGAAGGCAATTAACATAAGATTTGGGATGTGTGGTTGGGCTCTACCCGCACATGAACATTCTAACCTACCCAAGTGCTAAATGGACCTGTTAATCTAGGAGTCTGTAACCAAATGTGATAATGTGACAATGAAATGTGCCTTCTTTGCAATTTGGTTTTACGTTTATAAATCAATAAAAGTCGGTTATTAAAAAAAAAACGGCATTCAGCAATCACAACACAGTTCTGCCTCATTTAGCTGGAACATGTACACAGAAAATACCTCCCAAGACACAACTATGGAAAATGGAAGCAATTGCCTCCCCTAACTACCTTTGATGCACAATACAAGAAAGAGGATTACTATAAACTGTATGGAGCTTTTTTAGTCTAGAACTGTACTGGAGGTGGGCGCTACTGTGATTGGGGGCGGGTTTGGGATGCAACGTGCCTCAAGACCCAAAGCTTATCCTCCCCCAAATCACCACAGACTTCGACAAAGATCAGTGCACATTGAAACTGCTAACATTAGGTCTGACAGTGGCTAAGAAAGATTTAGCTTGCCGCTGGAAGGACAGTGATTCCCTCCATCAAGAAATGGCGCAGGAGACTTGCCAAGTGTGTGAGTAGAGAGAAACCAATATATGAGGCCAGGGGCTGCCCCCAAAAAGAGGTAAAAATCTGGAAGAGATGGGCAGATTATCGGGGTATTACTTCCATGTCAGGGGACTCGCAAGCCAAGACATTAACAATGGAAATGCATATGTACATAGAATTATGTACCTGGTCAGACCAAGAGGGAATAAGGAGAAGCATGCACAGTTGTGGTGGATAGGGAAGGCGGGGTAGAAGCTAGGGGACAACGGGGGAAGGGGAAGCACCTATGCTACATTGTTGCCATCCTGTCCGACACTCAGCAATGTCATCTTTTGTATTAAACAACCACAAAACTAGAATGTATTCTTAAAAAATATTAGTGACAGTCTCTAACCTGGTAAAGGACATGGTGGGTGAACAGAAAGGCACGGGGACACTGCCTGTTCACATAGTCTCTTGTTTGTCTCCTAGGGCCTTGATGGGAAAGGAGCAAGATGGCTGGGTCATCTTGATGGTCATAACGCAGCCAGTGACAGTGATCAACTTCTCAAATTGGAAGGCAGAGTAAAAGGAGCGGTTGTTCCCCAACCATGGGGCCCATCTGTCTTCTTACCTTAGTCCAGTAACACTGAAATGTAAGCAAGCGCTGTCTGAAATTAGAAAGTGCTACTGGCCATGTAGGTTTCATCAACAGTGAATCACCCAGCACAACTCGAAGTGCGACAAAGAGGGAAAACTTTTTGCTTCCGGCTCACACCTTCCTGGATGCCATTAAAACTCATCACATGGAACAAAATTGTTTAGCCATAGCATAATGGGGTAAAATAGTACAGATATGAATAACGCGGTGAACCTCTTCTGAATATGTATTTACTTCTCCTCCTAGGAGAGCTTACCATATGTAGGAAAAGCAGAGGATATGTAGCAATATACCTTGTAAGCTGCTTTATATGACCATTCTATGGTTCTCTTTTGAGCATGGAAGGTATTTATAATGGCCTTTTGAAGCATATGCAAATGGAAATCTATAAAGATTAGCTTCAGTTGACTTCCTGGCAATTTGGGAAGAGGAAATTTGGTGTCTCTATCAGATATGTAATTAGGCAGCATCTGAGTGTATTGATGGTTTCATTTATCAATAAAAAGATGCAAAGCACAAAACGTCTTAATATTATAGCCACATAATTTACTTGAAGATGCCAGCACATTTTAATTGTAAGGGTTTCTTTTACTGACAACTGTCTCTCTCAATCAGAGAAAAGAAAAGTCTTCAATAACAGCTCAGTTTTCACTCACTGTACCCCAAACATTCAAAAAACTTAATTCAAACCTCTCAAATATAATGTTACTATGAAATTGACAAGTGCTACACACTTTCCTCTTCCTAAATAAAAAAAACAAACAGTTACTGTGTTAATACTGCATATACTTACTACAATGTGCAAACTTACAATATAAAAACACTGAATCCTTCCCTCAGTCACAAATACCAGACGTCTGATTAAAGGGTTACTGAAATTATGCTAACACAACTGCATCTTTACATACTATTTCTTGTATCAACAATGTCCTCTCTGTTCCAAGAAAGTTAAAAGAAGCACTGAAAAGCACCTAGGTCTTGCCTTCATGTACTGGCTTTGCCAATGCTTTCTGCTACTACCGTGCAGCATTGGCAAAAAGTTAAGCATCACCAAAGAAATTAAGTACATGTATGCGCCATGATACTTCTGGTGGGTGTATCATTCTGTATGAGTATGGATGTGTGATGACTTATGCATGAGTAGGCATCTCCATGCACAAATCCACATATGGAATGAGGCACAGGCCATTTTAAGACATTCTTTATTTACCATTCCAAGGTGACCGACACCATTTGAAGTAGTAAATGAAACACAAAGTAAGCCAGTACCAGTAAGCGTTTGTTTGTGGCATGTAGCGCTGTAGATTCACATGCTCTGCATAGCCCTGCCCTCTAGTGTTGGGTCCAGAGTGTTGCAAGTTGTTTTTCTTTGAAGAAGCATTTTCGAGTCACAGGATCGAGTGATTCCTCCTTTTCGGTGATACTGCGCATGGGCATCGACTGCTTTGTTAGACAGTTTCCCCACAGGTGAGTGAGAAAAGGAGCGAAGAGGAAGTATAGAGAAAGAGATGTCCCTGCAAATGTAAGTACATATGTACAAGTATATACAAATATAAAGTACCTGGAACGAACAAAGGCATCGGGAAGAGGGAGAGCGCATGTGAATCTATAGCACTACATGCCAAAAACAAATGCTTACTGGGTAAGTAACGTTTTTTGTTCGATGGCATGTGTGGCTGTAGATACACATGCTCTGCATAGACTGTAAAGCAGTCCCTCCATAAAAGCGGTGGCTAACCTGTGGGAGCTGCAGTTGACTGGAAAAGTGTTTGTAGCACAGCTTGACCTATATAGGCTTGCTGACTTGCTAGTACATCCACACAGTAATGCTTTGTAAATGTATGTGGTGTAGACCATGTAGCTGCCTTGCAAATGTCAGCTATAGATATGTGTCCAAGGAAAGCCATAGTGTCTCCTTCTTTCCTAGTAGAATGTGCTTGAGGAGTACCAGGTAACTATCTCTTTTCTTTAGCATAGCAAGTTTGTATACACTTTACTACCCATCTAACTATGCTGATTTTGGATACTGGTCTGTCTTTGTGAGGTAGTGAAAAGGCTACAAAGAGCTGTTTGGTTTTCTTGAGTCATTGGTTATGTCAATTCGTAAGTGTTTGTTTAACCTCTAGAGTGTGTATAGCTCATTCTGCAACTGAGTAAGGCTGCGAAAAGAAGATTGGTAGCTCAATGGATTGTTTGATATGGAATTGGAAAAACACTTTAGGAAGGAACTTTGGATTTATGTGAAGGACCACCTTGTCTCTATGAATTTCAAAGAAAGGTTCTTCCAAGGTTAGGGCCTGAAGCTCACTACACGTCTGAGTGCTGTAATAGAGACTAAGAACACCACTTTATAAGAAAGATACTGAAGAGGGCATGAATGAAGTGGCTCTAAAGGAATGCTCATGAGCCTTGTAAGCACAATATCGAGGTTCCAGGAAGGTGCAGGACGCACACACCTTTTAAGGCCTTCTACGAAAGCTCTGATGACTGGGATTCTGAACAAGGAAGTGTGTTATCTGTTCTGCAGATATGCAGCTATAGCTGCGAGATGTAAACAAATGGAAAAGCTAAAATGTGCCTTCTGTGAATGTAGCAAATAAACAAGGTCTTGAACAGTAGCTTTCACTGGATTAATACGTTTGGGTTGGCAGTAGCATATAAAATGTTCCATTTTGCAGCATAACAGGCTCTTGTAGTGGCAAGCTTCTCTGAGAATATCCATACATTCCACAGGCAAACCTAAGTCACCAAGCTCTATGACTTCAGGAGCCATATCGCAAGGTTGAGTGACTTGGGGTCTGGATGTCTGCTCTGTCCTTGATTTTGAGTGAGGAGTTACGGCCTGTTGGGGAGCTTCTCGTGGGGAACTACTGAGAGGTCCAGAAGTGTAATGAACCATGGATGATGCACTCAAGAAGGAGCTACGAGGATCAAAGTGAGAGATTAACCTGATCCTCTGAACCAGAAATGGAATGAGAGGAAGAGGTGGGAAAGCATAAGCAAAATATCCCTGACCAGTTGATCCACAGAGCAGTGCCCTTGGATAGAGGGTGTGGATACCTGTAGGCAAAGCTTGGGCATTCTGCGTTTTCTGCTTTGGCAAAAAGGTGTATTGCAGGAATTCCCCACTTTGCAAAGTACGTTTGAAGGACTTGTGGGTGGAGCTCCAGTCATGGAGTTGTTGCTACATCCTGCTGAGCAGGTCTGCAAAGTCGCTGTCTGCCCCAGGGAGATACTCTGCCACCAGGTGAATGTGGTGGTGTAGAGCCCACTTTCTTATTGTCTGAGAGAGTTGTGACAATTGGGACAACTGTATACCCCGTTTCTGGAAATAATACATATAATACATGGCTGTCATGTTGTCTGTGCAGGTTAAGAGAACCTTGTGAGATAGGCTTTGAAGAAAAGTTTTTAGGCCTAGAAACACTGCCTGAAGCTCGAGGTAATTGATATGTAGGGATCGGGACTGAGATCCCAGAGGCGCTGTATTGTAAAGTCTTGAAGGTGAGCGCCCCAACCTGTCAGTGATGAGTCTGTGGTCATAATGACCTGAGGCACAGGGTCCAGAAAATGCTGCCCTTTCATCAGGCTGGTGGTGTTCCACCAATGCAGAGAGTGGTGAGTATGACAGTCTAACAACCCTAGATCCTCCCAGTGACCCTGCGACTGAGACCACTAACAAGACAGACACTGCTGTAGGGGACGCATGAAGAGTCCGGCATGGGGATCGATGGCAATGTAGGACGCAATCATCCCTAAAAGGCGTATTATAGTCCTGTTTATGTCCAATTTTCCTGAAACTGGGGGAGAAGAGACTGAAAACTCTTAACTTGGGCCGGGTTTGGGTATCCTAGCCCCAACTCTGCACTGAGAATAGCTCCTAGATAGGGCTGTATCTGAAGAGGTTGTAGATGAGATTTGACAAAGTTGATTGTGAATCCCAATTTGTGAAGCAGGTCCACTGTCATCCGAGTATGATATTGGCACTGTGGTAGTGTGCTGGCTTTGATGAGCCATACGTCTAGGTAAGGAAACACATGTATGTTTTGTCTTCTGACATGTGCGGCGACTATTGCTAAGCACTTAGTTAAGACACTGGGAGCAGCTGGGACTACGAAAGACAGGACTTTGAACTGGTAATGATTGCCTGCAACCACGAATCTTAGATACTTTTGGTGTGCAGGGTGGATGGGGATACAAAAGTAGGTGTCCTTTAGATCTAGGGCAGTCATAAAGTCGCCTTGTTATAGAAGCGGAATAAAACCTTGAAGAGTAACCATATGAAAGTGTTCTGAGAGAATTTAGTGATTTAATGGTTTGTGGTCCAGAATAGGCCTGAGAGAGATGTTGTTTTTGGGAATGAGAAAGTATAGGGAGTATACTCCTGAACCCTGGTGTTGTAAGGGGATAGCCTTGATGGCCCCTTTGAGAAGAAGGGACTGAAACTCTTGTTTGAGAAATGTGAGGTGCTCGCGGGATACTCTGAGTGCGAGGGGGAATATTTGGAGGATTGGTAATGAGCTCCAGCTCCATCCAATAACCATGTTGGAAAATGGAAAGGAGCCATTGGTCTATGGTAATGTTGACCCATTCTGGATGAACATTTTGAAGTCGTCCTCCGACAGTTGTGGTGATGGGGTGTGGAGGCTGTCTGGGTTGGGATGTAGACACCTCTGAGGTCGTGGATCTGTAACCACCTCTGAAGGTGAGGCGACAAAAAGTGCCCCTTTGTGTGGAGCACTGTAGAGCACCCATGTCTTTTGTTGTGTCCGTGTCTTTTTTCAACTTCTCAAGGGTCGAATCCCACTTGAGGGCCAAAACGATGCTCCTTATCAAAAGAGCATGTTAAGCACCACTTGCTGGACCTTTGGTTTAAAACCACAACATCGAAGCCACACATGGTTCCTAATCAAGATACTGGTATTTATGCTGCGTACAGCTGTATCTGCGGCATCTAGGGCACAGCATATGGCATTGTTTGTAACGGTTGGCCCCTTAGCAACAATGTGCAGACCTCTTTTGGGAAAAACTGGAGAAGCTCCTCCATTTCATCCCCGTGTGCCCGGTCATACCTGGCTAGTAAGGCCTATGAATTGGCGATACGCCAAGGATTGGCTGCCTGTACAGCCATTCTTTTTTCGGCAGCATCTACATAATTACTTTCCTTGGCAGGAGGAGGAGAATCCCCTGTGTCCTGGCTATTGGCACATTTTCATGCAATGGGGCTCCTATAGAGTCGGGAGGAACCTGTAACCCTCTGTAGACTGGATTTGTGGGAGCAGGCTTATATTTTTTATCTACTCTAGGGGATATAACCCTAGAGCAGATGGGTTCCTAAAAAATGTTGAAGGCGTGACAAAGCATGTCAGGAAGCACAGGGAGAAACTCAATATCCCTTTGGGCGGATGTAAGAGTATCGAACAAGAAGTTCTGTTCAATGTGGTCCCTATGCAACTCTACTTTGTGGAAGGCAGCTGCCCCTGCCACTATCTGCTGATAGGATGTGCTATTCTATGGTGGAGAGGGTCATGCCGGGTATAAATCTGTGTCATTGGTCAATATGAGATCAGGGTCATATATGTCCCTTCGATCTGGGCCATGCTGTGCCCCACCTTAATCTTCCCAAGTGTATACAGGGGAGCCCTGAGGTGTAAAATCTCCTACAGTAGGTGAGTCAGAAAAATGAGGAGGGGAGTGAGGTGGAGGAGAAGCAGGAGGTGGAGAAGGCTTGTGAGGTGTGGATAAAGCCTTACACAAGTTAATCTTTTTTTGGAGGTGGAGAAGTATCCAAAGCCTCTTGGAAGGACAGTTTCCTCTTGAAAAGTACAGGGGGGAAGCAATAATGGGCCTTGTACCCTCCTGGTTTTGGAGGTGACAATGTAGAATGTCCATTGCCACCAAAATGGGTTCCACAGGTGAAGGCGTAGCTGAAGACTGGCTAGAGTCCTTTTGCTCCACAGTTCTTGGTTCTGTGGTTTTCGGCACCAAAGTTTTCGGTCAGTGCAATTTGCTCAGGCCCATGCAGAGATGGTAGCTGGTTGGCTCAGAGCTGAAGTTCGGACCTAAATGGCAACAATGTCTCGGACAGAGGTGCCGCAGGTCGAAGCCAAAGATGTTATTTTGGTCTTGGCTATTTTCTGAGCCAAGATGGAGGGTGGGGGTAGCTAAATCCATTTTTTGGATCCAGCTATGGCCTTGTGGCAGTGGAGTTCTGGTGGCCTCTGCAAGGGGCTTTTTAGTAGTCTTAGGGTGGGCAGGAGGGGCCATGGTACTCACAGGCTGCGCGGATGTCACCTCATTGCTTTTGATATCAGACTGCACATGGGAGTTGGAGTCCTGGATTGAAAAGGACTCCTCTTGTTCTGGCTCCTCCCGTGCATGTTCCTCCTCAAAGATGTTCGGGTGTCTTCTGGAGTCTTGTGCACCAACTCAAACCAACGAGCTCTTCATTCCAGAAGGGTCTTCTTTGACTGGAAGGATCCGCAAGCACACAGGTAGCTTCCTGGTGATCGGGGGGAGAGGCACAAGTTACACAACAGATGTTCATTGGTGTGGGGGAACATTGTGTGGCACCAAGGACAGAAACAAAACGGCGTCCATTTCATCAGCTCAGAATAATCTTTGATGCTGCGTGGTAGGCCCGAAATGGGTAAAGTTGCCCCGGAACGGTGTCCAGTCTGTGCCCAGACTGACGAGCGAATATGGAAATACATGACCGAGAAACAACACCATTTGATAAAGAGAAAACAGAAGGAAAGATTTTGAACCGGAGCGAGTCGAAAGATGGAGCAAAGACACAAACGTCTGAACCTGATGGCGGAGAGAAAACAATCTAACAAAGAAGTTGGTGCCCATGCGCAGTATCACTGAGAATGAAGGTCACTCGATCCTGTGACTCGAAAATGCTTCTTTGAAGAAAAACAACTTGCAATACTCGGGATCCAACACTAGATGGCAGGAGTATGCATTGCATGTATATCTACAGCTACACATGTCGTTGAACAACATATTTTACTTACACAGTTTATGTCATTTGAGCAGCACAGCAATAAAGGGCAGTTGTTGCAATCTGAAAACTTTAAAAAGCAACAGAGAAGCTGATCAGGGAAGAAATCAAAGTTGCAAAAAAACGTTAAGCTGTGGGTGCGGGGAGGAGGGAGCAATTCACAGAGTCAGGAGGTATGGTATTTGGGGTTGGAAGAACATCATAAAGGATAGAGTATGACAACATGCACTCTTGTGAAATGCTTACACAAAAAGAAAAAAGGTAGTATCCTGAATATTAACAGTGGAAGAATACATGTCATCTAACCAAAAGGGTGGTAAAGAACCTATGCTCTAGGGTAGGGCAAACAGAAGAATAGGAAGGTATCAATACCATGGCTGGCGCGTGCTGTAGGGCCTGCCTGATGTCAGAATCCGTGCATTAATGTTTCCACCACACAGTCTGAGTCCAGAACCTGCCATTTGCAGAATCTAGTAGCTGCTGCAGCGCGCTATATGCGCATTATCTTTACTTCATGGCATTGGTCCTAAATATCTTTATAACAGCCATCTTGGGCAGGGCACTTTGGGTGTGGCACTTGGGGCGGGACACAAGTCTATTTAAGTGACCCCGCCTAGTTCTCACTGCTTACTATTCTGAGGATCTACTTGTTCACCTGGGAATTCCCCGTGTTGAGGCATTTGAAGCAGCAAGTTGCAGACACTCAGGGCGGTAAGACGGATGATGGTTTCTAGCTTCCAACATCCGTTTTCTTATTTGATAAAAATGTTTAAATGTTGATATTCTTTTTTTTGGAAAAAGTAGTAATCTTTGGCAATCAGCTGTAAATATTTAAACTGATAACAAACTAAGCAAATGTTTTGGTGCTACAGCGTTACCGCTTTCTCACGGTCACTTTTCAACTTCAGTTGCTTACTTGTGGAGTCGCTTGGTAACAACAGAGATACATTGTATAAGCGCGGTTATTCAGAAGAGGTTTAAATGGTTATGAATAAATGCTAATGCAATAATTTGAACTCAAGGGAATATCTGATTCTTCTACCGCTCAGAAAATATAATTTATATTGCAAACTGAGCAAATGTGAGCTTCATGACACTACCGTTGAATTCTTGGGTGTAATACTTACCCCACAAGGAAGGACCATGGGCGAAAGAAAAGTTCAAGCTGTCACCAATTGGCCAATCCCTAAAACTGTGCAAGATGTACAATGTTTTCTTGGTTTCGCCAACATTTATTGCAGATTTATTGATCATTTTTCTCAAACAGTATCACCCATTACCAAGTTGCTGAGGAAAAAAGAACCCTTCTTGTGGTCCCCAGAAGCTGATAAGGCCTTTTCGACCTTAAAGAAAGCCTTTTCTACTGTGCCTATCTTAGCTCATCCAGATACTGAATGCCCATTTGTTGTAGAAGCAGATGCTTCTGATATAGCGATAGGTGCAGTACTCTCTCAAAGCAATAAAGAAACTGGTCAACTTCATCCGGTGGCTTATATGTTGCGAAAGTTGAATGAGGCAGAGCAAAATTATGTAATAGCAGAAAAAGAGCTCCTAGCAATTCGTGACGCCTTTAAGGAATGGAGACATTACTTATTAGGTGCAAAATATATCATCACAGTCTACACAAACCATCGTAATCTACAATTCATGAGCGCAGCTCGCCTCTTAACACCCAGACAATTACGATGGATGTTATTTTTTGCAGAATTTGACTTTGTGGTAACCATTTGCCCTGGTAAAGACAAACGTAAAGCTGATGCTTTATCCAGACAAGATTCTACGATATTACCCATAACTCAACCACCACAAGCCATAATAGCACCTGAAAAGGTTCTATGTATTATAAAAACTGAAGACTTTTTTTTAAAACATCCGTAACTATTTTACCATTGAGAAATGGCAGAAATGGGTTCAAGCAAATCGTGCTAGAACTATCAAACAAGGCGTGCCCTTCCACAAATCTTGTTTGTTAGTCCCGAAAACTAGCCTACGTAAGTTAGTTTTTCACTGGCTACACACTGTCCCCACAGCAGGACATCCAGGCATCCCAAAGACACTTGAATTAATTCAAAGATACTTTTGGTGGCCTACCCTGGTAAAAGATGTTAAACAAATGGTAACAGACTGCTAAACCTTTGCCCGAACAAAAACAAGTCACTCAAAGCCCATCTGTAGATTTTACTACAGGATTACCATCAGTACAACATGATCCGTAATTCTCATAGTTGTAGACAGTCTCACTAAATATGCACACTTCATTGCTTGCAAAAAATTACCTATTTCAAGTGATTTGGCAATTATACTTCTAAATCAAGTGGTTCGCCTTCATGGACTGCCTAAAGTGATACTCTCTGACCGAGGTTCGCAATTTATCTCACGTTTCTGGCAAACATGGTGTAAAACATTACAAGTCACATCTACTCTGTCCACCTGTCATCATCCACAAACAAACGGACAAACCGAAAGATTAAATCAATAATTAAAGCAATATTTACGAGCTTATGCAGAAAAGGCAGTAACTTCTTGGGTATCAATGCTTTGGCTAGCTGAATTAGCCTATAATAACTCTTACCATACACCCACAGGATCAACATCTTTTTATGGGATGTTTGGGTATCACCCAGTTACATCACCTATCACAATACCCCAAGAAACCTCTCTTTCTCCTGCAGTCTCAGATACTATACAACAACTTTATCAGGGGCAAAAGCAAATTCAACAACACCTGGAAAAAGCAAAACTAAAACATAAAAGACATTATGATAAAAAACATTGGGAAGGTCCACAATACAAGCCAGGAGATAAAGTGTGGCTCTCAACCCGTCACATCACCTTTAAGAAAAAACATATGTTCCATCCTAAATACATTGGTCCTTACACAGTACTTCGGCAGATAAATCCAGTGACATACAAACTGCTTTTACCCACACCATTACATATTAACCCTGTTTTTCATATTTCCCTTCTGAAAAAAGCACATAAAAAATCCTGTTCTCGTCCTCCTCCAGTTCTAGTGCAAGGAGAATGGGAATATGAAGTGCGACAGATTTTAGATTAAATATTCCGAGGCCGCACCTTATGGTATCTGATAGCATGGAAAGGCTATGGACCAGAAAATGACTCCTGGGTTCCAGCACATGGAGTGCATGCCCCCACGACTCGTGCAGCTTTTTTACCGCCTCCATCCTAATAAACCAGGCCACAGAGCGCACTAGGAAGGGGGGGGGGGGGGGGAATACTGCCAACACCATGGCTGCTCGCGCGCTCTAGGGCCCGCCTGATGCCAGAATCCGTGCATTAGTGTTTCCACCACACAGTCTTAGTCCAGAAACAGCCATTTGCAGAATCTAGTACCTGCTGCAGCACGCTATACGTGCATTATCTTTATTTCCTGGCATTGGTCCCAAGTATCTTTATAACAGCCAACTTGGGCAGGGCACTTTGGGTGTGGCACTTGGGGCGGGGCACTTTGGGTGTCACACATGGGGCGGGGCACAAGTCTATTTAAGTGACCAAGTCCAGTTCTCAATGCTCACTATTTTGAGGATCTAGTGAGGACCGGAGCTTTTCTGTTTGAAGTCGGGTGTTTCCATGTTCCTGCTCGTTCACCTGGGATTTCCCCATGTTGAGGCATTTGAAGCAGCGAGTTGCAGACACTCAGGGCAGTAAGACGGGTGGTGGTTTCTAGCTTCCATCATTCGTTTTCTTATTTGATAAAACTGTTTAAAGATTGATATTCTTTTTTTTGGCGAAAGTAGTAATCTTTGTCAATCAGCTGTAAATATTTAAACTGATAACAAACTAAGCGAATGTTTTGTTGTTACAGCATTACCACTTTCTCGCGGTTACTTTTCAACTTCAGCTGCTTACTTGTGGAGTCGCTCTGTAGCGACAGAGATACATTGTATAAGCGCGGTTATTCAGAAGAAGTTTAAATGGTTATGAGTAAGTGCTAAGGCAATAATTTGAACACAAGGGAATATCTGATTATGGTCAACGTAAAATACGGACACAAACTGAAATCGTGTATCTTGGAAAGTTTTTCAAATGAGAAGTAACATTTCTTTGAGTGAATATTGTGTTAACATTTCATTTCTTTGAAACTTATGAAAGGCGCTATGATTTACTATTGTTCCAAGCGACTGCTGGATTTATAGTTGACAGATTCAAAAGAGTTCTGTGATTGATATTTCTTTGTAGTATCTGTGATTCTTGTTTCTGCAGGTCTCCTTCCCTGCTGTACCCATCCTTAACTTCCTACCCCCCCCACTTGGCCACTCCAAGACTCTGCGCTATTAAGGCTTTTAGAGTTGGAGCTGCCAGTAGGTGGGCCTATTGACAACAACGCGTGTACCCTGAGGATTTGGTCTCGCTGACAGAAGGTAAGCCATCTGACAAGAAGCAAGCAAATGCGAGAGGGGAAAGCCAATCTTTTGTAAGCAATGGGCTGTCTCTAAGGCGACTGCAAGTGTTTGGTATGGTCCACGGGAGTTCTAGCAACCTTCAGATGAGACAGAAATAATAATAATAATAATAATAATAATAATAATAATAAGCATTGTCAAAGCCAATAGAATTTGCCTATTGGGGTAGACCCCAGAGTAGAGTGGGGTAGACTAGGGTAGAGTGGTGTTGGGGTGGAATTGAGTGGGTGTGGGCTGGTTAAAGTGGGGTGTGGTAGATTGGAGTGGGGGAGTTGGGTAGATTGGAGTGGGGTAGATTCAATTGGGGTAGCCTGGGGTAGAGTGGGGCAAATAGAAGTAGGGTAGACAGGAGTAGGGTAGATCCAGTTACAGTAGGGTGGGATATATTGGGGTTGAGTGGAGTGGGATGGCTTGAGGTAGACTGGAGAAGGGAAGGCTGCTGTGGAGTAGGGGAGACTAGAGTAAAGTAGATGCATGGATTATAGTTGGGTAGATTGGAATGGAATGGGGTTAGACTTAAGTGGAGTGGGGTAGACTGGTGTGGAGTGGGGTAGATTGGAGTGGGGTAGAATGGGGTAGAGTGGAGTAGGATATACTGAGGTAGAGTGGAGGAGGATATACTGGGGTAGAGTGAAGTGGGGTGGGGTAGACTGGAGATGAGTGAGGTACACTGGGTGGATTATAGTAGGGTAGATTTGAGTGAAGTGGGATAGACTAGTATGGACAGATAGGAGTGGGGTAGATTGACATGAAGTTGGAAAGGGTAGTGTGGGGTAGATTGCTAGGGGTGGGGAAGACTGGTGTGGGTGGAGTAGAATGGAGTGGGTAAGATTGGAGTGAGGTAGACTGGGCAAGAGTGCAGTAGATTGGAGTGGAGTACAATGGGAGGAGTTAGATTGGAGTAGGGTAATTTGGTGTTGGAGTGGGGGGTAGATTGGGTTAGACTGGACTAGAGTGGGTTAGATTTGAGTGTTGTGTGGAAGACTAGCATGACGTGGAGTGCGGTAGATTCAGTAAAAAGGAATGGAGAGTAGTAGATTGTGGTAAAGTGAAGTGGGGTACACTGGGTGGACTAGAGTGGAGTTAGATAGACTGGAGTGGAGTTGGATAGATTGAAGTGGATTGACAGAGACTGGCAAAGAGTGGGTGAGGTAGATTAGAGTTACATGGGATTGATTGGGTGAATTAGAGTAGGGTAGATTGGAGGGGGATGACTGGAGTAGGGTAGTTTGGAGTTGGGTAGATTGGTGTGGAACTGGGGAGACTGGAACAGATTAGGGTCGAGTGGAGTAGATTAGAGTGGAGTAAAGTGGGGAGGGGTAGATTGGAGTAGGGTAGATGGGGTGGGGTAGACTGGAGTGGGGTGGGTTGGGTTAGACTGGAGTGAGGTAGATTTGAGTGGAATGGAGTCGATTGGGTAGATTGGAGTGTGGTAGATTGGAGTAGAGTGGGTAGAATGTTCTATATTTGAGTGGGTGGATTGTGGTGAAGTTGGGGTAGACTGGAGTGCAGCGAGGTAGATAAGGGTGGAGAGGAGTTGGATAGATTGCAGTGGGGTTTGGAGCAGAATGGGATAAACTGGAATGGGGTAAATAGGACTAGGTAGATTGGAGTGGAGTTGGGCAGATTGGAGTGGAGTAGATGGGGTAGGTTGGAGTGAAATGGAGCAAACTGGAGTGGAGTGGGTTGGTTTGGGGTAGATTCAAGTGGGGTAGAGTGGAGTGGGGTTGACTGGGATAGATTTGGGTGGAGTGTTGTAGAATGTGGTGGAGTGGGGAGGGGTTGTTTGGGTTAGACTGAGTGGGGTAGATTGGAGTGGGGCAAAGTGAAGTGAGGCAGGGTGGGGTAGACTGAGGGTAGATTGCAGTGTAGTAGGGTAGACTGGAGTGGAGGGGCATAGATTTGATCATGGTGGAGTGGACTGGAGTAGACCAGAGTGGGGTAGATGGTGATTAAAGTGGTGTAGATTGGAGTGGAGTACATAGGGTTGGGGTGCAGTGGGGTGGGTGGAGTGAGGTGGACTGGGGTGAGGTAGATTGGAGTGGAGTACATTGTAGCGAAGTGGAGTGGGGTAGTTTGGAGTGGAGTGGGATAGACTGGAGTTTGGTAGACTGGAGTGGAGTTTTGTAGATTTGAGTGGAGTGGGGAGTGTAGGGGTGTAGAATGATGTGGTGTGTTGTGGAGTGGGTGGCACAGTGTGGAGTGGCATGCCGTAGACTGGAGCGGCATAGAATGGAGTGGTGTACCACAGAATGGAAGGGCAAAAAGTGGAGTGGCGTAGCATAGAGTATGCATAGTGTGGTATCGCACTGCCATCACAGACAACACATTTTCAATTGAAATGACCATTACATTTGCACTGAAACAGGGTTTTATTGCATACAAACGATAACGTGTGCAAATCTATTGATGCGTTTTGACCGTATTAAAATATGTTTCCACCACACTTCAGAATTACAAAAATATGCTTCATTTTTCTGATTCTGATATATTCTGAAACATCAGCACAGTTCATTTTTTTATTGTGTACTAGGGAGAAAATAACATCCTACACCCTATCCTCTAACATTGGTATTCAGCAAGTAAACACCAAGCTTCTTTGGAAGACAGAGCCTGACATTCGACCTCTGTCATTGAATGCACAGCAAATGTGATATGAGAACAAGATTTAAAGGCCTGTTTACAATAAGCGAGTTTGTGGAAGAATACAGTAAACAAGTTTGGGCAATGGGAGTGATGAACTCAAGCTGGACAGCCTAAACAAATAAAGAAAGCAAATAGAAAGCCAGAAAATGGGAATTACAATCCAAAAAGCCAATGGTTAGCAATGGCCGCAATGCATTCCCAGGGAAGCTTTCAGAATGCCCACAAGAAGTTGTAAGCAAACCAGACGGCTGGGCTGTCTGGTAGGGTTCTACCTAAAAGGGTCTCAGGTTACTTACAGAATACAACTATGATGATATATGCTGTTTTTAGTATAGCGATCATTTCTTTTAAGGTCGAAAAACTCAATAATTAAAAATAAAGGGGACTTTCTTTAATCTCTCCTTGAAAGCAGTTTTGATCAACTAAATGTAGTGTCCCTTACCTATTTAGCATCACAGATAAATAACTTACTATTTCAGTCTCAACTATTTCTTGTCAAGTTATTCTATCTTCCAAACTTTATCTTGAGGGACCACTCAAACTGCAAATTGGTGCTCCTCACGGGCAGTGTTTTGATGAGACCTGTGAGGGGAAGTCCCTCCATTTACCTTCTCAACATTGTAGCCTCAAGGTGGTATCCCCTCTATAAATCCCCGTGCTCAACCCGTGGCTAGAAGCAACTCCCTCTGGTTTTCAGGTGGAGGAGCTACTTCCGGGGAGCAGCCAAATGACCTTCCCATCTAAATCAAGTCTAAGGATTGGCATAGATGGGGGTTACTTTACATTTATTTTTTTGTGCCTTTGTGATGTTCACAAACACTACGAGCAAAACATTTGGTAATATTGAATGCTATCAATGGAATGTGTGTGCACAGTAAATGCTTTGTGAACACTAGGTGGGGATTCTTCCATAGGTTTACTTGTAGCTACTTGTAAATTTATTCATTTGTAAGAAAGGCATATGCAAAATGGAGGACTGATATTGCCATCATTCCCTATCTTACTGAACTTCTCTTGCAAAAATTGCAGTGCCCTATGCCTAAATCTGATTAGGACAGCCTTTTCGTCTTTGGCAAATCTATTACTTTCTGTAACTGATACAAAGTTCATGCTGATGGTGTGGTGACTGACACAGCTTTTAGCAAACAAAGAAGTTCGGCTGGCACTGAAACAAAATCAGAAAAAGTTTGGGCATGGTAGACTGGCATCAGTCTGGGTACCCTCTCCCTCCAACCTCAGCTCTCGGGGGCTCACAGATGCACCAGATGGAGCAGAGTTGTAGTAAAAGAGGACCAGCAAAATCTGGATGAAAGTTGCACTTCATGAAAGTGCACTGCCACGAGCTGCTAACTCCAGAAATGGTTATGGGGCTCGGGCCCAGCATCAGCTGCATCACCACCAAAGCCATCTCCGATGATACCACTGAGACTGGAGTTGCGGAATGGACTGGCTGACCGGAAGTCTTACTGCACAAATGGAAGCGATGCTGCGAAGCAGATGAGTCTCTTATGATCCTTCCTGTTTTTTCTTCCTGAAGGACTTATCCTTTCCTTGGAACCAGCCTGCATCAATGATTTGTTGGTCGAAGGCTAGTAAGAGAGCGAGAGCTGGTAGAGGACTTTGATCTCTTACTCTTTCATAGCCTTAGCATGAATGAGGCCACATATTGTGCACAATATGGAGTGTTATTCAGACCCCAGGCATCACAGGCAGATACTGTGTGGGTCCAAAAGTGAAAACTGCTTGTCGTAGGACTGACACGGCCTAAACCCTAAAATTTAAGGAGGAAGTCATGTCTGTTAAAAATACTGCAAAATAATTTTGAAAGGCTATGTTCTGAGAAAAACAACTCCAGATCTGAAAGGTACGCAAAAAAGGAACCAGTATCAGTGAGCAGTGGTGGTGCTTTATATGGCTTTATGATGTCATACCCAGAGATAGATACTAGCACAGAGTCAGAGCCAGCACAAAACCTATCAGCATAGGAGAGCTATTTCAGCTTTCCCTGTAAATTTTGGTATTTGGAGAGATTCAACAGTTGAGAGACCTGCAAGAAGTAGTGACCACAAGAAATATGAATATGGACATACAAGTTGGAACTTCTCTCCAACTTGCTGAACAACTCTAGAATAAAGATTTTAAGGCTAATGCATTCATAGGCTAAATTCCGCACACTCCTTCTGCGCCTGGATGCACTTTATAACTCCCTGCCCATTTGATCAGGCTCTGCAGTTACTGACATTTCCAGATCACAGTCCTAGGTGCGCCCCCGTTTCTTCCTAGCTAGTAACAAGACCAATAACTTAAGCTCTGCTGGCCTGCAGTGCGGCTGTCTATCTTTCTTGTGCAGAGTTCTCTCGTCAGTTCCAAGAGTCTTCACAACGCCAAGCATCCTTCTCTACTACTTGTTGGAGACAGCCAGAGCAGATATGCCAAAAAAACAAACAAATGCAAGTGCAGGCGAATTGAATGGTTACACTGCTCGAGGGGCACACTCCTTTTCGTCACCGCCTTGTGTAATTTGTCCTTCAACTGTGCTTTTGTCTAGGCTGTTCATAGGATACCTATGTGATCTACACCAAGCCTTCTAAGTCTGTGTTGGAGACCATCATTGGTCCACAAGTAAGAAGCGACGCCCTAGGCCTAAGGCCCTCATGAAGTGAGGCATCCCCATTTTACCAGACTGAGACTCACAACCCTCAACTCAGGAGGTAGGCTTATCTCGCTTGACCCAAAGAATATGCTTTTCAGAAACCCCCAAGATACTCTCTGTTAGACTTTTCATCCTTGGCGTGGTCTCCCTTAACTTTTTGCCTCTGTTCCCCAGGTTGTTGATGTGTGCTGGACTCTGATTTTACTGTTTTTGTTACTCTGGGCACTTTACCACTGCTAACCAGTGCTAAAGTGCAAGTGCTCCTGTTTAAAATGTGTACATAATTGGTTCTCCATGATTGGCACATTGGTTTTACTGTTAAGTCCCTAGTAAAGTGCACTAGAGGTGCCCAGGGCATGTAAATCAAATGTTACTAGTGGGCCTGCAGCACTGGTTGTGCCACTCACACAAGTAACCCTGTAATCATGTCTCAGACCTGCCACTGCAGTGTCTGTGTGTGTACCTTTACACTATAAATTCGACTTGGCAAGTGTACCCAGGCCTAAACCTTCTCTTTTCTTACATGTAAGGCACCCCTAAGGTAGGCCCTAGGTAGCCCCAAGGGCAGGGTGCCGTGTATGGATAAGGTAGGACATATAGTAATGTGGTTTATATGTCCTGACAGTGAAATACTGCCAACTTCGTTTTTCACTGTTGCAAGGCCTGTCTCTCTCATAGGATAACATGGGGGTTACCTTTAAATATGATTAAAGTGTAGATTCCCCTAGAGAGTAGATGGACATGTGGAGTTTGGAGTCCCTGAACTCACAATTTAAAAATACATCTTTTAGTAAAGTTGATTTTAAGATTGTGCATTTGAAAATGCCACTTTTAGACAGTGAGCATTTTCTTGCTTAAACCATTCTGTGACTCTGCCTTGTTTGTGGATTCCCTGTCTGGGTCAGTTTGACAGTTGGGTTGTTTTTCACCTCACACTAGACAGTGACACAAAGGGAGCTGGGGTGTAACCTGCATTTCCTGATTAGCCATCTCTGCTAGGAGGGAGGGGTGGGGTCACTCTCATCTGAAAGGACTGTGCCTGCCTCTGACAATGCAGGCTCCAACCCCCTGGTGTGTGTCTGAGGCCTTGCCTGGGCAAGGCAGGATTTCACAAGTAGGTGCGAGTCCCCTTTGAAGAAAGGTGACTTCAAAGACTAAAATGGGTATAAGAAGGGCACCCAAATCTACAGACTTTAGAAACACTTCTGGAACCAAGAGGAACCTCTGCCTGGAGAAGAGCTGATAGCTGAGGAAGAAGTGCTGCCCTGCCTGTGACTGTGCTTAGTGGAGCTTTCCTGCAGTGCTGCTTCTGCCAGAGTAAGAGGGCAAAGACTGGACTTTGTGTGCCTTCCATCTTGTGAAGAAATCCCCAAGGGCTTGAGTTAGAGCTTGCCTCCTGTTGTTTGAAGTCTCAGGGACAGCAAAGACTTCTCTCTGCCAGCACCTGGAGTCTCTGGAGAGACTCCTGCTCTGACAAGTGGTGCCCTATCCAGTCCCGGGGCCCTTGAAAGGAAAGCTGGTGGAAATCCAAGGAAATCGACTTCGGACGACTCCGGACCGACGCCGCTGCTGAATCCGGTGACGCCGCCTGCACCCGACGCCGTGACCTTTGCTGGAACGCGACACTCTTCGCAGGCCCGACGCCGCCGCAGCCCCGATGAAGTCCGCGACTCCGTGGAAGTCGCTGCACCACGTCGTGACCAACGCCGCTCGAAGTGCACGGATTCAACGTTTCACACAGACGCCGCGATCCCCGACTTCGCGCATCGGCTTGTTTTCACTCTTCACCAAAGGTACTGTGTACTTGGGGGTCTACACGACTCCGTGTCCGGCGCCGCTGGTGTCGGCTTGTTGGGAACAACTCCATCACGACGCCGTGTTAACATCTCATCTAAGCATTTTTGTTTCTAAGCGCTATTTTTGGAGTTTAATCTTTCAAAATTCATAACTTGACTTGTGTATGTTGGATTTTTGTCGTTTTGGTCTTGTTTTGTTTAGATAAATATTTCCTATTTTTCTAAACTGGTGTTGTGTCATTTTGTGGTGTTTTCATTAAGTTACTGTGTGTGTTGGTACAAATACTTTACACCTAGCACTCTGAGGTTAAGCCTACTGCTCTGCCAAGCTACCAAGGGGGTAAGCAGGAGATAGCTGAGGGTGATTCTCTTTTACCCTGACTAGAGTGAGGGTCCTTGCTTGAACAGGGGGTAACCTGACTGTCAACCAAAGACCCCATTTCTAACACTCTCCATTCACTTTGCGAAAACAATGTACTATTGATTGCCATTATGAATGCCTTGTTTGTTTCTTTTCAGGGATCTGTGAATATTAAGATCAGGTAGGATTTGCAACTCTATAACCAGGTGCCTCATTCTTTTCCATCATTTTACAGGTTTGTGATTATTCTGAGTTTCAGTTATCAACAGTGATCAAAATATATTCGTGAACACTGTTGAATCATTCTTGAGGTCTGTGGTGTGATCTTTAAGAATCTGTCCTGGCTCTGTTGGCCATCTGATGGAGGCCTATGATGAACTGCTTTTGCTGAAGGTCATGATTTCAGTCTTGCTGGTGATCAGCTTCATATGTTAGATCTTTATCCAGTGGGCAATTTCAGTTCTGCCGGCACTGAACATGATCGGAAATTGGCCGTCTTGACCCTAAGGGGGAGAATAAGTTCCATGTCATCTGCAAAGGAGTGGATGTTCATGTTGTGAGAGCTGATGATGCTGGTTAGAGGGATCATGTATGAGCTGAAGAAGGTCAGGCTCAGGGAGGATCCTTCCGGAACTCAACAGGTAAAGTAACGGGGGTCTTCGGAGGACAGTGCCAGGCTGACTGAGTCCTTTCAGTCAGAAAGAAGCAGATCCAGCCGAGTGTGAGCATTAAATGAGGGGGAGGTGGAAAACTGTGACAAACACTGTGGAGAGGTCCAGGAGTTTGAGGGCAGCTGTGTCTCTTCCATCAAAAGTCATGTGAATGTTATCCTTTAGCGGCAAAAAGCGCAGTTTCCATCTGTGACTGGATCTGAAGCCAGACTGAGTGGTGTTGAGGAGCTATTGGTCATTGAGGTAGTTGGTGAGGCATCTATTGATGATTTTCTTCAAGACCTTAGCCTTGAAAGGTATCAGGGAGACTGGCAGGTGCTGAAGGGTCCAGGGAGGATTTCTTCAGCAGTGGGAGGATGGCTGCTTGTTTTGAAGCATCTGCGTAGGACACAGAAAAGGTGAAGGAGTTTAGATTGGGAGTGACCATGGCACTGATGAGTTACAGCCCTCTGGAGTAGGCTTGGTGGGGGTAGGGGTCCGATGGGGCCACTGAGTGGATGGGTTTCATGGTGGGGGCAGTTTCTTCTGGGGTGATGGCAGACCATGTGGTAAAGCATACATATATAAACTCAACACAATATAATAAGCTTAGAATGATAGTGAAAACTTCAATGCTACAACAGATGCTATCATTGTAACAAAATGTACCTTGGCACCAAGCATGATGGCACGCTCTTGTTCAAAAGTGCGCTGTTTCTCTTTCCTGTATCCAGTTATTCCAAACCTGTGCACTTCCAAGCGGGCCTGGGAAAATAAAGGATTTATTTTTTAAAAAGCAGACACATAACAGAAAATTCTGTACTCCAGCAATTACTGATACAATTTCAACCTTTTCTTAACTGTACCTTAGCTTACTCTTGATTTAAGTTTGTAGTTATTTAGGTTAGCCTGAAGTAAGGATGTTGTAATATATTTAGGAAGCTATAGGATGTTTGACCAATGTAGGGTTACAGTTATCAGGATTCCTAATGCTGGGGCAGGGGTTGTTGGCTTTCAATTTCATGGCCCTCCTAAGTAGAGGTAAGGTTAGCGTTGGCTTTAGGAGATTCTGAGCATTTGAAGGGGCGATTTACTTCTTGCTGGCCAGTCACAACCCTCAGTTTTTCAAGGGGGATAAGCCCACTATCCGAATACAGCAGGATAATCCCATATCACATGTTTGAATCTCACCTGTGGTGCACAAAACCAGGAGCCATAGGATCTAGAAAATATCAGTCATTACTCACATGCATGAATGTTTTACAACTTGCTGTATTACATTTTGTACAAAGGTTACCGGGATGTTAATGTTAAGAAAAAGAATTAAAAAAAATCTTAGAAATTCACTGACAAAATGAAGGTTACAAGGATGTTGAAGTTAGGTTTGGATTTAACATGCACGAAATCATAAAATTCAACAGTTATAGTTACACTACAAAAAAGTATAACTTGTGCCCTAAGGTACCTATAGCTCACTCTCCCACCAAGCACCGGTTCCTGATCAATAATTTTATTGTAAATGTTGAAGTTATATTATAAATTATGTCGCAGAAGATGTCATTACTGGTGTAATATGATGGGTAAGTAGCAGTGCATGGCAAGGGTGCATGCGTGGCACCCCCCCCTATATTAGGCAATTTGGGAGCGGGAGCACGCCGAAGCCTGAGAATCCTTGACGCGCTTGCGTGCTGAATCCGCCTGGTCTCAGAAGAGATGAGTGCAACTGAAGAGCATTTTGATAAGGAAAGCTTGGACATCCCTTGAAAAGCTAGACGTTCTCTGCCAGGTGTGGCGCCTCGGGGCCACTGTTGTTGAAATCGTTCTGCCTAGCGAGTCAGTCTTGAGTCCATCCTCTTGGATTCCCTATCCGTGGGAGCGGTAGGGAAGGTGTTTGTGGGAAGTTAAGACTTGGACCAGCAATCTCTCAGGGGTGAGGTGTTGCATGAGGAAGGTTGAGTCCCAAGGTGTGGGGCGATAGCGGCGGGCAATCATCCTATTCACAAGAGTCCTTGGGTTGGGTTAGGACCAGGTACCCAAAAGGACATTCATTGAATGGGAGCTGGTGTTCGGATGTGGAAGCTAACCAGTGCAGGTTACTCCACCTACCCATGCAAAAGGGTACTGCTCACAAAAAAGTTCTGGATCCAGTCTGATGCCTGGGGAGAATTCAAAAGGTAAGAAATCTGCAGCTAGAAGTCTCTATCAGATTACTCCGCCATGATTAAAATTCAACCAAGCCTACCGGTAATCCATCTGGACCATGTGTCTTCCCAATAACCATTTTACATAATTTGCAGTTTGGTGATTGGCTCTTTTATCACTTCCCTCTGCTCGAGGCAGTATCAAGTCAGCCAGAAATCGCAAGATTGTGCTATACAATAGATCTTTTGTTATACTGTATAGTTTGAAATAGGGTTAATGAAAGGCAAATTGTGTATATCATTTTGACCGTATTCAACGTTCTCAGGGGTCAACTGGATTTCAGCTACTGGGGCATGTTTGTTCCTTTTTGAAGAGTCATGCCAACAACCTACATCAACGTGCTATTCCCTAGCTTCCCCAAAGGCAACATTCCTGGCAGCATTCTCAGTTAACTCTCTTTGCATATTTATTAGAGAATTCTCCATGGGTAACAGTTTGTTTTTCTAATGTTTTGCGGGAGCAGAACAGTGTCCAAATAGCACCTTAACAGCTTCTCAGCTGGCCAATGAGGTGGATGCTGTTTGATATTTTTGTCAAAATAGCTCTCTGTTACTTTCCTTAACTGCTTCTGAAGGCTGTGTCACCAAGTTGTTAGGGGGAGTAACTGTCACACCCATGACTAATGGTTTATAGTCTGGGATAGGCCTGCCAGTATATTCAGTATGTGGTACATGAGGCTGCAGTATGGTGGAGCACAGGCCAATCTCATAGGGAAGTTATAAACTGGAGAGAAGACAGAATACTCTTTAGCTCCCAGGTTCTTGGCCCTACCCTACCGGCATTAACTACAGACCAACGTGTCAGCCACTGCTTTAATATTTTAGCACAGTGAGTTGTCGGGGTGCATGGGAGAACGGGATGTTCTCTATCTGGGGTCCTGCCTAAGACACTTGAAGTACCGTCCAAGATCCAATACATTTTTACCCATTTGGCCAACAAAGCAGTTTGCTTGCCCCGAAAAGTTAGATGATGTGTGCTCAGAGTGTAAATTCTGCCTAGTAGGACAGGGATATCAATGCGCTTGTCTTCTATCTGGACATTATTTCCCTTACTTATCCAGCGCATCCTACGGACTTCAAAGGGGGTTCCCTGTCAAACACAGATCAGCACTTCCTTTGCATATGCGGACACTCATATTGAAGACCTATTCACTCCACCTCTTCTGCAGCTTACCTCCCTCGGATAATATTAAGTGAAACTACTGAATAACCACTTCGTGTGTCTCTCTACATTTGAGAAACAGAAGGATTTTGTACCTCTTTCTGATACAATTCATGCTAGAAATATTCCAGGTACAGAATTTGTAGGTACCCTTGAACCGATGTTGACTGTTGAAGGTGCACATGCCTGTGATGTCACGCCATGGTGCCTAACTGTGCATTGCTACTACCTTTGCTGAGGGTGTTCTATGATCTGCACTGCTCTTTCACTTGTATTAAACTGATGCCTAACTCCCAACTCCGGGACGGATGGCAAACAATTATCCGCCCAAACAGTAAACTGAACTAGAAAATAGTGCATTCCACAAGGCCTCGGCACATGGCTTGTGGTGGTGTGAAGTGATGGTGATTTTAGGGCCATCTTAGCAGTGAATTAAGAAACAGACTGAGTGAGACGGCGGCCAGACCCTTCTGCTCCCTATATTCACCAATTTGCCTGCTGGCCCCACAGCACGGTCAAGTATAACTATCGTGGACAGGAGGGAGTGGGAATGATAGGGAAAGGAGAACCATTGCAAAACTAGTTTACCAGTAGAAGAAAACATGGTTCCAGTCCAAGGTATTTTATCGAAAGGTCTTAGAGCAGATCTTCAGCAGACTACGGAGTCACTACAGGGAGATACCACTCTGTATTGGTGTGGATGCCATGCTTTCTAAATCTTCTGGGTCTATTCGCTGCCTTACGCCACTGCAGCAACTAGTGCCACTGGTCTGTCCTCCTGGACTAGGGAGGACAAGAGGGCACCCACAGACCTGCCTGAATTCTGTTCTTCTATTCTACAGGCTTTGAGCTCAAGGAGAAGGATGCTGCTGCCCAATGTCTCCCACTGAGCTTTATCGCTTTTCCCAACTCTATGGGCAGGTAGGGTGTCTCTTTGGCACTACTACTCTTTTCCACTGTTTCTTAAATGTTTTTAAAGACTGTGCTGCTAATACTATCTGGGGAGAATCCGGGCCTTTTTAATTTGTTTTTCAAAGAAACGTTTGGGCTGCTAATCTACTGTGGGGGAACTGCAGACTTTTCTTCTGTTTATTGGCACTGTGGTTGGGGTACTATGACTGAGGCATATACATTCAAATTGCCCCCTCATAACTTTTGTTTTTTAGACGCTATCTTAGGGTTGCACAGGACTGCTCGGTTAGCGGGCTTGTCTTTCTCCTCTCTCCCCTATATTAGGATGTCCGCCCGCGTTCCAAAGGCAAGCCTGTCTGCACCCAAAACAGTACTTGGGCTAGGGACCCTGCCCTTTCTCGGCCAGTTTTAAGGACTTTCTTATCCAAACTACTAAGAGCACTCCAGCCCATCTGCCCAGCAGCCTGTCGAGCTTCACTTGATCCATCTAAGAGTGTTTAAACATCTAGCCCTCTGTAATTTTTCTTTTCACCCACAAGCTAATCTGATGCAACTCACAAAAGACAATGCTCCCTCTGTAGATTTGCCAGGGAGCAGTGAGGTTTCATCATCACACTCTGGGCTCAGTAGCAAGTTCTGTTTTTACGCCTCAACGTTCGGGTTTTACCTAGTCATTAACAAAATTTCCATGACTTTGTGGCTGACTATGCCCCAGATGTCATGTTCCTCACTGATGCCTGGGCCCACGCGGCCTCTATGCCTGATTTCACTGCAGCCCTACCTCAAGACTACTCCATGCTGAGGGATAGGCCCAACAATCCAGGAGGGAGGATTGCTTTTATTTTTAAAAACATATACAAATGCAAAATCCAGGAACTATCAATACCAGCCTGTGAAGCGGTCTTTTTTCCACTGGAACTTACTTCTTAACTCACAGTTCCTAGCCCCTTAATATACCGTCTTCCAGGATTTGCAGATAATTGGTGTATGCTGCTGCCCGATTTACTGGCTCCCATTATTCTTAAATCTGCAAATATATTATTTTAGGAGATCTGAATATCCATCTAGAGGACAGACTTTACATCCTAGGTCAGACCTTGATTGAGGACCTTAGAGCCCTGAACCTGAATCTTATTAATTCCACTCCAACCCATAAAGCTGGCCACCTCTTGGATCTGGCCTTTTTCAAATTTAGAAAATCCTGCTACTGCTTCCACTGTGCCACTACTGTGGTCGGATCACCATGCTGTCCCTTTCTCTAACTGGACCTGTCCGCCTTCACGTAAAGAGAAGGGCAGACCACAGCTCAAGACAAGGGCCTGGTCGAGGCTGGAGACTTCAGCTCTCAACCACCAACTGAGGAATATGATGCCCAACTTAGCTCAAGTGACTGAGCTGGGTCAGCTTAGGATCGACACCCAGCTTCAGGGCTTGCTGGACATTGCCATGCCTTCTAAACTTACCCATCCAGTTAGGAATCATCCTCCTGGCCCCATGGTTTACTGAGGCACTTCATGCTGAGAAAACCAAATGTAAAAGCCTAGAGAAAGCTTAGAAGCTCACGTATGATGAAGACACTAAATATAAATACAAAAGAGTATTGCATAGGCTTTGTAGAGCCACTCAGGCAACCTTTTACAAATCCCATCAGCTCAAAATTGTCCCAAAACACTTTTTAGAGTATTGCAAGAACTCTTTGACCCTAATAATGTTGCACCCTCCCCTATATTGTCCCAGTGTCAGTGTGAAGAATTGGCGTTTTTTGTTGTTAAAAAGGTGCAGGACATTCAAATTTAATTAAAAGCAGCTGGGCATGTTGTTTCTCAGCCTTGCGTTAACTTGCTGTCCTCTACTGCTGAGGGCCCCATTATCCCACCCATAACTGCCACCTATTCGCCTAACACCCCAGTGTAGTGCTTTCCTCTTATCTAGTTTCTAAGCACTAACATAACACAACAGAAATGCACTTCTGAGGTCAAAGAAGACTTTTATTGTTGTTAATTCTTCCCCAACCACAATATTTATGAATGACGAATTAGTAGCTTTCAAGTCCGCGTTAATCAAACAAAATATATCAGTTTGCAATATACACAGCAGGTTATATTTATAAGATATTGAATGCAAAGCAAAACAAATACTTCACCGTGGGAATTATTTACAGCTTCATCTTTCTAAGGTCTGCAAGCTGATGACCCCTGTCAGCCGCGGGAAAGAGAGATTCATCTACCCACACGGGATTGCTGGCAGCTGGCGCCAAGCTCCAGCACGAGGTCCGGCAGATTCGAATCTGAGTTAGAGCTTGCCTCCTGTTGTTTGAAGACTCCTGCTCTGACAAGTGGTGCCCTATCCAGTCTCGGGGCCCTTGAAAGGAAAGCTGGTGGAAATCCAAGGAAATCGACTTCGGACGACTCCGGACCGACGCCGCTGCTGAATCCGGTGACGCCGCCTGCACCCGACGCCGTGACCTTTGCTGGAACGCGACACTCTTCGCAGGCCCGACGCCGCCGCAGCCCCGATGAAGTCCGCGACTCCGTGGAAGTCGCCGCACCACGTCGTGACCAACGCCGCTCGAAGTGCACGGATTCAACGTTTCACACAGACGCCGCGATCCCCGACTTCGCGCATCGGCTTGTTTTCACTCTTCACCAAAGGTACTGTGTACTTGGGGGTCTACACGACTCCGTGTCCGGCGCCGCTGGTGTCGGCTTGTTGGGAACAACTCCATCACGACGCCGTGTTAACATCTCATCTAAGCATTTTTGTTTCTAAGCGCTATTTTTGGAGTTTAATCTTTCAAAATTCATAACTTGACTTGTGTATGTTGGATTTTTGTCGTTTTGGTCTTGTTTTGTTTAGATAAATATTTCCTATTTTTCTAAACTGGTGTTGTGTCATTTTGTGGTGTTTTCATTAAGTTACTCTGTGTGTTGGTACAAATACTTTACACCTAGCACTCTGAGGTTAAGCCTACTGCTCTGCCAAGCTACCAAGGGGGTAAGCAGGAGATAGCTGAGGGTGATTCTCTTTTACCCTGACTAGAGTGAGGGTCCTTGCTTGAACAGGGGGTAACCTGACTGTCAACCAAAGACCCCATTTCTAACACTCTCCATTCACTTTGCGAAAACAATGTACTATTGATTGCCATTATGAATGCCTTGTTTGTTTCTTTTCAGGGATCTGTGAATATTCGAATCTGCCGGACCTCGTGCTGGAGCTTGGCGCAGGCTGCCAGCAATCCCGTGTGGGTAGATGAATCTCTCTTTCTCGCGGCTGACAGGGGTCATCAGCTTGCAGACCTTAGAAAGATGAAGCTGTAGATAGTTCCCACACGGTGAAGTATTTGTTTTGCTTTGCATTCAATATCTTATAAATATAACCTGCTGTGTATATTGCAAACTGATATATTTTGTTTGATTAACGCGGACTTGAAAGCTACTAATTCGTCATTCATAAATATTGTGGTTGGGGAAGAATTAACAACAATAAAAGTCTTCTTTGACCTCAGAAGTGCATTTCTGTTGTGTTATGTTAGTGCTTAGAAACTAGCTAAGAGGAAAGCACTACAATTGGTACCAGAAGTCGTGGGGTCGGTCATTAAGAGGTGATTAAGAGGGTGTTGACGAGTTGGTAGATTTCTAAGTGCACACTTTAAAAGTGTAATTGTTTTTTTTGTTGTTTGGAGAATTACAGAAATTGTTTTCTGTTTGGGGAATCACAGTAGCACGGCAGACCATGTCTGAGAATTCATGTGTTGATAAACTGCCTGATGGTGCTACGAAAAACTGTGAATTGTTTTCTGTTTGGGGAATTACAGAAGAAAATGCATGTGTAGCTAAAAGGCCTGATAATGCTTTGAGAAATAATTCCTGTTGTACATATGTAGAAAACGTGTCTTTTGGAAGTAATGATGACAGAAAGGTCTGGATACCTTTATCTGCTTACAGAGAAATGCAGGAGAAATGTAGGAAGTTGGAACATGAAAATAGGAATTTACGTGAGCAAATTAGCCCGACTGAAAGTTATAAAAAGGCTGTTTTTGAAGAATCTTTCTTGTCCCATTCCAGTAATGAGGGGGTTAAGACAGCTCCGAGCTGCACTGAGTTTTCGTGTGAGCCAGGGTTTTTGGCAGACAAAATGCATTCCTTAACTGATAACATGGACGAGAGAGACCAGAATGTGATTTACGAGTTACCGTTGCAAAATGCACAAGTAAAACGAAAGATTTTAGAGAAAGAGACACCGAGTTTCATTAGCTTGTTTGATTTTTGGAAAAAGAATATCCCTCATTTGAGTGAAATCCTAACACTTTTGTATATGGTCACTGTGAAAAATTATATGCAGCTGCGCGCTTGTGATTTGGCAAATGAAATAATGCAGACTTTAGGTTTCTGCGCAGTGCAAGAAGGAAATACTTATGTACATTTAAATCAAGAACAAGGAAAGAAAATAGTGCCCCTAGCTAGAATCATACAATGGATCTGGTATTTGCAAGACAGGGCTAGAGTACCACAGATAAAAGAGTTACCAATGAAGTTGAATGCACCATTTGAATTCGTGTCCACTGAAGATAAAAAGCATGTTTGTTTTACTAATGATTCATTGACTGAAATATTGTTTTCTGGCACCGTAGAAGGAACAGCGTTGTATAATGTGTGTCAGATTTTAAAGCAAGAGCTACGTGAGATGTGTCATTTTTACGCTGATTTTTGGTTCTTTGCTAATGTTTTAGCTATTTGTTTTTTCACATGGCTTGTACCTAACTGGTTCAATTACCTTGCAGATGTTAATGAGAAAAATTCAGAGAGAGAAGTGTACACCCAGAATTCTGCCTTAGTGGGGATGGCTAAGTGGGTGCCCCAGAAATGTGAACAGCTGAGAGAAAAAGCCACTTACAGGTGGGCAGAGATGAGAGAGATGCCCATTCCCCTAGATTTGATAAAAACTGTGCAGCACGCACAAAAGCAATCTGTCATGCAAGCAGTCACAGAGCAGTTGGGGAGAGGAAAGTTACCAGGACAGAAATGGCAAATTGATCAGGTTTTAGGGAGAGTGATTGCTGCAAATTACCAAGGAAAAATTGAAATTATGCTGATACCTAGAAAAGAATCTGATTCATTCATACAAACTGGAGACAGAATGGCCCAAATTGACAAAAATGCAGTGAATGGAGGTTTGGTAAAGAAGGAGTCTGCCCCAGCCCTTCTGACAGTGCAAGAAAAGGGAAGCTGTGGTGCAGCAGATAAAAACCTCAGTGCTGATGTGTGGGCTGAAGCCCCAAGTGATCCTCCAAAACCTGCAGAAATTATAACAAAGGGCCCCAAAAACGTCCTGCTGATTATAAAACAGGGAAAGAAAGAGGAAGGGTGCAGTTTAAATGAAAAATGTTATTTGCAAGAAAAGTCATACTTGTTTCTTTTGCAGATCCTACCACGTTTCGCCACTGTCCCTGAGTGTGCTGTGTGGTCCCCCTTCCGGTGTGTGCGTGTGGGGTTGGGGAAGGGACCGAACCCCCAACCTGAACCTGGCTGAGTAAAGTGCCAGCACCATGGATCCATTTTGCGCAAACTGCGCCTTCAGTTTAAGTTCAACTTGTTTGATTGCATTCTTCCACTGGAACTAAGCTGTGTTTTTTTTTTTTCCCTTCTCGTATGGAACTCTGACTTTTGCTTACCTTCCAGAAAACCTTTCAGGTGGACCGTGCACCTTTACATGAGCAGAACTCATGCCACATCAAATTGCTAACACTGTTGAATTAGAGACTCACTCAGAGTATAAAAATTGCCCAGTCTTTTCTATGTAGATGTATCTGATGTGAAAGGTTATGAGATCAATGTGTTAATTCACTTCTATTGCTTTACAGGGATTGCTTTAATCATTCAAATGTGACTTGCTAATAATGTTTTTTTTCTGTGCTGATGTTTTTTGTTTTTGTTTGAAACAAGAGATATGTGAAACAAAAATTCATTGGTCAAAGGGCGGAATGTACTGCCATTTGATAAGTTTTGTTTTGACCAATGACTTTGTGTTTCACCACTGCGCATATTAGTTGCTCAATGTTCACCAGTAGCACATGGTATGTTTTGTTCAGTTGAGCCGCCTATTGGCTTTGACATGGAATTAGCCATTACTTTCTGTATTCAGTTTAGCCGCCTATGGGCTTTGACATTGCATTAGTCATTACATTTTGTATTCTGCCTATTGGCTTTGACATGCTGTATCCAGTCTAGCCGCCTATTGGCTTTGACATTGCATGCAGTTTAGCTGCCTATTGACTTTGACATGCTATTAGATATTCTGCCTATTGGCTTTGACATGATATTATATATTGCATTTTGTATTCAGCTTAACTGCCTATTGGCTTTGACATGATATTATACATTACACTTTGTATTCAGCTCCGCTGCCTATTGGCTTTGACATGATATCATATATTACATTTTATATTCAGCTCAGCTGCCCATTGGCTTTGACATGATATTATACATTGCATTTTGTATTCAGCTCATCTGCCTATTGGCTTTGACAGGATATAAGACATTGCATTTTGTATTCAGCTCAGCTGCCTATTGGCTTTGATATGACACTAGACATTGCATTTGATATCTAGGTTAGCTGCCTATTGCCTTTAACGTGGAGTTAGACATTGCAGTTGAGAATCCAAGCTGTATTTTTCCAAGCTGTGTTTTTGCACCAGAGAACCAAGATGTTTTTCTCACAGTAGACTAGACATGATAAGAGAGAGTACATGGGTGTTGTTTTTTCTTCGCTTGAGCTTGGGAACAGGAGTAGTCTTGGAGACCTGGCCAGTCTCCAAAAGGCTTGCTCAGTTTCCCAGGTCTGAGAGGAGGGGGCACACCTTTGTAACGAATGTAACAGGCTGCAGAGGGTCAGATTCGAATCTGCCGGACCTCGTGCTGGAGCTTGGCGCAGGCTGCCAGCAATCCCGTGTGGGTAGATGAATCTCTCTTTCTCGCGGCTGACAGGGGTCATCAGCTTGCAGACCTTAGAAAGATGAAGCTGTAGATAGTTCCCACACGGTGAAGTATTTGTTTTGCTTTGCATTCAATATCTTATAAATATAACCTGCTGTGTATATTGCAAACTGATATATTTTGTTTGATTAACGCGGACTTGAAAGCTACTAATTCGTCATTCATAAATATTGTGGTTGGGGAAGAATTAACAACAATAAAAGTCTTCTTTGACCTCAGAAGTGCCTTTCTGTTGTGTTATGTTAGTGCTTAGAAACTAGCTAAGAGGAAAGCACTACACCCAGTCACTCAGAAACTTAAGGCATGGGACATGATGGCCCTATTGTTATTCAGATCACTGGAACAATGCATACAATTTGGCTTCCTCACAAATCCCCAATCCCCCCAGTGAAGCTCAATACCTTGGACCCTGACATTTTGAGGCTTCTGGTTGAACTCCTCAATCTCTCCTTACAGGCAGGGAATGTTCCTCAGCCACTGAAACATGCCATGGTTCTACCCCTCCTGAAGAAACCCAATTTGGATCCATCTAACTGGTTCCGTTATATTCCCATTATGGCCAAAATAATGGAAAAGCATGCTAACTGATAACTCTCTGTTTTTGTGGAGACCCATAACTTGTTCCACCCCTCAGAGTCTTGGTTGAGAGCGAGTCACAGTACTGAATCCGCCCTTATAGGCATCACAGAACATCTTAGGGGGCTCCTGGATAAGACAGTAGCATGGATTTTATTAGACCCCATTGCCAGTTTCTACATTGTAAGGAAATGCCTCCTTGGCATGGTTACCCCCTAACTTTTTGCCTTTGCTGATGCTAAGTTTTGATTTGAAAGTGTGCTGAGGCCTGCTAACCAGGCCCCAGCACCAGTGTTCTTTCCCTAACCTGTACTTTTGTTTCCACAATTGGCACACCCTGGCATCCAGGTAAGTCCCTTGTAACTGGTACCCCTGGTACCAAGGGCCCTGATGCCAGGGAAGGTCTCTAAGGGCTGCAGCATATCTTATGCCACCCTGGGGACCCCTCACTCAGCACAGACACACTGCTTGCCAGCTTGGGTGTGCTGGTGAGGACAAAACAAGTAAGTCAACATGGCACTCCCCTCAGGGTGCCATGCCAACCTCACACTGCCTATGCAGTATAGATAAGTCATCCCTCTAGCAGGCCTTACAGCCCTAAGGCAGGGTGCACTATACCATAGGTGAGGGCACCAGTGCATGAGCACTGTGCCCCTACAGTGTCTAAGCAAAACCTTAGACATTGTAAGTGCAGGGTAGCCATAAGAGTATATGGTCTGGGAGTCTGTCATACACAAACACCACAGCACCATAATGGCTACACTGAAAACTGGGAAGTTTGGTATCAAACTTCTCAGCACAATAAATGCACACTGATGCCAGTGTACATTTTATTGTAACATACACCCCAGAGGTGCTCCCTGAAACCTTAACCAACTTCCAGTGTAGGCTGACTGGTTTTAGCAGCCTGCCACACTCGAGACATGTTGCTGGCCACATGGGGAGAGTGCCTTTGTCACTCTGTGGCTAGTAACAAAGCCTGTACTGGGTCGAGATGCTTATCACCTCCCCCTTGCAGGAACTGTAACACCTGGCCGTGAGCCTCAAAGGCTCACCCCCTTTGTTACAGCACCCCAGGGCATTCCAGCTAGTGGAGTTGCCCACCCCCTCCGGCCACGGCCCCACTTTTGGCGGCAAGGCCGGAGGAGATAATGATAAAAACAAGGAGGAGTCACTGGCCAGTCAGGACAGCCCCTAAGGCAACCTGAGCCGAGGTGACTCGGACTATTAGAAATCCTCCATCTTGCAGATGGAGGATTCCCCCAATAGGGATAGGAATGTGACCCCCTCCCCTTGGGAGGAGGCACAAAGAGGGTGTAGCCACCCTCAGGGCTAGTAGCCATTGGCTACTAACCCCCCAGACCTAAACACGCCCTTAAATTTAGTATTTAAGGGCTCCCCAGAACCTAGGAACTCAGATTCCTGCAACCTAAGAAGAAGAGGACTGCTAAGCTGAAAAACCCTGCAGAGAAGACGGAGACACCAACTGCTTTGGCCCCAGCTCTTCCGGCCTGTCTCCCCCCCTTCTAAAGACACTGCTCCAGCGACGCTTTCCCCAGGGACCAGCGACCTCTGAATCCTCAGAGGACTGCCCTGCTCTAGAAGGACCAAGAACTCCCGAGGACTGCGGCCCTGTTCACCAAAGACTGCAACTTTGAAACAAAGCAGCAACTTTGAAACAACTTGCGTTTCCCGCCGGAAGCGTGAGACTTGCTACTCTGCACCCGACGCCCCCGGCTCGACTTGTGGAGAACAATCACTTCAGGGAGGACTCCCCGGCGACTGCGAGACCGTGAGTAGCCAGAGTTGCCCCCCCCTGAGCCTCCTCAGCGACGCCTGCAGAGGGAATCCCGAGGCTCCCCCTGACCGCGACTGCCTGTTTCTCAGATCCCGACGCCTGGTAAAGACTCTGCACCTGCAGCCCCCAGGAACTGAAGGATCCGAACTCCAGTGCAAGAGTGACCCCCAGGAGGCCCTCTCCCTTGCCCAGGTGGTGGCTACCCCGAGGAGCCCCCCCCTTGCCTGCATCGCTGAAAAGACCCCTTGGTCTCCAATTGCTTTCTATTGAAAACCCGACACTTGTTTGCACACTGCACCCGGCCGCCCCCGTGCCACTGAGGGTGTACTTTCTGTGTGGACTTGTGTCCCCCCCGGAGCCCTACAAAACCCCCCTGGTCTGCCCTCCGAAGACGCGGGTACTTACCTGCTGGCAGACTGGAACCGGGGCACCCCCTTCTCCATTGAAGTCTACAGTATGTGTTTTGGGCACCACTTTGACCTCTGCACCTGACCGCCCTGAGCTGCTGGTGTGGTAACTTTGGGGTTGCTCTGAACCCCCAACGGTGGGCTACCTTGGACCCAAACTTGAACCCCGTAGGTGGTTTACTTACCTGCAAAAACTAACTAACTCTTACTCCCCCAAGGAACTGTTGAAAATTGCACTGTATCTAGTTTTAAAATAGCTATATGTGATTTATTTGAAAACTGTGTATGCTATTTTGATTATTCAAAGTTCCTAAAGTACCTACCTGCAATACCTTTCATTTGAAGTATTACATGTACATCTTGAACCTGTGGTTCTTAAAATAAACTAAGAAAATATATTTTTCTATACAAAAACCTATTGGCCTGGAATTGTCTGAGCGTGTGTTCCTCATTTATTGCTTGTGTATGTAAAACAAATGCTTAACACTACTCCTTTGATAAGCCTACTGCTAGACCACACACTACCACAAAATAGAGCATTAGAATTATTTCTTTTTGCCACTATCTTACCTCTAAGGAGAACCCTTGGACTCTGTGCATACTATTCCTTACTTTGAAATAGTGCATACAGAGCCAACTTCCTACATACATTGTGTCACATGCCACCTTGTTAGAAAAACTGTCCATCCTAGTTCTACAAAGTACTGCCCTATCCTGGACGGCATCTTTCTTGAGTGACCAAACTTTCTAGGTCTTCCCAGAGAATGTCTCCTCCACAAGACATGCCTTTACCTCTGGGGTTCCCAAAGATTCAGCCATGAATCCGGCCTTATTCAATATCTATATCTGCCCTCTGGATGCCCTGGTTGAAAGCCTCGGCCTGATCTTATTTTCCTATGGGGATGATCTTCTCTCTGTCATCCATTCAGGACCATAGCTCGGAGGGCCTGAATTCCTGTCTAAATCTGTCTGCCTCATGGATGAATACAAACTCTATGAAACTTAACAGAGAAAAGACTGAGCTATTGATGCTGAGTAAGA
The DNA here is from genome assembly GCF_031143425.1 of Pleurodeles waltl. NCBI lineage: Eukaryota > Metazoa > Chordata > Amphibia > Caudata > Salamandridae > Pleurodeles > Pleurodeles waltl. The sequence goes on from NC_090444.1 coordinate 894,908,258, forward strand.
ACCCATCCCTATGGGGCCCACAGCACTGGCCTGAAAATCTGGGTGCTCTTTCCACACCAGTTCAGAAGAGTAAAGAACCTGGCTTCCCACTGGATGAAAAGCTGTCCATAAAGACCCAGGTTGCGAGGGTGGCTGCTACCTGCTCTGCCGTCCTAAAATGGCTGTGGAAAATCCTTTTGATTCTTCCATTCGCAGCCCAAAGGACAATCATTCAGGCACTCATTTTATCTAGATCGGACTACAGCAATGTCTTCTATTTGGGAGTCGATAAAGCCTCTATGAGAAGGCTGCAAGTGGTCCTAAACTTGGCGGTCAGGCTGCTCTACAGACTCCTCTCTTCTGAAAGAGTTGCACTGGCTTAAGGTGGAGTAACAGATCAAATTTAAATCCCTGTGCTTCGGGCACAGTCTCTGGAGCAGGCCCTCGATACCTCAATGGAATGGTGAGACCCTATCAATGCCTCATATTCTACGTTCCAGTGATCTCTTCCTATGCACGGTTCCAAGACTTAACAGGGCTCGTATGGGAGGCCGGTCCTTTGCCTACCTGGGCCCTACGCTCTGGAACTACCATTTCCAAAACAATGAGAATCTGTACCTCTCTGAATTCTTTTCTAAAACAGTTGAAGACCTGGATGTTTTGAGGTAGCGGGCTCTGGATGCACCTTATCCATCTCCAAGTGGCGGTTGACTCCGTGTGGGTAACTGTCACACTTCATAGGATCTAATAATAATAATAATGTTTTCTCCAGCTCTGTGATTGTAATAGTAATTGTATTTATATAGGTCTTACTACCCCTGACGAGGTGTTGAATCGCTTTTCGGTGAGTTCCCAAAAGGATTAGTTATGGATTAGTATAGTGAATTAGGAGTACAGTATTAGTATTAGTATGGGTTAATCTGAGCGGAGGATATGTGAAATTGTTAGTAGGCTTGAATAGAATAATGGAGAGATAGAGGAGGGAAGAATCCAGAAGTGGTAATTGGGGTTTACAGTAACAGGATGAGGCTTGGAATGAGTAAAGGAGAGATGGAGGAGGAAAGAGTCTGTAGAAAGGGGTTAGGGAGCTCACAGTAGTAGAAGGGATTTTGGATGAGTCAAAAGGTGAGATACGTGAGGGAGAATTTAGTAGGGTTGTTTGGAAGATCATAGTAGTAAACTGAGGTGTGGGGTGAGCCAGGAATGGTAGAGGGGAGAAGAGCCAGAGGCTAGGCAGGGCTATTCTGGGAAGAGTCAGAAAGTGGGGATGGAGGATAGATTGATAGAGGTACAGGGTGATCGGGAGACAGACCAAAGCTTACAAGGGACGAGGGAGTAATTCATTTTTCCCCTTTTTGTACAATAGGACTAAAGTAATAAATAAATAGATCCGTAAATATATAATAAGGGAATATATGTGCTAGGAATATAATAATGATATAATATTTTGAGATTTAAAGTTGTGTTGTATAAAAACAGACTTTCAAGATTTGCAATATTTTAAGTTAATTCATCTGTGTACTTCTCTTACATTATTTTATCTTTATAGCAAAATGCTTGCTAATAAAAAAGTTAAGATAACATTTGCTCATTGTGATACATAAAATAAAAGCAGTAATTCATAAGTATCTAATCAAACAACTTATCTATGAACTATGCAATGACCTATGAACATATTAAGCATGGAATAATATACACATATATAAGTATATACACACACATATACACGTAAATACATTGTATACATACTTATATATACATATATGCACATTCCCTCAGCCATCATCCTACTAAATTGAAATGGAGTATCCCCCATGGAGACCTCCTTAGGGCTAAACAAAATTGTAGCAGTAAGAATGTTTTTGACATGGAACAAATCAAGAAGATATGCAGATTTAAAGCTAGGGGATACCCCTGTGAGGTCCGTGAAAGTGCACAAAAGAAAGTGGCTGGAAAGGAATAATTTATTGGTACAGAGAACCATAAAGAATGATCATCAGGTGAGATTGATTACTATATACAACGCAGAGTCTATTAAAAATCAAGAATGTGATTGCAAAACACCGGCATTTAGTTACATCAGATCCCGTTATAGGACAGAAAGTGACACAATATCCACAGATCACTTACTATAGAGCCAACACAGTGAAAGATATTCTGCTTCATAGTCATTGGAGTACTAAACATCAGGGTTGACTCTTAGAACAGAATGTTTTTTTCAAATGTAGCAACTGTAAGGCTTGTAAGGGCAGCAAGAATGTTAAATCTTACATTTTACCAAACGGCAAGTGGTTGAGGATGAACAAATTCATTACATATAGTAGTGATTTTTGTGTCTAGGTACTGGTTTGTCCCGGTGATCTGCATTATGTGGGAAGTACTATCTTTCCAGTAAAGAAGCGGATCTTAGAGCATTTAAGAGCTGTTAAAAATGGTGATCAAGGGTACCCGGTGGCTAGGTACTGCAGGGAGAAGCATTCCCAAGACCATGATATACTGGCATTGACAAGGTGATGTTGACAGCAAGAGGAGGCGACAGGGAAAAGAGACTTTGGGTTATGGAGTCAGAGTAGATCATTCGCCTCAACAGCAGGGCCCGAGAGGGGATAATTTGTACGAAGAATTGTTTGTTCACATTGGCGGGGTCTTTTTTCTTCTACTTCCTTCTATTTTCTTTTTTTCTCTCTCTTCATTTCTATTCTGTATATTTATTATAAGGCGAGTTAAGATTAATTGGCTCCTACTGATTGCCAGATATACCTCATTGGTTGTGTTCTTTCAGGGATAAACTTAATATGTTGTGCTATTAGATGGAAATGACTGTGCTCCACGTAGACTTGTATAATTTTTTTTTTTTTGTGTAGGTCTCTATTCCCCCTCCTCCCCCGTGTTTAGTTGTTTTTAGGCCATTTGGCCTGGATTGTATGGAGGAGTTTCAATAAGTGAAATACACAATTTAAATGATGTCAACATATATATAAAAAGTTTTGGGGATTTTAAACAGCAGAATCAAGAAATATTTTTCATGTAGTATGAATTTAAGAAATTGGATTATGTGGAAATTAAAAATCATGGTTTAGAATTCTATTACTCTATGAACTTATTATAATGAATGAATACAGTCTTTTTTGTGTATCTCACTGGAAGTTCAACTGAATGATAGTCTTTTTACTGTTTTCATGTATTTGGCGTTATTTATGTTTTTAATGGTAGTGGGGAACTTTGTGAGTAGTGGCAGTGAGGAAGATCTTTTTTAGACCGAAACTCGTTGCCAATAAACTTTCGCATTATACAAAGGCTCTGGAGTGCAAGTTCTTTTTGTCTCCTGAAAAGGTGCATTTTTTTGTGTAATATTAGCAGTGCCGATGACCACAACTCGCATCGCCATTCATGTGGGTGGATGTAGCCAGTACATGTCTGAACTTGAAATTTTGGATATGCACACATATATACATACACACACACATACATTTAACCATGAGTAAATATAAATGTGTTAAACAGGTTTAAAGAGTATGTATATATTTTATTATTATGAACTAGTAATTATACATATTTCTTAAAGAAATACACATATCTAGATATATACACATAATCAGATTATAAATGTTTACCAACACAGGGATAAGCAGTCCATTGCTGTTTAGATATGGTGATTATGAAGGGAAGAGCCAACTCTTAAGTAGTCTTCTGAAGACAAGATAGTTATCCGTAGATCTTATATTTGGGGTAATGAATTCCATAGTTTGGCCGATTGAACAGAGAAGGATGGACCACTTGATGTCTTTTTCTTTTATGGTGGTGTTTTAAGGCGGGTGCCAATCTTGAGCGAGGATTTCTTTGTTGAATGTATTTGCTGATTTTTTTTCCTAATGAAAAGCACTCCTGGTCCATGTATTGCTTTGTGGGTGATACAAAGCAGATTGAAGGCAGATCTTCTGGCAACTGGTAACCAATGTAGTACCCTCAAGGGAGGGGAGATGTGGGCTTGTGGTTTACATGTAGTAGTAGTCTGGCAGCCAAGTTCTGAATGCATTGTAGTTTTTCATAGTAGATAGAGATAATCTATGGTAGAGGCCATTGGCGTAATTTAGTTTAGATATTACAAGAGAGATAGTAGCCTGGACCTTGTGTGGAAATCTGAGGTGGGGGAAGATGAGTCTCAGAGGTGATGAAGCTTGATTGTGCCAATTTGTCCACTTGTGCATTCATTGTTAACTTGGAGTCCATGGTAAGTCCAAGGTTTTTAACTTCCTTAGATACCTTAGGAGGTGGTCTCAGATCGTCAGGCCAGGCGCACAGTAGGTCATAATTTTTCCAGTCACCACATGTGAGTAATTCAATTTTGGAAGCCTTCAGCTTGAGATGGCTCCAAGTCATCCACTGATCAACTGAGGCAACTGAAGATTTGTGAGTTTACAATGTCTTTGGGACATTCCAATTTAAGGAGTATGTGTGTGTCATCCGCATACTTGTAGCATGAGAGTGGAAATTCATTGATCAATTCAGGTAATAACATCATGTAGATGTTGAAAAGCACAGGTGAGATGATTGATCCTTCCGGGACCCCTGCTTTTGTGAAGTAGGGTTTAGACAAGAACGGGGGAGATTAGATGATATTTGTTCTGTTGTAAAGGTAGGATGTGATCCAGATGAGAGCAGTCCATTCTATGCCGGCCTCGTTGAGTCTCTGAATTAGGATGTCATGGTCAACAGTGTCAAAGGCAGCTGAAAGCTCCAAGAGAAGTAGTGCGGCAACTCTACTGCGCTCAACTGTGTTTTTAAGATCATTCCAGATTGCAAGGAGTACACAATCAGTGCCTCTACCAGGGTGGAATCCAGTTTGGTAGTCTGAAAGTATGAGTTATCCTCAATGACCTGTGACATCTGGGTGAATGCTGCTCTTTCTATTAGTTTGCCCAGGAAAGGTCCATTTGAAATTGGTCCGGAAATGTTGGGGTCATGTGGGTCCAGGTTAGTTTTGTTTAATAACGGACGTATGTATGCCTTTTTTAGGTCTTCAGGAAAGGTTCCCATAGTTAAAGAATTATTGATGATTCTTCTTAGTGGTGTGGCAGCAGAAGTAGTTAAAATAATGTTCTTGAAGATGTGTGCTGAACAAGGGTCAGAAGGGTAGCCAGAAGGCCTGCTTGCTTTGACCAAATCCATAAAGTCACTTTGTAAAATTTGTTTGAAGGAGTTCAGAGGCTGGGTTGGAGGGGATTTTAAGAAACGGGTTGGTGCTGGTGGTTTTCCTTTGTTTTAAACAGGAGTCCAATGTGTCTGCCTTAGTTGTGTAATGATTTGCCAGTTGTTTGTGAATTTTTGAGTAATGGGATGAGTTCCTTCCATGCATTCAGGTTTTCAAAATTCATTGTGAATTTTATTAAAAATTCTTTATTCGCAGATTTAGCATTTTGAAATATGTCTAAGAAGTACCTTTTTTCTTTTTTTTTTTTTAGCTTTTTTGTATTTGATGATTTGTATAATCTGTTAAATTTGTGTAGGTGAAGTTTGTCTTGAATGTTGTTTGTTTTGAGCCAGGTTCGTTGCAGCCTTCTGATATGTTGTTTTATCTTTTTTAGTTCTGTATTTCTCCAAGGTGTTGGTTCTGTTTTGTCCTACTTAGTTTATTTTTAGTGGTATTATATCAAAAGCTTCCTGTAGCCACTCTAAGTTTGTGAATAGAATTTATTGTGTCTAGATCTATGTTGGCATTGAATTGTGTTTCAAAGTCTTCAAAATTGAGTTTGTTCAATAGTCAATAGATGAATGTAGGTAAGGCTGTCGTAGGTGTGTTGATTTGTGGTATTTTATTATTAAAATGTTACCACATGGTGGTCTGACCATGCGACTGGCATGATACTTTGAACTGTAACTAGTTACAGGTTTGCCAAAATGACATCTAGGATGTATCCAGTGATGTGTGTGGGATTGTGTACACTCTGATGTAGGTTCAATGTGACAGGTGATAGTTTTTGTATGTGGCATATTGTGTTTGTCAAACCAAATGTTTAGGTTCCCAAGAACGCACAGGTTGGAGTATAACATTATAAGGATTGAAACTGTGTCTAGAAATGTGTCTGGGAATGTTGAATTGTTGGGCTAAGGTCTGTAAAGGAGGAGAAAGTTACAGGAGGAAATTGGTGTAGGGCTGCATCTGGTGATGGGGGCCTCATAACCTTATATGGAAATGGTTTCTGTTTTGATGAGATGTATTGCTTGTTTGAAGATCGTAACTAGTCCACGTTCTCTTTTGCCTACACGGTTTTGTGTGATGGTTTGATAGCCTGGAAGAATTGCTTCATGCAACACCAGGGCCATGTCATCGTCCAACCATGATTCTTTTTTAACAGTAAGTCAGGTTGTGTGTCAGTGAGTAGGTCGTAGATGTGGTGCTTGTCTTTTTTAGAGTGATCGACCATTTATGAGCAGGAAGTTAACAAACTGTGTTTTGGTGGTAGTGTAATTTTGTTTTGGAGAAGGGTGAACAGTATATTTTGAACTTGTAATAGGTGTGTTATTAGTTGTGATAACAGTATGAGGGTCACAAAAGTGGTGTTTTTCTATATTGTATTCCTCGCCCGGCAAGCTTAGGAGGCATTTTGTTGGGTCTGTGTGTGTTGGTGGTGGACTTGGGGGCTGAGAGTGACATAATGATGAAGTGAATATGTTGGATGGCTAAAATATTCAATTTGGCTTGGAACAGTAGAGCGTATTTTAAGTTGAAGAGCCTGATGTAGAGTTTGGTAGATCGTATTCAGTCCATCAGAGTGGAGGATCACATTACATTTGCCACCCTGAAGGACTGCTGTGTGCCAAATTTAGAGCTCACCGGCGGCCCAGCAATGACCTATGTACCATGACAGGCATACAAAGTTTGGTTTGTTTTGAAGCCCATCCAAAAAACCTTCACCCAATTTTTTGTTAATCAAAAACAAGGAGTTATTGAAAAACAATGCAAGAAAAATAAAAATAAAAATAATGACCTGAAGGCAACGTCCAAAAAAAAGGCCAAAGCACCACCACACAGTCCACCATAAATAGGGCACGTGGTGTAAGGCCCTTCCTGACTGGCCTTTACTTCATTAGTTCATCAGGGGAAATTTTCAGTTGAAAGAGCTAACTGAGGCTCTGTGGACAGAAACTGACGGGACTCCCCACCTCCAACACAGCAGACGGACTGGGTACTTCTTCACATTTGCAATGGAGTAAACCGTTTGCCAAACTCAAAATTACTTTGTCAGTCTCTCAGCTTGAACTTCATTCTATTAGAATAGGCTTAAGGATCATCTAAGGCAAACGTTAAATCACAGAAGACCATGGTTCTCATGCTTTCAGTGTTGAAGCATTCAGCTCTTCCAAAACGTTGTAAAATAGTATCCCTTACTTGGTAGTCCTGGTGCTTTGCCTAGGCTATGACACCAGAGGTGGGTAATGAGCCAAGACGCTAAGACGTAATGAAGGGAGACAAGCCTTGAGGTTCTAGCAAATCAATCTCAGTGCACCCTCAGTCAGCAAAGGCTGTTGGGGAGAGCTGCCACTCAGTCTCCAGTGCTGTTTAGGCTTCCTCGCCAGAGGCCAGAGCTGGAGTCCCTGGATTGATTCACAGGTGCTGTTTCATCAGCTGCGATTTACAGGCCTAAAGGATGACAGATAGAGACAGATTAATGGGTCCAGCCTGAAGCTTTATCAGATTGTGACCACCTTCTTCACTAGTCAAGTCTCCCTGCTTATCTGTTGTGCTGGTACTTGTGGGATTATCTATCTGTGGGCTTGTCCGTTTGGAAAAAGCAAGGAACAGATGACCTTAGACAAACAGGACCTCATGGCTCACTCAGGTGGGACAGGAAAATCCACTGGGAAGGGAGATAAAGGGTAGAAGCAACTCACTTACTGTCACATTTGCCACTGAACTCAGGAGACACTAACCACAACAAATGGAGGTTGCACCAAAATGGAAAAGTATCAGTGCAAGATAGGGACAAACGTGCTAACTAAAAAGAAATTGGGAAACAAGAACCCAGTGCAGTATGTTTCGATCAGAATATAGATCAAGAACATTACACTCCAGGTAAAGGTCTATCAACACCTCTTCACTATAAAGACTGATATGTAACCACTGAGGCCATTTGCACAGGCACATGACCTACTGACCTTACACACAACACTCAAGTGCAAATCACCATGCATAGACAACCCACTACACATTAGACATTCACACAGATTGAGCTGAAATGGTACAAGATCACCCTCTTTTACAAAAAACTTGTGAGAATACCCCATACACTCAAAACCACCCATTTACAGATGTATTACAGGAACTAAATCTCCCAGTGGAGAATAACAAAATACAGAGAGATGACTGATCAAAGGTACAAATGACCTAGTAGTTGGTGAATCCTGTGCTGTAAATTGTCTACCAACACAACTCTTTTTCTATTGCTTGTAGACGACTTATTGTCCAAACAAAGTAGTTGGATATGGTCTGCGTAAATCTTAAAGCTATTTTTGCTAACATTATTAAAAATCTTTTGTCGGAAATTCACGCCAAAATGTGTGTCTCATCTGGAGTGCTGAAATATATTTTGCCTTGATTATTAATAAGTGTTGAAGCGTACGATTTGGCTTCAAGATGTTACATACAAACATAAAAATCAAGATAGAAAGGGAAACAAGGAAAGCATGTGCCAGTTTCCATCTAAATGGTGGGAATTCTACTTTGGAATGAGGCAACATCCAAAGCCAATTTAAACTGATGTAGAGTCTTATATTTGTTTAAGATATTTGGGGGTGTAAGTGAAATTGTTTGTGAATCAAGATTAGAATTCTGAAATTGATCTTTTATTTAAAAGTGTAGCTTCTTCAGAAGAGTGGTCAAATGAGAAATGTTTGTGCAACCTAATTCCAATCCAGACTAAGGGCCTGATTTAAAGGAGTTTGGCGGAAGGGTTACTCTGTCACAAATCTGACAGATATCTCATCCGCCATATTACAATTCCATAATAGCCTTTGAAAATTGTAATACGGCAGACAGGATATCAGTCACATTTGTGACAGAGTAACCCCTCTGTCAAACTCTAAATCAGGCCCTTAGTGTTTCTTCCGTAATTCAAGGTGCATTATGCAGCCATGGTCTTATTGTGTCAATGACTCATATTTATTCAAGAATAAATACACATATTAGCGGGATGCTGCTGCCGTGGACATCTTTGTATATTGGCTTAGTAACCTTAAATTCTAAGATAGTCTGCCATGCATTTTAACATGTTGGCTGAAGATATGACTGTCTTCTGATGTTATGGGCAATTGATCACAGTGCATTTAGTGATACTTTTCTTTGTTCCTCCCAGTATTAGTTCTATTTTGTCACTGCTAATGCTTATATATTTCAGCACCTATCCACTATTTGATGATGGAGAAATAAATCCATATATGCCATCTGTCAGGAGATTTTTTTTTATTTTCTAAATTTTTAAGCTCTGTATGCCACTTGCATAAGTGTGGTGATTTATCTTTAGACTGTACACCACTCCATGCTTTGATTTCATGTAGATGTTAGTTAAAATTATCAACAATGATGTACATTATGCTGCTCATGTTGTTATGGAGCTAGAGGAGACAAAATTGTCCATCAGTTCAAGGTAATGCTTGCTTTGAAATTATGAGAAATATTTATTGGAAACTAAGTGGTTCTACTCAAGTCTCCTATTTCTGGCCTATGAAAATAGGATGTTTTTGACACTGAATGGTGGTTAAAACTTCTGGGAGCATTGGCAAGGATATGGCAGTCTCACAATTAATAATTAGCACTTCTTGTTTATTATGTAAGCATAGCTGTCATTAAAGATTAACACTATCTCCTATAGTAGTTAAGGTATATTCAATACAGCAAGCCACTAAGACACTTGGTACACAAAGATGGATGGAAGACTTGAAACCATTTCAGCTACTGGTAGTTAGTCTGGGCAGCACTCCATTTCCCTACAGTTGTTTACCTCATCAATGCCATCACAGTGGACCAACCATAAAGGCTCCAATATGATTTACTGGCAAGGTAAGGATGCCTAACTATGGAAAATATGTGATAGCAAGTCATAACTCTTTGCCTTTTGTGAGTTACCAGTTCACTCCCAAGATAACTTGACGTAAATGGAAATGTTTTCATATTTTTTATTAATGTGAATTTTATTATTAAAAATTACTATTACAGTAAATGAGATTATATAAATTGAAAATAATTATATTAATTGTGATTATATTGACTACACTAAGTACAATTTAAACATTTTTAAATTAATTTATTTTTCCAGAGCTGGTGGTGAATGACTGTGCAGCATCATGAAGAAGACAAACAAACACATCCTGTCCCTCTGATCCCAAGTGTATAATTTATTTATGGTCAAATGTCCAACATGGAGTTACGCTGATAAGCCCAAATGGACTACTCATCGTGGAAAAAACTTTGCACTGCTAGACATTGTGAGAAATGTGGAAAGCAACACGGTTCTCAAAGTATTTTTCCACAGGAAGTGCAGGAGCCTGTTTACTATGAAGAGAGATTTATAGACTATTAAGCGAAAAGCTGAAGCACATGTCGGTGATGATGCTAGAACAAGTGAGTACACAAGTAAACACTTGAACAGAAGAACATCATTAGTCAAACGTGCCTGCTAAAGAATGTATATGTTGTGGAAAGATAAAATGCTACAAGTGAGCATCAACGTGTGAGAAATTAATCAAGGCCACAGAGCTTTTAGTTGACAAATGGCTTAGAGAGTGTGCAACCATTAATTTTGATTCAAAGATCTTTGCAGTTTGTAGTAGGTACATAGTGGCTGCAGAAGCTCATTATCATGCATCTTGTTATAGGGATTATGCAACGGTTAAAGCAAAGGAGGAAGAAAGATCATGCATCTAGCATTCGAAACAATGATCACTACAAAAATGTGAGAGATGAAGCATATGATGAACTTTTTCAATTCAGCAGAGCTGTGATCATTCCTAACAAACGTAATATGTATGACGACTCTCACTCAAAGGCTTGAAACCCTCATGACACGCAGAGGAATACAGGAATAGACAAATCAACCAAAAAGCATATTAGAAGGAAAATTGGACACTGAGTTCGGTGACAACCTCCACATATTCCCAGACAACCAAAGAAAATGATTGGCCCAACCTGTTAGTATCATGCTACAGGACATTGCAAGAGAAAACCAGAGTTTGAAAAGAGAATTATGAGTTTTAAAGGTTAAGGCAACAGACTTGAACAAGATCATTGATCAAACATCATAGCAAATAAGAACAATCATTAAAACAAACTTGATATCAGCACCATGGCCATAGAATCCATCAGACGTTGCTAAAGATTCATTTACAGTGCCTGATTACCTTAAACGGTTCCTAATAGGGTTTCTGGAGATCCAGAAAACACAAAGCCATCCAAAAGGTTTGCCTTACTTATGCAATCATTCAGTCAGGATATTATATATTCAGTCATAAATGGCCAGCAGAAACCACCCAAGCAATTGTTGCTCCCATACACCGTAATAACGCTGACAGGCAACGTTGAAATTATTCACACTCTAAACAGATTTGTCATGGGATTTCATACTCACAACTGGAAGCAAATGATACCGCCTTGTGTCTTCAGAAACTTGCTGCTACCTGAAATTAGCAAATTGTTCTTCCAGCCGACATTCAGTCTTATTTCGTCACAAACTTACATGGGATAACATTGATAGGCTGGAAGTGACTCTTTCAGGTAAGTGAGTCATTGAGTCAACGATATAACTCTGCAGCCCAAGTTGTTTGGACCACCATCTTTTGAAGCTCCTCTCCCGAGCACCGAGAAACAAAAGCAAACAACTTTGACCACCACGAATACTGAAGAATTGTTCATGCATGTTTCTGGTGAACGAGCTGGGCCTCAGCCATTGATGACAAGTACCGAAGTCATGCTGGAATGTGTTGCCCAATTGAAGCTTGCACAAAATAAGAACATAATCTGGGTTGTTACAAGACAAGAAGCGAGCCTCGCACAGACAATACCAAGTTGGACAGGATTTAACATCAGTACTAGGGACCTAGTTAGCCTATCACAGGATTCCATTGGCTACTTGCCCAACATTAATGCCCCTGCAACTGAGTTGACAACTGTTTCTGAAATTTTGAAACAGTCAGAACTGATAAGGGAATCAATGCCTTTGAAACAAACTGTAGTGGCCATGGCTTAAACTCTGTATTCAAAAGCAAATGAGATAATGTGGAAGCATAAGGCAAAGTATGATAAAATCATTCTTCAACTGGGCACCTTTCACACTATTTGCAATATCATGTCAATTTTTGGAAAACACTTTCAAGACGATGGCCTTCCCGACCTTTGCACTGAAGCAGGCATGATAGCAGAAGGATCAATACTAGAAGGTCGTAAGTACAATTGTGCAGTTCAAGAACACAAGTGTGTGTATGAAGCTATGTTGACACTGGCTTGGTTGGAATTCATTCCCTGGGTGTCTACTTGTTCACTGAGGATGTTAATGACTTTGCAAAAGACCTATGCCAACAGACGTTAGACAAACTCATGCAGAATGCTGCCTTTGCCGAAGTAAAGCAGCTTTGGGAACATCTTCGTCATGACAATGGAGATTTGTCCGCATTCTGGATGTCATATGTGGATATTGTTGAAAATGTCTTGCTGGCTCTGCTGCATGCTGCTCGGGAAGGAAATTGGCATTTACATCTTATTGCTATATGCTCTATGATCCCATGGTGTTTTGTTTATGACAGGATGAACTACTCTAAATATCTTCCTGTATAATATGTTGAAATGAAATTACTTGCAGTAAAACATCCGGAGATACACCACAACTTCATTAATGGATGCTTTTCAGTTCAACTGTCAGATGTTAATCTGTTTGGACAAATTCTGGTCGGTCAAGTGATAAAGGTATCAGTCAACAAAGATAGACAGACTCCAGGTGGTACGACAAAGTTCAGGATGGCTGAACACAGAATCGCCTTTTTGGGACAGATAAAGGAAATGGTTTGTAACAAAAGATCAGATCTTACTCATGCAGACCTATATAAGTCACGAAATGAAAAAGACGAAGATACTGTTAAAGGAGCTGTTAGTCTGGTTCAAAGCTGGGTAAACCCATTGTTGGGCCACATGATAACATTAGTCTCTCCACTGAAAAGAAGGCATCTCAAGACATAGTATCCAACATAATGAAGGCGCATGAAATAGGTGAACAGTGCTAACAGTCTTGAAAATAATCCAACTTTTAAGAAGTTTCATTACCCAATGAAAAAGAACAAAACTATAAACTTTCACTAACATGTCCAAGAAGAAGGCAGTGAACAGCAAAGATAGGACAATCATCATGAAAGCAGACAAAGCACTATTTAGCCGAATCATTGTGACAGCACAGAATCGGAACCTTCAAATGGCAGATGTACTCTCTCATCCCTTAGGACCTTTACCATGGGCTTAAGAAACTCCAGAAGGTCTGCTGCGAAAGACACACACAGCTGTTTCAGCAACATACTTGCAGAAAAATGTTACCCCTGCTGAGGAAATACCTGGAAATACCTGGAAATACAGCCATGCTGATTGACGGTATGGTTCTTGTTTAGAGAGTCGAAGGAGAGGAATCAAACTTTGGTGAGGGTGCTATGTCTGTCTTGTCCATGACTTTGTGGGAAGGAAATAGGAGTCAAAGAATCCATATTATGTTTGATACGTACAATGAGACGTTTACTAAGAACAGCGAAAGGACACTCAGAGGGGAAGAACTGGCACCAGTTACATAGCATCTCACCTTCCCAGAGTGTCAGACAGTAGAGGAAGTTTCTAAGCAACGTAAGGAAAAAACACAACTCTCATTGAATTTCTTGTTAACAAATGGAGGAAACCAGAGTAAAACTTGAGAAAAAAACACTGTTTGCGAACTGTAAAGATAAATGCTACAAAATCACATCTGAACAGAGCGGAATGCCCGATCTCAACAGCAGACACAAAGGAGCAGATGGTCATTTGTTGCTGCATGCTGAACATGCTGCTTATGAGGGTTATTAGGCAGTAACGATAAGTTCAGATGACACCAATGTGTTTATTATGTGTTTGGGATTCCACAATAGAATCATGGCTAAATTGTTACTTAAATACAGATGCGAGCCCTTGATATTGTGAAAATAGCTTCAACTCTTGGAGAAAATGTTTGTCGAACTATAATAGGTCTCCATACGTTTTCCGGCTGTGACACAGCAAGCACATTTGGAGGAAAAGTAAGTGCATTTAAAATCCTGTCTGCCAACAGACCTACACAGGAATCATTTTCGCAGCTCAGAAACGAATGGGATCTCTCTGAAGAACTAATGGACAAATTGGAGCAATTCCTTGTTCTTGTGCATCAGGAGCACGAGACACAATGTCGAGGGATGTGTCCTGCCAATGTTTGAGGTTCGTGCAAACATTAGAAGCACCTTCCACATAAATGTGTAGATACACCAGTAGTAATGAGGTTCAATCTGAGATGTGTTGTAATACCATTTCTTTGTGGTTGTTGTCTTTTGATGTTTTGAAAACAAGATATTATTTCAATAACTAACAATGAAAGTTAGCAAGATCAGCAGTTGCCCATTCTATCAAAAGCTCTCATTAAGTCATTTAACTGAGTTTATAAATGCCATTTTGAAACTCACACTGGGAAGGTAAACTGCCACAGAGATAACGAATGACAAGCTTACCTTTTCAAGACTAAATATGTGTTCTTTGGCATCTTTTTCTTGGGTGTCCACCTTGATCTAAAAGTAATGAAACATTTAATTAGATTATTTAGTGCTCAAGAATGTAAAGAGTGCTCGTAGCTATTAACATGATTGAAGACATTTTACCAAAATACTGACTTTTTAAAATTACTCTGAAGATAGAGAGCAAAAAACTATTCTATTTACTGCCAAATATTAATAAAGCAATACATTTTAGCCTTCTCATAACAGCTTCTATACCAACAGATAGGTGGACTTAAAACCTCCAAAAGAAAACTCACAGGAAAGAATTGGCAGAGAAAATAGCACACTGAATTTCCAATGTATATAGCATACACCCCCTCCCTCAAAACATTTGTATTTTACACTGCCTGAAGAGTTCACACTGACATGGAAGGTTTCCGTTGTATGCACAAGGGTTTATAATACTGATCAACTGTTTAGATGTGTCTTTCCAGGTATATCTAACAAACCGGATTCCACAATTAATAATCTCTATGTATTAATTTTTCTAACTAAAATCAGTGTGAAACCATTTGAAAACAAAGAGAAATCTTTGTCAACGACAGACACTGTATTATTATCATGTATCAGATTTTTATAAGTTTAGACTTTTTTTTAAATGTTGAGAAGGTTTAGTAACTTATTACAGTGTTTTTGAGCTAGCGCCTAGTACAACTATTTTGTTCAATTTAAACTTTTGAACAACATGGACAGGAAGCATATCAGCTGATTTTGATGCAAAACAAATACAAGTATTTTAAGACATTCCAAAGATTTGGTTTAATGAGGAAATTTAAAAGGCATTTACAGTAAAGTTTTTGCAATGCGTGAAATAACTTAATTATCTAATAATTGAGGCACATGTTGGTTTTCACTTGTTACTGAAATAACACCATTGCAATTTATAGAAGTGGATCAAATGCACTAATCTTGCACCGAATTAAATGATGTCATAAGCAATGTCTTTCTATGCTTCTACATTTCTGAACATGAGCCATGTCTGTTACATAGGTTCTTGGACTGTTCAAATGCCAGTGCACGTAAACTAGGACATTAATAAATTCTGTTTAAATGTGTTGTGTGTGCAAATGTTGCTTATCATATTAAAGCCTGCTTTATTTGTGTTACCAGTGTTGGGAAAAAATAAATACATTCTCTCTCTATAGAAAGCATACAGGTGATATAATTAAATGTCAATACTCCTCTGGGTGGAGCTAAAGTCAATGTATACTTTAAAGAAGTACTAACAGTATGTTTTGCAGAAATATGGATTGTCAAGACAGACCTGAAATAGCAAATCTTTAAAAAAATCTAATGAGGAATGAGGGAAATAATGCCTACTATAAGGCTCCCATTAGGAGTAGTAGGTTAATATCTGATAGGCCCCCCTAGCTATAACGTTACTGGGATCATCAAGCTCAAAACTTTAGTAGGAATGCTGCTGGTGACTGGTTTTCCACTCAGTGATCTTCTGCTGGCAGGTGAAGTCTCAGGGTGAATTCCATGGATTGAAATATGTGAGGCTAAGCATGTTGATACCAATCTCCTCAGGTTTTCCCCACTGACATTTAATTCCCATTTTTTTCCCACTCCAGAATTATATGGACCCCACTAATAGTAAATTCAGGGTGAGGAAATACTCTGGGTCTCTTGCATTGAGGTCCAAAATATGCAATTTGCTATAAAAATATTTTTCCTTTCTAAACAAAAATATGTCATTGTTTGTGGCTATTATACAGCATAACATTCTCCGATTGCCCTGTATTTCCACGCTTTAGGTTCTTGGCAGAATTAAATACGTTAGTTCCTTCCCGGTAATTCCAGTTCTCCAGTGTTGGCATCTTTCATATTTTTACATGCTTGCATTATACCTTGTTGTCAGGCTGGGAATACCGTGTGATCCTAAATAGCAGTAAACAGCGTTAAAATGGCCACAGCCCTCAACAACTGTGTTTGTTTGGTTACACATTCACCTCATTTGAAGCAATCCGAACTTCAGCCACAAAAGTTGAAGTTCTAGCTCTCCTTTTCCCATTATAGGCCACATAGCACAAAGTGTTAGAAGAGTATATAATAAATTAACCACTGACTGGGGAGGAAGGATAGTTGTTTTTAAATATATGGAAGACACTGATGCTGGAGAAATGATGTTACAAGTAAGTAATACATTTCTGCTCCGGCAGTGGATCTTTCGAATATTCACATGCTTCTATCATATTAATAAGCAAAAATCAAAAACCTTACTCAAATAGGTTACGAAGGATAGCCTAACCCACTGTCAAGTCAGCTTCTGTGTTCACATCAAGGCAGTAGTGTTTCATGAGGTGTACCTGCTCTTCTAGGTAACTGCACAGCAGATGTCTCATAAGGACACACGAGCGCAGAGCAGAGCGGTGCAATCGTAGTCATGTTTCTGAAGCAAATGTGCCCACACGCATTCCTGGAGTCAAAGCTTGGCCTTGATGTTGCAGAAGGTGATGTAGGTTAATAGCTAACGTGCAATTCCCTGCTTGGGCAGGGGTTGGAATTTATTTCAAACAGCCTTAGTTTTATCAATATAAAACATAATACATCTGCGTACACCAAACAAGTGTAAAGATTTTGCAGATGATCTTTTGGGATTTGGAAAGAAAAACAGCAGAATAATGGATTTAATGAGATGAAAGTCAGTTGAGACTTTGAGAAGAAAACATCAGACTAGTCCATAAGATAATTTTGTCCTTTGTGAAACTTTTGGTAGGGCTCTTTCACAGTGAATGCATGGACGTCTCTTACTCTTCGTGCTGAAGTGAGTGCTAAGAGAAGTGATGTTTTCCATGAAAGGAGAAGAAATTTAGATGCACCTTATGGATCATTTCAAAGGGAGGCCACATGAGCTGGCTCATAACAGTTTTAAGTGCCCATTGTTCTGGTGGATGCAGTATTGGAGGAAATTGTTATATGATCTTGCTGGAAAAAAGTATGACTGAGTTATCCTCCTGTGAAAAATCAGATTATTAGTGGGTGTTGACAGAGGTCTTCGACAAGTAATAATGGTACTGTTTTGTTGGCTGACTGCTCATAGTGGCGTAACAAAATATGAAGGGTGGGAGCCTGAAAAGTACAAGGAGGGGTCCCCCTCCGGACTTACTCGGGAGCGCTCAGTCCCAGGTACTGTGCTGAGGGGGCCCCATGGAGCTTGGTTGCCTCCCCGCAGCCTTTGTTGCACCACTGCGATGGAGCTGTGGATTAGATATGAGGAACCTGGTTGGTCCCGGTCAAAGAGTTAGCTTTGAACGTAGAAATTTTAAGAGACAATAGAGTCCTCAATGAGGCAAAGCTGTAGGCTGAATCTGAAGACAGGCTTGTCGAAGATGGGGGACAAAGGATGAGGTCTCTGTGAAGTCACTGGTGGGAAAAGATCCAAGCAGGAATAGTTTGTAGTTTGTACACTTGAAGCCATGGACGTCAAATGGATGCTGCTTGGCATTGGACCAGTGAAGCTTTCTGCCTTCGGACTTACGTTCTATTCTGAAAGTCAGATTACCTCAACCCGGCAAGAATGTAGATGAAGATGGTTCAAAATTGTGAAATGCTGGTCTGTGTGAGGCTTGCAAAATTGTGTTTACGGCTGCCGAGAAGAACATAGCAATTGCTAAGGCAAAGTCCGACCTACTATCGAAGTACCCTTGGCGATTCGGCTGGCCGGTTGGTCCTGGTCTCACACCGAATTATCAGGCAAAAAGTGAGCAAAACATCTCTAAGTCCCAGCTGTTTAGGTTAGGACAGGAGAAGTACACTCTGACACCAGCCAAGGGTTCCAGGACCTCAGGAACTGAACTTGGGGATCAGGACTCACTCCCACAAGAGCCACCAGCATGGTTCAGTTGAGGTCTATTTGAAACTTGCCAGCTGTGTTCTTTCAGGAAAGTGGGCCTCTTGCAGCTTTTGTGTCCCTATAGCTAACCAGGAGGTCGGCCAACTGACTGCTGGAGTTCAATTCTTTGGCCTGGGTACCAGTGGTAGCAGGTGCAGTCCTTAAAGTTATCCTAACAGGTCTTAACAGAAGGTGCTGTCCTTCTGTCCATCTCTACCTAACTACCTAAAACCTAGATGGCAGAATTGTTCTTCACTTGTGCAGAGCTCCTGTGCTCACCCTAGAAACTAGCAATGTCTCCTATGCGGTCTCTCAAAACCAGCTCTGTGGATAACTCCTCTCTCACTGGGTTGGTGCCTGACTGCCTAGGTGGGCAAAGGAAGGTGGCGAGCCCAGGTGTAAGCTACATCTGCCTGTGACAGGGAAGGCCTCTTTGGAGATTATTAGGTTCCTGGGCATTCCATCCAGAAAACGGAACAAAACACCCCCCTCCAAACCCAAGGCCCCTGTCTCACCTATTCAGCTCCTGAGGGTTAGTTGGAAACACATGCAAATGGGCTTCTAGAGCTTTTGGGTGGCAAAAGGTGACTTCTGAAAAGCAACTTTTGTGAAATACTGAGTACAAATCTGATTTTACCAATACATTAGGTTTGTAATAAAATATTTTTAAAAAGTCTAAGAATAAACTTTTAAGCCGGCTCCTGGGAGAAGATAACTTTATTCAATTGTAATATTAATTCCCAATGCTTTCCTACAGAACAGCCAACCCTGGTATAGTGAAAATAGCTTTTGGGTAGCTTTTGGGCCTTTGTCACTTAACAGACATGTTCTACATTAACATTTTAAATGCCAGTCTTTTAAAAAAAAAAAAAACATCCACCCTTCATTTCTTAAAGTCCACTTAGGGGTGGCTTATTCATATTTAAAAGGAAAGTTTAGGCTTGTCAAAAAGGGTTATTTCGAAAGGTTGAACTTGCAGTTTAAACCTTCACAGTCAGGTTATTAGTGGGGGACCTGCAATCGTGTTTTATACAATCACTTTAATGGTGGCACAATATGTGCTGCAGTCCACTAGTGACATTCAACTTACATGCCCTAGGTACACCTTTTCCCGTGCACTAGGGACTTTCTAGTAAGTTAAATATGCCAATCAGGAGTATAGCCAATTTTGTCAAGTTTCTGGGGTCAGAGCACAAGCACTGGGGCCTGGCCAGCAGAATCCCAGTGCACACAGTCCAAAAACCAACAATAAAATCTAGCAAAAAGTGGGAGTAACCACGCAAAAAGGGGCACTGTCCTACACCCCCGTTCTCCGTAACAGTGACATCGACTCATATTGAGGAGTATTTTGAACCACCCTTTGCTAGACCCAGTAAATAAGGAAGTAATTGATGGGGCACCATTGTTAGTAAAGGAATCCTTTGATCCTGCACCAGACACAAAAAAGTTTCCATTTAGCATTTTATGTTTTTGTGGTGACAGGCGTGATATCCTGCACCAGGATATATTCTGCTGAGATAATGACATCCAAATGACACTATTCAAAGTCATAAGGCACCACCGCCAGACATGTGCAAAAGAAGCCCTATTTACACGGCTAGGGAGAGATTAGTTACATCAGGAACGCCGGATATGAAGTGGCCAAATACAGCAACACAATTCCTTTCCAAACCTGAAAAGAGAAGGAACGCTGGTGTGAACAAAGAGTAAGGTGAGCGAGAAGTCAAAAAATGGAAGGCCCATTCCCTTATGCAAACTTAAAGGTTAATATTAAAATCAACTTTAATTCTCTCACAGTAGAATCCAGAAATTGAAAGGAAAGTGTTAGACCTGGCGGCTCTTGGTGTGGTTTCCCTGTACTTTTTTTTTTTGCTTCTGACCTCCTGTTTTTGGATCCTGTGCTGTAATTCGTTTGTGCTGGTTTTGATACTCTGGGCAATTTACCACTGCTAACCAGTGCTAAAATGGAAGTGCTCTCTGTCTAAAAGATGTTGGTAATTGGTATTCCATGATTGGCACATCTGATTTACTGGTAAGTCCCTAGTATAGCGCACCATGTGTGCCCAGGGACTGTAAATCAAATGCTATGAGTGGGCCTGCAGCACTGATTGTGCCACCCACATGAGTAGCCCTGTAAACATGTCTCCGACCTGCCATTGCAGTGTCTGTGCATGCAGGTTTGTACTGCCAATTCGACCTAACAAGTGTCCCCACTTGCCAGGCCCAAACCTTCCCTTTTACTATATGTAAATCTCCCTGAAGGTAAGCCCTGGGTAACCCCATGGACAGGGTGCATCGTATTTAAAAGGTAGGACCTGTAGCAGTGTGTTTTAAGTATCCTGATAGTGAAATACTACCAAATTCAGTTTTCACTATTGCAAGGCCTATCTCTCCCATATTGTAACATGGGGGATTGCCTTTAAATCTCGTTTTAGTGCAGTTTCCCATTAGAAACACATTGAGATAAGGAGTTTGGGGTGTGTGAACTCACAATTTCAAAATACAACGTTTGGTAAAGTTGGTTTTTAGACTGCAAGTTTGAAAATGCCACTTTTAGAAAGTAGGCGTTTTCCTGCTTAACCATTCTGTGCCTCTGCCTGGCTGCTGAATACATGTCTGGGTCAGACTGACAGTTGGGCTGTTTGCTAATTTACTCTAGATAGTTACACAAAGGGAGCTGAGGTGTGTCTTGCACATCCTGGCGAGTCTTCCTGAGCTAGAGTGGGAGGGAGGATCTGACACCTGCACTTGAAAGGGCTGTGCCTGTTTTATCACAATACAGTCCCCCAACCCCCTGGTGTGTGTCTGGGGCAGCGCAAGGAAGAGGCAGGGGCTTGTGCACTACAAAGACTTTTTGACGTTTGTCTACTTCAAAGACAGAAATGACTAAGTATTGGACTGCTGCCTCCACAACCTCGGATTACTTCTGGATCAATAGGAGCCTCTACCAGGGAAAAGAACTTCATGTTTGAGGAGGACCTGCCACTCTGCCTGTTGCTTTGCCGTGTTGGCCTGCTGCTGCTGCTTCTGCCTTGAGAGTGAAAGAACTGGACTTTGCTTCCGGAAATCCTGCTTGTGAAGTTTCTCCAAGGGCTTGGATTGAGCTTGCTCCCCTGTTCTGAAGTCTCAGAGACATCAAAGACTTCATCTGCCAGAGGCTGGGCTCTTCTGCTGAGAAGAGTCCTGACTTGCTAAGTTGTGCCAAATCCAGTCCCTGGCCCTTAGAAGTGAAAGCGGATACCCTGCAGGGGAAAATCCATGCACCACTGTGTGCACGTCAGGAAAAATTGATGCAACATCTGTTCCACGGCTGAAAATCCAATGCAGCGCTGGTCTTGCGGCTGGTGAATCAACGCCACACCTATTCTCAACATGGACCCTTCGCACAGCTCGGCAGATTTTTCCACGCATCAACCCTGGGTGCCAAAATCTTCAACAACACTGCACGGAACTGAGGCTGCTTGTCCAGAAATTGATGCACCCCTTACCTGCAAGAATCAACGCATCGCTTACCCGGCGGCAAAGAATCGATGCACAGCCTCACTTGTGAGTAAGAAATCGACGCATCGCTTGCTTTTCCGACGCATGCTCGCCTGTGTGGCTGTATTTTTGACGCATACCAGGTACTTTGTGCTAAAATAACGCTTCCATTGATTTCTGTGGATTAAGACTCTTTTTTTACTGTAAAAATGTAAATCTTTACTTGTGTATGTTGGATTTTTGCCATTTTGGTCTTGTTTGATCTGGATAAATATTGGCTATTTTTTCTAAACTGGTGTGTAGTCCGTTTGTGGTGTTTTTACTGTGATACTGTATGTGTTGGTGCAAATATTTTACACAGTGCCTCTGAGATAAGCCTGACTACTTGTGCCAAGGGTGAGCAAAAGATATCTAACCTGTGTATCTTTCTTACCCGGACTAGAGTGAGGGTCCCTGCTTGGACAGAGTGTACACTGACTGCCAGCTAGAGATCCCATTTTTATTAGAAAGTTCTCATGTGGACCTAAATGGTACACCACAAAAGTCAAGAATATTGAAAACAATCACAAAAAAAGCTTTAGTTACCATGCCTCTAATGAGACAGGAGAACGTTTTGTAACTTAAAAAGGCGAGTACAACACAAACAAAACAAGAATGGAAGTCTTTCTGATAAGAACACCTTTTCTTCGTTTACTATTTCATAGATCCATGGTTGAACATTAAATTATGACAAACCAGATAATTTTGTCATCGCTTAGCAAGAGAAAAATATATTTCAGATAAACCACAACAGGCTGAAGATTAGCATAATTGTTAGTAAAGTAAGCAATATGTACGCTAAAACTAATTGGGACACTATTGGAGAGTTGTGTTCCATTACAGCTAATGCACAAAATACTTACTAATAAAAGAATGGAACAAAAGTCATGATACAAAAATATTTACAAATAGAACAAACAATTATTCGAGAGGTTGATAAACAAGGGAATGTATGAGCCACCCTTATATAAGGTGACATTATAAGTTAAATTAAGTTCACTATATAATTGACAGCTAAGAGTTATTGACTTGAATACAAAGTTCATAAAATAAGTTTGAGTGAATCAAGCATGAATACTTTGTATGTTTGTAATTTATTTACTTGATGTGTTTTGGGCTACTCAGTTTGAATATGAAAAACATAATGATGACTGGAGTAATGGTTGGTGATAAGTGAGACTGTTGGAGAATATTATGTCATCTTCATTGTATTTTTGATTAGACTGAAAGTACTTAGATTTTGGAGTGTTAAGTAGGGAATAATAATATGTGTCTTTATGTGAATAAGTAACATTTAAGGCCCCTATCTAGAAGAAACAAAGAAATGAAATTATACGTAATTCATTTAATTGATATAAATATGTTTGTTATTGATACAGCCACATATGTTGATGTGCAATACACATATAGCCAAAATACATACCACCCTGGTATAGGCTTTAAGTGACCATGTCGAAACTATGGGTTATCAGATAAGAGAGAAAGTAAATACGGCTGTAAGAGAAGAGTGTAGAGAGATATTCAACTACAAAAGAGAAATGGATATCACTCACTTTTTCAAACACTTTTCTCAATGTGGAGAATGAATGAATGTTTTACTTGGTTAAGAGTGTGTTATTATTGTAATGTGTGTATGGTGTATCTTGAACGGAATTAATTAGTGAATTAATGTAATTGATCAAGTAAAATAAAGACATATTCATACTTTTTTTTCCTGAAGAAAATGTGTACTGGAACATTTGGGGCCCAATTTAAAAACTAGAGAATATGAACATTTTGTTTTAAAATCGAAAATGTTTAATAGATGTCACTTGTAGTTAAGATGTCTTGTAAATGTAAACCAGCGCCACAGAGTGCTGCAGTCGTAGCCATGCTTCTGGTGGAATGCGCCCTCACTCGTCCCTAGAGGGTATGCTTGTCCTTGTTGTGGCAGAAAGAGATGCAGGCCGATAACCAACATGCAAACTCCTGCTTGAACTGGGGTCAAACTATTCTTGGTGACCGAATGACAGTCATTAGTCCAAATGTCCTTAGTTTTACAGGGAGTGCAGAATTATTAGGCAAATGAGTATTTTGACCACATCATCCTCTTTATGCATGTTGTCTTACTCCAAGCTGTATAGGCTCGAAAGCCTACTACCAATTAAGCATATTAGGTGATGTGCATCTCTGTAATGAGAAGGGGTGTGGTCTAATGACATCAACACCCTATATCAGGTGTGCATAATTATTAGGCAACTTCCTTTCCTTTGGCAAAATGGGTCAAAAGAAGGACTTGACAGGCTCAGAAAAGTCAAAAATAGTGAGATATCTTGCAGAGGGATGCAGCACTCTTAAAATTGCAAAGCTTCTGAAGCGTGATCATCGAACAATCAAGCGTTTCATTCAAAATAGTCAACAGGGTCGCAAGAAGCGTGTGGAAAAACCAAGGCGCAAAATAACTGCCCATGAACTGAGAAAAGTCAAGCGTGCAGCTGCCACGATGCCACTTGCCACCAGTTTGGCCATATTTCAGAGCTGCAACATCACTGGAGTGCCCAAAAGCACAAGGTGTGCAATACTCAGAGACATGGCCAAGGTAAGAAAGGCTGAAAGACGACCACCACTGAACAAGACACACAAGCTGAAACGTCAAGACTGGGCCAAGAAATATCTCAAGACTGATTTTTCTAAGGTTTTATGGACTGATGAAATGAGAGTGAGTCTTGATGGGCCAGATGGATGGGCCCGTGGCTGGATTGGTAAAGGGCAGAGAGCTCCAGTCCGACTCAGACGCCAGCAAGGTGGAGGTGGAGTACTGGTTTGGGCTGGTATCATCAAAGATGAGCTTGTGGGGCCTTTTCGGGTTGAGGATGGAGTCAAGCTCAACTCCCAGTCCTACTGCCAGTTCCTGGAAGACACCTTCTTCAAGCAGTGGTACAGGAAGAAGTCTGCATCCTTCAAGAAAAACATGATTTTCATGCAGGACAATGCTCCATCACACGCGTCCAAGTACTCCACAGCGTGGCTGGCAAGAAAGGGTATAAAAGAAGGAAATCTAATGACATGGCCTCCTTGTTCACCTGATCTGAACCCCATTGAGAACCTGTGGTCCATCATCAAATGTGAGATTTACAAGGAGGGAAAACAGTACACCTCTCTGAACAGTGTCTGGGAGGCTGTGGTTGCTGCTGCACGCAATGTTGATGGTGAACAGATCAAAACACTGACAGAATCCATGGATGGCAGGCTTTTGAGTGTCCTTGCAAAGAAAGGTGGCTATATTGGTCACTGATTTGTTTTTGTTTTGTTTTTGAATGTCAGAAATGTATATTTGTGAATGTTGAGATGTTATATTGGTTTCACTGGTAATAATAAATAATTGAAATGGGTATATATTTTTTTTTGTTAAGTTGCCTAATAATTATGCACAGTAATAGTCACCTGCACACACAGATATCCCCCTGACATAGCTAAAACTAAAAACAAACTAAAAACTACTTCCAAAAATATTCAGCTTTGATATTAATGAGTTTTTTGGGTTCATTGAGAACATGGTTGTTGTTCAATAATAAAATTAATCCTCAAAAATACAACTTGCCTAATAATTCTGCACTCCCTGTAGTTTTATCAACGTAAAACTTAATGCACTTGCGTATTTTCAGGAAGTGTAAGGATTTCTCAGCAGTCGTTACCAGATTTGGAAAGAAGGACTGAAGAATAACGGGCTCTCTGAAATGAAAGTCAGAAGCAATGTTGAGAATAAACTTCAGATTGTGCTTTTTTTATAGGTAATTTTGTCCCCAATGAAACAGAGACAAGCTTCTTTCATAGTAAATACATAGAAGCAAGTGATGTTTTCTCTGAAAGGATTTTTAGATGCGCTCTATGGATTGGTTCAGAGGGAAGGAACATGAGTTGACTCAGAACATTATTAAGTACCCATGGTACTGGAGGATGCCATACTGGAGCGGATTCTACAAAGCCCCTTAAGTTATTTTATGATGTTTTCTGAGTAAGAGTTACTGAGTTTTCCTCTGTTCTATGGAACTGTGAGATTGCTGCTACATGGACTGGTGTTGACAGGTATTTCAAAACTTCCTTTGCTAGAACCAGTAAATAAGGAAATATCTGATAAAACGTTATTGTATAGAATACTTTGATCTTACCACACATAAAAACGTTTCCATTTGGCATTGTACATTTTTGTGGCGGCTTGCACTTGAGCCTGCACCAAGAGGTCTCTACATTCTGCTGCGAGATGCAGATGACTATATTCTAAGTCATCAGGTACCACCATTCTGTCAGGCTGAGTGACTGAAGGCTGTGGTGCATAACGTCCCTATTGTGTCTGGAGTGGAACTTGATACGATTGAAGGGCATGCCAAGATGTTCAGTAGTTCTGTGAATCAGAACTGGAGAGTCCAACCTGGAGCAATGATAAACTGGGTACAATGATCCTTCTTCACTGTTCTCAGGATCCTGGGGATCATGGGAAATAGAGGAAAAGGAAAAGATGGGGCAGAATCGGTGGTAGTTTGATGAAAAAGGCATTGCCCTTGTACTCTTGTTGACAAAATCTGCTGCTGTAATGCAGACATTTCTTGTTTTCCTGGATGTCAAACAAGTACAGTGTGAATTGACCCCATTTTGTGGAAGATGTAATCCACATGGTCTTGGTGGAGCTACCATTTGTTACAGCTGAATAATGGTTGACCAAGTGTGTTTTGTTGACCAAAAAGATGTCGCCAACAACGTTCACGGGATTGGAGAAGGCCCAATTCCATAGTAACTGTGCCTCTTCTGAGAGTGGTCCAGACTTTGTTCTTCCTTGTTTTGTGATGTAAAACATCGATGTATTGTTTTCTGTTATTATGAGAGCTGCCTGGTCGGTGAGTCTTGAAATTAAAGTCTGGAGTCCCAGTCGTATGGCCCTGAGCTCCAAGATGCTGGTGTGGAGCTTTTCTTTACCTGAGCATAATCCTCTGGTCGAGAGTTCCTGCATGTCAGACCTCTAGTCTACCATGTAAGCTTCTGAGGTATGATTTACTCTGTCTATCGTAGGATGGTAGGGAAGTCACGTGTTGAGATCCATCAGGATCCACAAGCATACAAGCGCTTTGATCCATGAATTTGTTTCCATTGGCTGGTTAGATGTGCCTCATCTGGAGCCTGCAACAAGGTAGTAGTCCTAGGCATGAAGACATTATTAGACTCAGTAAAGAGTTGTATTGTCTTACTGTGATAGACTGCTTGGCTGAGAGATACTTTGCCATGGATTGAAGTTTGTTAATGTTTCCACAAAGGGGAAGGTTATCGCAAGCTGCATATCCAATATCGCTCCCAAGAACTGTAATTTGGCTTGAGATTCTGTGACCGATTTATCAATGGTTAGCGTTCATTCATAATTTTTGGTAAAGAGTGATGCAAGCAAACATTACATTGCTTGCTCTTCCTTTGTGGGTGCTATTACCAGCCAGTCATCCAAGTAAGAGTATACCAGGTTACACTGATGCCCGAGGTCAACAACCGGTGCAAAGCACTTGGTGAAAATCTGCTGTGCTAACCTGAGGCCATAGAGTAGCACAATGAATTGATAGTGTCTCGAGTTGAGAAAATACACACCATGAAGATCCAGAGACGACATGTAGTTTTTCTTGTAGAGCATAAGGAGAACTTCCTGGGGTGTTATGTGGAAAGTCTATTTTCTGAGGAACTTGTGAGCTCTGGTCGGTCCATGACAGATCTCCATTGACCTATCTTCTTTGCCAAGATGAATCTGGACAGAATTCCTGATTCTACTAGGCCTTTGGGACTGTTTCAATTGCTCCTTTGAGGAGGAGGAGGAGATTTTCAAGTTGCAGCTCCCACAAATGAAATTGATATTTCTTCATGAAAGGACAGACAGGAAGTTTCTGAAGAAGATCTAAGGTATGACTTGAACGAGCACTTTGTCTCACCCACTGGTCCGAGTAACGGACTCCCACGCAGGAGCAAAAAGTTAACGTTTTCACCCTTTATTGGATTGTGGAAGTGCCAGGAGAGACAGCTGTTAAGTAGTAAAGCACATTTTTAGGTCGAGAGCGCAAGCACTTTGACCTGTTGTAAGTTTGTGGGCTCCGAACCACACCCATCACTTTCATTCGTTCGTGGCCTTGCCTTTCAAAGAATCACTTAATGTTATTGGTAAATGCTTTGAGTTTATCCCTCCTTGGGTGGTTTGGTTACCGCCTTGGACACCGACCTTGTTATGTAGATGATTGCATGACTGCCAATATACTTAAGCGTGGATAAAGTACTTGTTTCTTCTGTTTGCGCTCTGTGGCAGCTCACAGCGCAAACTCGTTTTTATTTATTTTCATTTTACTGTGGCAGGATTTTTCTTTTTTCTTTTGTCTGCGCTCCGTAGCTACCTTGGCACTCAAAGCGTTCTAAGCGCAAACTTGTTCTTTTTTTTAAATATCTCTTAGTCTCTTTCTGCACATCTCATGTCACTCGCACAGAAACAGTTTGTTTTTATGGCTGGCATCACCTTCAAAATATTCAAGCATCTAAACTGTATGCCTTTCAAAGTGTAGAGATAGGTCCTTGAAAGGCTGGTCCAGGTCCATCATGAACTTTACCTTGAAAGGCAGCGGGCTTGGTACCCGTTGTGGAGACGGCTTACAGCAAGACATACATCTGTGTGTTTTTTCTTTACTAAAATTGTTGCTTCACCTCAGGGTCAAGTGAAAGCTATGGCCGCTGAGGTGTTACAAAGTGACTTTGAAGTGAACAACTCCAGCAGTTTATGGTGTGGTATTTTTCTTGGAGCATCCCTCCCATGACGTCCTATAGTTTTCTCACCCTCCTTAATTACTCTAAATTCCCAATGTAAACATGCCACTCATTGTGCTTCAGATATCACGTGCTGCAAAAAGCACTCCTCCACTGTGGAATGTCTTTGACCCGAATTATGGTGGTCATTATGACATTGGCGGTCTATTCTGAAGACCGCCGTGGTGACTGCCGCCAACAGACCGCCGCGGAGGCGGTAATACACCTGCCAGATTATGGCACACAAACACAAAACCGACAGAATACTGACACAACCACAAGTCTTCCAACCCCAACTAAGGTGAAAAACTGTGGGACCCACCACCCACCGCTACGCCAGCAAAACACCACCCTCCAAATTGTGACCCACAAATCACCACAGCGGACATTCAATGGCAGTCAACCATTGGCGGTGCACACCGCCGGGGCAGAATTGGGCACCCATCACCACTACAAGCCAACATTGGCCAGTTCAAAAACCCTACACCTGACACAAACACACACCCTACACACCCACCAACAGCACCATAAAACACCCCCCACACAACCCATAATCCCTTGCTAACACGAAAAGACTGCCACACCTTGCCTGGCCAATCCCTTACAGAACTGCACACACACACACACACACCAAATCCACCTATACATCTATCACGCATCACACACCACACACCCCACCACAATACTGAACACCCTCTGCACAACACACAACAGGCTTGTCCCCACAAAAGCACCCCCGTTTCACAGACGAGGAGTTGCGAGTGATGGAAGAGGAAATAGTCAGGGTAGAGCCACAGCTTTTTGGTGCACAGGTCCAGCAGATCTCCATTGCCAGGAAGATGGAGCTAAGGCGGAGGATCACGGACAGGGGGAACTCCATGGAACAATATCCACGCACAAGGGACGACATATGAACGACCTACGGGGAAAGGTGCGTTCCATTGCATCAAGGCACCAGGGCGCCATCATGAGGACTGGCGGTGGACCCCCACCTCCTCCCCCACAGCTGACAGCATGGGAGGAGCAAGTCATGGCAATCCTGCATCCTGAAGGCCTCACTGGAGGGCTGGAAACGGGTAAGTCACCATTACTTACCTACCATCACTGAAACTTGCATGGCATGTCACCCCCTCACCCTGACTCCCTTCACCCCACTCCATCCCATACAGTGCACCACCCCCAATGACCACAGGCAAATCTGTACCCCTGTGTTACCTACCGACTGCAGGCATACCCCTCCCAGCACTGCATGCACACCCACCAGCAATGCATGGACAGCATGTAGTACTACCAATCCCACAATAAACACCATACCCTACCAAAAGGTGGGCGGACAACACCAAACCCATTTGAAAAAGGTATAAATGCAGAGAATGTGACAGACAATGATCCTAACAAATCACTTACATCCCCACAGGTGCCCCAGCCAATGTCAGCGGCAACCCAGTCCCCCACCATAAGATGCCCCCAGCGATGACAGCAAGTCTAGATGTCCCGAGCTGGATGAACTCCCTGGCCCATCTGGGACCACAGGTTAGTCGGCTTCAACATCCAACAGTCAGTCCACCACAGGGGCCCCCCGACTCAAAACACCAAAGCAGCCACCCAACGTCCCCAATCCCCTGTCCCCAGGACACTTCGATCAATAGTGTGCCCACCTGTACAGGGACCCGAGTTGACACCACACAGGCACGGCGATGAAGGTCCGGTTGTAAGTGGGAGTGGGCACACTGTTCCAGGGACACAGGGTGCCAGGGACAGTGGCAGGTCAGCTGTGCGCAGGGGGGCGGCAGGCCCAGGCAACCGATGCCCAGGAGGAACTCACACATGTCCTGGGGGCATACCAAGGATCTCAGGACAGGATGGGCTAGGTCATCACCATCATGCAGGAGAACTTGCTGCTGCAGGGGGTACACCACCAGGAGGTCATGCAGCAGTTGCAGGACCTAAATGTCAACATGGCCTCCATTGTGTGGGTGCTGGGTGACATGGCCAACACCATGCGGGAGAACAGAGCACACCAGCTGCCAACTTCCACTCAGCAGCCATCAACATCTGCTGCAGCTATTGGACAGGAGGACCTGCCACAGGACCCATAGGCCCCAGCACCCCACCCTCTGCAGAAAAACCACCCCTCAAACGTTCCTTTTGACCCAGACAGACACCAGAGTCTGTTGCCAAGTCCAAGACCACCAGCAGGAAATGAGACCCTCCAGAATGTCCCCCTTGTGTGCCACTGAGTCACCTTGTTCACTTTGGACTGCCATTGCTCCTCATCCTATGGCCCCATGGAAATTGTACCTGTGCTCCAGACCAACTGGACGACTACCCTGTGGTTTTCCTCAAACATCACCCCATTCTATTGCACAATCCCTTCATTATTGTCACTTCAATAAACACCCTTGAACACAACTGGAGTAATAGTGCTTTATCAGACAGAAATGTGCAATGTAATGGACTGTATCATCCTGTTCAATTGTCCTGTCAAATGTGAATCCATCAAACAAATGTTGTTTAGCAGTCTGTAGCCATCACATCAGTACACTGTTGTTACCACACCAACATCTGCAAAAAGGGAAGGCATAAGTGACAGTCAATTGAAAGGGTAATGCAGTGATTGGCTCAAAACAGCTGGCACACAGGACTCAACAGAAATGGAGACCTGGACAGATCTACAGCCTTACCTGAGTGTCGTTGGAAGTAGTGCTGTATGATGTGTCCTGTTGTCCACATCCTCCTCAACCTCACTGTCCTCAGTGTCCACTGCTGCCACAGGTGCATTGTCACCCCCCTCTTCCTGCAGGTCGGGCACATGGTGTCTGAGGGCCAAATTGTGCTGAGTGCAGCATGCCATCACTATCTGGCAGACATTCTTAGGGGCGTAGCATAGGGACCCACCTGTCAAATTGTGGCACCTGAAGCTGGCATTCAGTAGGCCAAATGTGTGTTTTACAAACCTTCTGGTACGGCATGTCCCTCATCGTACTGATTTTCAGCCCCTGTTCTCGGATTCCTAACAGGGGCAACAGCCAGGAGAGGTTTGGGTAGCCAGTCACCTGGAAGTACTGAGGGACACATTACCCATTTACGTTGGCTTGGAGTACATCTCCAGTTGCCATACACTGACATACATTGTGTGAAGACTCATGCTCACCTATAATCCACACTCTGTGCCTCTGTAGTCATGCCATCACCAGTAGGACGCTGGTATTTCTCAATACATAGGCATCATGCAAAGATCCAGAAAAAACTGTGTAGGTGTGAACAGTTGATACCAATGAAACACAGATTTATTCCCAACATGCTTAGTAGCAGTAGGAAATGGCAATCGCCTGTCCTGTATGCAGGGACAGGTGGAAGTGACCTCACTCCGCCGGCGTTAGGCCTCATGGCGGAAGGCAGTCTGCACCGCCGCGCTAATCCTCATCGGCTAACATGGGGCTATATGGAGTACAGGAACCAATGATGATCCGTGCTACAGAAGAAACGGCCCCAGCCTTCATATTGGAGGAGTTGGAGAAGTTTGCGGATGGGGTCTTACCCCTGTATGGGCCTCCCGACCAACAGGTGAGCACATCATGGGTAGGTTGGATGCGACTTAGCTCCAAGTAGATGTATGTGTGTGCTAGCAGTGTGGCATTTGGGGTGGAGGGGGAGTTAGCTGCATGCAATGTGTATGCAGAGGTACGGGTCATGTGTGTGCTTGATGTGGAGCAAATGCAGTATGTGAGCCATTTGTGTAAAAGACCGGATTGTATAGTTCATGGTGTCCTTCTGTCTGCGTCTCCTCTGCAGGTCAGCACCCATCAAAAGAAAGGGTTGTGGCATGCCATCACCAAGGACGTGCGGACCCTGGGGGTCCATAGCCTGCAGAGCACCCACTGCAAGAAACAGTGGGAGGACCCGAGACGCTGGGCCCGGAAGACCTCTGAGGCTCAGCTGTGGATAGCCACCCAACGAGGTAGGGGTGTCCGTTGTACCCAGACCATCCTAATGGCCCACATACTGGCGGTTGCCAATCCAGAGTTTGACGGGCGCTTGAGGGCAGCACTGCAGCCACAAGGGGGTGAGTACAGACTGTGTGGTTTTTTGTATCTGTTGCCTGCAATGGGGTATGGGTGCAAGGTTCTAGTCAGTGGTTGCCCCAATATACCTGTTTAGCTATTCCGGTGTGGTCCTGCTTAGCTATGTATGGTGGTATGCATATTTGGTACTGCTAGGTAGCTAGCATGTCATGGCAGACAGGGCTAAGTTAGTCCCAGTAGGTATGCAGTTGGTAGTGTTTAGGTTCCTTATTGCTGTTGTACCTGGGTAATAGTTTGTCACTGTGGTCCATACAGTGCAATGTAAGTCCCAGTGAGTGATTGTGATGTGTATGCCATATGTGCTGTTGGTGCTGCGATTGACCCTGTGCTCCCTTTCTCTCTTCCCTCCCTCACTCCTTTTGTCATCGTGTCCATGTGTGCATTAGCATCATCTGGTGAAGGAGCAGGGGCACCGGCGGGTGGGGGAGCTGCAGCCCACGGTACCCAGGAGGCGGAGAGCACAGACGCCAAGGGGTGCACCACAGGGGAGACAGGAGCAACTACTACAGACTCAGATTCCTCCTCCGATGGGTGCTCCCTGGTGGTGGCGTACCCCTCTGGGACCACCCTAACTACTAGATCTTCTGCCACCCCCGTACCTGCACCGCCCACCCAGTAGCCTCCCACCCAGTTGCCTGGGCCCGCTCACCCAGGAAGGTGGGCATCTACTTCGCCCCAGGCACCTCGGGCCCTGCCCCAGTCAGCCCTGCTGGCCTCAGTGTGGAGGCTATTGACCTCATGAGATCCATCTCTGTAGGGCAGTCAACTATAGTGAATGCCATCCAGGGGCTGGCATCCAAGATGCAGCAATGCAATGCTTTCCTGGGGGGCATTCACGGTGGCTTGGCTGCCCTAAAGAGATCGTTTCAGGCTCTGGCCTCTTCTCTGACAGCAGCCAGTGTCCTTGTTTTTTCTGTCCCCCCTCCAACTACCTGTTCCCAGTCCCATAGCCCTCTCCCCAACACATCCCACGCACACAATCTGACAAGTATGCACACAAAACAACAGACAGGACTCTCACCGACAAACACAGGCACCACACTTCACTCCACAAGCACGCACACATCCAACAACCAGATGCACATACTACAACAGCCGCTGCCTCCACTACCTTATGCAGCACACCCACCTCACTTGCAGACAGCACCACAACATGCATACACATGTTCTGTTTGTCCTCTCCCGTCCTGTCTGCCCCCCTCCAAAGACACATAAATACTCCCACTCAGACACCCTACAGCCATCCACTTTGCATATGCACACTGCCCAGGCACCTGCACCCAAGTCCAGCACACCTCTTCCTCCTACAACCCCTCCCTGTACCTCCACTCCCATTCTTTCTCCCACATCCAGCCCCATTGGTCCTAAAAAGCTTTTCCTTTTCCCTCCCCCCCGTCATGCCCATAAGAAAAAGGTCCCACCCTCCCCAGCCCAGTACCTCCAGCTCCCAGTTGACTCCTGTTCCTCCCCTTAAGACTACACCTGCCACTAAGGGGAAAAAGTAAAAAGTGGCACTCCGGCCCCCTGTCTCAAGGCCACTCCTCCGCCCCCTAAACAGAAGGGAAAGGACCCACCCCCTCCCAAATCCAAGCCCAAGGACCCCCCTCCCAAGAAGAAACCGCCCTACACACACCCGCTGCCCCCTGAGGTGCCTGCCTACCATATCCATGATGCCCCTGCCCAAGTGAGTGACTGTCAGGAGTCAATTTGGGCTTTGGACGTTGCCCTGTGGCCATTTGAAAACTTTGGACTGGCCAATGGTCCTTCCTGTACATATGTAAATATATTATTATTTGAATTTGAGCTCGTTTTCCAACATGATTACAGTGGTTGGACCAGAGGTATGTGTCTTAGCTTTCTTTGCTCCTGTCAATTTACTCTGCAGGGTGTGTGTGGGTGTGTGCGTGCATGTGTATGTATGTGTGTATGTGTGTGTTTTGCTCCTGGACTGCCATTGTGTGGTACAGTATAAGGAAGACTTCCAGTTCGGGTTCCATGGCTGCTGCAGACTCCTCTGTGTCCCGGAAGGTGAGTGGCTCCTTATATATGATGTGTTTCCACCAGGGTATTGGTGGCAGTGATCCCGACCCGGAAATCCTCGCAGTCTCCTATGTCATAATATGGTGGGCAGGTCGTTGTCTTCCGTCTGCCTGAAGATGGCTACCGCTGTGGTCAGTGGTCGGACCGCAATGGCGGTTCAGCTGATACATTGGCTGTCTATGGGAGGGATCACCACCATGGTCATAATTTGGCGGTCTTCACCGCCAGCCTGGCGACTGTACTACCGCCATCGCCTGCGTAGCAGGCGGCTGACCACAAATGTCATAATGAGAGCCTATGTGTTCCACTGAATAGAAAATCATGATCTTGAGGGGGCGTCGTGCCTCCTGCTGCCGCCACAAGCATCTACAAAAACAACGGAGGCTGGAATAATAAACAACTCAACACTTGTAAAAGGAGCCGCTCAGCGGGTCAGAGGCACTAATTGGATCCCAGCAGGAAGTGCTGCTTGATTTACACACCTGACCACCAGACTTCCTGCCAAAACGTCTGGCCAGGGACATTGTGAGGGTCACATGCATTGTTAATGAGTGCCCTCCTTTCAGCCTGTACCATTCCTAACTTATTTTTATCCTACGCCGATTGAGTATTTCCAACGAGAGAACACTTCACGGGAACGGATCTCAGCATTCACAAACACTGTCAAATACATACCGAGTGCTCATAGAAAACGTGATAAATTAGCTGCCACTTTAAAGAAATTCATTGCTAATTTGGCTGTACATGCCACATATTTTCTCCATTAGAATAGATGTCAATGCTTCTTGTGCTCACCTGGACATGGTAGGTGTATGATATACTGAGGTGATGTCCCTTCCCACAGGCCTGGACTTTTACAGGTAGAATGATACAGAACCTAGACACCCCACATTTCAAACAAGACTAGAAAGATATTTTTGGTTACCATCATTAGGGTGCCCAAAACGAGAACTGTTCAGAAGCCAAACAATTTAAGTCCCTAGATACCTTCAAATATGAACCATATGCTGACTGACAGGCCAATTAGGAGCATACTGCTTTTTCCACTTGATGACGCTATGCATCAGGCTGTTTGACGTTTGTTTTCGTTATGTTATGTTGACATCTGCGGACTTACAGCAGCTGTCGGAATTATACAGCAAGGGTAGACAAATAATGCAGCATATTAAGTGGTAAATGATTAACCTTAGCACAACGTGCTGTGACTTTTCTCAAATTATTTTAACATATGGGTGTTTATAAAATAGCGACTCCAATGATTTATGAAATGTTAAAAAAGCTAGCGTTCTGAGCAATAATTGAGTAATGTATAGCCACTGACCATTCACGGTTTATGGCTTGATTAAAAGTTGGGCGGAAATCGAAGATCATCCGTTTTCAGGAGGAAGCGCTAAATACAGAGGACCATCACAACCACTGTATTTTCCTCCATACAGGGATGCATGTGGGGAACAGCATTTTATTAATACGGTCTGTTTTATATCCAAGAGTAAATTCGTTTTTGTTCAAGTACATGTTGCATCAGCAGAAAACAAACATGTACATTCTTTTAACAATATGTGCATCACTGTAGGAAGGTGGCTTTCTTCTAGCATTGCTACCCCCATTTTTGGCCTATTTGTCAGTGTCTTTTACTGTCTCACTGAGATCCTAGTTGTCAGAACCATAGTGCTCCTAGTTTGTGGCCTATATGTCAGTATGTTTTACAGTGTTGTCAGTATGCTTGACTGTATCACTGATGTTCTGCTAACCAGACCTCTAGTGCTCATGCTCTCTGTTTTCCAAATTAGTCACTATAGTCTAGATTGGCACACTTGACCCCCCCCTTATAAGTCCCTAGTATATTGTACCTAGGTACCCAGGGGATTGGGGTACCAGGAGATCCTTATGGGCTGTAGCATTTCTTTTGCCACCCATAAGGTGCTCATACAGACACTCTTTCAGGACTGCCATTGCAGCCTGAGTGAAATAGTGTAAGCACTATTTCACAGCGTTTTCACTGCACCAGGTAACTTATAAGTCACCTATATGTCTAACCTTCAGATCCTGAAGGCTAGGTGCAAAGTTACTGTGTGTGAGGGCACCCCTGCACTAGCAGAGGTGCTCCCACGTTATCTAGGACCAATTTCCTGGACTTCTTGAGTGCGGGGACACCATTATAAGCGTGCACTACATATAGGTCAATACATATATGTAGCTTCACAATGGTAACCCAAAATACGGCCATGTGAGAAGTCTAAGATTGTGAAATTGTACTCCCAAAACAATTCTGGTATTGGGGGGGCAATTCCATGCACCCTGGGTGCTCCACCATGGACCCCCAGTACTGCCAAACCAGCTTCCTGAGGTTTCCACTGCAGCCCCAGCTGCTGCCACCTCACAGACAGGTTTCTGCCCTCCTGGCGATTGAGCAGCTCAATCCCAGGAAGGCAGAACAATGCATTTCCTTTAGGAGATGGGTGTTACACCCTCTCCCATTGGAAATAGGTGTTACAGGCATGGGAGGGGTAGCCTCTGGAAACATTTTGAAGGGCACAAACGGTGCCCTCCTCGCATAATCCAGTCTACACCGGTTCAGGGA
Source organism: Pleurodeles waltl (assembly GCF_031143425.1). Taxonomy (NCBI): domain Eukaryota; kingdom Metazoa; phylum Chordata; class Amphibia; order Caudata; family Salamandridae; genus Pleurodeles; species Pleurodeles waltl. Next base: position 894,945,891 of record NC_090444.1, read on the forward strand.
CCCCGCGCCCAGTCCCTGCTCTGGCACGAAACTGGACAAAGGAAAGGGGAGTGACCAGGGTTGGTGTCCAGAACGCCTCCAGAGTGTCCCTGGCGTTAGCCATCTTGGATTCCAAGGTGTGGGGACCCTCTTGGAGCACCTGGCGTCTTATAGCTTTCCTCTTACTCTGATCTGTCTTTCATCTGTCTTGTTCAAATGTTCATAAGCAATTTGTCTCTGTGGCCGTCTGTCCTTTATACTCTGATTTGGAGTTGAAAGCATTAGCCCATGTCTTTAGCATGAGCCCATGTCTTCATGCTTCCCTCTCCTGCGTTCACCTTGTCGTCAATACTTACAATGTCAGAAATGCCATGTCCATTGAGTCCAAGATCCTTATATTTCTGCTGAGACTTCTGCTTTAGAGGCTAGTTGTCCCAAAGCTCTCTTGCACCAAGAGAAGCTTCAGATCTGACCTACTTCATGATATCCTGTCCACGAATGCCACTGCCTTAAGTGATGTTTTTACAATAGTGAATTTTTAAATATGAATTTGCATATTTTCATAGGTAAAAAAACAAACATGAAACTTGCCCGCTAAAATCTATGTTTGAGTCAATGCGTGTATATAATTATATTTGTAGGTTTAATCTGCAATAGCAATTTATTTTGGCGAGGTTCCATCCATGTATTTTCAACTGAATTTGCAAATACCTTGGACTCTTCAAAACTGCTAAACAGCTGCCAGTGCTTGCCATTTCATTTCTTAAACATGGGAACAATGGTAAATTCCAGTTATCGTGTCTGACTCCGTAATAAGGCCACTGTAATACTGGCCAGCCACTGCACCATGGCATAAAGGGCATGTCACATGTGGGCTGCAGTAAAGATTTATACCACCCACATGAGTGACCTAAAAGCAGGATTTCAGTTCTGCATCTGCAGTCATCAATGGTCAGAGACAGAAACTGCAAGCTGTACATACCAGAAGTAAACCATTTCAACATGTAGAAAAGCATGCGTTGATAATTATCTATGCAAAATAATGATATTGGTTTCTCCTGGAACCTTCAGAGATTAAAAATGGAATTTCACTGCACAGCCTGAGGTAGCATTTCCAGATTATAAAAGTCTACTTCTGAATAAACTATTTCCTAGGTCAGATTATGGATAAGTTACAGAGAACATCAATGTAATGTTGAAGTATTTATCAAAAAACCACTTCAATGATAAATATTGATTTTAGGATGAAATAATGACAAATGTTAATTTTTGCTAGAAGCCTCAACAGTGATTGAGTGTTTGCAGGGTAACTGTCAGATGCCCTGCAGACCTAATCTATGCCCCTTTAGCTAGGAGCAACGTAGGGTTTCTAGTAGTAAAAATGTATGACCATCACACTTCAGCACCTCACACTTGAACAAAGTGGAAGTGGATGTTTATCCTGTACTAAGGCAATGTGGAAAGAGGCCAGGGCATTTTATTTTTTCCATCCTCCCACACCCTTGGGCACATGGGGAGAGATAAACACTGTTAAGCTACTTTCCAACCCCTCATCTGGCAATAAAGAAGGGGGGGCAGGGTTCTCATTTGCATTTTGTTAAAAATTACCCACTTTCAATGAAATTTCAATTTGGCTTTCAAAATGGCCTTACTTCCCCAGAACTTCTACAAAAGCAGATAGGCAAGAGGGATGGAAGAGTTAAGATGTTTAGCAACCCCAAATCCTTCACTAAAACGCATCACATTTTTTTCTTGAATAATGTTTGGGAACACCTTAGAAGTACTTTAAAAAAGTGTGAAGAGCTAGATGAATTTCTCTCTTGGCTCTGGCTAACAGGATTGTGGCGGAGGAGATTGGAAGACTGCAACACTTGTTGGCCAGGGGTGGGGGTAGTGTGTGCCTTGACCAGTCCATGCATTTCACAAGTGGCAGCATTGTACTTTTTCTAATTATTTCGCCTTGCTCACAGGTAAAACGTGAATAGCAGAGTTTCAGACTTTTGTTAGGGGTGTATACTTGGCATACAACCACAGAGTAATGGGTGTAGTTTTTTCACTGAACTAAAACTAATTTAATATTAAGAGGTTGGTTGAGAATAAATACTGCAACTACAAGTAAATATGCAAATCCTGTCTTGATAGAATAGCTTGAGAACTCCCTTCAGCACATAGCATTGAAGGAGAGGACTTCCATATTACTAATGCAATTTTATAGCAAGAAACATATTATTTTTATCATACAAGGAAGCAACCAAGATGGCTGAACAATATATATGACCAGCCGCCTACTGTATAAAAGAATAGCAGACATGATGTACACATTTAAATCTGTGATTTTTTTGTATTACCTTTGTTGCTGGGTCTTGTGCAGATTCTATCGTTGCTTTATTCTTTCCCTTTTGACTGTAAAATCTTACCACTTCCACGCATGTTCCATTGTCATGCTTTGCAGCAGTCGAAGCAGAGGCACTCGGAGTGTATGGTTTTGAAACCTTGAAATCACCAGTTTGGTCACAAAGTTCCTCTTTTAATGTCTCAAAGAAATCAGAAGGTCCACTTTTTTTGATAGCCTGTGTGGAATTAGAGCAGGCAACTTTGTCTTGTGAAATGGTCTGGTCTACGTGCTTTGGCTCATTCCTGTTTACGGACACCTTCTCATCCTTTTTCTTGTGCTTCTTCGTACTGAAACCATCACCTACGATCAAGAAGTAGGGTACAAATTTTAAAACTGGCCATGTATAAGGGCACCAAGCTTAACTCTTTGTGAATATAAAGTGTTTGTCTTCCCATGTAAGATTTTACTATGATCTACTATCATCATCTTCAAGCTTGCACAACACCATTAAGATTTCCCAACTATTAAGACGGCTCCAACCCTACTACCATTACACCAGTCAGAAAAACCTTATCCTCAGCACGCCTCCAAACGTTTAGTATGACACAAAATAATTTACCAAACAGCCTGCTAGGTACTTGAGCCTGAAGTTGCTTCATATCAATACAATGGGGTGTAACAGCTGTGCTATCAATGTACACCTGTCAGCAGAGAAGGCAATCCCACAATAATAATAATACATAGCTGCATTACTGGAAAAGGGTTCTCAGGTACAGTGGCCGAAGCAGGAGAGAGTAGCTTTAGAAATAGAAGAGGGTCAGAAATGTGTTTCATGAAAGTAGCAGGGGTTAAGATGGAGCACCACATGAGAGAAGGAGGATTATGAACGAAGGCAGCTCAAAAGATGCATGACAGCTCAGAATTAGTAGCTACTGCGAAGGAATAACTGGATTTCAAGTATACCTAATACACCGATTTTCCATTTGAAACATTGAAATGGAGGAGGTTTTAATGTCTGGAAAAGCTGCAATGGTGCAGGTCATAAATTATATCTGTACTTTGTGTTTTCCTAGATTTATTGTGGATTTTGCCTATAATAATTTTTGAAATTTGCTAATGTCCTAAACCTTTTGACCAGGCCTCAGCCACTGTCTGCACTTTCAAAATGACACTCCCTTCACTTCCAATGAAGCCTCTATTAGCATGGTACTGGTCCGACACTTTGGCAGGTTTCTCGGTTGACACAGGGAGGTGTCATGTAGATATACATCAGCTGTTTTTCAATCATCTCACTCAAGGTTTAAGAGGAAGAGATTTGTGACAGAGGGCTGACAATGAAGTTTGACTTTAGAACAGACTGAACTGATATACTCCATTCTGCACTTTAATTTCTCAGGGGCTTGTGAAGAAGGAAATGTAACTGCCACTTGTAGCCGACAATATAAAAATACTGATAGGGTGCAGAATGGCTGGGACTTGCCCACACCCTACATCCCTACTTAGGTTCATATGCTGACATGGAGTGGCATTTAAGAAAGATACTTTTCACAGGGGGCTGCACTACTTCTTTGCACTGTGGAACAGATAAATTAAATACTGCACACTACTCTAACTTTAAAGGAGTTTGCAGAGAAGGAAGTAGTAAAGCCTATCACAGTGGGCTAGTTCTCATTCATAATATACTGCAGACTGGTTTTGCTCTGCCCGGATAACTTGTGTAGCCCATCAGCATGTGAAACAAACGAAGTGCATCACCAGTGGGTTGGAACAAGACAGAGGTGATATTATCCCCCCTGTTGCTACTTTTGCTCTGGACCCGGTCTCCTAGGCAATAAGTAATAATGCAAATATTGCTTGCATGAGCACTTTTTCTGGGAAGATTAAGATGTTGCTACATGTAGACGATAGCCTGCTGACGCTATGCAACTCAACACTGTGTACTGATGAATTGATAAAGACTACTGCGATATGACCCTTATTTCAGGGATATGAAATTCAATGACAGGAGTGAGAAGCTCTCACCATAAATAAAAATATTCGTTGTAAATCAAGTCTTAGCAGTGGACACATTTTTACTGGCTTATCTGGGTCCTTAGTCTTCATTATGGGGAAGAACATAGGTGATCAAGAGGATGTCCAGCCATGAGCTGAAGAAAGTCCTTAGTAGGTTATCCTGAGTGATGCACTCAACCATGCTAAGAGAAACAGAGACCACTTGGGATGGTGGAATATGAAGAACTTACTTTGGGACTGGAAAACAATAAGCTTTGAATTACTGAGTGACATTATTAAAGAGGGAAGTGCCATTAGTTAATGGCCTTCAAGAATCATACCACCTGCATTTGTCTTCGCTGTGCAGCCGAGGTACTGTCTGCTACATGATATACTAAGAATAAGACAAATGGCTTAGAGCACAGCAGGACATAATAGGGAATTGGAGGCAGCTGGAAGGCACAACTTTTGCACCCTGTTTGCGAGATATGGGGAGCACATTGCGTTGTGACAAAATGCTGTATATGATACATAAAGAGAAGAAACATTTTATGTGAGTTGGGAAGTAAAAATGACAACAAAGTCATTAGAGGAGACCCTGAACCACACTCCAAGGTTATAAAGAATGTAAATGCCCATTCTAAGCAGTTTGCAGCATGTTTTGTTCAGAACCAAATCAGACTGAACTGTCAAAAGTATAAACAGATACCACTGAACATGTTGAAGTTGTAATTAGAGCAGTCAATATTTGTTGTTGGTGTCCAGGCTGTATTACCTGAATTACAACTTAAGTCTCAACTGCTCAATCTGTATTTCTCCGGCTAACTACCTGAGATATGATACAAGATGTGCTATCCAACTGTCTTCCTCTTGTACTTCTCCTCCTTCGCCACCCTTTCTTGTGTTGCTCTTTCATTGCCAGAATGCATCCCTCCCACCTTTCCCTGTGATTCTCGTTTGCTTATACCCAGTGTTGCTTTTTCATGCGTGTGCTTTTCCCCTTGCTCCACATTACACTTCCTCTCGTTCATTTGCTCCCTCCCACGTCACCCTCTCTCTGCGCTTCTTCCCCCACCCTAGTCCTCCATGTTGCTTTCCCATCCATGCCCCAATATTGCTTCCTCCCATATGTATTCCTATGTGGCTTTGTCCCCCACCCTCCTGTTGCTTGCTGATTCCACACACACCCTCCCTCTGTGTTGCCTCCCCCAAACCCAGCAACGTTTTACATTTTGTTTACCGATCCAACTTGGATGAGCAAACAGAAAGAAAAAAACAAGTATCATTTTGTAGTTGCAGGCATGCTTGGTTCGTGCACCTACAAAATGATGAAACCGGTCACGTCATTGGCTTTTTTCAAGGCCATGATGCATACCTTCGGGGATGCTGAAAAGCATGGCTAAAACCACTGGCAAAGCCAATAGGTCCTAAATCAAGACCTATTGGCTTTGCCAATGCTTTTTTTCAGTTTACTATTTGCTTGCTGTGACTGTTTCAGTGCTTACTTACAGTCTCAGCGGGAGCTGGCAATCTATGCTGGATTTTTTTTACTTTAAATACATTTTTGATAATGCCAGTAAAAATCAAAAGCATGCACTTTGCAGATATCACTAACACGTGCAAAAGAGGTCTAAAGTTAAATTTTCATCAACATGTGTTTGGCTTGTGAACAGTCTGGCAGGTTAACAACAGAAAGTAGGAATTTCAGGACTAAATGAAAGTATGTTCGTCCAAGAAAGTGCCCATCCACATACTGAAATATAAACATAATCTCATCTAAGGTATGTGTGATGACCTGGTATCACCCTGGTGTTTCTCTGTATGGGAAGGGGAGGGTGTTTTGACTTGGTGTGTATGGGCATGCACGAGCTGTGCTGATGCACTCGGGAATGAGTGTGGTTGCTGACAAAATGTGATGAGGTATGGAATTTTAGGCCAAAAATGAAATAAAGACCTTTCCTCCTACGTGGACTCGTGAAATGAAAACCTTGTCCCTTCAACTGCAAACATTGTGGGTGCTCTTCCCTTACATAGTGAACAAACATTAAACAGAACTCCAAAACATCAGTCATCCATCCAGCTCAACAGCACATGCTCACCGTTTTACAGTATATCAAACAACCTAAGACTTTAAGTGGAGCAGGCCATACCAGATCTCCTGCACGTTAGTAATTGAACAAGCATTGGCAAGGTCAATAGGTCTGTCACTCATTGCCAGCCTTGTGGCTCTTCCGAATGCTTATTTTGTCATTGTTTTCGAACAACTTTATTGTTAGGGAATCCTTCAGTAGTTTTTTTCATGAAATATACTACTACCTGATTCACCCCTAGGTGTCGGTTGGAGTTCAAGCTGTGGATGTGCATTTTCAATGTGGTACAAATGTGAGCTGTGAGCCGAGGTTGGAGGCAGTGTACGTTTCTCACAGCGCGCCTGTCTGTGGGCCAGAAACGTAATCAGACTACCTACATACACATCCAATCCTTGGCCTTGCTCCAGAGCACACGGAGTGATGGTCACAGATGTGTCAACAGTAATCCTAAGGGAAAGTTTTTGAAGAAGTTGTGCAGCTGTTTGAACATAGTGTCAGTGTAAAAGGAATCAAAGGAAGTAGGTACAGAATTACTGAGTGAAAGGACAGTGCTGAAGCAGAAAGAAGATGTGAGTGATGCCGATGGAGGATTCAAGAACAATGTGGCAGAAAAATGGGTTAAGGATTCGGAGGAAAGTGGTGCGGAGAAGTAAAAGAGTGACAAAAACTTTGAAAACCTCTACTTCTCCGACAGTGCTTATTAATTTTAATTCAGTTTCTTGTTTTTATAACTGAAGTTCATTTTCATAACAAAAAAATAATTTTTGCTATTCATGTATTACTTATTTCTAACAAGCACCGTCATAGCCTATAGCTTAGGCTTGTTATAGACATATGTCCACTGCTGTGTTATATGTCTGAATGTAATAATAGAAAACTCGCATGAAGGCACCCAAATACTAGTCAGGTGGCAGCTGTGCTAAGTTTAGTTTACATGTTTTTAGCCACACCCTTAATTACATAGCCAAAGACCTTCAGAAAGAATTTCTAACTACGCTCCTTTGATCACACCCACTTTAGAGACCTCCTGCTATTTCATCCCACTTAAACCACTGACACAGGTAATGCATACAGTTCTTGAAACTACAACTAATTAGCATATTTGATGACATCAGAGGGACTTTTGACATCAATTATGGAAGGTGTAGTGACATAAATGAAATGTAAAACTAGCAAGTAGTGTCAAAGCCAATAAGTCTCAGCAATTTGAGAGCTATAGGTGTTGTCAATGTTGATGTGTTTTAGCTTTGTGTTATGGAATGGATGTAAGTGGTGTGGAGTACTTAGGCAGATTGGAATATATATATTATATACACACACACACACACACACACACACACACACAAACATATGTATTGTTACAAACTTGCTGAGTCTGTTTTCCTGCCAGTGGAGGTTGATGAGCCTGCATTTGGCTTTGACTGTAGCATTCATTACGGAAATGTAGACCAAGTGCGATAGCAGAAACTGGTTGAACCCAGCCCCAAAGCTGCTCCCCGACCTGGACAATTCCCAGGCACGTGCCCAACCTCCACAGCAGCCTGGCTTGATAAACAACATGCCTCGTGGAAGAAGCGTAACTGTTTAAGGCACGTGCCTCAGTAAAACATTAACCACCTAGCTGGTATGTGTAACGTGGCAAACAGCCTCTCTCCTTTAAGTCTGGTGACGTACACCCATAGAAAAATCCAATATTTAAGACTGCGGTCCTATTAGCAACTGTTCCGAAAAAATAATTCTTCTTTCTTCACTCATGCTCTCCTCTAAAAACACACCACTTCACCACCTCACATTGCCATGGGAAAGGGAAGGGCAGAAAGCAGTCTGCATCCTGTGCCTGTTACAGTAGTCCAGGTTTTGTGGCGAAGAATTTGCTCTAGCCAAACAGTATTTTGCAGTAATCTTTTTTTTTTTTTTTTTTTATATATATTTTTTTAACAGTTTGTTATTTTACATTTGTATGTCAGTTCAAAGTAATCACTCACACTCGTTATACCTGGTCATTAAACAAGCTGCACTTATGGTATACATTACTTGTGCTTCATTGTATATTCCTGTGATGTGCTCCTTAGCATTTATGGGTTTGTCAGATCCTAACTCTAATACACTAATCCTATTGACAATCTGTGCAATGCTCTAGTATTTCGCAGTAATACTAAGGAAACATTCTCTGAAGGTTAAAAGTGTTTATGTTTATACAATTAATTTACGTAATGCTGTACACCGACATGTGCAACGAGATGATCACTTCACATATGTTTCTGCAGAAAGCTGCTTGCCAACAGAAAACAGAGAACGAAGCAAGTGAAAACATGAGTGCTGGTAGGAAGTGCACAAAAACGAACAACAAAGTAGCTCCTAACACAGAAGCAGTGGACGGCTACAAATTGGATAGAAGTACTTGGTCCATGCTCTGGGGGAGGGCTGAACACAAGAAGATGCATGATCCCTGTATGCAATGAACCAACAAGAATGAAGAATACAAAAGTGACGAAGGAGCAAACAAATGGTAGGCCTATGGGCGGGCTGAAGCCTACAGAGTGTATGCAACATGTCACTTCAAGACAGCCAAGTCCAGCCGAGACCTAATGAAACACAAGCATTGGCATAGCCACTAGGTCTCACTTATGGACCTTATAAGTGTTTAGCCATGCGCCACATTATCCTGTTAATAATCTGGTAATTCCCACAATTTAGTTTTTTTAAAATGCCCTCCTTTCTGCCTCCAAATGTTGCCATCTAAAGGTGTGAAACTTTAAATTTGTTTTTCCCCACATAAATTTTATCAAGTGACAGCGACAGCATGCAGAAGGAAGAGACTCATACTCTTAGAGTGGGCTAAAAATCAATTGCATTTTTCTTGTGGGCTTATTTGCAAAAATGCCAGATGGAAGAATAGGTAAATGTATGTGTGAAGTTAATAATAACCCCTCATCAGCAAAGGTAACCAGACAACCACCATGGGAGTTTTGTTATATACAGTTTGTCTGTATACAATTGAAACTGCAAAATGTCCCACAGTAATATAACGCCCAAAAGTGAAACAAAAACCTAGAGCATAAGAGTGTGCTTCAAGCGTACAGCAACAAAGTATTAGCCTCTGGTGATTGGGATCAAATCATATAATCTCCCTGTACTGAAACAAAAATGTAAAATTACAAGCTAAGCTCAGGAGTGCTGCAGTGAAAGAGAGAAATGCACAAAAACACACAGTGCGTCCACAAATGATGCGCACTAAATTGAGCGTTTTCACTCATGTAAAAAAATACCAATACCTACGTGCAAATGCAATGTGATTAAAGCGTGGAACAACATGGTCCTGGCATCTTTTGATTATAAGCAAATCACGTAATCTTACTGTGCCTAAAAGTAAAAATAAAGAGCAAATCCCAGCTTCTGTACTCTAACCTTTGTATTCACACTACATACTAATTTGAAAATGTAGAAAATGGAAAAGGCTTGGGAGCTGCACACGTTGAAAACTTGACTACACAGAGTGGCGCAGAAACCACATGTGTAAAATAGTACAATGTGGGTTAGGGGTATATGTCGAGAAGCAAGACAGCAACGAAAAGCACACTAGTCAAAATAAGAATGTCGCACAGAAGCTTACATTGCTATTTAGCAACACGTAGAATGTAGAATTACGAGACTTGTATCCCATAGACGTCTGGAATTAAATGACTCTCATTGTGTGCATAACAAATGATTTAAGTTCATGTGATCCAATAAAAAAAAAAGTAAATCCTATCTTAATATTATAACCTTAGGGGTTGCCTTATAGCAAACAATTAAAACAGGAAGAAAGCCAGATCATAGGGAAAAGCATAAACCAAAAATTAAATAAAAAGATATAGCATGTCTCGAAGAGACAGCGCATGCGCTGCATAGGTGAGACTTAACAAAAATACAGATGGAGGTAGAAACCACATGTGTAAATGTTTGCAATAAGACTTGGGGACAAAAGGCCAAAAGCAAAACTGAAGCAGAGAACTCTGGCATGTGCGCCAAACATATGGCAACATAGCATCAGACTATGGTGCTTGGTTTTAAATCACAATCTCACTGAACTGAAACATTAAAAAAATTAAATTTATAATGTTAGCTTCGTAGTGCTGTACTGAAAGTGAGTGAATTGCACAAAAGCACACAGTGAGTGAGCAAATGTCGTTTTTTTAAAGCCCACAATTGAAACAGAAACCTAGAGCACTGGATTGTGCTACAAATGTACAGCAACATAGTACCAGCATTTGCTAAGTGACATCAAAGTATATAATCTCCTGTACTCAAAGAGCTAAATTCATCATGTTAGCTTAGGAGCGCTGAACTGAACGTGAGAAATTGCACCAAAAACACAAAGTGCAAGCGCGAATAGCATGTTTTCAAGACGACAATGTAAGCTTTAGAGCGCAGAAGTGAAAGTGAGGAAATTGCACAAAAACACACAGTGCGTGCGTGAAAGCCGATTTTAAAGCCTACAAGCAAAACTGAACACTTGAGCACTGGAATGTGCATCAGACGCATAGCAACATAGCTTTGGGATCTGGGGTCAAATCACATAATCTCCCCGTACTGAGAAATAACAAAAAAAAAAAAATTTACAAGGTTAGCTTAGTGAAAGTGAGAAATTGCACAAAAACACAGTGCAAGCACAAATTCTGTGTTTTCAAAATGGCAATCTAATCTTTGGAGCACTGAAGTGAAGTGATGTTTTTTTAAAAAAAAAGAGACAGTGCATCTCGACTGTGGTATTTTCAAAGCCATTAACAACGTGGATCATATTACTGGAAAATTTTAAACAAAGCATGCACCGTCAGAAGAAGCTTGTTTGCTTCAACACACACGAAAATTGTGCCGCTTAAGCGCAGTTGGTTCACCACCCCGAAAACACATCTTTCCAAAATCCAGTGGCAAGACAAAATGAGAAAATAGTCTGTCAAAACAAAACACATGCCCATAAGAGAAAGAAGACGTGTGAATGGGCTAGTCACCATGGGCGGGAACTAAAACACAAAAGGTGGGATAACAGGGATGGATTCACCACCCAAAAGAACCAGATTTTAAAAGACACACAAAAGGTACAGATGAAAATCAAGGGGAATGCCGAAAGCCCGTACAGCATGTCTCGAAGAGACAGCGCATGTGCTGCCCAGTCTAGACCTAAAAAAAGAATAAAATATCACTCCTCCCTTCAACTTAAACTGCGTGTTGGAGGAACCCCCCCCCCCCCAAGGATACTGCTTATGGAAACCTCCACAGCTCCCAGGAGCAGCAGGTGCACGCTTTAGCCTGCTCCAAGAGCTCAAACTGACCCCAAATGTTCAAGTCTCACTCACAAGTGAACGCTCCTGGAACCTTCCAACTTCAGAGATCATGCTGGGAGGCATGACTGGGGTCACTAGAGGATAAATACTGGAGTGATGCACTCATGGCACCACATGAAATTACTATATCGACCAGGTTGCAGATGGTGCAACTCCATTACCTGCATTGTGCCTATCTTACTCCTGAAAGAGTGCACCAAGCCGGACTTCGGCATCACCTCAATGTAACCACTGTACTCACTCGCCAGCTGATTTTTTCCATGTGGTGTGGGACTGCCCAGTCATTACAGGATACCGGACACAGGTAAGAATTATAGCAGGGCGTTGGACAGCAGAGAAAAAGGGTGCTCAGAGACCAAATAAGTAAATGGTACAGTACATGAATATCTTTACAGCGGTGCTCTCATAGGGGAACACCCATAACCCCTTCTCTGAAGAAACCAAGTTAATCAGACAAAACCGCATAATCGGAGGCACACGCCATAGTAAGAAAATGCATATCTTCAGTTATCATTATAGCTCGTATATAATATGTTGATCAATTCAATGATGATGATAGGTCCAAGTCCATGGCCCAAGAATATAAACACAGTTCTTATCTTGTAGAAAGATGAAATCAAGCGTTCCAGTTCGTCTGTATATTTCAACCAGTGGGGAATTTACTGGTTATAAACAAATCCTTTTCCAAATCCGTACTCACAACCTCGGTCTCCAGTTTTGAATGGACAAACGTCATAAAGAATATCGAGTCTTGGCATATTTGAGCTAATACGAAAACTTGCCTGTTAGGATTAGTGAACCTTACAATTGATTAGATAACAGACTGATACATCAGCCCTGAGGAAGTCATGGGATCACTCCTCTAGACGAAACACATGTTGGCTGGGGTGTATTTGAAATCCATCACTTTACTCATGGAATCATAAGGATTTGTTTATAACCAATAAATTCCCAACTGGTTGAAATATACAGAAGAACTGCAACGCCGGATTCATCTTTCTACAAGATAAGAACTGTGTTTAAATTCTTGGGCCATGAACTTGGATCTATCAACATTACCGTACACAGGTGTTGATTGAACTTTCCATGGTCATGACACATGCAATGGAACCTTCTACATTGGTGGTCCTCCTTGGAGTCATGGAGGGATTGGGGAATTTGCGTAGAGAGAGTGCCTTGCTGGGTACAGCTCTGCTGGTGGCAAAGAGGGACACTGCAGCACAATGGAAGGCGAGCAGCCCACCCACGCTCTCGAAACGGAGGCGAGGGGTCGACTGGTGCGCCCAAATGGAACACCCGGTGCACAGGGCACAAGGATGCCCACCGAAACATGCTAGGATTTGGTCTCGATGGCTAGGGAATATTCAATTGGGAATAGATTTGTTCTAACTATGGATGGGCTGGGCAACACTGTAATCAGTATTGATGTTATTGACTTTATCAACGTTATATGATGATATTCTGGGCGTGCCAGATATAAAAATGTAACTCTTTACTTTCTCAACTCTGCCAATGTGACATATTGTTATCTGTGTGTTAAAAATAAAAATGTGGTTATCAAAAACGTGGTCGGAATGAGAGAAAGAGAAACTGAAGGAGCTCATCGAATGGCTGAACATATGTGACCAGAATCTGCAATTTACACAAAATATCAGCAAACAACAAGTCTAATTTTTGAATATCCGGATTCGACAAAGAGCAGGCAAAGTAGAAGTGGATGTATTTGTTAAACCAACGGCTTTCCCCTTTCAAAGGAGGCCTTCTTGAACAGGTTTCCTGGCCCTTGATCAAAATGCAGCTGCGATCGAGGGCCAGGAAACCCCCATTAGGCACCAGGGATTTCAAATATAAAAGTGATCTCATATATATATATATATATATATATATATATATATATATATATATATATATATATACATATATATATACACACACATACACACACACACACACACACACGTAGGTTATATATAGCTGTCTACACACACATATATATGTATACATTCTTGTAAAACGATTAAATCTACTCCTCGGACCAGCTGCACCATCCAAAAAAAAAGGGAGGAAAGAGAATGTATTCTTTCCAAAAACGTCACCTGCTTTATTATGTGCATAAATTACAGGAAACGCTAACTCCCATAGAAACTGTCAACGCGTTTCGGCAAAGGCCTTCGACCGGACATTATATCCACCACCAGTTCTCTTGCTGTTGCAGCTTGCGTCTTCAAAGCAATGCATATACTTCAACGGACGCGTTTCAACTGTAGCTTTTAGAAAGCAATGAAAAAAGTCAAGTAAGTCTTGTGATTATGTTTCTGCTAGAAAAGGATCTGACTTTTGTCTAGTGGCAGTTTTGATGCCATAAAGGTTTATATGCCTACTGAAAGGATCAAAACTGTATTATATGTGACTATCTGAGTGGATTGGTAAAGCCATCCATTACCTGCACTATAATACAAATGAAATGTATGTGCGGGGGCTATGAAGAGATGAAGGGCACTTTTGTTAGGTGGTAGTGAGGGAATCCGAGGAGGAGGTCATTGGAGTGGGAGCACCAATATGATTGTTGGACTGGGCGCTAGAAGTGCTAAAGACTGTGACAATTGGTATGTGACAAGGTTATAGTGTGCCTTTTTGGGGTTTTTGGAGTGTCTTGAGAAAATTGCTGATTTAGGGAAGAAGCAAAGGTAAGGATACTTGTACTGTTGCAGGTATCACCCACCAGCAATTTTGTGACTGTCTACGTAGGCTAGTGTTTTAGAGCAACAGTTTAGCCAGTAGCAGAGATGGCATCTTGTTGGATTACTGCTGCTCAAGCCCTAACTCAGATTATGGAGGACAGCTCTGACGTAGGATCAGAGACTGAGACAGCAGATACTGAGGCAGCATCAGAGGGATAGGGCAACGGCGCAGACTCAGGGAGTGATTTTTCAGTTGGAGTCCCATTCGATAACTCCTCTTCCAGTGATTATGAGGGAGGTGATGAGGATAGTCCTGCTGTCCCTCTGCAAGCACAGTATGTGCAGCTGTACAAAAGCAGGTTAGCCCAACCCAGAGAGCAGGTGCATGCAGCGGCAAGCACAGAGAGAGTGCTCTCTTGGGAGCTCCTCAATTTAGTTGAGCCCCAAATTCCACTGCCCAAATCGTACTGTGGAGACATCAAAATGATCTATCACAAAACAAACTGGTTTTGTAAGGCAGGTACCTGCCTTTTTGGTCCTGGGCTACACAGCCATATAGGGAAACATACCAAATCAAGACATTTCTGGAAACTAGACATCCTGGGGAGTCCACAGAGGTGTGACTTGTGTGGATTCCCCAAAGTTTTCTTACCCGGAATACCCTGCAAAGCTGAAATGTTGAATAAAAACTTTGTTTTTTCTTGAATTTCTGTTACATAAACTACAGGAATATGCTGGGATCCACAAAATTATTGCCACCCAGTTTTCCCCACCAGTCCTGATAAAAACGCTACCCCACTTGAATGCCTGTACCTAGTGCCTGCGTCAGGAATGGATCACCCCTTGGTCAACAGTTGCCCTCATGTAAGGACCAGCATTGACCGCTGTGTGATCTATTCCTGTCGCGGGCATTAGGCCTACCCACACAAGTGAGGTACCATTTTTATCGGGAGACTCGGAGGAATGCTGGGTGGAAGGTAATTTGTGGCTCCTCTCAGATTCCGGAACATTTGGTCACCGAAATGTGAGGAAAAAGTGTTTTTTTGGCCAAATTTTGAGGTTTGCCAAGGATTCTGGGTAACAGAACCTGGTGAAAGCCCCACAAGTCACCCCATCTTGGATTCCCCTAGGTGTCTAGTTTTCAAAAGTGCACAGGTTTGGTAGGTTTCCTTAGGTGCCAGCTGAGCTAGAGGCCAAAATACACAGCTAGGCACTTTCCAAAAAACATGTCCGTTTTCAATGTCAAAATGTGATGTGTCCATGTTGTGTTTCCTGTTGCTGGCATTAGGCCTACCCACGCAAGTGAGGTACCATTTTAATCGGGAGACTTGGGGTAACACAGAATAGCAGAACAAGTGTTATTGCCCCTTGTCTTTCTCTACATTTTTTCTTTCCAAATGTAAGACAGTGTGTAAAAAAGACGTTATTTGAGAAATGCCCTGTACTTCATATGCTAGTGAGGGGTCCCCAGAATTCAGAGATGTACAAATAACCACTGCTTCTCAATACCTTATCTTGTGCCCATTTTGGAAATGCAAAGGTTTTCTTGATACCTATTTTTCACTCTTTGTATTTCAGCACATAAATTGCTGTATACTCGGTATAGAATGAAAACCCATTGCAAGGTGCAGCCCATTCATTGGTTCCGGATACCTAGGGTTCTTGATGAACCTGCAAGCCCTATATATCCCCTCAACCAGAAGAGTCCAGCAGACGTAACGGTATATTGCTTTAAAAAAATCTGACATCGCAGGAAAAAGTTACAGAGTAAAACATGGAGAAAAATTGCTATTTTTTTCACCTCAATTTCAATTATTTTATTGCATCTGTTATTTTTTGTAGGAAAACCTTGTATGATCTACACAAATTACCCCTTGCTGAATTCATCATTTTGTCTACTTTTCAGAAATGTTTACCTTGCCAGGATCCAGCTCTGGTTTCACACACATCACTAACTGGAAGGAGGCTGAAAGCACAAAAAATTTGAAAAAAATGGGTTTATGTCTCAGTAAAATGCCAAAATTGTGTTAAAAAATGTGGTTTTCTGATTCAAGTCTGTCTGTTCCTGAAACCTGGGAAGATTGTAATTTTAGCACCACAAACAATTTGTTGATGCCTTTTCAGGGGGAAACAAACCGCAAGCCTTCTTCGGCAGCCCTTTTTTCCCATTAAAAAAAGAAAAAATCACGGTATTTTGTCTAATTTCTTGGCCTCCTCCAGGGGAACCAAAAAATTCTGTGTACCTTAAGAATCCCTAGGAGGTTGGAAAGAAAGGACGCAAATTTGGCTTGGATAGCTTATATGGACAAAAAGTTATGAAGGCCTAAGTGCAAACTTCCCCAAATAGCCAAAAAGGGGCAAAGCACTGGTGGGAGAAAAGGCTCAGCAGCTAAGGGATTAAACAAACTGAGAAACATTCCTGCTCTGATGGCAATGTTGTTAGTAAAACAAAAGAGATTTTTTGGTACTGCAGAAATGCTGAGCTCACATATTTGAAGGTGCAATCATATGTGAGAATTAAGAAAAAGGTGACTCTGTAAACTATTTGCCTCCGATCACACAATTTGAGACACGTTTACGGCTAAAGTACATTACAGTTAGGTCGAGTAGATCATTTAAGTTACTCGACCTGCAGGTCTAGGAACATTTTTATGATTTTTCGAGCCCTGCAGTGGGAAGGTTTTTGGACATTTCATGGAAATTGTCCCTCAGTAAATGAACATGCTTTAGTAATATATTTATTTAAAATGAGTGTTTAAACATAAACCTAGAAACACTCCTGCCCTGGTAGCAATGCTGTTAGTAAACTAAGTGGCAAGAAATTGATCATGTGTCCCTATATGTGGGCCAGATTATTTTTATACATGGAGCAAACGTTTAATCCATTTAATCTAAAGAATATGTTTTGTACAGCACTAATGCTGAGCTCACATACATAAAGTGTTAGAACTGGGGTCTCCAGTTGGCAGTTGGTTTGCACCCTGTTCAAGCAGGGACCCTCACTCTAACCAGGATAAGGCAGATATCCAGCTCAGATAATCCCTGCTCACCCCCTTGGCAACTTGGCACGAGCAGTCAGGCTTATTTCAGAAGCAATGTGTAAGGCATTTCTACATAACACATGGTAATACGGTGAATACACT
Organism: Pleurodeles waltl; assembly: GCF_031143425.1. Classification (NCBI taxonomy): domain Eukaryota; kingdom Metazoa; phylum Chordata; class Amphibia; order Caudata; family Salamandridae; genus Pleurodeles; species Pleurodeles waltl. The sequence goes on from NC_090444.1 coordinate 894,963,435, forward strand.
ACAAAAGGACACCACACAAGTTTCAGAAACATAGCCAATATTTATCTGTGTAAAACAAGACCAAAACGAGAAAATTCCAGCATACAATAATAAAGATATGACTTTTGTAAGAATTAACTTAAAAATATAGTTCCTTGAAGTCGATAGCTCCGTCTGGGTCTATCGGGCATCGTGAACAAATCCAACAATTCAGGCCGGCCGCAGCGTCGCAGGCCAGCTATGGTGTCGGGAAGACCCACAAGCAGTACCTTGGATTTGTAGGGTGTCATGATCCTCGCGATGAGATCTGGAGTGTGGTGTCACTGGCGTCCCAACCGTCGGTTCCGGAGGTCAGTGCGGGATCGTCAGGCTCCTGAAGTCACATGTGTTGCAGATCGAACTCCGGCCTAATGACGAAGCCCGGAGCGCTGGCATCGATGGCATCGAGGATGCAGCGCGAAGCGGGACGATGTGACATGCGGTGCCCACAGGTCACGGTGCAGGCAGCAGCTCGGTGACGGTGTCCTGCGGTGTTCGTCAGACCAGGACTGCGGTGTGAAGAGGGGCGGTGCGACGTGCGGTGTCTCCAAGTCACGGTACAGGCAGCGTTGTCATCGTTGCTGAAGCGCTGTTGTCGGTAGGCTAAAGGTGGCGGCACGGGGCAGGCTGCACGGGGCGCCTACGGGTCACAGTGCAAACAGGGGCTTCTGTTGACAACACTGGAGTCGATATGGCTGGAGTCGGTGGACCAGGGCTGCGTTTGGGATGGTGCGTCATGTACCTCACGAGCGATGTCCTCAGACCATAGTGCAGGCAGTAGTGTTGGTGTCCGTGTGGAGCATTGTCATCGGGGTTGCCAAGGCTGCGGTGTGAGCAAGGTGATGCGGAGTGTGCGGACTACAGGTCACAGTGCAAGCAGAGGCTCTGTGGCGGCATCAGGTGGAGGCGTCAGTGAGACCAGGGTTGCGGTGCGACATGTGGCACGGCATCAGGTCACGGTGCAGTCAGAGGCATCGTTAACGGCATCCCGGTGGTTTTTCTTCTGTTGGAGCACAAAACACACAGTTCCCAGTGCTGTAGGCTGATGAAGCTAAAGTCTTTGATATCCCAGAAACTTCCAACAGGAAGCAAGCGCTACTCCAAGCCTTTGGAGAAACTTCACAAACAGGATAGACAGCAAAGTCCAGTCTTTGCCCTCTTTAAAGGCAGAAGCAGCAACTGCAGACCAACCCAGCAAGAGACACAAAGCAAAGGGGGAAGTACTCTTCCTCCAGCTCTTCTTCTTGGCAGAGGTTCCTCTTGATCCAGAAGTGTTCTGAAAGTCTGGGGTTGTGAGCAAACATCAAAGGAAACTCTTGGTTTTTCACAAGATCCTTCCTTGCCCAGGCCTGGCCCCAGACACACTCCAGAGGGTTGGAGAATGCCTTGTGTGAGGACAGGCACAGCCCTTCCAGGTGCAGGCGTCAGCTCCTCCCTCCCCACTCTAGCCGACGAGACCCATCAGGATATGCAGGACACACCTCCCTTTGTGTCACGGTCTAGAGGGAATTCACAAACAGCCCAACTGTCAGTCTGACCCAGACCTGTATTCAATGGGCAGGCAGAGGCACAGAATGGTTAAGCAAGAAAATGCCCACTTTCTAAAAGTGACATTTTCAAACATACAATCTAAAACCAACTCTGCCAAAACATGTATTTTTAAGCTGTGACTTCAGAGACCCCAGACTCCACATCTCTATCTGCTCTCAATGGGAAACTGTACTTAAGACATTTAAAGGCAGTCCCTATGTTAACCAATGGGCGAGATAGGCATTGCAACAATGAAAAACTAATTTGGCAGTATTTCACTATCGGGATATATAAAACACACCAGTACATGTCCTACCTTTTAAATGCACTGCACCCTGCTACCTAGGGCCTACCTTACGGGTGCCTTACATGCAGTAAAAGGGACGGTTTGGGCCTGGCAAGTGGGTACACTTGCCAGGTCGAATTGGCAGTGCAAAACTGCACACACAGACACTGCAGTGGCAGTTCTGAAACATGTAATCATGTGGGTGGCACAATCGGTGCTTTAGGCCCACTAGTAGCATTTGATTTACAGGCCCTGGGCACCTCTGGTGCACTTTACCAGGGACATACCAGTAGATTAAATATGCCAATCAGGGTTACACCAATCCAATTTACACAGGGAGGACTTAAACTGTAGCACTGATCAGCAGTGGTAAAGTGCGCAGAAACAAAAAAATAGGAAGAGGAAGGCAAAAAGTTTGTGGATAACCCTGCAAAAAGGGTAATTTCCAACATGAAGGTACACTCATATGTGAGAATGGAGAAAAAGGCAACTCTGTAAAGTAAAATATTTGCCTAAAGAAACGCAATAGAGATCCTCAAGTACATTACATTTATGATTGACTAGATTCTTCAGGTTACTCGACCTGCAGATCTAGTAACATTTTTATGATTTTTCGAGGCCTGTTATGGCTTTCATGAATTCATAAGAATTTACAGAAGTAGACTAGGAAATTGTACTCCTAGAAAATATTGGTGAATTATATTTTAGCACAAGCAAGAATATGTGTAGGTTTGCTCATGCAAAAATCTATTGAGCATTTACAAGTTTACCTTCCCTCCAACCTTTTAGTTCCCCAACCCTGCAAGAAATTCCACTTTTGTCCCTGTCATGAATACATTTCCAACCTCTCTCAGTATGGGTAAAGACTGGAAAAGGGCTGGTGAAAATCCTTAAAACATGCAAGTTAGTAGGCTTAAACAGACTCAAAGGTATTCCAACCCTGAAACTATTGCTTACTGCTTTCTCTAGCCCCAGTATGTAGATCTTCAGAAAGGTGGCAAAATAAGGAAATTGCTAGTATTCAAGCTCTACTATAGTATTAGCCCAGAGAGACTATTATCAGAGCTCTTACATAATGAGATTGCAGCCACAATTTGTCGCTGCACTATCTGGTACCAAAGGGACAAGTAGATTTATGAAGCAACCTGTCCCTTGGACAAGCAAATATTTTACTAAATTCCACACCCTGTGGTAAGAAAGGCATATCTAAGAGCAAGATTGTATGACAGGGAACATCTGATAAAGAAAGAACATCAACAAAGTGATCCAAGATTAGTATGCATAACCACACATTTGGTGCATGCATGAAAGGGTATGCCAAATTATTAACTCCAACTGGCATATCCTGAATAGCGATTCTGAGAAAAGTATCAACAATTCCAAACCCATGTTTTCACACTGTCAAAATAAAATTTGAAGGACAGGACTGTGAGATTGTGAATTCCTAATGATGGGAAGCTGGTTCAGAAAAACATACATGGTAGGCATCCCATCAAAGGGAACCATAGGTATGGCCAGTGTGTGGCTTATGACAGTGCCACTGAGTTGGAAAGCTATGTACGGAATGGATGCATGATACAATTAAGAACCTTAACTAACTGTAAGACAAATAATATTATATAGTTACTCATATGAACATATGGCCAAGGCTATGTAGGTGAGACAGGCCGGAGGCTCTCTGTATGCCTTACAGAGCACAGAATTGCTATAAGAACACAGAAATTAAACACCCCACGGTCAAACACTATCTGGAGAAGGAACATCAGCCTTAAGAAATTAAATGGCTAATAATAGAAAAGATTATAGCCAAAGAAGGTATGGACCAAGCTGAGAGAAGAAAATTGTGACGTCTTTTGGATATTTACATTAGAAACCCACAATCGAGATTTGAACAGTGAAAACCCTTGAGAGAATGCAATCCGATATAGCCGCTAGAGTACGAGTCAAAGAAAAGCTCTAAGAGCTATGTATATGACAGGAACTATCCACCTGGGCTTTCATGAAGAGCGGATTCACCAAAAGTTAATAGGTTTGAATTTGTGGCCTGCATCGTTTAGCCTATATTCCTATGCTTATGAAGGTCTGAGTGGCCCATTGAATAATGATAGGCGTTCCCTCCCCACCAACCCAGTCTTACCATGAAGTGATGGTATTTATTAACAGTGCATGTATTGGTTTTGGCAATGCTCTTAGATTCAATTGTGACAGGCTGACTGCAAGTTAGAATAGTCCATTCCCAAATAAAGGTCCGGGCAAAGTTTAACTGAAATAGCTATGGGCCATAGAGACACAGGGATTCAGGGGCTGAGAGAGGTGATCAGTCTTGGGTATAGATGCCAATATAATATTGCAGAGACACTGTATTGTTTTTGGCATTGCTTTGAAAATTCATGCCTGTTTTGAGTGTCAGGCTGACAGGTAGTCATAATGGTGTATGCCCGCTCCAAGATAGACAGGAGATAAATATATAGGAAAACGGTAGCATGCTACAGCCAAACCTCATTAATCATGGGTCAAAGAATAGTTAAATAGCTTGGGGCTTTCGAGACATTGGGATTTAGGGACTAGGGAGAGGAGATAATTTTTTTTAATAGGTGCCACTTTAATACGGCTGCCGCAGGAGCATGTTGGAGGGTACCAGTTGGGCTGCATTAAAATTCATGAAATTAACCTCCACAAGATGGCGGCAGTAAAAATACACTTGAAAAGAGGCTACGTGCTCCAATCAAAATAGGCACTCTGTGTAATTAAGACACATGCATTTAGTGTCCGAGAGGAGTGAGGAGACACCAACTGGTGCTTTTGGTGTGGGCGGGTTCAGAGCCAGGAGTATAGAAAACAGTGGTTACAGGTAAAGAGTTACTAACTATGGGACAGGTTAAAGTTTAGAATTGCAGGAAACAGCATGCTTCTTCAGGAATTGTAACCCTTGTGGGAGCCGGAATGGAGCACAAGGGCTCCCCAACACTCTGTGTTCTCTCGACTGTGCTGCTCTCTTACTAACGACTGCCTGAAGGCAGGGATTCAAAGTGTGGAAACCATCGACGAATGTTTCACTAGTGGAGAACAAACAGCTATTCCCCTCTCCCAGGTAATTCCAGAGGGTGGACTGATTGGCGATCGCATATGGACTCAGACACAATTATGGCTGAGATTAATGGAAGTTTTGTCCACCTGCGGGGCTCACACAAGGTTCGGATGTCATCAACTCCAGAGGATGAGAGTTGTTAGGTTCATTTTAGACCCATGGGACTCGATACTGTAAAAAGATCAAGTGTTTACCATTAACAGGATAAGTGAGAAAACAGTACACCTTGCAGTCTAATCTGTAAAGCTGCGCAGAGTTGGACACCTGATGTAGGAAGAATAGGAATACATCACATAGAAACAAACATAAGTTCCCAAATCCCAATACAAACATTTTAGGCTAGATAGTTGTAAACCAATGTAAGTAGTGAAAGGCTTAATACATGACATGTAAAAAAAGACAGACTGTGGGATCACTAGAAAAGGCAGGACATATTTAGGACAAACAAACACTTATTACTTAGGAAACTTATACACATGCTGCATTGTTAAGTTAGCTGTGCTGAAACACACAAGAGGCCCAAGCCACATTAGAATGAGAATTTTTCTTTAAAGCTGCACCAACTGTTGCTTTCAAAATGTTCACTTAGCATGAACAGGGTGGAACAGAAGGGTGTATCCTTCCTTAGCACAGGGGTCCTAAAAACCACAAGTCATTCATATTGTGGTAAGGGGAACTGTGTAAGGGTCAGATAAGTATTTGCAAGGCAGGGCTACCATGAGCAGCACGCAACATATAATCTCTTGTTGTACAGAAAGATAGATATGGTGAATGACGTCAGTGTAACTTACCCACCCATGAGGCCAACAAGTGCAAGTGCTTCTTTCCAGAGGCACCTCATTATCTTATCTGTACTGCTTGTAGTTGCTTACGTAAATGCTGAACTCTTGAACACAGCTTCTTGTGGTTTTTACAGTATAAATGCTACTGGTGTTTGAACCAGAACTTTGAACTTCAGTCATGGCCTCTATGTGAGACTGCTTGTTGTTCCCAGCTGAAAATCGATTAAACCTATATTATTGTGTCAAAATGATTTGTTTTATTTTATTAACAGATTTCCCTCTAACATATTGGCCAGCTAAGCCAGGAGCTCTACTTTGATCTCACCAACTGCTGAACTGGGGGCCCTGCCTGTCTCCACAAGGTGATTTGTGCACATTTTTAAAAGGTAAGGGAGATGCCTACATTTATGTAAACATCTCTGATTTCGTGGGGACAGATGGGTCTCAGTGGAAGGTAGTAAGGTGGACAAAGTACGAGGTCTGTTCCTTTTATTTTATAAAGACATTTACAATTTTGACACTGTAATGTTTGTAATTTTTGTGTTTGCATGCAAGATTGTGTATGAATTGAGATGATATTAAGGGATCCCGGTGGTAAGTCCGGAAGATACAGGGAGCTTGACTAAGTAAGTCAAAAGTGGTCAGTAGTAGTGTTGGCCTTGGGGGCTGAGCAATCAGTGTATGTTTTAAAGAACACTCATCTCAACCTAACCCAGATCTTAAATCTGGAAGTCACAATGTTTTTAGTTGAAAATAGTGAAATGTTGTCCCCTCTATGAATCCAGAGGGAAGTGACCAGTAGTATTTTGTTTGCCCTAGTATGAAATTAAGAATTACTGTGTATGTATACTAAAATTTACTGTGTATGTATATGCATGTATAGACAGAAATGAGGCCACATAATAATGTCAATAAATAAGTTTGTTATTTAGTGTATAATTCAGGAATAAGTATCAGACCTCCTATTCTTATGAAGGTTAAGTTATAATAGTATACTCAAAAGTAAAGTAATTGACTGGATTGGGCAGGTCCCAAAAAGTCAATTAATTCCACATCCCTGAATTAATTATTCATTTTTATAACAGTCAGGCTGTCGCCCTCTGCAACAGAACTGACCTTAGTAGATTAGCAATATCAATACCATAGAATCATTTTTTTAAGTCAGAAGTTTATGTATTTATAGTATATCACCTCTAGGCCTTAAAACAACCTACATTGACATAAGAGAAATGCCTATTAGACAATTATAAAAAAATATTCAAAGAACTAAGACAAGGACATTATCCTCCAAGTTAAAAGTAGTGTACTAGCCTCATGAACCCCATAACAAATATTGACACTACTATTATCCCCATTATGAAACTATAGAGCCTTAAGATTGGAGGCTAGATGAATTATCAAATAGTATAGACTGGGACATACATATATATATTGAAGGTATACAAATAGAAGGAGAATTATCAGCTACTATACATACAAATATATTTAACTACCTTTCAGATAGATGTGAACAGGATCTTCACATAATTAGAATAAAAGAGTTTGGGGGTCATTTTGACCTTGGCGGACGGCGGAGGCCGTCCGCCAAGGTACCGCCGCTGAATGACCGCACCGCGGTCAAAAGACCGCGGCGGCCATTCAGACATTTCCTCTAGGCCGGCGGGCGCTCTCCAAAAGAGCGCCCGCCGGCCCAGAGGAAATGCCCCTGCAACGAGGACGCCGGCTCAGAATTGAGCCGGCGTAGTTGCAGGGGTGCGACGGGTGCAGTTGCACCCGTCGCGTATTTCAGTGTCTGCTTAGCAGACACTGAAATACTTTGCGGGGCCCTCTTACGGGGGCCCCTGCAGTGCCCATGCCATGGGCATGGGCACTGCAGGGGCCCCCAGGGGCCCCGAGGCACCCCCTACCGCCATCCTGTTCCTGGCGGGAGACCCGCCAGGAACAGGATGGCGGTAGGGGGTGTCAGAATCCCCATGGCTGCGGAGCGCGCTCCGCAGCCATGGAGGATTCACAAGGGCAGTGGTAAACCGGCGGGAGACCGCCGGTTTACCCTTTCTGGCCGCGGCTGAACCGCCGCGGTCAGAATGCCCTCGGGAGCACCGCCAGCCTGTTGGCGGTGCTCCCGTGGTCGGTGACCCTGGCGGTCACCGGCCGCCAGGGTCAGAATGACCCCCTTTATTTTGAAATCTACAAAACCTGTTGCAGTTGTCTTTCCAAGTACCACTTTGAAGGCCTATAAAAAATGTTTTCTTCATGTGTGACACTGGTGCCACCTTGTGGCCGGAAAGTGAATATATTGAAGTTACTGCAATTTTTCAGTGGAATCATGGGCAACAGTCACATGAATTCCCTGCAATAATAACAGACTCATATTTAGTATTAGACCTCCTACTGTATGCATTTATTAGGGACCTCCCAGTGTGGAATTTAGGATATGAGTAATTTATAAAAATATATATATAGATCACAATAATATTATTGTTTGTTGTGTCAGGCAAACAAACCACTTAGGCCACACATTAAAGCACCTACCCAATATATATATAAATAAATGAACAAAGTCTTTCAGAGATTAGGGATATCTATCTATCTATCTATCTATCTATCTATCTATCTATGATGTTCACCTTCACAGCCTAATATTAGTTTATGTGAAGTCTGGAAATACCATAGGAAGTAAATAGAAGCCCATTTGGAGTGTAAAACATATAGTACAAAAGATTAAGTTCACTAAACAGACATGGGGTCTCCTTTAGAACACATGATTAAAGTGTTCTCCTGAGACAGGGACAGGATAGGAAAATACTGTAAGGAATGGCACAAAGCAACATTAAAACTTGCACATGTGTGCTCTCACAGAGGGCACATTTGATAATACAACAATAGAACACACTGCCACCTTCCTACAGAGTAAATTCAAGGGAAATAAACTAGAGAAAAGGAAGATCACACTAGACCTATGGAGGGTCTTTTGTGAAACAAATATGAATGAGTCAAATACAAAGCCTTAGACCCTCCCTTCGGCTCCTCCTCCCCTATCAAGATGTGCAATTAAGGTTAGGCAGTGCAGAGATACAGGGCATGTATACGTTGCAACCTGGTGCCCCACACTCACTACCCACCTCTTCACATCCCCCTGCTTTGGGATATACAGACCCAGAGTATAGCCCTCCATTAGAATCTTTTTCTAAACATACAGAATATGTTCACCCATCTCCATGTCCTCAAATGGCCAGTACCACGGGAAATGTCAGGTGGGGGACAGTATCAAATACATAGGGACAGTGGATTCCACATTTACACTTCATTTAGAGGACGAGATGTCCCCCACTAGGAACAATGAAGGTATACCTAATGAGGGATCAAGAGAGGCACAGAGAATGGATGGGGTTAGAAAAAAGGAAGGTTTTTGAAAAAAAAACTGAGTACCAATATTAAAAATGAGACAAGAAGGTTAGCTTTCACATCAGAAAGTTCTCCCACAGAGTACTGGAGGTTCATGCACTCAGGAGCAGAAGAGAATAGTGTAGGCAAGAGGGTCACAGAGCAGGAAGATGGACGGGTAGACCAAAGAGCGACTTGGGAAAATGAGGAAGGGCCCCTGAGGCAGTCAAGGGCCCTCACTAGACCACAAATGATTGAACAAGAAGGATTAGATGACACAGTCTCCACACATAGCAGCTTAGGTGAAGAAGATATGGGTTTAGAAAAATCCTACAAAGGATCAGAGGGGGCATTAGATGACATCACTGAACATGTTATAACAATGTCCCTTTTTGAGGACCATAACAAGGAACAGTCACAATATGCCTGTGAGGGAGAAGAAAACAATAAGACAGGACAGACTTTACAAAAGAAGCCAAGAGAATTACAGAGATTAGTATTTGATGGGGCGAATGCACGCCCATATGAGAGAAAGGGAACATTTGATAAGGCAGGAAAAATGACACTGAGGAAAGACATGGCACATGCATTCCCTGTATGCCCTGGCAATACTTTGACACCCAATTAAATAGTAGCTCAGTATGAAAATATTTGGTATAATGTTGTCCCTTTTACTGACAACCTAGCAGGCTGGACAGAAGGATTGGCATCACAGATGACACCATGGCCGCGAGAGGGTTCCTTTGAACCCTGAGACATGGCTAATGCAGAAATGTGCATTTTTTAGGCCACAGGGGATCCTTACTGGGATTATCCCTATATGCAGAAAAGTCTAAGAGTGTGGCAGAGATATGCTTGTAAGTAGGACTCTCGTCGCCCTTCTGGCAATAGGACTACAGTCCTGTCACAACTGCCCTTGATATTCAAGGGCTCAGGGGTGCCTCAATATATACCATGGCCCCAGATGGACAAAGAAAATCTTAAACAATTGCCACAACATTCTGAGGGTGCTGGGAAATGGATAGCAGCTCTGGAGACTGCAGGGATTACTCTTGCAATAGGGGACATTAAGAGTTTACTAAGTTCCCTTATAAGAGATGAGACAGACACACTGTTCACAAAGGCAGGAGTAAAGGATGTGACATTGACCAACCCAAAATGCGATGGGGCACCCTTTTATAGAGTAAGGGGAATTGTTTGGAAACAACTGAGGAAAATGTATCCAGACAGGCCTGACATTGGGTCCCTTATGGCACAAGCAATGCAGCCAAATGAGGACCCACAGCAATTTCTTAGCCGAATGAAGGAAAAATCGACACAGGAAGTGGGGGAGAGTTGGGATGTAACTGGACAGAATGCAATACTATTTTTCAATATAGTGAAAAAACGCCTGCCAGCTGAAGTGCAGGATAAATTAGATAATATAGTTGCCTTAGAGGCCAAACCATGGACAGAGATACAAGCACACATAATACATTTTTGTAAGAAGAGACAAGAAAAGGAAAAGAGCGAGAAAGATAAACTAGAGAAAGCAGCAGCTAAATTGGTCCAGCAGAAACTAGCCAAGAAAACAGAGGAAGAAATTGCCACTGTAATGGCTAGGTGATGACGGCTGTCCTGACCCAAAAGTATCCTTTAGGCCACAAACCAATTGCATATTTTAGTGGCCTACTTGATTCTGTCATGAAAAGTCATTACCCTTGTGAACAAGCACTAGCCACAGCAGCCTTTGCAGTAGAGAAAAGTGCTCCCATTGTCATGAATGCACCCTTGACCCTGTATGCTGAACATGCTGTGTTTGCAATAATTCAGAAAGCTAAAACAACACTAACAACACAGAGAGTATGAGGCTACAAGATAATATTATCACTAACATCCTTGAAGGTGGTTAAATGCCACAGAGTCAATCCTGCTACCTTCTTTGCACACCCCATTTCAGACACTGATGATGATGCCCATGATTGTGCCACATATTCTCCAAATGAGTGTAGCCAAGCAACAGAAGACGCCATTCCAGGTAGTGTTGTATATTTTGTGGATGGATAGTCCACAATAGATCAGGACACAGGGGTAAGACATACAAGTGCTGCAGTGGTCAGAGCAATGAGCACAACTCTTCAGACACACTGCAGATAACTGAACAGATAACTTTGCCATCTCAATATTCAGCCCAGGCTGCTGAATTAGTAGCTTTAGGGGCAGCCCTCAAACAAGGGGAAGGAGAAACAATAACAGTATACTCTGATTCAGCCTATGTCACTACAACAGCGCATTCCAGCATTATGTGGTGGAATAGACGGGGATTTCTCAAGTCTGATGGAAGCCCTGTCATGCACCGCCCCCTTTTAGAGGACTTGATACAAGCTTTAACACTGCCACATGCAGTTGCAGTAGTGAAATGTGCAGCCCACACTAATACTCAGATTTTGTGTCCTGTGGAAATGCCCTGGCTGATTGGGCAGCCAAAGATGCAGCAACACGCCCTCTTAGTGATACACATACCACATTTTTGTTAGCTAGTGAAACATTGCCATCTTCAGACCCTTTGAATGCATCCAGACATTACACAGAAACAGCTCACCTGCATATAAGAGAGATACAAGAAAATGCACCAGAGCATGAGAAACAGTTGTGGGAAGCTAGAGGATGCACACAGACAGGAACAGATTTAATAAACAGACAAATATCAACAGGGAAGCCTGTCATGCCCCAGGCATTGCTACTAATAGCTCTAAACCAGCTAGATCTTCCTTCACGTACTGCTAGAGACAATATGTCCCTCCAAATACGTCAGGATTGGTTTGTCCCTTACTTACATGAGATGATTATAATGTACACACACACCTGCACAGTGTGCCAGCAGTATTCACCAAATCCCACCTTTAAGGTAATAGCTTCTACAATACCTTGCCCACAAGGTCCCTTTAGGGAACTGCACATTGACTACATTGATATGATTGACAGATGCAATCATTATCGCTATCTTATAGTTGTAGTCTGCCCATTCTCAAGGTGGATTGAAGCAGGACCTTGTGTTCACCGCAATGCCAAGTCTGTTAGCCCTCTTTGCTTTGAGAAATACCCCAGGATCAGAGTACCATTTGACTCCTCATCAAATAGTGACAGGTAGAACAATGAGCACATTTGTGCCACCAACCAGACATAAATTGAAGACTGAGAGTGCACCTGAAGTTGTATAATCTGAAATGAATGAATACATGTCTGAGCTAACCAAAGTTGCAAAGTTATTTTCTAAACAGGTTACACGTGCAGCCAAGAAGCGCGCCAACGCATCTCCTGTAAAGGATCAACAAACACCAATACCTTTGGTAACTTTAGCAATTTAGCAAGACAATGGAAGAACTGCAAATTTAATGGACCCTTCCCAGTGCCATCCATCCCTTTGGACACCGAGCAGGAAAAAGAGGGGGAGAACAGGAGAAGCAACCGGAGTAAAACCTCCCTCTAAAGCTTCAATCTTAGACAATTCTTCTTTTAAGTTATGTATTTTATGTTTGTTTTTCCTCCTCGTTGCACTGATATTGCTGCTTTTAGCCCTTGGATATTTTAATTTTTTTGATCCTATATCAATTATTACACGCATGCGTAGAACTGTTGATAATGATACTGACCATCACCCTCTCCATATTGCTTTGTTTGACAATGTGTGGTATCAGCACATGCACAGTATAGGCACATCCACATCCACATCCAACCCCAGTTGTTATGTATGCTCTGTCATCCCCCATGCTGCTGGAGTAGATAAATTGCATCTCTCTAAAGAGGTATGCCCAAACATTACACATTGTCTCCTGCACCTATTTTTATGCATAATGAGAGCACAGCTACAGCCAACTCATGTTAGTCCTGCTACTGCACGAGTTAACACAACTAGATTTGACACCACCCCAGAAGTCCTACAAGTCCTGACAGAAAAACAAGAGATAATGAAAGAGATATCAAGAATGAAGGAAGCAGGGCAAACAATGTTTCACCCAGATTGTGAAAAATGGGTATTACGTCAAGGTATTTTTGGAAGGTCTTACCCATTATCTGAATGTAGTAACCATTTAGCTAAACCCCTGCCCCCTGATTGCTCAGGCAGGCCAGTTCTTAGTGTAGTGTGGTTAGTTTTACGTATCCTTTGCGCATTAGCTTCAGGCTTTAGGCCTTTGTGCACTTTGCACTGAATCTATTTTATTCATTTGCTGACAGCTTAGAGCCTCTGTGCACTTTGCTCTAAATGCTTTTTATTAGGCTTCGTACTGTTATTTTTCAAATAGCCAGTTCTACGGTGTTGTTTTTTATTCATATCACACTGTTTTGCCTACTTCAGCACTGGAGTTCTCCATAACATATTCACTCTGTGCTTCAGTCAAGGATACAGTCTGGTACATTGCCGATAGACGTGGTAGGAGTTTAGATTTGGCATTCCTGCGTAGGGACATTTTGTGATCACAATGACATGTTAGTTATAAAATCACTTCCTTGTCCCAATACACGCAAGAGGGAGATTCCGACCAGGGAACCACAACTAGATGCTGACTGCCTCGTTGCAGATGCTGAACCAGATCACAGGCCTTTGCTCAGGTATGAGGGCTGATGTCTCCCCAGTGATTCGGAAAGGCAAGCTAGAAGCTTAACATGCTGTGCTCTAAATAGAACAAGCAGAGGGAGAGTAGAAACTGTTAGGCACTATGATAGCTTTGTTCTTATGTTTTACTCTCCTGGTGACTATTTCAATCCTACTGTGTTGTATTGTTCTGGTAATTGCGGCTCACGCCTTATTATCTAAAATACAGTTGTTTTATTAAAACATTATATAAAACTTATACTGTCTTTGTCATTTGTATATGAGATCATATTGTAAATGAGAGAGTTGGTTTGGATCTGAGTGACCACGACTTCCCTGAGAAGTTCCAAAGATGTCATGCGCTCGGCTGCCCAATCATTTCTTCCCCGTGGGAGAAATGAGGCACTGCTAGTTAGCCGGAGCAAAAAACGGATTTAGGGTGACAGAGTTCCTTACACGTGGGTCAGACTCAGTCCCCCACACCGTTATCGATCCTGCTGCCTAGAAATCCAGTAGTCTCATTTAGGATAATGAGAGCCCACGCGACATGGCGCCGCCAACGATTGGTCTGGCTCTAATATTTAGGTCCGGCTGACTCTCTGGGTCTCATATATATTTTGACTCCTTGGTTCCGTAAGCGGAGACGTCCGTGGGGCTGAGGGTTTCCGCCACCACGGTAAAGGTACATCCTGTTACTTAGTGGTTGGTTGTTCAAGCTTGAACTTTGAAGGGAAAAACCCCGATATTGGTGTGCCTTCTCTGACCTAGAGCTATTTTTTTTTAACAAATGGCGAATCCTAATGTAGTGAATATAGCTATCAATATGTGTCACCCGCTCACAGGACATCTGATAGCACATGGACTGACGGTCCAGGGGGGTCCAGTCACTTTTGTGGTGGACGCCCATGCAGCCTATAGAACAGAACTTTTTAATTCTTGGGTCGTATTTCCGGCAGTTGATGGGGGTACAAATACTTTTCACGAATACACTGTTGCGAATGTCCCTGGACAGTACAGGGCTTACGCATACTTAGAGATACCTTTATCTTATCAAGAACACCATAATTGGCTTGATGGCGCCCTCCCACACACAGTAGCACAAGTAAGGTTAGGTCCACTGAGTAATGATGGTCTGACCTGGCCTTTATTGGCTACTTACACACTATATCCTGCAGTTGCAAATTTGGCAGTGGCTGACGTGCGTCGTTTATATATAGACTTAGCAAATACATACAGAAGACTGGTTCAGTTTGTAATGCAGGCATTAAATACTAATGCGGCGCATGCGGCTCCGGCTCACCCACAAGCAGTGGTTCCGGGTATCAATACGGCCACTGTACACTCAGTTATGGGTAAGGTACCGGCTAAACGTGAGGAGACTCCATTTTGGCTGGCGCAAAAAATTAATGCGCTGGAGGCAGTATTTCCCCATACGGGACCTCAGGATAAACATAGAATATTGACGATGTGTTTGCCGTATGGGATGGTTCCTCCGGTGGACCTTTGTAATACCTGGGGCACGGTGTTTGCCGCGCTCTACACTACCGCACACGGTACACCGACATTAGCTAATTTACCGGAAGTGCTTAAACAAATTCAAGATGAATATGGGGCTGCCCCTGCCTTAGATTTGGGCATGCAGTTAATGGGCAATTTTGCCGCGGTTTCTTCTATTATTTTGAGTAATCTTAAGGGAGAGGCAGTAGCACTAGCCGTGTGAATGCATCTTCGGGACGTTCCGCAGATTAATCAGGAGCGGGAACTTCCGAGAATAATAGCAGAAACATATTCCAGTATTGGTCTCGATAGCCTAGGGGCTAGACCGCAAAAACCCCAATTACAGGGTAAAAATAATAAAGATAATGCTAAACAGCAGCAACCTGAGGGTACTAAGAAGCGCTGGGAAAAGAAACAGCAAACTCCTAAGAAAGATGGGGGGCAATCTCCGCAACCGGAGACCCCACAGAATAGATATAATCTCAGGAATAGGGATAATTTGAAGACGCCTGATAGATATCAGTATACTGATACACGCCAATCTCGTTCCTTTCAGGACTCATCAGAGAAGAGAAGTGAGAGAGGTGGGCGGTCAGAGCGGAGGACGGAGTACGTGAAACCGAGAAAGGATTCACAACGCTCGACGGAGGTTTCTATTAAACAAGAAGAGAAACCGCTGCAACAAAAACAGCAATTTAAAAAGAAGAAAGTGGCAGCAGTCTCAGTTAGACATGCCGCTCAAGAAGAGAGTTCTCTTGACGAACAAGACATGGGCGTTAGCACTGTTAGACAGCGCGGCAGAGGTCACAATAGTTCGCCGGAGTCTTCTAGAGCATCTGGAGGTGAAAGCAACTGATGACTTCATACAAGTCGAAACAGCGGATATGCGGGTCTCTGATCCTGATAGGGTTTATCAAGTGACTCTACGATTAGAAGGGGACATTGACCGCATTGTACACGCCATTTTTTTGGGACCATGTGGTAAAATCATATGATGTTCTGCTGGCCGAACAGGATTGGCCACCTGACTTTGTTCGCGACTGTCCGGTTGGGGAGGAGGTTATTACACCTTCATTCTCACCACTTGTTCCGAGAGAACTAGCGGAGTCCTATAGTAGAACATGGGCTCTAGCACAAGCTCCCGCCCTATATAGAAATAACGTGGGGTGGGATAGACAATCACCTTATCATGTAATTCTAATAAAGGGCGAACCTCATCCACAGCCGCAGTATCCTATCAAATTTGAAGCAAGGGCATCGGTTAGGAAAATTCTTACACAATTGGAGTACCAGGGTGTGATTGAGCCCTGTGTCTCGCCGATGAATAATCCCTTATTTCCGGTTGCTAAACCGGACCATTCATATAGGATAGTGGTGGATTACAGACATTTGAATAGTCATACACGCACATATGCAATACAGAATTCACATAGCGCAGCGCTTATGAATAATATAGTGCGTAAGAAATACAAAACAACGTTAGATATCTCAAATGGATTTTTCTGCCAAAATATAGCGCCCGAAAGTCGGGACTATACCAGTTTCAGTGCGTTTGGCTCTCAGAAAAAGTTTTGTCGTTTGCCTCAGGGGTATAAGAATAGCCCAGGACTGTTTTCGGCTCGTGTGACTGAAATGCTGCACGAGTTGGACCCTGAAGCGTTATCATATGTTGATGACATATATCTGACAGACGATGAGATTCTGAAACATCTAAGGCGTGTATCGCACATTGTTGTGGGGTTTGCTGATATTGGCTATAAGTTTAATTTTAAGAAATCAAAGATTGCCTTCCTCAGCGTCATTTTCCTGGGATATGAGCTGTCGAGTGAGAGCAAGAGCTTAGCGCCACATTTTTGGGAGAAATGTGCTTTATTGCAGCCTCCTAATACGGTTCGGAAGCTCCAGTCATTGTTGGGGTTTCTGAATTTTGGCAGGACTTACATTCCTGATTATGCTACGCGTATAAAACCCTTATACGAATTGATTCGCCCACATTTTTCGAGTAGATTTTGGACGATTGAGCATACACACATACTACGAGAGTTACAGACTGATCTCTTAGCAGTTAAACACTTACACACATGGGACAATAAGACACATTTAGTCATCAGGGTGATACCTGGGGCTGTTGGGTTTACGTATGTCACCTTTAATGAGGGTGAGACAGTCCCGATTACATACAAGTCCCACTTGTATTCTGCTGCAGAACAACGATTTGCACAGACTGAGAAAATACTCACTGCAGTACAGATGGCTGTGATTAAAGAAAGACCGCTTGCCCAGGGCCAACGCATCATTGTCGTTTCCCCCGATTCCGGCCTTGGAGGCTGTTACAAAAGCGAGTGTTCCAAATTCGAAAGCTTTACACCCGCGATGGATACAATGGGCTACATCTTTGACAGCCACTGATGTAGATTACATATTTGACCCTAAACTGCAGACTCAAGAATTTCTTCAATATGAAATGGAGTACCCAGTTCCTGCTGGTACGTTGCCTATTGACCAGTATCAAATGGTCATGTATACCGATGGCTCTGCGCAACCAGCGGTTGGGACAAAACAACAGTATTCTGCTGCATGTGCGGTGGTGAGTGGCACTATGGAGGGGGAAGTGTTCTGCCCCCGACATACTTATACTAAAACATTGGGAGATTGCACGGCACAGCTGGCTGAGCTCAAAGCTCTATTGTTAGCGTTGGAACACGCGGATCTGGCGATTTTGACCTTGCTGGTCTGTGACTCCTACTACTGTGTTCAGTCTTTCAATGAATATCTGCACTATTGGAAGTTGAATGGGTTCAGAGATTCTAAAGGCAACACCATTAAACATAAAATTGTTGTGGGGTAAGGTTGCGGATCTGAAAGAAACACTTCCTAAGGTCCATGTTGTGCATACACTTGGACACCAGCGCGTTGGAATACATGTTGCTGGGAATACTTTGGCTGATGAAGCCGCAAAGTCGGCAGTGGCTGTAGCCACTGTGGCCGCAGTAACTCGTTCGGGTTCCAAACCAGACACAGAGATTTTGGCTGCCATAAAAGCTATGGCTGATGGCACGCCATTTCCTAAAGGATTTCCTTCTAAATATAGTTACTGCTTGAGTAGTGCGCTGAATGCTGTTGTTAATATTCCAGGCATTGGTGTACGTGAACTACCCAATAGAATTGAGAGACCTCAATTAATTTCTGCAGCACATGAGGGGGTGGCGTCTGCACATGCTGGTGTGGCTGCCACGATTGCACTTTTACAGGCTCGTTACTGGTGGCCTGGTCTCTATAAAGAGACAAAGCAATATGTCCTTTGTTGTGACGTTTGTCAACAGATTAAAGCTTTGTCGGCTAGACGCACGCAGCAGACGCCCCTTCTGATTTCAAATAAACCTTTACAGTGTGTATACTTGGATCATTGTGGTCCGCTGACACCAGATAGTGCATACAAATATATATTGGTTGCTGTAGATTCGTGCTCCAGATTTGTGTGGGTATGGCCACAACGCTCGGCTGACGCTCGAACTGTTATTAAAGATTTGCGCATCTTTGTCGATACATTTGCAGTTGCGACTTTTCATTTGGACCAGGGCTCTGCTTTTGCCTCTAAGGCATTCAGGGACACCATGGCTTCGTTGGGGGTCCAACTCCAATTCTCGTCTCCATTTCATCCCGAGGGAAATTCTGTCGTGGAGCGTTTAAATCGTGATTTAAAGCAATCCTTAATGGCCAGAGTTATAGGTACGGGTCGTAGTTGGCTAGCCCACCTGTATGGAGTACAGAGAGCACTTAATAACTTGCCTAGAAGGTCACTGGGGGGTCATACTTCATATGAGTGCCTGTTTGGAACACGAATGTATGTTCCTGATTTAGATGGTCCTGGTGTGGAGGCGGCAGTTACGCCCTTTGACATAAATGATCGTGTCACTGTTTTGCAGGAGTTACAACAATTCCGTGAAGATAACTCTTCTGCAAGTGCTGCCTCCTCAGGAATTAAGGATGAGCCAGTAACATCTACTGGTTGGATACCCAGGATTGGGGATCTGGTGCGTGAAAAGGTCGCAGTAAAGAAAGAATTTGGTCCTTCTTATCGAGCACCTGTCCCTGTGTTAAGGGTAAGCGGCACGAGAACTGTGATTTTACCGCCACTGCAAGGGGCCAAAGGAAATCGCTTTGTTTCCATTGATAATGTCAAGTTACAACATGTGGCCGATTCTGCACAGCAGACCAAGAGGGACACCCAGTAGTTCCGGAATCCCTCTCACTGCTGGGGAAGAAGTCCCGCTGCACCGATGCTGTTTCCTCTCCGAGCTTGGGGAGGGTGGATGATGATCTTGCGATTGTTCCACAGACGACGATTAATATGGAATCTTTTGATCAAGTTGCTGTACGTTCTACTGATGCTTCTGAACATGTGGTTTATAGCGTGCCTAGGCGAGAGCCTCCATCTGCTTCTTTGTTCACAGTTGCACCTTTTGCAAGAACTGCCTCTGGCTGCTTCAACGACGCCGATGATGCAGTGTCCGGCTCCTCGTCCTCGATGTCTTCTGTCCGAGGTCCACGTAAGCTGCTGGGTTGGCTTAAACGCACATATTTTGTTTTTCCTTGGAACTATTTGTGGCTTTTTATGGCTGTAATGACTTTTTTTTATGGTTGGGATTTGTGGTTACTTTTTTTCTGGTAATACATGGTCATTTTCTTCCTGATCGATCTGACATTGAGCACGTGGAGACTGTGTTAAAACCAAATTTTTCGTCTCATATGGTTCGAAGAGACTTGTCCGATGTAAACATTTCTGCAATACTGATTCCGGATGGGATTGTGTGGGATAAAGTAATGTTTGATATATATGGTCCCACTGAATTGATTCAAATACCGTATGTCCTCAAGGTATCAATGAATGATATTGTTATACCAGGCATTGTTTCTGATGATTGGGATGTGAAGACAGTAGATGCTATGCTGACGGATTTGCATTATTATACTGTCTATGACGATGAAGATGCTTACCAATTTAGAGATAATCATGGTGACATGTTTTGCTACAACTATTATGGACACCACTTTATTCATAAAGCTAGTAGCCCTAAGTCCATATTTAATTATGTGCAATGGGAACATTGCTCCACTCCCCCACAAGGGAGTTCAAAAACGTATTATGATAAATTTGCATATTTTTCTGGGCATGATCAACGAAATGCTAAGTCTTACTATTTTAAAGTTACTCCGTATTCTAATAAGCAAATGTTATTGACCGATACTAAATTACTGTATTCAAATTTGTTTGTATCTAAACTTTCGGTCGAGGGGTATGAATACTGGTTTAAGACTGTTGACTTGAAAAATGTTTGGGGTACGAAAAATTGGCAGATGCGAGGCAGGGACACATTATTTAGAGCATGTATTATCCCTGTGCAGATGATTTTCCTCAATGACACAGTACAACAGACTAGCTGTTTGGGCTTGGCGACAATTAGAGATTTAAATTTGCCTAGTATACCTGTCCCTTCCAAATTAAACAACTGGCAGCACTATGTGAATGCTACTTTTAGTGAATTTACACATTGGGTCCAGAATGGTACGCTTAACACTTCATCGATACATCCGGGCGGGTGGTTATTATGGCCTATAGACACTAATAAGTGTCATCACCGTTTTGTCACCTCTTTCGGGGGGTTCAGGACTAGTAGGGCAGACCCTCGTTACATTTCACCAGAACATGCTGATATTATAACTACATACAGCGTGGGGAAGCTTTGTCAGCAATGGTTGAAGTCATCCACGCTGGATGCAGTTAAGTCACATCTCACGTTACTGTCTAATGATACTGATTTACAAGATTTTTTGTCAGGTCCCAAGGTACCACGGAAGAAAAGGTTCTTATACGAAGTTTATAATGAGATTTGGAAGCTTTCACAACAGGAGGCTTCAGCCCGGTTGAGGCAGATTGATCAGGAAAACCTGATGCAGACTTTGTCTGTTGTTGATAATGGCATGCATACCCTTTCTGACCGTGTTTACACGATTGACAGCATTGTTTCCTCTGCTATTGACATTATTAAATCAGACATGTCTTCTTTATATCATGGGCAGAGTCAGACGCGGTCCATCATGCAGCTGGGTTGGACTCTTCAGACCTTGAAGGCAGGTCGCGTTCCATGGCAGCACATTCGTGCCAGAGAGATCTTTGTCTCCTTTAATTTGACTCGTCAACAACAGCTGATGGCTAAAAAGGAAGCGACATATGTTATGTTGAATATTGAGAAATTGGAGAAACTGCCTTGCACGGTGGCTGAGATTCCGTCAGCTGAGTGGTTGATTCATGGGGTTATTAATTTGCCTATCTCCACTCTGCAATTTACTTCTTGTTTGAAGCACATTCCGGTGGGTAGATATGAACTATTGGGAGACAGTTACATACATGAGGTATGGGAGCTTCCCTTTCAATACAGATGTGTTAATGGTTTGGGGGAGGTTTTTCTTAGCGGTAGCGAATGCGAAGCTTCTGTCAGCCATTCCATGGTTTGTAAACAGCTGTCCTTGCACGGAGCGTGTAACGCTTCGAATGCTAACTTAGCTTGTTATCTGAAGGGAGTTCCAGTCCCGGTTATTAAAAACACTTTCCAGGTGCTTTCTAACGGCAGTTACATTGTTCTTAACAGCGAACGCTGCTGTGGCATGCGTGCCGGAATAGTTTACGTTGTCAACAAGGCCGTTACGTGCTGCGGGAATGTGTTGTTTCCCCCCACTCAAATTAGGGAGGTAGCGGACATCTGGCCTCATATTGCTACTTCCAAGGTTAATTTCGACAAGTTGAGTCGGCTAAAAGCTTTATTGTTTCAAAAGCATGTGGCCCTTACATCTGCTAGCGAGACCTACGCACTTCAGGTGGCAAGGTCATCGGCGGAGATACAGTCCCTTTTGAATACTAACTTTCCAAGTCACTTCGGTGAACTTGTGGGATGTATATTTAATGCATCCAGCACTGCTGGTGTTGCTCATTTTTTCAAAGCCGTTGGTGTTGTTTTTGCTCACACTTTCTCTTCCATATTCGGCTTGATACCTTCGGCTATACACTCTATTTTCGGAAGCATTTTTGGGGGTTTCCCGATTACTTTGGCTTTGATGGCTGGAGCCTTGCTGTTGTTGCTATTTTTTCGCAATGGGTGTCCCGCCACGACGAGATCCTATATTGCTGCTCCCGTCAGCACAGCTGTGTCGTGAACGCATGATGCAGCATTTTGGAGCTACACTCCTGGGCCATTTGGAGTGTGACTGGTCTCTGTCATTCAGACCGGTTTTGGATTGTGTGCAACCCGTGTTTCGGTGCCTTTGGTGCTCGTTTGAACATGCACTGGCTTTCTGTCTCTCACTGCAGCGCCCTCCAGTGGTCGATCCTGATCTGTTGATGTTCCCGATTAGGGCTCATTCCCAGACTTGTGCACTACGGTTGCGTTTACTTCGTGAGGCGGTTTATGAGATTCCCTTCCTGGAGGAAGATGGTATTGTCTCTTTCATAGGCCCTGCAGGGGGTGCCGCCCTGAATGGTTTTGGGGCTTTGGAACACACCTGCTCCATGGTACTTTGTGGCGTGGATCTTCCGATATTAACATATATCGAAGTGGAGGAGCTCCTACGTTCTATTGCTTCTGTCTGACGATTGGATTTTTTTTCCTCTCCTGCAAAATTGACACTATATTGAATTTGGCTTTGTCGTCACATGTTTCATAAATTTATGACTTTGTTGTCTTCTGACCTTGTCGAAATATATGGTTTTATATATTGTTTATATTTGGGGCATATTTTTATATTATTGGAACCACTTGCTACCGACAAGGGGAGGGTGTAGTGTGGTTAGTTTTACGTATCCTTTGCGCATTAGCTTCAGGCTTTAGGCCTTTGTGCACTTTGCCCTGAATGTATTTTATTCATTTGCTGACAGCTTAGAGCCTCTGTGCACTTTGCTCTAAATGCTTTTTATTAGGCTTCGTACTGTCATTTTTCAAATAGCCAGTTCTACGGTGTTGTTTTTTATTCATATCACACTGTTTTGCCTACTTCAGCACTGGAGTTCTCCATAACATATTCACTCTGTGCTTCAGTCAAGGATACAGTCTGGTACATTGCCGATAGACGTGGTAGGAGTTTAGATTTGGCATTCCTGCATAGGGACATTTTGTGATCACAATGACATGTTAGTTATAAAATCACTTCCTTGTCCCAATACACGCAAGAGGGAGATTCCGACCAGGGAACCACAACTAGACGCTGACTGCCTCGTTGCAGATGCTGAACCAGAGCACAGGCCTTTGCTCAGGTATGAGGGCTGATGTCTCCCCAGTGATTCGGAAAGGCAAGCTAGAAGCTTAACATGCTGTGCTCTAAATAGAACAAGCAGAGGGAGAGTAGAAACTGTTAGGCACTATGATAGCTTTGTTCTTATGTTTTACTCTCCTGGTGACTATTTCAATCCTACTGTGTTGTATTGTTCTGGTTATTGCGGCTCACGCCTTATTATCTAAAATACAGTTGTTTTATTAAAACATTATATAAAACTTATACTGTCTTTGTCATTTGTATATGAGATCATATTGGAAATGAGAGAGTTGGTTTGGATCTGAGTGACCACGACTTCCCTGAGAAGTTCCAAAGATGTCATGCGCTCGGCTGCCCAATCATTTCTTCCCAGTGGGAGAAATGAGGCACTGCTAGTTAGCCGGAGCAAAAACCGGATTTAGGGTGACAGAGTTCCTTACACGTGGGTCAGACTCAGTCCCCCACACCGTTATCGATCCTGCTGCCTAGAAATCCAGTAGTCTCATTTAGGATAATGAGAGCCCACGCGACATTAGTATCACAGGATCAGTATTTGCCCATGATAAATGGTACAGAGACACAAGGTCCCCTAAGCTTTAATAAGATAATAGGCCAATGTCAGGAAATATGGGATGCGAACATACAGAGATATACATGGACTACCATACACCCTAGAATAGCAATGAAATTAACAGTTTTCTCTTTGTTTCAGAGGGAATGGGACAGTGAAGGTGGGGAGTAACCTCAACTGCAACATCACCACATACAACGCTGATATGCAGGGCGGCACCTCCAGCCTGATGGATCACTACTAGATGTGTGGGGCCCGGCTCCACATACAACTACCCCCGAACTGGAATGGCCTCTGCTCCCTAGTGACTTTGCACACCCCCTCCCTGGACCAGGTGTGGACATCTCTCAGTTACATGACCATCCCAGGAGCCATCCGACAACCTTCCTTCACCATTACCGGACAAAACGAGCTGCTGAGTTTCTTGGTACTGAAATGTGGAAAGACATTCCACAGGAACACAGATTATTTAATGATGCCCAAATCTTTTTTGGTAGCATCCTACCATTCATTAAGGCGAAGGCAACTGCACGCTGGCTGCAGATCACGCACTTTGAATTGATGAAGACCATAAATGCAACTGAAGATGGGTTCAATGCTATCAAGGAAGAACTCAGTGCCCTTAGGCTGATGTTAATGGAACACAGATATGTATTTGATTTAATGATGGCCATGGAAGGAGGGGTGTGTAAAAAGATTGGATCTTTATGTGCCGGCCAATGATGCGGACAATGGGACATTAACTCAGGCCATTCAGACACTGCATGATCTACAAAAGAAAATGATCAATGAGGGGGGTACCCCTGATGGGTTTTTCGAGGGCTGGATCGAATGGGTGCCGTCCTGGATGTCGGGGTTGTTCAGGGCCTTGTTGCCTTTGATTGTGTTGTTGCTTTTGATGTGTCTTACTTTTCAGGTAATAATAGCATGTTGCAAAAGGATGACAGCTAAATTGGGAGGGACAGAGTAGTGGGTATGTGGTGATTCCCCTAGTTTCATTAGTAGATGGGAAGGTAGGAAAAGTAGTTGAATAATCAACTAGAGGGGGGAATGATGTAGGAAGAATAGGAATACATCACATAGAAACAAACATAAGTTCCCAAATCCCAATACAAACATTTTAGGCTATATAGTTGTAAACCAATGTAAGTAGTGAAAGGCTTAATACATGATATGTAAAAAAAGACAGACTGTGGGATCACTAGAAAAGGCAGGTCATATTTAGGACAAACAAACACTTATTACTTAGGAAACTTATACACATGCTGCATTGTTAAGTTAGCTGTGCTGAAACACACAAGAGGCCCAAGCCACATTAGAATGAGAGTTTTTCTTTAAAGCTGCACCAACTGTTGCTTTCAAAATGTTCACTTAGCATGAACAGGGTGGAACAGAAGGGTGTATCCTTCCTTAGCACAGGGGTCCTAAAAACCACAAGTCATTCATATCGTGTTAAGGGGAACTGTGTAAGGGTCAGATAAGTATTTGCAAGGCAGGGCTACCATGAGCAGCACGCAACATATAATCTTTTGTTGTGCAGAAAGATAGATATGGTGAATGACGTCAGTGTAACTTACCCACCCATGAGGCCAACAAGTGCAAGTGCTTCTTTCCAGAGGCACCTCATTATCTTATCTGTACTGCTTGTAGTTGCTTACGTAAATGCTGAACTCTTGACCACAGTTTTTTGTGGTTTTTACAGTATAAATGCTACTGGTGTTTGAACCAGAACTTTGAACTTCAGTCATGGCCTCTATGTGAGACTGCCTGTTGATCCCAGCTGAAAATCGATTAAACCTATATTATTGTGTCAAAATGATTTGTTTTATTTTATTAACAGATTTCCCTCTAACACACCGCCTGGTAGGTTAGTTTCAGGGCAGCAACACAATATTCTCTCTCTGAATGGCAGAGGAAATACAAAGTCAGGCAAGCAATGCTGGGGTGGAGAACTGTGCTCATACACAGGGCGCTGCTGCCGCTCTTCAGCGCCATCGGGTCCTTCTACTTCTGCAAAGTCAACAAGCATGTAAGTGATAAGTGACAAGGCCGACAAGTTCACTGTCAAGGTATATTAATGGGTGATGCCACGGTAGGGGCTAGCTTAGGGGTTCATGCCACTATGTTCAAACTGCGAAGTGAAAGGTATGGAAGGGAAGATGGCCTCTTCGGCTGTGCCAGGGCCAAGATGTGTTTTTGGTTTCCCTTGAATGGAGTGCGGGCATGAAAAGAAAAAAAAAAGTACCTTAAAAGCGTGATGCGAGTGGAAAGACACTGGTTGCCAGCCACTCATCACCAACCGGCAAGGGTACTTGGTCCAAACTCCAAGGAACTGGCAAAGCCAAGGAATGGAAAGGAAGTGCAGACAGATGACATGAGAAGCAAGAAAGGGAGAATGAAAGTGGAAGCCTACCAACGGTAATTAATGGGAAGGTTGCGGGTGGGCTATGAGCCCATTTTAAGATTGTTTCCTTTATAACCTAAAAAAATGCACTATGTACAGTCTAAGAATTACAAAAATCTATATTTCTAAACCACTTTTTTTAATCTTAAACCTTTTGTGCGTTTTGCAGCATTCTATCATACTGTGTGCAATGCAAGTTTAAAATAGAGCTTTCTGTCATGGACTGGGACCTCCAGGCACTAAACATACAGAAGTCACTATTCTCCAATGCACCAACAAGAATACAATTCTGGGGCTCTCTGGTGACAAACACAGACCCCTGGAGTGGATAAACTAATATTGGTTTTATTCATATGCAAAAGTGCATTTCCTCCAATTCGCTTGCATTTATTAGTCATTTAGGCTGTGTCTTATTTTGTATGTAGCTACCTGAGGATGAAAGACCGAAACAAGTTAAAGAATATTTTATTTTTTAGCTACGCCCAACAAATAATAGCCCCGCCCCCATTCAACAGACCATCACAGTTCATATACTTTTTAATTCACTTCAACCTCTAAATTGTATGTTCGTAAATGACACGTGCGCACGCAAACGTTAACCAACTGTTGTTTTAGTATCTTAAGTGCTGATTGCTTACCAAAATCGTACAGACAGTTGAGCACCGAATCCAGTGAGCTCTCCGGGGGGAGATCTAGATCACTTCTCATCATTTGGAGCCGATACAGACTTTCTGCACCATTAACATGCAAACCCTGTAGATGGTCGTCACTTGTCCAATACACTATAAGCATGGGCCAGTCGTGGTTATTAGAGAGGGGTGGGGTCAGGCAAACGTCAGGACGTTGTTGTGCGTTCCACACAGGAATGGGGGAGGGGTTCGCCTGACCCTTAAATGGCGGCTACTCTTGACTCTGGCTCGAAGATCAGTGCTCTACTCCGTCCCTGATGCAAACAAGGAACACGACACTCTAACACCTGGCCAAGCAGTGAAACATATGAAGTAGTGGGGATATCTGTGTCTTAAACCCCTGTTTTCGATGCCGTTGCAATTGTCGCGATACAAATATCTACGGTCTTGTCGTGATGTTCTCGGCATTTAATGTTTTCCAAAATCAATGCAATAAAAAAGGAGCCGCAAGGATAATAAGTTTGCGAGTGCTAAGCTCGAAGTTGTTACGTAAACTCTGGTCGCGCGCCTTTGACTAAGATATCCAACGGCACATACTAACACTACAAGATGGTCACTTTGATTATGATCAACTAAAACAACCACGGCTTCTGTAAAGGTTTATGCCTGTCTTGGTTGCTGTCCCCACTAAAGATGGCTGCCCGCTGGGCGCACGGCGAGTAGGAGATGCTGCAGCATCAGCCCCGCTGTTCTTTGAGGAGGTGCAGGAGGAAGTCGCGTCCCGGTGTTGATCCGCATGACATTGCTTGGAGCCACCACTGGGGGGCCGCTGTATTTGGTAGGTTATTCCTGTCACGCCCCCGTCGCTGGCTGTCATCCCTTGCGGGATGGCACTTTTGAGCATTGTGGTTCACACAACTGAAATTCTGTTGCCAGAGGAAAGGGCCGCCAGCTGTCTCGTGGGGGGTATCGTCTGTTTGAAAGGTAACCTGACAGATTTTGTGGTGGTGTCCCGCACATGGCATACCACCGAGAAGACGCGGTTCCTCTTGTGTGGCATGCCGAAGTGAGTTGGCCAATGCTGCACAAGGTAAAGCTCTATATGTTTGTGTATTAAGTTGTCTTTCAACTGGCTTCGTCTGCTATGCGTTACTCCGATGTTTGCGGGAGCCAAACTTGTCAAATTTTTAATTGGGGCATTGGATTAGTTACTCGATTTCCTTTTTTTTTTAAACTCTTTAAGCTGTATTTCTTCACCTGGGTTTTAGCTGAGGTCCCCAGGCGAGTGCAAACACGTCCCTTGATAACTTTAGATCAGATCCCAGCTATATTTGTGCTGTGGTCCGACAACATGTACACTGAATTAGTGTCGTGTTCTAGCTGCCTAGTAGAGGCTGGCACCGTGCAACACAGTAGCGTGTCAAGGCACTTGTGGTGCTCCAGTTGAAAGTGGCGCTTGTTTTGTTTTCTGGTATACACCCTGCTTTATTATTTTGAATTTACAAAGCACACCCTCTAGTATTTGCGCTATGTGCAGCCAGTTGCTGTCGCAGCCCTTGCACGTGTCTTCGCTGAAAGTTTTACCTCCTATAGATATGTATGACGGCCGAGGGAAGCTGTTGCTGCCAATCGAGTCGATTCTGATAATATGCATAGAGAAATCAATAATTTTGTTTTGTATTGTTTCGTATCAAGGACAAAGAGGTGCATCGCATTCACTGCTAAGAAGAACCCTAGGCCAATCAATCACATATTAAATATTTGTTTGTTTGTATCTGTACCAGAGCTGGAATAGGAAAAAATAAAACTCTGGGAATTCTCAAATAAGGAGACTTTGGAGGCGGGATCAAAGAGGGAGATCTAGAGGCAGGGGCGGAGTCAGGCAGGTGAGAGTCAGACTATTCATTCAGTGACAGTCAGCTTGATGTCTAGGCTCTGCAAGTACCTGGCATTATTCTTTATAAACTATGCTTAAAAATAAATTGGCAAGCATAAATGTAATATTAAAGCAGCACAGTCATATTTTATTTGTCTCATATGGACCATATTTTACAAATTCCTACTTATTTCCACTTTGCAATCAAGGTGAACAAAAATCCAGGAAACAAAGTTACAAATATTTTGTGCAACATAGCAAGCAACCTCAGTTGTTTGAAAGAAAGAGAGCAGAACACAGCATATCTAATAAGAAATGGCACAGTTTTTCAGTTTCCCTGCGCTGGCACACTTTAGAATGCCTTACACCAACACACATGCTCTTGCACCATAAACCAAGAGTGTGTGCTTGATGTCAAACATATGTTTTGTACTGGAAGGGCACATTTCCAGTACGAAATACTATGTTTTGACATAGCTTTACACTTGTATAACTTTGTGTGTGTGCTGTGAAGCACAACACAAATGTGAAGTTAGAAAATAGAAAACTGTTCTTTAACGTTATATTTTCCTTGAGGAGTTGTTCATTTCTGGTGCAAGTCTCCGTCTACCAATGTTAGTAGATGTGGATGTGCATCAAAACCCATGGGTGGTTGCATGGAAACAACCAAGTACCACTCATCTGTGCAACGCCCCCATGACGCCACGAAGGTCAACGCACTACTTTGTGTTACTTTGCAGATACTTTCGGAAAGTAAATCCCATATTCAACACTTTGGGTGAGTTAGCACCACGTTAACCCAGAGCAAAGTGTTGATAAGTATGGCCCCAAATTTTGCATTGTGTTAAGTTAAGTCTAAATTGTCTTGAAGCGTTGTTTAGCTAATAGCGTAATCTATAGTAGTAAAAACCCTGAAACAAAATACTATTTTGTAATCTAGTCATTGGATTAGTGGAATATCGAGGGTAAGAAGCTCTCTCTCGCTCTTATTTATATATATATATATATATCTCATTAAACAGCATTAGAATGCTTAACCCAGTGGTTCCCAAACTGTGCGCCGCGGCACCCTGGTGCGCCGTTAAAAGTTGCCAGGGGCGCCACGCGCATTTTGGAAACATGATATGAATATTTAAAAAAAGATTTATGCGTGCAGTTTATAAATTACCTGTTTATGACGAGTTAAAAGTATTTTGCGGCCGAGTAACTCATTAGCATTTTATGTGGGGGAGTTACATAAGCCGCACCTGTCAAGGTCTTGCCGTCTGCAGCATGGTTTCACCAAACGTGATTACGTTCCTAAATAAAAGCCTTCGTCGTTGCCAGCCGGCCGGTCGGAAATTCAGAAGAGAGCACTGGAATGTTATTGCTCCAGTGGGATCCTCATTGAAGTGCACACATCGGACGTGTTCCTTGTTGAATTTACAATAATTAGGTAGTTATAATTATTATTATTAGGATTTCTAATCTAGGGTGAGAGACAGGGCACGGCAGGACCGGAGATCACAGGAATGTGCAGGAAATCCTCCTAACCAGTGCCGATATAGTAATTATAGTATTATTAACAACTAATGTTCTGTTTTTAAAACAGATGGATATTTCCCAGGGGCGAGCACTCCAAACGAGGCCCCTGTGTAGTTTCCGGACAGGAGAAAACTGCTAACAGCTTGATTCAGCACACACACACAGAAGTTGAGTTTGTTTATTTAGGTTAGAAGACATTATTAGAATTATTAGTTCCTTGTTGATGACCTGTCCAGGGGAAAATTGCAGCGTTTCTGCTTTGAGAAAGATTAGCCTTCCACCCTTTTCTCATTATTAAGCACACCTTTCCTTTTTTTCCCCATTTGTGCTAGTAAATTGTTAAAAATAAATTATTGGCACACAGTCCTCCCTCACTTGCATGTCCAAATCAGATTACTTACTGAGTCTTACTGCCAGGGGAAGGCAATTTTCATTGGGATGCCAGAAAAACGGCTATGGGAGGTACAGACCAAGTGGAACTTGGAAAGCACCGTTATCAAAAGCTGAAGCCTTTGAAATAATTTAAGGCAGCGGTGCCTCCTAAATTCTCTAGAAACTGCAGAGTGAGAGTGTGAACGACAGTGCTTAATTTGTAAATAAAAACGTGCCGGTGCCCAAAGTCCTCCTTTTAAACATGTGGCTGCTGCAATTAAATGTGCGAAAATGGAATACTGAGGCAGTGTAATACTGAAGCAATCTCAGGCCTCTTCAATGATTTTAAAGCCACTCCCTGCCCCTTCAGCTCACTCTTGCAGCTTTCTGTTTTCTCCCATTGTGACACTATTTCGTTTTTCTCTTCTCCAGTCTTTCCCTTATGTGTCTTTTGCTTGCAGTAAATACTTGAGGCAGAAAAATAAGTGCCGGCCCTCAAAAATAAGTGCTGGTGCTTAGCACCGGAAACAACTAGCACAAATTAAGCACTGGTGAATGATCAAGTATTGTTAAGTAGTTTTAGAGGAGAAAGTGTCCAGATTGAAGGCAGAATGTGTGCACCAAAGGTGAGGTGTGTGTGTGGTCAAGGCAATGTAATGCCATTGTAAACAGAGAAGAAAATACACGCATGGAGGACAGCAAGTGTGACACAGAGGGGAGATGTGGCTACATTTTTTAGACATTTAAGAATGAAAGGTTGAATTGGAGGAGATGTGGTCTAGCAGGGAGGAGGAAACATACAAAACATCCATGTTATGCTCAATATAATTAAAGTACTCCCGAGGCTGGGCTTACATCGCCCACCCGAAAAAAACAAAACAAAAAAGTAACATAATGGGGAGCCGCGGGCAATGGCAAATATAGGTGAAGGGAGCCGCGGGTCGAAAAAGTTTGGGAACCACTGGCTTAACCTAAAATCTTCAGTATACCCGACTGCTATGTGACAAGCAAGTTATTGTGTGCTGCACAAATGGTATTTATTGTATATGCCAAAGTGATTGTATGCACATACCAGACTTTAAAATAGGGCACACATCCACAGCAATGCAGATGCAAACTACCAAAAGCTAAAATATGTTTGTCAGCATAACTGATAAGATGCTTCATTTTACCAGTTATCAGCTCCTCCATTTGGAGATGAGGTGTGACATTTGTCACTTTCCCCAAGCCCAGTGATGACCATTTAAATGGAACTTTCTATGAATTATGCAGCCCAGACGGGAATGGCCAAGCACAGGAAGATTTGAAAGAAAGTAATTAGTTATAAACATTAGAGCTATCCAGCTCAGGAATAACTACATCAGACTGAAAAGACTTTAACTATGTCAACATTGGAACCTACCACACTGGGGGTGGAGCAAAAGAAGTCCATCAGCCACCTGCAGGCATCTGCTCACATGAAAATCCAACAGTGATTGCAACATTGGTTGTTCCCAATGATGAGGACTTCGGTTTTTCAGTATTAAGCTTGAGGCAGCTCTCCTTCATCCAGGCAGCAACTGCCCTCACTCTGTTGTGGAAGTTGGTTTTGACTGTATGCGAGCTGTTGGTGAGGGAGATGATTAGCTGAGTGTTGTTGGCGTATGAGATGATGTTGAGTGCGTTGTGTCTGGCTATGGTGGCTAGGGGGACCATGTAGGAGTTGAAGAGAGTGGGGCTCAGACGGGATCCTTGCAGGATGCCACAGATGATCTCGGTGGCCTCTGAGTAGAAGGGGGGGAGTCGGAATCTTTGGGCCCTGTCGGAGAGGAAGGAGGTGATCCATTCTAGTGCTTTGTCTTGGATGCTGGCGTCGTGGAGACAAGTCTGTAGCGTGCGGTGGGAGATGGTGTCGAAGGCGGTGTACAGGTCGAGGAGGATGAGAGCCACAGTCTCACCCCTGTCTAGGAGGATGCGAATGTCATCTGTGGCTGCGAGGAGGGCGGTCTCAGTGCTGTGGTTGCTCCGGAAGTCTGACTGTGAGGGGTCCAGGATGTTGTTGAGTTCGATGTGCCTGGTGAGTTGTCTGTTGACAGCCTTTTCGATGACCTTCGCTGGGAAGGGGAGCAGAGAGATGGTCTGGAAGTTCTTGAGGTCCTCTGGGTCTGCAGTGGGTTTCTTCAGTAAGGGCTTGATTTCAGCGTGTTTCCAGATTTCTGGGAAGTTGACGGTTTCAAAGGAGCGGTTGATGATGTGGCGGAGTTTGGGTGCAATGGTGCTGCTTGCTTTGTTAAAGATGTGGTTGGGGCAGGGATCAGAGGGGGAAACTGAGTAGATATAGTTGATGATGCTGAGGGTTTCTTCGTCAGAGATGTTGGCCCAGCCGAGTAGGTGGTGGGGGTTTGGAGGAACTTCAGTGGTGGATATGCCGGTGGTGGGCGTGGGAAGGTCCTGAGTCGGGAAGCTGTAGTAGATGTCTGCTATCTTGCGGTGGAAGTAGGTGGAGAGTATTGCAGAGTTCCTGTGAGGGAAGGAGATCTGTGGAGTTTGCTCTGGGGTTGGTCAGTTCGCTGATGATAGCTCCTGCAGGTGGGGGGTAGGTGGGTGAGGTGTCGGTCGGGGGTTTTGCTGAAGGTAAAGTGGATACAGTGGTGGTTGGCCCATTGGAGTTCAGTGATGTGGCTAATAGAGATGGGGTCGAGTGTGTGTCCGGAGGAATGGGTGGGTGAGGTGATGAGTTACTTGAGTCCAAGGTTGGCAAGGTTTTTGAGCAGCGTCATGGAGTTGTTGTCATTGGGGGTCTCCAGGTGGAAGTTGAGGTCCCCGAGGAGGGTGTAGTCCTTGGAAGCAAGTGCGTGGGTGGTGGCGAGGTCAGCGATGGTGTCTCAGACTGGGGGCGGGGGCCCTGCGGCCTGTAGATGAGGGTGTTCCACAGAGTGGTGTTAGGTTGGTTCCAGTCTGCAAGTGGAGGAGTTCCATGTTGGTTGTGGAGTCTTTGGTGCTGGTGGAGAGACGTAGGGATTTTTTGTAGACGATGGCAATGCCTTCCCCGGGCTGGTTCGTGTGGTCTTTTCGGATGTTCTTGTAGCCGTCTGGGATGGCGATGTCTGGAGCCAAGGAGGGGTTAAGCCAGGTCTTTGTGAGGAAGGCGATGTCCGGGGATGTGGTGTCCGTGAGGTTCCAGAGTTCGATGGCATGCCTGTGGATGGAGCAAGTGTTGATCAGGATACATCTGAGGTTGTATTCTGCTTTGTGTGTCCTCAGGGGTGGGCTTGAGTGATGGAGGCTAGTGAATTTGCAGTTGCAACAGGTAAGCGTCCCTTGGTGTTGCTTGGTGATGTCTACTTACAGTTGTTGTCGTGTCCCGGGTTGAGAGCGATTAATGCTGCTGGCGTGTAGCGGTGGGGGGCGAGAGGTCTAGGGGTCCTGGCGCTGGTCGCAGATGGGCTTGACTTAGGCGCGGCCTCCATTAAGTGGGGAGGAGAGGACAGCTGGGAGGCAGGAACAGTGCAAAAAAGGGGGCTGGGACCGTGGGGGCAGCGGCAGGGAGAATGAGAGAGAGGGGGGTGGGGCAGCAGCGGCAGGGAGAGTGAGAGAGAGATGCGAGAATGAGAGGAGTGAAGAGAAAAACAAGGAAAAGCTAGAGGAAAGCTCAGAAAGCGAAAGGCACAAAAACAGCACACAAAAGAAAAAACGAGGAGAAAAAAGGCAGAGAGCAGCCTAGCAGAAGAGCAGAGCTCTCCCACTAGACAGCAGAGATGAGGAGCAGGCAGAAGCCTGCAGGTGGAGGAGGGCCTCGAACTTCTGACCGAGGTCAGGTTTCAGGTCAGAACGGGCTTCCACTTACTGGTGGAGCTATGCGGAGGCAGAGCAGTTCACTAACCAGGTCAGT
Source organism: Pleurodeles waltl (assembly GCF_031143425.1). Lineage (NCBI taxonomy): Eukaryota > Metazoa > Chordata > Amphibia > Caudata > Salamandridae > Pleurodeles > Pleurodeles waltl. The sequence continues at coordinate 894,998,144 of NC_090444.1, forward strand.
GAGGTTGCTCTTCCAACCGTGCGGCGGTCGCCATTAAGTAGGGAGGGGGGAGGAGAGGACAGCTGGGAGGCGGGAGCGGGAATGGTGCGAAAAAGGGGGGTGGGGCCGCGGGGGAAGCAGTAGTGGGGAGAATGAGAGAGAGGAGGGGGTGGGGCAGCAGTGGCGGGGAGAGTGAGAGGAGAGAGAGAGAGATGCAAGAATGAGAGTAGTTAGGAGAACAATGAGGAAAAGATAGAGGAAAGCGCAGAAAGCAAAAGGCACAAAAAAGCACACAAAAGAAAAAAACGAGGAGAAAAGAGGCAGAGGGCAGCCCCACTCGACACCAGGGATGAGGCACAGGCAGAAGCCTGCTGGTGGAGGAGGGCCTCGAACTTCTGACCGAGGTCAGAGTTCAAGTCAGAACGGGCTTCCACTTACTGATGGCGCTATGCGGAGGCAGAGCAGTTCAGTGACCAGATGTTATGTTACATTCATGATGGTCCATAGTAAAGGCCCTGTAATGAAATAACTCCCCCTAAACCAAAACAGTAAATAAGCAAGTTAATTATTCATTCCGTTCTTAATGATGCCATTGTAGAATCAGGTGCTAGCGTGCTGTAGAAATAAATCCTTTAGTGCTGGTGCTCACCAGGCTACCCCCAAAGATCCAGTAACACTCCACAGCAGATGCCGACTGTGTCTTTGAAAGCTCCATCCGCTTGACCTGCAGTGTAGCCCCAGATGACACAGGTTGCCAGTAAATGGATTCAAGGTGCCATAATTATAAGCCTTGTCGTTATGGTGTTCCTGTGTGTCCACTTAGTGTAATGTGCTTTGCAGACCTCTGGCGTGTGGAAGCTGAGCATCTTATCTTGGTACATATGTACATAGCCTGTTCACAGCATGACATCTAAAAAAAACCTAAGCATGGGTGTGGCATGTACACAGGACAGGCCTTAGAGAGAAAAATGTACAGCTGACAGACAGTACATGTATATATGATCGTAAATGGACATGGGAAGTGCATCTGCACAGGTCAGCTGTAATTGAACATACATAATATCACTGCTCACAAATGGGGCAGAATGCAGATGTGTAAAATAATCTATTGTTTATTCATCTGCAGTGCTGCAGAGAGCCCAATACATTTCCGACCAGCGACTCTGTCGATTTGAAATGTTCACGTGATATGTTCAAGACACCATTGGTTATAATTGAAACAAATGGGCCAGGAAACAAAAAATGTCACAGTCAGTGCAAACATCTTCTAAAGGATGTAGATATACATGTTCCTGAAAGATTTACCACGTTTGGACTTTTTAATTTTAGACTTCTTGTCTTTCCCTTTATTAGTTTCAAAGGCCTAATCAGAGACTTTCCAGGTAAAAACGCATAACTCAGCAGACCTTGCTGCACACTTCTGCAAAGGAAGTAGCCTTGAACCTTGCACTATTACAAGGCAAGAAAGAATTACACTGTTCAGCTGTTCCTAAGTGTCAGGAACTTTGGGTGGTTAGTGGTATGTGAACAGGTAACCATTTCTCATAAATAGAACAACACGTAGACACACATTCAACTACCAAAGGAGAATAAATTAAACTTGGCTGACACACAGTAAATGAGAACTACCTGAAATGTAGAAATTAAACTTTCTCAGCTGGACAGAGACAAACAGAGAAAACCGGTGAACATGGATAGTATCTCTAGATTTGCAGGGATAAACGGTTTGTCAAGATTTGCCCTTTGACTTTTTCTTTGTTTTTGTTTTTGCTCTGGAGTCACAGCCTTTGTGAAAATTCATGTTTCCTACAACATTGCACAGTTTGAATACTAAGATAATTTCCAAACTCTGTTATGTAAAATTCTTTCAGGCCGTTTAAAAAAAAAAAAACTGACCAGTCTTTTGGGATAGTAGTTCGGTGTATATCCTAGTGGGTGAAGATGTGTTACTTGAGCCAGTTCATAACATCTAGTTGTGTACCTTTTTAACTTTTACCACAATCTCATTGTTTCGATGATTTTGTGAAGTTCAATTTTTAAGTGTTACTTGCCATTTCATCGCTCTGTTTATCCTATACCAGATGAATGATTGCTTTTATGGATTGTAGGGGATGGTGCTGTAAACTTTCTGCTGGTAATAAGCAAAATTAGTTATATATTGGCAAAAGCACGCAGCATGAGGCACTTTCTTTTTTATTTTTCTGTTTCCATGACACTTATTTAAAAAAATACCATCAGTTTGGGGCTTCCTACTGCACTATTATGGAGCAGGAATTTCGTAATCATAGGAGCTATAGCTTACTTCTAGTGGTAGAACAATGTCCTACCATGTTTATATCCCATTTTTAAATGTATTCATTCAACCTGAGTGTAATATTTTTGCTTTCTGGTTTTTGATGGTTTTATGGATTTGTATGATTTTACGTAATCAAACAAATAAAGTTTATTCATTGATGAATTTCTCACAGTAGCGAGCACTGGCTCTGACTCCAAGCTAGAGCACACATAACATGGATGCAATGAAGTGTGAGATCTTCCTGAAGCAGCAGTTTGAGACAGACTAAGGACAGACCTAGAAATGTCCTCCCCTTGAAAAACAGAAACTACAGTCCCACTCCTCACTCCTGTCATCCACCAAACAACAATACCCAGAAGACTAATCTGCACCTCCTTGTTAATTAAAAGGCCCTTTGGACTTTCTAGAGGTAGCCTGGACTCCATCTCCTCACTTCAGTATCTTGGTCTTCTCCCTCCTGCTACAGGTATGCAGGAAACACCCTTTTACTGTCTAGGAAACTATCCTCACCCTCATCCTGTGCCATGCCAAAGTAGGGGCATCCAAATGAATCCTACTTTGCTCTGGTGGTCAATAGTATTCGCAAACCTAATGGGTAAACGTCAAAATATATCTGCTCAAGCATTTACAGAATCTCCTTTTCAATGTTTACATTATTTACGCAATATTCTTCCACGTTCCTTTTATTAGGTAGCTACTGAATAATTCAAGCACATTCTAAAGCTCTTGATATTCCCTTGTATATGCTTCCAACCACTTCTTTACGCTTCCAACCTCTGAGCTTATCAGCTGTCCTTGCTGAAGCAGTGGTCTAGCAGTAGCTGGGCACTGGACAGACTGTTCTAATGATTCTTGGGTCTGTCAAAACCTACCTAACATAGCACTGTCTTCCATGCAAATACTATTTCTTTCTACATTTTGCTTCCTCAAAGATAATGCTACATTGAAAGTGTGTTCCTAAAACCCTGCTTGGAAATGATGAAAATGACTTAGAACTTCTAATTCTTCTCTATCCTTTTTCTTTGTATGTCCCTCTTCTTACTTTCCATCCTCTTCTTGTCTCCTTTCTCAACATGCAGCCTACTCTGTCATGTGCATGTTTGCATTAATCTCTATTTTTGAATTTCTGTAAATTGCCTAAAGTTCTTCTCAGAGATGAAACCCTGTCCTCCTTATGTCCTACCCAGCAACCTATCAATACCCAATCTGTAGCTCGTATACTATCCCACAAACCATTTGCGTGACTTCCCATAACTCCCCACTAATTATCACAGTTAACTCCTAATAATTTAATCCACCACGAATACTCCAACACCTGGTCAGGAGAACTAAGTGCTAGATAAATGCAATTGCAATGCATTTTTGTGTAGCACCACCCAATCAGTGATAGAAGCTCAAGCTTGAGATCACTTCAACCCCAAAAGCAGAGACCAAGTCCTAATAAAAAAAAAAATAGGTCGAAGTTAAATTAGCTTAAGCATTGTACATCATTGCCACTTCATCATAAGAAGGGCAGACTTATCTTACCCTCCTTTACAGCCATAAATGAGGTAAAAACCTGACAGTGTGTATTTATATACGCATGCACATCGGGCATATGTTCATATATAAACAACATGCATGATTTTAAGAAATTTATAATCATGTTCCTTTTTTAAAGTTTTTTTATTGGTGCCATGAAAGAAATTCGAGGTAATCCCAAATGAAAATAGCATTTAAGTTATTTCGCTAGTGTAAATCACATGCTTTTTTTGCACCTGTTGAGGAGTTGATGTTATGAATGCCTCAAAATGGCATTATAAAACTAGGCACACACTTCCTTGGTGCATTAAAAACAGCATTTTTCAAATATGTAAATGTTCTGCCTTGAACGTTGCGATACTCGGCTACTGAAGGTATGAGAAATGGGTTTGAAATTCACTTGTATACAGGCCTTGATAAATCTACTCGTCCATTCACTCCGGCGAGTCAGATTTCATCAGAACGAGCTACTCTTAGGACCCACAGGCCCTTTCTGGCGAGCTGACAAATAACAGGTGTTCTGTTCACTCACAAAGTGAATGACAATAAAGATGCTTTTAAATCTTGATTTTTATCTTGTCACATTTGCTCTGCATTTAAAAACAGAGGTCTAAAGGCAGTTTGTCGTCTTACATTTACTTTCCTTTCTCTGACTGCAAAGTTGAAGGATTTTATAAAGTGAACTGTCTGACAGCTCTTTTTATGACCCCCCCCATTCCCCTCCCCAATTCATGTATCACCATAGTCAAATATACCATAAGTGCTCTGATGTAGTCAGTCGGTCGTAGTGCACCCCAATTGTTAAAGCAAAATTTTGTCTGGAAGAGAAATAAGTCAATAGACAGTCATGGTATGAAAATCATAGCAAAGTTTATTTACTAGAGCCTATAGGCGGAAGACTCTGCTCACAGTAACACACTGCGGAGCTCTTCAAATACATCGAGTCATCAGAGGCTTTTTATAAGGTTCAACGCTCATGAGTTTACATTACAAGCACTATTTCACAAGCTATGAAAAGCTGCAAAAACATACAATTGACAGCAAAAGTAATTATTATTTAAGGGAATACAAGCTTATCTGTAATAGTAATTTAGGATATGATGCCTCCAAGAGGGTCTCCTTGTCTCAATTTCAAAGTCTTTGTCTAGGGCACATTGTATTTCATGTGTAGCAGCCTAACCTCTCTAAAAGTAACATTCCAGTTTCGTAGTGTAAGAAGCTATAATTCTGTACCACATGTCACTTTTATTTTCTCAAACATCCCTAAGAAGTTCCATTTACAAAATAACCAATTCTTCCTCTAAATCTTGAAAGGTTTAGTGATATGCGACTGCACAAAACTGAGATAACCCTGTCCCTACACCACGTCTGCATTTATAATTAGAAAACAGAAGGCGAGAAAACCACGTTTTATCTCGAGGTCATACATAGAAATGTATGCATGTTTAAAGAAAGCAGCTTTAAACAGTATCCTAAATGCAATTGCTAAATGCTTGGACAATGGTTCAATTTCTCATGTTAATTTTATTTTGCTTTCACACAATCCACAGCGGAATGGAAAAGACCCTATGATAAAGCATGCCACCAAGGTTTAACCCTGGTGGGTGAGGGTTTTCTTAGGAAATTAATCTGCTTCCTGCAATTAATCTGCTTGTTTCAGATCAGTACTCTATACAGAGAATTTTTCCATCACGAAGCTGTTTTCAGCTAGATAAGGCTAGTGACCCCAATTTCATTACATAATTCCTGAGGAAGGACAGCATTTGTCAAACAACCAAAACTTTACTCTTATCATACAATTTTTCCTGAATTTACAACATCCAAAATGGAGATAAGTGGCAAGAGATGTTAATAAACTAGGGTCTGATATGTTTGAATAGTCAATTTCAAGGTGGTGTTCTAGCAGCCCAAACCTTTTGCAGAGGGCCCAAAAATGCCCCACTTACTCTATTTTTACTCTATGTCACTTTGATTTAATTGTAGATTTCCGTGTCTTCCCATTACACGGCAGTGACCATTAACCGTTTCAAGCCATGTTATGCCTAGGTAGAACAGGGTGCAGGGATCAAATTATAAGTACACAAGTGTAATGCCCCAGATGCTTAACAATACAAATAGATGAGGAGCAACTACTAAGGTTAAGAAATTTGCAGAATTTATAGAAGATTGTTAAACAGAAGTAGATAACAGCAATAGAATAAACTAGTAGTCAGAAACAATAATAGGAATAGTAACAATTTTAACAATGGAGTATAAAAAGAAAGGAAGATTATCATGAAGGAAAGCTAATACCTGGGATAGTAGGAATGGATGATTCGATCCTTGGTGTCAAGTATTGAAAAGCCAGCTGAGAATTTTGCAGAAAAAAGGAAAGGATAAGCAAGGAAAATACATGGAGGAGAAAATCGTAAGGTTGAGGTGTGACCTTGAAACAAATGAATAATGAAAAAAGTGAGTTTATTACAATACAGACCAGGAGAAAATAATATTAGTAATAGCATATGAAGATGCAAAAAATTATAGATGCTAGATCAAAATAATTTGGGTACGAAACCTATGAAGACTAGCTGTATAGGCGTGGATAAAACATCTGGAAGAAATCTACACAAATGGTTATATCGATTCCATATAAAAAGAGTATGTAATGGATAGTGAAAATTTTCAAAGCCTTACGGAAAATGTACTAGAACAGCTTATAAAGGCACTTTCACTTTCTAGAGCAGCAGTTCCAGATAATCTCCCAGCTATTATAATACAAAAGATTGTGCATTGGTGGGTTAGATCGTTTTTCAACCAGTGTTGAACTCCAGAGAGTTGGAAGGGGGCAATTATAAAGCCAATACATAAAAAGGGTACCCCGTAAATCCAGAGAATTATAGACTGATAAGTTTGATGGACATTGGATCATACATTTGTGATGTCGAATGGGGTGGTTTCAAGAAAGGATAGTCTACTATTAATCCCTGCTTAGGCCTTTAGTCAAACACCAGGAAGTCAACAGAGTTCAAGGGGAACCTCCTTTATTGTTATGTTGATTTCTGGGAAGCATTTGACCTGGTAAATAGAGAGATACTTTGAAAAAGTGTAAATGAGCTAGGAACCCTGATTCGCTTATTATGCATTCTCAGAGAATCACATAGAGGAAATTGGGCAAGAAGTGAATTAAAAGGAAATGGTACTCAGAAAAAGTTCAGTAAGAAATAGATTATCTGATATGCAGACGATTTAGCAGTACTAGATATGACACAGATAGGTCTGAAGAGAAAACTAGATGCTTTTCATGAATACAGTCAGTAAAAAAAACAAAAAAGTCTGTATGGAAAAGACAAAAATAACAGTCTTCGGGCATCAAAATTATAATTTTACCTGGGCATTGGGCAACCAACAGGTAGAAAAAGTAAAATTCTATCAGCACATAGGAATTAAATTTACAGTAAATATGAGCTGGAAACTCAATTGTGAAATGTTAAAGTCCAGTGCGTTACCAACAGTAATGGGGGCTGCTGAAATTCAGAAATGATTTAGCACTAGCTATCTGGCTTCAAAGCCATGGTTCAGACAAAACTTTTTTCATGGGACATACATCTTATTAATGAATAGATTGCAGACATGGGATGTGATTGAGGGCCAATGCTTGAAAAGTCTGTTCAACTTGCCTAAGTCAGCTGTGGCTCATGTCATATGGTGGAGACAAGGCTGAGATTCTGGAATCGCATATCTGTGCATATAACTTTACAGTTTTGGAATAAGCTACTAATTTCAAGGGAAGATAAAATTGAAGGATTCTGTAAGAATAAACTACAGAAACTTGTGTTTTAAAAAGGCTGTGAGTCTAAGATGACAATTAAATTTGATTAGAGAACACCTCTTTCTTGCTTCTCTCATTCTAAAATCTCCAGCAAAATGTCCTAAATCCAAAATATATTCTAGAACTGAAGAAGAATCTAGAGATTGGTATTTTACTTATTTATTACGGAATTAGTTGACAGCCTGATGTGGGATTCATTGAAGAGTAATATGAGTTTCTCCTATATTTAGGCCCTCCCTACCCAATGTTGGGATGAGGTAATATTCAGAACAGGGATTAATCCATACTATACCAAATTAGAACTATTTGAAAAGTAATAGCAGAACATGTAAATGTGGAATCTTGACAAAATGCTTAAAGTCACATATTTTATTAGCTTGTTTATTTTTTTTTTATATAAAGACAGCATATCATTTTTAAAATCCATTTCAAAGAAATATTAAGTACATAATAGATGGAATTCAATAACGATTTGATTCTCAATTGAGTTTTTGTGATGTTTGTGCTGTAGGCCGTTTGGTATGTGCTGTGACAAATTGTATCATGTTTTAGAAGTGATAAATTTGATAACTAATCGTAATTGCATTTATATAGCACTTGGTACCCCAAACAAGGCATCAAAGTGATTAACGCCGAACAGCGTGATGCTCCGGAACCCCAGGCTAATCCAGCGTTATTGGTTAATGTTAGTTACTGAGACTGTGCGGTCAAAGCAAACCATTGCGTGAAGGTATTCTAGTTTCTTTATGGTGGACTAAATGGATAGTAGTCAGTTGTGATGATTAGTGGAGGGGGCTCATGCACATGGTTTGTGGGACAGATAGATTAGTTAGATGTGATTGGGTATTGTTATGTTGCAGAGGTATGACTTTTCAGAGGTGGGAGGAGAGATTGTGAACTTGTAAATGGGTTGTAGGAAATTTGCAGAAATACAATGATAAAGTAATGCATATTTTTGAGACATTATGGAGTTTTAGACTGCAAAAATGTAGAAAGAAACAACTTTATTTACTTGTGAAGATTGTGCTATAGTGATGGGTACTAGAATCAGGTAAACCATGTGTCCACTGCTATGCTACTGCTAGGCCACTGATCCAGTCAGGTCAGTTGATCAGCTCAAGTGTTGAAAGTGAAAGGTAATGGCTAGACTCATATGTCGAGAAATATCAAGAGCTTTAGGCTGCACTTGGAGGAAGAAGTAACTTCAAGATCATAGCAGTGTGAGAAAATACATGTGAAATAATGTATACATTGAAAAGGAGAAACGGTAAATGCTGGAGAGGATGCTTTCTGATTTAGCTGACAGTATTAATGACCAAACAGAGTGTGATCCGTTTGGCTGCCTCTTGCTTGCATTGGCATAGTGGAAGGTGAGGACAGCTTCCCAGATAGTGGAAGATTATTTCCTGCATCCCAGTGGCTGGAGGGCAGAGATGCAAACACTGGTATGAGTGCAGGAATGGTGAAAGGGCTCCCTTTACAAATTCAGTGAAAACATTCTTAATAAACTTCCTGAAGCACTGTACTTTGTAGATGCTACTGGTAAGAGGGGTGGAGCTGCAGTTGGAAGGAGCCCCTTTAATTATTGCCAAGTCTTTTGTCTACCTTGATAACACTTCATTGCAGAGCCCTCACACCTCTTTGTTGGTTGTGGGTGATCAAGGCTAGAGACGACCATGCTTTGAGGTGCTCACCACACAAATGCTGTGTTTGGAGAGCAGTCTGGAAAGACAGTATATAAACACTCAAGCCTTGAAAGACCACATTATTAATTAACACTACAGCACTAACTCAAAGCAGTCCAAATCCATATCACTATCATGAAAGGATCTGAAGTATGTTCATTTTTATCATCATTAGAAGATTTTAAGACTAAACCAGCTCATTGTAGATTAAGACACTTGACAAATAGCCCACAATTTACTTATAAACTTCAAGTGAGGTAACCTGCAGAGTGATTGTACTGATTAGAAAGATATTTTTAATTTTAAATGTTTTTTATATATATATATATATTATATTAGGTATTTTTAAAAACCTTATCTTAGCTTAGCCCCAAAAAATAAATTTATAAATGCTTATCTTCTACTTATACATTCAGTTCAATATCCAAAAACAGAACGTATGTGAATCTAAAATGCAAGTAATCGTTTAATAGAGAGCTACCTTGAACTTCAAGAAATATTGTTTAAAATATTCAACTCTGTCTTTTAGGGCGAGTGAGCTCCAGCCTTGTTTTTTAGATTCTATTGTCATCAGCACTTTAAAAAAAGAGAAACTGGAAGATAGTCCTAGTTTCTATCATCCAATCAACCAATTAAGCTCAGATTACCGGCTGTCCACATAATTTCTCACCAGTAGGGTTATTTTAGTTGCAGAGTTTGCTACACCCAGATCAAGCCTGCTTTCTGGGTAATAGATCAACATCAGCTAACACATACTTTTTACTCCAGGCTCTTAGCTATTTTTCACAGAACAGATTGAAAGCTGCAATGTTAATGTTTGATGTGGTAAAACGGGTAGCCCTTTATCGTATATTAGAAGCTTTATCATTTCCTGAGCAGCTGATATTTCACTCTATTGTTTTCTCTCTGCCTTATTCTGCACTTATAGTTTCATAATACTGTATACAGTTATATATAGTATTACTGACACACATGTTTTTATGTTTGCTGTGCCATGACTAATCAAGGTAATGTATGCCTTTGCTATCTTTTTGTTACAATTCTGTCTCTAATATTTGATATCTAATACACATACGGGAGATTGTTCTTTAACCCTTTCAAGACTGGTGGCCTTGCCTACCTGTTGGGCCTGGCCCTTTTTACGAGGTAAATCCCCTAACTTTTTCCCTTCCTCCTCCTATTTTCTTATGACCTCCTTTTGTTGTCTTTAGGACTCTGGGCACTTTATCACTGCTGATCAGTACTAACGTGCAGGTGCTCTCCCTTTTAAACCTGGTATAATTGGCTTACACCTAATTGGCACATTTCATTTACCTAAAAGTCCCATGTACAGTGGTATCCTTTGTACCCAGGTCCTGTAAATTAAATGCTACTAGTGGGCTTGCAGCGCAACTTTTACCACCCACAGAAGTAGCCTTTCAAACCTGCACCACAGGGCCTGCGTGAGCAGTATACTGCCACACGGACCTGGCACCTAAATATACATGCCAGGCCTGGCCTTGAACTCCCCTTTTACTACATATGTCACCCCTAAGTTAGGCCCTAGCTCGCCCTATTGGCAGGATGCTGTGTAGGTAAAAGGTATGACGTATGTCTTTATGTACTACATGTCCTAGTAGTGACAAACAGCCCATGTAGTTTCTCACTACTGTGAGCGCTGCTCCTCTCATAGGATTGCATTGGAAATGCACTAACATATGTCTAAGTGGTAGTGTCTGATCTATGTGGGGTGGCGTAGGCACGTTTGGTATGGTTGAAATGGTAGTGCGAAATGCTGCTTACTGGTGTAGGTGGATTCTAGAAATGCCACCCTTAGAAAGTGAGAATTTCTCTGTGCTCATGACTGGTGTTTTACAGCTTGTCTCCAATCCACATCTGGGTCAGAGTGACAGATGGAGTTCATCTACATATTGAACGGTCTTCCTAGGCTGGGAGAGGTAGATCTGGGGTACACCTGCATCTGTAAAAGCTGTGTCCTGGCCTTTCACAAAGGGTTTGTTTACCCCCTACTGATGTCTGGAACCAGTGCCGAAGGAGAAAGGGGACCTTCCTGAAACCGGTTAGTGCTGTTTGGAGCCCCCCTCTCTCCCTTGGTGGAAGCTGTGCAAAATAAGTATAAGTACAGGGGGCTGTCCCCCACAATGGGAGACACTGTGTGGACTTGGCTCCAGATGCTGCTGGAAGGGACTGTAATGCCAGAGGAACCACAATTAGGACTGACCTGCTGGGCTGAGCTGTGACCTGCTAGGTCACAAAAAGGACTGCCACCCTACCTGCAAAGACCTTGATGTGCTGGCCTGCTGCCTGTCCTCCTGCCCTGAGTGCCCCCAGTTGTTCTCCAGGAGCTGTGTGGTGTGCCTTCTTTTCCCATGCATTTCCCCTTTCTCAAAGCGCAGGAAGAGCACTTTGTGATTCATTATTTCAGCGTGAGGGGAGAGCTGTGCTCGTTAAGTAAGGAGTGTGGAAAAGCGCTCCATTCATTTTTGTTCACAGCACGTGAAGAGCACTGGGCATAATTGGCTGCCTCCGGTCCAGTGCGAGGGGAGCGTGCAGCATTGTCTTCATCAGTGTATTCTAACCACTGTGCAGGAACCGGGAAGAGGAAGTATTCCTATGGCTTTGTGGTGGAAGTGACACTGGGGCACAGGGGGGCACTCAATCCTGAGCCCCTTCACTGCCGCGGCCCAGGCCACTTTGGAAGTTCGTCCTTGATGGACTCCGGCATGATAAGGAGCCCTCAGCATTCTGGGTAAAGCCCCATGACCACCAGGGAAGATGGCACTTCCCTGAGGTATGGAGGGCGCAAAGGCGCTGAGGAGATGCCGCAGGAGTGAGAGCCGGTATCTGCAGGTAGCAAGTGGGAGCAGAGTGCTGTGTGCCATGCAGGGAGGACCCAGAGGGGTCTCCTCACTGATACGAGAGGCTGTTTTGGTGAGTCTGAGGTAGGAAAGTGTGGCAAAGGCTTCCCTCTGCAACTGAGGCAGCTTGAAGGCACTCTGCCACGGTACCTACTGGCTATGTGGGCATTCGCATTGTGGCAGTGCGGGAGGGATCCCTAAATTTAGGCCCCATCCCAGCTGAGTCCCACCTGACCACAGTTGTTATAGTAGGAGCGTGTGAGCTTCTTTGTGCGACAGGGTGCTCGTCAGAGTACCATATTTCTTCTGATAGGAGCTCAGGAGCTCCTGAGCTGAGCATGGTGTGTTGAGAAGGTACCTGTGGATGACCGATGCTAGATGGAAATGTTTATCCTTTTGTGGCATTCCCAATGATGTCTTAGACATTCATGATAATGTGTATGTCACAAATAACAGGCTATGCCCTCACAGTTTATACTGCATCCTCCTGGCTGGATGTGATCTATGATATCACAGTTACCTTTCCCCATGATATCCCTGCCCTCATGGTGTATGTTGCATCTCTTTTCCTATGACCTGATCATGTTACTTCTCATGTTGGGGTGACAGGCATGGCTTTAGGATCTGTCCAGTATACTGTTCAGGGGCTGTTTTTATTACTTGCTGCATGTTCCAAGATGTATATATGTAGCGCTTCCTGTAGACAGGAGCACACAATTATGTTTTAGGGACCGAATGGTATGCGCAGTAATTTTGCCTGGGTAATGTTTTAAATTACATGCATTTTTTGGTGCCTGGCATATGCCAGATGAGAATGTTTCATTTTATGTACATTCATGATGATACCTTGGCATCTTTAATATTATTATGTTTATTCTGATGTGCATTTTTGGTGATGATGACAACCTGACTACTGCTTGTGTTGCAGAATACCAGTAACCTATATATTTACCAGACTATTGCTTATTTTCGCAGAGTAGTAGTAACCTGTGTAATGTTCTAACAACTGCTCGTGTAGTAGGGTATTACTGATGTGTGTCATGTTTGGTTTAATTATATTTTATGTAAGTTTATTTGTTGTTGTGTTTCCTTTGCAGTATATTTAGTGTGTCACATGTGTCGTGTTGTGCAAACACTTTACACATTGCCGCTGGGATAAGCCTGACTGCTTGTGCTAAGCTACCAAGGGGGTGGACAGGGGTTATCTTGGGTGAGTAACTCCCTCTCTCTGACAAGAGTGGTGGGTTCTGCCTGGCTTAGGTACATACCTCAGCCAACCAGAAAACCATTTCTAACACTACCCCTACTTCAACATCATTTCATATGCACCGCCCAGTTAAAAGTTAGCGCTATCTGTAGATTTTCACCTTTTAAATAGCTCAAAAAATACTAAACGGAATTACAACATATAACAAAATGATATAGAGCTACCTTTCTGCCAAATCTGGTGTAATTCCATCATGTTCAAAATCCTTATGAGAAATTGCATGTGGAAAAAACGTTTTTGGCCCTCCCCTTTTTCTTGGCCCCCACTTGACAGATCACCTTGACATTTCAAGACAGCAGCTGAGCGAATTACAATTTCGTGAGGATTCATCAATAACTGCCAGTAGGTAGTTACAGTTGGAACCTAGTATCAATAGGAAGACGTTTTTTGTTTTGCTAATAACTTTGGCGCCGCTTGATGAATATCCATGAACGTTTTAGAACTTATACTTTGCTCAGTTCAGCTGCTACCTTGAAAGTTTCAGGGTGATCAGTCAGGCGGGGTGCTGAGAAAAAGGGGGGGTCCTAAACCTCGTTTTTCCCATTAATTTTCCCATAGGGTCTTTAGACACGCCTACAGCCCAGACTGAGGAATAACACCAAATTTGGCAGCAAGCTAGATCTTGCTACGCAGATTACGCTTTTTGTGATTTGGTGTAAATCCAACCAGTAGATTCGGAGTTATTTTTGCGTTTAAAAAATGGAGATATATTGGGACGCAGATCCGGACCCGCAGATGCAGGTCTGGGTTTGCGAATCTGAGGGTAAAGCAAGGCCCTGATTGGCTGGGTGCAACCTGACATAAAAGCTGCAGCCGTCATTTTGTTTGTTGCATCGGGTGGGGGTGGAAAAGTAAGAGTGCAAAAACTCATAAGAGGTCAGGATACAGGTATTCTGACCCCATAGGACACATAGAGGTGTGGGCAAAAAAGTGGCACGTTATTATTTTTTTGTCTGATCCGTGGCTCCAATGCTGAAACCACAGAGCCGCAGATTCAGAGAAAAATTGGAAAAAAAAACTACCCGCTGCATCCAACCTCATGCAGTGTATGGCTGAAGACCATGTGCAGCTTGGGTTTGGGTGCATGAAGAAGGGTTGGTCGCTAGGTCGTGTGCTGAAAAAAAAAGATAAAAAATTCCCTGAAAAAACAAAGGTTACTGGGATGCTATATTTAGGTAATAGAATTAAAAATAAAGAGAAATTAACTAAAAAAAGAAATGTTAGTGGGTCCTTATAGTTAGGCATAGCAATTTGACAGTTAGTTATGATTAGCTCGAGTAACTATAACTCACACCTCTGCCAAGCAGTTTTCTCCTCCATAATTTTACTGACAGCGTTACATTGATAGTATCAAAAATGTTATCAAAGATGTCTTGAGTGTTATTATATGTGGGATAATTAGCAGTGCATGGCCAGGTACTGCGGCCACCCCCCTATAAGCAACCAACCCTGGCTACGCACAGCCTTTGGCCGTGCGTGGCAGGTGTTGGCTGAAGGGCCTGGCCTCAGGCCAGGCGGCCATCCCCCCTCTAAGCACCCAGCCCCGTGCCATGCATGGCCTTTGGCCGTGCACTTCAGGGGTTGGCTGCAGGGGCTGGCTTGTGACCAGGCCCTGCGTCATACCCCCATATGCACTGAACCCCGTGTTGTGTGCAGCAGGGGTTAGCAGCAGGGTCTTGCCTGTGGCCAGGAAAAGAGGCCAAAACTCCCTTCCCCAGCCAACCCTGAGACATCCACAGCCTAGAGAGCGAAAAGAAAAGAGGGGTTATACAGGTCCCAGCAAATTTTCAGCACTCATAAATCACAATGCCCTCAACTGCCACAGGTGGGATGTTATATTTCTGGGCAGTTTACTCCTGACAGTTTGGTACAGGGTGGCACGAAAGTCAAATTCCAAGGGTAGGTACTCCAAGGTATATATTCCAAAGATTTTTAAGCTCTGTTATGCCCTCTTTTATGCAAGAGGAAAAACATAGTTTTTTTTGCTCCTTCAATCATTATTTCTAACAAAAGGTTTTTAATGTCAATGGAGGTAATTGGCTTTTTGTACGAGACCCCAAGTCACACCAGGCCTTCTCACCCCTGGATCAACCAACAACTATAAACAAATCTGGGGCTGGCCCAACTGCCCCTAAATCGAGGCACCCTCACAAAGATCCCTCCTGATATCCCAAAATCCGCAGTGTCCCTCAAACCGGCTCCCCATCTTCGGGCCAATGAGAAGTGACAGCTTAAGAGCAATGGAAAAGAGGCGAAGCCATACCAGGGGAAAGGGATTATGGGGGCTGGCACCACACACTCTCGTTTTGCCAAATAAGGAAAGATTTTTTTAAACATGGTCACAGGGATGGGTGGCACGGGTGCCCACTTGCTTCCATGGGTTCTGTAGACTGTGCTACGCTTAATTCCAGAACGCTTCCCTACACACACCAGAAGACACGGTGGGGTTGATTTCAAGCACAGTGAGTGAGTGGATGGTGAAATAGTCATTAGAGCCTAAGCCTGCAGCTCTCCTGCATCCTCTCTTCAGAGGCATCCTGGCTTACCAACCCCCAGGCCCACGCTGCAGCTTCTGCAACACCATTGCAGACTTCATTGCACCCCTAGCCTTAGACTCCAATGGCTGCATCTTCCTCTGCGACCTAACTTTCCACATCGATGACCCCAACAACACTGCACACCTCCTTGACAGTATGAGCAGCCTTGTATTGACCCAGATCGTCCACTACCCTACACACACAGTGGGACACACGCTGGACCCCATTTTCCCCTCCAGCAACCGTGTCAAATACAGCCATGTAACAGAACTCGCATGGACCGATCAATCCATCGGCCACTTCAGCATCTTCAGGCCCCGCACCTCCTCCTCCAAGATCACCAGCGCCCCCCACTGGAGGTGTAACAAAACATCAGAGAATATCAGAGACCAGCTGGGCGGACGGCCTCAACACTTCTAACCCCACTACCACCACCAACCTTGAACAGGGAGTGAAAAACTTCAACACCTAAATCACCAATTGTACCAACAGCATTGTCCCCTTCAAGAGCAACATCCAGAGAAAACCCTCTAAAAAGGCCATCTGGTACACATGTGCAGGGGACAGAGACGAAAACTTAAGATTTTGACAGCAGGGCCTGCTTTACAGGTCCCGCTGTCAAAAAACAAAGTGTTTGTTGTTGCTTGGCTACAGCTGCAGAGCTGCATCCAAGCCACAGCAAACAGCTGTGGCTTCCGGGGCTGGGACCTCTGGAAATAGCAGGAGCAGGCCCTTGGGGGGAGGGGGGTGGCAGTCCCCCAGGCAATCAGAGGCTCCATTGGGTGGGGGGGGGTATGTATCCATAGCCCCTGGAGGGAGGTGGTGGTCCCTGGGGCTTGGGGGGGGGGGACCCAAAGGGGACCCCCTTTCCTTTTAAAATATTTGCCCTGTGGAGGTGGTGATCCCTCCGCACCACTTGCCAATCAATTACATTTTGCCCCATGAAGGTGGTTATCCCTGGGGCAGCTGGAGAGGGGACATAACGGTTGTTTCGGTGCTATTGCTGTTCAAAATCCCTATATAAAAATGAAAGGGGAAAATGTGTTTTGGGACCTTCCCCCAACCGCCTCCCAACCCCAACCCCAACCCCAACCCCACCCCCGACGAGATCACCCAAGACAGCAGCCGGTGTGATGGGCAAATAGCCAAATATTTTGGGGAAGTTTAGTGGAGATTCATCAAGCGGCATCAAAGATATAGGCAAGTAAAAAAACACTTTTATGTAGGAACTGGGTCCTAACTATAACTACGCTGCCATAAACCATATCCTCACTATAGAGTTTAAAAATATATATATATATTTTTTTCTCCTAGCTTGCTACATTCAGTCAAACCTCCTTTCAATCTATGCCTCCATCTCACATCCTTCTCCCAACCACAAGTTCCTTTATAGCATCTCATTCATCTCTGTGTATAAACAAGGCACCTCATATCCCAAACACCACAGACACATACTAAATCTAGGAAACAGTAATACACACCCGTATTACCACACAATTGTAAAGATTACCTCTAGATCCAGGCTATCTTCTGAAATTCTTACTGTCCATTAAGTAAGAAAAAATGTGTTTCTTATTCACCTGTATGACTTCTTATTATAGCATCATCTTATGATATAATATGGTTACATTTGTCTGCTTAGTTTCACTTGAAAATGAACTAAACACCACACAATAGAATGTATGTGATATAAGGTAAGCACAGAAACAAATGGTAGAGTGTGATGTTATCACACTGCATGTGTTGGATACATTACGTTTACTGAATCAGTAAGTGTATACATCATACAATTGTGTGGATATGGATGTATATGGGAAAGGGATTTTTTAAAAAGATTTTTTATATATTTTGACACACAAGAAGGCAAACAAAGATGAAAAAAGTAGCCAAGGTCACAAGAGGCAGTCATGTAGGGAAGAACTTTGGTTTATAAATGTTGACTACATTTCCAAGACCTTCATTGGTGGAAATAGAAGGTATTACATCAGGGCATGCATTGCCATCTTAGGGTACTTGTTACAATGAACCTATCGTGATTGAAAAATAGTCTCAGTCCTTCCTCTGTTTTGTTAAGGTTGCATAGTTGGCAATAGGAAAAAAAGCAAGAGAGGAGGTAAAATATCAAAACTTGAGCTGCTGGGTCTAAACCCAAGTCGGATATGCGTCTAGGTCTGTAAGCAGTTCCTTCAGTTGAAAATTCTAATTATTTACAATTTAATTGTTCGCACAGTCTAGTACTGAAGCTAAATATAAATGCTGCAGCTTTAAGTGAAATAATTGAATGTTGCTTGACAAACACTTATGCCCTCACTTTGGACTTTTTAGGTCACACAACCCTTTTATTGTGGCTAGAACTTGCGGCTACATTTGATTGCTGCTTAATTGTTCTACAGCACTTGAAAGTAAACTCTTGAAAATAATTAGATGACTGCCATTAGCAAAAAATCCAAACAACTTTAATAGGTTTTAAAAGTATCACAATGCTTCTATTTTTTCAGTGTTAGACACGAATATGCAGTATATTTGGCCAGTGTTGTGATCAGTAAATTAATTTTCAGTATCCTTTATATAAAAGTATCAGGGAAAGTAATCATTCATTTTGAGACCTCTTTTCTTAGATCAACAATTGAAGTGAACTCCAGCAATAGTAGAAAAAAGCAGTTTCACAACCTAGGGTTATAAGTGAAGACAAGCATTTGCAATGCCAATAGGTCTAGCTTTAAAAGAATGCTTGTATAGTAACATGAATAATTGCAAGTAAATAACACGGGACTATGTGGAAGCAAACAACTTTGGAATTAAATTGGTGTAGATTAAAAGGCCAGGGGACAATGTCCATGTAGATTAATAACTGCCCTCCTTCCACCTGTGCTACTGCTGGAGAAAAACATCTAAAAATATCTAGTTATCTAAGACACTTTAAGAGCTTTCCAATGTCATGTGTGTGCCCCTAAATGTTCAAGTTTACGGAGCTGGATAAATAACCAAAGGATCACAGGTGCATGGAGGGTGTTCTGCTTCAGACTAAGAGGAAACGCAGTGAAAGGAATGCAAAGAATGCAGCACTCTTAGTCTGAGTGATTAATTAATTAAGGCACTTCCCAAGTTTCATACACAGAAAAAATCCCTTCGGGAAAGATGTTGTTCAGAAGCTGGCCATACCAGGCCAGTGTTGAAAGAGCACGTTAGAGACTGGCCAGATCCCAAGGTGCACTTCCAAGACTGAGCTGTCACCCTTCTTAACTATAAATATTCTCAGCCTGGTACATCTTTATTTCCCATACTCCCTAATGTTATGTTCCCTTCCTTGGTGAGAATGAGCGAAAACACATTCACAAGCTGTGTGTGGAAAATATTTGCTCCACTAATGTGACGGCGTTTGCAGATAAGCTAAGCACAAAATGGGGTCAGTGGTCAAGATGGAGTCGTTGGTTAAATACAGATAGCATTACAGAGGACAAGCATAGTTTTTGCGGAAGCATGCAACTTCTGCCCAATCAAAACATGTACTCCTGGCTTCCAACATGTAGGCAGGGGTCAAAGCCCCTCTCTAGTAAAGCTCACATAACTGTCTGGTGACAGCTGCCCTATCAAGCCAGACCATAAAACGGGTTGCTACTAGACATTATTTTACATTTTGGTTGAGTCGGGGAGGTAAGGCGATTATATAAAGCACAGGCTACCACTCCCACACTTGGAATGTCTTTGCCTCGTCATTCTGCTTCATAATTGCTGTATGTTCATAATGCACCAATGTAGATTTGAAAACATCTAGAATCAGTGCATGCTGATGTACTGTAAAGCATTTGAGAATAGGGTATGTTCACCAATTACTTGAATTCTTAGTGCTTTGTAGCTGACCTTGTATGCGGTTGTGGGTTTGTCCAGGGGACCAACTTCATGCCCTTGGATGTTTATGAGCCCAATAAGTAAGTTTGTTGTGGTGTTAATGTAGGGTTTTCTCTTGCGTTGGGGTTTTTAGAACAGCGGTATAAGCTGCTAGTAGCCTTTGTATCGTTAGTTGTGCTTCGGCTTGGTGGAGTGATTTGACAGTTTCTTTAGATGTGGTATTCAGGGTGTTATATGCTTTTTAGGTTCTGAACAGTATTTACTTGGTCCTTTGACCTCAGTTCCATGTTTATCTGTACCTGCGTATGGTCTGAGTTTCTCATTATCTCATCCCTGTTGGAGTGTGCTGGAACTAATTATTTTTAGTTTTTAATTTTTACCTCTCACTACTTTTTATATTGTTCATGATTCCCATCCCTCACTATTTTTTCTATTTGATGGAAAGTAAGTGAGGTAGCAGTTTATTAAATTTATCAGGGGTTATCCAATGGTTTGTGGGATGGAGATGGTAAATTCTGGGATGTAGATATGTAAATCTTCGAGTTCAGGTTAGTGTAGTTAATGATTTGGTATAGGTAAAGGTGAGTAGTCAGTCCTTTCATACACAAGATAAGCATGGTAGGCAGACAGAGATCAGCATTACTGTTTTAAAATCAGACCTACCAGGCTTGAAGAGAAAAATCAATTGATATAAATAGAGCATGATTTCAAAAGGACCTTGCATAACCTAACAAATATTGTTGGTGCAACACAGATGTTCTATTTGCCAAGCTCCACCGGAAACAGGCTGTTTAGCAGAAGCACAAGGAGAGAGTCCAGTTGAACAAAGACAAATTACCTTGCAGTTATTAGAGTATTCTCAATACAATAATCATTATTGTGGCAAGGAAACCCATGTCCTTAAGAACTGTTGCTGCTCTCTAGCTCCTTTTCGTATTCATCTCCGATATAATTGTACAGGGAAGCTGTTAGCTGAAGGGCTGGGAGGAAGTCTTGTTCACAGTGCGTGCAGGCTTCTAGGTTCTAGTTCTGCCTAGTGTCTATAAGGGTTAGATTGGAGGTCATACGCACTGGTCTTGATCACATTGTTTTGGCCTATACTCCTTTCGCTCACACTCACTCCTGTCCCTTGGGAATCACTCTATTCATTCCTCTCCCACCCTCCACTTCCACACTGTCCTCTCTGACACTCTTCTTTCGCTCACACTCCCTCGTCTTACTTTTAAATTCTTACTCCTACCCACTTACTCATTCACGTACTCACATTGACACTGCCTTTTCACATTCGCTGTCACTACCACTTCTCTTACGGTTTCACAAGGATATTGTAAGGCTTAAATAAATGCCAGATCTGAACTCCATCAAACAATTCATGTCTTTATGATGTTGGCATGTAGTCATGCAGGTAAACCAAACATTGTCGTCTTCTGGATTCTCCCTTCTTTCATTTGGAAATAGTGTTTGCTGTACTCACTAATTAATTTACAATTATGATAAAATCAAAACTCTGCTGACCATACAGTCACACTAGGAACATTTCTTAAGTTCTTGAGTTATTTTATGATGGTTATTCTAATTGTAATTATGTAGCGCTTACTACCCCTGACTAGGTTTGAAGTGCTTTTCGGCGAGTAACACACTACTCCGGGACCCTAGAGGAATTAGTGGTGGAGTTTTTTTGTTAGATTGACTATAGTAATGGAGGAATAGAGGGGGGAAGAATCCAGAAGTGTTAATTAGGAGTTGATAGTAATAGGATGAGGCCTGCGATGCATAAAAGAGCGATGGAGGAGGGAAGAGTCTGTGGAAAGGGGTTAGGGAGATCATAGCAGAAGGGGTTTTGGATGAGTCAAAGGTGAGAATAAATTAGGGAGAATTTAGTAGGTTTGTCTGGGAGACCATAGTAGTAAATTGAGGTGTGGGGTAAGCCAGGAGCGGTAGAGGAAGCAAGAGGTTAGGCAGGTTATAAGTTAATTCTGCCCAAAAGCACCTTATCTTTCAAATCTATTTAAGCAAGCCTGCACTATTTAACACAATTTTTTATTTTCTCAATATTGTTCACACTATTTCCGGATCACCTGAGCATATTCTTTGTTACACTCTCTTTCCCAGCACACATTGCCTTAGGCTTTAAATTAGAGATTCTGAATGATTCCTCGCCTGAACCAATAGTTATGGGATTTAAGCAATGATCTTTCCAACACTGCACTGCTAGGTTCCAGGGCCTTTAAGCAAAGTCTGTGCAGGACTCTCCCACTCCTTAAATATTGTCTACACCTCGGAGGCAGACATACTAGCAAGTGAAATAACCTGTTTTGCTTAACCTTTCAGTCTTTCAAGTACATCTATCCTTTACTTGTGGTGCCACAATCCCATTCTTTTGGATGTGTCCCTTCAGATTTTGAAATTGATATCTTTATATACAAGACAGAGCTGCTTAAACCGTGTCTATTGTTCAGAGGTGTAGAATTCCGATAGCCTGACACCCAGGATATATTATTTGTGGTGAAGGACCACAAGTTAATTTTGTCCTTGGGACAAGAAGGCCCAAACCCTTTGGCTGCCGATTTACATTACCACATTAAAGAGCAGGAAAAGGAATTGTCTGCAGTTGAGATATGTGTCCATATGTTAACGCTGTTCGAAATTGTATTTAAGATTCATTCATGCAAAGCCTTTATTATTAGGGGGAGCGTTATAAATAAATGCTGTAAGCTTGGACTGCACTACTGACAGTAGTTCCAGTAAAAAAAAAAAAAGTGTACACGTTTGCAAAGTTGAAAATATGAGGTTACATATAATGCTCCCAGAATGCTCTCTGATTTATATGTAAATTTTTGCAGAAACTTGAATGCAAGATTGATGATTTCTTGCATTCAAAACAAAATGTAAAAAAAAATATTGCAACTAGGGGAAAAAAAACTACTGTGAAACCCAAGTACCATTTCTTTGAGGCATCATTTAGTGAAATGTGTTTATGCAAGCAAAAAATATTCTTATTGGAAAGTCAGTGTAACGAGTTTCAACAAGATTATGGTAAACATGAATATAAACGAGCACTGGCAAAGCCAATAGTTCCAACATTGGTGGTGAGTCTTTTGGTTTGGAGTGTCAGTTTTGACATTGCTTTTGTAAAACTTTATTGTTGTGGGAGCTGCTGGGCCCTCACCATTGTAACAAATATTAGCAAAGAGCAAAGAATATTTTTTGGTTGCAATAAGCACACATTGCCACAGTAGCTCCTGGCACTGAACAAAACTACTTTGTGTGCCGGTACACTCCTTGTGAAAGAGCAGGTTGCAATCATTGTAATATAATGTAAGATGAATTTGTAGAGCATAGAACTTAAGTGAGTGTATCCTGGCGCTGAGTAGGATCAGGTTCTGCAAGTAGATCAGTCACAGTGAAGCCAGCCGATAAATGGATAGAGATATAATTTTAATAAAATAAAAGGTCTTGGTTAACAATAAACCTAATTAATGGCCCAATTTTTAAAGAATGCTACAAAAGTGCTGCCATGGCATATGTCATTGCATTAGTACAGATTTGTGTTTTTAATGAATTCACAAGAATTTACAGAAGTAGACCAGGAAATGGTAGTCCTAGAAAATATTTGCGAACTAAATTTTAGCATGAACAAATATGTAGGTGTAGATTTGCTCATGCGAAAATATTTTGAGCGTTTATAAGTTCACTTTCCCTTTAACCATTTTTTTCCTACCCTGAAAGAAGTTTTACTTCTGACCCCTGTCAGGAGTAAATTTCCAACCTTTCTCAGTATGGGAAATGATTTGAGAAGAGCTAGTGAAAACCCTTAAAACATCCAAGTTATTAGGTTTGCACAGACTAAAAAAGGCATTCCCACCTTGCTTACCACTAACACCCACCCCAGAATGTAGTTCTGCAGAAAGGTGGCAAAAAATAGAAATTGCTAGTAATCAAGCCCTACTATAGTACACGCCCTGGCATAATCAGAGAGGCTATTATCAGAATTCTAATATGAGATTGCTGCCATAATGTGTCGCCCCACGACATGGCACCAAAGTGCAGTGAATCCTAGTTTTTTAGTGGGGAAACAGGAGCTAGCTTAGCCTTTGGCTTGCAGACTCGTGCCCCCGTCACCTAGTGACCTTTACCCTACTTAGCTTGCTCTGTTATAGCCACTTAGTGCAATAATTTAATTATATCTTTCAAGAGGGCTGCCTTGCTTCTAGTTAGGCCAATGTTTTAGTTTCACGTTATCAGTGCCACCGCGCTAAGGCGTCAATATCAAGCGACAAAGATAAACTGTGTCTGTTCACATTAGGTACTTTCCCTCTTCAGGCCTTCAAGCGAATTGTTTACATAAATTACCGTCCCAAGCATGTCTTGTTATCTATTGTTTGGGACCAGACCTACGTCAGGGGTCTGAGCAGATCTGTATAAATGCCCCTCACTTAGACAGATAGAGGTATTCCGACCAGATGCCATTGCTGCTATCGATGCTGTACGTTGCCTTGACGCTGACCCAGAATTCGTGTCCCTAGGGAGTCTGAGCTAGAGACCTCATTCCAAGGTAACAATGGTTGGGGGGGCTCTTTTCATGGACATGGCATTGGCGGATTAGGTTTAATACACATAGCTCTCTTTAACCCCTACTGTGCCCTGGACGAGGTGATCTCGTCCAGGGCACCGGTTCCCAGGTGCCTTGGACGAGATCACCTCGTCCTGCACCCGGGAACTAGGGGGAGCGCTCCCCCCGTGCTCCCCAACCCCCCCCCCCCCCAAGGCAGGGATGGAAGGGGAAGCCCTTCCCCTGTAACCCCCGACCCCCTCCCCACCCACCCTCTGAAGTAAGCGCACAATTGTGCGCTAATTTGTCACAGGGCCTCGCGATCTCTTTCGATCACGTGGGAGAGGCCCAGAGAGGCTTCAAAGGGAAGGCAATGTATTTCCTTCCCTTTGAAGTCTCTCTGAGCGTTTCAAAAGCTGGATTGCTTGCAATCCGGCTTTTGAAACGCCCACTAGACACCAGGGATTTTTTGTTTTTTGTTGAAATTGTCATAAGGGAGCGACCCCTTGGGCAAGGGTCGCTCCCAATGGGGGGCATTTTTTTGGAAGGCCTTTTCTGCACAACCCCCCCCCCACCCCCCCCCCTCCACCCCCCCCAGGGGTAGAGATCATTTTTTTGTTTGTCATTTTGTTTTCTTTTCCTTTTTCTGGAGGTCGGGAGCGACCCCTTAGGCAAGGGTCGCACCCCTATGGGGCAAATTATATTTAGGCCATTTCTGCCCCCCTTGGGGGCAGATTGGCCTATTTTTATGAGGCCAATCTGCCCCTTAGGCAAGGGTCGCTCCCCTGGGGGGAAAATTTATTTTAGGCCATTTCTGCCCCCCTGGGGGGCAGATCAGTCTATTTTGATTAGGCCGATCTGCCCCCAAGGGAGGCAGAAACTACTAGGCACCGTTTTTTTTTTTATTTTTTTTTTTTTTTTTTTTTTTTTTTTTTACAGATGGGGAGCGACCCCTTGGACAAGGGTCGCTCCCCTGGAGGGAAAAATTTTATTTAGGCCATGCAGATCGGCCGATTTTTGCTACGCCAATGTGCCCCCAAGGGGGGCAGAAACCACTAGGCGCCAGGGCCTTTGTTTTTTTTAGAGATGGGGAGCGACCCATTAGGCAAGGGTTGCTCCCCTGGGGGGAAAATTTTATTTATACCATTTCTGCCCCCCTTGGGGGCAGATTGGCCGATTTTAGGTCAATCTGCCCCCAAGGGGGCAGAAACCACTAGGCACCGGGGATTTTTTTTATGGCGCCAATGTCACGCAGGGGGAGTGACCCCATAGGCAAGTGTCGCTCCTGGGGGTGGGGGGGTTGGGAAGGTGGGGGGAAATTTATTTTAGGCCGGGGCAGAAACCTCTAGGCGCCAGGGCAAATGTTATTTTTGTGCTTTTTTTTTTTTTTTTTTTTTTTTAGAGATGGGGAGCAACCCATTAAGCAAGGGTCGCTCCCCTGGGGGGCAAATTGTATTTAGACCATTTCTGCCCCCCTTGGGGGCAGAAACCACTAGGCACCGGGATTTTTTTTGTTGCGCCAATGTCACAGAGGCGGAGCGACCCCGTAGGCAAGGGTCGCTCCCGGGGAGGGTTGGGGGGGGGGTCAAATTTATTTTAGGCCATTTCCAGCTCCCTCCCGGGGCCGGCTGAGCTAGAGGCCAAAATCCACAGGTAGGCACTTTGCAAAAAACACCTCTGTTTTTTGTGAAAAAATGTGATGTGTCCACGTTGTGTTATGGGCCATTTCTTTTCGTGGGCGCTAGGCCTACCCACACAAGTGAGGTACATTTTTTACCGGGAGATTTGGGGGAGCGCTGGGTGGAAGGAAATTTGTGGCTCCTCTCAGATTCCAGAACTTTCAGTCACCGAAATGAGAGGAAAAAGTGTTTTTTGGGCCAAATTTTGATGTTTGCAAAGGATTCTGGGTAACAGAACCTGGTCAGAGCCCCACAAGTCACCCCATCTTGGATTCCCCTGGGTTTCTAGTTTTCAAAAATGCGCAGGTTTGCTAGGTTTTCCCAGGTGCCGGCTGAGCTAGATGCCAAAATCCACAGGTAGGCACTGTTTTCTATGAAAAAATGTGATGTGTCCACATTGTGTTTTGGGCCATTTCCTGTCACTGGCGCTAGGCCTATCCACACAAGTGAGGTACCATTTTTATCGGGAGACTTGGGGGAACGCTGGGTGGAAGGAAATTTGTGGCTCCTCTCAGATTCCACAACTTTCTGTCACCGAAATGAGTGGAAAACGTGTTTTTTTAGCCAAGTTTTGATGTTTGCAAAGGATTCTGGGTAACAGAACCTGGTCAGAGCCCCACAAGTCACCCCATCTTGGATTCCCCTGGGTTTCTAGTTTTCAAAAATGCTCTGGTTTGCTAGGTTTCCCCAGGTGCCGGCTGAGCTAGATGCCAAAATCCACAGGTAGGCACTTTACAAAAAACACCTCTGTTTTCTGTCAAAAATTGTGATGTGTCCACATTGTGTTTTGGGGAATTTCCTGTTGCGGGCGCTAGGCCTACCCACACAAGTGAGGTATCATTTTTATCGGGAGACTTGGGGAAACGCTGGGAGGAAGGAAATTTGTGGCTCCTTACAGATTCCAGAACTTTCTGTCACCGAAATGTGAGGAAAATGTGTTGTTTTTAAGCCAAATTTTGAGGTTTGCAAAGGATTCTGGGTAACAGAACCTGGTCAGAGCCCCACAAGTCACCCCATCTTGGATTCCCTTAGGTCTCTAGTTTTTAAAAAATGCACAGGTTTGGTAGGTTTCCCTAGGTGCCGGCTGAGCAAGAGGCCAAAATCTACAGGTAGGCACTTTGCAAAAAACACCTCTGTTTTCTTTCAAAAAATGTGATGTGTCCACGTTGTGTTTTGGGGCATTTCCTGTCGCGGGCGCTAGGCCTACCGACACAAGTGAGGTATCATTTTTATCGGTAGACTTGGGTGAACGCCTGGTGGAAGGAAATTTGTGGCTCCTCTCAGATTCCAGAACTTTCGGTCACCGAAATGTGAGGAAAATGTGTGTTGTTTTTTTTTGGTTTTTTTTTAGCCAAATATTGAGGTTTGACCAGGATTCCGGGTAACAGAACCTGGTCAGAGCCCCACAAGTCACCCCATCTTGGATTCCCCTAGGTCTCTAGTTTTCAAAAATGCACAGGTGCGGTAGGTTTCCCTAGGTGCCGGCTGAGCAAGAGGCCAAAATCTACAGGTAGGCACTTTGCAAAAAACACCTCTGTTTTCTTTCAAAAAATGTGATGTGTCCACGTTGTGTTTTGGGGCATTTCCTGTCGCGGGCGCTAGGCCTACCCACACAAGTGAGGTATCATTTTCTTCGGGAGACTTGGGGGAACATAAAATAGCAAAACAAGTGTTATTGCCCCTTGTCTTTCCCTACATTTTTTCCTTCCAAATATAAGAGTGTGTAAAAAAGACGCCTATTTGAGAAATGCCCTGTAATTCACATGCTAGTATGGTCACCCCAGAATTCAGAGAAGTGCAAATAACCACTGCTGCTCAACACCTTATCTTGTGCCCATTTTGGAAATACAAAGGTTTTCTTGATAGCTATTTTTCACTCTTTATATTTCAGCAGATGAATTGCTGCATACCCGGTATAGAATGAAAATGCACTGCAGGGTGCAGCTCATTTATTGGCTCTGGGTACCTAGGGTTCTTGATGAACCTACAAGCCCTATATATCCCTGCAACCAGAAGAGTCCAGCAGACGCAACGGTATATTGCTTTAAAAAATGTGATATTGCAGGAAAAAGTTACTGAGTAAAACGTAGAGAATAATTGCAGTTTTTTTCACCTCAATTTCAATATTTTTCTTTTTCAGTTGTTATTTCCTGTAGGAAATCCTTGTAGGATCTACACAATTGACCCCTTGCTGAATTCAGAATTGTGTCTACTTTTCAGAAATGTTTAGGTTTCTGGGATCCAGCATTGGTTTCACGCCCATTTCTGTCAGTGACTGGAAGGAGGCTGAAAGCACAAAAAATCGTAAAAATGGGGTATGTCCCAGTAAAATGCCAAATTTATGCTGAAAAATTGGGTTTTCTGATTCAAGTCTGGTTCCTGAAAGCTGGGAAGCTGGTGATTTTAGCACCGCAAACCCTTTGTTGATGCCATTTTCAGGGAAAAAACCACAAGCCTTCTTCTGCAGCCACTTTTTCCCATTCTTTTGAAAAAAAACGAAATTTTCACAGTATTTTGGCTAATTTCTTGGCCTCCTTCAGGGGAACCCACAAAGTCTGGGTACCTCTAGAAACCCTAGGATTTTGGAAAAAAAGGACGCAGATTTGGCTTGGCTAGCTTATGTGGACAAAAAGTTATGAGGCCCTAAGCGCGAACTGCCCCAAATAGCACAAAACATGCCTGGTGCAGGAGGGGGAAAGGCCTGGCAGCGAAGAGGTTACATTAGAGATTATGTTCACCTTATTAGGGTATTAAGACATATTTAATGTCTCATGTCATTTCATGGCATTGCAAGATGGTGGGGGACTCTTGCCTTTACCATTCTGTTTCTTGCATTATTCATTATCCTAATAATTGCAGCCCATGCAACTTATCGTAGATTGCAAAAGCTATTGAAACTTTACTGCATCTCTTCCATTGCCTGTGTTTGTTTGAGACATGTTGTTCATTTGAGAAAGAGTTAGTCTCCGTTTAACCACAACACTCCCTGAGATGTCACACTCTTGAGTCCATGTGTAAAGGCTGCCACAGATCACTTTTTACTGTTTGGGCTTTTGATGAGGTGCTGCTTGTGAACCAGGAGGGTTGGGACGACAGTTGTGACTTGTTGTAGGACTGGCATAGTCGCCTACAAACATAAATACTGGTATTCTCAAACCAGCAGTCTTGCCTAGAGCAAGAGTCAAACAACAACATGGTGCCACCAGCGATGGTGTCTAGGCACTAATTTACGGATACCCTGACTATCACTGTCTCACATAGCACAGGTACCATAAGTACCATTATACCAAGACGTCCGTGGTCTTGGGGAAGATCCTCCTCAGCTGAACAGGGACCACCTAATTAGGCTGTAGGTTGTTTGAGCTCAAACTCATAAAAGGACTTTGGTCCCCATTTGGTGTTCCATCTCTTTTACCCATTTCACAATATGGCTAATGCCATAGACATTCCTGAAAATGCTAGACAAGCATTATCACTACACCTAGTAGTGCATGGCTTAACAGATGAGGGTGGGGATGTCATACTAGAAGCTAGTGAAGCTTACCAAACAGAAACATTCTACTCTTGGGTCACCTTTCCTGAGGAAGACCAAAGATCATTTACGTTCCATACATACAGAATTGCAAATGTACCTCAACGGTACCAAGCATACCAGTATCTTGAAATTCTGATTACTTATGAAGAACACCAGAACTGGTTTAATGGTGCCCTACCACATGTAATACAACACGTGAGATTCGGTCCCTTAGGTAATGAAGGCCCAATGTGGCCTATGTTTGCCACATTCACACCGCACCCAGGTATACAAAATATACAGGGAGCTGAGCTAGTAACACTTTATAGACGACTTGTTCAGTTTGTAATGCGAACTTTGAACACTACACCAGCGCCTCCAGCACCTGCTGGATACCATTTGGCTACGTGGATTAATCCACAAACAGTACATACTATCATGGGTAAGGTACCCACGGAACGAGAGAAAATTCAGTTCTGGATAGCCCAGAAAACAAATCAGCTGGTAGCTGTTTCTCCATACGGAAAAACAAAGAATTCTGACAGTGTGCTTGCCCATCGGGATAGTCCCCTCTGTGGATGACTCTGCGACATGGGTTACAGTCTTTGCTGCAATTTATACTACCACACATGGTACCCCGACACTTGCCAATTTACCAGTAGTGTTAAAACAAATTCAGAATGAGCACAGGGCTGCTCCAGCCCTAGATTTAGGGATGAAATGAATGTGTAACTTCAACGCAGTCTCCTCAATCATACTCAGAAACATTAAAGGGGAAGCGTCTCTGAGAGTTCCACATTTGGACCAGGAGAAACAGCTACCGAAAATTATTTCCGACACCTATACCAGTATAAGACGGAATAGTTTGGGATCCACGCCGAAGAAGCCCGAATTACAGAGTACCACCCCTAAGGAAGGTACTAAACAAGCACTAGGATAAGCAAAAACTATTTAAAGATAGATGAAACAGAGAGCTGATTCTCCACAACTGGGGATCTCCAACAGGAGATACACTCTCAGAAATAGAGAAAATATAAAAGCTCCTGACAGATATACTGATTCACGTCCCTCGTTCTTTTCATGATGCACCGGATAGACGTAGCAAAAGAGGGGACCGTCCTGATCAGCATCCTGAATATGTGAAACAGAAGAAAGACTCACCACAGTCTTCAGACAAAAAGAAGATAAGTCCCCACAACAAAAGCCACAGTTTAAAAAGAAAAAGATTACAGCACTGTCAATTAAAAATGCCAGTACACTTGAGAACATTGCTGAAGAACAATATGTGGGCAGTGACACAGTTAGACAGCGCAGCAGAGGTCACGATATGTCGCCAGAGTCTGAAAGATCATCTGGATGCGACAGCAACTAGCATTTTTATTGTAGTTGAGACTGCGGACGGCCACGTTCTCCCACCCGACAGGGTATATGATTTAAATATCCAAATTGAGGGCGAAGTGGAGCACACAATTGGTGTGATATTCTGGGATGAACTCAGTTGTGATATCCTACTGGGCGAAAGGGATTGGCCTCCCAAGTACGTCCGTAAGCTCCCACATGGGGAAGATATCATTTTGCCTTCTTTCTCTGATCTTGTTCCAGAAGTGGTAGAACACTCCTATGCTATCAATTGGGCTTTAGCGCAGGCACCTGCGTTGTACTGCAGTCATGTAGGTTGGGACAAGGACTCTCCTTGTCATGTAATACCCATCAGTTCTACACCCCAGCCAAAATATCCTGTTAAACATGAAGCAAAAGCTCCAGTGAGGGAGATCCTCACTCAGCCCGAGTACTAGGGAGTAATTGAGCCCTGTGTCTCTGCAATGAATAACCCGTTATTCCTGTTGCAAAACCAGACCATTCTTACAGAATAGTCTTGGAATACAGACAATTAAACAGTCTTACACGAACATACGCTAAAAAACAAATTCACACAGCACTAATTAATAACCTAGTATGTAAAAAATACAAAATAACCTTGGATATTTCCAATGCTTTTTTCTACCGGAACTTAGCACATGAAAGTCAGGACCTGAGTAGATTCTCATTTGGCTCACAAAAACGCTTCTGCTGTTTGCCCCAAGGCAAACTGTATCAGCCCAAGTAACATCAATACTGCATGATATTGATTCTGAGGCGTTTTGTTACGTGGATGACATTTATCTCACAGATGACGACCTCAACATTCATCTTGCCAGGGTCGATCGGATCATTTTAGGATTCGCAGCCCTTGGCTACAAATTTATTTTTAGGGAAACTAAAATAGCCTTTCTCAGCGCATTGTTCCTCGGAGATGAGCTATCTAACGCGGTGAAGAGCTTGGCCTGCACTTTCTGGAGAAATGTGCTCAATGCCACCCACCTAACACTCTCAAGAAACTGCTCCCTTGCTCCCTCCTGTTATCCCTCCATGCGTGAAACCATTTTTGCAGTGGCAAAGCATGGAATGATTAGCCCATGCCCGGGGCAAGGAGTAACTAATTCACAAAATGTAAGCTGTTAAATTTTGTCCTCCTACACGTTGCTTTTGCAGGCTGCAGGCATTGTTATGTGTAGATGGTGGATGCACACACCACTACATGCACTTTCTGATTACAAATGCACAATGTAACTTTGTAGCAGTGCAGCCCCACATCCTTTGAGTGAAAGCCATTCACCCCATAATTAACAGATTTAAAAAATAACACTCTTCACAGAGTAAGTGCACTCTGTAAACAACAAAAGCATAAAGAACACTGAAGAACTGAGCAATGTATAGCCCATAAAAGCACTGAGTGCATAATGGAAGAAGGCATGCACTAGCAGGGACAAGAGAGCGACTAGGCAGTTGAGTAAACTCTTCGGATGTATACAAGGATGATGACTGGCTTTTGACTGTTTACTTTAGACTTTTCTGTGCCTCAACATGATGTTCTGTTTCCATGGGCCAATGTTAACATGGTCTTTTAAGGTCTCATGTAAGAATATAACTATTACTAGTTTTGCAACAAATGGATGTAATACTGATCTTCTGCTTTTACCTTCAACTACTGTCTACGGTACTGAATTTGGGGAACTGAGGTGGGTGCTGCAGGGGCCCAGATATCTTACGAGTGACTTCTTCTGTTTTGTTTGGTAATGTCTGCTCACTTGTATGTATGTTCTGTCTGTGTATTGTTTCATCTTTTTGTTACTCCATTTTGAATAGGTTTTGTTTTAATTTTCTTTTGTATTGGGCAGACTTTTTGCAGTCTGTATAGCAGTACAGAAGGGAGACCTCATATTTGTAAGGATTGCACAGAATTCTGATCACTTCCATCTTCAATGTTCCTGTTGGCCAATTGGGATCATAACTGTAAATGTAAACCTATCTTGACCCTGGGCTGCTTGTTTGTTTTTTCACTCTGAAATCTTGATGAATCTGCTTAATATAAGAAAATTGAATGTTCAGAGGCTTAAGTCCCCCTTGGAATGAATGAAATTTTGTTTATCCTCTTGGAATGAATAAAATGAGTTTATAAAATGAGGACAGCTACTCAGAGGACATCCTGTCCCCAAGGAGACCGGATACAAAAACCAAGCTAAGAAGATCACTGCTAAACAAATTGCTAAGTCCTTTGGCTTTTACAGAGGGACAGAAAATGATCCTATTACCTCTTATTGTTGTTTGGAAGATTACACAGTTTAGGGCCTTAGGGTGAAAATGCTCCCCTCCCCCTTTTAGCAAGGCAGTGTTACTGCCATTTGATGGGCATTGGAAGATGATGTAGCTCCTGAATAACGAGTCCAGGGAATTGAAGGACTCTAATATCATAGATAAAATATTGAAAGGAAGGTATATGTAGATTTTATATACCTAACTCGTGGTGTTCAGAATAGTAAATTTATTCTTCTCTTGGTGCACTTACCTTTCAATATTTTGACTCTCTATATTTTATCTACAATGTTAGTGTGACACAATATGCTTGTACTTGATATTCAAGAGTACTGTCTTAGGTGATTTTAAGTAGAGGAACAGAGAATAGCGAGAATGTCTAGTCTGAATAAACAGTGGTCCTTTCTTGTAGAAAGTTCAATGACAGAAGTACATCATCTTAAACAGGACACATTGATATACAGATGCAGCTTCTTTAAATAAGTGGATATCTGGGAGGAAAAGTGAAGAGTAATTTCACTGCACTATTTTGAGCCTGTTGAGTTTGCTCAATTTTTTGAGAAAGGCACATTGAAATAATCAATGCTTGAGAAAATGAGAGTGCCGACCACTCTCTTCTGCAGTATGTTCAGATGTACAGGAAGAACATTCCATAACAGCCTCAAGTAATAGAAGCAGGGCATCCTGATGGAGTTAAGTTGATGGATGAAAGGTAGAGAAATGTCCAAGGGACTTATTTATGGTTTGGCAAATGAAGAAGAGATTGTCAGGGTAACAGAAGACATTACCTTCACCAGCCTTAAAGATTACCGTCTGCTAGAATTAGGTACGACTGCCTGCCTCGGGGTCATCTCTACACACTGGCAGGAACTATTGTTACAGCAGTACCTTTCAATGTACAAACGGTTTGATGTACGGCCACATTTTCATGACTGTTCATCAAACGTTTTGCATCTTTTGCTTTTGTGGTATATCCAGAGATCCAGGGAGCTCTAAGCCCATGCTGCTTCCAAAACCTCCACTATCTAGCGGTGGTAATGCCCTATTATGCCTGTTACCTAACAGTGTACATTGCCAATATCACTAAGGTAACCGAGGAAGTAATGAAAATGTACTCACAATAACTGTAATTATTTAATGTGGGAATGTGAACAATGCAGACTCAAATTTTATTGGTGTAGATAGGAGGGAGTTCTCATCTGTGGAGAAAAAAAAAGCAAATAGTAAATGTTGAAAATGCAAATTTTAGCCATATTCAGTCAGAGTGCCAAATTGGCATTCAATCACGTGGCTAAGAATACATCAGGAAGATAACCCATGGGTATCTATGTTTGCACTAGAATTTTGGGATTATTCCTTGTATGGTTGTTTCCAAACTGCTAGGTGAAGCCTATCACCAAATCTATTTAATGTAGCTGAGCCGTTCCTTACACTATAGAGGAGTATATACAAGTCCTCTCACAATTATTTTTGTTAATTTCTTGTTAATATTACAACTTGCTAATGTAATAACAGTGCATCAGCTCTCGCTTTTTTTTTTACCCCAATGGTACAAGTTCTACATTTGAAGGGCAGCAATGTTCTACAAGGAGAAATTAAATTGTATTGGCTCACCTGAAAATCACAGTAGCTTAATATTTATTCTGTACCGTGGTCTCTAGTGCCCCCTCAGTATGCTCCTTGACCACCTTTTTTCAAATGATGTTGATCAGTGTTTCTTCACCTGTTCGTTCTATTGCTAGGAAGTGCTGTTAAAGTACAGCCTGTTGAACTATGGATTCTGGCGTTACTGACGGTATGTGATTTCTTCTCACAGTTTCCCAATAACTTTTCTTTTCAGAAAGAAATCATGTCCAAGAAAAAGGATGACTTTGAAGATATCTTAGAGGAGAGGAGGGAGTCTAGTGATTTTAGGTATGCGATGAAGTGCTACACGCCAGTCTTGTACAAGGGACTTTCACCTTGTACCCCAAGTGCCATCAAGAATATTGTTCTTCATTCGGAACAAGTGCAATATGTCGTCAAACAGGTAGGCAATGGGGGGGGTGTGTGTTACTATTTTGGGTACGATGTATTTACCATAGAGGATAGATGTCTTTCACACCGGCGTGGAAAGTGCTAAAAAACTATCAGCATTAGTTTGTTGAACTACAAAAGCATGTTGGGTGCAGCTAGGAAACATGCTGGGTGTATGTTGGGTGCAACTAGGTACATCAGCCCTATTCATGGGTATTTTTTGGGACCAATACTGACAATGTGATTGAATTCCAGGTGGAACCTCTGTAATTTTAACTTATGTGGATTCTCTGAAGCCCTGGAAATGATCTGTTCCTGCAGAAACCCATGTCATACTGGAATGTTACCTGTTTATATGGACTTAATTATAATTTGCTTTCACAATTGTGTCAGTTTTATTGACTGCATAAATATGAAGGGATATGTAGACTCTACTGGATTGAATGGGGCTTTGGCTTGTTCAGCATTGTAAGTATTATTTGGCATGGAACTTGGAGTTGACCCGCACACTTCCTGCGCTGATATCAAAGGTTCGCTGTAAAGGATTTATGCCAAAAACTTGCTGTAAATGATTCACCAGCAGTTTCTGTTGCTGAAAATATTGCTATGCTGTTGAGTCTTAACTATCCAAATCGGTGCAGGATCGAGTCCTGGCTCTATCCCCAGTCACTTGTGTCACATATCTTTACCTCTTTGATTTCTGCTGAAGCATGTATGTGCTAAGGCACTGCCAATGCCTTCTCCAGTCAAGATAGGGTTCTTGTTTCTCTGCAAAACTAAAGCTATCGCCCCACCCAGCTCCAAAATGTCATTCTCTGTACTGCCAACAGACACTGCTGTGTTATTGATGGTTGTAACAGTAGTAGTTGAACTGTGGGGCGTCCCATCCCACTGCAGTCTTTGCTGCAGTATTGCCCAGTTATAGTAACATTTTTTAAATGCATTTTGTGGGGGTATTGGACCATTTGCTATATGTGCTAAAACAGTTAACGCTCCAGTCATGTTCTTTCCACTGTCACGAACATAACAATTTGACGACACTGCACTCTGAGTAAACAACCCTTTTTTCAGTAGCTTTAAGAGAACTCTTTGGCTTCTCATCCAAAGGTATGTTTTACACCAAACTTCATAGGCTGTATCGATGTGATGTACACTTTTCAAAAGCACATGTCTGCTTGATTTAAGTTTTGTCTAAAGTATCAGCATGTTAGACAATTCAGCGTTGCTGTTTCTCACCCGCTAGTAATTTAAATGGAGTTTTTGTACATTATATTTTCCATAGTAATCTGATTGTGGTCTGTATTCCTCAACTGAAACATATACAGATCTATGTATTGATGACTTTCTAATAGTTGCAAGATATCTTGTAAATGTTATTCTTCTTAGAAAAAGCAACAGTCGGATTTGGAAAATCATGAGGTAAAAATTAAATGTTAGCAGGACTTTGGTTATATGCAAGAATGTTTCCTTGCTGTGTTCACCCTTACTGTGTTCCACCTCACAATCTCTGTTTAGCACATTTTCTGAAGATGTGTTTAACATTTGAAAATGAAACTATGAAGGTCTAGGTAAACTTCTCAAAATGGCATGCTATTTCTATCTAACCGTGTCAAGAATTCTATTTCTTAGATATTATACTTGTTCTGTACTTTGCCACTGTGTATTCCATAGCACTGTTTTGTTAAACTTCAAAACATTTAAAGGGGTTTCAATTGAGCTAACCTCATAGAGACCCCGAAGTGAATGGACTTGCTATTGTCACCCATTCTGGAAGAAGATTGAGCACTCCCACAAATGAAAATTGTGTTTTATTTTTGTACTGCGATATATTACTTTTGAAAAGTAAACACTCTAGTACTTTCAGTTGAAGAGATTATTGTAGACATAGAGATGATATTTGCAGCCCCTGGCAAGCACAGCTCCAACTGCACACAACTCTAGAATTCTAGAACAAAAACACTCAAGAGGTCTTAGCGACCACAAATTCCAACGCACAGAAAGCACTCCGACACCATACTATGTGTACTAATATACAACACATCCTTTTCCCCCCCAAAAACAAAATAAATCATTACATCATTAAATATTAGATAACAACCAAAAACAGTGTAATATATGATTGGTGATATAATAGTGATGTATACATGCATTGATGTAAGTACACACAGTCATCCAATCATATAGGTTTCCGTACAAATGGTGATATAATAATACTAATGTATGCATGCAATGATTTAAGTACACAAATAGTCATCCAACTATAAGGCTTCCTTCTTATACACAGCAAAATTCCCCTCTTCTCATCTTTCTTCTCTTGCGTATTCATCGAAACTCCATTCCTCCCCCACACCTCAGGCTCTAGTTTGTGACATTTCATAAGTCTCCGACTTTCAACCATTTTTCATCCATCAGTATTTTATTTCTCTTTGTTTCACTTACACATTTGGAACCTGACCATCTAGAATTCCCTCTTTCTTGGACCACCAACGCACACTCACCCAACCCAATATCTTTGTGTGTATTGATTTTGATTTTTCTTAGCTCTGTCTATCAAAATGTGTTGATTCACACTGGAGCTAGATGCTCTTTCTATCCAAGCAGGAAGTGCAGTGGGATAAGGCACTCTTCCTCTTAACAAAAAACACGACAGAGTCTCCTCTGTAGCAGAATGAGGTGTCGTTCTGTAATTCCATAACGCATTCTTCACTTCTTGTCTCCAATTCAGACCCTCACTCACAGCTAATCAAACACATTCCCCCAATATTTGGTTAAATGTTTCCACCAAACCATTCTCATGGGGATGATGAATAGCTGTTTTGAGATGTCTGATAATGTCTTTGATTTTTTTTTTTTTTTTTTTTTTTTTTTTTTTAGAAAAGATGTAAATTCCGCTGGAACAAACTGTGGCAAATTACCAGAAACCATCTCCTCGGGGTAGCCCTCTCTTCTGTTAAAAAAATAAATAATAAAATCCTTCACAAAAAGCACCACCTGGGCAGCCCTGACGTCCTTCTGAAAAGCCACTTTAGGACCACCTGGAAAAATAGTCCATTAACACAATAGCAAATTGAAACCCAAACAAACAGAAGGACTGTGTATTTCAATGGCTATTTTTTTGCCCATGATGTTTTTGGAAATTGTATAGGTACAATGGGTGTTTCCGACAACGTATGATACATTTCACCGCATTTGCGGGGCACACAATCACATACAGATCTTCCCACATAAGCATGCCAGGCCACCATAAAGCAATCCGTGTTTTTTAGGTCAAGCGTAAGCGTTCAACATCTTGTATACTTCTTCTGTGGGCTTCCAGGTATTTCATTTGTTAGTTTCAGTGTCATTTGAAAATCCTTGCTTGCTAGTGGTCAGTCATGCCTCTTTATCCCTCCTTCTTCTGGGTGGGAGCAGTGACCGACTACTGTATAATTATGTTTTTTCCTGTTTATCTAGTCTATAGGGGACTTTTTTCTTTACTTTGTTTCCTGCTCCTGTCCGGGGAAGCCTCCCTTTTCATTTGCAGACCACTCTTCCTCTGAGTTTAGCTGTAAGCAAAGCTATAAATCAGGCTGTTACCTTGGTGACATTTGGTATTCGTGGGCTCTCTGCACCCTCTCTCAGCTGCCTGGCTCCCACCCTTCCTTGGTTTGGATTTTCTTTACAAAGTGTGCCTTCCTGTGTACTGAGAGCAAGGAAGCGAGGATTACGTCTAATTGCTTATAACCTAGGCACTCCGCTCTACCGGCACTCCGCAATCCTTGGAGACAGTGCCCACTTCTGCTCCATAATAGGATCCCACTCTCAGTTCCATCAGTGCACCTCAGTTCACAAACTCCAAGCCCTCAGCCGTGCCAGGAACCCTACATGCGCTGTCTGCCAGAGCACCTCAGTTCTTGCGGTCAGTACACCCTGCTGCTCCAGTACGGGGACCTTGGGCGCAGCTCCATCAGTGCACCTCAGTTCATACACTCCAAGCCCTCAGCTGTGCCAGTGCCAGGAACCCCACACATGCTGTCTGCCAGAGCACCTCACTTCTTGCAGTCCGTACACTCTGCTGTTCCAGTACTAGGACCTCAGGCGCAGCTCCATCAGTCCACCTCAGTTCACACACTACAAGCCCTCAGCCGTGCCAGAACCCCACACATGCTGTCTGCCAGAGCACTGCAGTTCTTACCGTCAGTACACTCTGCTGTTCCAGTACTAGGACCTTGGGTGCAGCTCCATCAGTGCACCTCAGTTCTACCCCTGCAAGGTCACTTCCTTTCCTATACTGGGACCGCGCTCACATACAGTTCCATTACAGCAGCTCAATTCTAATATTCCGTCCCACTGCCAAGACAATACTAGACCCAAAAGAGCAATACGCAGCTCAGCCAGTGCAGCTCAAGTCTAACATCCAACGCCACTGTTAATGGGGACCACCACAGCTTCGCCAGAATCCACCAGTTCTAACATTCAGTGCACATTTCTTCTCAGTACTAAGGCTCACACACATGCCATTCAGGACTCCTCGCTTCTTTGGTTCAAAGGCAATACTACTCCCATACTGGGCCCCACTCACAGCTTCACCAGGGCACCTCAAAGTTAACACTTGGCAACACTGGCATGCCAATACTAAGATCCATACATAGCTCCATCAACATACCTCACTTCTGACCTTGTGTGTCGGTTACTATTGGCCCACATACAAGTCTGTCAGTGCACCTCAACCCTAACCTGCAACGTCACAATACCAGGAATAACACAGTGCTCCGTTTCTGATTCTTCACCTGCTGCCTTTCTGTTATTCCAGCACTAGGCTGGGACACAGTTCTGTCTCTACCCCCTGTCCTGATCTGAAGCGCCACAATATTGCTGTCTTGGGGTTCACAAACAATTCTTATGCACATCCAGCTGTTCTGCAGTGCCCTCTGCTGTTCCACACTCTGACTTCTGTTTGAGGACGTGGGGGAGCCAATTAAACCTATTCTTAGCTGCCATCTTTATTTGGGAGAGTCTGTTTCACCTGTCTCACTCCGTTCTTTCCTTTACTCTGTTTACTCTCAATGTTTTTTCTCCCCAGTTTTCTCTTCCCAGCTCTTAAAACCCACATGTTAACAGTTTCTCTAATTCTTTCAACTGTTTATTTCACCTCCTTTCCCTTTTTAATTTCCCTCTTCCTCTTGCTAGCTCCTCTTTCAAACTCGCAAAAACGTGGTTATTTCTTTCCTTGTTTCGTTACTCTCTTTTTTTATATTGAGCAAAGCAGTGCGCAAGCACTGCTTTTCTGATGTGTAGTTATCTACTTGGGCTTTTAACCACGGCCACTTCACGTCCATCACTATTGTTCTTTCATGGGCTTGCCCTTCAAAAATCGTTTGTTTATTATTGGTAAATGCTTTACATTTGTCCTGTTTGGTTACGCCTTGGACATCAACCTTGTTACATGGCAAATTGCACTTTTGCAGATACGCTTGACTGCGAGCGAACTTCCTTTTCCTTTTGTGTGTCTCCTTCACAATCTTGGCGTGGTACATTGAATCGCCTCGCTTATGTGAAACTGTATTACTGTTCATTTTCAATTTATGAGGCAAGAAAAGTCCGGTTAGGAGTTTACAACGCTAATAGCTCTAACTCGAGCAAATGCGAGTCCCATTGCATTGCAAATGCTTGTTTTGTCATTGCTGAGATACCACCATTCCCTTCATGTAATAAACACAACAGCCTCTGTTGCAAACTAATAGGGCTAAGTAACCTGTCACATCTCCTTATAATCCCATCTTCCACTGATAACTCCTTCCATAGGGATAGAAAATTGCATAAAATCCTCTTTCGTTCTCAGTCAATGCTGATCCACACTATAATTTCTTGAAAACAGCTGTAGAGGTTTGTCTAACAAAGCTTCTTTACATTCTTCTTCTAGTGGCACCACTGCAGGATTTTTTTATCTCGACTACCATCCACTCTTTCTTTTCTTCACATGCATGCTTATTCAAATGCAATCTTGACAGGCAGTCAGCATTGATGTTCTTACTTCCCAAAACATACTGAATGGTGAACATAACCTCTTGTAAAAGAAACAAATCTTTAGCCAGCCTCGAAAAATCTACTTGCACACTCGCTATGGCAAGTCAATTTGTTTACAGGCAGCTTTCAGGCCTTCTTGTCTTGTCTGTCGAGGAGGGAAGGGAGGCCCAAGCCTGAATTGCTGACTTAAATAGCCGCCTTACTGCAGGCTCATTAAATGTAATGCAAAGCCCTGGTTGCACAGCAGGCCAAACCTTCAAAAAGGTTTAAGGCCTTCACAAAGAAGGTATTGTGACTGGTTGATTACAGAGCAGACTCAGATGGAAGAGCCTGCGTTGCAGTCAACCAAACAAAGTGCACCCCGCAGTAATCACCATCATCATATTGCGTTTATGGAGCACCTAACTATCCGTAAGCATCCCAGTGCTAGGCACGCAACTTGAGGGCCAGGTATCATTGGAAGGTACATTCAAACAGCCTGTTTTCAGGAGTTTACGACAATAAACTTCTAAGTTTGTTGCCCATAGGGGTGGGGGCAAGAAGTTTCATAACTTAGCGGCATTGTACCACTTCTGGCCTTTTTGAAGAGGGGGACCACTGCAAGTCGAACATTGGTAGACCGCTGATTTCTTGTAGGGGTAGTTGGCAAATTGAAGGGCCGAAGTCTAAAAAAGCCCTGCGAGCTATGCAAAGGGATTTACATTTGACCCTTTGGGCCACGGGCAGCCAGTGGAGGGACATTAGAGCCTGCTGGGCTGACTCTTGTGTGGCAATGTATTGAGGAGCAGCTGGGCTGCAGAGTTCTACACAACCTGCAATTTTCTCATAACCGATTTGGGGGCGCCTGGATACAGGGGATTCCCGTAGTCCAGGTGCAATAGAATCAGCACCTGGTCTACTAATATTTTAGAGGAAAAGGAGAGCAGATGAAGAATTTTCCTGAGGGTCCTAAGGATGCCACAGCATGTTGCAGCTAATTTTGTAGCCTGAATGTACATGGGTAGTGCTTTGTCCAACCGAAAACCTATTTTTTTAGGTTGAGCATTGCAACGCGCAAGCGCTGCTTTTTCGACGTGTTGGTATGTATCTGGGCTTTTAACAACACCCCCCTCACGCCCATCACTACCACTCGTTTGTGGGCTTGCCCTTCAAAAATCATTTGATGACATTGGTAAATGGTTTACCTTTGTCGCTCCTTGGGGAGGTTTTGTTACCGCCTTGGCCATCGGCCCTGTTACATTGCCAATTTCACTTTTGCCAATTAGTTTTACTGCGAGCGAACTTTTTTTTTTTTGTGTCTCTCTTCAACCTGATGCTCATGGCGGCTGTGGCACTGTGAATCTGCTTCCTTATGTGAAACTGTTTAACTTTTAATTTTCAATTTATGTGGCAAGAAAAGTCGGGTTTGGAGTTTACAGCGCTAATAGCTCTAACTCGAGCAGATGCGAGACCCACTGCATTGCAAATGCTTGTTTTTATAGCTGACTTAAGAGAGGGAGGGGTGCCGAGGATGCTAGGTCATCCCAAGTTCATCTGGGGATGCAGGTAATTCCCCTGGATCATAAGTTCTGTCTTCTCTCTGATTTCGGAGCACCGTCCATCAGTGACCTAATGCTCCCCCAGTCCATGTTTGGCCACTTCATGTGGGCTGGTAATCAGCCAGGACGGGATATGAAGCCTGGGATGTGCGCACACTTCCTCTGCCAGCCCATATGCATGGTGCTCTCATGCGTGCTGCTCTTAAAGTCCTGTAGGTTTAGTAGTGCGGCATGCGTTTAAAGCTTTGGTGAGAAATAGTCATGCATCAGCTTCCTCTAAACCTTGCTAAGCCCCCACTATCCCATTCTCTTGAATTGACAAGCGTGAAAGGCTTGCAGGCCCTCTGCCTGCTGCTCAGGGTTGAATCCAGATAAATAAAACGTCTAATGTAAAAATCCAAAAAT
This sequence comes from Pleurodeles waltl, assembly GCF_031143425.1. Lineage (NCBI taxonomy): Eukaryota > Metazoa > Chordata > Amphibia > Caudata > Salamandridae > Pleurodeles > Pleurodeles waltl. Next base: position 895,041,287 of record NC_090444.1, read on the forward strand.
CTTTTGGGTGTGCATGGTTGTGCTGCTGACGTTCTTGACGTTCATTTTGTTCAGACTCGTGGCCGGAACTCCTGCCTCTAAGCAGTCCATCTCCGTGGCTCCGCATTCAGTCATGCTAGAGCATCTTAATTGCGCTTGGCTGCAAAAAAGAGTAGCTTCTCCTTCACTAGAGGAACAACCACTGCGCCTGGCGATCTCAGACTACAACTGCTGAGCATGTGTCGCAGGGAACCGGGATTACACCCAGCCTCAGCTCAGTATCCTGTGAATATTGGCAAGTCTTCCGTTGCTGAAAATAAAAACTGTGTAGAGTAGTCCCTGTCTGCTGTAGAGCTCTTCCATCCTCTTGTGCAACTGTCGAACTAATATAAAAACTGCTCATAATAAAATATGGGCACACACTTTCACACACTCTCTAATCTAATCCTTTGAGAATTAACGATAAAGCATTAAACTTTGACATCAGAAAGAGGTACCAGCTAGTTGATGAATTGCAGTGTGAAACTGGAAAATCTGGCATTAATCACAGTTTCCCTTCTTGTCCAAATTGTGTGATCCTAGGCAAACGCTTCAAGCCTCCTTTTGATCAATATGCTTTATGAGAGCGTCTTCAAATACGTGACCTCAGGAAGTGCTTTTAACAAAACAAAAGAACGTAATGGAGCAGCTTTACAATACCACCAGTTCAATTTCACATGGACATAATAATTTTTTAGGCATTGGGAGATCAAGTGGTTTGTCCACAATCACAGGATGTTAAAGCTGTGGCTGGATCCCAAATGGTTGTGGTTGTTTTTGTGTTGGATTTAAAAGCCTATAATGCTGCTTCATGTAGGTGTACGCTAAAGCTGACATTCCTCTTAGTTCAATAATAGCACTGTTATCAAGACTGGCTCAGGATTAGTTCTCAGTTTGTCTAAAAGTTCACTTTAATAAATACTTATGAAACAATCTGATGTTCTAAATTGAAAGACTTCCGGGTGTGGAGTTTGTTGCATGATTTACATGCCAAATATGTTCAGGGCTTGTCTCTTGCTCAGGCTCCTAGAGCCAGAGCGGACCCTTGGCTCTGCTCTCCTTTTTATTTGTTTAATGGGAGCCCGTTTGCCATTTTCTTCAAATCCATGCTCATGTTCACTGATTGAGGGAGTAACTATTCTGTCCATCACCACACCACACAGTCTACATGATTTAGCTATGCCCCAGGCATAATTCCCACTGCCATCCTGTGATCTGGACGGCATGAGGGTCATGAGGACCTGGGTGATGAGAAAAAGGCCTGAGAGGCCTCTCTCCTGAAACCAGCAGCAGACAAAGTAGTTTTCGAGCCGCTTGCCTTGACTGTACACAAGACTGTCCACAACCACTGGCCTGGTCAGGGGACCTGGCTGGCTAAACTGAATGCTGATGCTGTCTGTTCTCTGTTGTTATTCGGTCCACTATGACCCAAGTTGGACTGTAAGATTCCTCCATTCCTGACTGATCAGTCAGTGTATGTTTTGAGCAGCAAGTGATGCTCTACTATGCAGAAATAACAGGGTTTCAATTGGAAAAAAAAATCACTTTTAATCTGCATTGGTAGTAGGATGGTTAACTTTTCATTTCTACTTGCAACACATTTTGCACACATGGAGACAGTAGGGATTGGAAAGAGGTGTTATTTTCTATATAAAAACAGTTTATCTCAGTGAATGTTCTAAAAAGAATTGAGTCTAGTTCATGGTTCAAGTGCATTGCAGTTAGTCCAAGTAGATTATTTAGGTTGCTAGACTTGGAGATCTAGTAAAGTTTTCAAGATGTTTCGAGGCCTGGTTTAGCTATTTGGGTATAGCGTTGCCCACACCTTTTGTGGTAAATAAATCTAATAAAGGTCTATGATCAGTTCGTAATTCAAAGTGAGTTCCACAGACATGCAGATGGTGTTGGGGAAGCTTGAGAAAAGCAGCTTGTGGTAATGGCTGACAGACATGATGTGACCACCTGGGCCGGGACTCACAGCGTGATCAATATCACCACACCTACTAAAGCTTCTAGTAGCCATGTTCCGCATGTTGCAAACCATGATATTGATGCCCATATGCCCCACCCCTTGTGTGCTTGCTGTTCTGCATCCCTTAAATTGCCAATTGCATGCTCAATATTATCACTATTATTTGGGGTGTAGGAACAGTACTACTAATGTATGATCTGGCAGATTCCTCCCTCTTTGGCCTGGCTGATGTCTAGGGCAATGCGTTTCTTGATCATCATTGCCCTCAACACTATTTACTTCCTCTGTGATATTTCCCAGTGCTGCTGCAGTAGAGCCACCTGTGTTCTGTATCAACCTGGCTAATGTGTATTCGGTGGCTATTGTGAGCTACTTCTACAGGTGGAATCAGTACACCCATTCCTGTTATCATGTTGTCTAGCCACTTTGCGAGTCTTTATCTTCCTATACTCTATGGCCATGCATGTGTAGCTATGCGTGACAGATGGGTGACATGGGACATTTGTGGCAGCACAAAAGACAAGTAATAGCTTCCATACTGTCCCATGGGCAGGTAGAAATAAGCTGACTTCCCACACATTGTCTGCAAACGTTTCTCCTGGAAGATACCATACTTCTGGATCACAGTACCATCCCAATCCCTGTCTGGGTGTCATGTCAAAGCGTGGTACTAGGGACAGTTGTTTCTCTGGGGGCCCCATAGACCTACACGTCGCCTGATTATTATTCCTAGAGCAGTGGTTTTCAAACTTTTTAATGCTGCGTCCTTCCACCCCAAAGTGGGGATAAAAAAAGCATCTGACCCCCCTCAGAATTTTTCACAATTATTCTATTAAGTTGGCAATGTTTAAATATGTCTAGACTTATTTAAACATTGCAGTTAAGTTCTGTTACATTTTTTAAAATACAGTAAATGTTTTTCTGCTTTAAACAAAGCACTGTTATCTGCATAATGTTTCTTTTGGCCAGAGCCTGTTATTACCTTTGTCACATTTCCCATTTTGAACGAATAGTACAAGGTCTCTTTCACATTTAAAGTTTGCACTTGCTCTTCTATAAATGGTATTGATAAGTATTCTGCAAATGTTATCACCAACTCTGTTATGATAATTGCAGGAATAGGGGTACAAACGGCAACAAACCCCCATGGCCATTTCTTCCTGTAAGTCAGTGTGACGTTGGACATCGTAGCTATAATCTATTTCACTCAGATGTTTTAAAACTGCAAAATTCCTGTACCCTCCTTGCTTCAGAGGTTACTAGCACTTGACTTGGCAGGTACTCTTCAGCGAAGATAATAACGCATCCCAGCATCCTTCAAAAGGAGAAGTGGGGACGCTGTTGGTGATGCCCCTGATCCTTGTTGTTTGATCAGTGTTGGTGATGCCTTCTTAGTGTGAGATCTGTGCATCCAGGAAGTCAACCCCTCACACTTGACATCTGTGGCAGTCGTCTGAAGGACCTGGAATGGTCCCTCCTACTGGGGCTAGTGTGGACCTTGACCTACATCTAGTCTCCTGGCTGGGAATCGTGTCCAGTTGAAGTTGCTGAGTCAGGGAGGGCCCGCAGCACCTGACAATAAAGACAACACAATGTCTCTTACACTCTTGCAGTACTGTAGGAGCAAATCATCAGATACCCACAGGAGGCAATAGACATGTGGCCTGGAATGTGCATGGGGCAGCCACAAAATATTTTGTTGGGTCCAAGTTTGGTCACTCTGTTGGGGGTGCTCCTCGTAGCCCAAAAAGCAAGTGGTAGTGCATCAATCCAAGACAATTCAGTGGATGCATAACCCTTTCCAAGTTTATTTTTAAGCACCCCATTCTTTTGCTCCACTGACCCCGGTGCTGGTGGATGGTAGGCACAATGCAGTTTTTGCATGACCATTTGCAGAAGCCTTTTATTATTTGGTAAACAAAAAGTAGGCCATTGTCAGAACTCAGAAGGGATGGTATCCCGAAACGTGGAATAAGTTATTTAAGAAGGAATTTAGCAACAGTTTAAAATGCTGGACACCCTACCTAAAGGCCAGTGCCTCTTTCTCAGTTGTAGAGTATGTGACTTCTGCACCTTTTAACGTGAATGAAGCAAACACAATGCCTCTTACTGGTCCCTTAATAATTGCACTAGAATATCTGCCAGGCCATATGGACTAGCATCTGTCACAACAATGGTTTTGTCATTGGGATCAAAAGGTTTTAACACCACAGCTTCAATGATGGTTTTTTTTTCACTAAATCAAAAGCATGTTAACAATCATTTGACCATTGGTACTTAACACCTTTCCTCATTAACATATGTAAAATATGTACTTTGTCAGAGAAACGCTCAACAAATTTCAAGTCTCTGCTAGCCCTAGAAAAGATCATAACTGTTTTTCATCCTTAAGTTGGAGAGCTATCTCTATTGCACTAAATTCAACTTGTATTTCATCCCCTCCCAAGACAAGGTATGACCCAGGTACTCCACTTCATCAGCCTCAAACTTACACTTCTCCAATCCTATGGCGAAACCAGCCTGTTCCAAATTCTGCACTACATCCTCATAAAATGTAATTGTGATGTTTCTTGTCAACACCCCAAACCAGAATATCATCTTGAAAAAAAATACAAAACACTGAGTAAACCTCATACCAAACCTTGCATCACACTTTGATAAAAAGCCGACGCTGAAGCCAATCCAAATGTCATGTGCACAGATTGATATGTACCATCAGGAGTAACGTAAGATGCTTTGAATCAGGATGAATTTGTATTTGATGATACGTGCTTTATAAATATAGGTAGAAATACACTTGGCCCAGCTCACATTCATAATTTCATTGATATGGGAGAGAGGATGGCGGTCAGCCTTATGCTGTCATGTACATCTCTAAGGTCCAAGCACATGCACAAATTCCCATTGGATATACATTCCAAAGCAATCAGACTGAACCACCCTGAAGATTCTACAGGCTCAATAATACCAGCCTTACACAAACTGTCTTAATCCTCTCTTAATTGCCCTTGCAAAGCTAATAGAACATGGTGAACCCTATGCACCTTGGGTGTTCGCTCCCTTCTTTAAGATTATTTGATGCTCATACCTTTCCAAACACCCCAGTTTCTTGGCAAATAAACTGGGATACTTATAACTCCATTTCTGCACCACACTTTGAGTAGTAAGCAAAATCTGATCTGGATGATTAGGATCTAAAACCATCACGAGGGCATGCTACTTCCTCCAATCCAACAAAGTCTTGCCCTTTTCCACAACATACACTTTATGTGAAGCCTTCTTGCTTTTGTACTTGATTTCAGCCTTGAAATAACCTATAGTTAGCAATGTGACTCCACAATACCCTTCTGGTCAACGTCTGTTGAAATTAACCCAATAACATTCAAGCTCTCCCACACAGATCTGTTGATTAAGGTATAGGGACCACACAAATCTGCCTAAATGCGAACTTCTACCTCTAATTTTACCTAAACACTTGGTGGATAATAAGATTCAACTTGCACATTACTTCAACCCTTTCCACGCCACACACTACTAACACTTATGCTTCCTCATCATCAGTGTTTACGTTGTCATCACTTTCCACAGTTTTCTGTTCTTTTACCCAAATTACTTTAGGTTTTCTATCTTTTATTCCATTCACTCTGCACACTCTGGAGTATGTCCCAAATTTTTACATTTAGAACACCTTGCTTTGGCTGCCAAGCTTGCATTGGAACCTGATAAGTGTCTTTCAGTTCCATATCTGTAACATTGTTTTTTCTTAGGAACGCCATACCTTTCAGTCAACCCCTTTCCCTCACCTACCTTGTTTTTTTCCTCCACAGAATTGTATTATGCGTTCAAATCCTTCCCTTCACTTTGAACAAATTCACTCCATCACATAATAAGAAGTGTTTCCTATGTGGCAAGCAATATTGATAGTTTTTCCTAGAGATGGGTCTTTTAAACCCAACAACTTCTCTTGAATTTTAACATTACTGGTTCTGTTGATCATTTGATCTCTAATGAGCTCTTCATGTAAATTCATGAACTTAAAAGAAATTGTGAACGTTCTTTAAACTGATATATATTGCTCAATGTTTTCACCTTCCAACTGAGCATGTGAAAAAAAAACTTGCCTCCACTACTATGCTTGTTGTTTCTGTAGTTTTCCTCCAACACCCTTAAAGCATGCTCAAACTCATCTCATACTTAACATCCGCTTCATACAGGTAATGTTAAATACTCTTCGGCCCTCCACACCAAAATTAGGCTTCAAAATGACAAGTTTTTATTTGGCTATAAATACATCACTACATATGGCTTCTAAAAATGTCTCAGGGAACTTTTTGCTAGTCCTCTGATGACATAACTGGCAAATGGGTTCTTAAGGAAAAATAAAAATAGGCAAAGGTTCTAACACTTGTGCAGACATACTCAAAATGTATAAACACAACAGAGTATTCACCATTGTGTAAAGGAAAATTGTAAACATAGTTACGGTTGTCCACTTCACAGTTGTTTGTGAACTGTATATCCAAACATGTTCAAAAAGTACTTAACACAGCAAACTAAGAGAAACAAACAAAGTAGTCACCATTGTCTAATGGAATCGACGTCAAAGTTGTTTGCATACGCATTCGCAATAGCTGAGCTCTCTGCAGTCCTATTTCTGTGACTCACCCAAAGATGACAACCCTTAGTTAATTACTGATTGCCTTATGTAAAGTCACTCCTATCCTTTAAAATCACCATTGTGAAGCGTCAGTAGAAATGGAGCAAGGAAGTCTTCCCTCACGTGTACTACTAGATCAGCTTCTTCATGGTAGCACGGTTAGTTCCCTTGGTCTGTCAAAAGGGGATACTTTTATTTTAATTTAACATGCATGCAATTAATGCATATACTGCTTCTCTCCAGGCGAGTGACTGCACTTGCTCCGCTCCTGCTGAATAGGTGCATGGTTAATTTCAAACTGCTCTTGTGATCTACTTTGCTTCACTCCGAGCACGTGACCAAACTCGCTCCGCTCATGCTAGGTAGAACGAAACGCGTGGTTAATCAGAAAATGTGTTCACAGTCGTACATTATGAAACAGCAACCACTGTTAGTACTTGGCCCTCAGTTAGTCATGTTATACTTATTTCATCTAGAAAGGCAGAAACTTTAGGCAGAAACACAAGTTGGCTCCAAACATACCATTGCATGCCCATTGTTGTTAAATTACTATTCTCCAGGCGAGGAATACTCTCCGGGGTGACTTCATTGCACATTGATAATGAGCTGCCTAGATGTCTTCAGATCCCTTCCTGGTCACCAGTTTTGGAAAGCAAAGACATATCGGATAGAGACATCTAGCCACAGACTCCTTAACTTAGAGTATTTCACAGGTGTCAGACTGGATCTGTAAGTTTTTGAGCAGTACCTCAGTAGGTGGTGTCGTTTTGCTTTGCGTCGTCTGTGCCAGTGTGCTGACTTCAGGTACTTTCATGACTTTCCACGCTAGGAGTGCGGAGTCACTATGAGAACGGACCACTGGTGTGAAATACTAAGGCCATGTAACCTTAAGGTCCTCGCTGGTCGACTTAAGACAGCCCTGCAATGCTCAGGATTCCGGGTGCCCTGAAGGGTCCATGGCTATTCAGGGGCCACACCTGGTGATCATGGTCCTGCTCAAAGACATTGGGTAAGTCCTGCTCAAAGACATCAGGTAAGTCCCACAAACATAAGAAGTCGAAGAGGTTGTTGACTTCGCCAGGCCCTTCGAAGTCTACTGATGAGGCACAGGAGCTTCGGCACAGCCTGAGTTAGGGTCCTGTCTGCGCCTCCCTGACTTTCCCAGAGCCGGAGCAACCTCTGCCTAGCCTAAAGAATTATTTGAGGTCATGCACATCTTATTTGGTTGGCCCGACCCTCGTGGAGTGCCTTCAGGCCCCACAAGCTCATGACGGTCCCCCGCTGGATCCTGCAGGCGGGTTTACCCTTTTGGGCCCCCTTGATCCCATGTTATTTGCAGAGCAGAACTGCCTGCAAGACAGAGACCTTTTTCAGCGCCCATTTCAGTGCCAATACCCCTTGGTGACTTTGTCCCTATCGTTATTCCTGTTGTCATTTGGAGCCAGTGCTTTTTGCCTTGGACATTCCTGGAGAGGGAGACAAATGGGAGAGGTCTGACAATCCTTATGTATACCACATCTCCTTGATGAGAATAAGCACAACTGATATCAGAAACTGGCGAAAGCCAATGAGTTAGACACGTCACCCAACACTAGCTTGGTCTCTCCTACTACTGTGGTTACAGAGAAGGGCGCCTCTTTGGCTATGGTGGTGCATAGGGCTTCTGAAGTCTTGGACCTTCAGGTACCGTCAGCGGCAGTCAAGACGAACATCTTGATAGAGGTGCTTCAGCCAGGAATAGCCCCTTCCGGAGCTTTGCTTCCCTTTAATGAAGCTCTTACCGACGTCCTATTCAGGATGTCAAAGGGGATCCTGTGCATAAGACTATTTGCCACCTCCATTGCTCTGCTCATGAGAACCCCAGTTTCCTTACTCCGCAACCCACCCCGGAGAGCTTAGTGGTCTACGCCACCACCTCTAGAGTCAACTCCGGCACGCCTCCTTCCACTCCACTTGATAGGTAATCCAGGAGGCCGGATACATTTGCAAAGAGAATGTTCTTTTACGCTAGCCTTGCTTTGCAGTCTGTGATCACTGCATTCCTTTTGGGCTGATATTCCCATACAGTCTGGGATTCGGTTGCTGCCTATGGTTTCGTAGTAGGCCCAAGCCATACTCTCCCAAGCTATTGCTGATGGAAGAGACAATGCAAAGCTCATATACTATGTGAACTGTACATGATAGACTTGCAACACCACGCCTGGCTGAGAACCACTAGCCTTTCAGGGAATATCAATCCTTGCTTATGGACATGCCCTTTGATGGATCTTGTCTTTCTGGAGAGAAAGCATACTTGGTGTTGGAGTGCTTTAAGGACAGTGGAGCTACCGCTATGTCCATTGGGCTTGTCTATGGCCCCTTGTCAACCCTAATCCACATTCCACCTCTTTTGTGGCCAAGTAAAGTGGCTCTCCAATAGTGTCCATTCCCTCCCGGATACCACAGCCAACATGATTCCCAGACTTTTTGTGGCCGAGTATGTGGATCCCATATACCACTAGGGACAGGTAGCCAGATGTCAGGGCACTCTACCATCGCCCTGGCAGCTGCAGCCTCCAAACCCCTCTGACCACCATGGGCATCCAGTGGAGAGCAGGATATGCGATCACCTGCACCACTGGTGGTCAGTAACACCAGACTGTTGGGTTTTGCAAATCATTCAAATGGGCTGCTCCCTCCTCTTTGTAACCACCTGTCCATCCATGCCACCCACTTAGTCAGCTGACAGAAAAATACCTTTTTGCTTCATCAGGAGGTGCTGGCTCTCTTGGCCAAGTGGGCCATAGATATAGTGCAGACATCATAAGTAGGTTGGGTTTGGTAGTCCCTCTACTGTCTGGTGCCCAAGAAGGACTGAGGCCTTTTTCCTATCCTAGACCTACGCCTGCTCAGTTTCTTCCTGAAAAAGGAGAAATTCAAAATCCTTGCAGAGTTCTGTCTGCTCAGGAATCTGGATGGTAGCATTGGACTTGCAGGACAGATATTTCCACATCCCCGCCCTGCCTGCCCACTGATGTTACCTACTGCTCATGGGGGCAAAAGGCACTTTTAGTTTGCCGTTCTCCTTTTTGGCCTTATTAGAACCCCTCAGGTGTTCACAAAAGTGACTATGGTGGTTACATCACATCTGTGGAGTTCAGGGTTTCCAGTCTTTCCCTAGCTCGACGATGGGCTGTTGAAGGCAGGCTCACCCTAGACAGTTGTTTCCCACCACCAGGCTACAGTGAAGATTTTAGACTCACTTCAATGTGCTAAAGTCACACCACACTCCCTCCTAGGTGCTCCTTTTCATCATAGCTATTCTGGATACAGACAGTTTCAGGCTTTTCTTCCCAAGCATCGAGTCCAGGATATTCAGGCTATGGTACTGATGTTTCAGACTCTATCCTGGACTTCGGTGAGAATGACCCTTCGGTTGTTGGGCCTTATGGCCTCGAGTATCCTGCTTGTAACCCAGGCCCATTAGCATATGCGTGCTCTGCAGTAGGACCTGAAGTCATAGTAGGCGCAGCTTCAGGGGAATCTCTCTGACATGGTCCAGATCTCAGGGGAAAAGATCTGATGGCTGACAAACTGCTTTTGTGTCGGTGACAGGCCCCTCTCCATTCCCCAACCAGAGATGACTGTAGTTACAGATGTGCCGCATCTGGGATGGGGTGGCCATCTGGGAGAGGTGGAGATCAGAGCATTCTGGTCTCTGGTGGAGTCCGGACTCCACGTCAGCCTGATGGAGATTCAGTTGATTCACTTGGCATTGAAAGCCTTTCCTCCTTTGATGAAGGGAAGGCTGGTGTAGGTGCTCACGGACAACACCACCGCCAAGTGGCACTACAGTACAACAAACAGGGTGGGTTGGGGTCATGGACCCTTTGTCAACAGGCTGTGTGTCTCTGGACATAGCTGGAACGCCAGGGCTTTTCCCTGGTGGCTCAACACCTGCCCCCCTCTCAGAATGCCAGAGCAGGCAAACTCACCTAAAGATGCCTATTGGATCATGAATGGAGTCTCCACAATGGAGGTGGTGCAAGGCCTTTTTCAGAAGTGGAGGGATCCTTTGCTAGATCTGTTCACCATTGCTGAGAATGCTCAGAGTCCGTAGTTTTGAGCACTGATGTTTTCAAGGTGACTCTCGTTTGGAGATTCTTTTTGTCTCAAGTGGAGCTTCGGTTTCCTGCATGCCTTTCCGCCTATACCACTCCTACCCATCGGTATCAAGAATATCAGGAATAAGCGGGCCATGTTATTCCTGTGGCTTTAAATTAGGGATGGAGAGTCTGGTATTCTGAGCTGTTGAGCATGACCATTGGACCCCGATCAAGCTGCCTCTTCAAGAGGAGCTTCTGTTGCAGCAACAGGGGAGGGTTCTGCACCCGAACCTGCACATCCTTCACCTTCATGCATGAAGATTGAGCTGCAACAGTTGACAGCTTTTGGCGTTCCTCCTGAGGTTTCTGATGTTATTGTAGCATCCAGGTGTCCCTCCACCAAATCGTTATACACCTGTTGTTGGGATAAGTTTGTGATATAGTGCGAATCTAAAGACATCAACTCTTTATGCGCCTCTCGCGAATGTTTTTCTCTTTGCTCTATCTTTGGCAACAAGGGCACAGCTCTTTGCACAGTTAAAGATGATCTATCAGCCATTTCAGCATTTTTGCAGTTGTCGGGCCAATGTTCTTTATTCAAGTCACCTACTGTGGTTAAGTTTCTTAAAGGGTTGCAACACTTTTTCGTCCAGACCATTCATCATGCCCCAGTATGATCTAAACCTTGCTCAAACCTTAACTTGTGCACCTTTTAAGCCTCTGCACAACTGCCCTCCTCTGCTATTGGTCATCAAAACTGCCATTCTAGTGGCTATTATATCAGCCAGGAAGGTTAACAAATTGCAGACACTCTCGGCCCACCCTAGGTGCTCCTCAGGACACGTGCCTCCTTTCTTCTGAAAGTTGTAACTCCTTTCCATGTAGGCCAGAGCATCACCCTGCCTACCTTGTAATTCTAACTTGATCTCACAAAGGAGTTACGGGTGGAGGATCGACTCTTCTTGGGGTCCAAGGTTGTGTAAAAACGAACCATCTCAAGTTAGAGGGTTTCGTGCTCATTCCATCAGAGCCAAGTCTGCAACCACTGCATTAGTCTGCAGAGTCCCTGGCCTGGACATTTGTCAGGCAGCAATTTGGGCATATTTACACATGTTTACTAACCACTACTGTCTAGACAGTCAGGTCTGTCATGATGGGCACTTCCCCGGTTCTATCCTGAAGGACTTTCTGGTTTAAATTGGCTTTGCAGATCCACTTCTTGGGAGGTATTGCTTAGGTATCTATTCTAAGGTAAGGAATCTGTGGCTAGAAGTCTCCATCAAATAAAGAAATGACTTACCTTCAGTAATGCCTTATCTGGTAGGGACTCTATCTAGCCACAGATTCCTTACCAGTTTTCCCATCCTTCCTGCTCTCCAGGCCGGTTGCAGTGTAAGGGAGACCCCTCTCAGAGCCTTAGGATCTCACACCAGTGGTCAATTCTTATCAAAGTTCTGCGCTCCTGGCCTGGAAAGTAGCAAAATTAACTTAAGTCAGCATGCCAGAGTTGCATGTATATAGGTACCGTTCATTTATATTCTGGCGTGGATGATGCCAACGACTCTGGTGCAGAGCCGAATGACACCACCTACTGGTGTGCAGGGGTACCGGATCTATTCTGGCCCCTGGGGAATATAATGAGGTAAGGAATATGTGGCTAGATAGTCTCTACCAGACTAGGTGCTATGAAGTTAAGTAACTTGTCTGCGGTACTTCAGTTTGCAGAGTTTATTGTAGACATCAAGTCGATACATAAGACCCCTGGCCGGCACAGCTCCAACTGCCACCAACTCTAGAATCCTAGATCAAGAACACTCTAGTAGTTAGCAACCACAAATGCCAGGGCATCCTGACATCATACTTAAATGCAACAATTACTAGTGATGATTTGACCAGCATCATTTCCTCATTTTGTTAGTTTGTGAAGGCTGCTTGATTGAGGCAAGACAGGTGTAGGCAAGGGGCTTAGTGAACATTATGGGAACTGAATTTCCCGAGAACCATGCTTTCCGTGGGTACATATTTGAACGCTTTAAAAAAGAAAATCCTGAGCTCATGATCAGATGAATAAAACAAATATGGCTGGATCTGGTTTTAATTTCAGATGTGCAACCACTACTCACTACTGATCATTGGCCTCATCTCCTAAATAAATTATCAAAGCCTCCCCGCCCCCACAAAAAGGACTTTAGGAGGTAATATAGAGAGAAGTACGTAGACCGATATAGCAGGTATCTTGATACTATATCCCAAAAGTTCAAATTACAATATTACTGTACTACACGTGTAAGACAACCTGTCATTTGAAGACTGTCGCAACTCGAGGTCCTGAGTGGAGCACAGCCAAGACAGACTTTTAAATGTTCTTATCAGTGATCACAGACATGTTAATTATTTCAGTTCAGAGGATAGATAATAAAACACCTTAATTTGAAAAGGGTTGATTGAATAAATAGACTCTCATGAATAAAATATTGATAAGAATGTAGGAACAAGTATGACTATTTATTTCACACCGTGGTGTAACTGTGCATTGCTACGCAATCATATCTGAGGTAGAGTACAGTGTATTTTTTTTAGAAACAAGCACAAGGTTTTTGGGAACGAGAAATGACTTATGGCCCTTTGAGCAGAAGCAGCGTAGCAAGTTGACTTAAACCACGAACAGGTGCTTTACAAAGTTGATAAATTAAGGTATGCTGCAAACTACATCTGTTAACGTAGACCTTGTGTAGAATGTTTAATAAGTTGTGGTAATCCATATATTACTTGTATCAGTGATTTTAATTTAATTTTTGATATGTAAAATCTATCTAGTATGTGTATGTTACGATTTTTATTTTAGAGTGGCACCAATAAAAAATACAAGCATTTGCAATACAATGAGTCTCGCGTTTGCTCGAGTTAGAGCTATTGGCGTTGTAAATTCCTAACTGGATTTTTCTTGACACACAAATTGAAAATGAAAAGTAAAACAGTTGTTATAAGCGAGCCGATTCAAAGCGTCAAGGCCGCCATGAGCATGAACTTGAAGGAGAGAGACAAAAGGAAAAAGAAGTTTGCTTGCAGTCAGACGTATATGCAAAAGTGCAATTATCCATGTAACTGGGTTGATGGCCAAGGCGGTAAGAAAACTGCCCCGAGGAGGGACAAACGTAAAGCATTTACCAATGATAACAAATGATTTTTGAAAGGCAAGCCCATGATCGAGTGATAGTGATGTGCATGGTTAAAAGCCCACCGAAACATGTCGGAGTGCTTGCACGCTCAACCTAATAAGAGTGTGTTTGTAGTGATGGATGGGTATACATATTCCTTGTTTCGCTCTGTAACCACAGCAAATAATCTTCACCAAACTTTTTAAAATGCTTCTTAAGTGAGCAAACATGTTGGGATTGAGGATTAATCAAAAAAGCAAATAGTAATCATACACAAAAGAATGGTATTAACTAATTATTGACTTGAACTATAACTACTGAGTTTCTCAACTTTGCAGCAAGTGTCTTTTTCAGAACGTGGAGGATAGCTGTTTAAAAGATTGTCTGTGTCTTTTAAATAATCTGCTAAACTTTAAATGGGAGTGGATATTATCAAAATATAAATATTCGTTCTCCTGCCTTTACGTGCAAATCTAGCACTTTAAGCCTTGTTCTACTTTTACACACCTGTGACACTTTACTTGCCGACTACCCAGTATGTATTTTACCAGAACTACTATTCATTTTTATTCGTATACACCCTTATTGTTTTGTATTAAATAAGGATTTTTGTTCTGCAAATTCCCTTTAGATTTCAAAAGAAACAGGCGAATCGTATGATGTCCTGCAGGAGGAGGCTTCTGAAATCCTGGATGAAATGGGCCACAGTCTTCGACTTGGAGTTGTTCGTCTCTTTGCCTTGAGTTTAAGTAAAATATTTAAAAGACTTTTCCAGAAGGTGTGCGTAAACGAAGAAGGCATTCAAAGGGCAAGTACTCTGCAGCAGTGTTGACCTAACTGTATAAAATAGAGTAGAATTATACTTTAATTGGAATGGTGTGCTTAGTTTAGCTTTTGTGTGTCTTTTTCAATTCCTAATGCTTTGAGCGACTCTGTTTAATTATATTGTCATTAATTTGAATGTCCTTGCTTCCTTGACAGCATTTTAATATCCTGTTGAGGTGTAGAATCCTCTGTTAAATAGGAATGTTTTGAGGCTTGAACTTTATTCTGTAGGGAAATACATTTGTTTTACTCTTGAGTTTCTCGTCCTTTAATGCTGCAGCGAGTATGGATTAGGTTGTTGCATAATAAACAAACATTCTGATTCTTGCCTCTTTTAAGCACTTTTTTGTTGTGCTTGTGTTGTCTGTTTTTTAGTATTAGTTGGCTGATTGTGCTTTATGCGCCTTTTAATGTTCATGGATACTTTGATCTCACGCTTCCAGGACTGCTATCTATGTGCTTTAACTTCATGTAGCCTGATATGTTTTAGCAGTGGCCATCATGTGAAAAGTGTAACATGTTCCTCTGTTAATCTCTGACCCTAGCTTGTATTTTTGTTGTGTTCGTAGTTGACCCAGGCTGTTCAAGAACATCCAGTTGTTTTGCTACCGAGTCACCGGAGCTACATTGACTTTCTGATCCTGTCGTACATATTTTACACCTACGACCTACCCCTGCCTGTCATTGCTGCAGGAATGGGCAAGTTCTACTTTTCGTACTTCATTAAGAAATGCTAGTTTATCCGTATTTGCTGAAACCGATGGAAATATGTATCCCATTATTTTCTTTTGCTTGGTACTCTTAAGACTGACTCCTTTATAAGCATTTACCTTGAGTATGACCAGTATTAAAATAAAAACAAAAAAATCATTTTTTCCGCCTTGCTAATTCTTTCAATATCCAGCCATTAATTTATGGCTCGCCAGAGAAAGCAAAGCATCTTTTCAGGTTAGGCTGGTTCCAGTATGGCTTTTGATAAGCTTCTTAGGCCAGGAAAATATTGACCTCATTTGGGTCTGTGTGTTCTTTTAATTGGTCTTTCTCGTAATTGGTTTGATTCCGAGGAATACAATGTACAAAGTTGCCAAGTAGTCTTTATTGGTACAGTGTACATCAATCACTGGAATGTACTCATGAAAGGTTTCATGTAAGTTTTCATGGATGACCATTCTACTCAGTAATTCTGGTAGGGGAGCAAAAAGGCTGCTAATCTGGTTTTCAAATATGAATTGTAAAAAAAAAAAAAAAGAAAGATTTGGAGATGGTCCTGGCAATGTGTAAACTTTGGTGAGCACGTGATCGTAATAATTATTCAACTTAAGTGATGAAAGTGGCCCAGGAGAGTTTAGTATCCAACATCCTGTTTTGTCACCATGGGTTCTTCAGCTGTTTCCAGGGGCGGCTCCTCCGTAAAAGCAGAGGAGCGGGCCCACCTTGCTCAGTCAGGCATGACAAAATAATAATAATACAATGTTATTATCATTTTTTTTGTTGCTGTCTCTCTGACCGCTTGGAATGTAGGGCCACGCGGGGCCACAGGGAGGAGGGGTGATGGGCACTGTAAAGTGCGAATGTTGATTTGGCCAACCAAACTGACATGCACACTTAGATTTCTCCAACTCAGCCGTGTTACACAGCCAGGTTGGAGAGAAGGCTCCCTGCGCCTGAGCTAGCGTCAGACCAGCCTGCTCAGGCCAATTCCAACACTGCTCTCTTGCTGAGAGCAGTGTCTGGTTTGGGAGCCTGTGGTGACTCCTGGGAAGAGAGGGAGCAGCCGGCATCAGGACCGGCAGCGTGTGGGACAGAGCAGCAGCAGCAGATACTTTTTTGTTGTTTTTTTTTAATCCCCCCAACACCTGTCCCCCCCGTCCTCCTCCTGCAGCACCATCCTTGATTGGCGATAGCTGCCGCTGGCTGTTTACCATAAAACACTTGCAAGCGGAGCTCACCTGGAAGGGTATATACACAAGCGGTTATCCTACAAAGTGTTGCACAAATTTGCTCACATAGAAATACAGGTGGAAAAGTGTGATATATTGCCCTTACCAATTAAAATAGGAAACTGTCATGTTGGTTTTGCAAGCTTTTTATAAATATGGACAAAGTTATATTTTTGGGGATATCGCCATAACTTTTGAGAGCATGATATGCTTACTTAATGGGTGTTTTTGCACAGCTTTGGCTCCCGATTTGCATCTACTAGGGGGAATCAATTTAATTTGTAGTTTTTGAGCCTTTCATAAACTATACAGCCAGTCAGTCATTTTTACTTTATTTTGGCTCTTCGGCCATAAAAGAACATAAAAGAAATACAATACATAAGACTGTGAAGGTAAGACACTGCATTTCGATAAACATAATTCTGAGATAAAATTCATTCTAAGAGCTAAAATAATGTTCAGATATTTACAATTTTAAAATGAAAACAAGCAATTTAACATAAGAAATTCCTAGCAAATCATAAATGTAATCCCCTCCTTCAGTACAAGATACACCCTAGCCCCATATCAATCCTATAAAACTCTTGCTATTTAATAATAAGAAACAACTCTTAATATAGTGACAGTGCTTCCCTTTAGAGCCTAGCATTGAGGGTACACTGAGGAAACCTTCACCCTTCTAACTCCGACTTATAACTTCTTCAGTAAATAATAAAAGTGGAATTTAGTCTAGGTTCCTCATTCCATCTCTACTTACTGTATCATATTCAGGACTCAATATTAAGATATTTAAAAATATTTCTGTAACCCGACCTACCAATTCATGCAATGCTACTTCGTATCATTCCTCTAAAACCCCTTGTATTTCGATTTAAAAATCGGCCTAAGGCGCAAGTCACATTTAAAAATCTCATATCTACCAAAAAGTTAAGAGCTTGAACCCGATTAATAATATTATATTCCATTTAAATTGGCTTTAAAAACTTCTTGAGTGCATCTAAAAACCACAGGCAGTACAATAAGATGTGTTAAGCCACAAGTATATGAGCCCAATTCATCTCTAATTACCGTTTTTATTTTTTGATCCATATAGCAAGGGTTTAGCCCAACCTTAAATTTTAACAGTGCATCCCTTGATTTTGGGTTCAGTAGACACTCTCCAGCTATGCAACATAAACTGGGTGTATATTTTTCCTTCCAGATACCTTAGATCTGTTTCTCTAGCCCGATTATTAACCACAGCACGCAATTCCTGTTTTGGAATCTGTTCTCTTTGCTACTGTGTAGACGCTAAGCCTAGAGAGGCACAGATCTTTTCTAGCCGTCCTCTCACTTGGGCTGCCCAGTTCAGCTCACTTGCCTGTATTTCCCTTTAACATAGTCTTGCGATTTTGGGAAACACCGCATCAGACACTCAGCCAATATTTCAATCCTGCTTGCATTCCCTGGTAGCTTCCCCCCTTCATTTGGCATTTCACCCTTATTGCCTGAATCATACTTGTGGGGGGGAGCAAGAGCAATCGTTTTACTCATATGCTTTCTTCTGCATCCAAAATCTGCTTCCCAGCAAGGGATAGAATTTCCACCCCAAACTGAAATTGAGGGCGCACCATACCATTAAAGGCAGAAAATACTGGGCGAAGGGACAGACCTCCATACTTTCGACTAAATTGTTTTAAACCCCTGGCCGCTGTTACTGCTGTGGTTTTTAATGTCTCAATATGCTCTTTCCATATAAGTTTAGAATCAAACCACATTCCTAGATATTTATATTTATCAACTAGTTCTACTTTATCAGCTCTCATGAACCAAGAGAAATCCCTCTTTCTTTTCCCTAACACCATTATTTTCGTTTTGTCCAAATGTACTGTAAGTTTTTTTGAATTTTGTAAGTGTAAAAGGTATCCCATTTTCTTTGCAGCCCCAGTTCTGTCATATCAACTATCACCAAATCATCAGCGTATAATAAACAGGAGATATGAGTGCCATCCATCTTTGGGGAAAGGCTTTTAACCGCCTTCAGTAACCCTGGCAAATCAGACAGAAATATAGCAAACAATAACGGGACCAGGACACATCCTTGTCGCAACCCATTCTTTACAGGTATCTTCTTAGAAAGTGCTCCTTCAGTGTCCAAGATTACCTGGGCCCAGGTTTGTGAGTGTAGTCCCCTGAAGTAAGAAAAGTAAGTCGACATCAACCCCGAGCCGCTTCAACATATCCCAGAACAAATTTTGGTCCACCTGATCAAAAGCGGCATGGAAGTCCACAAAACAACAGAACAGGCATCCTCGTACCTCTATTGACTTTTTTGCTAGTGCCCACAGACTAAAGCAACCATCTATTGTTGAGTGGCCTTCTTTAAAGCCCCCTTGCTCTGCAGGGAGCAAATTATTTAACTCTACCAATGCTTTCATTTGCCCCAGTAATAACTTTGCAAAGATTTTTTCTCTCACGACCAACAAGCTAATTAGGCGATAATTCTTTGGATATGTTGGGTCATCTTTTTTGTGGATTGGCCTTATTATTGCACCTTTCCAAGTCTCCGGGATGCAGCCAGAGTCAAGGATTTTATGAAAGGTGACATAGAAAAGGTCTGCCCACCTATCGCTATTATTTTTTTATTATTATTGCTGGCAGGTTGTCTGGACATGTTGCTTTAGTTAACTTAAGAGCCATAATTACGTCTTTTGTCTTTTGCAGAGAGTAAAATGTTCGTAGGGCCTTTCCTTGTTCTACTCCCACATCCTTCCCTCCATATAGTTTATACAGACGCTTATTCCAATCGTCTTTTCCAACTAAACACCTCATATGCCCCATAGCTTTCTCCTCAGTGCGTTCTGAGAGCTTCCGTGAACCATTTGATCAGATGCCTGTTCTGTCCCATTACCTGTATGTATTGTATGAGCAGATGGGTCGGAGGGGCAGTCGTTAAATCTCCCCACCCCCTTGATAAGGAGTGTAGTAGTGTATTATATAGTAGAAACTGTCCAGCGGGGAGGCCCGTGTCAGCGACTAGAGCAGTGAACGGAATCAGCTTGCCTTCGCTGTACAGGTCACCCAATGTGTGCAGCTCTGCATTGTGCCAAGTCCTTAGCTCCACTTCAGTCACTGCTCCGGAGGCACGGGCGTTCCCAAGAGCGCCGAGGCAAATGGAATAATCCCGCGTGTGAGTCGCAGGGACCTACGATAGCAGCTATGGGCCACTTTAAGAAGAAGCTCCTCTGGCGGCGCTGAGCGCGCGATCGGGTGGAATAGATTCGTAACTCTTAGTAGAGACCAGGGCCCCACGGCAGTCACCGTATCCGAGAGATGGAGCCCCGCCAGCCATCTGGACACCCACAGGAGCTGAGATGCTAAGTAATAGTGCTCCAAGTTAGGAGCCGAGAGCTCACCTTGTGCCAATGGCAGATACAGTTTCTTAAGCACCACTCTACAGCGCCCTTTGTTCCAAATACATTCTCTTAATTTAGGTTCCAGTTGCCTAAAGAAACTGACCGGTATATAATGTGGAAGACTGGAGAAGTAGTATAATAGACGTGGCATCACAATCATTTTCAAAAGGGCAATTCTGCCTGCCACTGATAGTGGCAGTGTTTGCCAGAAGACCATCTGGGATCTGATGGATGACACCGCCCTTCTAAGGTTTCCATCAAACAGGTCCTCTTTTCGGTGATAAATTTGGATGCCCAGATATCTAAACGTGTGCGGTTGCCAGGGAACTACAACTCCAGAAAGGCACAGCCGCGGGTCTGAGAGTTTAGGATCAAAGGGAAAGAGGCAGGATTTTGCCCAGTTAACCCGTAGCCCAGAAAGGGCAGCAAATTGTTGCAAAATTGTCCCAACTTCCGGAGGGATCTGCGTGACATCCCTAAAGTACAGTAAGGGGTCATCAGCATACAGTGACACTGTATGCATACCGTCTCCCAGTGGAATGCCCCAATGGGGGCCCGACTGCGCAGCAGCTCAGCCAGGGGCTCCATGGCAAGAGAGAACAGCAGCGGAGAAAGAGGGCAGCCCTGTCTGGTGCCCCTGCGCACCTCTACCGGCTCTTAGATACCTCTGCTCGTCTTGACCCGTACCCGGGGGCTCGTGTACAGTTATTTAATCATACGGAGGAAAGAGGTCCAAGGCCAAGTTGCCGCAGAACTCCAAAGAGGTATGACCATTCCAACGAATCAAAGGCCTTCTCCAGAACCAGACAGCTCGCCATCGGCCATTCCCGTGTCGAGTAATGCATAACACGAAACAGCCGCCTGATATTATTTGATGTATCCCGTGCAGGTACAAAGCCGTTCTGGTCCGTGTGCACGAGGTCCGGCACCATTGGCGCTAGCCGCGTTGCTAGCGTCTTGGCTAGTATTTTATAGTCTGTATTAAGCATTGCCAATGGACGATAGGAGCCAAGCTCCAGAGGGTTCTTCCCTGGCTTGGGGAGCAACACCAACAGCGCCTCATTCTGCGATATCGACAATGAGCCTTCCTGCACTGACTCTTCATACACACGGAGAAGGTGGGGTGCAAGGACAGTGGCAAAGGTCTTATAGAAGTCAGCTGTGAGTCCGTCCGGGCCAGGAGTTCTGCCCACAGAGAGATCATGAATGCTTGCCTGAATTTCAGAGAGCTCAAGAGGCTCCTCTAGTGCGGCGTGTTGCGCCGCTGTCAGTCGGGGTAGTGTGATTGCCGAGAGGAATTCTACACAGACCTGTGTGCACAGTGGCATAACCGAGCGATAGAGGGTTCTGTAGTGGTGTGTGAACTCTGCATGTATCTCTGAGGGTGTATGGAGCACTGTGCCAGACATTGAGCGTATCTCTAAAATCGGGCCACACTCCCACTCACCCCTGGTCAGCCACGCCAGAAGTCTGCCCGATTTATCTGCAGAAGCATGGGTGCAAGCCGAGTGGGCAGCATAGTTTAAGCAGTGCAGCCGGTCTAATAAAGAGAGATGTTCAGTCCTCGCTGCCGACAGGCCTCTCGTTCAGGACGCAGAAGGGTCCATTCCACCCGAGTGAGTTCATTTTCGACAGAGCGTTGCTGGCTCCACTGCGTTCCCATACAATGGCCTCTAATGAAGACCTTAAAGGCATCCCACTCTACCAAGCCGGAGGATGCCGTGCCTCTGTTGTGTTCAAAGTATTCAGGGATTGCTTCATCTAGTGATGCTTTAAACATTGCGTCTTCCAGAAGCTCTGGCCTGAGCTTCTAGGTGGGGATCGTGGGGGAGAGGCATCCCATCCTAGACGTACTGTTTGTGGGTTGTGGTCTGAATGAGTGCGGCCTAGGTAGTCGGTGTCTTAGAATATTGTGTACACATAATTTATACACTGCAATCCATCTAGGCGCATATGCAAAGAATGTGGGGCAGAATAATATGAATAGATTCTGTCAGTGGGGTTACTGTGGCGCCATATGTCTAACAAGTGCCAATTTGTAGCCCAGGTGTTTAACGCTCGCACTGCCGCCAGAGTAGGGCCGTTGGCAATGGTGGAAATCAGCGGTCTAGGTCTAGGTCTGGGTCCAGTACACTGTTAAAGTCCCTGCCCAGCAGCCAGGGGTAATCGCTCCACCCTGACAACTGGTGGGACAGAGTGTGGAGAAAGGAGGCTTGGTCCAGGTTCGGCGCATATATGGAGCCCAAAACCAGTGCCCGGCCCGCAAGTCGTCCCCTCACCAGCACGTATCGCCCCTGCTCGTCAATTATTTGACCACCTTACACAAAAGGTATACCCGATTTAATCCAGATCAGAGCGCCCCTTGCATAAGTGGAATATCCTGTCGCATATAACTGACCTCTCCATCAACGCCGCAGGCGAGGCACCTCCGAAAGCGCTAAGTGGGTCTCTTGCAAAAAAGCAATGTGTGCTGAGTGCCTTTTAAGGTAGGAATATATTGAGTATCTTCTCTTTGGTGTTTGTGTGTATGCCATGCACATTCCATGTGAGAGTGGTGTAGGTGTTCATGGTGGGTTTCGATAGTAAGTGCAGCTAACTAACAGCGTGGTCCACGCAAGCGGGTTATGTATGAAAAATAGGGTTCCAACACTCCATCAGGCTACTAAAGTATGGTCTCCGTAACAACAATAACAAATCCAATACCATCAGAGCAGAGGAGCAACAAGCACCTACCCAAACCAGATAACCCACTGGGTCAACAAAGCAACTGTATATAATGAGTCTCCACGAGCAGGAGAGTGGGGTAGGCCGTGTGCCTGAAAAACGAGTGTGTGGTGAGGCGCGTTCCCCAGTATGCGCGGATGGCCGTGCGCGGGGGCCAGAGTATATTGCTGACTATGAATAGGAGGAGAGAACAGGGGTGGGGGGGGATGGGGGAGGTGTAGGAGGCTGGCCTGGCTTGTAGTGGGTACCAGAGGTACTTACACCTTGTGCCAGGTCCAGTTATCCCTTATTAGTGTAGAAGAGGTATTTCTAGCAGCTTAGGCTGATAGAAGGTAGCTATGGTAAAGCAGCTTAGGCTGAACTAGGAGACATGTAAAGCTCCTACTATACCACTGGTGTCATATGCACAATATCATAAGAAAACACAATGCACAGAAGTACTAAAAATAAAGGTACTTTATTTTTATGACAATATGCCAAAAGTATCTCAGTGAATATGTACACAAACCAAACTTAGGTAAGTAATAGCAAGAAAAGTAATACAAACAGTGTAGAATTACAATAGATTGCAATAGGAGCACATAGGTATAGGGGCAACACAAACCATATACTCCAAAAGTGGAATGCGAACCACGAAGGGACCCCAAACCTATGTGAGCTTGTAGAGGGTCGCTGGGACTGTAAGAAAACAGTGAGGGTTAGAAAAGTAGCCCACCCCAAGACCCTGAAAGGTAGGTGTAAAGTGCACCTACTACCCCCAGAGAGCACAGAAGTCGTGATAGGGGGATTCTGCAGGAAGAACAAACACCAGCAATGCAACAACAGTGGATTTCCGGACCTGAGTACCTGTAAGACAAGGGGAACAAGTCCAATAGTCGCGACAGTGTCGAGAGTGGGCAGGAGCCCAGGAAATGCCAGCTGAGGGTGCAAGGAAGCTGCCACCGGATGGAAGAAGCTTGGAGTTCTGCAAGAAAGAAGAGAGCTATGGACTACTCCTTTGGAAGACGGATGTCCCACGTCGCGATGAAGCTTGCAGAGGTGTTCCCATGCAGAAAGACCGCAAACAAGCCTTGCTAGCTTCAAGGGTCGCGGTAGAGGTTTTTGGGTGCTGCTGTGGCCCAGGAGAGACCAGGATGTCACCACTTGGAGGAGGAGACACAGGGGGTGCCCTGCAACTCAGGGAGCCCTCACAGAAGCAGGCAGCACCCGCAGAAGTACCTGAACAGGCACTTGGAAAAAGAGTGAACCGGAGTCCACGTGAAGTCACAAAAGGGAGTCCCACGACGCCGGAGGACAACTCAAAAGGTTGTGCACGGCAGGTTAGAGTGTCGGGGACCCAGGCTTGGCTGTGCACGAAGGAAATCCTGGAAGAGTGCACAGGAACAGGCGCAACTGCAAATCACGCGGTACCCAGCAATGCAGTCTAGCGTGGGGAGGCAAGGACTTACCTCCACCAAACTTGGACTGAAGAGTCACTGGACTGTGGGAGTCACTTGGACAGAGTTGCTGAGTTCCAGGGACCACGCTCGTCGGGCTGAGAGGGGACCCAGAGGACCAGTGATGCAGTCTTTTGGTGCCGGCGGTTGCAGGGGGAAGATTCCGTCGACCCACAGGAGATTTCTTCAGAGCTTCTGGTGCAGAGAGGAGGCAGGCTACCCTCAGAGCATGCACCACCTGGAAACAGTCGAGAAAGCCGGCAGGATGAGGCGATACAAGGTTGCTAGTAGTCGTCTTGCTACTTTGTCTCAGGCGTCCTGAGCAGTCAGCGGTCGATCCTTTGGCAGAAGGTGAAGAGGGAGATGCAGAGGAACTCTGGTGAGCTCTTGCACTCGTTATCTCAAGAATTCCCCAAAGCAGAGACCCTAAGTAGCCAGAAAAGGAGGTTTGGCTACCAAGGAAGGAGGATTGGCTACCAAGAGAGGTAAGAGCCTATCAGAAGGAGCCTCTGACGTCACCTGCTGGCACTGGCCACTCAGAGCAGTCCAGTGTGCCCCCAGCATCTCTAAATCCAAGATGGCAGAGTTCTGATGGATACAACTACCTGTGGATTCCTCACCTAATGAATACTCCCATTGCGCCAGCATTCGGCGGAAATCTTCCTAGCTTCTGCACGTCGACGAGGACGTCACAATTGCCCACGCGACGCCGTCTGACGTCATACAGGCAATAAGAGGTCCTCGCTGACGTCAGTTCCCTTTTTTCCGTGCCATTCGAAACAGTTATCTTCGAGGGAGCTACTGTTGCTGTATCGACAGTTACAGTGTGTTTTTGGCTGTTTTTACTTTGAGACATTACAATGTCGCCAAGAAAGTCAGGATTCAAGCCCTGCCGAGAGTGTGGAGGCAAAATGTCGGTAACGGACCCACATTCTGACTGTTTGTGGTGTCTTAGTTCCGACCACGATGTTGACAAGTGCGATTCTTGTCAACATATGAATCCTAAGGCCCTGAAAGAACGGGAGGCCAAACTTTTTCTTGCGAAATCGAAAA
The DNA here is from genome assembly GCF_031143425.1 of Pleurodeles waltl. Classification (NCBI taxonomy): domain Eukaryota; kingdom Metazoa; phylum Chordata; class Amphibia; order Caudata; family Salamandridae; genus Pleurodeles; species Pleurodeles waltl. Next base: position 895,066,550 of record NC_090444.1, read on the forward strand.
AGAAGTAGAAGAGACGTCACCGAAAGTCGTCGTCACCGAAGTCACATCGGCGTCGTTGAGAATCTCGGCGCCGGTCGAGTAGGGAGAGGTCTTGATCGAGGTCACCATCGACTCGACGTCGGAAGACTTGGGAAGTTAGTCCCACTGTTTCTCCCCAGCCGACGACGCTGTTACCTTCTCCGGCTTCACCGACTTCACCCATGTCATCTGTTAATCCTCCTTCAGTGTTTGAGGTTCCACAGCCTCAGGTGTTTTCCCAGTCTATGCAGACGTCGAGACCGGCGTCGATGTCGCCTTCGAACCAGGCACCTCAGTACCCGGCTTTCCCGGCCCCTGGAGCTGATAGTCCCGCATTCCTGAATGCGATGTTCTCCATCTTCCAAAAGATGGCTCCAGGTGGTGGACCGGCTGGTCCTTCAGGCCCTTTGACCTTCAACATGGGTGCTCCGGCTCCACTTCGACTGGCACCCTTTATGCCCTTTCTTCCCCTGGGAAACGTGGGCTCGGCGCCGGTATCTGCTCCTGTGGCTTCAGCTCCTACGGCTTCGGCTATTGCGGCTTCGACGTCTCAGCCAGCGACGCCGACTAGACCGCCTCCGACTCCGGGACAGTCTTCACTCCGTCCGGCTCCACGTTCGGTGCGACAAAGAAAACCATGGTGCCTTTAGACCCGGTGTCTGACGGATCCGAGGATCGGCGTCAATCGTCGATGTCCGCTGATGCCATATCGACGCCGAGGATAGAGGAGAGGCTGCATTCGAGGAGGCTTGCTCTTCGCCTCCTTGAAGAACAGGAATACCGGAGACAAGCTCTGGAGGAAGGGGAGATTGAGGACTCTCGTGAGGGTCTCTATGGCCTGGACACTGCTAGTGGTCTGGATACCTTCCTTGAATGGGACTTGTCATCACCTGGGGAGTACACAGAGGAGGCAGCCACTTTTCACTCAGTTATTAGAAAGGCGGCTGATTTTCTGGACCTCCCTTTGCCAGTGACTGAGGCCAAGCAGAACATCTTGACGGAAGTGTTGCACCCTGCCTCTACATCTGTAGAGCCACTTTTGCCTTTCAATGAAGCACTACTGGACCCCATTATGGAAGTCTGGAAGAAGCCGGTGTCTTCTTCGGCCGTCAATAGATCTGTGGCTCAGAGGTATTGGGTTGCACCGGCTGACCCAGGCTTTCTTTCCAGGCATCCAACACCTGAAAGCCTGGTGGTCCAGGCTTCGTGCTCAGCTCGATCTGCTCCTGGGTCCTTTCCAGCTGTACCCTCGGATAGAGACTCTAAAAAGATGGACATGTCATCCAAGAAGGTTTTCTCGTCTTGTAGCATGGCTTTGAAGTCCACCAATGCTACATGCATCTTAGGGAGATACATTTACGCCCTGATGGACGAGATTAAATCGACGCACACAGAGGTTCCTCAGGAATTATTGCGCCTGGTCTCTGATGCTCAGGCAGCTGCAACCCAGGTTATTCAATCTGGGTTGGATACATCTGACTCGGTTGCTAGAGCAATGGGCACTGCTGTGGCTACGAGGAGGCAGGCCTGGCTTCGTAGCTCTGGTTTTTCCTCTGATGTGCAATCGACCCTATTAGACCTTCCTTTTGATGGTGACAAGCTTTTCGGCGCCACGGCGGATTCGGCCTTAGAAAGGTTCAAGGAGAGTAGGGCCACTGCCAAGTCGTTGGGCTTGCAAGCCACTTCTTCTACTACCTCCAGATTTTTTAGGAGGTTTCGAGGATTTGGTCGTGGTTCCTCCTCCTTTCGAGGAAAATTCCAGCAACCCACCTCTGCTCTCTCCTATAGATCTTTCAGAGGGAGGGGTAGGGTCCGTACCAGGGGAGCCACTCAGCAGCACTCTGCCTCTTCCTCATCCTCTGGAGGGGTGCAGCATGGGAAGCAGCCTTAGGCTTCCGCCAATTCTTTCTCACTCCACTCCTGTAGGGGGAAGGTTACTGAATTTTCTCCACAAGTGGGAGGTCATAACAACAGACTCCAGGGTTACCAACATTGTGAGAAAAGGCTATACCCTACCCTTTCAGGAGTTTCCGCCCCCATCCCACCCGCCCATCTTATTGCTCAGAAGAACACCTCCTGTTGCTAGAACAGGAGGTTCAAGTCCTCCTTTTAAAGAGCGCGGTAGAGTTGGTTCCAGAGCAGGAAAGGGGTCAAGGTTGTTACTCAAGATACTTCCTGATTCCCAAAAAGGATGGTCGGTTGAGGCCAATCCTGGACCTGAGGATCTTGAATTGGTTTCTCAAACAGGAAAAGTTCAAGATGCTGACCCTAGCTCAGGTACTTTTGGCGCTGAACAATGGAGATTGGATGGTGTCTGTCGACTTGCAGGATGCTTACTTTCATATCCCGATACTCAAGTCGCACAGGAAGTATCTCCGGTTTGTGGTGGGGTCACAGCACTATCAGTTTGCGGTCCTCCCGTTTGGTCTTACTTCAGCACCTCGAGTCTTCACGAAGGTGATGTCAGTGGTTGCAGCGGAGCTCAGAAGGAAGGGGATAGCAGTATTTCCTTATCTGGACGACTGGTTGATCAAAGCCAAGTCTCCGGAGCTCGTGTTGCATCACCTACAGTCGACAAACCAGTTGTTGTTCGACCTGGGTTTTTCGGTGAACGTGCCCAAATCTCACCTAGAGCCCTCTCAGCGCCTCCTGTTCATAGGGGCAGTACTGGATACAACATTGAATCGAGCCTTTCCTCCACCTCAGCAGATTCAGGACATTCAGGCGTTGGTTCCAATGTTTCGAATTGGAGCGGTTATTCCGGTCCTCAAGTTCCTACGTCTGCTCGGTCTGCTTGCTTCTTGCATATTGTTGGTCACGCATGCTCGCTGGCACATGAGGGCTCTTCAGTGGTGCCTCCGAAGGCAGTGGTCTCAACACAAAGGAGATCTTGAAGGTTCCGTAAGGATCTCCAGAGATGCTGCCACTGATTTGAAATGGTGGATTGCGGACGGCAATCTTTCCTGAGGAAGGCCGTTCTAGCAAGCTCCACCTGTGGCCACAGTAATAACGGATGCTTCCACTCTAGGGTGGGGAGCTCATCTGGGGGACCTGGAGATCAAAGGTCTTTGGTCTCCAGTAGAACAGATGTTTCATATAAATCTGTTGGAGTTACGGGCTGTACGTCTGGCTCTCAAGGCCTTCCTCCCATCCCTTCGCGGTCAGTCGGTTCAGCTCCTGACGGACAATACTACCGCGATGTGGTATATAAACAAACAGGGAGGGGTAGGGTCGTACCTTCTCTGCAGAGAAGCTCTTCGGCTATGGTCCTGGGCAAAGGACCATCAGATTTGCTTGGTAGCAAATTATCTGGCCGGAGTCTTGAATGTACGTGCGGACAGTCTCAGTCGCCATTTCTCGGCCGATCACAGGTGGCGTCTCCATCCGGATCAAGTCCGTATAATCTTCCAGATGTGGGGGTTTCCTCGGATAGATCTGTTTGCCACTCGGGAGAGCTCGCACTGCCCGTTATTCTGCAGCCTCCAGTATCCGGAACAAGGAGCATTGGGGGACGCATTTCAGATGACCTGGCGCGACCAGTTGCTTTACGCGTTTCCTCCCATACCCTTGATTCCTCGAGTATTGAGAAATTCGGCAAGACCGGGCCCAAGTCATCTTAATAGCTCCGGATTGGCCGAGGAGGGTATGGTACACGGACCTTCTCCAACTCTCACTATGCCCTCCGCTCCGTGTTTTACACCCCCACCTCCAGAGCCTGCACCTTCATGCCTGGAGATTGAACGGGGCAACCTGAGTTCCTTCTCTCTCCCACCTGGTGTAGTGGATGTTATCTTAGCGGCCAGGCGACAATCCACTAAATCTATCTACGCTAATAGGTGGTCTAAATTTGTGGTTTGGTGTGGAGAGAGGCAGATTGATCCCTTACGTGCTCACTTGTCAGATATTTTATATTTTGCATTGCCTCTGGCACAGAGGGGTTGTGCAGTGGCTACGGTTAAGGGATACTTGTCTGCCCTGTCAGCCTTTCTTTGTCTTCCAGACCAGCCTTCTTTATTCAAATCTCCTATAGTACTTAGATTCTTGAAAGGTCTTATTAATAAATTCCCTCCTACTCCTTTCATTATACCTCAGTGGGATTTAAACTTGGTTCTAACTTTCCTTATGGGGTCCCCTTTTGAGCCTATGCATTCTTGCCCCAGGAGATTATTGGTCCTGAAGACGGTTTTTCTGGTTGCAATTACTTCTGCAAGGAGAGTGAGTTGCAAGCTCTATCTGTAAAACCCCCTTATACATCTTTTTATGGGGATAAGGTGGTGTTGAGAGGACCAAGGCTGCTTTCCTACCGAAGGTTGTTTCACCCTTTCATATGGCCCAGACGATAACTCTTTCCACGTTTTATCCTCCGCCTCATCCTTCAAAGGAAGAAGAGAGACTTCACCACTTAGATCCAAGGAGGGCGCTAAGCTTTTATATGGATAGAACAAAGGATTTCAGGCTGGAGGATCAGCTCTTCATCGGGTACGTGGGAAAGAGGAGAGGAAAGGCAGTCCACAAGAGAACACTCTCCAGGTGGGTTGTTCTTTGCATTAAAATGTGTTACTCTTTAGCAAAGAAAGAACCCCCTGATGGTATAAGAGCTCATTCCACCAGAGCTAAGTCGGCCTCTTCGGCCTTGGCTAGGGGTGTTCCTGTGGTTGACATCTGCAAGGCCGCAACTTGGTCGTCCCTTCGTATTTTTGCGAAGCATTACTGCTTGGACTCTGAGGTCAGAAGGGATGGCCATTTTGCACGGTCGGTGCTGCAGGATTTCTTGGTTTGACCATTCAGGCACCCACCACGAGTGCGGTACTGCTTTGGGACTCTATTCATTAGGTGAGGAATCCACAGATAGTTGTATCCATCAGAAGAACGAGTTACTTACCTTCGGTAACGACTTTTCTGGTGGATACATTAGCTACCTGTGGATTCCTCATGGCGTCGCGTGGGCGATTGTGACGTCCTCGTCGACGTGCAGAAGCTAGGAAGAAGATTTCCGTCGAATTCTGGCGCAATGGGAGTATTCATTAGGTGAGGAATCCACAGGTAGCTAATGTATCCAGCAGAAAAGTAGTTACCGAAGGTAAGTAACTCGTTCGTCTGGGACACACTGGAGGAGCTCTGGGCACCTCCCCTGGGAGGTGCAGGTCAGGGGAGTGGTCACTCCCCTTTCCTTTGTCCAGTTTCGCGCCAGAGCAGGGCTGACCAGTGTAGACTGGCTTATGCAGAGATGGGCACCATCTGTGCCCATCAAAGCATTTCCAGAGGCTGGTGGAGGCTACTCCTCCCCAGCCTTCACACCTATTTCCAAAGGGAGAGGGTGTAACAGCCTCTCTCAGAGGAAGTCCTTTGTTCTGCCTTCCTGGGCCAGGGCTGGCTGGACCCCAGGAGGGCAGAAACCTGTCTGAGGGGTTGGCAGCAGCTGCAGTGGAGACCCCGGAAAGGCAGTTTGGCAGTATCCGGGTACTATGCTAGAGACCCGGGGGGACAATTCCATGATCTTAGACATGTTACATGGCCATGTTCGGTAGTGACCTATGTATAGTGCACGCATGTACTGTAATGGTGTCCCTGCACTCACAAAGTCCGGGGAATTTGCCCTGAACGATGTGGGGGCACCTTGGCTAGTGCCAGGGTGCCCACACACTAAGTAACTTTGCACCCAACCTTCACCAGGTGAAGGTTAGACATATAGGTGACTTATAAGTTACTTAAGTGCAGTGGTAAATGGCTGTGAAATAACGTGGACGTTATTTCACTTAGGCTGCACTGGCAGGCCTGTGTAAGAATTGTCAGAGCTCCCTATGGGTGGCAAAAGAAATGCTGCAGCCCATAGGGATCTCCTGGAACCCCAATACCCTGGGTACCTCAATACCATATACTAGGGAATTATATGGGTGTTCCAGTATGCCAATGTGAATTGGTACATTTAGGCACTAGCCTGTTAGTGACAAATTTGGAAAGCAGAGAGAGCATAACCACTGAGGTTCTGGTTAGCAGAGCCTCAGTGAGACAGTTAGGCATCACACAGGGAACACATACAAGGCACAAACTTATGAGCACTGGGGTCCTGGCTAGCAGGGTCCCAGTGACACATAACAAACATACTGACAACATAGGGTTTTCACTATGAGCACTGGGCCCTGGCTAGCAGGATCCCAGTGAGACAGTGAAAACACCCTGACATATACTCACAAACAGGCCAAAAGTGGGGGTGACAAGGCTAGAAAGAGGCTACTTTCTCAAAGGAGGGACTGAGGGTCCCCGTCCGGGAACCTCCCTATTAATGCACAGGTGCGCCCCCAGCCCATCAGATCAGTAATATAGTACAATTTAGTTCTTGAGGTGTGGATTGGTCACTAAAGAGACTGGGGATTAAGGGGGTTGTGTGGCTGTGGGATTGCCAAGGGGTTATGATAAGTGCAGGGGTGGGTTAGAATAATTTGTCCGCTGTATGGGGGGTCACCCCCAGGTGTGTCGGGTAGTCCGTCTCAGAGAGATTGTCTGGTGTAACAAGTTCCTCCCTATTGGGTTGTGAAGCTTCAGTTCCTATCTCCGAAGCAGCCGAGGGAGAGTTAATGGCCGCCGCTGACTGCAGTGCCTCACACCGGTCCTGAATGATCTGCTCCAGGTCAGGGACATGCTTCGCCCTCTCTGGGGTTACATCACGCGTCCTGCGGGCATGCTTCTGAAGGGTACGCCTGCTCTTCGGCGCTGGCGGGGTTCTTTTCCAGTTCTCTTCCACTGATACTTCCTGTGGATTCCAGCCATTCCCACGCCGCTTTTGGCATTGTGAAGAAGTGGGATTTACTATCCGCTATTATGCGGAGCTTGGCCGGAAATAGGAGAGAGGTTCAGGGTCCGGAGCCTGCGCTTTAAGGGCAGATAGGAGACACGATCTATCGACACTGCCAGTGTTTAATCAGGAAACAACATGACCTGGGCGTTATCCAACCGAGGCGGCGGGGACGATCTGATTGACCTCAGAATGTTGTCTCTGTCCGCAAAGTGGAGTAGACGAAGTATGAAGGGACGTGGGCCGCTTCCCGGTGGTCGCGTTCTGGTAGGGATCCTATGCACCCGTTGCACTGAAAAGAAAGGTGTCAGTGTTCCCTCCGGTACCAACCCCCGAAGCCAGGTCTCGGAGTATGTGACAGCTTCATGACCTTCCACACCCTCTGGTAGGCCACCAACTCGTATGTTGTTTCTCCGGGTGCGGCCTTCAGCATCCTCGACACGACGCTCCAGTTCATTTATGCGGGCCAATACATCTCCCATTGTGTTTTCCAACCGAGTTGTTGTGGGCATCAGCTCATCCAGTCGTGTCTCAAGTGTTCCTGTCTTGTCCGCTAATTTGCGGTGATCCGCATGTAGCAAGGCAAGGTCACTGGCCACCTTGTCTATCTTGCCTTCCGAGGACGTTCGGGCCCGCTCCAGGGAGGCACCTATGCGCTGCACCGCCGCCAGCACGGCGTCTAGTTTTTGACTGTCCTGGGGCCCAGGCTCCTATGTGCTCTTGGCACCAGCGCCGATGCCAGAGCGGAGGTGACCAACCCCCGCCATAGCCACAGCCCGTATGAACTCCTGCGAGGAGGCAGGTTGTCACCCCTTCCACTGGACAGCTCCAAGGAATCCCCGCCGCTTTTGGCCCACCGACCCGCCTCTCAGGGCAAGCAGGACGAGGCACGTAGAGAATGTCGTTCGGCCACACGCCCACGCAGCTGGTTAAACACAGGCCGGCCAGCGAAGTCTGTCCTTGCCCCTCACAATGCAGCGGGAGCCTACCACCGGCTCCCCGGGCCGCAGAGCCACATCAGGCGACGAGGTATCCAGCGGTGAGGCCCTTCCGAGCCCTCCAAGTGGCAGTCTTCAGCACCTCCACTGTGTCGGGCAACCGGGCCAGGCCCGCTTGCATGCTCCACCAGGCCACAACGGAGCAGCAGCACGAGCAACCCAGGCACCGGTGCTTCCTCTGTCCCACAGGGGCCCTGTCTTCAGAACTGCCCAGGGGGCCCTGCCATCTAGGCCACAAGCCCCTGCGAAGTGCCAGGAGCACGCTGGTTTGGGCTCACCTCCCTCCCGCGTTGTCGTCCGCTCCGGGTCGGGGCTCGGCCCTCCTATGGTCATGCGCAATACAGCCGTGGAGGCTGCCGTTGCGGCTCACCCACTGCGGTCTTCATTGTGCCCCTCGGCCTCCGTCCAGGTGTCTACGGCACCACAGGCCGTACGCGGCCGCAGCACTCTAGGCCAGCGCTGCTACGCCACCTCACTACCCGCGCACAAGCCTCAGCATCCAGGCCGCGCGCGCCCCGCCGATGTATAAAGCAGAACCGCAAACGAAGATTCCAGCACTTCGGGGAGACCCAGCGTGGCAGAGCGGTCGCTGCACTGTCGTCGCTGGCCCCGCGTATTACTCCTGATGCTGAATAAACCGGGATACGAGCGCAGAGGTCTAATTGCTCGCGTCCGCCATCTTAGATGGCTGGCCACATGCCCCATAGTAAATTTCATTGTTATATGTTAAATCAAGCACGGCCGTGCACTGCCAAAGCGGCAGTTGGTCATAGTGAGTGGGTGCATCAGGGTGTCAGTGGGTCTGTGAGTCTGAGTGGGTCTATGAGTGGGTGCGTAACTGTCTGAATGGGTCTTTGAGTGGGTGTGTGAGGGTCTGACTGGGGATGTGAGTAGGTTCACGAGGGTCTGTGAGTGGGTGCCTCAGTGGGTCTGTGAGTGGGTGCGTAAGTGCCTGAGTGGGTGTGTGAGTGGGTGAAAGAGATTGAAAGAGAGATAGAGAGGGAGAGGTATAGAGTTGTTCAGGCTTTGATGTATGATTTATTTAGAATAAGATATTTCTGCACATTTGAAAATAAAAATGTATTTGTCCTTTAAAAACAGTAAGATCACCTTTCAGTATGAGCCTTAAACATTTGCACAAAAAAAAATAAAGGACGAAATCGACATTCCTGCGAATGCGATGTTATTCCTTTGTACTGCAATATATATCTTTTGGAAGCCCAACCAGCATTCATGCGCCTTTTTCTCCATTAGCAGTGGTGTGCGTTCCTTCAGCTGGGCCTACACCGTAAACTTCCCATTTCCTTCCCTTCACGAAAAATGAGGAAAAACATTTGGAACGCGCTCTTGGTGGAATTATTAGTAACTTTTAATGAGTCCAAGACATGTGTGAGCTCTTCAACAATTAATCTCATACAAAGTTTAAATTTATTGTTGAAGTGCTCACACAATATTTGATTTGTTACACAATTGTTTTCTTTTACTGACAGCAAATGACACGGGAGAGATATATTAAATCGGAAATGGGGAACACAGACAGGAAATGTCGCTGTTTAATGGAATGGAAAAAGGACAACCTACAAAAAAAATATATAAACTGGTGGGCGTAGTACAAAGAATGTTCCTGTGATTAAGGTTTTCAGACTGAAACACGTCAAGGTTTTTTTATTATCTGACTCATTAAAAGTTACCAATAATTTCACAAAGAGTACTTTCCAAGTGTTTTTCAAAGAAATGGGATATATATATATATATATAATAATCATGTCCTGTTGCTCACAACCAAAGAGCCAAGTGCAGACTACTTTTCTCTTCCCCGCCATTAGTTTATTGCTTGCGCAATTAACTTTATCCTCCCCATCTGCCTCCCTCGAGAGGGGGCAGAGAGCCCACTAGACAGTAGGGATTTCAAAATGGCACCAAAACAAACATTAGGATGGGATGGCATTCCTTATCATCAATCCTCAATAGGAGCAACAGTATATTTCTGCTCCCTCAGGGCAGATAGAAAGCTTGTCCCAATTGAGGCGGTTGCTCCAAATCTGCTACCTGGGGTGGAGTGGACTATTGAAAGCTCACTAAACACCAGTGAATTTTCTTTTGGGGCGTATGACAGCAGTGCGGGCATTGCACTCTGGCATTGGTCATACCCCTACTCTAGAAGGGGCAAACCAGTCAGGCAGGGGGGTTTCACCCCAATATGCCCCTCATGGGCAGAATGCCCACTAGACACCTGGGATTTCAAAATGGCACCGAAACAAGCAAAACTGTACACATGCATCGAGCCGTACCCCGGCCACAGTAGGGGCAATATTGGCTTTCTGCCTCCACAGGAACATAGGTTCTTGACCCAAGTAAGGTGTTTGCCCCAAATCTACTCTGTGGGAGGGTAGAATGCCAATTAAAAAAACTGAGATTTAGCTCTTGGGGCAATAGTAAGGGGCGTCGGCCTCTGACATTAGGTCATACTCCCACCCTGAAGGGTCAAATCAGTGTTTTAACCTTGCTGGGGTAGAGAGGGAGTATGCCCTCAATGTGCTCCTAGGGGGAGTAAGCCCACTGAATGACATGATGATTTTTAAAAATAAAATAATGGGGGGTGGCCAGTCCCATCCTGAAATCAGGCTCCACCCTCACCCCTAAAGCTTCAGAAGTCTTTATGCTCCCCTGCTGACTGAAACATCTCATCCCAGTGGTGAGCAAAGGGCATTTGATTCTTTTGGGTATTGTATTTTGATATGGGCCAGGAGAGTGGGGCTAAATCCCAATATCGTCCCACTCGCCATGGTGAATGACTGCACTTTTTGAGGTTGGTTAGGCCACCACCTGGAGAAAATTACCAGATCCAGACATTTAGGTAAACTAGACATCGAAGGGAGTCCAGGGTGGTATGCCTTGTGTGGATGCTATGATGTTTTCTTATAGCCCGCTGCATACCTTAACCTTATCGGTGCATGCGTCGACCACTGGCTGATGCACTCACACCCTCCCTGGTGTGGGTCACGACCAGTGGCTGACGCCAGGGAGGGGTTTTATAAATCCTCCGGTGTGTCACACCGGAGGATTTTTTTAAATTTAAAACTCCCTCGGGAGACGAGGAAGAGTCCCCCACCCACCACTCTGACGTCAGCGTGCCGCGATGCTTGTTGATGTCACAGCTTGTTTTACCCACTGGAGCAGGAAGCAGCAGGTAAGGCCGCTTTCTGCTGCAGAGGGGAATACTGGCCCAAAAGGGCCTCCCCACCTTTCAGGAAGCCATCGTTTCAAAGGGGAGATTCTCTCCTTTCAAACTAGGCCTTCCTGAAATGGCTTCCTGGCCGTGGATCGCAGCCGCGCTGTGATCCACGGCCAGGAAACCCCACTAGAGATCAGGTATTACACTGGGGGGTGGAGGGTCAGCCCCCTCTGAAATTAGGCCCCTGCCCCCAGGGCATATTTTTTTTAAAAATAAGTTCGTTTTGCAATCGCAACCCCCCCAGGGGTTAAAAAAGAAAAAGTAAAAAAAAAGAAAAATTAAAAATGAATCTGACAGGGAGCCTGTGCGCAGGGCTGAACCACTGTGGGGGCAATTTCTTTTTTGTTTATAGATGTATGGTTTCCCTGGGGGGGCCATGATCACCTACCCCGGGAAACCATACAGCTATTAAAAAAAAATATATATATATATATATATCATTTTTGTCAGTGCGTGTGTGGTTTCCCTGGGGGCTGCTATCGGCCCCCAGGGAAACCACCCCCACATATAAAAGTGATCTCTTTGCAGATAAATATATATTCGCCACCAGTTGTCTTGCAGCGCGCGTCTTCGAAGCAATGCACATACTCCAGCCAACGTGTTTAAACTGTAGCTTTTGGGCAGCAATAAAAAAGTCAAGCTAACTCTTGTGATATTTCTGCTAGACAAGGATCAGACTTTTGTCTTGTTGCAGTATAGTTGATGCTATAAAGTAGCGCAGAAGGTTTATATGCTTGCTGCAAAGATACAATCTGTATTTTATGTGAATAGCTGAGTGGATTGGTAAAGCCAGCCATTACCTACGCTATAATACAAATGAAATGTATGTGCGAGGGGGGCTATGGAGAGATGAAGGGCACTTTTGTTGGGTGGTAGTGAGGGGATCCGAGGAAGAGGTCATGGGAGCACCAATAATGATTGTCGGACTGGGCGGCACATACGCTAAAGACTGCGATAGCGGAAATGTGACAAGGTGACGTAATCGTGTGTCTTTTTTGTATTTTTGAGTGTCTTGAGAGAACGTGCTGATTGAAGGAAGAAGCGAAGGTAAGGTGACTGACCTTTACTGTTGCACACATCACACACGCCCCCATCAGCAATGTTGTGACTGTCTATGTAGGCTAGTGTCTAAGAGGGGCAGTTTAGCCAGTAGGAGAGATAGCGTCTTGTTGGATGACTACTGCTCAAGCCTTAACTCGCGTTATGGAGAACAGCTCTGATTTAAGATCAGAGACTGAGACGGCAGATACTGAGACAGCATCTAAGGGATAGGAAAATGGAGCAGACTCTGGGAGTGATTTTTCTGTCCTCTTCCAGTGTTTCTGAGGGAGATGATAAGTACAGTCGTGCTGTCCCTTTGCAAGCAGTCTGTGCAGCAGGACAATAGCGAGTTAGCCCAACCCAGAAAGCAGGTGCAAGCACAGGGAGAGTGCTGTCTTGGGAGCTCCCCAATTTAGTTCAGCCCCAAATTCCACAGCCCAAATCGTATTGTGGAGATATCAAAATTATCCATCACAAAACAACCTGGTTTTGTTGGGAAGGCACCTGCGTTTTTGGTCCTGGGCTCGGTGGACATATAGGGAAACCTTCCAAACCCAGACGTTTCTGGAAACTAGACACCCAGGGTAGTCCACGGAGGTGTGGCTTGTGTAGAGTCCCCAAAGTTTTCTTACCCAGAATACCCTGCAAATTGTGAAATGTTGAATAAAAACTCTATTTTTTCTTACATTTCTGTCACACAAACTACAGGCATATGCTGGGATCCACCAAATTCCTACCACCCAATGTTTCCCTACCTGTCCTGAAAAAAACACTACCCCACTTGAGTTCCTGTACCTAATGTCTGCATCAGGAATGGATCACCCCAGGGTCAACAGTTGCCCTCATGTAAAGACTAACATTGACCGTTGTGTGATCCATTCCTGTCACGAGCACTAGGCCTACCCACACAAGTGAGGTACCATTTTTAGCGGAAGACTTGGAGGAATGCTGGGTGCAAGACATTTTGTGGCTCCCCTCAGATTCCAGAACTTTGCAGCACCAAAATATGAGGAAATAGTGTTTTTTAGCCCAATGTTGAGGTTTGCAAAGGATTCTGGGTGACAGAACCCATTGAGACCTTACAAGTCACCCCATTCTGGATTCCCTTAGTTGTCTAATTTCCATACATGTATAGGTTTGGTAGGTTTCCCTAGGTGCCGGCTGAGATGCAGCCCAAAATCCACAGCTAAGCACTTTGCAAAAAACACATCATTTCGATGGCTGTTGTAGGATGGCCTTAGGTTGTGGAGAGCCTTTCTATGCGAGTGTGAGGATTTTGAATTGCTATCTCTTCTGGATGGGGAGCCAGTTCAGGCTCCTGAGGTGTGGGGTGATGCTTGAGCACTTGGGGAGGTTGAGAATGACTCTGGCTGTGGTGTTCTGTAGAGTCTGGAGTCTTTTAAGTAGCTGGGAGGACACTCCGGCGTAGAGAGCATTGCCATAGTAGAGGCAGCTGGTGACCAAAGCTTGCATGACTGTCTTTCTGATGTCGAAAGGGATCCATTTGATGATTCTGCAGAGCATACAGAGGATGTAGAATTAGGAGGAGGCCACTGAGTTTACTTGTCAATTTATGAATAGTTGGCAGTCAAGGATGATGCCGAGGCTTCATGCGTGGTCTGATGAAGAGGGCATTGGTCCGAATTGTGATGGCCACCAGCTGTGCTGCCATACAGAGGTGTTCTTCCCGCAGATCAGAACATCAGTTTTGTCAGTGTTTAGTGTAAGGCAGCTGTTTGTTTGCCGTTGTGGGGGTGGTCTTCGGTGAGTGAGAGGATTAGTTGAGTGTTGTCGGCATAGGAGACTATATTGAGTCTGTAGGATGTCTGCGAGGGGGGGTCATATAGATGTTGAACAGGGTTGGCCTGAGGGAGGAACCTTGGGGTATGCTGCAGGTGATGTACTTGTGTATAGAAGTAAACCCCAACTTGCAAGGGGGTAATACCCTTCCTGCAGAATCTTCTGCTCAAGGCAGTTGATGCCCACTGAACTGATCCCACAACATCTCATCATACCCTCCACCCTCAGGGCTTATGAGTAGCTGTAAGGAAATGCTTTTCTTTGCATGTTTATCCCTACATTTTTGGATGGATGCTGCTGGTTTTTTGACTGAGGATGCACTGAGGCCTGCTAATCAGACCTCAGCGAGTGTTTTCTAATCCCTTACAAAGTGTATGTCAATTGGCAGAGACTTATTTATAAGTCCCTAGTTTATGGTACCCATGTCATGTAATGCAGAGTGTCCACCAAGGGCTGCAGCACTGATTGTTGCACCCTGTGTGTGACAAAGTACAAAATAGCTCCCAGCCTGCCACTGCAGACTGGAAGGACAGTGGTAGCACTACTAGTTCGACTTTGCCATTCAAACCAATGGCAAAACCCCGACTTACCTAAACTATATATGAGAGTCCGCCACTAAGAAAGGCCTACCAAGCCCTAAAGCAGGGAGCTGTATATTATTTGGCGAAACATGTATTTCTTATATATGTTCTGATCACTCAGCCCAGCTAACTTCTGAATGGGACTACCTCGCTGGATACTGTAAGGTATCAAATTAATTGTGACATTAAAGCTGACTTGATGTCCAAGTCGAATTTGATGTCACTATTTGTTATGCCATTAATTGTGTTTGACCACTGACTTTGTGTTTCACCACTGCGCATATTAGTTGTTCAATGTTCATCAGTAGCACATTACATGTTGTATTCAGTTTAGCTGCCTATTGGCTTTAACATGGCATTAGACATTACATTTGGTATTTAGATTAGCTGCCTATTGGCTTTAACGTGGCATTAGCCATTGCATTCTGTATTCAGTTTAGCTGCCTATTGGCTTTATTGTGGAGTTCGACATTGCAGTGGAGACATTGCAGATGAGCTGTGTTTTTCCACATGGTAGACCAAGCTGTGTTTTTCGTATTGTGTTCACACCGAACCCTAGCGTGATAAGAGAGCGTATATTTTGGTGTTTTCCTCTCTACTCAGCCTTGAGAAGGAGCGAGGTTTTGGAGACTTGGCCACTCTCCAGCTTGTTCTTTTCCAGCTGTGATTGGAGGAAAGGGCCTGTTAGCAGGTTTTTTCATTATAAGACGGTGTCCCTGGGCAGCAGCAAGGGGGAATTTTCCAAGACTTCAGTCAGGAGCGGACGTCAGCTGCCTGACCTCCCGTTTGGGTGGAAAATCTCTTTCTCACAGTTGAACAGGAGTCATCAACTTGCAGGCATGAGAAAGATGACGGGCAGTGATACGCCCTATGGTGTTGAATTTTGACTTTTATTCTTTGCTTTGAAGTTATGCTATAATATAATCACATGTATTTGCCTTGTACATTGCAATTGAGAAGTACTTTGATATATTTTCCTTTCATTGCTGTTACTACTTTTAAACGTGTGCTTCCAACCTACTAATCTCGTCTCTCAGGAACCTCGTGGTGAAGTAATAAAGAAGTGCATTCCAGAGAAGTTTTGTCAGCTCGGTCATATGATAAGGAAAGCAAAACACTATTAAAAAAATTAATTTTTAAAAAAAGGGTTGCCCCTCTGTCATTAGGTTTGTCCAGCTGCCTCACACGGTTACTAGCCACCAGATAACATTCTGCCTGCCTGGGAGTCATGTGATCGACTCCCAGGCTTAGGAGCAATAGGAGCCCGCTGCAGGGCGAGGTGTTACCTCCTCTTTGCAGGAAGCCACTTAAGGTGCTAGCCCCAAAAGGTGAGCTTCAAATGTGAAACTGCCTTTGTTGACAAATGATGATCACACACCTGAGGGGCTGCTCTTTGTTCAGATAGACTCCTGGCAACAGGGACAGAGAAGGGAGAAGACTAATGCCTAAACTGGTTTACCCATTTGCCCCTAGCCCACAGTTAGCCACATCTCTTGGGGTGGGCTACCAAACTCCTAACAGCAGAGGAAGGATGTAGGCATCCTGGAATTGGGCAGAATAGTGCACTCTGAGATTGGCACATACCACACATAGCCAGAAAGTTGTCACTGAGAGGGTGGGAACCTGGTAGCCCATTGGCTAGTGACCGCATCATCCCCCTAAAGGACTTTCTGGGAATAAATATGGCACGACTGGCACCCTGAACCTCAGATCATATCGGAACTGGAATGAGGACGGAAGGACTGCCCTGCCGACCCCTGGACTGCGTAACGATAGGGTGCACCGTCTGCTGGACTGCACCTGCTGCATCTTGGGCTAGGACTGTCCCTATGGCCCCTGGCCCTGGAAGACGTCATGCCCCATACCAAAGAAATTATGTCAAGGATCAGCTCCCTGACCTCCTGGAACCAGCTCCAGGGACAAAAGGGCTGAAGTAGCCCAATCTGGCAAGTCAGTAGACACTTTGGAAGAATCCCACTAACTGCTGCTGGGTACCCCAAGAGACCGATCCTCAATGGCCAAAAGTTGCAACCGAGTCAGCTGGACCTGGGAGTGCTGTCTGAGTCAAGATAAGTCACCCAAAAAGGACACAGGCCTCCGCTAAAGGGCACTTCTGGGACCGCTGTGTACGGAGACTGTTAGCTCAGCTGCTGCTGGCCTCCTTCTGGCTCAAAGAGGACTTTGAGGGACTCCAACCTCTGTGTCCAAAGTCGCCCTACAAGACGTGTGGACTGAGGAATAACCACAAAGCCCGATCCCCTTGTACCACAGCACCTAAAGCATCCTTGAGCATCGTCATCTCCTGTGTCCTCAGCATCAGGACCACTCCATTCAAGTGTATGTGGGTTGTGCTGTAAAGTTTGAAACTGGACTGGAAAAAGCTAGGGTGGCAGGTAACTGTCCAAATGTAATCTACCCAATTCGCCCCACAGACCCTGTCCCTTTCAAATGTGGATGCCCAAGCCGGGCCGTATGAGCCAATCTAACTTCTAAAAAGTTTTCAAACTTTACTGTTACCGATGCTCGTTTGCAGTTGGATTAAAAATTATGATTTCCCTTAATAAGTACCTCCAGGATCCTCTGGTGTATTTTGTTCATCTTGGACTCTAAACATTCATAAAAATATAATCTATTTTTATAAATTGGTGTTGTTTCTTTCATGTTGTGAGGCTTTCTTATTTTGTTGTTTGTTACTGTTAAATGCTTTAAGCTTGTTCCTTTGTTCAAGCCTTGCTGCTTGAAGCCATGGTTAACCACAGTTGAGCTTAAGTTGTTTATACTAGACTGACTGGACCCAAGACCGTTTTTTCGAGTATTCCATGGCAAGGCCTTACAGCCATAACATATAATACACCCAGATGTTCACAGTAGCAATCTAGGGTGTCGACTTATATTGCCACAATAATGAAAAAGGCCCAGGGCTTGCTAGTGGGGAAGAGGGACTGAGTTGGTAGGAATCCTACTAAGTTGCTCTTAGAGTACTTTCCATTTGAGGGCTAACAGTAAAGGTACCAACCATTACATGTCAAACGTTCATGGCCAGTATCGTCCACTGTCTATGGTACCTCTGGGTGGGCGCAGGACATTATTTATTTTACCTGTTATAGGCTATTGTCAGTTTCCCAGGCACTGTAGGCACCTTAACCATTCGTAATTAGTCATTGCTTCCAGGTTTGTTGGTTTGAGGCCCAAAAGCATTACCTCTGGTTTGAAAAGGATTGGATATATCAATACCTATGCAGGAACAGAGAGATAGCTTCCCAGAAGGAGCGGATCACTGGGCAGTCCCACCATGTATATAGTACTTTGCTGAGGGCCCTGGTAATTGCGGTGTAGTCTGTGGGGAGTGTAATGCCAGCCGTACCAGACCTTGTAATGTATTCCTCTCACGAGAGTGGAAGTAGAGGAGGAATGTATATCTCTGCTTAGTCTGTACCACTGCTTGGTAGTGACCTGCAAGCCTAGGGATTGTTTATCTTTATTGAGTCGATAGGTTTGGGGAGTATCCTGTCCAATTGGGGGCTTGTATTGTGTGGAGAGCGTGCCCTAAGTACCTGTGGGCTTTGGAAAATCGTTTAAAAAGCTGTTGTAGCTGTGGTGGCTCCAGCAGGGATGGAGGAATGCGTCACCCCCATGCTGGACCCAGGCATAGCAGAGTCTCTCAGATTCTGATCTGCCAACAAAGTTTTCCACTGCAGAAAGGATTTGAGGACCATGTTGTCGTACATGTTTGAAATCATTTTACAGCCTCCAACCCTCATTGTATAGAAAGCCTGGCTTTCCAGGGCAGGAGTGAAAACAGTATTGTAGTGAATACGTGTATGAGGGGATGGGTATGATACCTGACCATATGATTCAAAATACACATCCCACGTCTTGAGGGTTATAGGCAGTGGGGTACTGATTTATGCATTGAGCCGTCTGCTGTGCCTGTTCAACCACACCATATATCAGAGGGCCTCTGTACTATCGCTTGTTCATTCCCCACCAGTTCTTCTCAGACTCCAGCATAGACCATTCCACCACTGCATGTAGTTGGGACAGTGCATAATAGTAAGGTATACTGGGGTTCCAAGATTGCCTTATTTTCTGGGCTGTGTCATCAATGTTTCTTGTAGTCTGGTGGCTTTGTGCTTCCAAGTGAAAGACATACGCTGACACTGAATGCCTGTCGGTATTTGGGATTTAGCTTTATCAGGAGGTCTCAGAAAAGGTATGAGAGGCAGGGTAGGACATTCATTTAATTGATTTATTCTGCACAACCAGTAGAGCATCAATTTGTCCAAGAAATGAAGGTCTGCAATGATGGCTGCCACCCAGAGAGGAGGGTAGTTGATGTTAAAACGTTCTCTGGTAGATCATGTAAGGCAGCCTCCCAAATATTTATTTGAGGATTTGGCCCATGGGAAGGGAAGTTGCGTTGCAAGGTCCTCGTGCTCCTCCCTTTCTAGTGTCAGATTGAGTGGATCTGATTTTTTCAAATTTTATCTTGTAGCCTGAGGCTTTGTCGAATACCTGAAGTAGTTGCACTGCCGCTGGTAATGAGGTTCCCAGAGAACCTAGCATTAGGAAGTCATTGGCATTTAGTGAGATTTTGCATTCACACGGATGGAAATTCATCCCCATCACATCACGAGATTGCCTGATCAGGCTGGTAAAGGGTTCAATAAAGAGGGCAGATAGCAGGGGTGACAGAAGACAGCCCTGCCTTGTGCCTCTGGAGGGTGGGATGATGAAAGGTGACTATTCATAGTGACCCAGGCCGTGGGATTTGCGTAGCTTGCAAAGATCATCTTCACGAAGTTGGGACCTAAGCCCATCTTTTGGAGAGCAAGTTGCAGTAAAGTTCAGTCTACTCTGTCAAGGCCTTTTCAACTTCTAATGACAGAGAAATTGCGGTTGTTTTTGAGAGAGGCCTTCTATATCAGATGAATAGTTGATTGAATATTGTCATGTATTTGCCAACCTTGAAAAAATACACTCTGGTCTGGGTGCACCAGATTGAGAAGCACTTCATTGAGGCCTGTGGCCAGAATTTTCATGAAAAGTTTTGCATCTGTATTAAGAGGGCTGTCTGGCAACAGGATGTCCATCGAGGCAGGTCTTTACCAGGTTTCGGTATGATCATCATCACCACCGCTTCCCCCATAGTCTGTGTGGCTGGTCTTGACAAACCACTATGGTTAAACAGTGTTGTAAGTTCAGGATCAGTCTGGATGAAGAAATTTTATAGAACTGAGCCGTGAGGCAGACTTGCCCCAGTGCTTTATTAAGTTTCAGTAACTTGTTGGCTAGTCAGACCTCTTCTGGTATGGTTGGATTCTCTAGGGAGTCTCTCTGGATCTCAGTCAACTTTGGAATTTGGACCTGTTCTAGGAAATTCTTCCCATGTACGGAAGGGCAGGAGATGCCTCTATAAATAGTCTCATAGAAGCAGCGGAACGCATTTGCTTTCCCAGCCTCATCTTTTATAGTGTCCCATTGTCATTGAGTACTTTCCTAATTTTCTCCTTTTCTCTTTTGTCCCAAACGGCATGCGCTAATTGTGTTCCACCTTGTCCCCAAAAACATACAAGCGATTTCTAAGATGGAGCATCAAGAGCTCTGTTTTATTCGTTTAGTACATACATAGTTGGCCTGAACTGTAATAAGTACACAAGTGGCATAATGAGAAGGATGCTGGAGTCTTTCAGCCTTCAAATTCTGAATCTCAGTCTCCAGGTGCCGGACCTCCAGCTTACAAAGTCATGTGCGTTCAGCTGCTGTTGGTATAAAATGACCCTAGATGACTGCCTTGAGGTTGTCTCAGACTATGGGCAGTAACCTCAACCCCCTCATTAAATTCAAAGTATTTATCAATGTAGCTACCATTTTCCTGCTGAATGGTTGGGTCCATCAGTAAGGAGAGATGGAGCCACCAGTTCTGGGGTCACCTCCGCTGTCCCATATCCAGCTCGATCAGGACATGAGTGCGATTGGAAACAGCAATGAGTTTCCTCTCGGCCGAGTGAAGCAGTCCCACACGGGGGTTGCTCAGTAATATATAATCAATATGAGAATGAGTCGGATTAAAATGGGAATAGAAAATGGAGCCATGCATAGCTGTGTGCTTTTCTCGCCAAGCATCTCAGAGGCCCAAATCCCTCAAGGCCTTCTTAATTTGTATACAATTTGTATCCCAGCCCCTCATTTGTCCCTGTGGGTCCCAGTCCATGTTAAAGTCTCCAGTGAGACAATCTCTCCCTCCCCGCCAACACCTGCCAATCCCTCCAGGAAGTCAAGGAGGAAGGAGTCCTGTGCCACACTTTGTGCATATACTGTAGCAGGCGTGATGGGTCGTCCCTACAGTGTACCCACCAGTACAATGGATCTGCCATCTTTGTCTGTTTTAGTCTGTGAGACCACCAGACGTAAGTTGTGCAATTTAAAAATAGCTACTCCCTTGTGCTTAGCGGGAGTTGAGAAATGGTATGTTATGGGGAATGTGGTGTGGTTGAACCTCTGCTCATGCCTTTGAAGGAGGTGAGTATCCTAGAGGTAGATAATATCTGAGCTGGAATTCCAAAGGGTTCGCCAGATAGCACCCTGTTTGTTAAATTAGTTCAGCCCTGGTAGTTTAAATGATACTACAGGGAGTGCAGAATTATTAGGCAAATGAGTATTTTGACCACATCATCCTCTTTATGCATGTTGTCTTACTCCAAGCTGTATAGGCTCGAAAGCCTACTACCAATTAAGCATATTAGGTGATGTGCATCTCTGTAATGAGAAGGGGTGTGGTCTAATGACATCAACACCCTATATCAGGTGTGCATAATTATTAGGCAACTTCCTTTCCTTTGGCAAAATGGGTCAAAAGAAGGACTTGACAGGCTCAGAAAAGTCAAAAATAGTGAGATATCTTGCAGAGGGATGCAGCACTCTTAAAATTGCAAAGCTTCTGAAGCGTGATAATCGAACAATCAAGCGTTTCATTCAAAATAGTCAACAGGGTCGCAAGAAGCGTGTGGAAAAACCAAGGCGCAAAATAACTGCCCATGAACTGAGAAAAGTCAAGCGTGCAGCTGCCACGATGCCACTTGCCACCAGTTTGGCCATATTTCAGAGCTGCAACATCACTGGAGTGCCCAAAAGCACAAGGTGTGCAATACTCAGAGACATGGCCAAGGTAAGAAAGGCTGAAAGACGACCACCACTGAACAAGACACACAAGCTGAAACGTCAAGACTGGGCCAAGAAATATCTCAAGACTGATTTTTCTAAGGTTTTATGGACTGATGAAATGAGAGTGAGTCTTGATGGGCCAGATGGATGGGCCCGTGGCTGGATTGGTAAAGGGCAGAGAGCTCCAGTCCGACTCAGACGCCAGCAAGGTGGAGGTGGAGTACTGGTTTGGGCTGGTATCATCAAAGATGAGCTTGTGGGGCCTTTTCGGGTTGAGGATGGAGTCAAGCTCAACTCCCAGTCCTACTGCCAGTTCCTGGAAGACACCTTCTTCAAGCAGTGGTACAGGAAGAAGCCTGCATCCTTCAAGAAAAACATGATTTTCATGCAGGGCAATGCTCCATCACACGCGTCCAAGTACTCCACAGCGTGGCTGGCAAGAAAGGGTATAAAAGAAGGAAATCTAATGACATGGCCTCCTTGTTCACCTGATCTGAACCCCATTGAGAACCTGTGGTCCATCATCAAATGTGAGATTTACAAGGAGGGAAAACAGTACACCTCTCTGAACAGTGTCTGGGAGGCTGTGGTTGCTGCTGCACGCAATGTTGATGGTGAACAGATCAAAACACTGACAGAATCCATGGATGGCAGGCTTTTGAGTGTCCTTGCAAAGAAAGGTGGCTATATTGGTCACTGATTTGTTTTTGTTTTGTTTTTGAATGTCAGAAATGTATATTTGTGAATGTTGAGATGGTATATTGGTTTCACTGGTAATAATAAATAATTGAAATGGGTATATATTTGTTTTTTGTTAAGTTGCCTAATAATTATGCACAGTAATAGTCACCTGCACACACAGATATCCCCCTAACATAGCTAAAACTAAAAACAAACTAAAAACTACTTCCAAAAATATTCAGCTTTGATATTAATGAGTTTTTTGGGTTCATTGAGAACATGGTTGTTGTTCAATAATAAAATTAATCCTCAAAAATACAACTTGCCTAATAATTCTGCACTCCCTGTATTTGAACCAGTGCAGTGTTGGAAAGGAGAGCTGAGGTGCACAGCGGGCAGTTGCTGCAATGTATGTACTGTGATATGTTGGACACTGTATTAATCTCTTCCTCCCCATATATCTAACCTCCTCCAGGGATCAATGGATGAAGACAACCTGTGTCCCCATAAATCTTCACTCAGGGGCAGGGAGTCACCCTCTCTGACATGGGAAGCCACCCTCTGGGCAGGCCAAGACAGCTCAGGCATAGCTGGCACACCAAAGAGAGTATTGAACCTTCCCCCACAAAGTCTTATCATTGACTTAATCAGTTAGCTTCCGTGTTCGCCCAGCATGTATATTCATTAGGTACTGAGCAAATCTGCCTGTGACAAGGGAGCTTACCTCCTCTGCGGTCCCCCAAGGCACTAAGCTTTGACAACGTAGAAGCAATTTTTGATCCCCTGGGCCGATATTTTCACTGTGTAGGCCGACCTCTTGGGTGGCTCTAAATTCACATCGGTAACCTCATAATCCTTCAGTCAGTTGGTCTTAGTTACCCCCCAGTCAAAAGCCCTGACCTTGACCACGCGGACAATGGCACTAGGCAGCGATGATGTTGGAGCTGTTCTTGTTTCCCCAGGGACTGTACCTCTTCTACCAGTTCAATGTCTTGGGCGGCCCTAAATTCTAAAACAGTTTATTTTTTAAATAATAATACGTTTTAGGAATGGGAATCAAGGGGTATTGTGTGTGGTGTGTATTAATACTCTGGTATTGAAAATACTTGGGCAACAATTTTCAATTAAAACATTATTAAATAATATTTTAAAGATGTTTAATGGAATACTGGAAAAATTACATAATTTAAACAGATGGGATGTGAGGTATATAGGTTTTTGTGTCGGGAAGCTTAGTAATGCACAGATAATAACTAATAATCCCTGGGTATTAATTACTGTTTTAAATATATAATATAAGCAACTTATTATTTTTTTTTAAAAAAAATTACATAAAAAACACCATAAAAAAGTTAAAATATAATAAACATGTTACAAAATATTAAAACTTGTTATATAACTGTTGAAAATATAATAAACATTTTCCCACGCTTTCCCATTTATTGTAACAGGAGAAATTGTCCTTTTTAATCAAGAAGAGAGGAAATTTCTTTTTTTGGGGCTTATGAAAGTCGATTTATTTTTGTAACTTTAAAAAACATTTTAATTTTTGGGGGATTTTGATGGGAATTTTTTTTTTACTGCAACTAAGAATGATCTGTAAAATTTGTTTTGTGTTTCTTCAGCTTTATAATAATTTTTGGGGGGTTGGGTCAATATTAACACGAACTGGACTATTAGATCACCAAAGATTTTTGGTGAATGCTCCCTAAAAAAAATCATAAAAAGGTGAAGAAAGAAAAATTGATTGACTGATTAAGCCTTATTCGAGTACAAAATATTTCCATAAAAATATCCCTAAAAATACAACACAATAAATATCATCATTTAAAAATAAGTCACAGTATACATTAAACAATATAAAATAGCAAACAAGATCCATTACTGTACAAATAAAATGTTGTGAAAACCCTAGTTCGGATTCATGGAGCGACGGGCACATGTTGCTGCTATCAAAAAAGCCCCAACGTGAGTGATTACCTCATCATCTGCCAGCTCGGAAAGAGTCTTAAAAGCTACCCTAAATTTATTAATCTTACGTCTCTTAACGAGGGGTATCAATACAAGCCTGGAATATATAGAATAGTATTTACAAAAAAAACGTAAAGTGCTTCATAGTTTTTCCAGATCTCCCATCACACGGGCAAGGTGTACGATCAAGACCGGCATTGCAACCCAAGGGGAAGCATATCAAGTTTTTCCCAGCGGCCCATCGGTCTTTTCATGCACCCTGTTAATTGATTCGGCATAGAGAGTCAATATAAGTGTCCACTCTAGCCTTTTCCCTCGCCGAAGTCAGCCTCTCAGCATCCTTCAGATTGAATAATGCCCGATATAACTGCTTTTTAATAAAATTGTAGGCAACCAGTGGGTCCTTAAAAACATCATAAAAGCCCGACATACACAAATTTGATGCCACAAAAGATAACCAGGGAATCGCCATGCCTTTGTCACAACTAAAGCAATCCTTTATAATGTCCCTTGTAAGATTTGCATCTTTATTCTTTCAAACTGACTGCCATAACAGAGGCGAGTAGTAATATAATCCTTCACAAAATAAAGGCCAAGTTCTCTGTGGCAGATCACATTAGGGTAGGAAATGGGGGCAGCCACAACCCCCCCCCCCGTGAAGCCTGTTCTCCTCAAGTTGAATCACCTCACATTTCTGAAAACCCACACCACTGCTCAATATGGCACAAGTGCTAAACATTGCATATTATACATTTCTAAAAGAAGGATGAGAGCACATCTGCCCCTGGGTTGACATAGCTGAACAGAGAGGAAATTGCCTCACTGGCTTCATCTTACAATATGTAATATGCGGTGCCCAGCTACCCGTATTTGCACATAACGCCCCTAAATAAGGAAAAGTGCTGGTGCATTTCAAAATGTTGGAGCCAATCGTAATAGTGGGCAGATGACGTTTCTTAAAACCACAAGCCGTAACATAGGACTTGTTAAAATTAGTTAATAAATCTAAATCCCCCATTAAATCAACAAATCCATTAAATAAAAGGCGGAGTGCTCTGGGGTTGCGAGACATCAAAACAGCATCATCTGCATATAACAACAAAGGCAACGGGGAACCATTAATAACTGGAACATCAGGGGTTATGTTTTTTTTAAAAAGGAAAAAGATTATTTATATGTAAAATGAATAAAAGCGGGCAAGAACACATCCTTGCCTTACACCACGGCGAACCTCCGTATCATTTGTGACTTCACCATTCATATTAAATCTAACCTTGGCTTTCATATCCATGTAGAGGTAGACCAAAAAGTGGAGTAGTGTTATAATCCTTGTTTCACTCAGGGTTCTATTCCTGTTGTTTACCTGTGTCCTTCTCCATTGCTGTAGTGGGACTTGGGTTTCTGCCTCTTTTCCATGGTCTGCTTCAGTTGTGGATGTTGGTACCTCTTTGTTTCCACCTACCCCTAGTCTGGCTTTTATGTGCTACAAGTGGGGAGCATGTTTTGTCGCCATTATGGGCCACTACTTTTTTACCTCTGAATTGTTTTTATTTCTTCTCTTGTCTGGCCTTGTACCACATTCATCTTCTCAATCTTCTTCCTGGACATTTTCGTCCTCCTTTTGACCTTTCGGTCCAGTCATGGAGGCGCTCCTATTTTTGCTGATTGATATATACGGTCCCCTGTGGCTTAATGGCCAAGGTCACAGATCCTCACAATGAAAAGGGAGGGTTCACTTCCGTGTGTGTCTGTGTGCATTTCCCTTCTTCAATTCTTTTATATTTTCCATTGTATAGGTACTTCTTCCTTTCGGGTACGGTGCTATTTCTCAGTGGGCATATCTAGTGCCTCATTACTACACAATGGCCAGGATGAAGATTGTCTTCTACCAATGGAACAACACTTGGCTATTCCTTCCTCACTGTTAATATGCCTATTTCTTGTTTCCCCTGCCCTGCTTTTGTAGGTCTGGGGCATCATCAACTTTTGTATGGGTTCCTGTTTTTACGTTCTGTCCTATTAAGGGGTTTCTTTCCCTTCCTGGCAACCTTCCCCCTTCTGTGTGCCTCGGTCATCTTTTTGACAACTATATTCAGTTATTTTTTATGTGGGATTCCACTCCTAGCAGTTGCTTCATCCTTCAGCTGCAAGACGGTGCTCATATTTCTTCCTTCGTCATATTGTTTTTCTTTTTAGGACTGTTGTCCACGGATATAGTCTTCCCTTTTGACCTTTCAAACATCTGCAGGGCTGATGCTCGGACCCTTTTCTTAGGATCCAGGTATAATATATATTTCATTATTGAATCCACATATAGATCGTTTTCTTATACACTGGCTGTCCCTCTGGGATTCTGCCAGTTTTCCTTCAGTCCTTTCTTCAGCGATTGTTTTTCTGTCTGCTGGATTGCCATTGCTATAACCTTACCCTTCTGTGGTGGGCGTCTGAGACCCTCACAGGTGAGTTGCCGCGCTTTACAAATATTGATTTAATGATACTCATGCAGCATTTGTATGCCTTGTGTCGGTCTTTTTCATGCACCGCGAGGTTTCTGTTGTTTTCTATCTGCTGGTGGTTTTACCAACCTCTTTTTACTTTTAGTCCGCTTGCAGTGATTTTCCTGTTTGGCTGGCTTTTCTTTCGTAAGGGTGTACTTTCTCTCTCCCCTCTTTTCTTTTACTGCTGTGCTGTTGCACAAGCCTTTCATTTCTATGTTCTCTTCCTTTCTCTCTCTCTCTCTCTCTCTCTATATATATATATATATATATATACCTACCTATGCTTCATAGGTCTATGCCACTATTTTTATATTGGCATCTGTGTTCACACCACCCTCTATCATATCTAGAAATATCATATATATGACCATATCCGTGTCTTTACCTCTATCTCTGTGTTTACTGGTGTCTCAGCATGTATCTTCCAGCCCTCATCTATTAACCATTGAATGTTGGGCATATGGCGCACCTTTTGTGACTTCTGTCGACTACCTCTAGGTGTCTCCCAGTTCTGTTTCACCTCTCCTGAGGTTTTCCCCTTGTGTGTTCCTGGAGATGTGAATTCTGTATTTTGGGTTACTCTCCCTTTCTGTGTTAATCTTCCTGCTTCTTGCGGGTTGTGCCTATGCATTCTGATGGGAGCAACATATTTGCATTGCTTCCCTTTTTTCATATCCTCCTTGAACGGTGTACCATTCCTATTGCCTCAGTGACTGTTAGGGACGCTTTTGCACCTTACTCCTTCAGCTTCTATTTTGGACCCCTTCATGTTATTTCCTCTTTGTTGTTCTCTACCAAAAGATTCATTTTCAGTGCCGTATGCTGTGCCCCCCAATGGCATTTCATAATTTCTTACACTGTTCTGTGAGTCGTCCACTCTCTTCAGTGAGATGAATTCTTCTTCTCAGCTTGTCTCGCCCTTGTCTGGTCTCCTACTCGTTTCGTTTGACAGGTTGTTTATCAAGAGACTTGGGTAGGATGTGTTTGCAGATCCTCCTCCTAGGTTGATACTGCTTTGGTATCTAATTCTAAGGTAAGGAATCTGCTGCTAGTTATCAATATCAGATGAACAAGTTACTTACCTTTGGTAACGCCTTACCTAACATAGACATAGACTAGCTGCAGATTCCCTACCGATTCACCCATCCTCCCCACTCTGCGAACTGTTTTATCTTACTTCAGCCTCCCTTTCTTGGCATTCTTTTGGCCACAACCCTCTAACCGTGGCCTTCTTTTTCATGTACAGGTAGACCAAAAAGTGGACCAATACTTTGTCCAACCCACAAATTAAAAGATTTGACTAGAGCTTGGAATGATTTACATAATCAAATGCTGAGGTCATATCCATAAAAGCCAAAAACAAAGGAGAACGTTTGGCAACTGTATACTTCCCAATCACCAGGGACAAATTTAAACACTGCTCCGTAGTCCCCACGTAACTCCTAAAACCATACTGGCAGGGGTACAATATGGATTCTCTTCAACCCACTCCTTTATCCTATTGTACAAAACTCTACCCACGATCTTAACTGTTGTATCAATCAGGGAGATGGGCCTATAGCAGCTCAGCTGCCAATGGTCCCCTTTTTGGAAATTGGGATAGTTATGGAACTCGTTCATGAGCTTGGTAGGAGGCTGTGAGTTGAACTGCTAAAGGCATTTACCAACAAAGGGGCCCAAAACTCAGGGATGAGCTTTATCAGGTCAATTGGGACACCGTCTGGCCCTGGGGTTTTACCCCCTAAACTCTGGGCAATTACCTCATGTACCTCGTCCGGGGTTACTTCAGGGCCTGCCAAATTAGATACAATCATAATCTCGCTAGAGGCTTGCGGAGCTGCACATTTCTAGTAAAGTGAGACTTCCGTGTCCTACCAGAAACATGTTGGCTAACTGGAGGTGCGACCTGACTTAAATGCTTCATATTCCTCACGGCTGCCCAGAAAAACTTACTATCCCTTTTTGATGCTCCTGAAGCCAGGGAGTCGCATTGAGATTGGAGTACAATCGACTTCCTCTTTTTTACTGCCTGCTCATAAGCCTTATGCCCAAAGGCTGCCTCTACCCGATCCCAGGGTTGGTGTGTCAATACCATACGCAGGTAGTGATTAGCCGTTGTACATTCCTGGTCAAATCACCGAGATGACGTATCTGCTGCATGAGGAAGACACATCAACTTTGCTCTAATGCATCCACACACCTTAGAGAAGGCATTAATAATATTAACGTTGGTTCCATTTTTGATAAACCTCAACCAAAATAAAATTCTCCACTACTATATCCCTAAAAGGTCACCAGGGATCTGGCACCCTCCAGATAAGGGGCAGACCATCAGTAGATAGCTGGTTTGTAGTAATTACGCACTCCCCCAGTCCAGCAGAGAGGTTTACCCAGACTGACAAGTCACCCACAGCACGTCCTGAATGGGAAGGGGTGGTTGGAATACTGAAACCTCAAACCCATGGATTGACAAACCGTGTGCTGCCCAAGTTTCTTGAAACGTAATTACATCGTAACATATCACAAAAGATGCCCATTCTGGTACTGTGATCTTAGAATATAGGCCAGCTACGTTCCTGCTCATACCACAAATGTTGTATCACTGGAACCCAGGTGGGTCTTGGGGACAACAATCGTATCATGTTGTGATGAACCTACATCTGAATCTGGGGTGACCGGTGCAACTAATGTGTCAACAATAGCACTATCCACCAGTCAGTCTTGATCATCAATATTACTCAGAGGAGAAAACCTATTATGAAAGTCTGGTTGGGGGGGAAGACAGATGACTCCTATACTACCCCTACAGTTTACCAACATATCAGGTCTATAAAAATACCCAAGAGAGAGAGCACTAATCCCTGTTTCATTGTGACTGAACATTTCCGACAAGGGCTTTCTAATGTTTATTACAATGCAGTCCCCTGCTATAATTGTTTTGGAATGACCCACCCACCCAACTCTCAGGACCATTATTAATTCATTAATATTATTTAAATTGAAATGCCTATGTTTAACAAGCCAATCTACGCACCTATTACAAAGTTCCAGCCACATTTCAGTTTGAGAGGCCCTAAGGAGGGAACCCCAAGCAGCACCACAACATAAGGGCAGGAGCCAGGTGCTAGATCTAAGCGACCTCTGCTTGGTGCAAGGTTGGGTCCACATTTGTCTTGCTCGTTGGGGCTAGCTCCTGTTCCCCTCTTGAATGACCCAGCCAGCCCCCTATGTAAACCGGCTGATATCATAGGAGTGGATATGGGGGTATCATTGAATGGACAGCTTCCGTCTGCAGCAGGTTGCGCAGCAACAGATCGAATACAAGGAAAAATCCTGCCACTATTAACGGGTGCCATGACCCTTGGTGACACAATCATTTTAGTTTCCAAGAGGAACAATTTGGCATGGGAATCAGCTTCACTACTGTCAATACGATGCAACTGATTTCGAATTTGGGACAGTTTCTCCTCCAGGGTTTCACTAAGCTTCCCACAGAGGAAATCAAAATCAGGCGTGCTCTTGACCAAAGGTGCTTCAAACTCAGTCTGCATTGCATAAGTGTTATACTGCTTGAAACCCCAGGAAGAGAGCTGACCCTGGTGCTGTGCACGATGTTTATTGCCCCCTACGGGCGCTCTCAGTAAGGGCTTCCTTTGCTTCACTACAGGCTCGGTTTCTGAGCAACTCCTTGACACATTTACAACAATCAGAGCCTCATTTATACCACTGCTGGCTGAGTCCGAAACATCTGTGAGCAATCCAACGACTCAGTGATATGGGAACTTAATGGGGTCCCTATATGTGACATGGCCTCAGGGGAGTGCTCACTGTTAAGACCATGTTCCAGCGACATCCTCCGCTCAGTCAATATGATCTCCTTTGAGATAATACCCATTGCTCATGTCAACATATTGTCAATGGGGGTAGTTTGACATGAAGAAGCAGACACCACTGCAGGGCCCCCGCCCGCCTTACGTTTGACCATAACGTTCCTAAATAAAATGTATTTTCTCAAGCAGGTGCCGGGGTCAAAAGACTGGATATAAGCAAACTTGCCAGACGAAAGAGAGTGGGCCCAGCCACGTCTGGCTGCAGATTGGCCTGCTCTTGGCCCAGTCTTCGTCTGGGCATGTCCCGCACAGCGGGATGCTGTGAAGCCCTTTGTAGCGCCTCCGGGCGTGAAGCAGATGTTGCAGTGTTGGCGGCCCTTGCCACAATGGCTTTTGGTGCTGGTGGTTTGGCAGCCCCCACCAAGCTGCATGATACTATGAGCGTGTCCTGCCCAGCCGGATGCAGTGAAGCCCTTTGTGGCGCCTCCAGGTGCAAAGCAGGTGTAGCAGCATTGGCAAACCTTGCCGTAATGGCTCCTGGTACTGATGGTTTGACAGCCCCCACCAAGCTGCATGATACTATGAGCAGGTCCCGCACAGCGGGATGCCGTGAAGCCCTTTGTAGCGCCTCCCGGCGCAAAGCAGGTGTGGCAGGCGTTGGCGGCCCTTGCTGCAATGGCTCCTGATACTGGTGATTTTACAGCCCCCACCATGCTGCATCATACTATCAGGTAGAAGATTTAAAAATAATTTCCAAAAAGCTGATATAAATAAAATGTTGAGTAAAAACAGGGAAGCAATGCAGGTTAAAGATTAGATATATTGCTGGTGTAGGATACATGAAGTGTTTTCCAGGAAGTCTGATCCTCCCAACATAGAAAACTGTTGGATTTTCGCCAGTAGTGTTTTGGACGTTTCTCTGCTTTTTTGTTTGGTTACTTAAGGTTCAGACTATCTGTTAAAAATTGTGTCCGTCTCATTTCTGGAAAACATTGTTCCTATTTTTAAAATTTCCAGGAAATGATCCAGGTTGGAGTGATGTTTACCAATAGAACTGTCAAAGAAATTATGCCAACCTTCGATTACATCCCACTGTCCATCACCTTTGGGAAAAGAGAATCTGTTCCTGTTAACAGTGCCCAGCACCTTCCCCGAGTTGGCACAGGGTGGAGTTGGGAATAGTAAATCTGTTTCCCTTACCACTGTTCAGCATCTTTTCCGAGTAGACACAGGGTGGGGTTAGGAATAGTAAATGTGGCCCTTTCCCAGTGTCCAGCACCTTCAAAGAGTTAGCACCAGGTGAATTTGGGAATAGTACATCTGCTCCCCTTACGAGTCTCCAGCATCTTCTTGGGGTTGGGTAGGGTGAAGCTGGGAATAGTAAACCTGCTCCCCTTGTCAATGTCCAGTACCCCCCTCCCTCCCTGAGTTGGCACAGGGTGTAGTTGGGAATAGTTAGCCTGCCACCTTCTCAGTGCTGAACACCTTACCCGGGCAGAGGGTAAGTTGGAAATAGTAAATCTGTCCCCTTAATGATGTCTAGTACCAGCCCCTGAGTTGGCGCAGGGTGGATTTAGGCAAAGTAAATTTGCCCCTTTCAAATGTCCAGCACCTTCTACGAGTTGGCACAGGGTGGAGATGGAAATAGGAAGTCTGCCCCCTTATTGTCCTGCTCGTTCATTGAGCTGGCACTCTGTTGAGTTGGCATTAGCACACCTGTCCCCTTTCCAGTGTTCAGCACCTTCCTTGTGTTTGCCCACAGTGGATTTTAAAATGGTAAACGTGCCCCTTTTTTTGTTAACAGCATCTACTCTAATTGTACAGGTTTTTGTTTTTTAAGTTCTTCTTACATTTTTTTTACTCTTTTTTTTATCAAGTAAATTATTTCTTTATAACATTTCTGTTTTAGCTGTATCGGTTTATTTATGTCTCAAAATTAACCTTAACAATAATTAGATTCTTGATTGATTGTAAAGCTAGTGTTTAAATCCTCCTGTAAGGTAACAGTTTTTTGGGGAAATTTTCTACAAACCACTAGAAAACAAAATATATGTAATGTTAATATAAATGATCTCCAAGAATGAATGTTATTTTACTATCATCATTATTATTGTCTTAATACTTATATACATCGATAGTTGAAAGTGAGAGTACAAAGTCAGTCAGATAGTATCTGCTGTTCACTCAATTGTGTGTGTGGTCACCTCAATGGGTAATGTCACACTGATCATAAAATGGTGAACACTTGTTTTTATACGATTTTTTAGGTAAAAGCTTAATTAATTATAAAGTATGTATCAGAATCCTTTCTTTTACATTAAATACATGACTAAACCTGTAATTTAAGTGCTATATTAATTTCTAAATTATGACCTTCTCATGTATAGTGGTCTGCCATCTTGGTAGGAGCATTTTTTTAATAATGTTAACATTTTTGATTAAATTGTCTAAATTTTATTTGCATACGTTGTTTACATTATTTCAGTTATAAAAATGTTTCACAATTTATCTCTTTCATTAAATAAATTGTGTAAAGACGTGTGTGATAATAGTATGCATGCTAAAGATTTTGTGGTAAAGGTTGTTTTAATTCTAATGAATGAGAATGTGTGCTGATAATGTCATACGTTGCTGTGATATCTGGCCATCAGGATATGCATTAGGTTTTCACTTAGCAAGACTGTTAGAAGTTGTTTTTTTGGTTGGCAGAGGTATGCACCCTGTCCAATCTTGTGCTCACCCTCTGGTAGCTTGGCACAAATCATTTAAACTTAACTTAAAAGACAATGTGTAAACTATTTGTGCAGCACTTCAAACAGTAAAACAGTGAAAACACCACAAAGACTCCACACCAGGTTAGAAAAATAGATAGTAGTTTTATAAATAAACTAGACCAAAACGACAGAAATCTAATAAGTAGAAGTCGTGATATGAATTTTTAAAGAATAAATGCAAAATAGTGCTTAGAAGCAATAAGCGATTAAACTGGATATCTTGTAGCGCTGGACTGGGGCAAAGTCAAAAGTTCAAGCCGACCGCGATGGAGCCCACTTGGGCCTGCTGAACCAATGTACCTTGATCCGGGGTGTGTTGTCGTTGACGAAGATGCGAGGTGCAGCCAAAGTGATGCGTTGGTATCAAGCCATGCAGTGAATGAGATGTGTCAATTTTCTCCACGCAATTGAGTCAATGCAGCGGTTTGGGGTGCAACATGCTGATTATGAATGCGACTCACAGCTGCTGCCCCTGCAAAAGGTGATGTTAAGGGTCAGAGGGTGATGTGCCAGGTCGGCTTCATGCAACGATGAGGATGCGCAGGTTCTGACTCATTCAAAGGCAAAGAAGCACCGGTTCCTATGAGGATGTGTGGATTTTTGTTGAAGCAGCACTTTATTCTCACTTCCATGGGCCCAGGACTGGGTTGGCACCAATTGGCAGGGCAAACATTGCAGTAAGCAAAGTCCAAAAGCCTTAGCAGGATGTGTCCCCAAGACTTCAAGAAACAGGAGACCAGTCAGCTTGCACTTGGGGTCACTCTGGGTTCTGGGTTGTAGAGATGTAAGTCCAGTTCTTCTCAGTCCCAGGCAAAAGGGCATCAAGTTAGCACAGCAAAGCAAGAGTCCAACAGAGTAGCAGTACTTGTAGCAGCACAGCAGCCCTTCTTACTGGCAGAGTATACACAGATCCAGAAGTGTACTGAGTTGGTGGTGTCAGAGGTCAAGTACTTATAACTAGTTGTGCCTTTTGAAGTGGAGGAGACTTTAAAGAAAGGTATTTGAAGTGCACAGAGCTCCTCCCTTCCTGCTGTGTCTCCATATTCACTACAGGGAGATATGCAGCCCTTTGTGTGGTGGCAGGACACTGCCCATTCAGGTGTGTCAGCCCCTCCCTCCCATCCTGCCCTGGACGGCCCATCAGTCTGTGGATGGCCCATCAGTCACACCTAAGCTCCCTTTGTCCGTGATTTTCTAGAGGGAATGCACAAGCTCAGCTGTCACCCTGCCCCAGATGTGTAATGGTGACAGGCAGCAAGCACCAAATGGCTAAAGTAAGAAAATTCTAACTTTCTAAAAGTGGCGTTTTCAGAACTGCAATTTAAATTCCGACCTCATCATAAGTTGTGACTATAAATTGTGAGTCCAGAGACGCCAAACTTGAAAAATCTATCTCTTTGCAATTGAGAATCACACTTAAAAGATGTATTAAAGTAATCCCATTGTTATCCCATGGGAGAGATAGGCCTTGCAGTACTGAAAAATGAATTTGGGAGTTTTTCACTACCACTCCATGTAAAACCTAAAAGTACATGTCCTGCCTTTTAAATACATGGCATTCTGCCCAGTGGGTCATATACAGCCTACCTTTGGGATGATTTATATGTATAAAAAGTGAATGTTTAGGCCTGGCAAGAGGTTTATCTTGGCAGGTCAAAATGGCAGTGTAAAACTGCACACACAGGCTCTACAATGACAGCCTTGCAACATGGATAAGGGACTACTAAAGTGGGTGGCACAATCAGTGCTGCAGGCCTACTAGTAGCATTTAATTTACAGGCCCTGGGCACATCTAGTGCCCTTTACTTGGGCCTTCTAAGTAAATTAATTATGACATTTGGGTAGAGCCAATGTTACCATGTTTAGGGGAGAGAGCAGAAGCATGTTAAAAGTGCACAGAGTCCTAAAGGCAGCGAAAACTATGCAAGTAATGTTCCGCTGCTACCCTTTTGAGGTGTGGCAAATTCCATAAATCTGTAAGAAAGGATATTTTCGGACTCTAAGTGTAAGGTCTGTAGAGAATTTTTTCTTGTGTGGTGAAGCAGCTGAATTTGTGGTATGAATGGCGTAAATGTAATCATTTTCTTTGGGTCGCCGAAAAATGGAGCTCCACACTCAGAAATGTGCAGGATTTGGACGGTGCCCTAACGGTGTACACGCTTTTGTATACTCCTAGTTCAGGAAGAGGTATAACCTCTGTCTGCTGCTTGAATCAAGGTTGTAATAAGAAAGTGCCTTTGGAATTATGCTGCCTAAGTTGTTGTTAAGTAACTTTTTCAATTTAAGCCACATAAATGTCCTTTTTGCGCATCTTCTATGTAGCACTGTTACCTCTTCCAGTGCTATGAAAAATTAAATGTACACTTCTGAAATATTGCCCAACAAAAATAATAATTTCATGCTGTGGATCTGTAGCAGGATGGTGGCTCAGGAGATGCAGTTTTGCACCACAAATATTGAGACAAATCACTTAATCTCCCTTTGCTTCAATCGATTTCTATTTGTATTGTAAATCTGTTAAAAAAAAAAAAAAAAAAAAAAAACACAAATGTACATTGTTCCGTCCACTACTGTCCGAAATGCACATTGCTATCCTTATTACTCTCTAGTTTCTGTAACTCGCTCTCCACAGGATCACTTGCCTTATTTTAATCTTTGAACAGCACCTCAGGTTTGAAGTCCTCCTGCCTCAATAAAAATGAAGTGCTCACTGTTCCTTGAAGTAGAATCCCGCCAGTTCAGATATCGGTTAAAAATGCAAGATAATCTGATGCCCAGCAGTATTGACCCAAAATAGTGCCATGGGCTATCTTAAAGGGTGGGCATGTGGGTGATATATTTATTGTAATGTGGCAGTTCAGATCTTTGGAGATCATAACTACATTTTCTGAAATTTGATATTCATCTTATGTTTTTGTGTGTCTAGACTTCTTGGGGATGAAGATGGTTGGCGAGTTGCTTCGGATGGCCGGAGCGTTCTATATGCGACGCTCATTTCGGGGAAATAAGCTGTACTGGGCAGTGTTTGCTGAATACGTGAAAACCATGCTGCGGGTAAAAAAGTCAAGTATTTTTTTGCTATCGGAACCATTATTTTTTTTTTAAACTTTTGTTTCCCAAAAATGCATTAAAACACCCTTCATTCATTTTGTAATTGTCTATCGTGATAGTAACAGTAGGATAACTGGTACTATTCCGGTTTTAGCTCTTTTTCATGTTCTGTTACTAAGGAGCCCCAAATCTTAGAATTTCTGTAGGGTCTCGTTCTCCTGTTTCCTAAAGACAGAATACCTTTGAAGCAAACACTTCATTGATTCCAGAGCTAGAAAGCTTGTTTCCGATGAACTCCTTGAATAAATCTCTCCCACACATTATAATGCTTTAGACAGCCAAGCAGGGTACAGCTGCATTGCAGAAGTGACTCGAGGTCCAATACCTAACTTTAGTACCATTCAGCCATGTATCTCCGTGGGTCCAAAAACAGGAACTTCAGTAAAGCAGATCGCTCTAGTTGTTCTCCTGGAGGTGCCTGGTAAGACTCAAATACTGGGGCTCCAAATTAGCACAGTTTATTATACTGAATGTTTGTTTTTTGACTTTTTTGTTTAACTGATCTTACTTACGTTTAGCAATGTACAGGAGGAAACAATTGGTAAGACATTTTGTGGCCCACCCCAGCGCTCAATCATGCAAGCAGTCAACATTGAACGTGACACAATTGGGTATTCCTTGATCCCATATGTGTTGATGTGAGCAGTGAAAGGGTTGGTTGAACCATCGCTGGAGTGCTGCACAGTGCCCCGTCGTAAGTGTCCCTTAGACCTCAGTGGGAAGGCTGAGGGAAGGGGGCCAGTGTCAGTCAGGTTTGACTTTTATGGTTGGGACTAATTTGTGGTTGTTTTGTAGTATGAAATAGATGTTGATTACAATGAAACATTATCCATATGTATTCATTCTACTATCCAGCTTTGCAAAAACCTGTGTTGTAAAAACTGAAAATATGTTGAATTATTTTATTGACTCAAGAATTGAATGCCTGAATATGTTAGATGTTTGTTTCTGTTTGTAACATCTGGAAAAACTGTGCTATAGACTGATCTATCGTTTAAGTATGTAAGAGAACCACTTCTGGCTCCATATCAGGGCTTCATAATCCCGATCCAGTCCTCTAAATCAACACAAATAGTCTTTGCATACGTGTAACCCTTTGCAGTAAACGCACAAACTTCTGTCATGATGCCCGGTGCCTCACCTTTACCATCATAGTGCACTGGTAAATAGAAGTGTTCTTAAGTGACTGCAGTGGTAGACGTTTGGCTCTATAAAATACCTTGAAAATGAAGAATTGTACAGCAACTCCCAGTATAAAGTAAGGTAAAGTTGTATACCTCTACCATACATAACAGTTTAAGTGTGAGCCAGTTTGTTTGATAGTTAAATAGCTAAGAAAATAAAAAGGCTTTTTTTTTTAAGATCCAGTAAAGGATTAGTGCACCAACTAACATTTCCCCAACAATTAATTTTCCAATGTGAAGATGCCGCCATCAAATTCCTATTTTCTACGAAATCCCCTTGATGATTAGGCAGAGTTAAGTTGGCTCTGGGGTTAAGCATTTGAAACAACAACCATTTATGCTAGAATCAAAATCAGTTCATTGTCTTTGCATAAGCAGTGCTTTAATTTGCAGGGTGGCCATGCCCCTGTGGAATTCTTTGTGGAAGGTACCAGAAGCCGCACCAGCAAGACTTTGACCCCAAAGTTTGGTAAGTTTTTTTCATTCTTTATTTCAGATTTTTACATAGGGGCCCAACATTCATATAAAATATAGTCAATAATTGGTAACATAGTAAAACATTACAACATATTGCGACCTCCGATAAAAATGCAGTTATAAAGTTTTATTGTTAATTATATTGATTTTGAGTTGAGCCTCTTATGGATATCTGTAATTTCCATGAAGTTCAATGTTACGGTATGCTGTACCTGATCAGCAGGATTACTCAGATAACTAATGTGGACGTGGCTGACGCAGCCAAGGTGGAGGACGCATCCTAAATGCGCTTCTCGGACCTCATCGGTAATCCTGTGCCATCGGGCACCCTGGGTCCTCTAAACTGCTGGATGGCCCGTGGCCCCTGATCGCATGGGTGGCTGTGATTGGGCTGGTGGCGGACTGTTGACTTCGAGGGCTGCGTTGCCTGCCCCTGGATGTGCCACCTTTCCAACACCTAAGATCTCGGCTACCTGTGAACCATGCTACGCCACTAGTACTGCATCTTCTTCACTACCGCAGCCCGCTGGGAGCTCCAACATGGACTGCTGGCCATCTATCTGGGGAGCGCCTACCCCCACAAGGGACTGCCTGCACCCGATATGGCCCCGAACTGATCTGGCCTCACGGCTGGGTCCAGGTGGTGCTGAGGGGGCCTGTGACTGTGCCACTGCCAAGGAACACACCAGGGCAGACTGCCAGAGCGTCAGCGGCCTGTGACTGGATTTACTGCAACGTACTTACCTATTCCAGGTAACCCCAAAGGCCACTGGTGGTCGGAACCAGGTAGAGGGACTCAGCGCCGCAAGGCTGCCTACCTTCGGAGGTGATCATGCATGTTCTTGCCCTGCGGATGCGATCTGGTGGCTCAGCTGATCAAGACAACTCAGAGCCTTGATTTCTGTGCCCCAGCTCCATACTCTCTCCATCAGAGTCGGGACCTGGGGGCCCACCTTTTGAGAGGCGTACATTTTCTCATTTTTTTGGACTCCCTGCCTCCGTCTCGCACAACTCCCAGTGAATGCCCTGGCCCTCCTGATACCAATCAGCAGCGAACGCCTCTCAACAGCTGACCCCGATCCCAGGAAATACGACACCATTACTCCGTGTAATCTGCTGTGAAAGAGGTTACCTTCCGGATGAAGGGGTTGCCACCCATTTTTCCCCTTCCCCTATCATTTTTCTACATGGGACGCAATCCCTGGACTACGCAGGTGGCAGCAACAACACCCTATTTGTAGCTGTACACTCCCCTTTGACTACTCGTGCTGCCAGTGATCAGGGGCAAGTGGGTCAAGGAGGAGTTAACTACTGGCCCTGAATAACTCGACATCTGATTTGACTCAGTCTGCAGCAGAGGACCCCTGCCTTTTGCTCCCTCACCTGCATTTGATGTGCCCCATGGAAGGCTGTGATGATGATGGCCCACTTGTAGGGAGACCTACATTGATCGACCCCCTGCGCCTTGATTATGGTGAAAGACAAGTCTCCCGTGTTGAGGTCCCAAACAAAAATTTACAAATTCACTACCAATGTTCCTGAGGCCAACAAAAGACCTCTAGACCAAGTCTCCCCCCCCGCGCCTCCTGCGTTCCCAGATACACAACACAATCCACCAGGCCATCCAGATATCCTGAGAAGCCCTGGAGTCAAAAACTGGAGAAGTTGGTATTGATTTGGCCCTATTACAAAAAGACCTCGCATCGTAGCGGGCGGGTGACAGGTGGAGGGCCGTGTTTCCACCTTCGAGAATTATGCTTTTGACCTCAAATCCAAGGTAAATACTTTACTTGTGACTGTTCGAACCTTGGAGACTAGAGAAGAGGATGCTCAGAACTGCTCTTGAAGGAACAATCTATGTGTAGTGGGCTTTCCTATGGGGGTTGAGACTCCTCAACCAACAGCATTTATAGAGGCCTGGTTTAGCTCCTGGATGCCGGATGGAGCCCTTTCGCGTGGTTCGTGGTGGAGCGG
Organism: Pleurodeles waltl; assembly: GCF_031143425.1. Taxonomy (NCBI): domain Eukaryota; kingdom Metazoa; phylum Chordata; class Amphibia; order Caudata; family Salamandridae; genus Pleurodeles; species Pleurodeles waltl. The sequence goes on from NC_090444.1 coordinate 895,106,680, forward strand.
GTACAACGTTTGGTGCAGAGGCCCCCTCCCAGCCCCCCTCTCGTTAATTATTAAAATCCTGAAATTTTGAGATAGAGATGCAATTCTACGCAAGCTTCGCACCTGTGACAAGCTCCTCTACCAAGCATCACACATTATGGTCTTGCCGGACTATACCAGAGCAACACAATTACAATGTAAATCCTTCTCTGCGGTGAAGGAGAAACTTTGAGCCATGTCAATTCCTTGTATGTTACTCTTCCCTACTAGGTTGTGGGTGGTTCACAACTTACAGTCCCAGTTTTTTGATACCCCAGAGGCTGCCTGGGAGTGGGCCACTGAGAAAGATTCCTCTTTGGGCGGGATCTCCTGAGCAATGGTTCCTAGAAGACCTTCAGTCCGCGCTGAGACCAGCCAGTATGTTCCCAGACTTGCCATCTTCTTAAATCTAAGGGAAGGAGGTGGAGACGGGGATAATCTCCTCCATCCCTAGAGACTGATCTCGCAAGCACCCAACCAGACACTAACGAAGCTGCTACACCACACCTATCTCGGGCGCTGCTGAAGGAGCAGTAGCTTCCGATGACATAGATTTGTTGCTGGGATCACAGTAACTCTAGACTGTTTAGCAGAATGCCAAACGTATACCCTTGACTCAGGGTGCCTAATACTGCCAGTATCTTTTCATTTTGATCCTTACATTCTAGGCGATCCTATTTTAATGCCCAGTTATGTTTCTTGCTGTTGTTGTGAAGTGTTATTCGGTATAAGATGCCTCTGGGGTACAAGTGTGGGGTGGGGGGAGGTTGGGAAAAGCTATTGTTGGTATTGTTATTGTTTAAGCTTTTGTATGTATTTGTTATCTTTCTTTGGTTTACATGCTCCTCTCAATGGTCTGTCCTTCCTGACACCATGGTGGTGCTGCTTCTGCGGCAATGCCTCCCTTTTTCCCCCAACCGATCCCAACATGGAATTCAAAATATAAATGGTATTTTAGACAGTATCATACCCTCCGTAGTCCTTAAATTTGTCCATCACCACCAATTCAAAGTATCTCTGTTGCAAGAGGCCCACCTTCTGGGCACTCTGTGCCCCTTTCTTTGCAGTTTCGGCTACAACTGGGTCTTCCACTCTGGCTTCAACAGGACCACCAAAATCCTCCTTTATGAGATCTCTCCTCTAGTGGTCACCCAGGTATTGCGTGACTCATCTCGTACGTACATGGGAGTGGTTGGTACATTAGAAGGGAAACCCTACAATCTCCTTAGCATTTATATCCCCCACAATTACACACACAGACATCCGCGACTTGACTCAGCTGGTTGCAGATTTGCCTTATGGTGTACTACTCCTTGGAGGCGCTGTAGCTGACCCAACTCTAGATGTTTCTGGCCCTATAACTCAAGATCACTGAGCCCACTTCCAACAACTCAATCTTTGGATGTCTTTCTTGGGGCTATGTGATATTTGGAGGGTCTGGAACCCGGGGGGGGGAGGCTAGTCATATACCTAGGCCTTCTCTCACACCATGTCACGCATTAACTATGTCTTTCTCTCAGCATTCAATGTCTCCACCTTGATGGGAGCCTCCATGCTCCCACGGACATATCCGATCACTCGCCACAGCCTCTCAGACTGGGATCCCTGGGCCTCCTCAGACCCCACTTTGTGGCACCTCATGGTGTAGACAATAAAATGGTTGGCCATCTCTCTGATGAACTCCACTCATACTTTGAGACCAACACAGGGACAGTTCTGAACAGTTATACCCTTTGTGCTGCAAGCAAGCTGAACATCTGGGGAATGGCAAAGGCCTACCTGAAACGTAAGGAAATGGATAGACAAGACAACCTGGCAGACCTTGAGACCCGTATACGTAATAATGAAACTGTGCTCACTCTACAACCCACTGAAGTGTTGACCCAAGAGCTTGACTTAGGGCAGCCTTGCGCCAGCTGGTCTCACATGAGGTCCCCCGGTGTGCAACCACACAACGAGTATATGAACATGGCAATCTCAACATTGGGTGACATATGGAACTGTGTACTGTATTGCCTGTGTCCAGGCCCTATTTTCTCTTTCACACACCTTGTTTCATAAATACTTACAGGTGTGCCATGCCCTAAGCTGCTATAATGACCGCCTACTGGAACTCCCAAAATTTAACCCTCTGGAGGCTTGGTTACTGATGGGGAGGCTGGGACAAAGGGATATTTCCTAACTCTGTTGTGTTAGGTAATGCCCCTGAGACATTAGACTCACTCAGGCGGAGGTGGAAGGTAAATATTGGGGAACTTGAGGAAACCAAGTGGCAAGAGGTGTGTGTGGCATCCAGGGAGCTGGCAAATTCTGCTAGTCTGTTTAATCTAAATGCACTGCCTTCTCCAAACCTACATGACCCCCACAATGACTAGGCTGCGCAGGTATCCTTTCGGACCCCAAATGTCTCTGCTGTCAATGTCCGATGGCTAATATCTTACATACAGTTTGAAAATGCAGACAGATTACCTGTTACTAGTCCCGAATTAGTGCTGCGCTCTCATCCGTCCTTATTAGTTCAATGAAACAGACCCGAAGGCTGCACTACTGGGCATAATAGATGGCTCTGGGGAGTTATGCAGTGCAGGACTTAAGTGGGACTAGGGGCCCTAGTGGCTAAGAAAGACATTACGCAATCCTGGAAACACCCCAACCTACTGGGGATAAAGCGATGATGTGTTGTTATGGACTGTTGTGCTAAGCAGGAGGATACGATCTTTATAGCCTGGGGATGTCCTAAGACATTTTCAAAAATCTGGGGTAAATGGTGGGAGTATAGGTTGCCCTGAACATTGGATTCTTTGCGTTGTAATGTGGCTTGATTTGCAGGGGGGTGAGTGGCAAAGGGGAGTTATCGAGACAAAACATGCAGAGATTTCTTTGTTAAGATTTTTATTTTCATTTTTATTTTCTATGTTCTATCTCTGTTAAAACCCAATAAAATGTTTTTTGTTTTTTTTTTAAACAAAAGATAACTAATCTTTAGTGGACCTGATTTGAACCTGAGTGAAATATAGCTAATGGAATTATGTAGTGTTTCTCTGAAGTTTCCATATTTACAGATTTAATTCAAACAAACACATTTGATTAGATTGCTAAACCGCTCATGCTTTAGTTGCTTTAAGAATTATGTCACATGTTACTAATTTTTAACAATTTGATTCTCTCAATGGGACTACAAGGTGATTTCACATACAAATTCCTTTGTTGTAACAGGAGGAGTCGGGAAGTGTTTTGTCCCAGGCGCTCTGCTCTTTAATTTATACAAATAATCTCAAGTGGCTAATCTTGAATGACTTGACAAGGACTGCTCTAGAATTAGGATAATGTTTCTACCTACAGAACTATATGTGGATGATGCAGTTCTAATTTCATGCATTGCTCTTAGCTTTCAGTGCTTAGTTGATGAATAAGCCAAGAATATGGCACCTTAACTTGAACAAAACACTCTCAAATCCAAAGTGAAGTTTAGTAGTATACTGCAGTTCTGATAGAGACTTCTAGCCGCAGATTCCTTACCTTAGAATATTCCCCAAGCGTGAGACTGGATCTGGATTTCAAGGGGTACCCTTGTCCACTGGTAGGGAACGTCATTTGGCTCTGCATAAGCATTGTCTGTGCCAACTGTAACATGCTTGGTGCCTATATAGGTGCCCCCTCAGCGTAGATCTGGAGCGAGCTATCTCTTGTCTCTTTTGACTGACTTTTGTTTCTCAACTTTTTTCGAGACATTATCTCCTGGTGTGATAGTGATGTCTCCCAAGAAACTCATTTCAAACAATGTGGTGCCTGTCACAGGCAGATGTTTGGAACAGACCAGTATCTGGTTTACCTCTTGTGTTTGGAGTGGGACATTGACTCCAAGACCTGTGAGGATTGCTGTTCCTTGAACCCCAAGGCGCTAATGGAACGGCATCCCACGTTCCTCGTGGCCCGACGTTGAATTACCCCACAATGCTCAAAATCTCGGTTGCGGAGAAGGTCCCTGTACTGCTTGCACATCTGCTCCCGACGGTTGTCTTTACAATCCAGTTTGTCGGGTAAGAGCCATAAAAAGAAGTAAAAGTTCTCTTCGACTTCCTTGTGTCAGATAAAGTTATCGGATCTGGCACAAGACCATTGCCACTCTAGGCCTGGCTCTGTGGAGGAGCTTATGCCAGGGTCTGCTCCGTGCCTCCAAGAGTTTCTTAGAGCTAAAGCGACCCCTGCCCAACTCAAGGAGTTTTATGAGGCTATGCAGCTCATATTTGGGCGAACGGACCTCCCTGGGAGCCGTCAGGCCCCATGAATATGGGATGGGCCCATTTCCTTCTCTACCGACGAGGTTGTCCCTGGGTACCAGTTGAGCTCAAAGCTCTGGTTGTGGATCTAAAGCAGTGCATCTCATGATAACGCAATCTTCCCGGGTGCCTACTTCAGTGCCAATGCTGCTGATGCACCAAGGTAAGGCTGGCCCCATTGTTCTACCAGACTCTGACACGACTCCGGCGCTGAGTGGTACACTTCCTTCCATGTCAGCGCCAGTGCCTTATAGTTTTGACAAGCCTGGAGTGGGTAACGATTGGGATGGGTTAGAATACCCTCATGGTTACCATCACTCCCTGGATGGTACAGAAGACAGCTGGTATGAGGAATAGGTGGATACCAGTGATTTGGACACCTCGCCAGGCACTGGCCTGGTCTCTTCCCCTACCGTGACTATGGAGGAGGGTACCTCTTTTGCAATGGTGGTACGGAGGGCACTTAACTTACTGGACCTTCAGCTGCCCACAGTGGCAGTCAAGAGAAACACCTGGACTGAGGTGCTTCAGCTGAGAGTCGCCCCTTCAGAACCTTTACTCTCGTACAATGAAGCCCTTATAGATGTCTTCCTTGGGGCCTGGTCCAAGTCCTGCACAGTGGTGCCTTGGCACAGCACTGTTGCCCGCCATCATTGTCTCACTCCCAGGGACCCAAGTTTCCTCACCCAGCACCTCCCCCTGGAGAGCTTAGTGGTCCAAGTCTCTATTTTTAGGATCAATCCCAGTGTGTTATCACTCCACTGGATAGAGAATTCCAATGACTTGGATGCCTTCGCTAAGGGGAATTTCTCTTCCGCCAGCCCAGTACTGTGGTGGGTGAACACTGTATGGCTTTTGGGCAGATATCAACAGACTGTGTGGAATTTGTTGTGCAAGTGCTGTCTGTGGTCTCTAAGGAGAACCGAGCGATTCTCTCACCTGCTGATGGGTGAGATGTAGCAAAGTCTGTCCATCAAATATGGGCTTGACATAACCAACTTGTTGGGCAGAGTGGTTTCATCGTCATTGGCACTGAGATGCAACACCTGGCTGAGAACTACTGGCAGGATATCAAAGCTGTGCTCTTGGACATGCCCTTTGAAGGCTCACTTCTCTTTGGTGAGAAGGCTCAGCTCTAGAGTGCTTTAAACATGGCAGAGCTACAAAAAGGGGCTTGGGCTTATCAGTGGCCATCACTAACCCCAGTCTGCCTTTCGCCTCTTTCGTAGCTAAGACAGGGGCTACCAACCGTGTCTCTTCCTGCCCACCCATCAATGCCAACAGGGTTTCCAGTCCTTTTGTGGCAGCAGACGCAGCTCCCACAGATCATCAGGTTGGGCTAGAGCTCATGAATGCATCACTCTTGGCCGGCCACCTGGGAGAGGTGGAGATCTGAGGAAATTGCTCCTCCCCTTCCTACACCCTTATCGCAGGTTCTGCTTTGTTTTCTTTCTCTGGCACAGCAGGCCAAACCCAAGCCTCCCTGTCTGGGCTAGTTTATACAGTCAATTTTTCCCTCCCCCACTCAAAAGTTGGAGAAATCTTGCAGCTTTAGGATCTCACCCTTAAGAAAGGGAAGAGGGAAATCTTGGAAGACAAACATTATCTTCAGATGAATAGACATTTTTTAATTGTTATACGTCTGAGCCAAGACAGGGCATGATAGCACCACAAATTCAGAGGCTTAGCTGACTTTGTTATGGTCTTAACATTACCCCTGGAAATGTGGTGTTAAGAAGCTCACCAGGTATGTGAGCACTTTAAAAGTCAATGGAAAAGGGTGTCTCTGATTTTAAATACACAGCTAAGTTCAGCCCCCTTCCAGTATTAGTCCATCTGATTTGCAAATATTGATTTGAAGACTACTGTTTTGGTGTGTTACTCTTCTCATACAAGGATCAATTCCTGCAGAGCTTGCTGGGGTGCAGTGAGGACAGTAGAATGTCGTTAATGAAGACTGACACGTTAAATACATTCTGATAAAAACTGAGGCCCTTATCCTCTTCAGGAATGGCTCCAAGTATACCACAAAGAGCATAGAGGAGAGGGTGCAACCCTGTCTTTGTTCTGTCTAAACCGATATTCTCATTGAGTTTTTACATTCACTCGTGCTGTGGCCTAAGGCGAAGTGTAAAGGAAATTAAACAGCTCCCTAAATCTGCCCCCTAGCCCAGCTCTCACAAGTTATTTCTTCATCATGCCCCAGTCTACCCTGTTGAATGCTTGTTCCGCTTCCAGCTACAGCAACACTGCTCTTTGACTCCTCAATACCAAGACTATCTGGTAAAGGGCTCTCTTTGTGTTGTCACTAGTGACCTGGCTGAGAGAACTCTTGTTTGGTCGGTGTGGATCAGAAGCAGTATCACTGCCTCCAGACGGTTTGGCAGGACTTTAGTGATAATCTCTGCTTCCATGTTCAACATGGAGATCAGATGATAAGACAATCATGAGGAAGGATCTTTTTTAGGCTTCCTGATAAGGGTAATTGTCACATCGGCCATGGTCTAGGACTATCCCCGAACTTGGTTCAAACTGTTAAAGCTCCGGGATATCAAAGTTTGGAAATTTTATAAAATGCCTGAGTGGAAGCATGTTAACTGGGCGCTTTGCCCAGATTTTGATATTTGGTCACTACAAGTATTCATGCAACTATGATGCGCTAGTCTAGTTGTTTGGCATTTATAGAGGGGTAAGACTAGGTGTTAGACTGAGTGCAAATATGTGTATAGTCCAAAAATCTGTTTGGGAGGCAGCATAACATTTCCCATACTACCATAGTTTGTCATTGCCTCGAACTCCCTTGTTGTATCCCTGACTTTCCCAAGATATCTCTGTGCCTGCATCGCTTATGGCTCGTTTTCTAACACAGCACCCACCTTGTTGCCTCTCTCGTGGAAACGAATCCAGACTCTGGTAAAGATGTAATTGAATTTGTAATATTCTAGGACAGGCAACTGACCTTTGACAGAAGTCAGCTGTCTTCCAGTTTTCTAGGAGGGGTTGGCATTATGTATTCCAGCAGAATCGGTCCTTCTTGAAGCCTCTCTCATGAGGCAGAGGCAACCAGTCTCCTGTATAACCTCATCCTTCACAATTTCTTTTAGGGCATTATAGACAACCCTTGGACTAAACTTGCAGGTATGTTTGAGTGTGAGATACTGTGTTATAGTTTCTAATATTGTATATACAACAGTATCTTTTAGAAGGAAATTGTTTGTCTCATGGACTCTCAGGTTTTGCTGCCTCTCCTTGGCCATTCGATTGTGAGCTGTATCGGACCATGCTCTGAGACGGTTTGTGATCCTTGTTCCACTTCCTGGATCATTGGCAACAATCTGTGATTGACTAAAACATGGTCTATACATGGATAAGTCTGGTGAGCTGCTGAGAAATGTGAATAGTCTATCTTCAGTGGATGACTTAGGCACCAAGCTCAACTAGTCCCTGGTCGTTGAGTGGGATTTGCTAGAGGCTGACAGCACTGGTATTCACCCAGTTAATTGCGGGGTGACTTGTGCAAATAAAGTCCACCCTGAGAATTACAGGGAAATCTGATGTATGGCTTATCAACTGCATTGTGAGGATGAAAAGCTTCTCCTTGCCTACATTAGAGACAAAGGTAGTGACAATAGTGATCGGGGTACCCTGCCATGTGCCCACTACAGCCTGCCACCAACCTTGTTTGTCCATCTTAACCATCCGCCAAACAAATATAAATTTGTTGCCGATCAGTACCGCAACCCGTGCCATTGTCGTAGAAGCAGATATGTGATATTGAATAGGGAAGTACTTTGAGCACAGTCTATTCAGGGGCATTAATCAACTCCGGCTCTCTTAAGTTGCACCAGTACACACCAGCGCTTTGAGGGGGTTATTCAGTTGGCTAAGATTCCTCTACTAATACTCATTAGTAGAGGAATCTTTGCCACCATGGAACTTGTCGTATAATAAGGTGTTGATTAAGTGGTTGGGAGAAGGACCCGTTGCACTCAAGAGTATGTTGTAGAGTGTGAAGGAAAGATAATGGTGCCTCTTCCCCTCTCTCCCAACCAGAAAGAACCATCTGAAGAGATACTGTGGTTCTGGTTGAACTGTGTTCAAACTTTGAAGATACCAATGGGAGGTATTTGCAGAACTGAAGTCATGAGAATAGATTCTTCCTCCTTCTCTCCCTCCTAAACATACAATGATCTAAAAAACTCAGAGGTGTAATGACCTTATCTGCTGTCACCAGTTTGTGCACATCTGGGCCCTCCCTAGTCCTGCATTCAAATTTCACACTGGGGCCAAGACCAACATAGTACTTCTTGGTTAGCCAACAGTTGTCAGATATTAGAGGCCATCTGGGTCCAGGCTAGGTACCAAGAATTCCAGGCTCCTACCAGACGTGGTGCACCTGGCTCATTATACTTTATCTATTGCAGTCTCCTTTCTACCCGGCTTTGGGGCCCCCTTTGTGTGTTACCATTTTTCAATATTGTCTTGCTTTTCTCATGCCAAAATGTAGTTGCAAAGTTCTAGAGTTGAACTGCTCACTAAATCCCAAGACAGTGCATGGTTCTTCTACGGACGGAAGTGAGCCCTGTTTGGCCTCTAATAGGAAGATAATATGGAATGTGTGCCCACCTGTATTTGATGTGTTTAATCTTCAGCAGTTCTGTAACAGGTCTACATGAGGTGTGTTTTATATCATGTGTTATGGTGAAACCTGTATTATTGCAGCATTAAACAAAATAAGGCCTCCCTCTCTACTTTGAGTCATGATGGTACCCTTTTCCTCATAAAAAATAAACTGTGATCAGAAGATCGGGGAAAGCCACAGATGTTATGTGATTCTGTGTGTCCTGTCCAGTTTAATTGACGCCTCACCCTGCTGTTCCATTGCAGCTTTAAAGAGGTGTGTGCATATTCTGTAAGATCGTCATTAGATATTTCTTTGGTGATTACGCAATATGGATGTTGTTCCATCACAATCTATTTTGTAGGTCTTTACACTTCTTCTGAAGAAGTGTTTGTTGTTCTTCAAGGGTGATCATACTTTCTTGTAACCGGCTGCAGTCATCAACTTGCTTACCAAGGCCTTTCTCCACCTCTTCTGCTCGATTCTCTAGATCAGTCACACGGATTTGCATATCCAGAAGGTTGCCACGGAGGTATGTATCCAGAGCTTGAATGTCATTTTTGATTTTCTGGCAACTTTGAAGGAAGAGGTCCTTGAACATACCTTGGTAAGGGTATGCCCCTATCTCTCCTCTGCTCCTAGACTCAGCCCCTGAAACACATCTTGCTTGAAGTGGTCCTGCATGCCTTGGATTGATGCCTGAGGTCTTTAATGGACTGCTCCTCTTTTGCTCTTCCGCCTGTCATGTCTCTAGCGCTGTGGTTCTATAATGGATTTAAGAGACTTCCTGTGCACAGCCTGACAAATTCAGAAGCCCTTGCAGACAGGGAGAAGCTGCCTCACCACCCTGCCTGAATGAAAATGTTGTTGAGCCAGGACGGCCAAACCATCACACCCCTGCTCAGATCAGCACCTCCCAACCCTGGGGCATTCACGGGCAGAAAGGAGGGCTCCCCTCACTGCTTCTCCCCTAACCTCTGGTCTGGTGCAAATGTGTTGCCGTCTCAGAGGATAGTACTGGTTCCAGCAGCACCCCAGGGAAGTGAGGGCATACCATTCACTTCCTTCTTCAGGCGCTGGGCCCTCTACAGTCTCAATCTCTAAAGCTATCACAAACTACCCCAGCCCAAAATAAATGATTCATGTAGGGCCCTCTTCATAACATCATAATGGCAAATGTGAGAATGTGGGCTGTGCCAAGAGGTAGGAGTTCCAGGAATTATCAGCTATGCATGTGCCCCCCCAGGTTCAAATCTATCTGACCTCTTGTGACCAAGTAGGCGGCGAGACAACTCTGCAGACACCCTCCACAAGTTAAATACTGCAGCCCAGCCAGGAGGCCTTGCACTCACTGATGCATTGATAAGAGCCTTTCACACATGCTCTTGATGTTTGTGCTTAGAGAGGGCTGCCATGCCCGAATTGGATCAAAGGCCTATCAAATCTTTGTGCCAGGAGCAGGGGCAAATTTGCTTTGTCGGTGACCCCTCTACTTGGAGCAGTATAGGCCACACCAGCTCAGAGGGCCTTTTGTGGCGATTTTAGGAGGCTGGTTCAGCTTATGGTGTGGCACCCTGTACTGATTCCAGGCAACCCTTAATGATAGTGACTATGTGCCCAGATAGCAAAAGCTCTCTAAGGGTAGCTGAGCCGAGCAGCTGAAACCTATCCAAGAGGAATGTAAAGCACTTGCAATACCACAGTAGTCAGACAGTAACTCATTCACAAGAAAGAACCACACAAGTGTTGTATAGATAAATGAGGCTTTACTACAGCACTAACTACTAGAATAGCATTAGTACGTCTCCCTTTGGAGACAACTACACACAATGTATACATAAAATAACCAGCAAAAATAGCATAAAATACACTGGGCCCTTTTGGGGGGGGCACACCATACACTAAAAGTGGAATGCAAAATAGTGAACCCAACCAAGGTAAGTATGGTGGTTAGCTAGGAGCTGGGGGAAGATGAAAACACCAGAGGTAAGCACAGCAAGAGCCCCCAGCGACCAGTTAAAGAGGGGGTTACCTACCCATTCGTTCCATAGACTAACATAGGAAGTTGTGGTTGGAGTTCGTGTGATTCAGGACCCTTCCCAGTGGACCCCAAGGAAACCAACAGACAAGAGGAACATTAGAGCGTGCCCCCACCTGACGATACCCAGAAGACAGGATTACCTACACAAGGGTTCTGGATGCAGGTGGGAGAACTCTCTGAAGTTGGTGGAAACCTTGGACTGTCCAGCATCTGTTGCGACCCGTGGACTAGGCCGGTGAAAGCCAGGGACGGATTCCGGACGTGGAGGACCTGTAATGGAAGGGGACAGAGTCCAGCACTCTCAGAGGTGCCCAGGTGGTGCAGGTTGGAATGCCTACCCTCTTAGAGGTGAAGCTCCTGCAGGATTGTGGAGTAAGAAGTCCAGCTGCAGGGTCCAGGAGTTGCAGAAGATCCTAGCAGTCACCTATGAGGTGTCCTTCAGCGGTCGCTGGGTTGCAAGAGGGTCAGTGACCAGACAGGTCACCAACAAGCACTGGGTAATGCAAGCAGGAGCTGAAGCGGTATTTACAAGTGTTTGGGGACCAGCAAGGTCCAGGCATCTCTACCTTGATTGGGGTGTCAGGGCTGGCCCTCAGCATGCAGGAAGCCCAGCAGAAGTTGTTGGGGCCCCAACGAGTGACCCACGGACGATGGGCACAGGGAGTCACAAGGAGGCCTCAACAGCACAACAAAACAGAAGTCCCACGTCGCAGGAGTTGCAGGACAAGAGTTGATCTTAGAGTTACAGAGTGCTGGAGGCTGGGGCTGCTTGGCTTCTGAAGATCTCCTGGAGGAAGAGTCAGCAAGCTTTGGCAAGAGCAACAGTTGCTGGGCACAGGGGCTCCAGTCCAGTGGGAGTAACAGGGGCCCACAGTCGCCCAAGTTGGTCAGAAGACCAGCAGGACCCAGAGGAAGCCACAGACCCACCACCTGCAATGCAGAATATTTCGATGTCTGCGGGACAGCAGACCCCACCAGCCGGTCGACATTGTCTTGAGGTGCCTGCAGATGCAGGGGAGTGACCCTGGGGGATGTACAGCCTTGGAAGTTGCAAACGTCTTCCAGGATCTGGAGAAACAATGTTGCAGTGGGAGCCTTCCCAACAGAAGCATTCTTGTTTGGTCCCAAATCAGACCATCATCAGTTTCAGAGGCCAGGAGCAATAGATGTCTTGCAGAGAATTCCTTGTAGAGTCTTAATCAATGAATCTGAGGACCCACCTGCAGGAGAGCCCTTAAGTAACCCTAAAAGTGGGTTGTCACTCTCTGAAGTGACCCACCTATCAGAGGGGGGTTAGGGACAACATCTACCTAGCCTAACCAGTCAGATGCTCCCAGGGGCCTCTGCACTTCTTATTTTCAAGATTGCAGAATCAAGTGGCAACCTGGGAGAGCTCTGTGCACCTCCCTAGGAGAGGAGCTGTGCAGGGGGGTGGTCACTCCCCTGTCCTTTGTGCAGTTTCAGGCCAGAGCAGGAACCAGGAGTTCCTGAACTGGTGCAAACCGGATTAAGCAAGGAGGGCACCAGATGTGCCCATAAAAGCAGTTTGGTGACAATCAGAGGCCTCCCCACCCCAGCCCTTGGACGTCTAATACACAGGGTGAGGTGGTCACACCATTACCTTCCAGGAAATCCTTTGTTCTGCCTCTCTGGCCTCAGCCAGGCTCGACAGCTGGAGAGCAGAACAGTGGTTGGGGTCAGCAGCAGCGTGGGCTGGCAGCTAGACCCCATAATGCTGCACAGACCGAACTGGGGGATCCTCTAGGGAACCCCCAAAGTACATGATATTATGCAACTAGCACTGGAATCGGTGTAGTTGCATGATTCCAACATGTTTGATACCAAACATGCCTAGGTCCGGGGAAGCCATTATGTAGTTCGACCACTTGTGTTGACCAGTGTCCACTACATACCTTAAGATAGCTTCTCTGTACTTAGAGTCCATAAAATGGAGCCTGTGGTCTGTATGGGCACCCTGCTCATCCAGGGGTGCCTTCACACTTGGGACATGCACCCTGCCCTTGGGCTGAAGGGCCTACCAGAGAGGTGACTTACAGTGTCTAAGTGCAGTGACCAGGTGTTAGAAATGGGGTTTCTGGTTGGCTAGGGTATGCACCTCAGCCAGGCAGAACTTACCCACTCTAGTCAGGGCAAGGGAGTTACACGTCCAAGATAACCCCAGCTCACCCCCTTGGTAGCTTGGCACGAGCAGTCAGGCTTATCCCAGAGGCAATGTGTAAAGCGTTGCACAACACACACATCACACGTGACGCAATATCCCCACCACAAAGGAAACACAACACCAAATTATATGAAAAGATACTGTATTGTACACAACGCAATTATTAGACCAAACATCACATATCAGTACTATCATGCTACCTTAGCAGTTGTCAGAATGTTACACATTAGTTACTCTGCAAACTAGCAGTAGTCACACATAACACACAGGTTACTTAGTATTCTGCAACATAAGCAGTAGACAGGAAACACGTTATGACACTAAAGCAAATGTCAAAGGAATATCATGAAATGCCCATAGTAGGAACATTAGAAAACATTTGGCAAGTTAGAATAAACATATTAGCATGTCATGCCCATAACAAGAACATTTGCATACACTTATGTAACAACATCAAACGCAGGTAGGTAATATATGAATCAATAAAAGTCTGTAGAAAGAACTTTGGATTGCGACTATATTGGTCCTTTAAACAGTACCTGGTTCGATGAAGGCACCTCCAGTGCCTAGAAGATGAACAATGGGGCCCCTGGCGCTCCTCTGCACAAAACGGGGGCCTCTGACATCCTTTGAGGCCAGAGGAGGGCGACATGCACCTCCTCTCTCTTATAGAAGGGCCCCTCTGGGGACCGTGACTAATCGGGCCTCAACCGGCCCTCACGGGGAGCCAAAGCCAGCAAAAACAACTTAGGGCTGGAGGGGGCCACCACGCACCCCCTCAGGTTTAATGAAGGCCCCTCCGGGGGCCTTCACTGGCTCTTCCACAAAAGGGGGAGGCGCAATAATGCCCGTTTTAACTAGTAGCCGGAAAGGAGCGTCCTGCTACCGCAGAGGCCGGGGGAAGGGGGCACTCCCCGCGCCTTCCCCTGGTCCTGCTTGAAGCCACAAGATCGGACCCCTCCTTCGGCCGGGGCAGACACTCGCCTGCACCCGATGCGGTGCGCGAGTGTTGTTCCAGCTTCCCGGGCCGCCGCAGTGATCTTTTTTAAAGGGGCACAATGCAGCAAGGAGTCTACTAGCTCCCAAGGCTCCATAAGCGCGCTGCAATCAGTTCTATGGCAGCCGCAACCACGGAGAAGCACCCCTCGTGAAGAAATGGATGCATGGGTCAGGGGCCACAGCATCCTGCCCCTGGGGAGCAGAATCTTAAGACAAGGTCCTCAGGTGGAGGGCCCAGCTACAGGCTAGCACAAGGGAAAGGCAGCAAGTTGCAAGTCCTTCACAGTGACCAGGCAGGTCACAGGTCAGCACAGCAGCAGCAGTCCATGGCGGTTCCTGGTGAGTCCTTTCAGGCTTTGGTGTCCAGTTCCAAGATGATTTCAAGAGTCTCCAAATTGTGGGGAAAATTCCCCTGTACTTATAGTCAGTTCTTACTGTGTTTTACAATGGTAGGGAGAGGAGGTTCCAGCCAGTTACAACTGGTTCTGGGAGTGCCCCCTCTCTCCTTTCAGCACAGGCTCCAAACATCAGTGGGGGGTTAACGACCCTATTGTGTGAGGCCAGGGCACAGCCTTTACAAATGCAGGTGTGCCCCGCCTCTCCCTTCTCTCAGCCCAGGAAGACTATTCAGCATGCAGATGCACCTCGGTGACACCTCCACCCTCCCTGTGTACAGGCTGTCTGAAAAGTATGCACAAAGCCCCAACTGTCACTCTGCCCAGACGTGGTTTGGAGTCAAGCTGCAAAACACCAGAGTCATAAGCACAGATAAGTGCGCACTTTCTAGAAGTGGCATTTCTGTGATAGTAATAAAAAATACACCCACACTAGTAAGCAGCATTTATTATCACCATCACAACCATACCAAACACGCCTACGCTACCCCTCATAAATCAGACAATACCCCTTACACATAAGGCAGGGCATTTCTAATGCAATCCTATGAGAAGGCAGCACTCACAGCAGTGAGACACCAAGTTAGGCTGTTTGTCACTACCAGGACAGGCCATGCAATATGGCACATGTCCTGCCTTTCTACATAAATGGCACCCTGCCCATAAGGCTAGCTAGAGCGTACCTTAGGGGTGACTTACATGTAGTAAAAGGGGAGTTCTGGGCTTGGCAAGTAAGTTTAGATGCCAGGTCCCTGTGGCAGAAAACTGTGCACACAGGCCCTGCGCTAGCAGGCCTGAGACAGGTTTAAAAGTCTACTTCAGTGGGTGGCGCAAGCAGCGCTGCAGGCCCACTAGTAGTATCGAATATACAGGCCCTGGTTATAGAGATACCACTGTACAAGGGTCTTATAGGTAAATTAAATATTCCAATTAGGTATAAGCCAATCATACCAACTTTAGATGGGAGAGCACCTGCACTTTAGCACTGGTCAGCAGTGATAAAGTGCTCAGAGTCCTAGAGCCAACAGCGAGAGGTCAGAAAAACCAGGAGGAAGGAGGCAAAAAGACTGGGGATGACCCTGCGTAAGGCCAAAAGTCCAACACCAGGTTATAAGGCAAGCCTTATATATCTGGGGTGAAGGGGTGCATTTACTGTTTCACGCAGTGTCAGACTTGCAGACACAGTTTGCAGCGTCCCCCCCGTGGGTGGCACAATACATGCGACAGCCCATGGGGTACCCCTGGTGTACCAATGCCCTGGGTACCTAAGTACCATATACTAGGGACTTACATAGGTGCACCAGCCTGCCAATTGTGGGGGTAAACATTTTACCAGCAACCAAATTTGGAGGCGAAAGCACAGACTCTGGGGTCCTGATTAGCAGGATCACAGTGAACTACAGTCTAAACACACTGACAACAGGCACAAAGTGGGGGTAACTATGCTGGAAAGATGGCACTTTCCTACAGCAATGCCGCCCACCATTTTTTTTTCTCGCATTGAGACCTACAGTCAATCTAGAGGACCCTGTCCCGTGCAAGCAATAAAATCCATTTCCCCCACAGTGTTTTGAGAGTGCAGGTAGCAGTCACAGGCCCTCCTGACTCATGGATTGTGCTTCTGCCATCGGGAGGCCTGGGAATTCAGGGCCTGGGCCAGAGCTCCTCGGCTAGGTGTCTACTATTTTTGGCTCCTGGCCGTGCCTTCCTGATGTCCAAATTTAAAAGAGGTTTGCAGTTCAGGGTAAAAGGAAAAGGCAGGAAATCAAACAGCTTCATATGACTTAGTAAAGATAGCTGCATTGTTTGCTTTTCAGTTGTGTCATAATATATCAACGGCATTTGTTGAAGAACCTTAGTCAATTCGGAATGGAAAATGCTAATTTTAAACACCGGAAAATTTAAATACAAGCTGTTGAAAATAATGGTAACACATTCTAGTTATGGGACAAAAGCCCTACAGTCACTTCAATTATGAACTCCACCTGTACAGATGTTTGGAATATGCAAGTTGCTTATCTATTTAAATTCTCCAAAAGTATGTCACAAGCTTTTTTTTTACCTTAAAGTTGTGTTGAAGAATTCCCTTACGGCTCAGCGTGCATGTCATCTCTTTATTAAGAGTAAATCCTCGAGTCCTAAAGGCTGACTTCACACAAACTGAAAGTGAATCCAGCTTAGTGGGCAAAGACTGGAATCTCATTCTGAGTAATTTTGGGTACCAACTTGTTATCTGATCAATTGGGGACGTCATCACTAGTCTATGTATTCTGCAAGGAAAGTTACACGAATCCAGTGGTATTAGTCATGCTGGGCCTGCCTGCAAAGATATTTACCAAGGTGATTCTTAATCAGCTAAATCACTTAGATTTGGATTGATTTTAAAGGTATACTTCATTCAACTCAAACTGACTTTTAGAAAAGGGCGGCGGCTCATAAAGTGATTCCTCTTTATCTCCACTACTGTGAGCGTCACCACCAGACTACACACTCACCGACACAAGGTGCACACAGAGGAGGCAGGATTCAGCTGGCCGCGTGTCCAGCAAGGGTCGGGGTACGCAGTCCCTCAGGTATTGGGTGCAAAGGATGGCATGCCACAAAGAGCGCACCCAGCAGCAACACTTATTGCACAAGCCTCAGTACACCGGTGCGCCACTGCGATGGCGCGCAGGTAGAGATTGCGGGTTTGTCAGAGGTCCACATCAGCGCCACGTGCCCAGAAGCGTAGTGTGCTCGGCAAGGCCACTTCCCAATCTCCATGCCGCACCCACAGGTGCCCGGGCAGTTCCCAGGCAGCAAAGACCCACCTCCGCAAACCACCGCAATGGATGTTTGCCTTCTCAATTCAGCAGGGTGGCGTTTGCACCTCCCAGTGCAGATCCGATCCATGGCCAGCATTCAGCACGCTATTTGCGAGCAAGTGGCGTATGGCTTATGCTCAGAGCTGCACCACGCGACTCCCTCAACCTGCGCCTCAAGCTCACCCACAGCCCCTCTCACTGTGGGGTTTCTGAGGCCGGGGGGCGGTGCACAGGCCACAGTTCGGCTGCAGCGTTCCCTGAGTTATTCAGGGCATGCAATTGAAACCGCCGCATCCCCCAGTGGCCGGGGGGGGGGGGGGGGTCCAGTTGATGCGTCGGCAGGGCATTGGGGTTTGTGTGTGTGTCCCAGGTTCCACAGAGTAAGGCCCCTGTCTGGGAGGAGCTCTAATACTGTGTGGCCATTTTGGTCGCCAACGTAGCCACGCCTAGGATTTCTTGCTTCTGACCTTCCAATGGCATGAACTTGGGGGGGATGATGTGTTCGCTGGATTGGCAGAGGGAGCTGTCCCCATGCCCCTTGAGTAGGAGTTCATAGAGGCGGCGGATGCTCCAGAGAGCAGTGGCTCACACCTTGGTGCAGATGAGTAAGTAGATTTTGATGGTTGCAGCACACCACACAGTGAACCCCCTGATGGGGGAAGAACTGTAGATCTCTCAGGCCTAATCAAACCCCTCGAGGTCTCAAAGACCACTTGGAAGACTAAGCCTACTTTTAGCCCTACATCAAGATCCTCCTCCCCATCTGATGCCTTCAAAAGCTCAGGCTGGAGTTCTTAAAATGCCAAGCCACCATGACTGTACCCCGCCCAGCCTGAGTCTACCCCCATTGACCCCTTGAAACTGGATGGGTCTCAGTGTGATGATGAGAATGATGGGGAGGATTTTGGGGATCCTGATGACTTGAACACCAGACCAGGGCAGACCATGGCAGTTGATAGGTGGTGCCAAGCAGCTCAGATTTATCATAATTTTTTTTAATGTCCTTAGACCCCATCAATATGCATGTTTCATCTCATGCTACATACATATACATACAGCGAAATAAAAAGTAATAGAAAATTCAGTTCATACTATCAATTTGCCTCATTCTTTTAAGGGCCTGATTTAGATATTGGAGTTGTTAGTCAAACAGCTGTCAAGGCGGACCAGAGAAGACCGCCAAGTCGATGGTGTTTCACTCGCTGTATTTAGATGTTACAGTCCTGCAGTCTGTGTACTGGTGGTGGTTTGTGACGAAGGGAGGACATTGCAGGACCCAATGGACATCAAACAGTGGCAGTGGCTGTGGAATACAAATAAGTCTCAAACACACACTGTACCTTTGCCTTATGTGTCCCCTGCATTACACACAGCACAACATACACACAACATTATCCATTGCCATTCCAACACAACACCTACATGCCGCAAACACACATTGCTATACATCCATGACACAATATACACACAATATTAATGCTGCACCCACACATGACACAACCACAACAGCCAACACAACTACACACTCATGTACACACACTTCCACAACACACATACTGACTCACTCTCACACACACACACACACAACTTGAAGCATAACATGGCAGGTACAGGTTCCCTTGCAATGTGCACACTTGAACGTGGTTGACAGGTTTAATTGTACCATCATTGTGATAACAGCATTTATTTGCCAGTGAATACTGACACCAAAATCACATTTGTGTATGTGTGTGATGTGTTGTGTAACATCCGTGCCTGACCCACTCTTGTCCCCGACATATGCATGTTACAGTAATCTAAAAACATTACTATGACATGTATATGCCTGCAGTGGTTGTGAGCTCATGTGCAGAGATCCCCAACCCCCCCTCAGCGTACACAGCCAATGAAGGTTCCCTATCTTCATCTCCAGGGTCGGGGTTGAGTATTCTCAGTGGTCCAGTGGCAACAGCGATGGAGGGTGTTGTCCAGTCGTGTCCAGCTAGAAGCGGAAGTGGAAATTAGGAAAAAAAATATGAGTTTTCACCCCTTGATCCTCCCCAACCCTCCAATCTGCCAAGTCAAAATTTGAGGTATGACCGCCACATTTTGCTTGGCGATAAGGCATATCGAAATCTGTACAGCGGTAAGTGTGGCTGGAGTCCTGCGGCTGGCCACTCTTTGCTATGGTGGCTGATGGAAATCCTTGGTGGAGTTGGCGGGTTATCATCTGTGGGACTGCCAACATCTAAATCCCGCTGGCGGAGTTTCCGTCAAAAAAGTCACGGCGGATCTGTTGGCAACTACATCTAAATCAGGCCCTAATTCTTGCACCAACCACCCAGCAATTTGGACAAAGATGTAGATCAACCTAAAATGTGCAGGACTGCTGCAAAGTACTTGCAAATTATGCCTTCCCCTTGTCTAAATAAGCAGGCTATGTATCAACAAGGAAAGTCCAACTTTACAATAACATACATTTCTTTCTAGTTCGAATTATGCAGTTATACGATATGCGAAGTCTGGATGAATGTCTGATTTAGCAGGCTATATTTTCCTCAAAATTGGCCAGGCAGAGGGCGGTGCTGTACATTATGAGGCCTTGTTGTAAACCTAACTAAATTATATAAAAATAGCACTTAAGCCAACAGGGAATAGAGGGGAAACAATTCAGTTGTCTGAGGCTCTAATATCTGCTCCTCATCAAGTAACTGATTGTTGATTTAGTACTACATTACTATATCACTGCCTAAAGTATATACTTCATAATAATGTGGTTATTAACAAAGCATCTTCATCGCCTCTTACTGTTCAAGTACAGCAATCATAACACTTAACGGAGTGCTATGAGCAAAATCCCCTGCATTCGTATATGCATTACGGCTTGGGGTGCAAATGCATCTCTCAACCCCCTGCTGTGCAAGTAAGCTGACATAAATTGCTCAGGTTAGGTACTAAAACGTAATGCGAGTGCTCACCCCTTTCCTGTCAAAACAAGCTGATGTAAGGTACGTGCGTAATACTAAAAAGTGTTACAGGTGATCACCTCTGCTAGGGTATTTGCAATATGGCCTTGAGTGCTAAACATCTCACTCGGTTTCCCTTGTACTGGAATAAAGTGGCCTGTGGGCAAGGTATAATGCTTAGTGTCATCCTTAGTAATGATCAGAACCCCTGTTTCAATGAAGGCAAGGGGCTTCTGGGGAAATAGGTTTAATAGTTTTTCAGGCGGCATAGATGTATGGAGCCAACAGGATTAAAACAAAAATGGCTTAGAAATCATTTCGGAGACATAAGAACAATACTTCCTTACAGTGTCTTCTATTGTATTTGATAAAGAGGAGGCGTAGATAAAGCCTGTTCGCCCTCTAGTAGTTGGTACACAGCAGCATTAAGTGCAAGATGGCCTCATCTTCTCCTTGCTTGCATTTCCAAGCGGTTCAGCATGAGCTTTAATATGTCTTTAATTCTAGCGCACCTAACTTGAACATTATGTGCACCGATCTTTTCGTCTCTGGAAATAGGTGGCCCATAGATTGTTCAAACTGAATGGAGAATTTGAGGTCCTGAAATCGTGACATTCCATTATGCCCTTCATGCGGGTACAGGAATACATTCACCATTGTTAGGGCAGGTTCCCAGATTGTCAAGTACTTTCAATAGACATCAGTTGATACTCTGTCCGGCCGAGGAGGTTTTTTTCTGCTTTGTACCAAGAATGTCCGCACGGGTTTTTCATTTAGTGAAGTTTAAGCGAGTTTCTCTAACTTTCTCTACAGTGACAGCCATGGTAGCTGGCCTAGAGGGTTGAATTTCCCCCTCGCTGCACTTTAAATGGAGGGCTCTTTGAACAATGCGGCTTCCACGCACGTTGTTTTATACATTGTAGAAACATGCTTAACCCAAGAGGGCAAGGCGATGCCTGTCTCCAGGCAACTTGCAGGACCTTGGGGTTTATTATTTAGTTATAAATGTATGTGATCTCAATGAAATAGCGAAACTGCTTCAGATCCTATGTTTTATAATGAACGTGGATATTTTATTATTGTTTTATTATGATTTTACAAATGTATATGGTTCCGTGAACTTTGAATAAACATTATGATTAAATTAGTACAATTTTGTTGTCTGCCGTGTTTTACTAATCTGTGTAAATGTATTTATGTACTTTATTCTATGCATTGACTATTTAAATAACCGAAAAAAATACATTGAATAATTGTATTATTTTGTGTTTGCCCAGCTGCTAAATAAATATAATCAAGAGTAAATATTGACTACAATAGTTAAATCAGTACAGTTGGTATCGTACAGTTTTAATAGAAGTTGGCACATGTTTTCAGTTTGCTGAAGCAATGAAAAATTGTAGTGCACAACATTTTCAGAAAATGTGCACATTTATATATTAATTTCTCCAGTAAGCTTTGCCGGACATAACCTAGAAGGCAGAGAGGTTTTTTTAATACAGTTTGTATTTGGTGTACTAGACTTCTTTTTCGAAAGTTCACTGGTCACAAATTCATCGCCAAATGTTGATATACAGCTTGAGGGAAGAAGGGACCTGGAGAGAAAATGTTTGGAGAGGTGAATAAGATCTGAGGTCTAGGAAGTAGATGGGCGAATGGTAGTGATGGGTTGCTGAAAACCACAGCGATTATTAATGTTTTTTAATATATGTGGCACGTCTACCAAACGTCCTCCATGTGTTTTTTTTATAACCCAGTTTGGGCTATTTACGTTACCAACCTCCGGAAGATGGAAGGCTGGTTTCCCCTTCTGGCGTATATTGTCACTAAGAAGACACATTTTATTGTTTGCTCATCAGTGAAATGTTATCTTTTCTTCATTACGAGCAAATCTATTTCTTATTTTATCTATGAAATATCTAGTTTAAATGAACTCTTGGGCAATTTAGAGGACAAGCAAAATTAACGTACAAGACCGATCGACCAATATTAGGAAAAAGGCCAGAGTACATAATATAACAATGTTATTAGAAAACAATAGGTGTAATACTAGACCAAACTGGTTGCCCGCAGTAAAACGATGAGAAAATATTTAGTAGTTATTGTAGAATTTTAGAATAAAAGCCCATTTCGCTATTAAAAAGCATGTGAAAGAAATGTCATGGAAACTGTTCTTTGCAATGTGCAGCAAGCAGTGCGCACTTGTTGGAATGGTTTGTTTTTATCTTTCATTAATAAAGGGTTGATTTAAAAAAAAAAAAAAAAAATGGCCAAGGTAAACCACCGCTGAGTGGTTTGGGCTGGCAGCATGTTTTCAAAGCCTGTACTTAACAGGGATCCGTGAAATATTTTCCGTGTTTGCCGGTTCCCTGTGGAGCATAGGTTTCGGTGCCACTGTATTTTGTGCTGTGAAGGCCACCCAGACATGACATACCTCTGTTTCCATGCGTGTAAATGGACCAGCCCATGGTCCTCCAAATCCTCTGAGTTAAATTTCCTCAGGCCTCAGTCAGATAAACTCGTGCATCTCCATATGCGGCTAAATTAGTTCATCTTTGCCATTAAGAATCTAAGGTAACAGGTGATGTGTAGTTTTTCCCTGTGAAGCGTTTGACATTTTCTCATTTTAGTTTTTAGAACATTATTTTCTTTATTGTTGATTAATTGGTGCCGTGAAATAATAAATTTCGAACTGGAGGCCTGCTTTCTACGCCGCAATATTGTGCAAGACTAAAATTGTATTTTGTCAATGCATTTGGCTTACTCGATAGGTCTTCTTTCATTTGTAGAGCTGAACTGCCAACTTAATGATGCCCCTTTTGGTCATGTGATTGCAGCTTTCATTAAAATTCATTAAAATGGTGAAAAAAGGCACGTTTTCTGGTCTTTTCTTAGGGAAAGATGAAAGTGTGCAAGCTTTGTTCTTAAGGGCCGTGAAGTTAGAGGTTTATTTCTTGATGGTAGCTCGTTGGCTTTTGGACATGGAAGAAAATATTATGCAACTGTGTATTTTTTTGGACATACAGTGTTTAACTATTCTGGGGCAGCCCTCGAGAATTCGGGAAACTGCTGCACCACATTGCCACTGGTTAATTATCACAACGCCATTCCTTTATACAATGATTGCAGTGTGATAAATAATGCAAAAGGATACGTTCTGTTTAACAGTCCTGACTTTATAACATATTTGGATCGTTGAGTAATTAATTCCCTCAGTTGAGTTTGAAACTATCGTGAACAGATGCATTAGATACATCACCAGCCCTTGAATATGCAGGGCAGAAATAAACCAGTGCTCAGTGAGTTCCAACATTGCAGGATCACCCACATTTAGTGTTGTGTATCAATTCACGTTTGCGCTGTGACATTCATAGCACACTGGCCTTGTATGGAGCTCCGCTTTCTTCTGAACTATGGGCTTCACAGATCTCGTAAAACTCCTCTTGTCGGCTGCTGAATAATGTGACCGGGCCTCATGGAGCCTCTTGAAGGAATTTAAATGTATGAGTTCTTCTTTCATTCACTGCGTCACCAGCACCCGAGCGAAGTCTGAGTGTGGCGCTTTCAGGCCTGAATCGGGGCAAAGTAAATAAATCAACACTGTGCAAGGCAGAGCAGGTCAGCCTCTTGGTATTGGCAGTCTACCCAAATCTTACCCTGAATTGGTCTGTGTTCATGCCCCATTGGAAAAAAGTTATGTTAATGCTGGAAGTATCTCCATTTGCCTTTTCAGTGATTTAGTTGATCAATCTGTGTGTGGTACCCTTTAGCGGTCACTCTGTATTCAGTATCCTACTGCCCTCACCACGTCAGTGGAAGCAGCAGGTGTAGCAGCAATTTGAAACCAGACTTGACAGATTTAATAGAGGAGTTTTGGACCTCATCTTGCTGTTGACCAGCTAAGTTCTCCCCGCTTCAGAATATTATTCAAACTCACGACTTGTGCCCAGGAACTCTGGAACTTAAATTTAATGGACAGTTATTCATTCTAAAGTGTGATGTTTTGTGCATTTTCCACAGTCCATGGCATCTCTCTGCACCTTGGAGGCCACTTCACCGCTCTTTTGACACCTAGTAGCTATGTCCACTAACTAGTCTTTTCCCCAGGAAAACTCAGTTTCTCTATCTTCATCCATTTTGTATTTCAGCACGGTACTATCCTTGTTCCTTTTAACTTCCCTCTTTGGCCCCCACTCTAGCCTCGGACATCCAGGCTACATGCTCTTTTTGTCACTGCATTACGGCTCAGGAACCCCAACATGGTCCAGTGCCCCCCACTGGCACTCCAGTCTAGCTCCAGTCTTGCTCTGAGCTTGTTTCACCAAAGTGTGTCCATGTTTATTAGGAAACTTTCATTAACTTTTACTTTTCTGCAGGTAGATTGTGTTTGTAAACTGTTCTGAACTGCCACTTTACATTTTGTTTAATGTGTTGTAAGGAAATGCCTCCTTGGCATGGTTACCCCCTGACTTTTTGCCTTTGCTGATGGCAAGTTATGATTGAAAGTGTGCTGGGACCCTGCTAACCAGGCCCCAGCACCAGTGTTCTTTCTCTAAACTGTACCTTTGTTTCCACAATTGGCACAACCCTGGCACTCAGATAAGTCCCTTGTACCCTGGTACCAAGGGCCCTGATGCCAGGGAAGGTCTCTAAGGGCTGCAGCATGTCTTATGCCACCCTGGGGACCCCTCACTCAGCACATGCACACTTCCTCACAGCTTGTGTGTGCTGGTGGGGAGAAAAAGACTAAGTTGACATGGCACTCCCCTCAGAGTGCCATGTCAACCTCACACTGCCTGTGGCATTGGTAAGTCACCTCTCTAGCAGGTCTTACTGCCCTAAGGCAGGGTGCACTATACCACATGTGAGGGCATATGTGCATGAGCACTGTGCCCCTACAGTGTCTAAGCAAAACCTTAGACATTGTAAGTGCAGGTTAGCCATAAGAGAATATGGTCTGGGAGTTTGTCAAACACGAACTCCACATTTCCATAATGGCTACACTTAAATCTGGGAAGTTTCGTACAAACTTCTCAGCACAATAAATGCACACTGATGCCAGTGTGCAATTTATTGTAACATGCACCCAGAGGGCATCTTAGAGATGCCCCCTGAATACCAGTCCGACTTCTAGTGTGGGGCTGACCAGTTTCTGCCAGCCTGCCACAACCAGACGAGTTGCTGGCCACATGGGGACGAAGCCTGTACTGGGTGGAGCTCCTTCTCACCTCCCCCTGCAGGAACTGTAACACCTGGCGGTGAGCCTCAAAGGCTCACCTCTTTTGTTACAGCGCCACAGGGCATCCCAGCTAGTTGAGATGCCTGCCCCTCCGGCCACTGCCCCCACTTTTGGCAGCAAGGCTGGAGGAGATAATTAGCAAAACAAGGAGGCGTCACCCACCAGTCAGGACACCCCTAAGGTGCCCTGAGCTGAGGTTGACCCCTGCCTTTAGAAATCCTCCATCTTAGTTTTGGAGGATTCCCCCAATAGGATTAGGGATGTGCCCCTCTCCCCAAAGAGAGGAGACACAAAGAGGGTGTAGCCACCCTCCAGGACAGTAGCCATTGGATACTGCCCTCCCAGACCTAAACACCCCCCTAAATTTAGTATTTAGGGGCACCCCAGAACCCAGGAAATCAGATTCCTGCAATCTGAACTAACGAAGGAGTACTGCTGACCTACAAGCTTGCAGAGACGATCGAAGACAACTGCTTTGGCCCCAGCCCTACCGGCCGGTCTCCTGACTCGAAAATCTGCAACCAGCGATGCATCCAACATGGAGCAGGGCCATCTGAAGCCTCAGAGGACTGCCCTGACCCCACAGGCCAAGAAACTCCTGTGAGCAGCAGCTCTGCTCAACAGCCTGCAGCAAACTTGCAACTTTTCTACAACTTCTAAAGAACTCACTCTTCCCGCCGGAAGCGTGAGACTTCACACTCTGCACCCGATGCCCCCCGCTCGAGATCCAGAGAACCAACACCATAGGGAGGAATCCCCGGCGACTGTGACCCCGTGAGTAGTCCAAGACGACCCCCCTGGACCCCCACAGCAACGCCTGCAGAGAGAATCCAGAGGCTCCCCCTGACCGCGACTGCCTGTAACAAGGGACCCGATGCCTGGACCAAGCACTGCACCCGCAGCCCCCAGGACCCGAAGGAACCGAACTTCAGTGCATGAGTGACCCCCAGGCGACCCTCTGCCTAGCCCAGGTGGTGGCTGGCCCGAGAAGCCCCCCTGTGCCTGCCTGCAGCGCTAGCGTGACCCCCAGGTTCCTCCATTGAAACCAATAGAAAACCCGACGCCTGCTTTGCACTCTGCGCCCGGCCGCCCCTGTGCCGCTTAGGGTGTGTTTTGTGTGCCTACTTGTTGTCCCCCCCAGTGCTCAATAAACCCCCCCTGGTATGCCTCCGAGGACGCAGGTACTTACCTGCTGGCAGACTGGAACTGGAGCATCCCTGTTCTCCATAGGCACCTATGTGTTTTGGGCACCTCTTTGACCTCTGCACCTGACCAGCCCTGAGCTGCTGGTGTGGTAACTTTAGGGTTGCCTTGAACCCCAACGGTGGGCTGCCTATGCCCAGGAACTGAGACTTGCAAGTGTCTTACTTACCTCACAATCTAACCAATACTTACCTCCCCCAGGAACTGTTGATTTTTGCACTGTCTACTTTTAAAATAGCTTATTGCCATTTTAACAAAACCTGTATATGTTATTGCTCTAATTCAAAGTTCCTAACTTACCTGTGTGGAGTACCTGGCATTTTATGTTTTTACTTCAAATCTTGAACTTGTGGTTCTAAAAATAAATTTAGAAAATATATTTTTCTGTATAAATACTATTGGCTGGAGTAAACTCTTATGAGTGCGTGTTCCTCATGTATTGCCTGTGTGTGTACAACAAATGCTTAACACTACCCTCTGATAAGCCTACTGCCCGACCACACTACCACAAAATAGAGCATTAGAATTATCTAATTTTGCCACTATCTGACCTCTAAGGGTAACACTTGGACTCTGTGCACACTATCTCTCACTTTGAGATAGGATATACAGAGCCAACTTCTTACATGTGTATAATTTTTTTTTTTTTCTTTTTTAAAGATGGTTCATATATTGTATTAAATTAAATTAAAAGCAAATACTACTGATTGTCTTAAGTATGTGCACTATATTGTGACTTAGAGGAACCGTCAAAGGCCTGAAATAATCATATAGGGGCATATACTGGGACATCAGGAGGTTCCAATCCTTCATTGCCTTTTTAGCTCAACACTTTACCCC
Organism: Pleurodeles waltl; assembly: GCF_031143425.1. Taxonomy (NCBI): domain Eukaryota; kingdom Metazoa; phylum Chordata; class Amphibia; order Caudata; family Salamandridae; genus Pleurodeles; species Pleurodeles waltl. Next base: position 895,134,247 of record NC_090444.1, read on the forward strand.
ACTTCTTATCCAGTTGTACGGTAACTGCAAACATCAGAATGCATGCAGTGGTTATTATTTTACTTCACTATCTTACCGATCAGAATGCAAAGATAGATTTTTTAGGAAATTAAACTCTGTACTTTCGGACCTGATCTAGGGATGGGGGAAGGCATAGAGTGACCTTGGTAAATTTCTGTCTCTCATCTGAAGAGTGGCCTCCTCACCGCCTCTGACTACGAGCTGTACTATCTGGCAACACAATTGAAGTGGGTGCCAAGTTGTTACATTAATGCTTGAATGACATCTCATGCCACACTGCAGAAACGCCTGTATTTCAAGATTCAATTAAAATGCTACTTAAACCCAGGAAGTGAGCATTAGAAGTACTAGGCCTGTTTGTAGGGCTCATAGCTTACAAAGAACACAAACACAGGTGCCCTATACCAACGAATTGCCATTAAATGATAGTAGTCTTTACAGCAGGAGACTAGAGAAGATTGCAACGATGAAGCGAGTATGGTGTAGCCACGATTGGAAAACAAAAGAGACATCCAGAGACACCCTGGACATATTTATGGATTGTGTTACTGAAGGCCATTTTTTGCTGTATGTGGTAGTCATTCATTCATTAGTTAGCTTTATTCGGTCAATCGACCATAAAAGTACAATAAAAACAGAAATTTAAAACCTCATATTACAATAAAACCGGGATATTGCCATACTATACACTGGATAATTACAATGCCCCCTGTAGAAAATGGATAAATACAATTTAAGCCCTAATGTGCAATTTTGAATTTGGAATAGTCCAATCTTAAAAGTACATTTCTTCCACTTATAAGGCGTATTCCCTTCTCAGTTTCAATGCTTGTGTGATGAAACTCAAGAGTGAACAGCAAATCAGAGGAGACGGAAGGCGCTAAAGACAAACTAGGCCATCCTGATGATTATCAAAATGTCTGCCTCTGAGGATCGGGCCCAAGAACCAAGACCTTTAGGAAGAGTATAAGGTGCTAAAGAGCATAAAGTGCTTAGTTGACTGTTGTGACCCTCCATCGCAAGGACAGCAAGGTAAGGTTGGGAACCAAGTGCCTGATGAGCGGAAGGCCACAAAAAATTGATCTTATTCAACCGGAGCAGTGTGAGTTAAAATCTAAGCTGATGGGCCTTAACCCATGTCAAATTAGGCTCCGTACCCATAGTAGTAGGCAGTGGTACATATGATTGAATCATCACCGACTCGGGCGTTTTCGTAAGCCTAGCTTCTTCTTTAAAGGCAATACATTTCTCCCTTACCAGGTTTTTGATATTGGGGGAGGAGATCTTATCCAGCTCATCAGAATAACCACTCAGGCCCAGATCATGCAGTGAGTTTTTGACTTATATGAGCCAGGGAATGGCTTGCATATTGCTTTGCATTAGACAATCTTTGACACTACGGTGGGTAAAATCCAATTCTATTGAGGTCCAAATTTGAATCCACTTGTGAGTTAGGGCCAGGCCAAACCTGCCTTACAAAATATCCACCTCTAGTTCATGAAGGGTAACAAAATTTAGGGTGGCCATTGGGGTCCCTAATAGCCTATTTAAGAATTTATTTTCTGCACGTTGTAGAGGTGCAGGTGTTGTGTCCCAGACTCTTGTTCCATATGTGCCCGCATTAATAACTTTACTTTTATAAGCGTAATCATTTCTGCTATGGGCTTATGGCCTAGGTTCCTTGCAGATCTAAAGTATGACTCACAAGAAGCCTCCATCCCGGTCTTCTCTGAGTTATTAGTTTGTCCCACTGCATATTCTCACTAAACAGTAAGCCTAGATAATTAAAATCTCTCGTCTTTAAAATCTCCATTCCCTCAATAAAAATGTTTCTCGGTCAGATATTCCTCGGGACCTAAGTCATGACCTAAGATTTCTAGTTCACCTTGAGCTTTAGCTTGTGCTCAAAATGATTAAAACCATTTAAAAGTTATTGTTGCCCATTTGCAGTGTGCGCAATCAGAACCGTGACATCCACATATAAAAGTACTGGGACTGAGCAGGAACCTATTTTTGGAACATCTCAAGTAGAAGATATTAAAGTTTCCAAAGCATTAATATATAATAGGAATAAACAAGCAGGTGCAATGCAATAGGTCTTGCATTTACTTGAGTTAGAGCTATTGGCATTGCAAATTCATAACTGGACTTTTCTTATCACATAAATTGGTCAACCCTGCCTCATAATTTCATCTTTTCCTGCCATATAATTCCAGTGGATCTGCATATAACTAAAGCACTTCAATGTACCTTCTTCGTCTATCTGCAGCAAAAAATGGAAATGTTGCCATTTAGCATCCTGATATAAATCTGCTGTGCTAATTCCAAAAGAACACCACTTTCACCACCCCGCCATCAGAGTTGCTGGCTGGCTAATAGAATTACTAAAAAAAATCAAAAATAACCACAGAGGAGAAATAAACTAGAAGGGTCACCCAAACATATTAAGAGTGTTCAAACAGTCATAGTGTAATAAGGATGTTAAGTTGGCCTGAATCATGCTCGTAATTGTAATAAAGAGAGATTATTAAAACATATACAATGATCATATAAACCTTTATTAGAAATAAATGTTTGGCATTAGACTGTAATGTTCACAACAGTCCCTAGAGGTTACCATAACAAAAATATCCTTGGTGAGGAAACATGGTCATATAACCGTATTATTAGCCCCTAAAGGGTATAACCCCATGAAAAAAACAGGAGAAAGTAATGTAGTGTAACCATATAGTTAGCCCCTAGAGGGCATTTTGTAGGGCTAGCAGGCCTATTGCAATGATATTAGATACAAGGCCTTTAAAATAAAGCTTCTCCCAGCTGTAAAACAACGGATAGCTATTTGAAAGCTTAAACAACACTGGATGGTGGGAAGGGTTATTACTTTGAGGTCCTCACTAACCTTGTGTGGGGACCCAGAGATGATGTAGGCAGAAAGAGTATTTCGAAGGTGGCCTCATTGTCCTATGGGACGAGTTTTTAAGCTGCAAATATTATAGCATGTTGACTGCAATGCTCAGAACAGCCCCTAGAGAACACCACAATAAAAATAGCATTTGTAAGAAACATGGTCATGTAATCATACAATCAGCCCTTAGAAAGCATAACCACATGAAAACAAATGAGAGGAAGTAATGCAGTGTAAACAAGTACGTAGCCCCTAGAGGACATAGTGAATTACACATTTCCAAAGCTAGTTGGCCTATTTCAATACTATTACAAGCAAGGCCCATTAAACATAATATCTCTGGCTGTGAAACAAAAGTTCCAGCCAAGAGAGAGCTAAAAGGATAATGGATGGTGGTAGGGGTTATTATTTTGGAGTCCCCACTAACATAGTGTGGGGATCCAAATATTATGTAGACAGAGCACGTAATGGTAAATGTTTTGAGGGTGCCCCCTTTACCACAGGACCCCCCACAGACTGAGTTATGAGCAAAAGTGGTTTGTAAAAGTAATGCCCTGCAAAGCATTATGGGGCAAGTTTCTATGACACAAATATTTTATTATGTTGATATGACTGTAATGCTTAGAACAACCCCTAGAAGAAACCACAATTAAACTAGCATTTGTAGGAAAATTGTCATGTAACTATATAGTTAGCCCCTGGAGGGCAAGGCCACAAAAAAAAAAAGCAATAAGTAATGCAGTGTAATCATATATTTACCCTGTAGAATGTATAGTGCATTGCACATTTTCAGGGGTAACAGACCCTTAACAGTAATATTACAAACAAGGCCCTTATGACACAAGCTAGCCAAGAGAGCGCTTAAAAAGGCACTGAATGGTGAGGGGGGTTATTATTTTGGGGTCCCCACTAGCATAATGTGGGGACCCAGAGATGACCTGGGCAGAAAGCATCATGCTGAACCTTTTTGTTGTAGTCCCATTGTCCAAGGACCCCACCACAGGCTAAGTAATGAGCAAAACTGTTGTGTAAAATGAATGCCCTGCAAAGCATTATGGGTCAATTTTCCTGTGTGCAGTGAATATTGTAATATCAGCTCTCCCGCTGTGCCGGGAGAGCCGCTTTCACTTTGAGGATTTCTGTTTTACTGTAAAGCATTTAACAATTTCAAGTGTTTTGAGGGAAAAGTCACAAGAAATTACTCTGATTAGGTAAGTGTGAACAATGTGACCAGCGCTCCAAAACCATAGATCGAGTTCACGCTGTTGTGTCTGTGCACGCTGTGAGTGCCATGGCCGCCATGCAGCATGAAGGTGAGAGACAAAAATAATAATTTGCCCGCGCTGAAGTATATTGGCAGTCGTGCAATAATCCAATTTAACAGGGGCAATCTACAAGGCATGACAATAACGGCCTCAATGTGGGAGAAATGTAAAGCATTTACCAATTACATCAAGTGAATTTTTGGAAGGCAAGCCCAGGAACAAATTAAAGAGATGGGCGTGGTTAAAAGCCAACAGTACTTACAACAGTTTAAAGCGCTTGCGAGCTCGACTAAAAAAGGAGCTAAGATACAACCCTGCCTTGTGCCGCATTTGATAATGATAAGTGGCGTGTTATCTCCCTGTTGAGTACAGGGGATCTTCATTTGAGTGTTTTGATGTATACTTTTTACAATCTGCAGGAGAACTGGATCATCCTCTTCCGGGCTCATGATCTCCCACGGAATATCCCTGTCCACTAAGTCGAAGACCTAGGAGAGGTCCACAAGCGCCAAATGTATGGCCCCTCTCCTTGTCTTTTCATATTTGCCAAGGATCAGGGATAGATTTAAATCTTGCTCAGTCGTACCTAGACCCGGGTGGAACCCATGTTGGGCTTCAGAAAAAAAGGAATTTTCTTCCGCCCAGTCTTCTAATTTTGCCAAGATTACCCTGCCAATAATTTTACCCGAGGCATCAAGCAATGAGATGGGCCTATAATTTGAGGGGGAACTTCTTTCACCTTTTTTTAAAGATAGGAATTATTATAGATTCCCTCCATGTCTCAGTGGCTTCCTCCTTAACCACTGCTCTAGGAGGTAGTCACTGCCAGCACTAGGAAATAATGTAAGACTGTGCAATTGGTCTCCACTAAACTCTGATTCTTTAAATCTCAGTGTTTAGTTTACCTGGTACCAAATGTTACTATAAGGTAGTCTCTTTGGCTTATTTAGAATTAACCTCTTAACTTGTAATTGCTCTGTACACCTGCTCAGAGAACTGGTGCTAACCAGAAGCAGAAAGCTTTGTCTCCACTGAAGTATTAACAGCATATTCCAGGCCTGAGGGGGAAACTATGTTGATGCTACAATCTGGATAGAGGAGGTAGACTGCCAGTTCAGAGCCAGAGCCCAACTGTTAGGGGTACTGCAGCTTTGTTTGTCACTCACCGTCCAGACTGAAATCTTGCACCTACTCTCCAACCTGATTAGGAAGGTAACCCAGGAGAGAGTGAAGATGTAGCAGACCATTAGGGAAATGTGGGCTGTCCAAAGCCTCTGGTGCCCCGTATGACTGTGAGCTGCACATGTGGTGCAATGGACACTGTGCATGTCGGCATGTGTGTCCCCCACCCTTCAGCTGCCCTACTTTTTTTCTTCTACTAGTCACACAATGTGGTGTTGAGTCCATGTGGGAGCCTTAATACCAGTGCCTTTTCTGCACCCAAAGTGACCCTGTCCTGGATCAAAGCCTGCTGTGGGGCACAACTGGTACCAAGGTAGTGATGCCTCTTCCAACAGCGACCCAAATACACCTCGTTCATGTCCCTTTCAGACATCTGAGTAAGCCTGAACCGCTAGCCATATGCTCCTCTAAAAAAAAAAAACAGACGCTACTTTTGTAAGTAAGCATTTATCTCCCTCCTTGAAATTGTAATCTTGCTAACAGAACATCACAAAATTCTTCACCAGGAGAATTATAAGTGCAATTAAGCAGCTACACATTACTTAGTATTTTAACTCAACATAAATAAAGCCTGTACTTTTTATCAGAAATAACACCGTCTCAACATTACATTTATTGTGACACAAGCGTTGGCTAAACCCAAGCGTTCTGCAGTTTCATAATCTCAACGAATATGCCTTGATTGTTCAACCTTGTTACTTCCTGTAGGTCGGAGCCTAAACTCGTGGTACTTTGCTTTACAGTTCAGTTCGCTCACAGTAGTATCAGGCTTTTGAGGTACCAGAGGCAATGGTAATGTGCACCCCCATTTATGGAATAAATTGAGACATCTGCTTGTTACACAATGCACTTTAATTGTGGTCCTTCACACACAGATTTCAACTTAAATATTTTTACTACTATACAAAAAGTCGAATTCCGATTTAGTCGGTTTCTATGTGAATAAATATGATTCAGTCAAAACAGCAAGCTCATCCCTGCCGAAGGGTGATTTGCTGTACTGTACATGCCCACAACCTTGGTCTTACGGGCAAGTTTTGAATTTCTACTTTGTTTGAGTCCACAAGCATTCTAAGTAGGCTAAAAACGACAAGCTAAATTTTTAACAAGTTAGACAAGAAGCAGCAGATTGTTATGAAATTTCAGGTGCTACCAGGCAAGACTTTCCGAAATGTATAAAATGTAATTTTTTGGAACTACTCCTTTTTCACAAATGTTCCCATAAAGTCAGTGGTTGGTGGGAATTTAAATTGCATATTTGTGTCTGCCATGTAAATGCCACAGAAATTACGAGGTCTTAAACTGATGGTTTCAGTACTTTAGTGGGTCTCTTGGCAAAGATAAATGAGACCCAAAAAAGCCATCTGATTGGAGCATAATTGCGAAAATGCTACAACAAACAAAAGTATGTATGCACTCCAGTCTCTTTAACAGAGGGGATCTAACTATCACAAGGAACAATTGTACAAGACGTATAAAATGTTTCAGTAGTGAACTGGGAGTCCGCCATTTTTTAAGCAGCCTTAAATTGTCCTTAGCTGAGCCTTCATTTTAGACAAAGCCACAATGTGCATTAGTGTTCTGACAACTACTCGTAGGTATTTAGCTTTCTTCACAGGGATAGCAGTGTATCACTTGCCATTCCCAGTGCTCTAAGATGATAGTATCAAAAAATGAACTTCCTCAAAGTGAACTTCTCTAGAACTCCGATACACCTGCTTGAACTACTGTTGAACCTCTTATGTTCTGATGGGCGTGGGGAATCGCATTTTACTGCCTAGAGACCTATATCAATCAGTCGGGCCCAGTTAACTTGATCCTTGTGAACATCTTGCAACTGAAGATGACCTGTGATGCATTCAGTTTGATCTAATCTTTACTTATGTGAAGGTTTTACTGGTCAGCCTTGGCACTACCAGCATATTATTTTCCTTTGATAGCAGCCAGAAGTCACAAACGTATTGTCCCACATAAATTCAGACTCACCAGCTTTCAGTGTGTTGTGCACCTGGAGTGCATTCAAATTCAGCTATTTGTCAAACGTTGCAACTCACGTGTATTAAATATGGGTGTGGGATGAGTGGTGGTTAATATGCTTTCTTGTTAACCTGCTGGGGACAAAACTAGACAAGTTTCCTTTCCGCCTAGGCATTAAAAATGAATTGATATCCTTCAAAGATTTGGACTCTCCCAACACCATTTCATCCAAAGTTTGTTGACCCTATTGGGAACTCCTTTCTATTTGCTGGCCCAAACCAGAAGTCCCACCTTGGCTAAATACCATAGGCCGCCGGATGGGAAATTTTAATTTGGGTCTGCGAAAACCGTAACACACTGATCAAATGCAGTTTTTAAGCCATCAGAATTTTTATACCAATAAATAACAGAAATGTGCATTCTACCTTTCTGTTAAAAAGCAATGTCTCATACAAATTAATGAAAACAAATAAATAATGCTCTATTCACACTGCCATCTTCCAAAAATAATGTATAACATCAATGCCAAGGTGATACGCGATGACACAAGTAGTGCTATTGATGGCATCTTTCACATCATGTGTATAGTTTTGAGCAGTACATTTAGTAAGAGAGGTAAGGTTTTCAAGGCGAGTGTAAGTTTTTTGTTCAACTGACCTTAACTACCCAAAATGATGGGTTTTTCATGGTTTTTAACCGTAACTTTGTCTTAACTGTTTTCTCCGCGCATTTTTTAGGTTTTTTTTAAAGCATATGTTACTGTGTTGTGTGTCTTTCCAGTGAATGTTTTATGTACGGATGTGCATCGTCAAATATGCTGTTTATTACATTTGTTGAATCTGGGGATCTGCCTAAAGTCATTAGAGGCGAAGTCTCGAGTGAGTCGTGATGCCCCTGCCCTTCCGTCCTATCGTATTTGTTTAAAACCAAAAAAAAAAAGTATGTATGTAATCGAAACCGTATGGAGGGAATTCAGTCTTTGGTCTCGAGTAAAATGCTGTTGGAGAGGCTTCGAGACTATTAAGTGAATCGCTTTCGTGCGCAAATCAGTTGTTTCGTGCCATCTAAAAGGCAGTAAACGGGGCTTTTCTCTTAGTAATTTCACTCTGCTGTGGTAATAAACTGGATCTTAAAGTCTTCACGGTAGTATATTTGTCAACAACTGTTGAAGGCTTTCTTTGACTTCTACCAAGGGAAATGGGACACCTGTAGCTTTGTACTTCTGTGTTGTTCCGCGTGTCCACCGTAGCGCTAAAGAGTTCAGAGCGCGCATTGATCTATTGGAGATGCTGCTGACTTTCAGGCGCTGGCTCTCCTACTTTCTCTTCTCGGTGCAGTAGGCACCACCACTGCGGCACTACTGCACTAACATCACAAGAACACCGCAGCACCACAGCCAAATTAATACAAAGCAACTCCACAGTAATCTGCCACTTCAATGAAAATACTGCAGCAGGAATACATGGGCATGATAGGATTACTTCAGAGCTAAAACTCTGTAGTCACAGGTTTACAGCTACAATGACACGACTTCAGTGCTTCCACTCCATCTGCCACCCCACAAAAGTACATCTGCAACCTTTTATTCTATAGAACTACGCCATTACAAGCAGAACACTTCAAATCCTACTAAATGCGAATTTCCACGCAACACATTTTTGTTGTTCAGTGGCTCTCGCAGCCCAGATTCAAGCCCACACCGCTAAAACGTGACAGTGAGCAAAGATACTCACACGTGTGACATTCCGCTCCATTACTGTATTTCGGTACCTAAAAGAATAACTAGGATCAGATTTAGAAGTTCTCTTGGTGCTTCGCTGGAATATTTCAAAGATTTGCTTCAGTGGTGATAAACGTGGTGTTTTTAAAGTTGCCCACTTCAGACCTTAAATAAATCCGTGTGTTTTTGTTGTGCCTAGGACTTCTGAATGTTGTCATGGAGCCATTTTTTAAAGGAGAAGTATTCGACACTTACCTTGTGCCAATCAGCATCAGTTACGAGAGGATATTGGAAGAATCCCTCTATGCATACGAGCTCCTGGGTGTGCCAAAGCCAAAGGAAACCACGTCCGTAGGTTAAAGCCCTTTGTATGGTTATTGTGTGTGTGTGATTGTGTTGCGTTTCACTGAGATTTTCCTGTTCCTTCTAGGGGTTATTGAAGGCCAGAAAAATCCTCCGTGAAAATTTCGGCAGCATACACGTGTACTTTGGCCAGCCTGTCTCACTGAGAACATTGTCGACGGGGAGGGTCAACCGCTTTCAATATAATTTGGTTCCCAGGTAAGAGAATGCGTGAAAGAATCGGCGGTGGAAGGTGCCAGAGCCGCAGAAATATATGTCAAAGAGATAATGATTTCCCTCGTGCCTCACGCTGTTCATTCAGTACTCCCCGTTCCACGGAAGGCCTCGAATTGAGGAATGAGCGTTGGGTAAAGTGTCGGACCGTGGTAGTTACGTGCATGTGTTCCCGTGTTATTGGCTCACCCGGAACTGGATTCTGTTTCTCTATAACATGCATTTTCTGCCATCCTCGGCGCTATGAGCGGAGTTTTACATTCACACCTGCCGGAGGTGCTCTTCTTCCACTGACGTCACCCACAGCAGTGGAGGCGCTGAACATCTGGCACGGACCTAGTGCTAGAAGTGAAGGTCTGGCCCCTTCAGTGTTAACACACTGTCACGTTTCTGATCGGCGCCATTGTTACTAAGTTGAGTACTGCCACAATGAAGGCATCTTATTAGAGGTTAAAACAGCCGAGGTGGTTGAGGCTGTTAATCGGATTCCTATGAGATGGCATGGAGTGATACTGTACTTTAACCATGATTAATGTCTGCATCTTTCCGTTATTGTTACTTGTTTGTATTGGTTTGCTTTAGATATGGCTTTGATGCACAATACTTAGTACTTTCCTAAGCTTTAACATTACCCATTACTTTTTAATATTTTGGCGTAGTTTGCAACGTAGCTCTCTGCAGGGAACTGTATTCCAAGAATACCAGAGAAGGCTGGTAGGATAGGCCTGATTTATGCCCACTCCATAGTAAAAGAGCCCGTACTCTGCATATTGTTACAGATCACCTAAGTGAAAGTGTAGCCTAATGCCCTCGAATCAATTAGATTCAGTTGCATTTCAGGCGTGCTCCCTCCCTTTCTGGACCATTCCCAAGCTACGACCTCTTGTGTGTGAGCAATGCTTTTCTCAGAGGGTAGCCTCCGAGATTGCCCGATTGCTTGGCCCGCTGCTATGTCAGAAGAAGCTAACAGTTCAGTGTGGGGAGCTGTACAAACCAAGCACAGATCTTGCCATGTCATTTTACTTAGTTTGACTGTGTCAGAAAGGTGGAATAATGCTGCAGAGAGCTGCAGGCCTGTTGTAGGAGGCTGGCCTGGCTTGTAGTGAGTACCAAGGGGTACTTACACTCTGTACCAGGTCCAGTTATCCCTTATTAGTGTAGAAGAGGTGTTTCTAGCAGCTTAGGCTGATAGAAGGTAGCTATAGCAGAGCAGCTTAGGCTGAACTAGGAGACATACAAAGCTCCTACTATACCACTGGTGTCATATGCACAATATAATAAGAAAACACAATACACAGATATACTAAAAATAAAGGTACTTTATTTTTATGACAATATGCCAAAAGTATCTCAGTGAGTACCCTCAGTATGAGGAGGCCAAATATACACAAGATATATGTACACAATACCAAAAATATGCAGTAATAGCAAAAGGAAGTAATGCAAGCAGTGTATAGTTACAATAGATTGCTATAGGAGCACATAGGTATAGGGGCAACACAAACCATATACTCCAAAAGTGGAATGCGAATAACGTATGGACCCCAAACCTATGTGAGCTCGTAGAGGGTCACTGGGACTGTAAGATAACAGTGAGGGTGTAGAAAAATAGCCCACCCCAAGACCCTGAAAAGTAGGTGTAAAGTGCACCTATATTCCCCAGAGAGCACAGAAGTCGTGATAGGGGAATTCTGCAAGGAAGACCAACACCAGCAATGCAACCAAAGTGGATTTCCGGATGAGAGTACCTGTGGAACAAGGGGACCAAGTCCAAGAGTCGCGACAAAGTCGAGATTGGGCAGATGCCCAGGAAATGCCAGCTGAGGGTGCAAAGAAGCTGCCACCGGATGGTAGAAGCTGTGGATTCTGCAAGAACGAAGAGGGCTAGAAACTTCCCCTTTGGAGGATGGATGTCACACGTCATGAAGAAGCTTGCAGAGGTGTGCCCACGCAGAAAGACCGCAAACAAGCCTTGCTAGCTGCAAGGGTCGTGGTTAGGGTTTTTGGATGCTGCTGTGGCCCAGGAGGGACCAGAATGTCGCCAATTGCGTGAGGAGACAGAGGGGGCGCCCAGCAAGACAGGGAGCCCTCACAGAAGCAGGCAGCACCCGCAGAAGTGCCGGAACAGGCACTACGAAGAGGAGTGAACCGGAGCTCACCTGAAGTCACAAAAGGAGATCCCACGACACCGGAGGACAACTCAGGAGGTTGTGCACTGCAGGTTAGAGTGTCGGGGACCCAGGCTTGGCTGTGCACAAAGGAAATCCTGGAAGAGTGCACAGGAGCCGGAGCAGCTTCAAATCACGCGGTACCCAGCAATGCAGTCTAGCGTGGGGAGGCAAGGACTTACCTCCACCAAACTTGGACTGAAGAGTCACTGGACTATGGGAGTCACTTGGACAGAGTTGCCGAGTTCCAGGGACCACGCTCGTCGTGCTGAGAGGGGACCCAGAGGACCGGTGATGCAGTTCTTTTGGTGCCTGCAGTTGCAGGGGGAGGATTCTGTCGTCCCACGGGAGATTTCTTCAGAGCTTCTAGTGCAGAGAGGAGGCAGACTACCCCCACAGCATGCACCACCAGGAAAACAGTCGAGAAGGCGGCAGGATCAGCGATACAAGGTTGCAGTAGTCGTCTTTGCTACTTTGTTGCGGTTTTGCAGGCGTCCTGAGCAGTCAGGGGTCGATCCTTTGGCAGAAGGTGAAGAGAGAGATGCAGAGGAACTCTGATGAGCACTTGCATTCGTTATCTAAAGAATTCCCCAAAGCAGAGACCCTAAATACCTAGGAAGGAGGATAGGCTAGCAACACAGGTAAGAGCCTATCAGGAGGAGTCTCTGACGTCACCTGCTGGCACTGGCCACTCAGAGCTGTCCAGTGTGCCAGCAGCACCTCTGTTTCCAAGATGGCAGAGGTCTGGAGCACACTGGAGGAGCTCTGGGCACCTCCCCTGGGAGGTGCAGGTCAGGGGAGTGGTCACTCCCCTTTCCTTTGTCCAGTTTCGCGCCAGAGCAGGGCTGGGGGATCCCTAAACCGGTGTAGACTGGCTTATGCAGAGATGGGCACCATCTGTGCCCATCAAAGCATTTCCAGAGGCTGGGGGAGGCTACTCCTCCCCAGCCCTGACACCTTTTTCCAAAGGGAGAGGGTGTAACACCCTCTCTCGGAGGAAGTCCTTTGTTCTGCCTTCCTGGGCCAAGCCTGGCTGGACCCCAGGAGGGCAGAAACCTGTCTGAGGGGTTGGCAAAGCAGCAGCTGCAGTGAAACCCCAGGAAAGGCAGTTTGGCAGTACCCGGGTCTGTGCTAGAGACTTGGGGGATCATGGAATTGTCTCCCCAATGCCAGGATGGCATTGGGGTGACAATCCCATGATCTTAGACATGTTACATGGCCATGTTCGGAGTTACCATTGTGAAGCTGTATATAGGTAGTGACCTATGTACAGTGCACGCGTGTAATGGTGTCCCCGCACTCACAAAGTCCTGGGAATTTTCCCTTAACGATGTGGGGGCACCTTGGCTAGTGCCAGGGTGCCCACACACTAAGTAACTTAGCACCCTACCTTTACCAGGTAAAGGTTAGACATATAGGTGACTTATAAGTTACTTAAGTGCAGTGGTAAATGGCTGTGAAATAACGTGGACTTTATTTCACTCAGGCTGCAGTGGCAGGCCTGTGTAAGAATTGTCAGAGCTCCCTATGGGTGGCAAAAGAAATGCTGCAGCCCATAGGGATCTCCTGGAACCCCAATACCCTGGGTACCTCAGTACCATATATTAGGGAATTATAAGGGTGTTCCAGTATGCCAATGTGAATTGCTGAAATTGGTCACTAGCCTGTTACTGACAATTTGGAAAGCAAAGAGAGAGCATAACCACTGAGGTTCTGGTTAGCAGACCCTCAGTGAGACAGTTAGTCATCACACAGGGAACACTTATGAGCACTGGGGCCCTGTCTGGCAGGGCCCCAGTGACACATACATTAAAACAACATATATACAGTGAAATATGGGGGTAACATGCCAGGCAAGATGGTACTTTCCTACACCTATGAAGGTAGTTTTCTTGTGCTTCGCGTCAATGCCTGGGAGAGCTGGTCCCAGGCTCTGTCCGGTGACGCAGTGGAGCTAGACAGCTGTCACAGGAGATTTCTTCAAATAAAATCCCTCTGCATGCATACACCATGGGGAGTACCAGCATGACTGCATCATGCATGCTTTTCAGTGTCCTATATTTACAAGGCATTGAACCTTGTGCCCTTTGCTATAAATAAATCTAATGAAAGATAGTAGATCAATAAAACCGAGGTTTATGGGCTCCAGGAACAGATTTACTTCATTAATAACCTGGCACTTCCTTATTAATAATTTATTAATTACATTACACCTTAAAGATAACCGCCCTTGCTTTCTAAAGTAGTTGCTGGTATAGTGGTTTAATATGCGTTATTGTGGCTTTTCGTGCTTTATTGATTTTAGGACATATGCATTCTTTGACAAAGGCGAGAGTGTTGGCAAAATATAACCCTTCTATGGACAATGGACTGTCCACTCTATCATGAAATGGTTACTAACCCTGGAAGAATTATGTGGCTCTTAAAAAGAAATCTTGTTAGACTTGGCAGCCTTAGGGTGGTCTTCATCTCAACTTTCTGCCTTCCTCCTCCACTATTGCTAACCTCGTTTTTGCTCCTGTTAGGATTCTGTGCACTTTATCACTGCTAAACAGTGCTAAAGTAATTGAGCTCTCTCTTTTTTAAACATGATAACATTGGCTTATTCGTAATTGCCTTTTTTAAATTAGTTAAAAGTCACCAGTGAAGTGGCACTACCTGTGCCCACGGGCTGTAAATTAAATGCTACCAGTGGCTCTGCAGCACTGATTGTGCCACCCTTAGGCCTGCCTTTACAGATCCTGTGTGTGCAGATTAAACAGCATTTCGATCTGGCAAGATACCCCTTTTGCAATGGCCAAACCTTCCTTTAAATGCATATAAGCCAATCCTAAGGAAGGTCCTGGACAGTCCAGAGGGCAAGGTGCGATTTATGTGAAAGGTAGAACATACCTTTAAGTTGTACAAATCCTTGTAGTGAAAAACTCTCAAGTTTGTTTTTCACTACTGTAAGGCCTATCTCTCCCATAGGATAACATAGGAGTTGCCTTCTTACATTGTATTAATGCAATTTTCAAATAAGAAGAGATGATTGGTTCATGTTTGGTGTCCGTAATTCTAACTTAAAATCATAATTTATGGGGAAGTTGGATTTTAAATCACAGTTCTGAAAATGCCACTTTTAGAGAGTTGGCATTTTCTTGCCTTATCTATTGGGTGTCTGCAGCCTGACTCTTATCATATGACTGGATATAGTTGTAGGCTGGGCTTTGTGTATCCCTCCTAAACAAGCACACACAATGGGAGTTTAGCGGTGACTAGATGAGCCATCACTGGCAGGACGGAAGAGGGGAACTTGACACAGCTTCACTTAAACATGAATAAGCTGCACCCTGTGTCCACACAGAGGGCCTAATGATCCTGCATTGTCACTCTGGCCAGCTTGGAGCCTGGGCAGGGGAGCCAGGGAATTCCTTGCACTTCAAAGCCATTGTTTAGAAGTTTCTTTCACCTTCCAGAACCAGCACACCAGGGTATAAATACTGGACTTCAGACAGCACCACTTCAGTACTCTTCCGGACCTGTGGATACTCTGCCAGGAAGGACGACTGTTGTGCTGCTGAACGAGTGGCACTCTGCTGGACTCCTGCTTTGCTGTGCTACCTGATGCCCTCTTGCCTAGGAGATAAGGGCTGAACCGGCATCTCTTGAACCAAGAACCCCAAGTGATCCCAAAAGCTAGCTGGCTAGCCTCCAGATCTGAAGCTTCTGGGATATTACAGGCTTCCATTAACCCTGCATCTGTACCTAGACTCTGCCATCTGTGAGTCTACCCTGCCAAGTGTTGCCACCCCAGTCGTGGACACTTGGGAGAGGGCCTTGGTGCTCTGCCAGCCTGTGGGTCCAGTGGAGCCAATGTTTGTTCTTTGCGGTGCAATCCTGAGCAGAACTGACGCATCACCGCTGCCGCGTTGATGGGACCCATTGCAAAGATCCCCATCGCCACCACAGCTTGCATCGTATTCTGAACCGCCACTGCATAATGCAACCGTGGTGCAGGCCATCACATCCCTCGTCAACGACACCCTCAACGACAATGGACTCCACATCGCAGCCTCGCAGCGCTTCAGAACCTAAGCATCACTCTGAGTGCGTTTGCGTCCTTGACACCGGATTTTGCCTTGCAAGCTCTGTCAATGGGATTCTCAGCGCTGATGCAACAGGACCTCACACCGCAGCCTCACAACATCTCGGACCTGCCACATCTCCTAAGCTACGCAGCCCATCTTTGCTGATCCACGCAGCGCTCCGCAAACCAGGCTTGAAAGTACTTTTGGTGAGTGGGCCTAACTGGGTCCCAGTATCCAGCCTGTGGTCCATCGCAATTGAACTGAACTTGTGACTTTGTCCCAGTCCCGCGCAACCAGATATCCATAATTGGCGCTTTACGTCTTTCGGTGCTAATTGTACCTAAAACTTTAAAATTAAATATCTCTGGTTCTACTAATTGGATTTTTGTCATTCTGGTCTTGTTTTATTTATTGAATGCTACTATTTTTTCCAAGTCCGTGAGCTCTTTTATGGTGTGTGTTCCCTGTCTTACTGTTTGAAATGTTGCACAAACAGTTTAAACATTGCCTCTAAGTTAAGCCTGACTTCTGTGCACCACGCTACCAGTGGGTTGAGCCCATGCTAATTTAGAACTTACCTGTGCCTGATCCTGACAGGGATTGTGGTTGCTGCTTGACCAGGGTTTATACCCCACTCAACCAACAACCCAATTTATTTTTACAAGTGCTTTAAGACTTTGCCTTAGCTTCTGGGATGGTGTGCCTTTAGTACCAATCTTGATCTCTGAGATTGCCACAGCAATACATTTATATTTGAAATAAATTCATATTGTGTTTCTGACCACAGAGCCTTCTGACCTCTGGCATTGTTCAATTAATGAGGCATTAGACCTCTTTCCAGTCAACCACATTTCCAAACTTGGCACCTTGATTTCCAAACATTCCTAACATTTTTGTGCACCTTTGGCCTCTTTACTGTGGGCCTTCATAAGATTGTTATTTTCCTATATTATTGAACATTAGATTTTTTTTGTTTTAAATATGATTTCTAGCTACAGGGTAGCACTAGGAATCTTTTGTGTAGGGTGCAATACAAATTCTCACAGCCATGCTTCAACTGAGTGCTATGGTAAATATGTTGGAGATTTTTATGCCTTTGTTTTTGTGCATCATAAATAACATGCAGAATGTATTCACGCTCAATTATTATACATATATACTTGTATAGTATTAGTGTTTTTTTTAAACTCTTTTTTTTTTATGACGTGTAGATATATATATTTTTTTATATGTGATAACTAGACCTCCGTTTAAGTATAAATGCCATCTTTTCCAAGATGGTAGTTGTAGGAAAGTGGTATCTTTCTGGCATAGCGAACCCACCTTTTGCCTGATGTTAGTGTGTCTAGACTGTAGTTCACTGGGATCCTGCTAATCAGGATCCTAGTGACTGTGCTCTTTCCTCTAAATTTGGTTGCTGGTAACATTTTAAACTCACAATTTTCATACTGGAGCACCCATGTGCCCAGGGCATTGGTGCACCAGCCCCCCCGCCCCCCCCAGGGGCAGCAGCATATAGTGTGCCAACCAAGGGATCCTATGCAATCTGTGTCTGCAGGCCTGCCCTTTGCAACCTGCATGAAATGGTGCGGGCACCCTTTCACCACCGAACCTGGTCACTGCACTTAGACATTATGTCACCCCTTTGGTAGGCCCTTCAGCCCAAGGGCCGGGTGCCTGTCTCGAAGTGTGAGGGTACCCCTGCATGAGCAGGGTGCCCCTACACACCCCACACCAATTCCTGGAATCTGTAAGTGCAGGGAAGCCATCTTAAGGTATGTAGTGGACACTGGCCAACGCAAGTGGTCCAACTACATAATGACTTCTCTGAACCTAGGCATGTTTGGTATCAAACATGTTGGAATCATGCAACTACACAGATTCCAGTGTTAGTTCCATGATAACGTGTACTCTGTGGGTTCCTTAGAGGATCCCCCAGTTCTGCCTGTGCATCTTTACGGGGTCTAGCTACCAGTCCATGCTGCCTCTAACCCCAGACACTATTCTGCCCTCCTGCTGGTGAGCCAGGCTCAGGCGGAAGAAGCAGAACAAAGGATTTTCTGCAAGGGAGAAGCTTGACCACCTCCCCCCTGTGTATTAGGTGTCTTAAGTCTGGGGTGGCCTCTGAGCGCCACCTTACTGCTTTGAATTGCACATTTTGTGCCCTCCTTGCATAATTCGGTTTGCACCAGTTCAGGAACCCCTGGTTCCCGCTCTGACACAAAACTGCACGAAGAACAGGGGTGTGACCACCACCCTGTCCAGCTCCTCTCCTAGGAAGGTGCACAGAGCTCTGCATGATGGCCACTTGATTCTGGCATCTTGGAAACAAGATAGGCCGATGCCCATGGGAGCATCTGACTGGTTAGGCCAGGTAGATGACGCCCATGACCCCTTCTGATAGGTGGGTCACTTCAGAGAGTGACCAACCCCCTTTTAGGGTTACTTAAGGGTTCCCCAGTGGATGGGTCCTCAAATTTGTCGAGCAAGACTCTAAAAAGAACTCTCTGCAAGACATATTCTGCTCCTGGTCTCTAAAACCGCTGCTGGTTTGCATTGGAACTGAAACACTCCTGCTTCTGGTAGGAAGGCTCTCATTGCAACATTGTTTCTCTGGATAATGCTAGAATTCTGCATCATCCACTGCTGTGCATCCTCCAGAGTCACAAGGACTCAGTTTGCATCTGGTAGCACAAAGCATATTTCCCTTGTAGTGAAGGAGTCACTCCCCTGCCTCCGCAGGCACCTTAAGATAAATGTCGACTGGCTGGTAGGGTCTGCTGTCCCACGTACATCTGAAGACTCTGCTTCACAGGTGGTGAGTCTGTGGCTTCATCTAAGTCCTGCTTGTCCTCTGACCAACTTGGGAGACTGTGAGCCCCTGCTCCTGCCTGGAGTGGAACCCCTGTGCACTGCGACTTTTGCACTTGCAAAGACTTATTGACTCTTCTTCCAGGAGATCTTCAGGCACCAAGAAGCCCCGGCCTCCAGCACTCTGCAACTCGAAGATTATCCTCTGTCCTGTAACTCCTGTGACGTAGAACTTCTGTTTAGTTGTGTAGCTGAGTCCTCCTTGTGACTCCCTGTGTTGATCGCCTGTGGGTCACGAGTGGTAGCTCCATCTACTTCTGCTGGCCTTCGTGCGTGGTGAGGGCCAGCCCTGACTCCCCCTCCTGGGTAGAGTCTCCTGGACCTGGCTGGTCCCCAAAGCTTTGAAAATACATCACTAGCTCCTGCTTGCATTTGCCAGTGCTTGTTGGTGACTTGGCCGGTCACTTACCCTCCTGCAATCCAACGACTGTCGAGGGACAGCTCGTAGGCGACTCCTGGGATCTTCTGCAGCTCCTGGACCCTGCAGCTGGACTTCTTCTTCCACTGACTTGCAGGAACATCACCTCTAGGTGGGTGGGCGTTGCCACCTGCACCACCTGGGCACCTCCAAGGGTGCTGGACTCTGTCCCCTTCTTTCAAAGGTCCTTCACGTCTGGAATCTGTCACTGGGTTCCATCAGCCTAGTCCATGGGTCGTGACAGCAGCTGGACAATCCGAGGCACCAAATGACTTCGGAGAGAGACCCTTCTCTCCTTTGCATCCAGGTTCTCTGTCTTCTGGGTGTTCTGGGTATCCTAGAGTGGGGGCACTCTCCAACCTTCCTCTTGTCTGTTGGTTTCCTCAGGGTCCACTGGGAAGGGTCCTGAATCCCATGAACTCCAGCCACCACTCTCTATGTTAGCCTATGGGACGACTGGGTGGGTGACAACCTTGCACCTGGTCACTGGGGATGCTCCCTGTACTTAACTCTGGTGCTTCTATCAACCCGAGCCCCTAGCTACCTACCACACTTACCTTGGTTTGGTTCACTATTTCATATTCCACTTTCTTGGTATATCGTTTGGTCCTCCCATAGGGCCTGTGTGTGTTTATGCTATTTCTGCAGGTTATTATGTGTATATATTGTGTAAAAGGAAATATATCAATGCTAGTCTAGTAGTATTGCTGTAATGAAGTATAATTTATTTTTGCAACACTTGTGTGGTTCTTTCATGTGAGTGAGTTACTGTCTGACTACTGTGGTATAGCATGTGCTTTACATTCCCCCTAGATAAGCTTTAGCTGCTCGCCTCAGCTACTCTTAGAGAACTTTTGCTATCCGGACACCTATTAACTATCACTAAGGGTTGCATGGACTCAGTATTGGGTGCCACGCCGTAAACGTACACTATAAACTGAGCCACCCTCCTACAATGGTGGTGCAGCGGTGGGATAAGACACTTGCATCAGTGACTTTCCGTAAGAAAGATCACTACTAACTATTGGTTACATACCAAGCTAATAATTTCAGATACTTCTAAAAGTTTAGTGATTAGGTATTAAGGCAATATGACAATTGTTTTTTAATGTGCTGTGATTCATTGATGAAATGGTACATTTACTCACGTTACAGTAGTTCTGTAATATAATATCAAAAAGTAATGTACAAAAATCCTCAAATTTTGGAGTGAGCGAAAATACTTTCCTGTCATATTAGGGATGTTGTCTGTTATGCTCCCAATTTTGCTGTCCACTTGGGACAATAGTTTTTGATTTTTCATTTCTCGTTGTTTCCTTATTTAATGACAGCCTTCATGGCATTGACTCTGTACTGATTTACTTAAGACATTTTTAATAAAACCCCTTATGTTTTTATTGATCTGAAACGCAGTTATTGAGTGGGCTTATTTACTAAATTGATTGTTATTTCTGGCATTTTGATGGAATAGGAGGTATCTTAACACTGGGACATATTGCCTCTTGAAATTGAGGGTTTAACAACATTTCTGACCCCGTAAATGTGGGCTTTCTGATTGCAGTGAGATTTTGGGGTGTCTAAAGTTTCTGGTTACAGCACGCCTACACTATACCCTAGTAGTTTTACTTTCATGGATTTGAATTTCCTCTTGTGGGCTTTTCGTCATAGATATAGGAACCCAATCTCAGTGATTTATTTCTTTTACATTTGATATGCATAGAGTTTTAATCTGATGTACTAACTACATTCTACTCTTAATGAACACCTTAATGACTAACCTGTTAATTCGTTTTTTACATATAATTTCAGACATCTTCCTCAGAGACCATCACAAGATATGCAAGTGTTTGTCAGGGACGTTGCCTTCAAAATGGAACTGCAGCAGATAGACAACATGGTTCTAAACCCAGGGGTCCTTATTGCTTCCCTTTTGCTTCAGAATTTGCCAGCCATGGAGATGGAACATCTGGTGGAGAAGACCCTGTGGCTGAAAGCTTTGGTGCAGACCATTGGAGGATTTCTTGAATGGCCTGGTTAGCAATATTGATTAAATCACTGATATTTCAGTTCCACTTAATGTCTTTTCTTTTATAAGTGCAATGCCCACAGCGTAGTCTAATTTATAAAACGTAATTTTTAAAAAATTTAATAATACATTTTTTTATTGGTTTTCTTATGATCATACAGCAAGTGGTATGGTGAAGAGAAAAGAAGTAGCATGAGGTAAGAAAATAGTCATCCCCCAAGGTTCTCCCCTCGCCACCCCACCCCTCTTGACAAAACCAGTTTATCATTCATTTTTCCCCCTCCCCTCCTTTCGTCCCCTAGGTTGTGAGTCATTGAGGAAGTTCCAGAATTTGTCATCTAGGTCTCGATCAGGGTCTCCAGGTCTAAGAAGGGCAGTACCCCTCCCTCCCCAATGCTGACACCACACAGCCTCTATCTTGTAGTGTTTTTGTGGACACCACCTAGCCCAGATCTTGTAGTGCTTTTGTGGGTACACCAAGGCCTTACAGATCAGTATCTCCAAAGACATGCATTTCTCTAAGGGTGTGGGTTCCAAGCTTTTCCAGGATTCAGCTATGTCCCTTTTGTACGACCACCAGCCTCACCCATAAGAGCATGGCCTTATATCTGTCAGTTTCTAGCCACTCTGTGATATAGAGAAGTGCCAGCTTCAGGTCTCTGGGTAGGGTCCAACCCTCAGCACTCACTCCAGACTCCCCAGCGCACCCTTCCAGAATTGTTTCAAATTTGCGCATCCCAGACTTTGTGGAGAAGGTCACCGGTTTCTGTATTGTATTGTAAACAATGTGGTGAGGTGATGGCTCCCATTCTCCAGAGCCTGTCTCTTGTGTACTGTGTGCTATGGAGATATTTCCATTGTATAAATCTAGACTGGGAGACTATAACTGATTCATGGGGTGAGGCCAGAGCTTCCCACCAGTCTTCCTCAGAGTTGACCCAAGTCCCCCTCCCAGGTCTCTCGCAGGCGAGCAAAGTTATTGGGTGAATGTATCCCCAGTGATTTGATATTGATACACCTGGGAGATTTTGTGTTTGCGCAGTGTTTCTAGCGGTATCTTAGTCTCCAATTGACTGTACTCTGGTATTTTGGTAATTTCTGCAACATAGGGTATGAGCACATGTCGGAGCTGTAAGTATCTAAAAAAATTGCATGTGCTGTAGATCGAGTTCTGTTTTCAGTCCTAGGAAGGATTTCATCATGTTGCTTTTTAAAACATCCTCAACTTAGAAATGCCAGTCATGGCTTGAAGCCCTGAAAGTTGAAACTTGTGGCTTTATAGTCCCTACCACAGTGGAGTTTCCTTTGTTATGATTCCCTTCCATCCAAGTGCTTAGTGTCACTTCAGATGGGGAGAACAACAGGCATGGTGGGTGGAAGGTCTGGGGGGGAGGGGTGCTCTTCCATACTACAAATGCAGTTGGGGGCACACCCTATCACCCATTTTTCAGTCGCTAATGGAGGTCTACATCTGCATTGAACCACCGCTCATTCACTATGAGGTGCAGCAAACTATAGTATGAGGTTATGTTCAGCATTACAATGCCCCCATTGTAGGTAGATTTATAGCATTTAGAAAGAGCTACCATCAGGGTGTGATGGTTCCATAGGAAACCTGTTCAAAAGGGAGTCTAACCTCTTGAAAGTGGTCTGTAGTATGGGAAATGGCTAGTGTTGCAGCTAGTAGAGCGTTTATAAATAGCTCAACACCCGTAATATACAGTGGCAGTGTTGTCTAAAAGCCCAGATCTTTCTGTAAACCATCCACTTGGGATTTAATATTTTGCGCCCGAGCACGGTGGGGATCCTCTGTGCTGTACACCCCTAAATATAGGAACCTGTCCTTCAGGACCTTTAGGTCAGTTACCCAGCTAGGATCTGCAGAGGGCAGTTAATGGGATTTAGGGAGGAATTGGCCCTGTTGATAGTAAGTCCCAAGAAGTTTCTGAAGATTCCAAGGATCTGAAGGACTCAGGTTTTACATTCCTGTGGGGTCTAGGAATATTTGGACATCATCATAGAGAGTTATTCTGTCCAAGACTCAAGTCCCCCAGTCCAGGCCCCTGACGAGGGTGTCGACCCTTATCCACCCCACCAAGGGTTAAATAGCAGTGGTGAAGAGCAGAGTCAATAGTGGGCAGCCATGTCTTGTCGCCCTATAGATTAGGAATGGGTCAAACAGCATGTTTCCTATCCTTACTCTGGCCCGCAAGTCTGTGAACAATGGTCTAATCCAAGAAAAAAGTTAGATTCAAAGTTCAGTGCTTACAATAAGCACAACAGTTAGTTAGTCCTATGTAACTGATTCTAAGTCCTTGTGAAAATCTACTAGGAGGAGTGCGTGTGACCCGGTATACGATTACCCAGAGCCAAGGCATTATTGACCCGTATAATATTGTGATGTGTGGCATGCTGGGGCTTAAAGCCAGATTGATCTTGGTGATTCAAGGAGGTTCACAGTGACATCAATGTATTTGCTAGGGCTTTAGGCCAAATGTTGTTCATTCTCTATAGTTAAAAGGGAAATAGGGCAATAGGAGGAGCAGTGCTCCGGCGGGAGTCCTGGCTTGGGGATAATCACAGTCTCTAGTCCCAGATCAGGTAGGAGTGAATCCGTCTCGTCGCCATTCATGAAAATCCCATGAAGTTGTTCAAGAAGTAAAGTTCTATACGTTTCAGAGAATTTCATCCGGAGTCCATTGGGGCCTAGAGTTTTACTGAGTAGAAGTAGAGACTGGGCCTCCCCTAGTTTTTCCACTCTACGGGCATTCTCTTGCAAGTCCCGGTCAGTATTAGAGGCTGTTTAGATCGTGTCATAGAGGATGGTTGGGCATAAAGATCTGTGTAGTAGGAAGCTAATCTTCAGTGAGTGCAGATTCTCCAATGTGTGAAACTCACTCTTCGTCTGTTATATGGGCAGTGAGTGTCTGTTGGGTTGTGTTGGTGCAAAGCCAATGCAGGAGCCTGCTTGTTTTGTCTCCCAGTGGTAAATGCGGCTTTATGTGGTGAGCCATGCCATCTTTGCTCCCCCCGAGTAGCAGCTGTTTGAGGCCAGTCTGGTTGTGCAGAGAGTCCCTGAGCTTGTCAGGAGCCTGGGATTTGTCATAGTCTGCTTCCAGTGTAAGGATCTGAATCTTGAGATCAATTATGTTACCCTATGTCTTTTACATGTGTAGGAAAGTGCCATTGTTGGCATGGTCCCCCCCCCCATTTTGCCTAGTGTTGATGCCAACTTTGATGGAAAGAGTGCTGGGTCCCTGCTAACCAGGCCCCAGCACTAATGTTCTTTCCCTAAAACTGTACCTTTATTTCCGCAATTGGTACAGCCCTGGCACACAGTTACGTCCCTTGTAAAAGGTGCCCATGGTACCAAGGGCCCTGTGGTCAGGGAAGGTCTCTAAGGGCTGCAGCATTTATTATGCCACCGTAGAGGACCCCTCACTCAGCACATGCATACTGACTTGCAGCTTGTGTGTGCTGGTGGGGAGAAAAAGGCAAAGTTGACATGACACCCCTCTCAGGGTGCCATGCCCACAAACGACTGCCTGTGGCATAGGTACGTCATCCCTCTAGCAGGCCTTACAGCCCTTAGGTAAGGTGCACTACACCACAGGTGAGGGCATAGCTGCATGAGCAATATGACCCTACAGTGTCTAGGTCCATTCTTAGACATTGTGCAGTGTAGCCATTTTGAGTATATGTTCTTTGAGTTTGTCAGTACGAACTCCACAGCACCATAATGGCTTCACTGAATAATGGGAAGTTTGGTATCAAACTTCTCAGCACAATAAACTCACACTGATGCCAGTGTGGAAGGTATTGAAAAATGCACACAGAGGGCATCTTTGAGATGCCCCCTGGTTGTGAGCCTAACTGCTAGTGTAGGACTGACCGGGTCTGTGCCAGCCTGCCACTTTCAGACAAGTTTCTGACCACATGTGGTGAGTGCCTTTGTGCACACTGTGGTTGGAAACAAAGCCTGTCCTGGGTGGAGGTGCTTCACACCTCCCCCTGCAGGAACTATAACACCTGGCGGTGAGCCTCAAAGGCTCAAGTCTCGGGTTACAGTGCCCCGGCGCACTCCTGCTAGTGGAGATTCCCTCCCCCCCGGACAAAGCCCCACTTTTGGCAGCACCCCTAAGGTGTCCAGAGCTGAAGTGACCCCCTTCCCGCAGAATCCTCCATCTTGGTTTGGAGGACAGGAACCAATAGGGATAGGAATGTGTCCCCTCCCCCAAAGGGAGTGGTCACAAGAAGGGTGTAGCCTCCCTCAGGGACAGTAGCCATTGGCTACTGCCCTCTGACCCCTAACATGCCCCTAAATCTAGGATTCAAGGGCCTCCCTGAACCCAGTGCACCAGATTCCTGGTGATCTACAAGAAGTACTGCTAAGCTGAAACACCCAGCAGAGAGAAAAAAAGACATCAACTGCTTTGGCCTCAGCCCTACTGGCCTGGCTCCTGCTTCAAAGACCCTGCAAAAAGACCAGGGACGCATCCAGCGGGCCCAGCGACCTCTACCAACTCCAGAGTACTGCCCTGCACCCAAAAGGACCAAGAACTCCAGAGGACAGCTGCTCTGTCTGAAGAAATCTACAACCAAGGACTCCCACCTTACTCCAGATGCGTGAGTCCTGACCCCTGTGCACCTGACGCCCACGGCCTGTGTCCAGGTGGTCCACCCAGCAAGAAAGGGTACCCAGGTGATTGTGAGCAAGAGCCCACCCTTGGTTGACCCCTCCATGATGACGCCTGCAGAGGGAATCCCGAGGACCCCCTGACCGAGAGCTCCAGAGGCAGATAACCAAACGCCTGAAGAACCACTACACCTGCAGCCCCCAGGCCTTGGAGAAACTGACCCCAGGTGCACCATCGATCAGTAGGTGGCCCTCCTCCCTGCCCAGCCAGTGGTTTTGCCCCAGAAGCCACCCTGGACCTTGTCTGCAGCCTCAGAGTGACCCCTGGGGTCCCCTCGTAGAGTTGCATTGAAAACCCAACACCCTGTTTGCACCTTGTACCCCGTGCCCTAGTGCTGCCGAGGGTGCGTGTTTAGTGCCTACCTGGGGCCATTCCAGTGCTCTCTTGAACCCCCCCAGGTCTTCCCTCTGAAACCACAGGTACTTAGCTGCCAGCAGACCAAGTTCTGAGTGCCCCCGGTCTCCATAGGAGCCCACGTTAATTTGGTACCACTTTGACCTCTGCACCCAACCATCCCATGTTGGTGGTGGTGGGTGTTTGGGGTTAACTTGAACCCCCAACAAAGGACTACCTACACCCCTGAGATAAGAACTGTAAGTTGTATACTTACCAGCAAAACTGCACTAACTTTTCTTTCCCCAAGAACTGTTGAAAAATGCAGTGTCCACTTTCAAAATAGCTTTTTGCCATTTTAAGAAAAACTGTATACATTGTCTATTCTATTCAAAGTCCTCATCATATATATGCAAAGTACCTTTTATTTTATGTACTTAGCTGCAAACTGAATCTTGTGGTTCTAGAAATAAATTAACAAAACATATTTTTCTATATAAAATCCTATTGATCTGGGGTTAAGTCATTGAGTTTGTGTTTCTTCTATTGCTTGTGTGTGTACAACAAATGCTTAACACTACCCTCTGATAAGCCTAACTGCTCGACAACACTGCCACAAATAGAGCATTAGTATTATGTATTTCTGCCTCTGTCAAGCCTCTGGGGAACTCCTGGACTCTGTGCACACTATATCTCATTTTTATATACTATTTACAGAGCCAGCTTCCTACAACATGTTCCTGTTATCTGACTTATAATGTACCCTTTGATCGTGACTTTTCAGAGCCTCCCAGAGAGTCTGAGGATTCAACAGTACCCTTGTTGATCTGGAGGTAGTTTTCAATGGCCTTTTGAATATGTGCCCTATTTATGGCTTCCTGGAGCCACCACAACTTGAAGCTCCACCCTGGATCAGGGTCTACCGGGGCGAGTCACATTTGTACCTCCACTGGAAAGTTGAGTCAAGAGAAGGTCTGCTGTACTCCCAAATAATGTGTATCAATATGCTTGAGGGTATAGGGCTCTCCAAATGTCCTCTTACACAATTAAGGCTTTGAATCTGGCCAGTGGTGAATATCCCTCTGCTCTTTACTTGATACTAAGTGGACCTATCCTGTCTCCAATCCATTATCTCATTCAAGTCCCCTCCAAGTACCCAGTTCCCGAGATGAAACTGGGCCATCAGTGCTCCTCGTATGTTAAGGAAGTCAACTGATAGTGGCTGGAGAGCATATACACTTGCCACTGCAAACAACCGATCATAATGTAGGCCAGACAGTGCGACATATCAGCTTTAATTGCCCTGCCAAGCCTTCGTAATTGCCAGGACGGCCACCCCCCAGCAGCCCCTAACAAAGCCCTTGTGAAACACTCAAGAATAGCCCATGCAGGCCTGGTCCAGACACTTAGTACCTGCTAAGTGTGCTCCCTGGTGGAGTTGTAAATCTGCTTTGTAATGTTTGGTCACCTTCAGCACCGCGCACCTCTTGAGGGAATCCAGCATTCTATTAATGTTCCACTCAAGAGGTGGACAGTGCCTCCAGCATCGTAGGAGTGTGGGTCAGTCATGTAGGCAGGCACATGGTTGTGTGGCATGACTGGAAAAATGGCACGTAATATATATGTAGCAGTGTTGGTATGGGATGACTGTTGGCCAGTAAGTACAGGTAGTGTGAAAAGAAAACTGTACCAATAGATAGAAATCAACAACGTTCCTTCATCCCCGCACCCCAACCCATAACTCAAGAACATGAAGTATCCATCGTGGAATAAACTAAGAACGGTCGCCAACTTGGTGACCACACCCCATCATTGATTCTGTGTATCATAATGCGTACCAGCACCCAAAACATATCCCCGCAAGATTAAAAAGGAAACAGTGTGGTTAAACGGGCTATAGAGAGTCTCTCTGCTACATTGCCAAAATCAGCATATCCCCAGGTGGGACTTTAGGTTCAGGAAGAAGTTTATGTCCCTTCTGCTCCGACTGGAGATGAAGAATGTCTTTCAGGGGGTTTAGGGTCCAGAAATGTTAAGCAGCGAAGTCTGGGACTGGGTCCGAGGCCTTCTGCGGAACGGTAGTGGCGCAATTTTCTGCAGGACTGCAGTGGCAGTTGTGTCCATCTTCGCTATTCTGTGGAGTTTTCTTGGCATACGGGCGAGTGCCATGCCATGTTTCTCCTCCAGTCATTCTATGTAAGCCTCTGGGCATCAAAGAAGAATGTCTTGCTTTGGTAGGTAACTTGCAGTCAGGAAGGGAAGAAGAGTAACATGTATTGGATTTGGAGGCCGAGAAGTTTTTGCTTGATGTCCAGAAAAGTGCGTCTGTGTTGGACTTTCAGCGTGTAATCTGGGAAAACCATTGCTTTAGTTGTGCAGAACAACAGGACCTCTTGTTTCCAAGAGGTTTGATAGATGGTATTGTGGTTTTCCAAAGTTAAAGATGCGAGCAGTGATGGGGTGCAGAGTAACGTAACCAATAAAAAAAAGGAAGGGGGAGAAAAACAGTGGGTGCACTTGTTCCTAATGAGGGATAAGGCAACACAAACTTCATTAAGCCAGGAAAAGCTAGCAGGGTCTGGTGGAGCAAACACCAAATAGGACAGGGCTGGTGGGGAGAGTAGAAGGAAAAAGTTATTGTCTGTGCATGTTGTCAAAGAGTGGGCTGAGTGACCGGAGTCCCCTCTCAGAACTGTTCTGGAGGGGTGTCCCAGAGCTCCAAGATCGGGGATATAAGGAGACTCTTTACCTCTTCCTTGTGTAGTAATTTACTGTCGGCATGGGCCCATGCCAGAATGGAGAGTACCCATGCAGAGACCACTGGGAGGGTATGCTACCTTCCATTTTCAGGGGATTAGGCGCTTCGCCAATAGGAGAGCCAGGTCAGCAAATCTTCACAGCGCTGTACATTTTGGTGCATTGGAAGAACCCCAGAATGCATACTTCCTAAGTATAAGGGAGGATAGAACCTGTGCATTGTACTAGGTGTGTTGTAACGTCCCTCCAATAGATGGTCAGTGTAGGGCAGGACCAGAGCATGTGCACTATTCCTACATCTGAAGTCAGACAATGGGGACAGCATCAGTGCGGTAAAGTAGTGGTTTAGATTGCTAGGAGTTAGGTAAGCACAAGATGTAGAATTAGATCAGCTTAAAGTGGGCGTTATGAGGCACTATAGAAGGATAATTCAGGCTACTCTGCCAATCACTGTCTCTACAGGTGAGGCCAAGATCTCTGCCCCAGTGTTCTCGGAGTGTGACGAGGGAGGTGCTGTGCATGTGCAAGGTGCCTGCTATCCATCGGGTCTGATGCCCATCCGTACCCAGGATGTGCAAATACTGTATGACCAAATGTTGTGTGGATTCCTGCTGTATCACACCCCAGGACTGAGTCAGTACATCGATAAAGAAGGCATATAGTAAAAATTGACCAGGTGGGAACTCCGTATTAGCAATTAGTTCTTTCAGTTGAAGGAGAGATCCGTCGCTGTACAGGTCGCCTATGTAATGTAAAACTGCCTCATGCCATGTTTTCAGTTCCCATAGAGTCATAGACACACACCCTCATGGCATCCCAAGGAGTGGTAGCGCCGGGCATATGGTGTTAACAAACGGGTGGGGAAACACCAATAAGCAACTTGGAGAAGGGGATGTTTGGTGGCGGAACCCTAGTCAGTTTGTGAAAAAGAAAATAAGTTACTTACCTGAAACTGCAGTTCTCCAGTATTATCTTTCATAGATTCACATGCTTGAATCATTCCCAGTCGAATACCATAATAAAGCAGTGTGTATGTATGTATGTGTATATATATATATATATATATATATATATATATATATATATATATATATATATATATATATGTTCGATGGCATGTGTAGCTGCAGATACACATGCTGTGCACAGTCCGCCATCTGGTGTTGGGCTCGGAGTGTTACAAGTTGTTTTTCTTCGAAGAAGTCTTTTCGAGTCACGAGACCGAGGGACTCCTCCCATTTCGACTCCATTGCGCATGGGCGTCGACTCCATCTTAGATTGTTTTTTTTCCGCCATCGGGTTCGGACGTGTTCCTTTTCGCTCCGTGTTTCGGGTCGGAAAGTTAGTTAGAATCTCGGAAAAAATCGTCGGTATTGTTTGCGTTCGGTATCGGGTTAGTTAGAACAAATTGACACCGAATTTTGAAGAGCTCCGGTGGCCCTTCGGGGTTTTTTCGATCCCCCGTCGGGGCCTGGTCGGCCTGGCCACGTGCGACTTCAAGGCTGATGGAACAGACCCCATTCCGCTTCTGCCCAAAATGCCATAACAAGTATACGGATCAGCATCTGGTCTGTAACTTGTGCTTGTCCCCCGAGCACAAGGAGGACACTTGTGAAGCCTGTCGAGCGTTTCGGTCGAGGAAGACGCTGAGAGACCGAAGAGCCAGGAGACTACAAATGGCGTCCACGCCGACAGGTCAAGAACGTTTCGAGGAGGAAGAAGAAGCTTTCTCCGTCCACGAGTCGGATTCTGAAGAACTCGACGCCGAAGAAACACCCCAAACCGTGAGTAAGACGTCGAAAATCAAGACTCACGAGAAGTCCACAAAAGCCCAGGGGACGCCACCGCCAACATGGCTTAACCCGAAAACTAGGTGACCGATCCAAGGCACCGAAAAAGGGCATGCTGGTGTCGAAGTCATCCGACTCCGGTCGAGATACCGCCACACAGCAACCTCGGAGCCGAGACAGCGGCTCCGAGAAACTTCGGCACAGAGACAGCGCACCGAAGAATTTCGGCACCGAGACACCACGCCGAAAACAAAGAAGGTTTCTTCGGAGCCTAAAAAGACTTCCGAAAAGGTTTTGGTTCCGAAACATCCAGCCTCGGAGCCGAAAACTAGTTCCTATACAGAGGAACAAGGATTAACCTCCCAATTACATAGATTTGGAGAGGAGCTTCAAGCTGTAGAGCCTGACTACACGCAAAGAAGGCTTCATATTCATGAGGACACAGGGAAGATAACCACTCTTCCCCCAATCAAAATAAAAAGGAAACTTGCCTTTCAACAAAAGGACAAGCAACCACAGGCAAAAGTGGCAAGGAAAACAACCCCACCACCGTCTCCACCACCATCAATACATGCATCACCAGCAACAACTCCACCACTAATGCACTCACCAGCTCATACTACAATGAGTCAGGATGATCCCGATGCATGGGACCTTTACGATGCTCCAGTGTCTGACAACAGCCCAGACTCCTATCCTACAAAACCATCACCACCTGAGGACAGTACATCCTACACACAGGTGGTCGCAAGGGCAGCCGAATTTCACAACGTCACCTTACATTCTGAACCAATTGAGGATGACTTTCTGTTTAACACCCTATCCTCCACCCATAGCCAGTACCAAAGCCTTCCCATGCTCCCAGGAATGCTAAGACATTCAAAACAAATATTTCAGGATCCAGTTAAAGGCAGAGCCATAACTCCAAGGGTGGAGAAAAAGTACAAGCCACCGCCAACAGATCCAATCTATATTACAACACAACTAACACCAGACTCAGTAGTTGTCGGGGCAGCTCGTAAGAGAGCCAACTCTCATACCTCAGGAGACGCACCACCTCCAGACAAAGAAAGCCGCAAATTTGATGCTGCGGGAAAAAGGGTTGCAGCACAAGCAGCAAATCAATGGCGTATTGCCAATTCACAAGCACTTTTGGCAAGATACGACAGAGCTCATTGGGATGAAATGCAACATTTCATCGAACACTTACCCAAGGAGTTCCAAAAAAGAGCGCAACAGGTGGTAGAAGAGGGACAAAGTATCTCAAATAATCAGATACGGTCTTCCATGGATGCAGCAGATACAGCTGCAAGGACAATAAACACTGCAATCACGATACGAAGGCACGCATGGCTGCGCACTTCAGGGTTCAAGCCGGAAATCCAACAAGCTGTGCTCAATATGCCATTTAATGAACAGCAATTGTTTGGGCCGGAGGTAGACACTGCCATTGAGAAACTCAAAAAAGACACCGATACAGCCAAAGCCATGGGCGCACTCTACTCCCCGCAGAGCAGAGGCACATTTCGAAAAACACCTTTTAGGGGAGGGTTTAGAGGTCAACCCACAGAAACCACAACCTCACAAACAAGGCCTACTTACCAGGGTCAATATCAAAGGGGAGGTTTTCGGGGGCAATATAGAGGGGGCCAATTCCCAAGAAATCGAGGAAAATTCCAAGGCCCCAAAACTCCTCAAAATAAACAGTGACTCACAAGTCACACAACCCCATCACATAACACCTGTGGGGGGAAGACTAAGCCAATTTTACAAACTTTGGGAGGAAATA
Source organism: Pleurodeles waltl (assembly GCF_031143425.1). NCBI lineage: Eukaryota > Metazoa > Chordata > Amphibia > Caudata > Salamandridae > Pleurodeles > Pleurodeles waltl. Next base: position 895,166,812 of record NC_090444.1, read on the forward strand.
ACAACAGACACTTGGGTCTTAGCAATTATCCAGCATGGTTATTGCATAGAATTTCACCAATTCCCTCCAAACGTCCCACCGAAAACACACAATATGTCAAAACAACATATAGATCTTCTAGGACTAGAAGTTCAAGCATTGCTACAAAAGGACGCAATAGAATTAGTACCAAATCTACAAAAAAACACAGGAGTATACTCACTGTACTTTCTAATACCCAAAAAGGACAAAACTCTGAGACCAATACTAGATCTCAGAACACTAAATACCTACATCAAATCAGACCACTTTGACATGGTCACGTTACAAGACGTAATCCCACTGCTCAAACAGCAAGATTACATGACAACATTAGACCTAAAAGATGCGTATTTCCATATACCAATACATCCTTCACACAGGAAATACCTAAGGTTCGTATTCCAAGGAATACATTACCAATTCAAAGTGTTGCCATTCGGAATAACAACTGCGCCAAGAGTTTTTACAAAATGCCTGGCAGTAGTAGCTGCACATATCAGAAGGCAGCAAATACATGTGTTCCCGTACTTAGACGACTGGTTAATCAAAACCAACACGCTAAGACAGTGTTCACAGCACACAAAATATGTCATACAGACCCTTCACAGGCTAGGTTTCTCCATCAACTACGCGAAGTCACACCTTTTGCCGTGTCAGACACAGCAATACTTAGGAGCGACAATCAACACAGCAAAAGGGATTGCCACTCCAAGTCCACAAAGGGTTCAAACATTTCACAAGGTAATACAGGCCATGTATCCAACACAAAAGATACAAGTCAAAATGGTAATGAAACTCCTAGGCATGATGTCTTCATGCATAGCCATTGTCCCAAACGCAAGATTGCACATGCGGCCCTTACAACAGTGCCTAGCATCACAATGGTCACAAGCACAGGGTCAACTTCTAGATCTGGTGTTGATAGACCGCCAAACATACATCTCGCTTCTATGGTGGAACAGTACAAATTTAAACCAAGGGCGGCCTTTCCAAGACCCAGTGCCACAATACGTCATAACGACGGATGCTTCCATGACAGGGTGGGGAGCACACCTCAATCAACACAGCATCCAAGGACAATGGGACATACATCAGAGGCAGTTTCACATAAATCACTTAGAACTGTTAGCAGTATTTCTAGCGCTGAAAGCTTTTCAACCCATAATAACCCAAAAATACATTCTTGTCAAAACAGACAACATGACAACAATGTATTATCTAAACGAACAAGGAGGGACACACTCGACACAGTTGTGCCTCCTAACACAAAAAATATGGCATTGGGCAATTCACAACCACATTCGCCTAATAGCACAATTTATTCCAGGGATTCAGAACCAGTTGGCAGACAATCTCTCTCGAGATCACCAACAAACCCACGAATGGGAAATTCACCCCCAAATACTAAACAATTACTTTCAAATTTGGGGAACACCTCAAATAGATCTATTTGCAACAAAGGAAAACTCAAAATGCCAAAACTTCGCATCCAGGTACCCACAAGATCAATCCCAAGGCAATGCTCTATGGATGAACTGGTCAGGGATATTTGCGTACGCTTTTCCCCCTCTCCCTCTCCTTTCATATCTAGTAAACAGGTTGAGTCAAAACAAACTCAAACTCATACTAATAGCACCAACATGGGCAAGGCAACCTTGGTACACAACACTACTAGACCTTTCAGTAGTACCTCATGTCAAACTACCCAACAGACCAGATCTGTTAACACAACACAAACAACAGATCAGACATCCAAATCCAGCATCGTTGAATCTAGCAATTTGGCTCCTGAAATCCTAGAATTCGGGCACTTAGACCTCACACAGGAATGTATGGAGGTCATAAAACAAGCTAGAAAACCTACCACTAGACACTGCTATGCAAATAAGTGGAAAAGATTTGTTTATTACTGCCATAATAATCAAATTCAACCTTTACACGCACCTGCAAAAGAAATAGTAGGATACTTACTACATTTGCAAAAATCTAACCTAGCTTTCTCTTCCATTAAAATACATCTTACGGCAATTTCTGCTTACCTACAAATTACGCACTCAATTTCATTGTTTAGGATACCAGTCATAAAGGCGTTTATGGAAGGCCTAAAGAGAATTATACCACCAAGAACACCACCAGTTCCTTCATGGAACCTCAACATTGTCCTAACACGACTCATGGGTCCACCTTTTGAGCCCATGCACTCTTGTGAAATGCAATATTTAACGTGGAAAGTTGCATTTTTAATTGCCATCACATCTCTAAGAAGAGTGAGTGAAATTCAAGCATTTACCATTCAAGAACCATTTATTCAAATACATAAAAATAAAGTTGTTCTACGGACCAATCCTAAATTTTTACCAAAAGTAATCTCACCGTTCCACTTAAATCAAACGGTAGAATTACCAGTGTTCTTCCCACAGCCAGATTCTGTAGCCGAAAGAGCACTACATACATTAGACATCAAAAGAGCACTAATGTACTACATTGACAGAACAAAACTAATTCGAAAGACAAAACAACTATTTATCGCCTTTCAAAAACCTCATACAGGAAATCCAATTTCAAAACAAGGCATTGCTAGATGGATAGTTAAGTGCATTCAAACCTGCTATCTTAAAGCTAAAAGAGAACTGCCTATTACACCAAAGGCACACTCAACCAGAAAGAAAGGTGCTACCATGGCCTTTCTGGGAAATATTCCAATGAACGAAATATGTAAGGCAGCAACATGGTCTACGCCTCATACATTTACCAAGCACTACTGTGTAGATGTGCTAACTGCACAACAAGCAACAGTAGGTCAAGCTGTATTAAGAACATTATTTCAAACTACTTCAACTCCTACAGGCTGAACCACCGCTTTTGGGGAGATAACTGCTTACTAGTCTATGCACAGCATGTGTATCTGCAGCTACACATGCCATCGAACGGAAAATGTCACTTACCCAGTGTACATCTATTCGTGGCATTAGTCGCTGCAGATTCACATGCGCCCACCCGCCTCCCCGGGAGCCTGTAGCCGTTTAGAAGTAGATCTTAAACATTTGTACATTTGTAAATATATTACTTAAAACTTTATTATGTACATACGCATTCACTCCATTGCATGGGCACTATTACTAGCATACACAACTCCTACCTCACCCTCTGCGGGCAAAACAATCTAAGATGGACTCAACGCCCATGCGCAATGGAGTCGAAATGGGAGGAGTCCCTCGGTCTCGTGACTCGAAAAGACTTCTTCGAAGAAAAACAACTTGTAACACTCCGAGCCCAACACCAGATGGCGGACTGTGCACAGCATGTGAATCTGCAGCGACTAATGCCACGAACAGATGTACACTGGGTAAGTGACATTTTCCATATATATATATATCACTATCATAGGCTGTAACGGCAATGAAAAGTCAGTTTAACAGCCTATCTATGTCTCTTTTAAAAAGAACCAAACTTGAACTATTCCTAATCAGGTGACAGCAACCTCTAAAATACTCCCAACAAAGGCTTAGTCCCTTAGAATTTCAAGCACAAGTGGGAATAAATAATCCCGAACTATAAGGGGAGCCTCTGGGGAGGAGGGTGGGTCGAATGTGAATCTATGAAAGATACCAATACTGGAGAATTGCAGTTACAGGTAAGTAACTTATTTTCTTCTCCAGTATTGGATCTTTCATGGATTTACATGCTTTAATCAGAATAGCTAGCAGTTACTGTATTTGTATATATTATAGTATTAACGCAATTAGCGGATGGTGGGTAGAAAATATATATATAAAATTCATATGTAATTTAATAAATTATATAAACATATATATATATATATATATATATATATATATATATATATATATAAATATATATATATATATATATATACATACACACGCACATCATACATTAAAATTTGCATGAACACATAAACATATGGAACCAGACAAAGCCCCGCTTATTGAAATAAGTGATGTAGTAAACCTGTCCAACCGCTGCATCACTGCGCTGTGCCAATTCCAGGTAATAATGATGCATGAATTACATACACACCTTTCCAAGTCACAGCGCAACATATCTTCTCCAGAGGCACTTCCACAAACAAAGTAGTTGAGGTGGAAACTGCCCTAGTTGAGTGTGCCCTAGTTTTCTCTGTGAGGGGCTTGCTGGTCTTTGAGTGGCAGAACTGGATTGCAGCTGAAATTCATCGAGCAGTGGTTGTCATTGCTACTGGAGCACCCGTATGAGTGTGTTAATCTGAGTCCAACAGTTGGTCAGGTCTCATGAATTGTTTAGTGCGATGTAAGTAGAATTTTAGATATCACTTGATACCAAGCGTATGAATATAGCTCTCAGCTGGTGATGTTGAATTTGGAAAGAAAGTCCAAAATATGATAGGTTCGTTTGAGGCAAAATCCAAATGAACCTTGGGAATAAATCTTTGGATTGGTTCAGAGAAGTACTAAACTGTCTGTAAGGCACAGGAAGGTTCTGGAGTTGAGAAAGCCTGTCTCTCCTCTATCCTACCTGACGGAGTGAGCGCTAGTAACAAGGCGACTTCCATGTGAGAAATATGAGGTGTGCTCTGTGAATGGGTTTGAATGAACTCTTCATGAGTTAAAATAGAACTATGTTCAGGTGCCAGTCCAGGAAAAGAATACTTACTGAAGGAAAAAACTCTTTTATGAACTGTTTGATGATTCTGCAAGAGTAGAAAGAGAGAAAATGTGATGAGCATCTATATCTTGACATTGCGGCAAGCCGTACCTTAACGGATGCACGTAGCAACCTTGACTGAGCTAGCGAGAGGAGATAGGGTAGTTATTTGCCAGATTATGGAAGTAGAGGATGTTGGTTTGATTTCTGGCGCCATAGGCAGAAAAGTTTCCATCAAAGTTTACATGTCTTTATTGTGGCTTCCGCCTTGACTTGAGGAGAATACACCTGCAGTCCTGAGGAATATTGAGATTTTTGAATTCATGGAATTTAGGAGCCGTGCGCATAAGAGGAGAGAGGTCATGTCAGGATGAAGGACCTGACATTACTTCATCGTCAAAAGTTTACAGAATGTTGGTAATCAAATGTGGTTGTATTCCGATAGCAGGAGAAGCTCCGTAAACCAATGCTGAGTGGCCCACCTGGGGGCTGTTAGGATGAGACAACACCGCTCAGTTGACCTCTTGGTGAGAATCTTTGGTATTGAAGGTATCTGGGAAAAGGGTAGGCATAGATCCCAGACCATCTGTCAAAAGGCATTTTCCCACGAAATTGGATGTGGATGCCAACATGCATAGAACTGGCATTTGCGGTTTTCGTTTTTTGCAAAGGGATGCAGAGCTGGTTTGCCCCAGAACAAGATGCTCATACTTAGTATCGACTGATCAAACTCCCGTTCATGGAGGCTGTTTCCAGTTTTGCTAAGCATGTCTGCTATGAGATTTTTAGTCCAGGGAACATGTTCGGCCCGAAAAGTTATTATAAGTGTTGTTAGCCGGCTCCAGATTTCTTGATCTTCCTGGGACAGCACCAGTGATCTTGAGCCGCTTTCTTTATTAATGGATTGCATGATGGTGGTGTTGTCTGTGCGAACTAACACCGAAGACTCTGCTATCATTGGCAGGAAAGTTTGAAAACTGAGTATATGGCTTTGAGCTCTAGTCGATTTATATGTATGCTCTTCTGGAGCAGAGCGCACTTTCCTTGATTTTGCAGGTTCTATAGATGACTGCCCCAGCTTTTCAGGGAAGCATCTGTAGTCTGGGATCACCAGGTTAGAGATTCCATCATACCTGTGTGAAATTCACCAGGCCCTCAAACTATTTGTTTAATTGAATCTATTGTTTTTGCAGCTGCTCCTGTAAGGCTTTCATTTTCAGGTGTGCAAGAGGGATCATATTGATTGCTGAGGACATGATGCCTCAAAGCTAATTGAACAGATGCACTGATTGTTTTTATTGTTTGGTATTTTTAACCAGTTCCTAGAGCCTTTGTTGCTTGTCTTAGAATAGAAAGTCTTTGTTTTGGACAGCATCTAGTGTTGAGGCCCAGGAACAGTATCTTCTTGGATGGAGGAGTTGATGACCTTTGATAATTCACAATGAGTCTAAGTTTGTAAAACAGCTTTAGGCAATCCTCTCTGCCTTGGACGCTTGCAATGCCCTTGGTGCTTTTATCAACTAGTTGTCAAAGTGGGGGAACACCTGATCACCGTCGTTCCTGAAGAAAGCTGATTTGCTGCCAAATGGAAGAACTTTGAGTGGGTCGGAATGTGGAAGTATGAATCCTGTAAATTCAGAGCTGTCATGTGCTGTGGGCTAGGGTGGCCACATAAAGGATTATTTCCGGAAATACTTGTTAAATTTCCGGAGGTCTATGATGGATCTCCTCTCCTCTGCTTTTGTGAATATGAGGAAGAACTGAGGATAGAAGCCTGTTCCTTGCTGAGAATGTGGACCTTTCTCTATGGAACCTTTGGTTAGCATAGCGAGCACTCCCTTCCAAAGAAGATGGAGATGAGGTGGGGACCCTTGTTCTGTTAGAGTAGTTGGGAGAATCTGGGTGGACTGTAGTATCTGTCTATATGTGATGAGATCTAGGACTTATAAGTCCGATATTATTTTCCACCATAGAAGACAACATTTTTTGGAATAGTTACTCTCCCACAGGATGACTTAAACAACACCAGAACGTTGTTACTGTAGCTAAGCTAGCCTAAGGGTTATTAAAAAGGTTGAAAAGTCAGATCCTCTGATAGCCTTCTTGATACGGATAAATGTCTATTGCGGGTCCCTCTAAAGTGTTTCTTTCGAAACTGTAATGTGCCAAAGAATTTTGCGGTGTCAGTTAGCCTTGACTGCTTGCAAGGCATCGTTGACATGTTTAACAAACAGAGCGTCTGCATGTTAAGTTAAAAATATTAGCTACATTTGCACCTCAGATTATAAATGTTGTGGCCTTGAACCAACCTTTGTGTCCAAGGACCACTGACCCGTTAAGTTGTGGAAATCCTATTAAAGCTACATCTATTGTGCAATCTATGTTCTCTGATGAGGGCCTTTTCTCCCCCTGCAGCATTTATTTTTCTTATTGTTTCTGTCCATTTCTCTTCCGGCCGACATTTTATGTATGTGGCCATGTCTGACCACATTTTATGGTTATACCTGCCCCATATTGCCAGTGAATTGGCAGCCCGTACGGTAGCACTGGACATAGATGAGAATGTGTCTTTGCTGGTTAGGCGGGTTATGAGTGACAGGGTTTTCCATGATTGTAATTCCTCTTGGATAGATCAATAATTGGAATAGGTCTTACAGCTTTTCTATTTAAAATCATAAAACAAACTGATTGCTTGTTTGCTATTGGAAGCTGGAAGGGTTTGGTCGCTCTTGCCCAAAGGGTATGGAAACCATGAAATTTCACCTGGTGGGGGGATCCACCAGTTGTGGGCATAACATGCTGTGTAGGACTAGGGCTAGAGCTAGAGCTACATGCACCTGACCCATGCTTTGAAGTTGGAGGCGGAGCGGTGTAATTGATCAACATATTTCCTCTCTATATACTGCTTACTGTTGTAGATGTGTTCATATTAGTCCCCTTAATTTTTGACATTGTTATCCTGGATTATATGTGTTTTGTTCTTGGTGACAATTATGGTCTTTCGTCTTCCTTTGTATTGTCATCAATGAGGCGAACGTAAACGACTAGGCTGATGTCGACAATGTTTGTTGTTGATGAGGCCTTCGTTGTTGACGAGGCTGCCGTAGAATATGCAATCACAGACGAGGACGTCATCATAAACTAGGCCATTTTCCGTGGGGAGGCAGAGCTTAAGCAGGGCTGCTTTACAACGTGTTTTGTGCCAAATGAGGTCACCCATCATATGCTCTAGGGAGTGGAAAAAGGGTTGGTATATAAAGAGTGGGAGATTGGTGAAATAGTATGGTAGTCACAGCAGGACCACTATTTTCATCAGGGCCACTCAGCCCACCACTGACAATGGTAGTGTCTGCCAAAAGGACATTGTTGCACAAATTGCTGACATTGCAAGGACCAGGTTACCCTCTATGAATCTTCTGGTCGGTGATTATTTTTGTTTTTTAATTGTTTTGTAGACCGATTTTATTGTAGGTTTTGTAATAGATACAATCCAGGTTTGCCATGAAATCAAGCACTTGTGATACTTTGCACAAGTTCCATTTCAATAAAAATCAATTGCATATGTTCAAACCTGTTACAACCCTCCCCCATTCCTCTTGAGTCATTCCCACAATGTATACAAATTAACTTTTCTCCTGTTTGGTCGCTGTGTCTATTCTTGTCGACTGTCAAAGGAGTACTGAACATATAAATTGGGGGTAGGGAAGGGTACTGGGATGGGCACGGGCAGGCCTTCCAAGGCAGACACCAAACCTCATGTACCTCCTTCCTCAGTTCAATTAGGGAATTGGGGCCAGTGACGGACCTGGAGATGACCCCTGGGACTGCTCCTATGCTTCTTTTATGCAGTCTACCAGGGCTTCCCAGACCCCGCTACTCCCAATGGACGCAGACCACTTTTGGCTTCCCTGAGTAGCACCTCACCTTTATAGCTAGCCCATCTTTCAAGATCCTTGCGCCAAACCACTATACGAGGTTCCCCTGGTGCCTTACAGTGACATGTGATTTCCCTCTTTTCCAGAACAAATGCCAGGTCTTGGAACCTGCTTTTGACCTTTGTCTTAGAAGTGTGGGGAAACCATCCCGATAGGAAATGCTTCGGTGTGCATGGGACCTCTTTGGCAATGGTGTCAGCTACCACTGTTGTGACCTCGTCTTCCAGTCTGTGATATATGTGGATTCCCAAGTAGCACAACGTAGTAGTCTGCTATTCAAGTTCTATGCCATTCACTGCGTACGCAAGATTTGGAGTATGAGTATTGAAGGGAAATAAGCATGACTTGGACCAAATAACTCCAAGTCCAGAAATAGTGGTAAAATCAATGAATATGTTTGCTATAGTGGGGGGTATTGACCTAAAAGCTTTGAGTTAGAGGAGTATGTTATCTGGATTAAGCAAGACCGAATACATGCCCCCCCTCTTCCCCCCCCCTCCTCCCCCACCAGCCCTAGCTCTGTGCACATAGGTGGTGTACTAGAAGTTCAAGTGCCAAAGAGAATAGAGGAGGGGACAGCATCTACTTTATGGAGGTCTAAGACCTGGCACCCTAAATTGTGATGCCATAGCTTTTTGTATGTAAACACTCTGAAGAAGCGGCAGATATTTAATAAGGTATTTCTAGTAGGCATAAAATCATTTTGATCCAAGTGAACTAGTTGCGGCACCAGAGGGGCCAGGCGATCTGCCAGTATCTTCGCAAGTATTTTATAAGCTGTATTGAACAGTGCCAGTGGGCGGTAAGACCCCATATCGAGGACGGCCCGGTTTTGGTTGTGAGATAAGTAGGGCATTGCCCAGTGTGGGTGGCAGAGACACTGCAGCAAGAGGAGCATTATACAGTGCTTTCAGGCATAGTGCCATTTGCGTGTAGTGTTTAAAATTATGCTGGCAGACCATCTGATCCCGGGGTCCTGCTAGTGGCCTTTGCACAGTTCACTTCCTGCACTTCAAAAAGGATAATCCATGGAGCTCCCCTCTGGACTCTGGCAAGAGTCTTGCAAGGTCTGTGGGAGTGTGATGTCTGACAAGAAGTCACTAATGGTGCCCAGGGGCACTGCGGGTTTGGACATGCAAAGCTGTGCGTAGTGGTGAGTAAAAGCCAAATGTATATTTCTTTGCGAATGAAGCAAATGGCCTGCGTAGGAGTGAACAGTCAGGACAGGGCCTTTTTGATTCCAATCATATCAGCCAAGCTAATAAGGTACCTGGGCTGGTGGGGGTGTGCATGTGTGCGTTTAGTATGTTCTGCATAGTTTAAGCAGTGGAGTCACTCCAACAGTGCAAGATGGTCTCGCTGAGATTGTTTCAGCCATTCCTGAGCAGTGGCGGAAGAGCAGGCTAATTCTTAAAGGCTCAATAATTGACCCTCCAGGTGGGTGATCTCGGTGGTGAGGTGGTGACACATATTAAGTGTATTACCCATACAGTGTCCCAAAATGGATACCCTGAATGCGTCCCATTCTACTATGGGTGAAAAGGTTGAGCCCGTATCAAGTTCTAAGTATTCCTCTATATTAGTGGCAATGGAAGTGCAGGCTCAGGGGTCCTCAAGTGTAGAGGTCTGTAGCTGCCAGGTGGGTATGGGTGGTGGCAGACACTCATAGTGGAGCTGTAGTTGGAGTGAATTGTGATCAGAATGCGTGCAGTCAAGATAGTTTGTATCAGTAATATGTGGGATGAAATCTTGGGTGAAAACAAATCTGTCAATGCAGACATGGTGGTTGTATGGCTGTGAATAATGAGAGTAAACTTTAGTGAAGGGGTTACAGTGGCGCCAGACATCTAGTAGCTCCCACTGGTGTAACGCATTGGACATGGCATTCATACTGGGTAGGGACGGGAACAAGCAGTTGAGACCCACATCCAACCTGCTGTTTTAAATCCCCACCCAGCACCCAGGGGATACCACTCCAGTGGACCAGTAGTGCAGTTAGAGAGTGTGGAAATGGAGCTTGGTCCACATTTGGCACGTAGATCACTCCAATAAGTAGATGGTGACTCTCCATGTAGCCCTCCACAGATGTATACTTCCCCTCTGGGTTTACAACTGTTTGGATGACAGCGAAGGGGACTCCCATCCAAACCCAAATCAGCACCCCTCAGCCATGGGAAAGGTAGTTGATGCAAACCACTTGACCCCACCACCTCTTCTGTAGTCTGGATGCTTCTAGGATTGTGATGTGGGACTCCTGAATATAGGCTATGTGTGCTTGTCTGTGGCGAAGATAGGACTAGATTGCATAGCGGGTAGAGGGGTTATGCATTCCCCTCAGGTTCCAGGTAAAGATGTTAGTTGCAGCCATAGAGAGGAGTGTGAAGAGGAGGGAGACCTGGTCACCCTGGGCATGGAACCATGTGTTGCTCTCAGGTTGTGCAGAAAGAACAAGTGCATGGCTTAAGAACAAAGAAATACAGTTACAACAACGTGATAACAAACAGTGAGTACCATCGAGAGCAGGTGTACAACAGGTGCCTACCTAAACCAATTGATTGAAAAAACAAAACCAGTATGAAGGAGCCGGTCTAGGGGGTGTGCAAATAAGGCAAGTGGCGGACTACCTGCCGCTTTCTATAGTGTAGAACAGGTGTTGTAGTGGTCTGAGCAGCCTCCCAGATCCACATTATGGAGAAACGACTGGGCCCATGAGCCACAAGAGTAGGAGGAGAAACCAAACGGGTCCCCGGCCACACACCAATACAGATAATAATGTTTGAGAGGAGATGAATTGAATATTACGAAATATGAGAAAAAGACATGGAGATACAGTTGTACAACTTATCAAAGGATATTGTGGGAAGATTGAGGAGTCACTGCTGGCATCCCGTCCGTACTCTGGGGATGACGTTGGATGTGAGTGTGTCACTGTCACCTGAAGATTCGGTGCCATGCTCTTCCACTAGACTGTGGTACTGAGTCCCTGAAGTCGGCCGCTACCTGCAGGGCCTTATGGCGTGCTCAAGTGAGGTCCTCTAAGTTAGGAGACCCGTGTGATCACGGGGTCGCTGGGCACATGTGGCAGGCACGTTTCTTGCGCATCATGCTCGGTGGTGGTGGCCCCTTGTGTGAATCCGAAGAGGAACCAGTGCCGGCTTAACTGTCCTGTTATGACCAAATGTCTGCCAGATCAGTAAAGAATGTGGTCTTATCTGCAAAGCAGACGCAGAGGCGTCCTGGGAAGAGTAGTGCGTATTGGACATGGTGTTCCTTCAGCTTGAGTTTCACCTACAAGAACGTGTCGTTGGCGCTGGATGGTCAGCATGTAATCTGGGAACACCAGTATCTGAGTGTTATCGACCATCAGTTTGTCTTTTTTGCGTGCTTCTTTCAGGAGCTTGTCCCTGTCACGATAGTTCATGAGTTGAGTGACCAGTGGGCTGGATGGGGCGCCTGGTGGGAGTGCCACGCAGAGACCCTGTGAGCATGTTCCACCGAGAAGAATGGCAACAACAGGTCAGTGGGTACATAGCTACATATCCAGACACCCACATAAGATTCCATATCATTGCCCTCCTCGCCTTCAGGAAGGCCCACCATGCGGATATTATTGTGCCTGGATCTCCCCACAGTTTCCTACGCCTGCTCCTGCAGGAGTTGGACCTTATCCTGCAGTGCTAAGGTGTGTCTGCAGGCCAGAGGACTGTGGTTGAAGAATTGTGACTGCCTGTTCAATCAAATGCACCCTGTTAGTTAGCTTTCGGTGGTCATCTGGTAGTAGAGTAAGCTCAGTAGCTATGGCATCGATTTTCGACTCTATGTATGTGCTTGTTCTCTTGATTGCCACTAATACCACACCCAGGTTACCAGCAAAGGATTCTCCATCCGTCGTTGGCTGGTAGTAGTAGAAGTGAGTTGGGAGCCCCGAGGGGGCGTGGACGAGCAGAAGCGCGCAGTCACAGCACCAGTCTTGGGGCGTCACCATCGCAACAGATCTCCTGGCTAGCCATGCAGCTATTGTGTTGGTGCAAAGTGGGTGTGCTTGTGAATGTCAGTGTGAGTTTCAACTCTGACAGCACGAGCAGCCGGTACACATACCCAGCAGTGGTATATAGTGGAGTGTTCGAGCAGCCACTCAAGTGATGTGTAATTAGTTGGGGTAATGGTACAGTATGCAGCAGGTGAGATCAACGCAGGTGGGTCACAGTAGAGTGTTATTAGTAAACAGTGGGGTCGTGGGGGGTTATGGCGTCACCACAGATCAGTCCCACAGCCTGCAGACACACAGTCTGACAAAGTCCAACAGTAGACAGCTTCAGTCGGGCGCTATGGCTGCTTCAGGGCACTGAAAGCAGGGCAGTAAACTGTCTCTAGGGCGTGCCCCCTATGCCTGACAGCTCAAGCAAGTAATAATGGAAGATCAGATATGGACACCCCTCGTTCTCCCACTGAGCCCCCCAAAGCCACAGGAGTCTATCCGCTCCCCAGAGCCCAGCGAGGCACAGTGAATAGGCAGAGTGGCTCCTCAAGCTCCCACCACCCGTCGAAGGCTCATGTGGTCAACCTACCCGTGTAAGGGTGCAGTGGGTCGGATGCCTGAAGGGCACAGATCCCTCCCACTGCAGACGGCGCCCAAAAGGCAAGGAGGTTCCATGTGTCCATGCTACTCTGATCACCACTAGCGGCCTCGGGAGGCATCAGACATTCAGCAGTCATCCGCGAGGGCACGGCAATCAGGGTACATGTCCATTGGCTCCTCGAAGCCCAATGAGGCAGGGGGAGCTGGAGGGCAGCTCCTCGGGTCCCCGCCTCTCAGCACAGACCCATGCATGCGACTCATCTGCGAAAGTGAGCAGCGGTTCTGATACCCACAGGATGCAACCTCACCCCACTACAACTACACCCAGTTAAGGTGGCTCCAAAGGTCAGTGCTCCTCCAGTAGTTGCCAGCGGCCTCGAGAGGCTGCGCACATTCAGTGGTCGTCCACGAGGATATGGCAAGCAAGCCTCGGGCAGTGCCAGTAGGGCCCGAGCAGTAAGTGGGGGTCACCTACCAGCAGAGGGCGTCCTCAGGTGCTTCCCCTAATGCTGGATGGGCAAATGTGGTGTATCCCCGTCTTTCCGTTGCCAGTCAGTACAGTTGTTGCAGTTAAGCAGTGCATTTGCGGGATGGTAGTGGCGGGCGTGGTTCGGGCACCCCGTGGCGAGTGCGGGGGTCCAGAGATCTCCCTATTCAGCTGCAAGTAGTCACTCCTCACTGTCAATATTGTCCCACAGTGGCACGCTCACCGCAGGCAGAAGGTTTGGGGGCCGGCTGGTCGCCCGCTGAGGTGGATGAGACAGGATAATGGGAGAAGAGGCGCAGAGATCTCCTAGCATATGGCCGCCATCTTGGCCTCCCAGGCCCTGCTGTCCCAGTGCTGCAGTTGCGTTCTCCACATAGTATCCCTCCAACCCCACCTCAGCTCTGTGGAGCATCATCCTGTGTTAGGAGTCAACTCTATGCACGTAACCCAACCCATCCCCCCCACCCATGAAAGGGTGTCAGTGCAGGTGCTTACTGCTTTGTCTGCTGCTCTCAGTCCGCAGCAACTCTCTGCACTCCTGGGGGTTCCCAGGCTTGCTGCTTTAGTTGCTCCTGCACTCCAACTTCATTATGCACAGTCCCTCCTCACAGGAGTCAATACCCTTCAGTTGGTGAGTGAGTCTGTTGCCTCGTTTCCCTTCTAGAGGTTCTTGATCTCTACTTACCAGCTTGCTCATTGGGGGGGGGGGGAAGGGGGTGTAAGGATGGGGGAGGAGATTGGTATGCTCTATTATGGGAAGAGTTCAGGGCTCTGTTAGGCAACTTGTCGGCCCACTCTGAGGGTAAGCACAAGGACAGAATCTTTGCCCCAGTGCTGCAATTGTGTGCTTCTGTTCAGGCAAGTGTCTTGGATAGTGTAGCCCCCCACAGCTCAGCGCCATGTCGTCCCTGTGTTGGAAGTCAGCCCAATTTGGATCCTTCCCTACTCACCAATGGAAGGGTCATGTGGGAAGGGTGGCGCTTACCACTCCATCAGCCGCTCCCGGTCCGCAGTGATTGTCCTCACTCTGGGGTATTCCTGGGCTTGGGCCTGTTCTTCTTGCCCAGGATCGTCCGCTGGGGCTTTGTGGGTGACTATTATCATACTCGCTGCTGCCAAAGGGGAGAAGAGCTGGCTCCAGCAGCAGGCAAACTGCACCCGACTCTGGGCCCGCCTCGCCTTACCACCAAAGGGCAAGCTCTCCTCTGTTGAGTCGTCGCAAACAATGACTTTTACAAGGCAGGTGACAGCACTGGTGCCTTCCCAGGTGTGTCCTCTCAGTTGTGGGTTGCTGCAGGTACGGGAAGGCCATCTGGATGAGCGAGGATGACGGATTACAGCAGAGCTCCGGAGTGTTTCACAGAAGACCGCCATGTTCAGCCATTTAACTTCATTTATTGACTAAATGCGTTCCCCTTTGGATTGCTGTGAACAATATCTATAAACAGCAATCCCTCGACTAATCTTTGGCTAGCTTCAGACTCTGCCCACTTAAACATAAGACAAATAGCACTATCAAAGTCCCAGCTGACTTTTTCTCCTCTACCAGAACCTCATGCCTATTTATTGTATTCTGTGCAATCCCAGCCTAAGCGCTGCACCTGTTAGAAATGTGGAGGGCAAAGTGCAGAAAATTAGGAACTTTGGTAGCAATTCCAAAAACAAAAGAAGTGTACACACCAACATTTCTTCACCATGCAACACGTTTATTTTAAATCAATATGTTAGATCTTGTGAAACTTTCTGAGTGCACCCACAGCTCAGGGAGTGCTATGGATAAGCAGATAATGTGCTTAATTGTAAATAGTAGAATGCAAAGTTATAATATAATGCAATACATAGTCCAGCAATCAAAATTAAAACAATGTCATAGCAACCATCTACAGCCTAAAAACAAAACAGATTTGCAATTTGAGTCCCAAGGTCAATACATCATATTACAGTTTATGTCAAATAAATAAACTCCTAGCTCCTCTACCCACTTTGACTGCTGTACCTCTTAATTAACACCCATAGCTTAATTTCCTGGCTTATTTCTTATGGCAGAGAGGGCTGAGGTTAAAGGTGTAGCAGATTTACATATTCATACCTTATTTTCAGTATGTCGTTTGTGTCATAGTGGGTCCCTTTGACATCTTTCATCCTGAATAGCTTGTGCTTTTTGTAATAGGAGCTCTGTTCTTTGTTAAACAGATTTATTTCATGTATTTGATGTTTTGCGTAGTGCCAACTAGGACTCCTGATTGGCCCATCTGGAGACTTAAAGCATCTCATACGGCGTAACAAGAGAGATTCTTGCTGGTTATTAGGGCCTGTACCACATTGGACATCATGACCAGATCTCCTCAACAAAGCAGAGTGGTCCCTTTGTGAAGTACCAGTCACCCAAATAATTGTTTAAACATGAGGTTTCTGAACTGTCAGGAACTTTCGATATTAGTTGTGACGTCAACAATTGATTGGTCCAAATTGTTCAAGCTGTTACTCTAAGCCCTGATAATCTTTTCTCCATAATTGTTTCACATTCTTTGGTAAATATGTATGTTTTGTACTTTGAATGAATGAATGTAAGGTTTTGTAAAGTGCACGGCTGCTCAAAGACAGTCCCAGCGCCAAAGCTATGGCATGCACCAATACACAGAAGAGACCCCTAGAAAACATTAGAGAAGAGCCAAGTTTTAGGCCTCCTGTGATAAACTTACTCTGAAGACAGCATCCAATAGTCCAACGGAAGCTGATTCCAGGCTTTGACCTCTAAGAACAAAATTGCTATACCTTCCCTCACTGTGTGCCTAATGTGAGGTACAACCAACAAGGTTGTGGACGCTGATCACAAAGCTCTGATAGGGCAATGAGAAAGGAACCTAGCGATGAGATAGCCTGGGCTGGACTTAAATAGCCCCCGGTGGATGAGAGAAAGTGATTTTAAAAGAGTCTGTGTGATCGGGTCGTCCCGATCACGGCCCCGACAGCGCAGTTTCTTCCGTGTCGGGCAAACCCGACACGTCATTTCCGCGTTCCCATGTTTCCATGGGAACGCTCGTGGAATCATTGCTGGGTTTCCCTGTTTCCAGGGAAACCCCTAAGGACTTCCGGGCCGGCGGGGTGAAAAACGGCTTGCTGCACGGAGACGGGGAAGGAGGAGCGAGAGGAGACAGCGCTACGGGGACCACACACGAACACGCAGGAACAGAGGAGAGACCTCCGGAAGACAGGCGCGAGAAAAAGGGCACTCTCGGAGGAACGCCGGAGACGAGAAGCCCAGGAGCCAGCCACGACCCAGAAGGGTCGTGGCTTTCAAAGGTACGGTCTCTGTGGAGAACAAAAGAAAGTGTACAGTTAAAAAGGGCACTGGGGAAGGGAACTGGGGAGGAGTAAAAGGGGGGGGGGAGAGTGGGAAAGGAAGCTGACTAGTGCATAATCGGGCACAGTGGGTCTTAGCTCACTTCCACTTGATTGTGTGTACAGTGCACAGGTGTTCCCTACGCTACCATAGCACCCCCTTACCTTCCCTTTTTCCCCTTTCTAAAAATAACAACAACCCAGAAGTAAATCCTTACTTACCTTGGCGTTCTCCTTCTTTTGCCGGTAATCCACGGGAGCCATACGGGATACATAGGAGACACCGACCTAAAAGGCAAAGAAGAAGAGGAAAGACACAGTTAGAAGAACTGAAGAATCCACCCAGAGACCCTAGTAAACTGTAACTTTGTGGACTAAAGGAGTAAAAAAGAGAAAACACGCAAATAAATATATTAATTTACCACTATAATCGCTCTCAGTCCTGTTTATACTGTTCAGCCTGGCACAGTGGTGTCAGAAGTGGGATTATTTGAGAGAGCCATAAGGCTAACGAACGCTATAGACAATGAGCGAAAGTCCTACATTAGAGGACATGATTAAACAGCTGGCGGAAGGCCAGCGCCACTTACAGTTAGTATGGGAAGCTCACCAGAGAGAGGCGAAGGAAGACAGGGAGGCATTACAGTCCGCTCTAAAAAGTCAAGCTACTATACTAGCCAACAACCAACTTGTACATGAAACGGCGATGAAAAAGTTAATGGAGACCATAGCTGCCAGTAAAGTCCACCCTAATGTCCCCAGTTCGGTGCTCCAAAAATATCAGGAGGGGGAAGACCCGGACTCTTTCTTTACCAACTTTGAACGAGTGGCTTCCTCCGCCCAATGGCCTGAGGAAAGATGGGGACAATACATCGCACCTTTGCTCACAGGACTCCTACAGGCAGCTTACCAAGCAGCTAATCTAGGGGGGACGACACCTTACAAAGACATAAAGGATAGCATTTTGGAATGGGTGGGACACGATGCCGAGTACTATAGAGTAAAGTTCCGTAAAGTAAAGTGGGGACAGAATGAGGACCCCCGAACCTTTTATTTTCGGGTTAAAGATTTAGCGCTGAAATGGTTGGGTCCAATAGAAACTAGCAGAGAGGACGTCATAAAGACAATCATCCTCGAACAATACTTGGACTCCTTACCTCCCACTACAAAAAATTGGATAAGACAACACCCAAAAGTAGATACAGACATGGCCATAGACTTGTCCTGTGCATACCACCGGTCCACCGATGGGAGAGGTATACAGCCCAGGGCTAACATAAAAACCATTACACCACCCACCAAACACTCACCGAGGTTTCCTGTAGAAGAACCATTTCCCCGGAGACAAGGAGAAGGTCAACTCGTGCAGGGACCGCAATGTTTTAACTGTGGGGAATGGGGACATATAGCACGCATGTGCCCCAGGAAATCAGAGGGAGTAGAACCTATGGAGATAGGGGTAACCCGACGTAGAGTCCTATGTACAGGCGAAGGAGACACTAAATTTAAACAAACCCTAAAAGTCAATGGATGACCCCTCTGTGCTCTCATAGACTCGGGTTGCAGCCAATCCGTCGTTCGTGCAGATTTAATAGGTCCTATAGATAAGGAAGTTAGTCAATGGGTTAACATCTGCTGTATCCACGGCGACAAGGAACAGTATCCCGTTATGGTAGTGGAATTAGAGTGGGGTAACCACGGGGACTTTCTTCCTATGGGAGTTATGGACCAACTTATTGAGGAGTGTATCGTTGGTACCGACTATATACATTTTCAACAACTTTTAAATTGTACCCAAAGTCAGAGAGAGAACCTGGAGTGGTGGACCGAGGCTCCTTTTTCCAGTAGTCCCATTGAGTGTCCCCCACACCGAAGGAAACTTTCTCGCTGAGAGAAACGGAACGAGAGAGTGAAGTTTTGGGCGCACAAAGAGAATGAGCAGCCCATAAGACTTATAGCTGAGAATTACAGAGCACCCCTAAGCTTCCGTCAACAACAGAGAGAGCACCCTACCCTCACTCAGGCCTGGAAAGCAGCGAAAACTGAAGAAACAGATGAGGTGGGTCCCTATTTCTTGATACAAAGAAACCTCCTTTATAGGGTTACCACTACGCGAACAGGGGATCACAAACATCAATTAATAGTACCTGAACCATATAGGAACCAAGTCCTTGTCCTAGCACACAACCAACCCGGAGGGGGTCATTTTGGGAGAGAAAAAAACGAGGAATATCTCCTCAGGAGATTCTACTGGCCAGGAGTTTTTGCACATATTAGGAAATATTGCTCTCAATGTCCTAGGTGTCAACTCACAGAACCCGGCAGACCTAGGAAAGCACCTCTCCTACCGCTTCCTATCATCAACATCCCGTTTAGCAGGGTGGGAATGGATTTAATTGGACCCCTCTTACCCTCCTCTAAAGGCCACACATATATATTGGTTATCGTTGACTATGCTACTAGATACCCTGAAGCCCTCCCACTAGCGAGTATGACAACAAAAACTGTAGCCCAAGCAATGATAACCGTATTCACTAGAATAGGGTTTCCCTGAGAAATACTCACGGACCAAGGTACCCCATTCATGTCAAACCTTATGAAACAGGTATGTAGGTTGCTAGGAATTTCCCAAATAAAAACCTCAGTCTATCATCCCCAGACGGACGGACTGGTTGAGCGTTACAACCGGACTATCAAAACACTATTAAAGAAGGTAGTTGAGGACTCTGGGAGGGATTGGGACCAAAAATTACCCTTAGTCCTTTATGCTATTAGAACCCACGAACAGGCTTCAACAGGACATAGCCCGTTTGAACTAGTGTTCAGTAGGCAACCCTGTTCCCTTTTGGATATGGCTGTAGAAACCTGGGAGGAAGAAGGAAGGCCGTTGTTAGAATATGTTCAGAACTTGAAATCACACTTACGGGACTTATGGGAAGATGTACGGCAACACTTGGAAAAGGCCCAAGAGACACAGAAATACTATTATGATATAGGAAGTAAATTGCGTACCTTTCAACCAAATGACCAAGTCTTAATAATGCGTTCCACGTCCGAGCAAAAACTACTGGCGAGATGGCAGGGACCCTATAGGGTTATTAAAGCAATCACCCCTGTCACGTTTCTCATAGAACTAAGTGTCAACCCCCCAAAAAAACAAATTTATCATGTGAATCTCCTAAAAAAAATGGGAAGTAGCAGATGAGACTGACAGCCCAGTAGAGATGGGCCGATTTTTATCTCCAACTAAGGAGTTCGACGTAGAGCTGTTCCCCTGTGACAAACAAACTAAAGAAAATACCCCCTCGGTCAATGCTTCTTTGACAAGCTCTGAGAAGGGCCAGTTGTATTTCCTGTTAAATCCGTTCCAACATGTCTTTTCGGAGACACCCGGAAGAACCTCCCTGATCTGTCATAAAATAAGAACCACCCCAGGACAAACGGTTAGACTACGACCCTATCGCATTCCTGAGGCGAGGAAACATATCATGGAAGAAGAAATAAAGAAAATGATAGCCTTAGGAGTAATAGAGCCGTCTCATAGCCCCTGGTGCTCTCCAGTAGTCCTGGTGCCAAAACCTGACGGATCAGTCAGATTTTGTATTGACTTCCGTAAACTCAATGCGATATCCATGTTCAACACTTATCCGATTCCCCGAGTGGACGATGTCCTTGAGAAACTGGGAAGAGCTAAATACTTGTCTACGTTGGACCTCACTAAGGGTTATTGGCAGATACCCCTTTCCCCAGAAGACAAAGAAAAAACAGCCTTCTCTACACAGTCCGGTCTATATCAATTTACAGTGTTACCCTTTGGTCTCCACGGAGCCCCAGCTACTTTTCAGAGACTAATGGATAGACTACTAAAACCCTTCCACACATTCTCTGCAGCCTACCTGGATGATGTCGTCATTTTTAGTGAGATATGGGGGGATCATCTTCATCACCTCCGTCAAATATTTACTACCTTGGCAGAGGCAGGGTTAACGGCCAACCCCAAGAAATGCATATTAGGAAAGACAGACATATCGTATCTAGGATACAAAATTAGCCATGGTACACTACAACCACAATCCACGAAGGTAGAAGCCATAAAACAAGCACCTACACCGAAAACAAAGAAAGATCTGCGTTCTTTCCTTGGTTTAGTGGGCTATTACCGTAGGTTCATACCGGGTTATTCCACTATTGCGGCCCCCCTTACGGATCTCTTATCCAAACATCACCCTAACAAATTGGTACCCTTTACGGAATGTCAAACGGATAGTTTCGAGCGATTAAAATCCTTTCTCACAGCGGAGCCTGTGTTACAATGTCCTGATTTCTCTAAACCATTTCATCTGTACACGGACGCCTCTAATGTGGGGCTTGGGGCGGTACTAGCTCAACCTGACGAGGAAGGCAGAGATCACCCTATTGTGTTTATCAGTAGGAAACTTTTTCCCCGAGAATGTCATTACCCCATCATCGAGAGGGAGTGTTTGGCCATTAAATGGGCAGTAGAGAACTTACAATATTATCTTTTGGGCAGACCTTTTGTACTGTATACAGATCATGCTCCCCTTACCTGGCTTGCCTCTCATAAGGATTCCAATTCTAGGATTTTAAGATGGTTCCTTGAACTACAGCCTTTTTCCTTCCAGGTCTGCCATATACCGGGGTCGCAACAGGGCCCTGCGGATTATTTGTCCCGATTTCCCTGCTCTTCTTCGGTCCTCAATCAGGACCGCTCTTGGGATGGGGTGTGTGATCGGGTCGTCCCGATCACGGCCCCGACAGCGGCAGTTTCTTCCGTGTCGGGCAAACCCGACACGTCATTTCCGCGTTCCCATGTTTCCATGGGAAAGCTCGTGGAATCATTGCCGGGTTTCCCTGTTTCCAGGGAAACCCCTAAGGACTTCCGGGCCGGCGGGGTGAAAAACAGCTTGCTGCACGGAGACGGGGAAGGAGGAGCGAGAGGAGACAGCGCTACGGGGACCACACACGAACACGCAGGAACAGAGGAGAGACCTCCGGAAGACGGGGGTGAGAAGAAGGGCACTCTCGGAGGAACGCCGGAGACGAGAAGCCCAGGAGCCAGCCACGACCCAGGTGGGTCGTGGCTTTCAAAGGTACGGTCTCTGTGGAGAACAAAAGAAAGTGTACAGTTAAAAAGGGCACTGGGGAAGGGAACCGGGGAGGAGTAAAAAGGGGGGGGGGGGAAAGAGTGGGAAAGGAAGCTGACTAGTGCATAATCGGGCACAGTGGGTCTTAGTTCACTTCCACTTGATTGTGTGTACAGTGCACAGGTGTTCCCCACGCTACCATAGCACCCCCTTACCTTCCCTTTTTCCCCTTTCTAAAAATAACAACAACCCAGAAGTAAATCCTTACTTACCTTGGCGTTCTCCTTCTTTTGCCGGTAATCCACGGGAGCCATACGGGATACATAGGAGACACCGACCTAAAAGGCAAAGAAGAAGAGGAAAGACACAGTTAGAAGAACTGAAGAATCCACCCCGAGACCCTAGTAAACTGTAACTTTGTGGACTAAAGGAGTAGAAAAGAGAAAACGCGCAAATAAATATATTAATTTACCACTATAATCACTCTCAGTCCTGTTTATACCGTTCAGCCTGGCACAGTCTGCTTCTTGATAGGCAACCAGTGAAGAGATTTTAGAAAGGGGGAGTCTCAGGATGAACCAGGCAGCAGCATTCTGCATCACCTTGAGATGTCCTAGTAAAACTTTGAACATCTCCAAGTAAAGAGCGTTGGCCTAATCCAGCCGAGATGAAACCAATGCATGGATCACTGTCCTTCTGGCATATACAGGAAGGAGATACAAAAAAGTCTTAAGGGTGCGAAGCAACCTAAAACTCATACCAACCACATTGAAAATCTGGGATTGCATGGAGAGTTGATTGTTCAATTTAACTCCCAAATGTTTTGCCACTAGAGATTGAGGTGATGGCGGCAAAGCAGAAGGCCCAGCACCTTCCCACCAGCTGGCTGAGTGGGAGCTAAAGAGAAGAATTTCAAATCAAGTCAAAAAATCTTTATTCAGAGCATATGTTAATTGATAAGTTAAAAAAGATAAAACATCAATAAATAGCAATAGAATATATGTGCGTAAGATGATCAGTACAATAATTGGAACCTCTTAAAATTTTGCATACCTGATAAGATAGTCATTAGGTCATCTAAAAATATTTTTGCCGGGATGTGCAATTTATGGCAAAAGTTCTTAACAATTAGAATCAAGATTTCTCCTTTCTTTTATCGCTGCAGCAATAAAGCGATAAATAACCATACAAATCATATCAGACTGGAGTAACTGCAGATGAAAAATAGCTTCCTTACACCTTATATTTAGTGATTTCAGAAGTGGCATTAAAAAAACCTTCCTCTGCTCTTTACACAGCTTACAAAATAAAAACATGCGCATTTGTGATTGTTCTGAACGCATATCACATGGACAGGGTATTAGGTCCCTATTGCGGTACACCTTAGGTGGATAAGCCACTAAAACAATGGGCCCAGCCCAGACTAAACCTTTTCAGGAAAAATCTATGGTGCTGCAAGACAGTTAAAAGATAGGGTTCGATTTTAGATGTGGTACTTAAGGGAAGATAAGCTACCACCAAGCCTTTCCCCAGATCATGCTTCTCTCTATCAGTAGCCAATTTCTCTTGAAATTCACTTTTTACTACTGGCATGTCCTGCTCGACTATGGCCCCAGGGTTAAAAAATAAGTCTGATCTGTTAAGGCTGCTCCGGGACTCTTTAATGTACATAACACAGGCACATCTCTGTACTCCATCCAGCCTCATGCAGTCCATAAGCAGTGTCTGAGTGAGAGCTTCTTCCGGCCTAGTCCAGACCGACATCCAGAGGGCTAAAGGGGCTAACCTAATCAAGTCCTCTGGAAAAAGGAGACCTAGTTCTGCATGTGGAATTTTAGTGGGAACACTCTGAGAGAGTGAGAGTAAACTTCTCAGAAATGTGTTCACTCTTATTTGCAGAGACGATGCGCCAGTATAGCCCCACACCCCAGCTCCATTTCTGACAATTGAAGTAGGCTTTGCCTTATAGATGGTGGTAATGAGCTTTAGTGGTGTGCATCCTAGTTTGATAATGAATTTGCGTAAAGCTGCCACTGCTTGATTGTATTCTGTGTTCCTGATTTCTCTAAGGTGCTTCCAGTTATACCCATTGTTAAAGGGAATCTCCAAATACGTGAAGGTATTCACACTGCTCAGTTGGATACCTTCAATATAAAACTGAGGAGCTCTAGTTCTTGGGTGGCCACAAGTCATAGTGTATGATTTTGTTTTATTTGTGACAATCCCAAGGCCGTCATGTAATCCACAAATCTGTTTTAAAAAAATGTGGAGGCCCCTCCCAGTTCTTGCCATCAGAACACAATCATTGGCATACCTTAATACCTGTTGTGGTCTGTCGGCAATCCTAGGGAGATCTGTCTTTTTGTCAGTCAGAGCTTCCTCAAGGCCATTTATATAAAACGTAAAACGAAAGGGTGAGAGAACAGAGCCCTATCTTACCCCTTTCCTAACGTTAAAGGAGCTGGTGCATTGCCCATCTTGCCCAAATCTGTCCTTAGCTTCCACATTATTGTGAAGTTGGGCCAACAGGGACACTATCTTTGGATAAGCACCTTTATGGGTTAACATCGCCCATAATTTGCTTCTGTTCACGTTGTCAAAAGCTGCAGTTGGAGCCATGAATGCCAAATAAAGACACCCTTGCTTCGCCTCCATATACTTTTCTCTAATCAGGTAGACGTTTAAACATTGGTCGACTGTCCCCACCGCCTTCCTGAAGCCAAACTCGGACTTAGAGATGATGTTGTTGTCAAGAGCCCAGGCTTCCAAATGGTCCGGGAGGATTCTCCCAAAAATCTTTTTGGTGGCGTCAGTCAGAGAGATTGGACGATAACAAGCAGGATAACTCCGGTCTCCCTCCTTAAAAATCAGGACAATAATGGCACTAGACCATGGTGGAGGGAAGACAGAGGTTGACACAGCTCTGAAAATGTTTACCAAAATTGGTGCCCAAAAATCAATATTATACTTAGAGACCAGCCGGAATGCAGTCTGGGCCTGGGGTCTTATCTGGAAATAAGCCCTTAATAGCTAATATGACATCGTTCAGGTGAATATCCAATTCCTCAGTGCCAAGCATGGCAGGGGCATTTACATCAGTCATTTCACAATCATCCGAACGACCTTCATACATCTTGTTAAAAAGACTGAGCCATCTCTGCTCTGGGATATGTACCTCAACACCTTTGTTTTTATCAGAGCTGAAAAGGGAGGTATTGACATATCTCCAGAATTGTGCTCCGTAATTAATAGCTAAAGCAATGGTCAATTTATCCCATGCCTCTTCTCTAATCACTTTCTTCCTGGCTGAGACTTGTACGTAGCCCTGCACCTTGTGACCTCTGGTTTGTTTCTCGGAGTGGATTTTAACGCCTGTATGAGATTTGAATGGGCATAAGTGGATGATTTATCAAACCACTTTACAAGTTTGATTTTTGGAGATTGGGTAGGTAGAGTTAAATGTACCCTAACTGCCATGCAGATGTTTGAGAAAGCTCCCAGGCCTGGGATGGGGGTAACTCAGTGTTTATGCAGGTTTCAAAGGTGTCCACGTTTTTGCCCACAACCCTCTTTAAGAGAGTTTCTTTGTCTACTTGTTGCCATTTACATAATACACCTTTATTCCTATGGTAGCGGAGACAAAGACAATATAAAAGGAAGAGGCTCCGAGAAGAACTCCGAGGTGCTCCTTGCTTCACTGCTTTAACTTCGGATGTAAAAGGCGCTACTCATACCGACTGCCCTCTGGAATCAAGGAATTACTTTAACGAGTCCCACACAGAACCACCAACCCCCAGTTTGGCCAGAGATAAAAGATTTGAGTGAGGGACAGTATTGAAAGCTGCGGATATAGCGAGTAAAATGATCACCTTATTTTTGCCTTGATCCAGAGACATCTTAATGTGGTCAGATATTTCTACTTTCATGGTCTCCCTCCATGCTGTGAGGGGGAAGAAACCCTGGTTGACTAGGATGCTGCAGCTTGCCCTGCTTTAAGTAATCAGAGTTGAAAATTAACCAGTTTTTCCAGCATTTTTGCAAATGCTGCAACAGAGAGATGGGCCTATGGTTGCTGAATATGTTGGGATGTAAAGAGGGCTTCTTAAGGAGAGGGAACAACTCAGCAAGTTTCCAAACAGCTGGCATAATGCTGGATGATAAAGAGAGATTGAAAACTCTAATAATCACTAGACTGATCCACTTTAACTGCAGCAGGAATCCAGCTGAGAGTCAGATCTCCAATTCAGAATTGTATCAGCAGATTGCTTCAGGGAAATGACCCTGAACTGAGCAAAGTTACTATCAGTGCCCTCTGGCCTATCGAAAGGCAGATCATCATTCGGAATAGGGAGAGTCTTTTGAAAGTCAGCAGTCTTAATCTAAAAAAAATCATCATGCCTATTGCACAATTCCTGAGAAGGAGCAGCAACCCTATTAGCGGGCCTTTAGAAAGAGAAACGAT
This sequence comes from Pleurodeles waltl, assembly GCF_031143425.1. NCBI lineage: Eukaryota > Metazoa > Chordata > Amphibia > Caudata > Salamandridae > Pleurodeles > Pleurodeles waltl. The sequence continues at coordinate 895,193,387 of NC_090444.1, forward strand.
TTAGCAAACTCGAAAATGGCATGAGAGCTGCTAGATGCAGCACTAATTCTTTCCTCAAAATAAGACATCTGTGTGTGTTTGATGGAGGCATGATAAATCTTAAGGCAAATTTGTTTCTAATTTTGCTGTCCAGGAAAAAATCTTACAACAAGTTATCTCTAATTTGTTACTTTAATTCCTTTCTGCTGCCAAGGGGTAAAAGAACAAAGGGGCGGGTACCCCTCCTTGCCTCTCTTTTGTCAACTGCAAGGATCCACTGCCTCAGCAGCCCAACCAAGAAGTAATAGCCTGCTCACTTGAATCTCCTTGATCTTACACTGCTGCAAAGAATGTAATGCAGGGCCAGTTTGTATAGGTTTGAGCCTCTGCCTCAGAAGACCCAGTGCAGGCTGGATACTATTTTGAGTATAATCATTGATGTTACAGTAAGCCAACTGATGAAAATGCGATGTAGTAACATTTATTGAGGCAACTGGTTTTGTATCCACTGGAGATTTTAGAGTTTGGGACGTCCATTATACAGAAAATTGCAATAGTTAAATTGAGAAGTGAGATAAGAATTAAGCAGAGGCTTAACCTTTGTTAGAGCATTAAGCTAGTCCTCAGTATCATTATTCACTATCTGATCTAAAGAGCATTACTGTGGGAAGATCAAGCCTCCTCATCCAAGATTAAACAGTCAATAATATCTTCTCTGTGGTCATACATTTTTCAGACCTCCAAATCAGGAGATTCCTCCTTTCAGTAGGAGAGTTAAGGGGTGCTGAGACGGGCAACGTCCCCTCCAGATCTGCCTTTGGACACAGATCACTCAATCATAGACCCATTGGCACTTTGTTGCAACTGTCACATTTGCCACTTTCAAGACAACCTTTTATTCATCCAGCTACTCCAGAACATCTTAGTAGAGGCTCCCATGCTCCATTTTAAGCACTCTGGAATCCTTCCCTCTCACTGATTGTAATCTTGTTGGACTGGGAGGGGCGAAGAAAGCACTACTGTCTGTTTTGCTTTCACTAATGACTGAGCTGACAAAAATCTCTGGAATGCACTTCAGTTCAAATAAGACATTTATTATTATTTCACCACGAGGTTCATAAAAAGTAGGTTAGCATGTTAAAAGCACATGTTTAAGAATAGTCACAGCAATGAAAGGAAAATGCCAAAATGATTCTCAACTGCAACGTACACAGCAAATATATGTAGTTATGATTATGCAAAGCAAATAATGAAGTAAAAATTAATCATCATAGGGCCTATCTGATGCTTCATCTTTCTCATGCCAGCAAGAAGATGACCCCCGTTCAATTGCGAGAAAGAGATCTCCACCCTCATGGGACAGGTGTCAGTCATTCAACGTCTAATCCTGACCAAGGTCTTGGAAATTTCACCGCTACTGAGCAGGGCCATCTTTTTATAGCTGGAGAACGGCTTTCTGGAAAAAAACCCTAATTTAGCAATTCAAAACATGTTGGCTAGTTTAGGTCTGCTTTGAAAAATACCACATTGGGTTTTTGGCCACAGTCCCAAGATGCTAAATCAAAACAAATCCGTTCCCTGCCGTCTGAGTACATTCTTATCAACCAAAGCCCTTGGTGAGAAAGAACACGAAAATAAGCACAGTTTGCAATGTGGAAAATCACGGACGACTTTAACATGGCAATGTCTAATGCTATTGTAGAGTCAATAAGCAGAGCTAAACTGAATACAAAATGTAATCTGCAACTGGTGAACACTAGACAGCTAATCCAGGTGCAAAGTGGTGCACCAGAAAGTCAGTGGTCAAAAACACATATTTCACTATACTGTCATAGTGGTGAAAGGCTACTGCGTTTGCCAGGAGTTAAGCAGCACAGGCATTGCGTTGGCAGCATATCGTGTAGTGACCAGTAGAAATGAACAAGCCTTTTTACTCGTGTCACTGGAGTGAGGCCTACAGACTTACTCAGGTAAAGTTACGCTGCTGTGTGTGTGTGTGCCATGCGTGTGCTGGGTGTGTATGTGCCAGTGAATGGTACAATACATGGAAGATTCTGGTTTCCATTTTGGGAGAAACAAAGCTTTTTTTGCAGTTTATAAAACAGGTACCATCAGTTACTGCATGTAGCAATCATATCACACTTGTGGAGCATTAGCAGTACTGCTAGTATGTGCATTCAAATCCCATCTTCACCCAATACTGGTCCCCAATTTATACAGTACTTTACAATGTGTCTGGAACTGTCCTTAAATAAGCTGTGAGCAGGCTCCAAATGTCGAATTATGTTGGAGGCAATTCTTTAGCATATATTTCCAGTTGCTCTTTGCAGTATGTCATGTCAAGCAACCATTGTTTGGACTTAGGTGCTGAGCTTTTACCCCAGTATATACCCACTCTCTGTTTTGCCAATAGTAATGCCACTGCCACAAATTTGCAATGCGTTGGTTGCAGTTGCTTGATGAGGCCCAGCAAGCACACCGGTGGGGAGGTGCAGGGTGCTGTTCCCTTGCTCCATGGACGTAGCTGAGAGGTCATTTATAAGATTGTGTGTCCCCGTGACACCCATACCTGAGCAGTATGACCGGGGTATAATACATTTGCTGTAAGTATTTAAAATGGATTATTTGTAAATTACAATTTAGCATGAGCGTTCTTGTTAGTGCACAGCAGAATTCCCATTACTCCCCCATCAGGCGTGTCTCAGGAGCAGCATTCCATCTGTCTAAAGCTAAGGTCTGGGCTGGTTGTCCGTTCTGTTGGCTATGTCATGTAGCCTTGTTATAAGATTCTGACGCATATGGCTGATCAATAAAATTTGGACCGCTCCTAACATCGGGAAAGAGAGATACAGCTCCTTCAGAGCAGACCTAAGACGATAGTATGTGAAGGTTGGTAGCGTTGTGTGGCATGCGTGTGCTATAGTGATAAACCGCCCTGCTGGGTACACATCCCCTAAGGACCTGAGCTTGGCCTTATCAAACATAGCGAGCGTGCCAGGGGGAGGGAGGGGAGCGCAGGGCTTACAAAAGAAGTTTCTTAGCGCTCACACCTAGCTGTCTTCATGCCGTCATGGTGCAATGATTATCTCTCCAGTAGTCCAGACGGGACCACAAGCTATGCACTGAGGAGGCTCTCCTCTTTATCAGGGTTTCTCAACCACCATACATCCACAAGCTCATGTTCTTCCATGCCTTCACATAGAACCCTAGTTGTGTTCCTGCCATGCTAGTCTGCCTGTACCAATCGATCTCAAAGTGGGTCTGAGTAGGTATTAAGGTCTCCACCCCAGAGGATAGCAGATGGAATCATGCTGTGCAGTCTGTTCCAGAGCTGGGATACCAATGTGCAGCATAAGCTATCTTGCATTATTGCATATCTGCCTTGGTCGTCTGTCTCAGTGTGAGTGACAGTAAAGGGCACTCCTCACTTGATTAAGATCATCGTTCTCCTAGAGTATGAGGAGTGGGATGAGGAAAGTTGCGTCGCCGCTCAGCGAGCATCCAGTATATACCCCATCTGTCACGTCGGTGCCTTTCTTGAATAAAGGCGATTTGAATGTGTTGTCTGTCCAGGTAGGCTGGTAACCTGACACATTTTATGGGGTTGTTAAGCCCCCATACGTTGGAGGTTAGGAGGGATGTATGGCCTGGTGGATGGGCAATGACCGCGCAGGGTATACATGAGAGATGCAGTACTGCATGCTGAACAGTATGTGACGGTCTGAATATGGATGGGTGTCAGTGGTATATCTTTGGTAACCAATACAAAAAACAGTAACATCTCCCCTCGCCCACTTCTGCATCCCAGTCCCACCAAAGGCATCCCCAAAACATAGAAATTAAAAACATGCAATCCTAAACTTGTAATGGCAGTCATCACCAGGCTCTGGTATAACGCATTAAGCAATAATATGTATGTGGTGTACCCTTGTAAGGGCGGCCAGAGTCCCAGAAACTCTCCCGGTGGACAGGGGTGGCCTGGAGACACGTATTAAGTACCAGCTGCTTAGGTCATCATTGTTGAAGCATTGAGCCAGGGAGGAGTAAGGATTTGTGTAGGGTTCTTAGCTAGGGGCAAATCGGTGTCAGATTGGGCAATAGGTGATCCAAAATATGTCTCTAGGGAAAGTGGATGATCGCAGATCACTGCTCCCTCCCCTCCCCCCCCATTTTACCTGGATCTTCATGTAATATTTGGACCCCATAGCACAGCCTCCCTTTGGACAGTCAGGAGCTCAATGTGTGCAAATTATGACAGACAACAGGCATGTATGATGCCTGTGGTCTTGACTGTTCAATTGCTCTCAATGCCCGCTTCATCATCTGATTTCTCTTGCAGGCGTTTGGAAAGTTTTTTTAATGAAGTGCATCACTTCTCTGGGCGTTGAGAAGATTTTTGTGGTCTATTGGTGTTCGATGCATAGGCAGAGTGGGTAAAGCATTGTGTAAGAAATTTCTTCTTTTTGGACTTATCTTTCAGAAGGGAGGAATTCTTTGCAGGCCGCCTGCACTGCCTCTATAAAGTCCTGATCGAAGGCCACACAGTTCCCCTGGTAGTTGACGTCTTTCTTTTCATGCGACAGTCGGAGCGCCGTATTGCGGTCTCAATAGTTTAGCAACTTGGCTATGATAGGGCATGGAGGGGCCACCGATATTGGTCTTGGTGGCAGGGATCTGTGCACCCTCTCCACCACCAGTAAGTGCAAGAGGTTGTCCGAACTGATAATGTCTTTTAGCAGGGTTTCGACATACAGTTCCATCTTACCAGTGTTCGTTGATTTGGGGATTCCTATGATGCATAAGTTGTTAAAGCAGGAGAGCGCCTTTAGTTCTTCATTCTTTGCCTGTATTACTGCTAGCATTTTTTCCATGTTCAGGCATTTTGTGTTCATCTAATTCACGTTGTCTTTTGTCACTGAGGTGTGCTGTTCCGCTGCCATTATGCACACTGTTTGTCCAGTTTGGTGGTCAGGCTGTCTATGTGCAGGTTCAGAGTATCTATTTTACCATTGATGGACTGTAAACTCTGCTGCATGGCAAGGAGCGTGGCTTCAAGGGTCAAGGAATACTGACTCCACGCAGCCATTTCCTGATCGGCAGGCCCGCCTTAGGGGTTCTGGTAGTACGACAGGCTTCAAACATGAGAAGCAGCTGGGTTCTGTCCACTTTCCCCATTGGGAGCAGCAGGGGATACGTAGTATCTATTGGGGCGGGGGTTCCCTTGACTCATCTCCAACTCTAGGACTCCCCAGGCAGCCGGTGTCATATTGCTGTCAGTCACCACCCACTCCGCTAACCCCTCAATGGTTCCGCAGCACAGCGTGGATCTTAATGCAGTAGTGGAGTGAACGTGGACAGTGTGCTTATGCAGGTCCAGACAGCGGTGGCACCCCACAGATAGCAGTCCTCAGCTAGTAGAGCAGCAGAGTCCCCCAGCAGCGCTGCAAACACTTCAGGTATGGATCCCCCCGATGGGTAGCCACAGGGCAGTGGTTGCAACCACAAGGTGCCACCCTCCTCCAGTGCAGGCAGCAGAACAGTCTTAGTGGGTGATTGCTATAGCGTCTTGATGGTGTTATGCCAGTTTTAGGAGTTCTTGTTGCTGTGCAGGGCTATGTATTTCCAGTATGGTAGGGGCCCTTCACAGGCAACTGTTCACAGCTAGTGGCGCAGTGGGCACCGACAGCAGCGGTAGAGGTGCTTTAAATGTAGGGCGTCCTTGGCGTGAGACTCTTATCAATGTTTTCAAGCATGCAGCATCCCCCTCTCCCAGTGCTGCCAGCAGCATAGTCCATGGGGGTGGCATGCGCTCTCACCTCCTTTGTCTTTATTTGACCACAATGTTGAGTTCTGTAGCCGTTCATGAACCCAGGACGAGGGGCCCGGTATGTCGCAGCAGTTTTGGTGCACTCAGTCCATCAGTATTCCCTGTGGTGTCCGCTGCCGCTGTACATCTTTGCTGTGGGCTGCGGGAGTAGCTAGGCCTACCTTCGTCAATCGGGCCGGTTAGTGCCGCACTACTATGTTCAGGAGGCCCCTCAAATGTAGCCGCACGGTATCAGTGATCTCTTCTCCTGGTTGATCGCGGCCCCCCACTCGCCTCCGCAGCAGGTGTTCTCTTTGGGGCAGGGCAGGGCAACCCAGCCTCAGCAGGTCCATTGGACAGTGCTCCGCCCCCCAACAATGTTTACTCCTCAGCGACACCGCCCACGAGCAGTAGCTGCATCTCAGCTCACCATCATCACTCTCATTTCGCCCCTAAGCCGCAGCGCCCTTGGCCCAAACAGCACCAGGGGACCAAGCAGTGACATCTACCTCCTCAGGTTCGGGTCGCAGGCCCACGACCACCGGGGATTTCTGAGGAGCCTCCCACGGATGCCATTTTGAGTGCAGAGGCCGCTCACACGGCTCATCAGACACGGGCTGTTATGTAATCCTTCACATGGCCATGGGGGTAAATTAGCCGCTCTCAATGTGCACACTTTTTTTCGTGCTGGGATCTGCGTTCACTTGTGACTTTTAAAGCGGTATGGCAGAGTAATTGCCAGATTGTGGCTCACAGCTAGCTGAGCTGCACTAAAGTTTAGCCATCTTGTTGTGGGCTCTCTAGCGCATTGGGAGAAACAGCTGACTGGAGAAACATGAAAAGGTAGAGGAATCCCCATGCAGATTTGTTGATTACTGCATTCCTCTGAGCTGGATGGGAAACACACTGAGGCAGTAGAGCCAGGCTCTGCTGCAAACCTTAGTGCTCTTTGATTCATAGAGAGGCCACTGGAAAGGGGTCTGGTCATGTCTCAGGAGGAAGGAGATGGAGATGGGGCTCAAAAGATAGTTATAGGGAGTAGGGCTGAGGTCCTGGGGGTAACCTTTGAGGCACATATCATTGTGGCTTACATCCCTGTGTGACCCACTAGTCACTTCTATGGCATGTGTTATGAAACTATCAGAGTTGAGGTCACTTATGCTGTGACAGATCGCTTTTTGGAGGAAAGGCAGGAAAGAGGAGAGGGCACTTCAAAAGGAAGCAGACTCCCAACACAACCTTCAAATAACTCAGACTCTAAATCACATTTGGTGTCAGGAAATAAAATGGGAGCTTGAGGCTCTCAAATTTTCAGCTTGCCAGATGTGCTGTGTGAGGAGGGAACACTCTGCAAGACTTCTGCCTGTGACCAGGGCTGGAGGCTAAGTCCTGCCAGTCCCTGCAGACATTCCAAGACCAGTATGCCTTATGAGGAAGATCGACGGAGGGAGTGAGGTCCTGTTGGGGATCCTGGCATGTTATTCACTGTAGTGAGGTTGAGGAAACTGCTTCTGCACTGATTGGGTCGTCCATGTGCAGGTTCAGTTTGGTGACCCAATATTCGAGTGACGTCTCCCTGAGGTTACCGTCGTCATCATTATAGCCATGCCGATCAAGGACCCTGTGTACCGTAGGGGGCCGCCGTGAAGTTTGCTGTACCAATTGAACCCTCACATGTGTGCAGTGTGTAAGTTGGCAACCCTGTATGTCAGAGGGGGCTGCCATGAAGAGGAACCTACTGTAGTGCTGATTGGGCTGTCGCCTGGGTGAAGAGCAGGTATGGTGACCCATTTGCCAGAAGGATCCACCTGAAAGAGTCTATGATCGTAGTCTGGTTGATGCCCTTGGTGCGAGAAGAGGCTGCTGTGGTGACCATTTTGGGCCAAAGCCCCTACAGAGGATCGGACCAAGAGGCTGCCTAATTCCTCCTCCTTCCCTTACTGTGGGGAAGACCAAAGTAAACTTACAGTTGCATCAAAGGAACGCCGATGATGCCCAGCTGTGCCCCTCCAGAGGCACATGTGGAATACGCATGAGAGGTAGCCACAAGAGAGGTACCTGCTGCTGCAGGTAAGACTGAGCGAAGGGCCAGAAGACCCTAGAGGAACTTGAATGTCAGTTAGCGCTTCGGCGCATGAACATTTTATGACTTTTCTAATAGAGTTGAAGTGAGACTCCAAACACTCAGACTGCTAGTAGGGCCTTATCTGAATGTCACCCGTAGTGAACGGGTAATAACCACTATTGCTACTGAAAGGGAACTGTGACTCTGGGGGCTGCCTTTAAACACTAAAGCCCGGACCTCAGGGGCTGATGTGTATTTTCTGTGTATGCTGTATTTTAATTTGTGGGCGTATATAAATACTCACTTTGTCATACAAGAAAATATTTGACTTAGCTATCACTCATTACTGAAATGTAATGTGTTTTGAGTTGTGAATCTGTGTTCTATCCCTCTCAAGAAAACCTAGGACTGCCCAACCTGCTGAGAAAAAATTGCTGAAGGGGTACTTGGCCCAGTTGCTCAGGATTCATAGTATGCCTAGCCTCGGAGCATCAGGAGTAAAAGACCTCAACCCCCAAAGTTCTGCCCAGTAGCTCCTCCTTGCCCTGTGGCCCTCTTAAGAGGATTCTGACAAACAGATTTTTCATTAGTCATTTGAGGACGCCAGTGTCTGGATTGTGTCATAAAAGTTTTTTGAGAACATGATAGAGTTTAAAGCAGTCCTCCTGATGCCCAAAGCCTTCTCTCTGAGGCAGTCATTTTTCACATGGGCAACACCAGTGCTCTATTTTACATCAGGACAAAGGTAAGCAAATACCTGCTTCTGCTCTATTGGCTTGTAATGATCTGAGTAAGGGAAGTTTCTTGGGTGGTGTTCCTAATACACCGCCTGTAAAGTGATACTCAGAAGGGGTGTCGCCATACACAGCAGGGGAATTTCCATAATTTTGCTCCACTACCTAAGCAAAAGCTGTTTTGAAGGCTGCTCTCTGGGCACCGGGTCACAAAAAGAGGTTGATGTTGCAGTTACTTGGTCCTCCTTGAACACGTGTTTGGCACCCTGAGATACGACCTCACTGCCCTCAAGCGGGACATTGCGGCAGACGTTAAAGATCTGAAAAAGGACTTCAGTGAGCTGGTCAGAGAATCAGTACCTGGAACAGGCTGGGGACTCCCGTGAGAAGGAGCTGCAAGTTCACAGACAAGAGCTACTAGTGCTAAGGGACAGAAATGAGGAGCTTCTCTATCAATCGGAGGACTTGGAAAAGAGGTCCCGGCATTCCAACATTCGGATTAAGGGGGTCCTACTTGGGGCAGACTTCGGAAGCCTTGAGTCCTGTGTCTTCCGTCTGTTCTGTCATCTGGAGCCTGACCTCATGGAGAAAGAAATAGTGCTGGATCCCATACACAGCGCAGGATGTCCGGCCAAAACCCCTGGAATGCCACAGGACATACTCACCTGTCTGCGCTCCTGTAGCCAGAAGGAAGCGATCGTGGCAGCTGTTTGCAACAAGAATGCTATCGACTTTGAGGGCAATAGAGTCTGGTTGTACCAAGACTTATCTCCGGTCATGCTATAACGCCACAGAACGTGTCCTCCCATCACAAAATACCTGGGGGATCAAGGAATCTGCTATAAATGGGGACATCCGTTCAGATTTACTTTTGCCCAGAACAAAGAAACCAGGAGTGTCTGCACATTGGAAGAGACCCATTTACTGCTGGACTTAGATAAAAGTCAGAGGAAGGAGGGTGCTACCTCACGGCTGAGATCACCAGCAAAGCAACCTCGAGGGTCTTGCAGGTGTTCCTGGCCTGCTAAGAAACATATGCAAAAGCCCTTAGATGTGAAAAGCCATAAAAAATGAGCTGCTCTCTTGCATCAGCTGCAGCAACAGGCCAATGCTTGGGACCTGGACTCTGATTGAGGAGCTACTGGCCATGGGCCATTTGGCACCTGTGGGGCCACTGCAGCAGACCCTGCCACGACTCCAGCTTCACCCCCTGCGGTTACTAGACTATTGATATCAGCAGACCTCCCAGTCTCATGGCATACCTACCATTGGAGATGACCTTTGTTGGATACACAGACCATTGGATGCTTGTTCTGTCCCCCAGAGAGGACCTACCCAGTTCTGTTGTCATATGCTCTTTTTTCCTCATATTAGCTTGGCAGCCCCATCTCTTCCATTTGCTCACCGTACACTCCTCCAAATATGCCCCATCATTAGAAACCCCATGATTCCAATCTCTTCTCATGCCTACGCTAGCACCCCCAATAAAACAATCCCATGATTAAGATCCTGAGCTGCAACACATTTTCTGGGGAATGTGTTACACACACAGGCGGAGCTACCTGCCAGGCTGCCATTCCTGCAAATCGAAGTGCAGGGCTACGCCTTCACGATTGCCACATTGTGTGCTCTGAATGACCATCAGGAGGCATTTCTGAGGGATGCCATCAGACAGGTGATAGCCACTACAGACAAGAACATCCTTCTGGGGTATGGCTTTAATGCTGTTTTTGATGCCTCCCTGGACAGGTCAGTGCACAGGATGGGACATGCGGGACCTCTTTTGCTAGAGTCAGCAATGGCTCTCAGACATGGGACTAGTAGAAGTATGAAGAAAGTGCAATCCCCAAGTGAAGGCATATACATTTTTCTCATCTTTACACCAACCATATGCGAGACTAGATTTTTTTCTGACTTCCCCACACCTCACCACAGTTACGACATAGGTGGATATCGGGGCAGTGGCTTTCTCCGACCACTCACCCATAATATTTACACTTCAGCTACCCCGTACAGGGCCCCACCAGCGAACATGGCTCTTAAATCACAAACTCCTCTCCTAGGCTGCTAATATCTCTGAGATTACTGAATCCAGCACTCAATATGAGGGCAGCTGAGGGATACTTAGCCCAGGCGCCTGTTATCCAGCTCCCCCAGGGCAAATCTTCCAAATTGGACAAGGATATACAAACGACTGAGGTACTTGCTGCCATACAACGACTGCTGCGGGGAAATGTGCCCAGACAAGTCAGGTTCAATTCTCATTTCTATAAAACCTTCTCAAAGATCCTCGCGCCACTCCTAGTTCGTCTATTCAGCTCCTTTAGTGATACTGGGGCCATTACAGATAGCATGAAATTGGCCATCATAACGGTCCTCCCTAAGCCTTGTAAGGACTTGACACAATGCATGTTGAACCGGCCTAAATGCCTATTAAATGTGGACGCAAACATTTTCACTAGCATACTGGTGTTTTGCCTAGCCCCATTTATGCAAGGCCCCATTGACCCCGACCTACCTGGGTTTTATACCGGAGAGGGGTTGCAGTGATAACACCAAACATCTCTGCCACCTTTTAGATAAAGCACAACATGCGAGCTTGCCCGCACTGCTTCTGTCTGTCAATGCCGAAAAGGCCTTTGACTGACTCCACTGGCCATACCTACAATGTGTACTTGCCAAATTTGCGCTCAGAACTATACTTAGGCATCGGATTGGATGTAGCTACGCCCATCCTAAAGCTAAGGTCGGGTTCAATAGGTTGTTGGCATGTTCCTTTGAGATAGCCTGCAGAACCCACCAGGGATGTCCACTGTCCCACTTTTATTTGCCCTATACATGGAACCCTTTGCAGAAAGAGTGAGTCAGCACCCACATATAATTGGTGTTTCAGTGTGAGGAAGGGACCATAAGTTGTCCTTGTATACTGACGACGGAATGATTTTGGTGACGCAACTACTTGCTTCCTTGCCACACCTCATGGGGGAGAAGGAAGATTTTGGAAGGAGATCTGGCTTCAAAATTAAGTTTTAGAAAACACAGGCTGTCAACCTAACAATCCCAAAAGCAGATCAAACCACACTAGATTTTTTCTGTTTTGACTGGACCACAAAGGGGGTGGGGTACCTAGGTCTATGAATCAATTCTATCCCAGGGTGCACTGCCCATGAAAATTATGCCATGCTTCTCTCTAACACCAGATCAGACCTGTCCACCTGGAAGAAATACACCCTGTTATGATGGGGGTGATTGTCCACAGTTAAGATGACCTTACTTACCAGGGTCCTATACATCATGCAGACATTACCCCTACAGCTGCCTGCACACATACTAGACAAACTACAGCGCTTGTTAGAAGATTTTGTCTAGGTGGGGAAAAAGGCAATAATGGTGAAGAAACTGACATACATGAGTAAGGCAGAGGAAGGTCTGGGTGTGCCGAACTGAGATATTATCAGGCTGCTCAACTTCGGTAAGTTGTAAAATGGGCCAGAGCGAGCACTGAAAAACATTGGTGCTTCATAGACAAGGCTGGTGTCTGGTTACACATCTGGGAGGTTCTGTGGCTCCCTAAACCACAGTGCCCACTGGGAGTTCCTCTCTACCCAGTGGTTCGAGCAACAACAAGTGTATGGGACAAAGTGCAGAAATAACACCATCTCTCCTCCTGTGTTTCCCCCTTAACTCCGCTATTGAGTAAACCGGATTTTCCTCTGGCATCCCGGGGATCTGTATTTCTATGCTTGTAGGAAGCTGGTTGTAAGAGGGTGGGAGACCACTTTGATTTATAGGGGATCAGGGACTTCGCTCTTCTCCAGACTGACTAGGGCCTTCCCTCTTCGGCATATTGGCAATACCTTGCCATTTGCCATTGGGTAACGCAACCCCATATTCAACCTTATGCCAGCCGACCTCTTACAAAAAATGGCTCCTCACACGCCAATCCGACAAAGGAATTCTTTCGTACATCTGCACATTCCTACTCACGACTGCCAAAACTCCAGCACATCGGAGATGGGAACAGGAATGTGAATGTAGTTCAAACATCCCCCCACCCCCACCCTTCATGAATAGCATGACATTGTACACTGAGCATGTGCCTCAGCCTGCAGTATGTCACGTAAAGAAATGTTACTAAAAATAGAGCACTGTTGGTACTACACACCGGCTAGGGTGGCTAGCTGGAGACCAGGAGGGGATCCTAACTGTTGGAGGCAATGTGGCCAACCTGGTACCTTAACACACTTACTCTGGCACTGTCCCTAAATCCAAAGGTTCTGGATGGGGTCTTATCTGACGTTGATGAAATGTACGACACTGATCTACCTGAATTTCCTAGCTATATTCTACCCCCTGAAATCTGCATGAGAGTGGGCTATTACGCTATCCTTAGGTGCAGCCAAGCTGGTTCTGCTATCCTGTTGGGGCACTGAAACTGTACCGACACACTTAGATTGACTCCATAAACTATGGAAACTTCTGGGGATGGAGAAACTAATGGCGGTAGCCAGCCACACTTTACCACAATTCGATAAAACTTGGTCCCTGTATACAGTTCATATTGGGTGAGTTTCAGGAGTTAACATGCCCCATCTATCTTCACATACTGCTGCTCACGCACTCGACTCCTCCCAGTGAATGATCCCCTAAAGATTTGCTTCACCAGGCCTCCCCCATGCGAGTTGAGAGTACTCTACCACGTTTTTCTTGGCCCTGTCAATCCTATTCTCTCCATCCTTGTCCATCCCTTCCCTCCCCTTCCACCCTCTTGACTTTGTTACCCAGTGTTGTTGTTTCTTTTTGTTCCCCACCGGCTAGTGGATGTAAGTGGGAGATCATTGTATTGCACTGTGGTTAAAATCAATAAAACAGAATTAAACCTAAAGTGAACCTTAGTCATAATGTCCTCCGCTCCAACTTTGCTGCCTGAGTTTAGCTCGAAGTATACGTCTAGACAACCCACTGGGGCAAGAAATTGGAATTTGCCTTTTGAATGGGCAGCTGACTTAATTCTTTGAGCAATTGTCTGTTTAAGGAAGTTTCTCTGTTCCTTCTATCTTATTTTCCTGCTTGTGAGAATCCAGCAGACACACAGCCAACTCTGTTATCATTGCTGCATCTTCAAGCGTGGGGCAGATTTTCCTCAGTCTTCCATTTAGTCCATAACTTCTGCTCATTTGTGCTACATGCTACCATGTATTCAAGTGCCCAGTTGTCAGTGGTGTTCTTATACTGCATATGCCATTTTCCTTACATGAGACATCATTGTCATTGACTCCACAATATAGAACATAATTGGTTGATCCAAGCAATTACCAATCTACCTAAGCCATTAATTCTTTGTATTATAGTAAAAGATGTGCTTGGTGTTATTCACGTTTTCGTTAAAAGCATTGTAGCATGCCATTTCACAATACATTTCACGTATTTGTAAACCAACTGATGTTTAAATCCAAGCTGGAACTTGTTAACATACCCAAAAAGACTAAACTTCACTAATTACCAAACCACTCTTCTTAATCTTACTAAAAATGTTCTGTTAACTGTCCTATCGTGGAGTCATTTCTGTAAACTTATCTCCAGCTCACATTGATTCATCACAGCACAAATAATTGCAATGCATATAACTATGTCAGTGCAAGAAGGTCCTCCAGACTGCATCAGATTTTTCCTTAGTCATGATGGAGTGTCTAGCCATGTGTTCCCATTATAGCAATGATGCAAACATTCCAGTAAATATATTCCATAGAAACTATTATTGCACCGTTGGAAATGCATATTAATTTCCTCTATACACATCTGCATTAATTTGACAATTACATGCCCCAGCTTCCCGTTTATCAGATGCTCTGATTACCACAGTAAAGTAAATTTGGGGTTTTGATGTATTGAAGTGAATGGAGCAGTAACAACTATCAGAGTCATTTTGACCCCACAGCATCCCATATATCCAACATACACTTTGTTACTTGATTTATGTACATATATTGCTTGTCCCCATTTAGCATCCATAATAATCTCCAGAGATCTTTCCTTCATATGTCCTTCTCCATGAGCAACAAATATTTTTGGAAGTGACACCAACCTATTTGCCTATACATTTGTTTAGCTGCCTAAAATTATCAAAGCTCTTGTGTACATCAAAAGTCCCCTCAGCTTTATGATGATATCAGAATCTGGGTTGCCTTTCTGAGTTCGCAGTCTTCTGTTGCTTAAAACTCTTTCAAAGCCTTTTCATGTACTTCTACTGGTAGAGCTCAAAAATGGTAATCTTAGAGAATAGTTGGAGGAGACATTGGTGTCTAGTACACTTGTTGTTAGACGTAGTAGGGTCTAAGGAGATGAGTGCGCAAAGAAGTTACTTAATTGGGGGGTACATTGATACATTCCTTCTGTATATGATTAGCTTTCAATTTTCCTGACTAGTGGTTCTTAACTTCAAATGCAATATTGTTAACGCCGAACCTTCTTTGGTCCCTTTAAACAATAATCCCTATCTGCTGCTTCTCCCATGCCTTTGGTTGAGGCTCTTGTGTCTGGTCTTCTGCCCTTAGGTTTGATTTGGCAAAACTTTACAGATTCCATGATGACATTAGACCAGCACAACCTTTTGTGGGATTTTTGACTATAGTAAAACAAAATTTCTATTGCTGCACCCTTTACTAAATCTGGTTCTAGTACATATTCCACTCAAAATGGAGAATTCCCAATTTCCAGGTTTCCTCAGTCTAAGAGTCTGACGCCTTAATCGTCTCCTACATAGAAGTTTATAACTGATTCAGATACTCACTATTGAATTCTACTGAGAAAAGTACCCTAGTTCTTCTGTAATAACGTTTTGTAGGACAATGGAGGTGGGGGAGAATACCTCCATGCGTCTTTCTTTCGGGTTCTCTGAAAATGGAGTACAGGGCAGCGTATAGGTTTCTTCCCACTTCCCACTCAGAGTCTATTTCCTGTGTTGCTGGCTGTTAGCAAACTATGTCCTGTGGCCTGAACAGCCTAGGTCCAGAACAGAAAACTGTGTACCATTTTCAGTTTATCGTACCTGTGACTCCTATCTGCAGAAGAGCCTACAAAAGTAAGACCGAGACTAAGGATGCTCTTCTTGGCACTGCGGTAAGATTTTAAAACTTGTAAAGAGCCACTCTGTTGCTGTCTCGGCCATCCTTACTCTGAAAGTAGAATAAATTCAGGCTTCCTTGAGCCAATGGTTAGACGTTTCTTGAAGTTTAAGGAGGCTCTTCTAATCTAATCATTTTAGTGACAATGTTTGCTACATTCGGCTCTTGCTGATTGCCTTTATTTGGGTTTTTTGATAACTTTTGGTCCATGGAGTATCTCACTGCTGTGACTTAAGTAGAAAGAGAAGAGGTGAACATCCAGTGAGACGACAAGGTGAGTGCTGGCTGTCAGGAAGACATGCATAAATGGCAGCTGACTGGAGAGCTTGGTGGAGATTGCATCAACAAACCAAGTCTATATGTCAAGAAGCACAAGCTCCCTGCAGCAACTGTAGATCGTTCCTTGGGTCATGCCGCTGCACAGGCTCTAACATTCCAAGACCTATGGTGAGCCTGCCCGTTCCTGACAATGTCTTTCTCTCCCTATCCCCAAGTACCCTTCTGTGGTACCTGTATTCTCCTATCCGTAAAAGAGACACCAATATTTTTCTCTTCACCCTCCACCAGTGTGGCTATGGTATGTAGTCTACAACTGGCTCCGCATGGTTCCAGAACCTTTTGTAACATCTTGGTAGCCCTCACTGTTCTAGAGATAACTTTTAAAGTTGTTGTTGGGCACTCACTCCCAGTTCACCCTCTGGCCAAGGTCTTCTCCTGTTGATCCTCCGCCAGGGTAAGACAATGACCAGAGTGTGAACTAGGAATTGGTACCAAACTACAACTTTAAAGGGGTTACCCACTGGACCCGCAGGTTCAGAAAGGCCCGAATAGGAGCTGAGAAAAATCAAATAAAATATAATCTCTGCAATACCTTGGTGTAAACAACGGAGATAAAATTGTAACAATTGTTTTCCTAAACACATTCTGCAATATAAATCTTTTCTCTTAACAGTTTAAACATATCAAAGTATTCAAGGTGAAGTACGAATCTGCGGCAGAATCTCATGACTTGTTGTTTTTTCTGCTAAATGTTATGTCTAAAATACATTTACTTCTGCCTTTAAATTGATCTATAGTCTGGAAAACTGAGCAACAGGCCAGTTCTAGCAATGTTGGAGAACTCCAACTTTTTGTGGCAAGCATTTGTATTATGGCGGGATTAACTCCAACCCCTGTACTTTCTCACAATGTGTGTAATATAAAAATATACATTTTTGTCTTCATTTATTCCAGTACATATTCTGAATATTTATAATGTTGAATATTTTTCTGTTTCTTTCAGATAACTTGCCGGCTGGTAAAGTTGTTCGGTCTAGTCTTGCTGTGCACTCAAATATATTTAGCATTCTCGATGGTCGAGTTGTTCTACTTGATGAAGGTGACTCTGCCACTGTGTTGACCGAGGAACTGGTAATGAAGAATGCCGTTACTAGACTAATGTGTGCGTTTTACCGAAACCAGATGGTAAACATCTTTGTGCGGCCAGCATTGGTGGTGATAGCCTTACAGATGGCTGAGAATTCCCGGAAAGGTATGTTACTGAATGTTGTTCATAATTACTAAATGCTGTAATTTTTGTACCAACCATAAAAATAAGATTGAAGAATACATTGAGTGAAATTACCGCTCGGGCAATGATTTGAAGAGAGTTAGTGTGCTGTATTGATAAGACAGTCACAGGTGTACATGGAGCAATACTTGTTTATTTTAGTTTCTAACTTTTAGTAACTTTTCAGGTAGCAATCTCCTACAAGGAACAGGAGATATTTTCAGTACAACCTCTCCCTGCAACTGTCACTTCAGAACTACAAACATCTAAAACACAAATCCATCATAACAGTCCACAACCACATTATATTGTACGTCCACCTTCTTACAAAGAGAGCATCAGTGACTAAATACACAGGCGTGGCCCTTAATACAAGGGTAGTTGATATAAAGGGTGCAGGACAGAGTTGTATTTCTCTAGCTCTCTATCAGGTCATGGCTAGTTGAGCTAAGCCCATTTCGATTAAGTAAATCTACTGGGTCTGGCACCCCAGTATTTTGTCTGGAATGATATCATTTGATTTTGGCACTATTAAAGTATAAAATCCTGATGTGGTGTGTGAGGTACTTTGCCGACAAAGTCAGAGATGCAACTTATTCTCATTATCTACGTTTTCAAACTAGGTGTGCACTTGGAGCAGTCTAAAACCCAAATTATCCACCTCAAGTACTACATACCTTTTAATCCAGAAACCCATTAGTTCTATCTGTGGAAGAGAACTGAATGTTGCCAGGATATGTGTATCTCCTTCCATAACCTAAACCTTTAACACCTCCCAATGAGGCTTACTACTTAAAATATGCTTTGCCCCCCGGTGAAACAGAGGAGATGGTTATTGGGGTATGCCTTCTTTACCAAAGCTCTACTCCTTCTTATTCTCTCCCTTCTGTCAAACTGCTTCACTTATAAATGAAAGAGAAGAGAACATTGTCAGGGTATGTCCTTCTCCCTCCATGACCAGCTCCCGACTGATTGGGTGGGTTCTTTTAAACCCAATATTCCTTCCGTTGCGCTTACATTTTGTCAAACTTCTATTCTGAATATAATGGCAAACCTGTCCAAAGCACATTGGACCAGTCCCCAATGAAGAATCAGTTATGGGCCGGTTAGGGTCTAGTCCCATGAACATAAATACCAGGGTGAGTCCTGTGTTTTCTCTTCCTGGCAGTGTTTCCATATTCCTACACTTCCTGTATGTTCTTCTCCTGTGACCCTGCCTTGGGTTAACTCCAGTAGGATCAGAACACTACAATAGTTTTGGAAGGTGACTCTCAGAAATCTGAACAGACCATGATGACAATATTCCTGCATTATGTGCATGTGCAGTTTCTGCAGCTCTTTGGGGGCTCTTTCTTATTGACAATTGTAGTGTCCTCCCCAGCCTGGGTACCGGCCAATGAATATGCTACCCACAGAGCTATGTATTACACGTTTGTTCTTTTGTGTTTAACGTTCTAAATCTGCATTCACTCACCACATTCTAACACTTAGGCCTCAGCTCTACCAAGTTCTTAAGGCCTCAAAAGGGTCATTCACACTCACAAGACACTATAAAGATGTAATGGGGTCAGAATTTTAATGTTATGTTTGTATGGTTTTAAAAAAATTTATAACATGTTTTATTTATTTTCTAATCATTACAGCTTACTTATGCAACCCAAGAAAAACATTTCCCCAAATCTACCCCTACCCACCCATTGAGGTCGTCGCCTAGATTACTCTAATAATCACTCACCCCAACCTTTCCAAATTTTGCCAATTTTTTAGGGTATCCTCGCTGTTTATAAATCACCTTTTCCTGTGAGCCACTGAGGATCACAATTTGCCTGCTACTTGTCTCTTAGCCAGAAGAAAACTCAGATTAAATGACAGCCACTGAAAGCAAGATACATCTGATCCACTACATTTCCCCAACAATATTAGTTGGGCCCCCGGGTCCACCTGAATGTCAGTAGTGTCCTCCAACCTATGGGTTGCCCATTCACAGTACTCACAGAGAGTCGGACAATCTCACAATGTATGGAAGACGTAGCCCTCTGCCCGCACCTTCCCTTAGAGTTCGCCTCCAGTGCTCCACCCTGTTTATGTAAGAGCACCCTGGCATAGTATACCCTGTGCAAGATCATGTGCCATTCTTTAGCAGGCCATAATCACTATCTATCTTGGGAACTGCAGTGCATCTCCCCAGTCCTTACCCTCCAGTTCTTCCACATCCCTCAGCAGTCTGGCCCTCAGAGGTTCCATGCCCCTTGCGTATTTCTCATCAGGGTCTTAAAGGTGAAAGAGATTGCTTTGGTGTTATTGGCCCCTCCAGCAGTCTGTACTCCAGAGGTGAGTTCTTCGTAACATCCTCGTCTGATGCGATTATGGTTTTCTTATAATGTATGATTATTATGTATCTGTTTTTATGATCATATTTAATGCTCAAATAAAGCTTGATCGATTAACTGCTTCAACATTTCCTGAATAACAATAGTATTGTTTTTTTTCTAGAATAAGTAAACATAATTTAGCTTCTGAGTTCTCCTGGAATGCCAGTCCATGATAACGCAGTATACCCACCCTACCTAGCTCTTGTGATGGGTGTAGTTTTTGCTGATGATTGGTTTGCTGATTGTAGGGTGCCCAACGGGAGATGATCTTAATGGTAGTTAAAGGTAACAGGGTCTAGTGTTCTGGTCTGGTCTACAGTTCTTTGACACATCGTCTGTTTTCAATAGGCAGCAAACGGAGATCCATCACAAGGGGGTGGGCTAGGTTCCTTATGTGCTGATCGATGATTCTGGTGGCATAGGTGTGAACTATTTATCCCTTGCCACGAAGATCCAGTTATAGTGATAACATTTCAGAGTAGTGATGGTCCAAATAATTGTTTTCCTTTGCTTGAAAGGAAGAATTTGATCTGTGTGTTTGGCCTATACAAGTTGGTAGTGTGTACTTCTTGATTAGAAACCCCACTTGGGGCCTGAAAAAGAGAGGCTCTTACCTACAATAACGAATGTGTTTCTAAGTCCACTCAAAAGGATGATGTGGGTTGAATTAAAGGTTAAAAGTCTTTCTGTTTCAATCGAGTGGCAGATTATTTGCTTTCATTTGTGCTTGCACCTGCTCAAGACAGATATGTTTTTGTCTGATCCATTTTAGTATTGACTTAACTTGATGTGAATTTACGTTTCGTCCTCGTACATGTGCTGAGAAATTACATACAATCAAATTATCTTTGCCATGTCTATTAGGTATATATTGAAAAGAATGGGAACTGTTGCCCCGAGAAGGACTCCTTTCAGGTTTTTGAGCCTTCATCTCTGCCATGTGTGTATCTGAAGTGAGAATACTGTTAAGAACCACTGCATCCAAAACTTCGTTTTGGTATAGGCCGGAAATCAGAATGCTGTAATAGACCATGACATTAAGAAACACTGAGGTCCAGCATGATGAGAACTGATTGTGAGTCGATGTGAAGGGCGTGAAGCAAACCATAAAGAGCTTTTGATAATTCTTGTTTTGTCATGTACATGAACCTGATTGTTATCAGTCTTGTATCAGTTTGGACATCTTTTATATGATGAATGAACTCTGGCATATGGGTTTATATGCTAATTTTCCTGTTGGATGCTGTGAAATGGTCATCAGAAGACGTTTCATCTTAGAGGAATTACATCATTTTGTGGTCTTTTTTTTTTTTCAGGGGGATCAAAGATGTTGACGCTACAATCCAAATGTTAAGTAGAAGCATCTATAGCCAGTTACAACTTGATAGGAAAACGACTTTGGCTATGTTTTGGTTTTTCCATTGACAGATTTGGTGTGTAGATTGTTGCAGAAGGCTAGGGATAATATCTGAGTCTCAAACTTTATCTCATTGAGTGAATAATCTTTCATAGCTCAGGCGGGCTGTTAATTACATTTGTAATCTGTAGAGCGCAATAATAATACTTTAGTCACAAACGTACTTTTTTGTAGCTTATATTTTGCATGCAACAAAGTAGTTTATTTTCTGGACGGTCTGTATTTATGCAAAATCTTCAGATCTTCTCATGTGTGAGTAAATACATGACTCATTTATCATCAGGCAAGTTATTTGATTTGAGTTTGCCTTTTTTCAGGGTATTGTTAATTTTCAGCTATACCTTTCCCTAGAAGACACTGATCAGGTAGTTCTATTGAGATTGTGATGCATAGGTTTTAGTTAGTTTGTGTCATAATAGAAGATTAGTTATTGTTTTTAGGTGAATTGTATGTGTTGAAGAGGATTGACGCTTTCTGTGCCCGGATTTGAAACAGTTAACAGTGCATTTTGGCATAATGAGTTTTGTGTGATACTTAATTGAATGGGGAAAGTGCGAGCCTGATTGGAAGTAAGCATAGATAACAAGTGAAATGCATGCAGTGAACACTACGTGGCCTAAAACTGGATTCTCTTTGCGCTGTATAGAGATGAGATTTAATGGATTTACTGGTGTCAAATTTTCTAATTCCAAGCCGTGAAGTCCTGCATGTCCCTACAATCTGAACCCAAGTATCTTTGAAGTTATATTTGATCTGGGTACGAGCTAAGACTCTTACAATCTTTAGCTAATGGGATTTTTAATTTACATCTGCAGCAGATCTTGGATTTCTTTTCTTCGTCTACAGATGGGACTATAAGTTTACCACACCTGGGTTTATAGTGGGTTTCAAGTCCATATTTAAGCAGATTACTAGCCATTTTTGTGTTTAATACCAAACAGAGAACATAGACTTTGCTGTGAGGAATGAGCAAACTCGTATTGATATGTCTGAAAATAATATTTCTTTAGATATCCCAGATGTGTATTAATTAAATTTTGCTCCCTCAAATCAGCCTGTAGTTGACTTATAATCACTATTCACAGTTGGCTCTTGTAAACTCACATTTATCAGTCTAGTGCACTTCAATGTGGATTTTTAGATTTGTGTTGTTTTATTGGGCATTACACAACAATATATGCAATATTCCAGAGACTCTGAGCATGCAACGAGGCAAAATAAATGATTTCATTAATTATGCTCAGAGATGTTAACTTCAGGATAACCTCTGATTATCTCCCGGTGGGAACTTGGAGGCGAACCTTAAAACGAGAACACCATCAAAAGAGGCAGTTGCAGTACTGCAAAGTCCACAAATATTCTGAACCACGCTCCATTGAAGGCTCTCACAAAAGCAAATAGCCACCTATTTGGGGCCCAAACAATGGCTTGTCATGCTTTTAGTTACAAAGAAAAAATAGGCAATGTAAGTCGAAGATGGTCAGCTGTCAACTTATTTCAGAACCACCATAAATGCTTTGGCTGCCATCTCTTGAGTGAACTTGTTGTGTTTTATGAATATGGAGCACTTAAATTCTTACTTGGTGTCCCACCAAAACCTTTATGTTGCAATTCAGGATTTCCTTTCTGACCTCCACTAGGGACATTATAGAGTCAAAAATTCTATGTTAAAGTAAAAAAAGAGAAGCATTCAATGACTCCAGAAAGCACTTCACTGTGGTTTACCAAACAATTAGCACTGTCTCACAAGCCCCTGTGCCAAACCACCTTGGGGCCTTGTTGGGTAATCTGTAGGCTCAGTTTATCTTTACATGCTTACTTTGGTCTTCTGCGTTTAATTTCAGTCTGGATTTTTATTATTTCATGAACTAAGTCTTTATCAGTTAGCGAGTAGTGTAAACCTCATACTGTCAGTGAGTCCATCAAAGCTCTCAACCCCGTTCTGGGGCCCTCTTCAGTCAAGACTTCCCCTGCTTTAGTCCCTTTTTAAATATGTAGTGAATGCAAGTCTCTGGCTCAAATAACTAAATTTTCTCCTGGTTCCCTTTTCCTTTGCCATAGCTGTCTGCCTGTGAACCCCAGCCATCTCCTCCCCATGAGGGATTTGTGTGTCATATGTTTGTCATGCCACCTGCCGTGCCAGCTGGGTGATTTCTCCCTTTCACGTACCACATACTCTCACCTGTCACTGTGTCAAAGCTCTACTCTGTACCTTCGCTGTGTGGGCACACCATCCTGCATGCCTTAACAGTTTTGAGAGATGGGGTTTATGCCAGCAACACACATTTTCTAAAGACATGGGTTTGTAAAAAAGAAAAAAAAAATGCTACTTTAAGAACTACGAGGGATTCCTGTTTAGCACAGGGGCAGTAGTGTAAGGTCCGGCGGTGCATTTTAGAGCATATGTTAACAAGTATGACTAAAATGTGGAGTGTAGGTTATTGTCTTGAAATTTGCTCTTGAATTAGGATTCCAATTTATGTGAAAATACTGCACTTTTTTCGAGCGCACGATTTGTCAGGTAAAATGTGGCAGAATTTAAATGAGGATATACTGCAGTATTCAAGATTAGCTTGTAACAAGGGAGGGTTTGTGTTATAACAGTGCTACCCCTTGTTTCTAGGTGTAGAACTTGGACTGGGAAGTTAATACTACATCTGGTCAATACTGCACCACGACTGTATTTACTTGGTACACTTTTACCTTCTCACATACTTGGGATTTCTAATGTGCTTTAGTTTTGCTGATATTTTCGGAAATGCTTGTTAAGTTTAGTTTACAAACAAAGCACATTAGTTTATTAACCCCTTAACTGCTGCCTTCCACCCCACCCCAGTGCGTTGCCCTTTTTGGGTATTTGTGCTAATTTGTACTTAGGGCTCCATAACTTTTTTTCCACATTAGATATCCACACCAAATTTGAATCCGTTTTTCCCAGGATCATGGGGATTCTAAACGTACCCAGGGTGTTTACCTGGAGGCGACCGAGGAAATGGGGCAAATATAGCAAAATGTTGAGTTTTTTTTGAGAAATAGGAAAAAAGGTGCTCCAGATAAGTGTCTGTGTTTTTTCACTACAAATGGCTTTAACAAACGGTTTGCTGTACTAAAATCACCACCTTCCCAGCTTTCAGGAACATGCGGAGCTGGATCAAAAAAACTAATTTTGTACCACAGTTTTGGCGTTTTTCAAAGAGGGAGCCCATTTTTTCTATTTCCCTTTTTTTTGCTCTCAACCTACTTCCAGTTTGAGGTGGAAACCAGCGTGAAACCCATGGTTGATCCATGAAAACTATAGATTTCTGAAAAGTAGATAAATCCCGAATTGACTGAAGGGCCATATGTATAGATCCCTCAAGGTTTTCCCAAGTAAAATAATTATTGAAATAAAGAAAAATTGAAAATGAGTATAGAAAAAGCGTATGATTTAACTGTATTTTTTAAATGTCTTCTTTCTTATACACTGGCTTACATTTGAAAGGTGCAAATGCAGCGAAAGCCAAATGGTAATAACAAATGTTCTACTATTCTATGCTCCCACATGTCTTCTGATAAAAATGGTACTGCAGTTGTGTGGGTGGGCCTAGTGCATGTGAAACGGCCCAAAACACAGTATGGGCGCACCACATTTTTCTACTGAAAACTGACCCTTTTTTTGCTAAGTGGGTAGCTGTGAATTTTTAACCCTAGCTTAGCCACCGTCTAGGAAACCTAGCAAACCTGTACATCTTTTAAAACTAGACACCTAGGGGTATCTAGGGTGGGGTGACTTTCATGGCTCTCACTAGTTTATTTATTTATTTTTTTAGCCAGAATCCCATGGAAATCTCAAACTTTGACTGAAAAAACAATTTTCTGTACATATCTGTGATGGTTCGTTCTGGAATCTGAGGGGAGCCTCAAAATTTCTTCCACCCAGCATTCCTCCAATTTGCCCAATAAAAATGGTATGTCACTTGTGTGGGGATCTTGGGAAACGGCCCAAATTGCAACATGGAGGCATTGCACTTTTACTCTCAAAACTGATCCCTTTTTCCAGTTTAGGTAGCTGTAGATTTTTAGACTCTAGCCCAGCCGGCACCTGGGGAAACCTAGCAAACCTTTCATTTTTTTTAAACTAAACACCTAGGGATAGCCAGAGTGGGCTCTTACCGGGTGGTTTTACCCAGAATCGCTTACAAACCTCAAACTTTAACAAAAAAAAACACATTTTCCTCACATTTCTGTGATGGAAAGTTATGGAATCTGCAGGGAAACACAAACTCTCTTCCACCTGGCATTGCCCCAAGTCTCGCGATAAAAATGGTACCTCACTTGTGTGGGTAGGCCTAATGCCAGCTGCAAGAAGCAATCCAAAACACAACATAGATGCATCACATTTTTCAATTGAAAACGTACCCTTTTTTTCCCGTTGTGCAATTTTTGAAAGCTAGACAAGCAGGAGTCCAGGGGTGCGTGACTTGTGTGGCTCACACACCGTAATTTTACCAGAAGCCCTTTCAACTGTCAGACTTTGGTAAGAAAAACACATTTTCCTCACATTTCTGTGGCAGAAAGTTCTGGAATCTTTGAGGAGTCACAGATTTCCTGTCACCCTGATTTCCCACTCGACTCTCAATAAGAACAGTACCAGACTTGGTGGGTGGGCCAAGAGAAAAAGACACAAAAGGGTCTAAATCGCTTTGTTGAGCATAAGCAATGGGGTAGGTAGGTGCTGTATTTGGGGCCGTGCTGTAGCGTCACCTGCAAACCTAAATACCACAGACATTTTTAAAAAGTAGAGAACCAGGGGAGTCCAGAGTAGTGCACGTTGTGTGGTTTTCTAAATCACAGTGCTCTGCACTCCTCAGACTTTGCCTAAAACGCCTTTTCCTTACATTTTTGTGATTGAAACTTCTGGAATTGATGGGAGTTTACAAAAAAGATTCACACTTTGTAAGAAAAACATGCGAAGGCCTCTGTTGTGATTTGAAAGAATGAACTTCTGTAGCACCTCCCACACTCCTAGCTCCGGTTCACATGATCCGTACTGAAGCTTCAGGGAGATGTAGCTATCTTTTTGCGTGACAGTCTCGGCCCCCTGTTAGGATTCTTAAAGGCGATGGGCTATATGCTGTTTTATACCAAAGAAGATGAAGCCATGCTGCATTTTGGGAACTGTGGAAGTCCATGTACAAGAGTTTTCAAGAATACAATACTAATTTCTTATATGCAAAAGCTTAACTTTTGTCAAGTTCACCGTGAGCTTTCCTGAATTCTCTCTCCCTCTGTTAACATATGCTGAACGTAATTAATCGATACAGAGCCCTAAAATTGAAGCAGGTTCTAGATTCCTGTGCGTTTGTGATATGTGATAAAAAAAATATACCGGAATATTTAACAACGATATATATTTTTTTCTTTCCAGAGACCATCTATATCTCTTTCAGCTTTCTTCGGGACCTTTTATCAAACGAGTTCATCTTTTTCCCTGGAAGTGCTCTGAAGGTAATGTTCTGTACCTTGAGATGTGACCAGAGAGTCTCGTGAATGTATTTAAATGAGCGACCGGGCGAACCTAAACAATAATATGAACAAAGAACTGGAACAAATAAGAATGGAAACTAAATATGTGATAGTATGGAGAAAATATCAAAAGCAAATATGTAATGGTATGGCGACTCTGCCTGTGAAAAGAAAACAAAAAAACATCAAAATATGGGAAGGCGCATTTTTATGTGTCTCCATTGGTGTCACCTTTCAGAGTAACTTCAGTTTGTTTTCCAGTTTACAAAAAAACTACTTGTGCCCTGATGTATGGTAACACTTTGTGTAGAACTGTTTATAGCAGAAGTGCCTTTACTGCTTGTTGAAGCATCGTTTATTTAATGTTTGGTGTCCACATTCTTATATCCAATGTGAAATAGCATGTGTATATTTTTACTTTTTCGACCACATTTTTACCAGTTTACTTATGTGCTTCAAAACAGTTGGGAAATTTGGTGCATCTTCTTGACCTCCATTACTTGAAATCTTAGTTCACATTCCTTCCTACCTAATACAAGTACTAATACGGTTCTGCCTAATTTGTAACTTTTGTGAGTTTCTAAGTACTTTAAAATTCGGACCTTTCCATAAGCTGACTAGGGATATTTGGTGACACAGGGGCTGCTTCTAAAGTTCTTAATTCGTCATAAAAACGCCTCATTGAGTCAAGAGCTTCGTTAGTGACCTCCTGGTGGCAAATTCAAATTCCGACTGGGAATCTCAACCTCTCATTTATCCGAGGTCGATAAATTGACCTTCATTAAACTGAGTTGAAGGAAGTGTTGTAATTATGGCAGGCCTCATGTCTTCGTCAGCCTGTTTTGTCCTGGAATTGTGGTGTCTTGTGATGTTCGGTCAGCAGATGCAAGATGGTGGCAGGTGGTTCATCACACAGGAGACAATTTGTTTTCCAGAAAGCAGAGACAAAGCCGACACTGAGAGAAAGACTACTTAACGGGCTCGTTACTGCAATAAACATTTGTTTTTGGTATTGCTCAAAATGGTATCTTCACTTCCATTTCCTTTATCTTTGTTTAGCTGACATTCCACCAACTCTTCCGAGGTAGGTGTGGTCTTCGGGGGGACAAAATCAGCCTTGAGTACTTAAATCAGTTATTTATAGATTTGTTCATTTTCTATCATTATTGTTCGGTGTCAAGAATAGGCGCCTGGATTACCAAATGAGTACAACCACTGCCATTATTGAGTTGACCAGGCCTCGTCCAGATCGTTCATCAAGGTTTATCATGCCTCACTGTTATAATTTATTTGATAACTGATTTGATAACTGGCAGATCCGGAGATCAAACCTAGCTCACTATAGGGGCCAAGCCCATTTCCCCTCTCACTTGTTTCCATGGCGTGTTATCCACTTATGGCTCAATCCCTGAAAGCACGCCCTCTGTATCAGCACAAAATACACACAAGAAATAGATAAATCTTCCTACGACTGCCACGTTTAGAACCAAGACCCTTCCTTTAACTTAGCCTCTTCATTTCATTGAAGCACCAGTAACAAAAAAAGAAGGGGGGCAATAACATATAGGCTTCAGAGCACCAGTATTGTCTATTTTCAGAAGTGCACCTTACCATTCTGCAGAGTCATCAGGTAGAGACTAGACCCATTTACCCATTACTGAACCACTTGAGTGACAAATGTTTTGATGTAGATGTTCAGAAGGAGTATCTTCCATGAACTACTTCCCCTCTGAGGCTCTTGCTGAACATTCGAAACAAACTTAAAAGAAATGCAACTGGCTCCTCAAAAATACGAGAACAGAAGTGAAACTTGGCCACTAAGTGCGTCACAGAAACAGGCAAGGTCAAAATGTGGACACTTTAGAAAGGAAGGAACATTGCTAATGGGATCCCAAAGTGCCAGAGAAGGTATTTCTGAGGCTCTGGTACACAATTTATATTTATTTATGTTGCCTCAAAAGTAAAAACTGCAAAATAAATATTCGTTAGTTTCTCACAGCATATGGTTGAAATACACTTTTTTTTTTTACATGTTTGTGTTGTTTAATTAGGTTATTGCATTTTTATTGAGAAGACATGTAGAAGGCCAACACATTTGTAACTATATAAAAAATCTAAGCATTGAATGTACAGTAGTTATTACAATACATTTAAAGTAAATGAGCTACAATACTTGTCATTAACTTCCACATGTAACGCTTTTTTTCTCTACTCTGCCTCAAATCTCCTAACAGACCACACATACAGATAAGCATTGACGAGGACAATATGCCTCGCCTTTGAGAGCTTTATTGGGTTTGTCAGTGTTTTTACAGCCATTTGTATACCAGCGCAATAGCTATGCAGTCTAGCTGAAAGTTCATAAAAATTAAAAGGCGCTATGACGTGGCCTGTCCTGGTGCTTTTTTTTTTAAATTTTAACTTCCAACCATGCTGCACATCCGTTTGGCTGCTGTATAACATGGTTTAAAAATATGTTGCCTTGCAACATGATTGAAAGTATACAGAATAAATGCTTGTGACGTTACCAGCTTTGACTGCATCATAGTGCAATTATTTTTTTCACATTCACCCACAGAGTATCACCAACCAGCAGCACCCATGGAAAACAAGCAAGGACGGCAGGGAATAGGGGTTACAGGACAGGCAACACAAGAACACGATATGACGCGGCTAGCACTCGCTGCAACTTAGAACGTATTTCTGGTAGGAGAGGGCAGAGCAAGCAACACCGGGCTGGGGAGGATGGGTCAAGCAACGGTATTGGGTGACAGGGGTTACTGCGCAAGCAATAAAAAAAAAAGTGCTATGAGGCAGATGCAGCCAGCACTGCTATTGTATAGAGTGATATGCTATAGCCTGTCATTGTATACTGTGGTATGATATGGCCTGTCATTGTATTGTATAGAGTGGTATTGTATTGCCTGTTATTGCGTTCTTTGGTATGGTCTGCTATTGTAGGGGATAATCTGGCCTGACATTGTATGTTGTGGTATAATATAACAAATCATTGTATGGTAAGGGCTCTGAGTGTGTAGTATGGTTTAGTATGTTATGACCTGTCGTATGGTATGGGTAGGTCCGTATGGTATATTATGGTATGGCCTGTTAAGGTGTGGTATAACCCATCATTGGATGGCATGGTATGGTATGGCATGTCATTGTCTAGTATGGTACGTATTGTATGGCCTGCCATTATATAGTCTGGTTATGCCAGTCATTAGTATGTTATGTCCTTTTCATTATATGGTACAGCATATTATGAGATGGCCTGTCATTACATGGTATGGCACAAACTGCTTTCTGTGCTTTCTGTGGCTACAAAGAGGCCCATCAGAGAAGAACATGTAGTCACACCAACTGCTGTAATTAAAATGTAAAACTGCACGTTGGAAATAATTAACATGCTTTTAAACATTAACTAAGGCTGTGGCTACAGCGTTGCCCTTAGAGATATAAAAGAAAAAAGAACAATAGATGATCACCTGTCTATCATCTGTTATTGTTGCTTTTGTCGCCCTGAGTGGGAAGGGTATGCCCAAATGTGGGTCCTGAGCTCACTACGCCACCAGATTCAAGCTAGCCTGGCTGATGAGGGCTGATACCCCGAAAAAGGTCCCAGGATGCTTGTTTCTGGTCCATGATGGACCTGGCCTGGCCGTTTGGGTTGGACTGTTCCGTGGGGAGCAGGGTCAAGACTGATTTGCATATGGCTGGGTCCAAACTGGAATGGCATGCCCAGTGAAAAAACTGATTGATTAAACCCAGATCTGTGATGGGGGTGAATGTTTGAAGTGTTCCGCATTCCATCCATCATCTGTTCTTTAGGCTCTTGAAGATATAAAGCAACGTTGTAGTAAAGATTACATTTGGAAAATGAACAAAATGTATTTATATACATGAAATAAGTACCTCTACAGTTTTGCTCTGGAGGTTTTAAACTTTAAGTAAGTCCTTGGTCACACAGCACAGAGAAGAGTAACAGCAGTCAAAAACACTCAATGACACAAACTGCTTTTCGTGGCTGCAGAGTTAGTGGGGGAAAGAAGCACAGCAGAGAAAATCATACAGTCACACAAACTGCTTTAAGAAAAAGATAAAATTTGCAAATTGAAAAGAAAGAAAATGCTTTTAAACATTAAGTAAGTTTGTAGTTAGTGTCGTCCTGAAGGACATAAAAGCAATATTGTTGTAAAGATTGTGTTTGGAAATTAAACAAAGTGCTTTTAAACATTAAATATGTCAGTTGCTGCAGTATTGCCCTGAAACTTTTAAATATTAAATAAGCCTATCGGTATGGTGTCAAAGTGCGTAAATCTGAGCACGAGCATCAGAAAGACATTAGTCAGTACTTGGTCCATATTCCATCAAAGAGACAAACACTGAATGTGAGAAAGTGAAACTGACAGGCACTGACCAATGAAAAGAAAGGAAATGAGTTGTGATGAAGTCAACCAATGGTAAGTAATGACGGGGCTTAGAGCCCCCTTTAAGTTAACAAAAGATCTTGCAAGTAACAGCGCATGCACTCTCAGGTGAGACCTAATAACCAACAAAATAAAAATTAAATCTCGCAAGCATGGTGCCCAGCATCAGGCAACAAATACTATGCTCCCCTCATAAATGAAAATAAAACCTAACCAGAACTAACAGTGATTACGCCAGGTTTGTTTATGACCAAGCACAGCAGTATAAGAAGGAGCAATTTAATTGTGCCCACGTTGAATTAGTCATATTCAAGAAATTCAAAACAGGCTCAATGTATACTGGAACCAAGTAAATGCATATATATAAATATATGTTAGCGACATCTTACCGCTGATTCCTTACCTTAGAATTCTTCCCCAGGCATCGGACTGGATCCAGAATTTTTTTCCAGCAGTACCTTTGCGCTTCGGTAGAGTGCGTCATGTGACTTTGTCCACCTGATGTGATGTAGATGGAGTCCATATAATCCCCTCCTCGACGTGCTGACATCAGTTCCTTCTTTTGTGTGCTACAACGTGGATCTGGAGTTACTCAAGCCAAGTTGGCTTATCTTGACAAAGCATTCTTTTGTAGAGGGAACTGGTTTAAACCTTGTGGGTCCTGTGGCAGGCAGATATTGGCCACGGACCCTTGCACTGTTTGTATGTGGTGCCTCGGGGGACACCATGACTCTGAGGATTGCGGCTTCTGTCGTTGCGGTAACAACGTATGAAGATCTTGGCGGAGCTTCTGATGGAGGCCCAGCTCTGTCATCTGTCTCGCTCCAGGGAGAGCCACAAGTTTGTTCCAAGAGCCGTTCCTTTGATCAGCTCGTACAACAAACTTGTGGCTCTCCCTGGAGCAAGGCATCTTTGTCAGGTAAATCTGGCATTTTCTATGCCCTCTCCTGATCCCTGGGTGAGGAGTCGGTGCATATGTCCACCCCATGCCTCCCTGTTTTCCCTGGATCCGGGGCAACTCTGGCCCAGATGCAGGATTATTACAATTCACTTCATGCCATCTTCAGGCCCTACCCTCCCTCTGGCGTCTTCATAGCCCTAAGAAGGTGAGAGGTAACCTACTTGACTCCATGCCGGCGGGTCTGCCCTCGGCATCAGATAGGCCCTCTGGATCTGTGCTCTGATCCATACTGGCTCCGGTGCACAGTCCTTGGGGATTCCCACCTGCGACGCCTGAGTTTGATCGGTTAACATCGGCAACAACTCTGACCTCGTCAGGTGCGGTGCCGCTGGTGCTGCCCGGCTCGGATACTTTTTGTCCTCCTTTACATCAATCCCTTACTTTCCTTTGAGGGAACAGGCTTTTGGAGGTGAAGGAGAGGAGCTGGGTTTTAGTAACCATGTGGACGAGACTGTCCAATCTCCTCTGGAGGGTAGAGGTTGTGGCTAATCACAGGCCCAGCTGTCTCTCACCCTTACCCGGCTAAGCTGATTTTACTTCTTTTTGCTATTTAAGTTTTGGACTTTTTTTTAAAACACTAATGCCACTCTAGAAGGGTTAGGCCCATTCTCCCTCTTAAGAAAATCCGTATTTGTGTTGGGTGTCAGGTTTTCCAAGTATTGAGGGGTACTAAATCCCCTGGTAGTATTTACTTATTTATATATCTTCCAAATGTATCACAAAAAAATCCACTTTTGAACAGGTTTTGTTCTTGTCAAGCTCTTTTCTATTCATTTCCATCATGTTTGTATGTTGTTCATACCAAGTTAACACTGCCTTTGTATGTTATTCATAACAGGCTTCGGAAGACGCCTATATACTTTGGTATACTGAAGGTGGTAGACGTGCCACTTCTGGTGGTTTATTGTCTCCTATTTCCTGTAGGGACGTTATTTCCTATAGTGTACATGTTTCTGTTTTTTATATTGCAACTCCCTTCGTTGATTCAGTTTTGTCTACGTTGTTTTCCTCCTACGTGCGTTTTTTTTCTAGATGTCCCAGCGGCGTTAACGTATCTCTGGCAGTTTTGTCTTGGGACAATTGTTGTCTTTGCCTGTGGTTACTGTTGTGATCTTCGCCATATTCTATTACAGCATTGTTCATTGCTTCTTCATAAATGGGTTCTTCTTTTTTCCCTTTGTCTATGCTTTTACGGAGCAGCTATGGCTAAAATCATGCTTTTATGGCAAAGAGCTATAACTCAGTAGCATTGCCTGTTGACTCGGGACCCCCATGTTCTGGCCAAACTTGAGTTCAATCCCACCTTTAGGTAGGTGGTTTTTGTGTTTAAATCGTCTGTTGCCTTATGACAATTTATTTTTCCCCGCTACCATGGCAATGCTGTTCCCCTGCTTTTCAGTGCCTTTATGACTTTCACTGGCTGTGGTCCCTTCCACAGTACTTATGGTGGAATATGTTCTTACTCACCTCTACTTCTAAGGGTATCCATTCTCTTTTTAGACAGGCTTGTTCAAGTGAGTGATTTTTCACAGGATTAGTCGCTTGCACTAAGATCTGCTATTCATTGCCCAAGAAGCAACTCCCTGAGGGCTTTCATGCTCTTTCTACCAGAGTTAGATCTGCGGCCATTGCATTAGAATGCGGCATTCCAGTCCTGGATATATACCTGTCAAAAAGCGTGGGTTTCCCTGCACACGGTTACCTAGATTAATGCTTGAACAGTCAGGTCCATTGTGACGGGCATTTGCCCTTTAGGTCTTTAGGACTTCCTTGTTTGAAATTAGGCTGCAGACCCTCCTCTGGGATGGTATTTCTTTGGTATCTAATCTGCGGCTAGATGTCTCTATCAGAAGAACAAGTTACTTACCTTATCTGGTAGAGACATAGTCGAGCTGCAGATTCCTTACAGACCCAGCCATGCTCCCCGTTCTGTGAACTGATTTCTACAAACAGGGACTTCCGTTTCAGGAGAAGCTCTCCGAACTGATTTTTCTTTTCATCTCAAAGATCTCTTCTGTGCATTAAGGTGCCTTCATTGGGAGCTCATGATTGATTAATACAGAGATATCTCTTTTTTTGCCACACCGTTTTCATAGGCAGTTTCTATAAGTGGCTCTGTGTTTTGGTGCGGAAAACAGTTCCGAAAGAACCTGATGTCAGCGCATCGGGGAGGGGATTATATGGACTCCGCTGACGTTTCATCCGGTGGACGGCGTTGCTATGGAGTTGCACAATGCCCTCCACTGACGCTCAGAGGTACTGCTTGAAAAAATTCCAGATCAAGTCTGGCATATGGAGAAGAATTCCAAGGTAAGCAATCTGCAGCTAGATCCTACCTCTACTACAGATAAGGTGTTACCGAAGGTGAGTAACTTGTTTGTTTGGCACAGTGATTTATACCGACATAGATATACACAGGGCGTTTGTGTAGTAGGGATAGTGCAGCACAATGCTCATGAATGCAATGGTAAGGCACAAATACAGTACTCAATAGCTGTGATTGAATTTAGTAGCGAATGATTGAAGGAGATATTAAAGACTTAAGTCTCTGAAGAGTCCAATGTGGAAATCAAATAACAATCAGAAGAGGGAGAAATGTCAACATTTCAACTCTGAAAATCGATAAGGGGTGTTCATCAGGATGTTGTCAAACACATTTGTAGCTAGCAAGCCTTAATATTGAAGAAAGCAAGTTCTGAAGTCCAGCAGTGCATGGGCCTGTCAAGGTAATGAATAATCCTGTGATAGCCTGGTTGTTGGTGCCTTCTAGCGAGTGCCCTCTCTTACAAGAGTGTCCGCTAGGCAGTGCACAGTCACTGCAACTCCTCCAATGTGTTTCTTGGGTTTGGAAGTTTGACTTGAGGTCTCCGTGTCTGATGCAAATGTCTCATGTTTTAAGAGTACAGGTACCCCAAGGAGCTGATTAGATGTGCTGGGTTGCTGACTGCTGAGTAACACCCTATTCAAGGGATATGTTTATGGTGTTAACGCAGTGCTGCATGCTTCCTGTCACAAGTGGAGTAGGCGTTACCATCCACTTTCATCATCAACTAGTCTGCGATTTATGCTTCTAATTTCAAAATTTCTATGTTGGAGAAGGTAACTAGGTGCTAATAATTGTACATGTATATTCTACAGATTGACTATTGTATGGATAAGGATGAGAGAGTATAACAATATATGAAAGCACGCCTTGTATATTTTTTAGATAATGACTAGGAGATGTCTTGGTATTTTATGTTCATATTGAGTAAATCTGGTTAAATACTTATAGGCTAATGTGCTCAGTCATCTCGTTCAAATGTACACATTTGCAAGAATTGAAAGCGAGGAAGACTGTGTTGACCCTTTCAAAGGTTTTAAAATTGGATTGGATACAAAAGTAAGTACAAACCTGGGGCTGTAGTTTTAAATGCAAGATACTCAGCACTAGAAGTCCTTTTTGTCTTGTTTCAACGGATGTCAGTATACATGGCTTAAATAAAGCAATTCTATATATGATTGAAAGGAACCCAAAATACTGACGTGTTTTTTTAAATGGTTAGGCAGGTAGTTAGTAAAACGTTATCAAAATATATATTTTTCTTTTTTTAGCTAAGCACCAAAAGGAAAAACCATCAGACTGAAAGCGGAACGTTTCCAATCTTTGAGGCCTGGTAGTGTAGCGACTAGGAAGAGTACAACCTCTTACGTTTCTTGTTAATTGTTTTTTCGAGGTGTACTCCTTAGTGGTCACAGATTTAACACTCTATTATTTTGAAGATGCTCTAGAAGACATTGTTTTTACAGTGGGACGTGTAGTGAGAGGTGCTACATACCAAGCTCTTACAGAGCAAAAGAGGAAAACGAATGAATGTACAGAACCATGACCAATATGTGAGTCAGTAATGTAAGTTGGAAACAAACAGTGACAAAACCAATATGCCTCGTCTTTGAAAAGTGTTAGCAGATTTTGCCAATACTTGTTACTTATGCTGAACATCATTGGCAAAAAGAAAAAGAAAAAGAAAACGCCAGGCCTCAGCCTGATGACTTGTACCTGCCAAGGTGTCACCAAACGTGCACATATGTGTCATCACATTTTATATTTTGTGACCAGCCAGCGTGGTGACGTATACATATGTAAATGTCACCACACGTATCATGTGCTCTGGTGACGCTTTTTTTTTTTTTTTTACATACTTTTAATTCACTGTTCCAAGATGGCAGATGCCAATCTTGGAGCAGTACATTTTTGGGGGGTGGAGATTAATGAGGAGCAGGTGTGGAGAAAGCAAATCAGTGGCTCTAGGTTGCAGTAAGCACTGAGGGGCAGGCAGCAATCAAAACACCTGCCGGTAGGGTGCTGAAAACATTAACAAAAACAAAAAAAAGAAACGGAGCCTGAATGGGATGGGTGGGCAAAGCAGTTGAGGAGAAACACGGAGAGTCCTGGGTGTGGGGTTGTAGAGATGCTATGGGGTAAACAGGAAACTCTAAAGAACAACAAATCACAGACACTCATAGTGCTCAAAGAGGAAGAAAAAACAGTTCTCTGCATTTAAGCCGTGGAAGGATACAACTCACCCTGTCATTGGGATGGTAAAGAAACTGTACCCCAGGGGAGGGACAATCAAAAGAAGAGGATGGAAACCTATTGAATAAGAAGGAAGAAAATGAGACTGAGAAAATGATCAACCAATAATAAGCAAAGAGGCTCTGACCCAAAATGTACTGCAGGTATTGGTACTGTACACAATATGTCTTTCATCAATAGACAATCTAAGCGTCTGTAGACTAGACCTAAAAACAATGTTGGTTGTTCATTGTCAATCATAGCAAGGTTCAGTGGGGAGAATTGGAGGTTTGCTAGTAGAAATTGCCTTGACAGGCACATTTTTACTAGCTAGGGCTCAACAAGTCAACATATACCTTGAAATAACCTCAGATACTTTGGTAGGTTTTGGGGAATCGATGTTGTCTGATGATCACTGTTCAGATATATTTCATAAAAGATCCTGGAAATATTTTATGACCAGCAGAGTGTTTAGTTATAATACTATTTGTAATAACAAACATTTTATAGCATCTAAAACAGAAAGGATTTTCTTCATGCAAAATATTTATTTCTACATTGTGATCACATCAACCACATGAATTATGTACAGCAGTTGGAAGTGCATTTTAAAATATTTCAAACGTGTATGTTTGGTGGGCCAATGGAAGAAATTCACGTGCCTGTGGTGTGATCAGTTATTTCGTTTATGAAACAGTTTAATGACTCAGACACATTGTAATTGGGTGACTTGAATACCACAACAAATAGATTGTATGGATGGCTTGCCTTGTGAAAAACTCATTTTTCATGGATACTTCTAACCTAAGACTCCTCACCTCTTGAAGTCCCACAGGTGCCAGATTAGATCAGGAATTTATTTACGCAATTGCATCTGTGTACATAGTGCAATATGATTCCATGGCAACAATACTCCTCCCCGGGAAGTGATTGCATGGCACTAAAAATAGGAGCCATCATGCACGCTGTTAGTTCATTTATTTCTGTGTCATTTGATGCAGATTCTGAGCTCTGCTCTCATTTTTTTTGGGGGTGGGGGGATTGGTAAGGCAAAGACAAAAATGGTTAAGACCGTGTGCTAGGGGAAAGGCTCTGGCTTCAAGCCGTGCCATGACTGCAGAAAGGAGATGTTAAAAATAAACCACAACACCGCGGATGAGAGAAAATTAATGGGGTGTAGAGTGAGGAGATACGGCGCTAAGGATGTCAAATTACCCTATATATTATGACCGGGGAACCAAATAAGGGAAACACCCTACCCTTAGAGGTATGGACCACCTCAAGACAAGAACAATACACAGTGAGGTTCCCCTCTTGTAGAACCAAGTACAGAATAATGTGATGAATAGACAATATCATAAAAGTCCATGTGTCATAGAGCAAATTTTAGAGTCCACTGATGAATCCAAAAGTTTATTGGAAAAATTCAGAACATCAAAGGTAGATTGCACATCCAGCCAACACGTGTTTCGTCTTGGGAAATGTTTACATCCCTTACGACTTCTTCAGGGCTAGAAATCATAAAGATAACACACGAGTTAAGATCAAAGTTCTCAATCGCCCAGTTCACATCAATTGTGTAACACAAAAACCAAAGGAAGGAATTAATGTTTATACTACCATATCAAAAAGGTTAGAGGAAAAAGGTCCACACCATAATCCTTCTAAAAGACAATTACTAAAACACCTGTGAGTGATAAGAAAACACAAGCTACAACATGTTAAACTACACGTGAAAGACCAAAGTCAGAACACCAAAGATATTCACCTGCAACCCATTGTGTGTTAAAGTAACCAAAGAAAAATTTATTACACTCAAATACCTTGCAAATCCACCACAATTTAAGAGACAAATAGTCATCAATATGTATCCATTCCAATACGTTCTTCAAACACAACTGATATCCAATTTATACTTCAAATCTAATGTGAAGAAAAGGGGAAAATATATATGTTACAATAAAGCACCGCGGATGCCCCAGAAGTCTAACGTGTTTAATGCAAAATAATCCACTTAACAGGCAAACTAATGATTGAAAGTTGCTGTTTTAACAGACCTGAACATCCACTCAAATATTTTTGGAGCTTAGAATGCCAAATCTCTATACTCCTTTGTATACACTTTTTCTCAAAACACGTAAATGGCAGCAAAACCACGTGATCAAAACATTTACTTTAGACGAAACCGTCTAACAAGCAGATTGTAGTGCCTTCTCATGAGAGCGTGTGATAAGTCATTGGAATCAGATAAAGGAATACAAGCATGCGCCAGGTTAATCAGCTTTCTGAAATCCGTTTGCTGTGCCAGATTTGAAACAAAGCTGTGCTTACTTCAAAATGCATGAAAATGTTCAGATGTATAACAGTATATAAAATAACTTCCACTCTACAGAAATATACAAAACATAGCAGGTATTTTATGATTAATATACCTGTTCAGTCAGTATCAAAACAAAATTGAAATTCAAATATAAAATGTCAGTACATGTTAAGCCACATTCAGGTATTAACAAATTCAAAAATAAAGCAGGAGTTTAAAAAATGGAAAGAAATGATTACAATATTTCAGTGGGGACTCTAGACGCACACAACGTCTGCCCATGATGGCTAGTGTCCAAACATGACCCGAATTTCTACAACAAATTATTTCTAATACATTTGATGACCATCACGTTACCCAAGGCGAAGCTGTATGTTGACAAACTTATGAGGCAGGTCATTCTCCAATTTACAGGCCCACTTCGGGCCCCAGGCCCGGTCCAAATTGTCTTCCTCGAGTAAGTTGAAGATGGTCAAAGCCATAAGCATAAGAAATGAAAGTGGAATTCTTTTCCTTCCCGTCACTTCTACTCTGGGGAAAAGTCACGCAGTTGGTGTTTGAAGGATGCACCTCCATCTCTCTCCTCTAACCTGAAGCATATCCTGAGGGTGTTCTTAATGCATATGAAGTTTCCAGTCTGTCGTCGACCTCACAGCTGGTAAAATCCTTCAATGAGGTTGTGCTGTATCTCTAGTGGATGATTCCATATCTCCTTGGAGTGCCTTTGGGCCCCATGGTTCAGCTGGGGCCCGCAGTTGGACTTCCTCCGGAGGAATCAGCCCGAGCTCTGATTGACCTTGTAGGGCCCCTGCATGTCCCTCACTCAGTGCCAATCTATCTCTTCCCAACTGCACTGAAGGCCACATCAGTTTTGATCGCTCAAACAATGGCTTCAGCTTCATAGATGCAGACTGAAAATCCAACGAAGATGCCTGTTTCATATCCAGACCTGACTTAAGCCAAAGCTCGGCTAGTGTTTCGTTACAAAATAACAAAGGTACAGCCTCTCTTCTGGGAGGACTCTCAGGCAATGCCACTACCCTGATTCATAAAGTTGATGATGAGTAAGTAGTTAATCCCCCAACACCCCCCCACCTTACCACCTCCCTCGATTGCAAAATGGTATTGCCCTAGATACTTCTCCTGAGACAGAACTTTACTCCGCACATGTCCTCCTTACAGAGGAGAGCACCTCTTCTGAGTTTGCAGTAATCAGTGCCACCAAAGTGTTGGAACTTTAGTTGCCTGCTGTAGAAACCAAGTTACATCTGCTAATCAAAGTATTGCAGCCTGGGCCTACAACACTGGGGTGCTTGCTGCCTTTTATTGAGGCTTTAATACAGGCTTTGACGGCGGTTTGGCCAAACCATGCTCCGCTCTCTCGTTGAGGCTCCCTTTAGCTGGGTGTTATAGGCCTGCTTCTGAGAGCTAGGTGGTTCAGGCGTCCACCAGCAAAGTCAACCCTAATGCTTTTCCCACTGCCCCGCTGTACAGAGAATCAAAGCGCTTTGACACATTTGTGAAGAAGGTATTCCGACTTGCCAGCTTGGCATTGAGTTCCTTGAATGCTGACTGCTGGGGCACACTCCCTCTGTGATGTGACCAGTGAAATCTTGCACCCCATTCCAAGGAATTCAAGAATGCTTTTGTACAATGATCCAGTATGGACAGAGGAAGGCTAAGAGCGTTTTAAGCATCAGCCTAGATGCAACAACTCTGCAGGTCTTTTTAGCATCCTGGACTCTTATCCTGCTGGATGCCCATGGTCGTTGGAATATGTGGCCTCTTCTGTAGAACCTTCACCTGCATTGCGATGAAATTGAGGTTGCCTCTTGGACAACATCCATATCTTAAATGAGTCTGTCCGCCACCTTTAAAAGGTAACGGACAGGGCCAACCAGACAGGCCATTCTACATGCCACACTCATAGCTCACAATGGTAATGGGTGCATTATCTCTGGGGTGGGGCAATGACGTGAACAAAATAGAAACGAAGAGCCTTTGTTGTCTAGTGGAGCAAAGGCACAATAATAGTATTCTGAAAATCTACATGCCATTTGGTTGGCCCTGAAGGCCTAGCTCTAGTCCTTCGTGGGGAAAACTGGTCTTGGTCCTTACAGACATAACAAATGTCATGTGGTACCTCAACAAGCAAGGCAGAGTGGGGTCGCTGGAACTGTACCAGAAAGCAATGAGGCTCGGTTGTTACCTCAACCTCCATGGGATCTCGCTGACAGCCAGACATGTGAAAGTCTTGTTAAATGCTGGTGTGACAAGCTCAGCAGACGTCATCTGGTGGACCACGAATGGCATATGTACCCAGAGGTGTTTCAAGGCATTATCAAGAGGGACATGCTTTGGGTAGTTCTTTTAGCTCTTTTCATCACCGCTTAGAACCAGTAGTAATGGAACTACTGCTCGCTGGATTTTTCCCCTCGAGGCGTCCCTGGGAGATGCATTCTGGTTACACAGGCACTGCAGTCTCCTGTATGGCTTTCATCACTGCAGCTTCTGCCCTGAGTTCTGAAATAGATTTGAAGGGAACTAGTCCAACTCATTGTTATGACTCCAGATAGGGCCAAGATGTTGTGGGGTACGCCAACCTACTGGACCTGAAAATCTGCCCTCCATTCAACCTACCTTTTCAAGAAGGCCTCCTTTCTCGGCAACAGGATAGGTTCTGCACCTGGACCTCCACAACCCCCACCTGTATATGAGGAAATTGAGCAGAACTAACTGAGAGGGAGTAGTTTC
This sequence comes from Pleurodeles waltl, assembly GCF_031143425.1. Lineage (NCBI taxonomy): Eukaryota > Metazoa > Chordata > Amphibia > Caudata > Salamandridae > Pleurodeles > Pleurodeles waltl. Next base: position 895,234,955 of record NC_090444.1, read on the forward strand.
CAGCAGAACTGGTGGATATTCTCCTGGCAATTCTGTGCCCTGTATATTATGGTCGTTGGGTGAAGTTTGTGGTTTGGTGTAAGGATGAACAGGCTGACCCTCTTCAACTCACGGTACTTCATGTTTGTTTTCTCACTGGCATGGTAAAGCTGTGCAATGGGCGCCATTAATGGTTATTTGTTGGCCTTTTTGGCTTTTCCACATTTGCCAGACAAGACAAACCCTCCTTGTATAAATCACCAGTTGTGATGCTGTTTTTAAGAGCTCATCAATATGCTTTCTCTTGCTCTTTATCTTGCCACAGTGAGGGCATAACTTGGTACTCGCATTCTTGATGTGCATGCTATTGAATCTGTGTATAGCAGTTCCCTGAGATTACTGACCATTAAGACTTTTTTTCCCTTATTAGGGTTATTTCTGCGCACCATGTCATTGAGCTGCAGGTGCTGTTGATGCAGCCACCATATACCACCTTCTTCCCTATCAGAGTTGTGCTTCGAACTGTGGCATGTTGCCTACCGTAAGTGGTGTTGCCCTGCCGTGTGGTGCAGTCGATCACACTCCCCACTTTTTTCTCTCTCACATTCTTCTGAAGAGGAGAGGCTTTATTGATTAGATCCAAAGAGGACCATTAGATTTTACATTAACAAAGTAATGATTTCTAAAAGGACTGCCAGCTTTTTGTTTGATTTACCAGTGCTTGGAGTAGTGGTTAAAAATTATTTTCCAAATGGATTGTCTTTTGCATAAAAATGGGCTTTGCTGTAGTCAAGAAGGAACCTCCTGCTGGCCTTTAGGATCATTTTACCACAGACCTCCCCTACAATGTTGGAGAAAGAGGCTTGAACTCTTTAAGGCTGCCATGTGCACATCCATCTCTACCTTCGTCCGGCATTACGGTATTGATGCTGAAGTCTGTACGGAAAACCAGATGGCCTACTCGGTTCTGGGGGGCTCCCTGGTGTGAGTACATTCCTCACATCCTACACCTTTTAGGAGGTACTGCTTTGCTATCTATTAAAAATGTGAGGAGTCTGTGGTTAAACGTATCCACCAGAACAACAATTTAGTAACTTTCAGTAACACTCTTGCTCATGGTTACTCTGTGGGCAGACTTCTCGCTGCCCTCCCTGAGCCCTATTCTGTAGAGTGGAATTGAAAAGTAACCAGGTTAGGTTTTGCCCACTGTCATGTTTGCAATCTGTCATGATTCTTCTGGTCCGAAGGCACAGAAGAGTTTCAAAAGAAAAATGATATCAGTGTGAGGTGTCGCATACATACATGGCTCTGTCCTGTCACTTCACAAAGCCCTGTATAGCTGCTGCAGAGCCTGATGATACCACCTACCAGCGTGCCGGAGCAATTGCTAAAAAAAAAAAATCTTCATCCAGTTTGGTGCTAGGGAGTATTCATAAAGTGAGAAAGCTGTGGTTAGAGTGGCCAGAAAAAAAAAGAGGCGTTACTGCAAATAAGCAAATTCTTCATGCAGGGAAAAGGCCATAATTCTTAAATAAAATGACGGGTGACAAGCTTTTTATCAAAACTGTCATTTGTATTGAATTTGATGTGTAGTGCATCCAAGCCAATTACATGGTTGATTTGCACTATAAGAAACAAAACATTAAAGTTTAAAAGGAAAGATTGTGTGAATTGTAATGGAAAAATCGTGATAAGGCCTGCATTTTACATTACACAAGGCTAGTTATTTAAGTAAGTCAATCATTACGTAGAATTTCCTATGTCCTACATTTTCGTCTGTTCGTCAAAACTTTAAGAAGCTTTGGACCCATTATCACTTCCATAATTACTGTGTTTTTTTTTTTACAGGACTTTGATGAAGGTTGCTTCCTGCTCAGTAAATGTGATGTAGTTAAAGCCAGTCCACAAGACATAATACTAAAGGAGGAAGGAGGTGCTGTGGTGTCATTCTTATCAGCTATGTTCAGACCCTTCATCGAAGGTTATCAGGTATTTTTTTGAGAATGTATTATGTAATTGAGAATGACAGTACAACCTGTATATCGCAGTTCTGATTGTTTACATTTCTCACAAATACGGTGCAGGCTTATTTCTTATATGCTTTTCTTGACTTTCTTACTGCCGATTTGATTGCCGTTTACTGTGATGTTGTCCTAAAAAAAAATTAAATTCATTTATATTTCTCAGATAGTATTCACTGTGTGTTTGTATTGTACATGTTTCAAAAAGGATGAAAAAGGTGTCAGTGCATTCCCTGGTTGTGTGAGCGTGCACATTTTTTTCGTTTAGTACCATATATTTTTTTTTTGATAAAGAATTTTTATTGATTTTTGCAAAAGAAAAAATAACCATGATACAAAGGTCATAACACGATGCCAAAGGGCATCCAACATTGGTCGAACCTGTGATCCCAGATAGCACTAATATTAAAGATAACAGATAACATAGTATTCAGGAGCCTAGTGCGGCTTCCCATTTCCCCCATATCCTATTATATTTATTCGGACATCCTCTAGCCTCATATACAAGTTTTTCACTCTGCGCACACCAATCCACTCCCTGTCTCCATTTAGCCAACGATGGGGCATTCTTGGCCTTCCAGTTTGCCACTATGTCCCTCTTAGCCACTAAGCATGCCACCCCAAGGAAAATTCGATCTGGTCTCCTTAGCTCGATGTCACCCATGATCCCGAGGAGGAGGGGTAGAGGCTCTCTCTCTATATTCTCCTGCAACACCTCAGAAATCTCCCCCAGGACCGCTCCCCAATAGGCTACCATGGCCGGGCAGGTCCACACCATGTGGAAGAAGTCAGCTGTAAGGTTTCTGCAGCGAGGGCACTCCGCGTTGGGGCGGAGGCCCGCTCTGTGTAGTTTGTCGGGTGTGAGGTATGCTGTGTGCAAAAAGTAAGTTTGTATCAATCTGAAACGGGTGGCGATCGCCAGGGCCCGCGGGGCCATTAACGCCTCACCCCATTCCATCTCTTCCATGGGGCCCACCCACCCCTCCCATCTCTGGCGAAGTACCCCCAGGGAGCCCGAGGTGCCGGAGACCAGGGTGCGATATATCTGGGAAACACCTCCCCTACCTAGGCTCCCCATCAATGCCTTGGCCTCCATGAGGCTGCATTCAGGTATGTTTTCCCCCTCTCGGATGTGTACTGATAAGGCATGTCGGAGCTGGAGGTATCTGTGGAACTGTGTCTTGTTTAATGAAAAGTTTTTCTGGAGATCTTCAAAGGACCGTATGTGTGACCCGTTCCAGACATCGCCTAGTGTGGAGATGCCTATGTTGTCCCAGTTCCGAAACCCCTCCAAGCCCGCCACCTCCACCAATTGCCTCCCATGCCACAGTGGGGTCTGCTGGGTAAGTCGTCCCCACCACCCCGTTGACTTTTGAGCCGTCCGCCATCCCTGTAGAACCACCCTGGTCACATCTGGGACGTCTCGAGAGATTGGACCTCCATAGAGGGTGTCCAAAATCCGTGGGTAACCCATCGTTTGGAGCTCCAGTCGGTACGCCGGGTCTGTCCACCCACCCCCCATCCAGTCATTAATCACAAGTACTTGTGTCGCGAGGTGGTAGGAGTGGATATTGGACATGCCCAAACCTCCATCATATACATCCCTCTGGCAGGTTTTGAGCGCTAATCGTGGGCGGGCTCCGCTCCATATAAATTGACGCACCAATGAGTCCATTTCCCCAAACCATTTCCTAGGGATGGGATGGGGAAAATTTTGCAGGAGGTAGAGGAGCCTAGGAAGGATCATCATCTTATAGAGCGCGATTCTACCGAGCAGGTTAAGGGGGAGTGTCCTCCAGTGTAGGAGATCACTTCTGATTTTTCTGGTTAACGGTGTAAAGTTAAGTTCCCATGTCAACTCAGGGAGAAGTGAAATATACATTCCCAGATATTTGAAGCTATTTCTTCGTACTGGAATGTTTCGCTGCCAGTCCACACAATCCCCGGAGCGGTGTAGGGGGACCAGTAGGGACTTGGCGGGGTTCAGGATCAGCCCCGAGGCTTCCGCGAAGAGGCCCAGGATCTCTAGCACGCCGGGGCCACTTTTAGCCGGGTTGGATAGGTATAGGAGGACATCGTCTGCGTATAGCGCCACACGGTCTTCTGCACAGGCAGGCCAGGACCAGCCCTCGATCAGGGGGTCTCCTCGCAGCAGTATCGCAAGAGGCTCTATCATTAATGCGAAGAGCAACGGGGATAGCGGGCAACCCTGCCGGGTTCCGCGGCCAATAGGGAATGGGTCAGAGACCACTCCATTCACCCGGACTCGAGCTGTCGGTTTGGAGTACAGGAGTCTCACCAGGCCTCGGAATCTGGGACCGAGTCCATTTTTCTGCAAGACCAGTTCAAGGTAAGACCAATCCACTGTGTCAAAGGCTTTTTCAAAGTCCAACAAGAGTAATGCCAAGTGTGCGTGCGACAGAGTATTGCGATGTGCCAGAGCCAGATGCAACCACCTAATGCAGTGCCTGGTGCTACGAGTGGGCATAAAGCCACACTGGTCAGGGTGCACTAGTGTAGGTATTATCTCTTTCAGTCTAGAGGCCAGGGTCGAGGAAAGCACTTTGATCTCAATGTTTAGAAGTGAGATGGGTCGGTATGCCGAACAATGTCTCGATGGGGGCTGAGTTTTGGGAATCACTACTATTGTCGCCTGGTCAATCTCGGTGGGAAATCGGCCTAGTTTCTCGGCTTCCCCATACATGTTGAGTAAGTGGGGACCCAGTATATCACTGCATTTGCTATATAGCTCTGCCGGGAATCCGTCAGGGCCGGGGGTCTTGCCCGATGCCAGGCTGGAGATTGCACTGGTGATCTCTGCAAGGCTAATAGTTTCATCTAGCCTGTCTCTTGCCTCCAGGGAGATCCTGGGGAGAGTGATCTCATTCAGGAGGGGAGTCTCTTTCTCAATAGCGGGGCGGGGCGGGGTGCATTGCATAGAGGTGGGCATAGTAGGACGCGAAACTTTGTGCGATTTCAGCTGGTGTCCTAGAGAGGGCGCCCGAGGGCTCCAAAATCTCAGGTATAACCCTGCTGGCCAGAGGACGCGCGGCCAGCCAATGTAGGAGCTTCCCATTTTTGTCCCCCCAGCCATACATACGGGCCACCGAAGCTCTCCAAATGCACCTGGCTGAATCTAGCATTATGTGTTTGATTTCTTCTCTTACCATAGTCAGCTGTCTCAGGGCAGCGGCAGACGAAGAAGTCATTTGTTGGCGTTCCAGTCTCAGAGCCCTGGCCTCCAGGTCAGAGATCTGGGAGTTCCTGTCCCGCTCGCGGGTACGGAGAAGGTACTTGGCATGCCCTCTGAGGGTAGCCTTACAGGCGGCCCATAATGATCCTGGGGAGCGGACCGACCCCAGATTCAGATCGAAGTATTGAGTTAGTTGATTTCTGATCTCTTGGCTGTAGTCTTTGTCTTGTAAATACCATGCGTTTAGGCGCCATACTGGGCGTTTGGAGGGATCCGCTCCACCCAGTCGGACCCGCACTGGTGCGTGGTCCGAGACTCCCCGGGGGAGTATCTCTGCCCCTGTGACACTCGAGAGGTCCAGAGCAGACATGAATACCAGATCAATTCTGGATTGCGTCCGGTGGGCGGCCGACGTGTGGGTGTACCGGCGATCCCTAGGGTGCCAAGTTCTCCATACCTCGCAGAGGCCAAGGCTCTCGGTCCAACCAGTAAGAGCCGAAGCCATGGCTAATCTACTGGCCGTAATCTCGCCGGATACATCCAAATCCGGATCGAGAACCGCGTTGAAGTCCCCCCCCAGCAGGGTGGTCCCCTGGGGCAATCCCACAACCACTCGGCGAAGCGAGTGCAAGAAGGCATCAAGTCTCGTCGGGGGGGCATACGCAGATATAAAATTTATCGGAGTTCCATGAAGAGTCCCCGTAGCCACTACAAATCTGCCCTGTGGGTCGGCCTGTGTTGCTGTGATCACCACAGGCAGAGAGCGGTGAAGAAAAATGGCTACCCCTCTAGAGCCCCTGGAGAAGCCTGCGTGGTATACTCTGTCATACCCTCCCCGTATGAGCATGGGGCACCTAGTCCCAAGGAGGTGGGTTTCCTGCAGAAGGACCACTAAGGGGGAGTATCTGCGGAGAGTGTTAAATACTGCTGACCTCTTAATCTTATCCAACAGACCATTTACGTTCCAAGAAAGAACCTGAGTTAATGAGTGCCAGGCGTGAATTGTATAGGTGGTGCATAGGGCTGAGTGTCAGGCTGTGGACCCAGGGACGACCATTTCAAACAAAACAGTAAAATAATAAGGAAGCTAAGCAACTTCTTCCTATCTAGGCTAACTTCAAAAAACCCTCCCCCCAACCACCCTCCTCCCCATACTCCCACCCCGGAAGCATCTGTCGCCCAAATACCCAACCAAAACCAGACAGCCAGCAGGACTGTCCTTGGGGTGGAGTGGTGGACCCCTCCATATAGTCGGATCAATTACAATTAGTGGTGACCTGCCAAGTCTCAGGTATCTTATAGTAGAAAGGCATGACGCCTTCTGTAGTGACCCTTGTAAGGTCTGCATAGGTGAAACGGACATCTCAAGTCATTTTGGACTCCCATCAGCAGGTGTCAAGTGTGTCATATTAACCAAGGACCGGGGACTGACTCAGGCCGTTATCATCTGCCGTTTGGCCTGGGATCTGAGGCCCAGAAGGGTCCGTGGGTTTCTTCTCTGTTTGTGAGCCAGAATCTCGGATTTCCTCATTGTTGTCCAAATTGTTTGTGTCTTTCGGTCTCCCTCTCCGGGATCTGGTGCGCCTCCGGCTCCTCCGGGGGCCTCCCGGGGTGAGGGGTCCGACCCGAGGGGCCCCCTCCGTGTGCTCCAGGGGCCCCCTCCGGGCACCGATGCCCTCCTCCGTCAGCCAGTCCCAAGCCTCTTCAGGTGTTTCAAAAAAATGTGCTCGCCCGGCCAAGAGGACCTTGAGCCGCGCGGGGAAGAGGAGCATGTATGAAAGTTGCATCGCTCTAAGTTTCTGCTTAACGTGTTCATACGACCGGCGGCGGATCTGGACCTCACGGGTATAGTCTGGGAAAATTAAGATTTTATGGTTCTCCCATTGAAGATCTTCCCACCTCCTAGTCTCTTTAAGGATATTGTCTCTATCCTTAAAGTTAAAGAAGCGCGCAATCATTGGTCGTTTTGGGCCGCCCGGTGGGGGGCGCGGGGCCAATGCCCTGTGGGCTCTTTCAATCGCAAACCAGGGCGAAAGGGACTGGTCCGGCATCCATGCTTTAATCCACCTTTCTAGGAACTCAGATGCCCCACCATCCTCCACGCCCTCCGGAAATCCGATGAAACGCAGGTTGTTGCGTCTTGATCGGTTCTCTGCATCTTCCGCACGACGGTGCAGCTCGCCAGTTCGAGTCTGCAGCTGGGCCACTTTACTTCTAAGGTCAGCTAGGTCGTTTTCAGTCTGGGAGACTCTAGTTTCAACCTCGGTGATCCGGCTCACTGCGTTTCTGAGGTCTTGCCGAACCAGACCCACGTCTTCTCGTACTTCCCCGATCTTAGTCTCCACAGCAGACTGTGATGCTTGAATGGCTTGAAGGATGGCACTCACTCCGTCCGGTGCGGGGCCTCCGCTAGCTGTGTCTCCCTCTCCTCGCTGGCCAGCCGGTGTCGTGAACTGGTCAATCTTTTGCTGGGAAGATGGAGGTTGCTTGTTCGCCTTGTCTCTCCCCATCACGGCATCGGAGACAGGAGTCGGGTAGTTTTCCAATCAAGTCTAGATCCCTTGCACGTTTGCTGTTACTGCGATTATGAGTGTGTGGGGAGAGGCATTCAGGCCCAAGCTGTGATCTTCTTCACCTTTGAGATCTGATGAGTCCAGTTTCATCTTGGCCCAGTTGCCAATTGCCATTAGGTATTAAGTGCAAGGGGGGGGGGGGTAGGGCATCTTTCTTCCCTGACTCCTTTCCCCTCCCGCACCCCGTTTTCACTTCGAGTCGGTACCTTCAGTAAAGCCTCGACCGGCCCCGGTGTTAATTACGCTGCTCCAGTGACGCCATGAGGTCACTCAGGGCCATTGCCCTTCCGTTAGTTCGGATCGCAGTGCTGATTTTTCGGCCGTATCGGTAACTTTAGCACAGCCTCATCCTGCCTCGATGTCTCCGCCGCGCTCCGTGGACCCCCGGCATGCCTCCGCCGTCACTCAGGGCACCAGGGAGTCCCTCTCTGCAACCGCCCCTCCGCCGCTCCAGCTCCGGCCAGCGGGGTCCCGGGTACCGCGCAGCCGCTTAGCTCCCTCCGCCGCTGTCCCCAAGTTTGCGCACGGCCGCAGCCTCATCCACACGGCGCTCTCCTCCTCCAGACGCAGTGGCGCCGCCCCCACACGCCGCGGGAGCCGCGCTAGGGTCGTAGCCTCAACCCTATCCAGGGTCCCCTTCTTACCCCGTCGCACCTCTGTTCCAGCGCGGCCGCGTCCGGGGGGATCGCCGGTCCGGCCCCAGCTCAGCCGCGGAAGTCAGTCCCGGCCGCCATTTTGTTTTCGGGGACGGGACGGTCGCGGCTCGACAACGGGGGCTGCTTTCGCCAGGAGTTCCTCGCCGGAGCCTCTCAGGGGCCCAGGGCTCACAAGGACTGTCAAAACGACGTCTCCGGCTCGGTCAGGCCACTCTAACTACGGGCGGATGACGGAGGGGTCCAGAGCACTCTCAGAGTGCGACCGCCATCTTGACGCCCGAAGCCACGCCACCTAGTACCATATTTTTAATGAGACCTTTATTGAGTTTGTCAATAGCAGTCATGCATGAATTGATAACCTTCATCACAGAAAGATAAGAAGTGCAGGACAAACATTCATTGCATCAATTGTGCAAAATGTTTTATTATTCTGTGATCTTGTAAGGTATAGATTTCAAAATTAACAACAAGGTAACATGTCTTAATTGAGGGCAGAGCCAAGCGCCGTGGAAGATGGCGGCTCTTCATTAGAGCCGGGTAGAGTGGGGACGGGGAATCGAGCCAAAAGTTACTTCTCCGACATCAAAATCTTCAAAAAACAGGAAAATACTTCATCGGAAACCTAACGGATACTACTGGACCTATAATCCGCGATCCACTCGCTCTGCAACTCCTTTTGAAACTATATAAGTGAGAGCGGAGCCAAACGCCGTGGAATTTGATGACTCTCCCTTAAAGCCGGATGGAATGGAGATGGGGAATCGAGCCAAAAGTTACTTCTCCGACAACAAAGCCTTCAAAAAACTAGAAAATACTTAATGGGAAACCTAATGGATGCTATTGGACCTATAATCCGCGATCCACTCTCTCTGCAACTCCTTTAGAAACGATGTAAGTGGGGGCGTGGCCAGGGTCCGGAACATGGCGGACGCCTGATTAACCAGCTCCGGAGGGGCCGGCCGGAATAATCCTCTCCAACGCGCTGGTCCGGGCTGCCTGCTCACGGAGTGCGGGCGCCTTGCAGCGGATCACCGGGCGGCGCGACCGAGCCCCTGTCGCGGACTTGGGGCGAGCAGCGGACTGAGCTGCTCAGCCTGTAGTGAGGAGAGGCTTGCTGCCCCTCCCCTCGCTGGAAGCCGCGGCCTGGCGTAGTGCAGCCGCCCGCGGCAGGAGCGGAGTGGGCGGCCCGCGTGCGGCGGCACGCGCCCGGATTGTGGATCCTGGGGTCCCCGGGCGCCCGAGGTGAACTGAGGTCCCTGGAGGGACCTCGCCCCAGCGGGCACCTACCCTGGAACCGGTGAAGCGGGCGCAAAGGCCCTGATCTCACTGGAGCCGGCCTGAGAACATTGTATTAGGCCCAGTTGGAGCACCTGGGTACAATAATGACAACGCGGTGAGCGGGCTGGCGGAGTGGATCATCTGTGGAGTTGCCGAGGGGGTGCGCGGGGCCCCATGAGTCACGCCCTAGGAGAAGAGCGCACAGCGGGTAGCTACTGACCAGCTGCCCGACATGGAGGGACCTTGGAACTGTCGGACGTCTTGGGGCACAATCTACCCCTAAGAGAAGATATTGTGCACGAACAGGTGAATAGCCACGACCACAGAAGAGGCGCTGGAGAGTGGGTGAGTGCCCCACGTGGTGGGACAGCTAAGCCGCGGCTACGGCGATCGCCTGGTTCCGGTTGACGGGAGTGGCCTGGCGGGAGGAACGAGCGGAGGAACCAGTTCTGAAACAGTTAGCAATCAGCCACGGTCGGCTGCACGAGAGCCCCCTGCCCCTGGAACCGAACGTAGGGCATGGCCAGCGGAGCACTTGGAGCTCGGCCAGAAAGGTCCGTGAGCAGAAATTGAAGCTGTGGTGACCGAAACAAGGGGACAAACCCAGTTGTGGTTCGCACGAACACGCACGGGCCATTTGCTGGCCCCCCCCGGGGTACACCCCCTTGCTGGACCGATGCCCCCGAGGGCCGACACAAGAATAGAGCCATGGACCCCGTGTCGCTGCCTGGGGAGGGTGAGGCGGACTCACTGAACCAGTCACAAATTAAAGTTCAGGACACCCTAGACAAGATACTGGGGGCCATAGAGGATACAAAGTCAACATTGCAACGTGACATCAACTAAGTTGCGATTGAGGTGGGGCTCCTGAGAGCTGATCATCATAAATTGGTTGACAGAGTCAAAGAAGCGGAAACCACGTTGGCGGACATCGCACCAAGGCAGAAAGACTTAACAGCGGAGGTAACCTCACTGGCCGGCAGAGTGGCAAGACTTGAACAACGTGCCGAAGATGCGGAGGGAAGAAACAGGAGGAACAATGTGCACGTGGTGGGCCTCCTCGAAGGGACCGAAGGGACAAACATGGTGGACTTCCTGGAGAAATGGTTGAGCGCGGTAGTTGCGCCGGGGTGCCTGACCCCCTTCTACACCCTGGAATGGGCTCATTGAGTGCCATTGAGACCTCTTGCCCCTGGCAGACCTCCCCGTGCTGTAATCGCTAAACTCCTGCACTACAAAGACAGGGACATCCTCCTACAGAAAGCCAGAGAGATGGGCCCGTTTAAAGTAGCAAACGGGGATGTGACACTGTTCCCGAACTTCACACTGGAGGTCCAGAACAGGCGAGCCTCATTCCTAGCGGTCAAAAGAGCCTTGCGAGACGAGGGGATTCAGTACTCGCTACTATATCCGGCAAAGCTAAGAGTGACTGTGGAGGGAAAGGCCACATTCTTCCAATCCCCGGAGGAGGCATGGGAATGGCTTCAGAGGCACGGATCCCAAACGGTGCGACCTGCGCATGAGAACCCTGGAGCGAGAAAAACCCGCCGAGCCCCGAGGGGAAAGAGGTCCAGAGACCGTCCACGGTTGGCACCAACGCAAACACAGAGAGAAACGGACAGAAGGGTGGCCCTGGAGGCGGCGGCCCGGGTGGGAGGTGAGGTGCCCCCCCGAGGAGGGTCTGAAGAAGAGTCCGACGATACGATGGTGTCCTCTGCCGAAGACTCTGAGAGCTTCTCACGAGTGCCGAAGGTGACCCCACAGACAGCCGACGAGCTCGGATAGCCCGGGCGTGTAGCGGCGCCCAGAGACATGGCACGCTGTTCGAACGAGTGACCCCTCCGGACCTGGCTCCCCCCCCCTGACTCGACTCTCGCCTGTCCGACTTGGCTGGCGAGTACTGCAGTTATGTGTTTGAAAAAGTTGCGCTGTTGCACAGTTTGTTGGGCAACCTACAGTTCCGGAGGCGCCCTGGGGATGGGGAGTTGGGGTTTACAGTTACGAGTTAAATCGGCAGCATGGGTGGAGAAATCTGACCACAGTAAAGGAATAGGCATATGGGGGGTCAATTAAAATCCTGGGCGCGCCAGGCCCGCTATTGTCAGGCTCTAAGAACAAGATGGCAGACTACAATTTTATAACCTGGAATGTCAGGGGGATGGGCACTCCGGCCAAAAGACATAGAATTCTATCATTCCTAAAGAGAAGGGGGGTACAAATAGCAATGTTGCAGGAGACCCACCTGGCACTGGTGGAGGGAGAGAAACTAAGACGGAGGTGGAGGGGCAGGTGTTTGCTACGGAATATTCAGCTTATGCGAGAGGCGCACTGATCTGGATTAGAGCGGGGGTCCCACTGACAATTGACTCTTCTAACATTGACAAAGAGGGCAGGTTTGTGATACTGGAGGGGAAGCTACATGGGACTCCGATAGTTTTGAGTTGCATTTATGCCCCTAATCAAGACCAGGTTTCATTCATGACGGGCTTATCGAGACACCTCACCCGCCAGCGCACGGGAGAAGTACTAATAGGAGGGGACTTTAATGCAGTACTAGATATAAATATGGACTGGTCCACCCCGCCACTTCAAGGGGCAATATCAATTAAAATAGCACAAAGCCTAACTGAGTGGCTGAGCACATGGGGATTAGTGGACATCTGGCGGGTGCAGCACCCGACCGTCAGGGACTACTCATTTTACTCGGGCCTCCACCGGGTGCACACCAGAATTGACAGGGTGGTCTGCACTCCGGGGCTGGCTCGAGGTATGACCCATTCCGAATACCTTGCTCGCACAATATCGGATCATAACCCTCTACTACTAACTATGAGGGTATCGCAGGATAGACCACCCATCCCATCATGGAGACTGGCCCCCGCGACACTTGAAGATCAGGCGTATAGAGAAGCGCTGCGCAGCCACCTGACAGAACACATTGAAACTAACAAGGGATCCAGCCCCTCCAGGGCCGTGGGGTGGGAGACACTCAAGGTGGTGACGAGGGGTTTCTGTCTTGGGAAGTCGGCGGGGGTGAGGCGCACACTAGAGAGGGAGCTAACTGCCCTGGAGAAGGTCATACATGTGGGGGAGCTGAGGCAGGGCCCTGTAACGCAAGGAGATGAAGAATATAATCGTGCACGCAGAGAGCACTCGCAGGCTGAAGAACGGCTCAGATGCCATAACATGCAAAAATACCTGGCATCCTTACAATCAGAGGAGGGGAGGTCGGGTAAACTACTAGCATGGTTAGTGCGCCCGAGCGGGGATAGCGAACCCATCACAAGTGTATTAGACGGGGGGAAACCGTAGACTATGCCCAGGCCCCATCAATGACGCATTGAGAGATTATTACATACACCTGTATAGGAGACCTAGCGACCTGGAGGCGGCGACATTTGACAACTATTTGTTGCAGATCCCCCTGCCGGTGCTGAGTCTCGAGGACAGGGACAATCTAGGAGGACCAGTGACTATGGAAGAGATAAATGATGCCATATCGCAGCTGGCCCCTGGGAAGACCCCTGGTACAGACGGTCTTCCCATGGATTTTTACAAAAAATATAAATCCTTACTGACTCCCTGCCTGGCGGAAGTGTACGCAGAGGCAATACAGAAGGGAGAGCTGCCATGCACAATGCGTGAGGTGCTGGTAGTCCCAATCCCCAAGACAACCAACATGGAAGCTTCAGTGGCCAACTTCCGCCCGTTATCTATGCTAAACAGCGACTTCAAGATCTTCAGCAGGATCTTGGCCGGACGACTGCTTCCCTACATGTCCACACTGATACACGCTGACCAAAATGGCTTTATTCCTGGTCGCAGCACCTCCCTAAACCTTAGGCGATTCTTCTCTATCTTACTCATGCCCGAAGAACTGAAACCACCGGCGGGGACCCTGTTGGCGGTGGATTTTGAGAAGGCTTTTGACTCGATTAGGAGGAACTACCTGAGGTTGGTGATGTTAAAAATGGGCCTGGGAGAGAGCTGGGTTAGGTGGGTGGACCTGTTGTACTCGTCCCCACTGGCAAGAGTGAAGACGGGCAGAACAATCTCTAGTGCATATCCGGTATTTCGTGGCACTAGACAGGGGTGCCCCCTTTCCCCACTGCTGTTTGCCCTGGCAATTGAGCCCCTGGCGACCCGGTTGCCGGAAGAGGGTGTGGGTAGGGGGGTCGAATGGGGGCCAACTGAGCACATTGTCTCCCTGTATGCTGACGATATACTAATTTATCTTAGGGACGGTGCTGGTGGTCTCCCCTGGGCCCTGGGGGCTTTGGAGGACTTCGGGGAAGTTTCGGGACTGCACCTTAACTGCGGCAAAATGTATGTGTTTCCCTTAACTCCAGGTTGCGCGCGCTCAGCAACATGCCCGATAGACGTGAACTGGGCCCCACGGTCCTTCAGGTACCTGGGTATTCAAATATTCCACAAATTGGGAGATCTCAGATAGGGTAACCTTGGCAAAGCGCTTCGATCCTTGAGGTCCTCGGTTGAGTTTTGGCGCTCCCTGAAATTATCAGTAATGGCCAGAGTGGCACTCTCCAAAATGATTATGCTTCCCCGACTCCTCTACTACTTCGTCAATTTACCATTGCTGATCCCCCGGGCATGGTTCCGTGACTTAAACGTGTTGCTCAGAGAACTAATTTGGGACAATGGACGTAGACGCACCGCACTTACGACCATTTGTAGGCCGACCCATGTGGGAGGACTGGATGCCCCCGACTTTGAGGCTTATTGCTTGGCATCCCAACTACAATGGGTGTCCATCTAGCTGGCGGGCAAAGGACACCTGGACCTGTGGACCACCCACGGGGTAATGGATACGGCATGGATCACGGCACGCATGACAGGCAGGAAAATAACCCTACCTGGAAACAACATAATGTTAAGTGTCGCAATAGCATGCTGGAAGAGGTGCGCGAAAAGGGCAGGAGTGGGCCCGCCATACTCTCCGGCTTTACCGCTCTCGGCACTGGCTCTAGAGTCCGGGGGGAAGGGATCGAGAAGCCTGGGACTTAGTCCCTGGACGAGTGCAGGGATTGAGACAGTGGGTGGGCTATTTGAGGGGGGCGTACTGAGGGCCTTTGCTGACCTAACGGGCGTGGGTGTTCCCCGGGGTCAGTTACTGCTTTTCGGGAAGTTGGTGCACACACTGAAAGACCACTGGTGCATGATAAACGTGGAGCCCACTCCCCACGGAGTGTTGCACCTCCTACTAACATCAGGGGAGGAACCTCACTTGATAACCAAAATATACCAGGCCCAGTTACAGGCCATATTAGATCCCTTGCAATCATTGAGGGAACGATGGGGAGGTACGATCGGGCAGGACTTGTCTGACTCAGAATGGAACAAAACACTGGCTTACCCCCGGTTGATCTCACGTAATGCGCGGTTAAAATACATTCAATACAATTACCTGCACAGGACGTACCTAACACCACACCGACTATTCCGTATATACGGGGGTGCCCCCAGGATGTGCCCGAGATGTTGGGGGGGGAGAAGCAGACTTTGACCATATGGTGTGGGAGTGCCCAGTACTTCAGGTTGGTTGGAAGGAAATATTGTCTATCCTATCCCAGTTATTTGGTACGGAGTTACGCCCTACCCCGGACTTGTGCTTACTGGGTCTCTTGCCGACTGCACTAAGTGGGAAAGTAAGAGGGCGTTTCCTGGACCTAACTCTGGCCCTTTATAAAAGACTGATCTCAAAGGGCTGGAAATCCCCAGACCACCCCTCGCTGGCTGACTGGAAAAGGGATGTTACGAAATGGTCCAGGGCTGAACTACAGGTCCTGAGGACTGAGGAGGCCAGGGGCATCCGACTGGTTCCTATTGCCCCAGCCTGGGAAGACTTAGTGGCGAGTTGGGATGGACTACTCAAGAGAGCAGCAACCCCAGAAGGAGGAGTAGGTGATGGTTAGCACATTCTATGGGATTGACCTAGCGGGGAGGACTCCCAGGGGATTCCCTGGGGTATCCTAACTCATGCAGAGTCCGCACTGAGGAAAGCAAAACAGAAACAAACTGGCCACTAAATGCCACATCACCATTAGAGACGGGGGTGGAGCAAACGGTCTACTGTCCTCCCTAAATACTGGTGCGCCCCGGGCATGGCCTCCCCCTGCATGTTGCTATGCTTTAATTCCTTAAATATTGTCAGCTACAAATCCCACCCACATAACGCCGTAAAGTTGTCCTCCTGTTTTGATTATATACTTTCTCCCCCCCCCTTTTTTATCTTCCCTCTCCCTCCCTCTCTTTTCCTTTTTCCTACTCGTTTTTTTTTCTTTCCTTTCGTTTTCTCCTCCAAACTATAGCTCAGAATGGGTTTAAGTTGGTTGTTTGTACATATGACTTAAAACGATAGTGTAGGATAGCGAAGAGCATAACGCAGTTTGTCAAAGGGACGTGCTTATTAAAATCAAGAGATAACAAATGCATAGAAAATGCTAACAATACCAAAGTAATATGCAACGATTCATATACAATGCGTGCCACAAATGTGGATTGTTTAATGGTCATATACAACGAATGCAAGATGTTAACTCGAGCAGACATGCAAATGTAAAGCAACAAAATGTTAATAAAATATATTTAAAAATAAATAAATAATAGAAACGATGTAAGTGAACCAACGTCGTGGAATTCGACGACTCTCTCTTAAAAGCCGGATGGAACGGAGACGAAGAATCGAGCCAAAAGTTACTTCTCCAAGAACAAAGTCTTCAAAAAAACTAGAAAATACTTAATCGGAAACCTAACGGATGCTATTGGACCTATAATCCGCGATCCACTTGCTCTGCAACTCCTTTAGAAACGATGTGAGAGCGGAGCTAAACGCCGTGGAATTTGGCGACTCTCCCTTAGAGACGGGTGGAACAGAGATAGGGAATCGAGGCAAAAGTTACTTCTCAGACATCAAAATCTTCAAAAAACAAGACAATACTTCATCAGAAATCTAACGGATGATATTGGATCTATAATCAACGACCCATTCTCTTTGCAACTCCCTTAAAAATTATGTAAGTGAGAGCAGAGCCAAATGCCGTGGAATTTGACGACTCTCCCTTAAAGCCGAGTGGAACGTAGATGGGGAATTAAGCCAAAAGTTACTTCTCCTACATAAAATTTTCCAAGAAATAAGGTCACACTTCATCAGAAATCTAATAGAAGCTAACGGACCTCTAATCTGCGATCCTCTTGTTCAGCAGCTCCCATCTTACACAAAAAAACGATGTAAGAAAAATGAAGCAACGAAGTTGAAATGACAGACATACCTGGACTCCAAATATAAGGGCTTTTCATTTAATTATACTGCACAAACGGGAAATGTGATCAATCGATATCTACACACTTGGCCTATATATAACACTGACCCCAATTCTCAGAGTCCAATAGGCTTACATTTTAATTCAAGCACTGCTCAACATGTAATGCTCCTAAAATATTTCAAAATGCCATTTTGACTGATTCTCATAATTGGTCTTACTGTACAATTTTGGGAGTGAATGCCCTTTTTTCCCCCTTTTTTTCAAAAAATTTGATTCCTAAACATCAAAGCGTAATGTAGTATCTAAGACAAGAATAAATCTGATATACATGTCAAAGCAGTAGTGTTCTGACAAGAAGCTGACTATATAAGAATAAGGTAAATGATACATCTGTACAAGGAGGTGGAACTTGAAACATTTTATCTTTCCTTCATTAAAAAAGATTTACAATTGACATTGCAATGAGGGTTCTATATTGATAGATAAACTTCAATAATTATTGTAAACGAAATCTTAGAAGATAATTGAAGTCTTCTATGTCAGATCCTAAAGCTGTAAGACAATTGTCGTATAGTGCAGCCTTGCAATCCATACCAGTTATCACTGAACCCAAACACATAATGGCTGACCCTATTGAATCACCTTCAACAGCTATGGATACTATCTTAAAAGAACTATTAGCCATAAAATCCTCCATTGCTTCCTTGGAAAATACAGTGTCTACTAATACTACGGAAGTCCAAGGCTTGAGGAATGGAAGTGGTCAAGTTTCAATCTCGTATGCAATCAATGGACAATCGACTGACAGATATTGAAACCCGCATAGATAAGACACCTGATAATAGCCAAGATATTGGGTATCTACGGCAAAAAATTATGGATTTAGAGGACCGGACTAGAAGAAACAATCTTAGAATTATAGGTCTTCCAGAGCAAACCGAGAAAGACAATATTCTAGACTTTTTGACTACTTTTCTCCCAACCCTGACGAACATTACTTTTACAATGCCATTAGAATTTCAGAGAGCTCATCATGTTCGCTCACGTGGAATAATCCAATCCACAAGACCTAGACATATTTTAGCTTGCTGTTTACGCCATCAACAAGCTCGTCAAATTATTATGGCTGCCAAAAAACATGGTCGATATAAATATGAAACATCCCAGGTAATAATCACAGCAGACTTTTCAACACCTACAAATCTCAAAAGGAAACAGTTCTTAAATCTACGCAACAGATTAAAGAAAAGAGATATAAAATATGGTCTTTTGGACTTTTTACTATATAGGGTACCATGATTGTGACTTTTCAAGGGAAAACCAAAGAATATTCAGACCCCCACGACTTGGAATCCTTTTTGAATGACTTAGATGACAAAGACTCCGAGATGGAACATAAGACTTCCTCACCCTCAACAACTAAAGAATTCTCATCTCCTACCACTCCAGAGGACATAGATCAAGGAGAATGGGAGACTGTTCAACGACAATGGACACATGGTGGTAAATTTAAAGCATGGAAAAAGTATCAACCAAGAGATAAATCTAGATCTCCTTTAAAAACTTGAATAGAGCGGAAATATCATTGCTTTATTTACTTTCTATTCAATATATATTTCACTACAAGATAATACTTATTTATGATGTAGGTACTTCATATTCTATATTTGAATTGGCTTTATTTTCTCCCTTCTCTATTCTCCTCTCCATGACTCTTTGGCTTACAAACCCAGATAAAAGTTTAGGTGTTAAGTGTACAAAATTGTCTTATCACTTGTGTTGGGCAATTTATTTGATATTTGATAATTTTAACAAGTAATACTTTCCTTTTACTAAATTATTATAAAAGTCACACTGATTTAAAAACTCACCTATAATATAATTACATATTGACATATTTGAAACTTTACAATTTATCTTATTTTTCTTCTTTCTCTAATTCCTCTCTTTATTATTATTCTACTTATTCATCTTTTTATATTCCTTTTCTATCTCTCTTATTATTAGAATTTGGATTGATATTATTTTGTTAGTTTTCACATGTCTATTAACAAGTTAAAACCTTTAAATGTTATTTCTCTGAATGTTAATGGTTTGACACATTTTATCAGGAGAAAGAAGATAGTTAATTTTCTTGGACAACAAAAACCAGAAATTGCTTTAGTACAAGAAACACATCTTAATGAATCAGAAAGTGAAAAACTGAAGAGAGATTGGGCTGGTCAAGTTATACATGCTAGCATAACGCAAAATAATTCTAATAATGATGACACACCTATCCGGAAATGTGAAGTAGCTACTCTTTTTCATAATAATTTACCACACAAAATTATTCAAACATGGTTAGATGACGAAGGCAAATATGCATTTGTTAAAATTCGTATTAGAAATTATTTTATGATTATAGGCACGATATATGCACCCAATGATTCCAAAACGATATTCATCTCAAAGATTAGTAGTTTATTATCTTCCTTTGGGTCTATAAAAGTATTGATTGGAGGAGATTGGAATGTTACTATGGACCCATTCATTGATAGATCTGGCAAGCCAGATACTCACCATTCAAATGATAGATATATCTTAAAAGATCTTATAGATGAATTTGCATTACAAGAACCATGGCGTCTATTACACCCAGATGACAGAGATTATACCTTTACATCATGTGCACACTCAATACGCTCCAGAATAGATTATTTTTTAACCTCATCCGCAATGATACAATCAATAACATAGGCAGGAATTGTTCCTTGTTGCATCTCAGATCATGATTTAATAGATTTACTTATTAATATTGGATTAACACAAACTCCCAAAGCTATTTGGAGATTCAATACTTCTATGTATAAGACACCTCAAGCTAAACTGAATCTCTGTCAACATGTTGATCAATTCCTTGTATAGAATAAAGACTCAGTTACAGATGCTAGCGTATTATGGGGAGCAGGCAAAGCAGTCATTAGAGGAATGATTATGAGAGATTCATATCTTCTAAAAAACAAAATTGAATAATGAGAGGAACTCATTGGAAAAAGAGGTTATATTACTTTCAAAAGATTATAACAAATCTGAATCACCTGAGATTCTAAAAAACCTGTTATCAGTTAAATTCAGACTCAACAATCTGTATACCTCTCAGGCCGAAAAATGTTTATTTTTAATTTGACAATGTCACTATGAAAGGGGGGAGAAAGCGGGACGTCTTGTAGCTTATCAGTTACATCAACAGGAATCATCCAGAGCGATACCTGTTATTAAAAACTCTTCAAATGACTTATTTACTTTACCAACAGACATCATTACACAATTCCAAACTTATTATGAAACACTTTATACATCATTGAATTGTAAAGATACAAAGGAGGAAGATGATTTCTTCACTAATCTAAAGATCCCAAGACTAACTCCGGAACAGAAATTAAGACTAGAAGAGCATATATCAAAGGAAGAGATTGCAAAAGGTATTGATTGTTTAGCTACAAACAAAGCCCCTGGAGAAGACGGTTTTCCCATTGAATTTTATAAAATCACAAAAGTCCAAATTATTCCATTATTACAATCCTTCTTTAATTCAGCTTTAAAAAAAGGTCAGTTTCCCCCAGAATTTTTGCGAGCACGTATTACTGTAATTCTCAAACCTGATAAAGACCCACTGGAATGTTCCTGCTATAGACCTATTTCTTTAATAAATTCTGATATTAAAATTCTGGCTAAAATACTTGCGATACGATTAAATTCAGTCATCACATCACTTATCCACCCTTCTCAAGTAGGTTTTGTTCCATCTCGATCCTCCTCAAACCACCTTCGAACAATTCTACATTTATTATGGCAACATCATACTATCCTTGGATGCTGAAAAGGCATTTTATAGAGTAGAAGGGGGATATTTGTTCCGAACTATGAATAAAATGGGTATTGGTACTGATTTTATTACTTTAACTAAGGGAATGTATCAATCTCCCACAGCCGCGATTACATGCAATGGTTTTTACATCTCCTTATTTTAAAATTCTATGCAGGACTCGACAAGGATGTCCACTCTCCCCTTTGTTATTTCTTATTGCACTAGAACCCTTAGCCATTGCAATTAGACAAAATGCTAACATACAAGGTATTGCTACCTCAACGGGTGAGGTTAAAGCTTTTTATTATGCAGACGATATTTTACTCACATTATCTAATCCGAACTCCTCAGTTAAAACTCTGATTAATCTATTAAATCAATTCTCTGCATTTTCTGGATATAAGATTAGCTGGTCTAAATGTGAAGCCTTACCAATGAACAACAATACTACTTCATCCGTATTAAGTAATTTCTCATTTAAATGGAAATCATCACATCTGAAATACCTTGGAATTCTGCTTAATACAGGATTGAAGAATATTATGATGGATAATTTGAATCCCATTATAGATAAACTTAAAAGAGATTTTACTAGATGGTCTCAACTGAATCTATCTTTATGGGGAAGAATACAGATTATTAAAATGAATACAATTCCAAAATTTAATTACGTCTTCAGTATGTTATCACTTCCTATTACTTCTTATTTTTTCAAAGATACAACATCTTTGATAGCTCTTTTTATCTGGGAAGGAACAAATCCTCGTATAAGTGGTTCAAAATTGCATTCATCCTCTCTAAAATGAGGCCTTAGACTTCCACACTTAGAAAATTATTGGATAGAACAACAACTATCACACTCAATTTATATGATATCCACGAATGATAATACGCCCATATGGGTGAAATTAGAACAATTTCTATTGAAAACTACCACCCGTGGCTATTTATTACACTAAATGTCCAAAATTCTCACAATTCTCCAATCCAATCATTTACTCTTCCCAAATGGCCTGGCAAAAAGCACATACTATTATAAACTGTAATATTCATATACACTTAAATGCTCCAATATGGAATAACTCAGCAATTATATATAGAGGTAAAGAACTTAATTGGTTTGTTTGGAAAAATCATAAAATTAATATTTTATCAGACATATATACATGGAATAAATCCTTGAAAACATTTTCACAACTACAAGAAACGTCTAAACTCCCGAAATCACAATTTAATAATTATGTACTATTATTGGCAATTCTTAACCCTGTAACAATCTAAATATAGACTCTATGATACATTCATCTATCGTTCGTCATATCTACATGTGGAAAAACTTTAAAGGCATGGTATCTGGCTTATATTCTTTATTAATTGATAAATCTTTTTCAGATGATACATCTGGAAATTTAAAATTATGGTGGTCTACACGACTTAATATTACTTACTCAGACAAGGAATGGACTAAAGTCCTGGAGAATTATAATCATGGCCTTTGTGATGTAAGATTGAAATTTAATTACTTCAAAATTCTACACCAATGGCATTGGTCACCTTCTAAACTATACTCTGCCAAACTCAGTACTAACTCTGATTGCTGGAGATGTTGTCAACCCAACTGCGATATTGTACATATCTTATGGGAACGTACTGAAATACAACAATTTTGGGCACAAATATCACAATATCTGAGAAATAATGTTCCCAATATTCCATTTCAGTCACCTCGCTTATTCTTATTGCATGATATTTATGGTCTAGGTAAGCTTTCTTCGCAGTTGTTTAGATGCCTGTTCTTTGCATTAAAATCAGTTACTCTTTGGCAAAGAAGGATCCTCCTGATGGCATTAGAGCTCATTCCACCAGAGCTAAGTCGGCCACTTCGGCCTTGGCCAGTGGTGTTCCTGTGGTCGACATCTGCAAGGCCGCAACTTGGTCGTCCCTTCACACTTTTGCGAAACATTACTGTTTAGACTCTGAGGTCAGAAGGGACGGCCATTTTGCACGTTCAGTGCTGCAGGATTTCTTGGTTTTACCATTTCGGCACCCACCACCGGGAGTGGTACTGCTTTGGGACTCTATTCATTAGGTGAGGAATCCACAGGTAGTTGTATCCATCAGAAGAACGAGTTACTTACCTTCGGTAACGACTTTTCTGGTGGATACATTAGCTACCTGTGGATTCCTCACAGTCCCACCCGCCTCCCCGTTGCCTTTCTGGTCTTACCAAGTAATCCTTGAGTGCGCTCCTCTTGGTCTTCAAGGTTGCAATAGATGTTGTAATTATGGATACTTATATATATTTATATGTATATATATGTATATATCTTTGTGTATATACATGATTTGCATATATTTGTTTGTTTAAATTTTTTTTAAAAAAAGAGAGTTATATTAAATCTACAGCCATTTTATTGCAATGTTGTGTATTTTACAATGTTATGGGATGTTGCCTTGCTCTTTCATTGCATTGGGTTGTTATTCTCATGCACGTAAAAAATGTTGGTACTGACGTCGGCACGTCGGCGAGGACCTCATATTGCCTGTATGACGTCAGACGGCGTCGCGTGGGCTAGAGTGACGTCCTCGTCGACGTGCAGAGACTAGGAAGAAGATTTCCGTCGAATGCTGGCGCCATGGGAGTATTCATTAGGTGAGGAATCCACAGGTAGCTAATGTATCCACCAGAAAAGTCGTTACCGAAGGTAAGTAACTCGTTCTTTATGTTCATTGCTCCTTTCATTAGTTTCATATGGATCATGGCTAATATGGAATGAATATGGAAAGTACTCACCTGTTTTTTGGTACACTAGATTTCCTTTTTTCTTTTTCTTTTTCCTTTTCTTATTCTTTTCAAATAATCATTGTGTAATTTATATTGAACATTTTATATTTATTTTGTGTTTATAAACGTTTAATAAAGAATTGAAATAAAAAAAAGAAAAAAAAAGTCTTCATTAACTATCCGTGTACTCAAGAATACATTATTATCGTCATTAGGATTATGTTCTGCTTTTCCCCAGTATCCGCTCAATTATGATTGAGGAAGTCTAATCTGCAATTCCCTCTTTTTCCATGATTTTCATTCTAACAAAGTAGCTAAGCTGTGTGAGCATCTAGCAAGCGGATCAATTGGACTTCTATATGTTTTAATATTGAAGTGAATGTACAGTGGCTTCCTACACATAGAACATATCAGCCCTTTTCAGTTCCCTCCTTCATATGACATGTTCATGCTGGCGGTGGTCTAGTACATGGTGGATCAGTTTAGTCTTGCAATATTACAGCGCAGTTGTAGGAGGCTGGCCTGGCTTATAGTGGGTACCTGATAGTACTTACACCTTGTGCCAGGTCCAGTTATCCCTTATTAGTAGATTAGTAGTGTTCTAGCAGCTTAGGCTGATAGAGGTAGCTACAGCAGAGCAGCTTAGGCTGAACTAGGAGATATGCAAAGCTCCTACCATACCACTTATATCATATAGCATTATATCATAACAATCACAATACTCAGAGTTACTAAAAATAAAGGTACTTTATTTTAGTGACAATGTGCCAAAATATCTCAGAGGATATACTCCCTTAGGAGGTAAGTAAAATACAGAAAATATACACACAAACCAAAATCAAGTAAGTAAACAGTGAGAAAAGTAGTGCAAACACTGTTGAATACAATAGGATGCAATAGGCCTAGGGCAACACAAACCATATTCTAAGAAAGTGGAATGCAAACCACGAATGGACCCCTAGGCTAGTGTAGTGTGTAGAGGGTCGCTGAGAGTGTAAGAAAACACTAAGGGTGTCTAAGATACCCCACCCCAAGACCCTGAAAAGTAGGAGTAAAGTGATACTACTTCCCCAGAAACACACTAAACTCGTGATAGGAGATTCTGCAAAGACCACAACAGACTGCGAAGCACTGAAGATGGATTCCTGAACCTGAGGACCTGCAAAGGAAGGGGACCAAGTCCAAGAGTCACGCAAGTGTCCGGGAGGGGGGCAGGAGCCCACTAAACCCTGGATGAAGGTGCAAAATGGCTTCCTCCTGATGGAAGAAGCTGAAGATTCTGCAACAACGAAAGGTGCTAGGAACTTCTCCTTTGTGCAAAAGATGTCCCACGGAGTGCTGGAGGATTCAGCATTGTTTCCTTGGAGAAAGACTGCAAACAAGCCTTGCTAGCTGCAAAGGTCGCGGTTGAAGGAAAAGGGTGCTGCCTGGGCCCAGGAAGGACCAGGAGGTCGCCACTTGGAAGAGGAGACAGATGGGGTCCTCAGCAGCACATAGAACCCATGACCAAGAAGACCACACCCGCAGAAGTACATGAACATGGGTTCTAGAAAACTGAACGTGGCGGTAGTCTCAACACTACAAAAGAGGGTCCCACGAAGCTGGTGGTCAACTCAGCGAGTTGAGCAATGCAGGATGGAGTGCTGGGGACCTGGGCTAGGCTGTGCACAAAGGATTCCTTGCAAAAGTGCACAGAAGCCGTAGCAGCTGCAGTTCACGCTGTACACAGGATTACTGTCTGGAGAGGGAAGGCAAGGACTTGCCTCCTCCAAATTTGGACAGTTGGACCACTGGACAGTCTGGGTCACTTGGATCCACTACCTGTATTCCAGGGGCCACGCTTGTCAGGATGAGAGGGGTCCCAGAGTACCGGTGACGCTGAAGTTTGGTGCCTGCTGGAGCAGGGGGGAAGATTCCGTCGACCCACTGGAGATTTCTTCTTGGCTTCCAGTGCAGGGTGGAGGCAGACAGCCCCCAGAGCATGCACCCCCAGGAAACAGTTGAGAAAGGCAGCAGGATTAGGTACTACAATGTCGCTGGTAGTCTTCTTGCAACTTTGTTGCAGTTTTGCAGGCGTACTGGAGCAGTCAGCGGTCGATCCTTGGCAGAAGTTGAAGAGCGAGGAGCAGAGGAACTTTGGTGAATTCTTGCAAGTTGTTATCTGAGTAAAAGCCCACAGGAGGATTGGCCACCTAGTGAGGTAAGCACCTATCAGGAGAGGTCTCTGACGTCACCTGCTGGCACTGGCCACTCAGAGGCCTCCACTGTGCCCTCACACCTCAGGTTTCAAGATGGCAGAGGTCGGGGACACACTAGAGGAGCTCTGGGCACTACGCCTGGGGTGGTGATGGACAGGGGAGTGGTCACTCCCCTTTCCTTTGTCCAGTTTCACACCAGAGCAGGGACTGGGGGTTCCCTGGACCGGTGTAGACTGGCTTATGCAAGGAGGGCACCCTCTGTGCCCTTCAAAGCGTTTCCAGAGGCTGGGAGAGGCTACTCCCCCCCGAGCCATTAACACCTATTTCCAAAGGGATAGGGTGTAACACCCTCTCTCAGAGGAAATCCTTTGTTCTGCCTTCCTGGGACTGGGCTGCCCAGACCCCAGGAGGACAAAACCTTGTCTGTGGGGTGGCAGCAGCGGTAGCTGCAGTGGTAGCTGCAGTGAAAACCCCAGAGAGCTGGTTTGGCAGTACCTGGGTTCCATGGTAGAGCCCCGCGGATGCATGGGATTGGCACCCCAATACCAGATTTGGTATGGGGGAACAATTCCATGATCTTAGACATGTTACATGGCCATATTCGGAGTTACCATTGTGAAGCTACATATAGGTAGTGACCTATGTATAGTGCACGCGTGTAATGGTGTCCCCGCACTCTCAAAGTCCGGGGAATTTGCCCTGAACGATGTGGGGGCACCTTGGCTAGTGCGTGCCAGGGTGCCCACACACCAAGTAACTTTGCACCCAACCTTCACCAGGTGAAGGTTAGGCATATAGGTGACTTATAAGTTACTTAAGTGCAGTGTAAAATGGCTGTGAAATAACGTGGATGGTATTTCACTCAGGCTGCAGTGGCAGTCCTGTGTAAGATTTGTCTGAGTTCCATACAGGTGGCAAAAGAAATGCAGCAGCCCGTAGGGATCTCCTGCAACTCCAGTACCCTGGGGACCTAGGTACCATGGACTAGGGAATTATAAGGGTGTTCCAATGTGCCAATTAGAATTGGTGAAAATTGTCACTAGCCTAGAGTGACAATTTTAAAGGCAGAGAGAGCATAAACACTGAGGTCCTGGTTAGCAGAGCCTCAGTGATACAGTTAGGCACCACACAGGGGACACATATAGGCCACAAACTTATGAGCACTGGGGTCCTGGCTAGCAGGATCCCAGTGACACATATCAAACACACTGACAACATAGGGTTTTTCACTATGAGCGCTGGGCCCTGGCT
Source organism: Pleurodeles waltl (assembly GCF_031143425.1). Lineage (NCBI taxonomy): Eukaryota > Metazoa > Chordata > Amphibia > Caudata > Salamandridae > Pleurodeles > Pleurodeles waltl. The sequence goes on from NC_090444.1 coordinate 895,262,022, forward strand.
AGCAGGATCCCAGTGAGACAGTAAAAACACCCTGACACATACTCATAAACAGGCCAAAAGTGGGGGTAGCAAGGCTAGAAAGAGGCTACCTTCCTACACCCCCCCACCCACCCCCCTCTGTGTTTCTTTGGCCCCCATCCACCCACCCCCCTCTGTGTTTCTTTGGCCCCACCCCTCTGTGTTTCTTTGGCCCCTCCCATCCACCCACCCCCCACTGTGTTTCTTTGGCCCCTCCCATCCACCCACCCACCCCCCTCTGTGTTTCTTTGGCCCCTCCCATCCACCCACCCACCCCCCTCTGTGTTTCTTTGGCCCCCACCCATCCACCCACCCACCCCCCTCTGTGTTTCTTTGGCCCCCACCCATCCACCCACCCACCTCCCTCTGTGTTTCTTTGGCCCCCACCCATCCACCCACCCACCCACCCCCCTCTGTGTTTCTTTGCCCCCCCCCCACCCACCCACCCCCCTCTGTGTTTCTTTGCCCCCCACCCACCCACCCCCCTCTGTGTTTCTTTGCCCCCCACCCACCCCCCTCTGTGTTTCTTTGCCCCCCACCCACCCCCTCTGTGTTTCTTTGCCCCCAGATGTGTTTCTTTGCCCCCCACCCACCCACCCCTCTGTTTTTCTTTGGCCCCACCCCTCTGTGTTTCTTTGGCCCCTCCCATCCACCCACCCCCCTCTGTGTTTCTTTGGCCCCTCCCATCCACCCACCCCCCTCTGTGTTTCTTTGGCCCCTCCCATCCACCCACCCACCCCCCTCTGTGTTTCTTTGGCCCCCACCCATCCACCCACCCACCCCCCTCTGTGTTTCTTTGGCCCCCACCCATCCACCCACCCACCTCCCTCTGTGTTTCTTTGGCCCCCACCCATCCACCCACCCACCCCCCTCTGTGTTTCTTTGGCCCCCACCCAATGTGTTTCTTTGGCCCCCAATCTGTGTTTCTTTGGCCCCCACCCCCCCACCCCCCCTCTGTGTTTCTTTGGCCCCCACCCCCCCACCCCCCCTCTGTGTTTCTTTGGCCCCCACCCCCCCTCTGTGTTTCTTTGGCCCCCACCCCCCCTCTGTGTTTCTTTGGCCCCCACCCACCCACCCACCCCCCTCTGTGTTTCTTTGGCCCCCACCCACCCACCCACCCCCCTCTGTGTTTCTTTGGCCCCCACCCACCCACCCCCCTCTGTGTTTCTTTGGCCCCCACCCACCCACCCCCCTCTGTGTTTCTTTGGCCCCCAACCCTCTGTGTTTCTTTGGCCCCCACCCACCCACCCCCCTCTGTGTTTCTTTGGCACCCACCCACCCCCCTCTGTGTTTCTTTGGACCCCACCCACCCACCCCCCTCTGTGTTTCTTTGGACCCCACCCACCCACCCCCCTCTGTGTTTCTTTGGACCCCATCTGTGTTTCTTTGGACCCCCACCCACCCCTCTGTGTTTCTTTGGCCACCCACCCCTCTGTGTTTCTTTGGCCCCCACCCACCCACCCCTCTGTGTTTCTTTGGCCCCCACCCACCCACCCCTCTGTGTTTCTTTGGCCCCCACCCACCCACCCCTCTGTGTTTCTTTGGCCCCACCCCTCTGTGTTTCTTTGGCCCCTCCCATCCACCCACCCCCCACTGTTTCTTTGGCCCCTCCCATCCACCCACCCACCCCCCTCTGTGTTTCTTTGGCCCCTCCCATCCACCCACCCACCCCCCTCTGTGTTTCTTTGGCCCCCACCCATCCACCCACCCACCCCCCTCTGTGTTTCTTTGGCCCCCACCCATCCACCCACCCACCTCCCTCTGTGTTTCTTTGGCCCCCACCCATCCACCCACCCACCCACCCCCCTCTGTGTTTCTTTGCCCCCCACCCACCCACCCCCCTCTGTGTTTCTTTGCCCCCCACCCACCCACCCCCCTCTGTGTTTCTTTGCCCCCCACCCACCCCCCTCTGTGTTTCTTTGCCCCCCACCCACCCCCTCTGTGTTTCTTTGCCCCCCACCCACCCCCCTCTGTGTTTCTTTGCCCCCCACCCCCTCTGTGTTTCTTTGCCCCCCACCCACCCCCCTCTGTGTTTCTTTGCCCCCCACCCACCCCCTCTGTGTTTCTTTGCCCCCAACCCACCCACCCCCCTCTGTGTTTCTTTGCCCCCAACCCACCCACCCCCCTCTGTGTTTCTTTGCCCCCCACCCACCCACCCCTCTGTGTTTCTTTGGCCCCACCCCTCTGTGTTTCTTTGGCCCCTCCCATCCACCCACCCACCCCCCTCTGTGTTTCTTTGGCCCCTCCCATCCACCCACCCACCCCCCTCTGTGTTTCTTTGGCCCCCACCCATCCACCCACCCACCCCCCTCTGTGTTTCTTTGGCCCCCACCCATCCACCCACCCACCCCCCTCTGTGTTTCTTTGGCCCCCACCCACCCACCCCCCTCTGTGTTTCTTTGGCCCCCACCCAATGTGTTTCTTTGGCCCCCAATCTGTGTTTCTTTGGCCCCCACCCACCCACCCCCCCTCTGTGTTTCTTTGGCCCCCACCCACCCACCCCCCTCTGTGTTTCTTTGGCCCCACCCACCCACCCACCCCCCTCTGTGTTTCTTTGGCCCCCACCCACCCACCCCCCTCTGTGTTTCTTTGGCCCCCACCCACCCACCCCCCTCTGTGTTTCTTTGGCCCCCAACCCTCTGTGTTTCTTTGGCCCCCACCCACCCACCCCCCTCTGTGTTTCTTTGGCACCCACCCACCCCCCTCTGTGTTTCTTTGGACCCCACCCACCCACCCCCCTCTGTGTTTCTTTGGACCCCACCCACCCACCCCCCTCTGTGTTTCTTTGGACCCCATCTGTGTTTCTTTGGACCCCCACCCACCCCTCTGTGTTTCTTTGGCCACCCACCCCTCTGTGTTTCTTTGGCCCCCACCCACCCACCCCTCTGTGTTTCTTTGGCCCCCACCCACCCACCCCTCTGTGTTTCTTTGGCCCCACCCCTCTGTGTTTCTTTGGCCCCTCCCATCCACCCACCCCCCACTGTTTCTTTGGCCCCTCCCATCCACCCACCCACCCCCCTCTGTGTTTCTTTGGCCCCTCCCATCCACCCACCCACCCCCCTCTGTGTTTCTTTGGCCCCCACCCATCCACCCACCCACCCCCCTCTGTGTTTCTTTGGCCCCCACCCATCCACCCACCCACCCACCCCCCTCTGTGTTTCTTTGCCCCCCACCCACCCACCCCCCTCTGTGTTTCTTTGCCCCCAACCCACCCACCCCCCTCTGTGTTTCTTTGCCCCCCACCCACCCACCCCTCTGTGTTTCTTTGGCCCCACCCCTCTGTGTTTCTTTGGCCCCTCCCATCCACCCACCCCCCCTCTGTGTTTCTTTGGCCCCTCCCATCCACCCACCCACCCCCCTCTGTGTTTCTTTGGCCCCCACCCATCCACCCACCCACCCCCCTCTGTGTTTCTTTGGCCCCCACCCATCCACCCACCCACCCCCCTCTGTGTTTCTTTGGCCCCCACCCACCCACCCCCCTCTGTGTTTCTTTGGCCCCCACCCAATGTGTTTCTTTGGCCCCCAATCTGTGTTTCTTTGGCCCCCACCCACCCACCCCCCCTCTGTGTTTCTTTGGCCCCCACCCACCCACCCCCCCTCTGTGTTTCTTTGGCCCCCACCCACCCACCCACCCCCCTCTGTGTTTCTTTGGCCCCCACCCACCCACCCCCCTCTGTGTTTCTTTGGCCCCCACCCACCCACCCCCCTCTGTGTTTCTTTGGCCCCCACCCACCCACCCCCCTCTGTGTTTCTTTGGCCCCCAACCCTCTGTGTTTCTTTGGCCCCCACCCACCCACCCACCCCCCTCTGTGTTTCTTTGGCACCCACCCACCCACCCCCCTCTGTGTTTCTTTGGACCCCACCCACCCACCCCCCTCTGTGTTTCTTTGGACCCCACCCACCCACCCCCCTCTGTGTTTCTTTGGACCCCATCTGTGTTTCTTTGGACCCCCACCCACCCCTCTGTGTTTCTTTGGCCACCCACCCCTCTGTGTTTCTTTGGCCCCCACCCACCCACCCCTCTGTGTTTCTTTGGCCCCCACCCACCCACCCCTCTGTGTTTCTTTGGCCCCCAATCACCCACCCACCCCTCTGTGTTTCTTTGGCCCCCAATCACCCACCCACCCCTCTGTGTTTCTTTGGCACCCACCCACCCACCCCTCTGTGTTTCTTTGGCACCCACCCACCCACCCCTCTGTGTTTCTTTGGCACCCACCCACCCACCCCTCTGTGTTTCTTTGGCACCCACCCACCCCTCTGTGTTTCTTTGGCACCCACCCCTCTGTGCTTGTTTGGCCCCCCACCCACCCACCCCTCTGTGCTTGTTTGGCCCCCCACCCACCCACCCCTCTGTGCTTGTTTGGCCCCCCACCCACCCACCCCTCTGTGCTTGTTTGGCCCCCCACCCACCCACCCCTCTGTGCTTGTTTGGCCCCCACCCCTCTGTGCTTGTTTGGCCCCCACCCCTCTGTGTTTGTTTGGCCCCCACCCCTCTGTGTTTGTTTGGCCCCCACCCCTCTGTGTTTGTTTGGCCCCCACCCCTCTGTGTTTGTTTGGCCCCCACCCCTCTGTGTTTGTTTGGCCCCCACCCAGCCACCCACCCCTCTGTGTTTGTTTGGCCCCCACCCAGCCACCCACCCCTCTGTGTTTGTTTGGCCCCCACCCAGCCACCCACCCCTCTGTGTTTGTTTGTTTGGCCCCCAATCTGTGTTTGTTTGGCCCCCCCCCACCCATCCACCCCCCCCCCTCTGTGTTTGTTTGCCCCCCCCCCTCTGTGTTTGTTTGCCCCCCCCACCCACCCCCCCCCCCCCTCTGTGTTTGTTTGCCCAACCCCCACCCACCCACCCCCCCCCCCCTCTGTGTTTGTTTGGCCCCCCTCTCTGTGTTTCTTTTGCCCCACCCTCCCACCCCCTCTCTGTGTTTCTTTTGCCCCACCCTCCCACCCCCTCTCTGTGTTTCTTTTGCAACACCCACCCTCCCATGACTCTGCGCTTCTGGCGTGGAAAGTTGTGGGAAAAGAACTGCCGTACGTGCGCCGAGACGGTGTCTTTATAGACAACTGTGATGTCATAGACGGCTCCAACGACGCTGACGACGCACGCTGAGCTGGTCAACGCACGCGGATCTGAATGATGCCGTCCGACGGCGCGCGCAGGATACTGCTCAGAAAAAATTCCAGATTCGAAGCTGACGCCAGGGAATTCTGAGGTAAGGAATCTGCAGCTAGATAGAGTCTCTACCAGATACCTCGTTACCGAAGGTAAGTAACTTGTTCTTTGGTACCTATGAACCTGTAATGATAAACCTGCTTTAATGGTAAAGTCGCATTTATCATTGCAATTGTGAAAATGCCACTTCTAGAAAGTTGGCATTTCCCTGCTCTTATCCCTTCATGCCTGCAGCTTGTCTTGGGTCATATGACTGGGTGTAGCTGACAGACTTTGTGAATTCCCCCCCCCCCCAGACAGTCACACAGTGATGGGATTAGCTGAACCTCAATGGGCCATCAACAGGCAGGATGGGTGGGGGCGGAGCTGAGCCCAGCCCCACTTGCGCCTGAATAAGCTTTGTCAGGTTATAGGCCTAACAGCCCAGTTTTGTCAGTGCAACCAGCTGGAGCCATGGCAAGGGAGGCAGGAAACTCCCGGGATATCAGAGATCCTTTCTAAAAGCTTTTACCGCCTTCTTGGAAAAGGGCAGCAAGGAATAGAAAAAAAAGACTCTAGGCCCACCCTTCAGTTCACCACTGGACCTGCGGAAGGACTGTCGGAGGACTGCCTGCTGTACACTCTGCCAGATGGCTACTGTACCTGGATGCTTTGCTGCCTGGAGCCTGCCTTGAACCCTCAAAGGCTAGCCCTGCTGTTGAGCCCTGCATCTGCACCCAGGACTACCAGAAATTACTCTAAGGGAGTGTTTGCTGGCCTACTGTTCAGAGCAACAAAGACATATCAGGCTCCCACCATCTTGAACCTGCACCTGTACCCAACCTTAGTGACCCCTGAACCCCCAAGAAGTCTCCAAACATTCTTGGAACCTTGGTCGTGGTGCTCAAGGTGACCTGATGTCCATGGTTGCACTTTTATCTTTTAGGCTCTGTTTTGAACCTTTAAATATTCAAAACTCTGGTTCTACTGAGTGGTCTTTGTTGTTTTGGTGTCAAATAATTTATTAAAATGTACTCTATTTTTCTAAATTGGTTTGGGATTTTCCTTGTACTGTGCTTTCAGTTTATTACTGTTTGTGTGCTGCATAAATACTTTAATCATTGCTTCCAAGTTAAGCCTGACTGCTTTTTATGTCAAGTTTAACGGGGTTAAGCACAGATTAATTTTATGACTTTTTGGGGTTCACCCTGTAAGGGTTAGTAGCTGTTGCTTGACCAGGGCTCATATCCCAGTCAACCAACATCCCAGTTCCTCACAGCCAATGTCTTAGCTATTGCATCTTAGGCATATTTTAAACTGGTTAGGGTCAGAAAAGCTCCTCTGAGTGACAGCTGTGAACTTCTGCAGCAGATATTTCCATCACAACAAAGCCACGTAAACATCCTTGTATTTCAGGAAATAATATTCCTTATAGCTTTCAGTTAGCATGCAGGGTGGGGTTCTGGGGTTATTCACATGCTTTGCAGAGCTGTCCCTTTCTTTTACTGCTTGCAGACTGAGGTGTTTCGAGGAATAGGTCCACGTTTCTACCAAAGGTGATTTCAGATTGTTACTTGTTGCAATAGATTTGTTTGTCTTCATTCCTTTCTCCTCCTAACCCGTGAAACACTGAAGGAAGGACAACCTTCAGTTTCTTTGTCACTTGTTCCATGGACCTCAAGTCAAAAGCCAAAACCTTTGTTGGATTTTCTAGTGCTCGGATGGACAGTACTGTTTCCAAGAAGACAATTTCACACTTAATAATCCTTAGATATTTGACTCTACTACCTGCTTGCCATTAAGAATCTTCCTCAAGGGATCAGAGCTCTTTCAACCAGGAGAAAAGCAGTTGACTCTGTTGAGGTTTACTTATTATTGATATAATGTAGGAAGCTAACTGGACTTTTATACATGCCATTAACAAACCTTGTGTATTGGCTGTGGCTTCCAAATTGATATGTGGTGGACTTCACCAATTTCTGTTATGATGCGGTCTCCTTGTGCCTTGATTATGCCTCAGATGTTCTGGTTGCTGGTGTTGACTAAAGGGTTTTTTCAAAAGATGGCCGTTCTGCAGGAAGAAGTATCCAGTATCCATTAGTTTGGCAAAAAAAAATTCTCATAAAAAAAGTATTTCATCAGATTCACTATCACCCTTTTGATTTTCATAAAATTTACATTTCATAATGTTTTCTCCATATGCTGTTACTTATTCTAGCCTCCCCACTTCTGCTATTCTGTCCTGCATTGTTTCATGATGTCCCCCCTCTCTATTCCCTGACAATATCCCTTCATTCTGTAAATTGAAGGTCTCCAAGAAGTGTGAATCTATCATCAATGAATCTCAACCCTTTCCAATCCTCCATATCTTATTTACCAATTTCAGCAACTTTGCACCATTAAACTGGAACAAATTGTTAGTGGAAATAAAACCAAATCCTTAGCATGATAGCCTATCTATGCGCTGTTTGCTGGATTAAGGTATTCTTCCCACAGCTGTCCAAATATGTTACATGCCTTATCTATGCTTTTGTACCACATGGATCAGTGCCAGCCTGGCTGAAGCAGGCATTCATCATTACTTTGCTGAAGAAGCAGTCAGAAGAACCTATTATCACAGCCAGCAATAGACCATTTTCAAACCTATCATTCCTAAGCAAAATCATAGATTAGGGAGTCAACTACGTATTACATTGAAAATAATAATCTTCTGCTTGAAGAAATAAAATCTGGATAATGATCCTCACGGGTTTGGCGCTTCCATCTCTGCAGCAGTCTAGATTCACCCATAAGAGATCACCTGAACTATCTCAGTTTTAGGAAAGATCTAAAGACCTCTTTTTTCAAAGACACTTTCAGCACAACAGAGATCGCCCCGCATCTTAGAGACTAGGTCCCACTCAGAAGCTAGAACTTTCCAAGCATACTGGTTCTCCCTCTTCCATTTGTTTCACCAGGATCTCTCCTTGAAGACTGTTGTTCCCTTTTTGTGTCTAAGGCAACAAAGCACATAATACAAAGAGAATATGTAACATTTTAACTTAATCTTCCAGGTTTGGGAAGTAATGCACATTATTTCTGAGAAAATGTGGAAAATTGTGATTATATGCAGTATTTGAGAAAGAACACATTTTCTTCCATCTGCAAAGATATCTCTTTAAAGTGCCTCTCATTATAACTAATTTACTGCTTTCCTTATTTAGCTCCACTACTCAAGAAAGTGGGTGTTTTGGGACCTTTTCATTTTTATTTTTTTCTTAAAATGTATTTATTTTTTTGCAGTTAACAGTCTCGTGATGGCTAGGCTATAAAATATACCCAGTAGTAAAATACCTGCTTCAAATTTTAGTGTGATCCTAAGTATATTCTTTAGCTTTGAAAGAGTGGGGATGCAAAATTCTATCAGTTTTGGACAGATAGCAAACATATGTATAAGGTCAGCAGGTATATAATGTCATATCTCTGGGACGGTGTATTGGGTTGATATCATTTGGTTAGTTTAGCAAAAGTTCACACTCCTCTTTTAAATATTTTACATATTAAATGTTTGTATGCTTTTATTGGTTTCACAACTGTTTTTTTAATAAAAGAATAAAGCTATGGTGACACAAATTACTAGAAAAGTCACGTTGTTCAAGATGTTTGGGTTTTGATCATTGTTTGAGTGATGGTTTTATAGTTCTTGAACAATATGTCTGAAATTTGATTTTCTTTAATCGTGGTAGATGGCCACTTGGAACATTTCTTTGCTCACTGGGTTAGAGCTTTAGGTCCTGAGTCCAACAAACAAGTATACAAGTTGCTTATAAATGTTGGATTTTGGCTATGGATCCATTTGAAAATTGTTATGTTGACAAAGTGGTTTTGTCTGATGAACACTTATTTTAGAAATAAAATACCTAATTTGAAAGTATTTGAACACTTTGTTGTGATTTACATAGAATTTATTTTTTCACATTGTTAAAATATTTAAGGACCTCTCCCTCAAATTAGTCTCTAAGTTCCTCAGTCTGTTCTTGGTGCCATCTTCAAATGTTCTGCTCCTTGAAGATGTTGGGAAGTTCTGAGTTATATTTTAAGGATGTTGGAAGTGAGAAAGTCAGAATTTTGAGAGATTTTGATTCGGTTCGAGCACATATAACACATTTAACCTGGCCTTTTTAAAGAACTTTGGATCCCCAAACCTCTTTGTAACATGGTATTGACTGCAAATAAATCATTTAAACAAATTCTTTAGATCTCTAATGGGATGTGATCTCATGTTTGGCCAACATACACCCTATCCAACAGCATCTGTGCAATATTGCCATCCCACCCCGGAGGAACCTGCAACAACATCCATCTTGAGTCAGCCTCTACTGGGATACCTATTACTTTTGACATTATATCTAGGATTGTCAACCAGTAAGTATGAATAATGGAACACTCCCAGGCCATATGCAGCAAGCTGCCCCTTGCCCTTCCACTCTGAAGGCAGTCAAGGTCCTCACCCCTACCCATCTTCCAGAGCCCCTCAGTCATGCCTTAAATGATTAATTTAAGGCATGCCGGGATGACCAATTGCCTACCTGCCATCATGGAATCAACCCAGTCTGCATCATCTGACAACCCTAAGTCAGTTTCTCACAATTCCCTGAGCTTCGTCATGGGATTGAGTATAATAACCAATGTCTTATATAAGCCAGAGATATATTTTCCCCCTGATCTGATCTATAGTGATTTGGTTTCTACCAATTTGCTGGCTATTCCTTGGCAGAGAAACTATAAACCCCTGGTGTGTAACTCATTTGCAAATTAAGGAAGAATTGTGACTTGTGTAGTGCATATTCCTACACTAGCTGTTCAAATAGAACCATTTGGTTTCAGGCCCTTACATCTCCGAGTTTACGGAAACTCTGCAGTAGATCTGTTTCTTTCTACCAAGTATCTTTCCATATTGGGGTCTCTCTAGGTAGGAATTTGTTCTAGCCCACCCATTTTTATGCCCTCCACCAGCTTTTAATTGCTATTGCAGTAACCTCTGGAGTTGTATTGGAGAGCCTTGAGCCCTAAAGCCATGACCACAGGGTGGGGCTTTGAAACCTGGCAATCTCCAATCACGTAACGTTTTCCCTATCACCATGTAGCCACTTGTCGATCTGGAGCATTTGGGCTGCCCAGCAATAAAGTTTCATATCCACCGCGCTGGATACATAGTTTGTGTGGCACCTGCTGCATGCCTGCGCCTCCAAAAATAACTGTTTACAGTGGACTGAAAGGTAGAAAAACAGCTACCGGGCATTCTATATGGCTAATTTTGAAGCATGTACAACTTCTGTGGAAGGGCCACCATTTTGAATAGAACAATGTGCCCTAACATATTGATTGCCAATGTACTCCAGTATGTCATGTGTCTCTTGATTTTTTGTAGCATGGAGTTGATGTTCCTGTCCCAGCAGATATCTAGGTTCATAGAAATTTCAAACCCTAAATACCAGCAAGGACTGGTCTCAATCCTAATTGGGAGGGTGGGGGGGATGATAAGAGGTGTTTGACATTTCAGAAAGGGCACCCCTCAGGGTAATAGCTGACTTGATCCAATTAATTCTAAGTCCCGAAGCCTCCCCATAGATATCAAGAGTTAGAATGAACCTCAGGATAGATTGAGGGGGATGGGTCAAGAAGACCAATGCATTATCCGTAAATAGTGATATGTGGTCTTCTCTTCCCATCTGAGTCCCCAGATCTGAGTTTGCCCACTGACCAATTCTACCAGTAGTTGTCGTGAGCCCAAAAAGGATGGAAGGAGAGGGAAGACCCCTGGCGGGTTCCTCTACAAAAGAGAAACTTCTCTGAAAGAACCCCATTCCCTCTAACTCTGGCCCATAGGGAATGGTAAGAGAGTTTTATACACTTCGAAAATTAGGGACCAATTAATACTTTCTAGAGCTTTGTGCATGAATGGCCATTCCACTGAATCAAAAGCCTTTTCAAACTCCTGTAGGACCAGAACTACTGCAGGTTTGGCTATCTCGTCCATATGTGCCAGTGCTGAGTTAAGTCTACAAATGCAGTGTCTGGTTACTCTAGCCGGCATAAAGCTATTTCGATGTGTGGACCAGTGATCTTGCCATGTTTGCCAGCCTATTGGCAGGAGCTTTCACCACTATTTAAACCTCTGTGTTAATTAAGGAAATAGGGGAAAAGAGATGCACTCTGCTGGATCCTTTCCAGGCTTAGGAATTGCCACCACCGTGGCAACACAGAAGTCCATAGGAATCTCGTTCTTTTTTAGGGAGTCTTCAACCATGCCCAACAGTGGGAACATCCGAGTGGAAGCAAGCCTATTGTAAAATTCTGTGGGAAAACCAATGTACCCCAGAGCCTTACCTGAAAACATGCTTTTTGGGGCCAATGTCACCCCCTTCTCTGAGAGTGAAGCATGTAGTTAAGTCCTTACCTCTGTTGATGGTCGGAGTACTACCAAGTCTTCCACTACTGAATTTTGCCTTTCTCTGCACTCAGGTGGGCTAGATTGCAGTAAAGTGCTATAATAAGAGGCAAACACCTCTGAAATCCAATCCCCCTCCCTGTATATCTTCACCAGCACCTTTTCTCAGATTAGGGACAAAGCTGAATTCCAGGGTCTTACTTGCTAACCAATATATTAATGTACCCGTCTTGTCCCTGTGTTTATAGGCTCTATATTAGGATGCTGAAAGGGAAGTCCTGGCATCATCTAAGATCATTTGTTTCAGCCTATCCCAGGTGGCTTTGTGCTGACGCCAACTTGTCTTGTCTCTAGTGAGGCTTTGTTGTTTTTCAAGGGAGAGTATTGAAGCCTTCAATTCCTTAATCTCCTGAAACCTGTCCTCCTTCCTCCTAGCTAAATATGCAATAATCCTCCCCCTGATGAACGCCTTCATGGCTTCCCGAAGCGTGGTTTGGGAGATATTGAGTGGTGTTTATTTTTAAGTATTCCTCAATTTCCCCCTGAAAGAACGCCCAGAATTTCTCGTAACCTACCATCAAATAGACGCCACTGCATCTTGTTACTGGACACTTTAATTTTAAGGGTTAGCTCAAAAGAGTGATCTGCTAATACACTCCGTAGTATCTGTGGGTCAGTCACCCTGGGATAGCTGCTGCCCGGGAGGTAAAAGTAATCCAGTCGGTAATGCGATCGATGGGCATACGAGTAATATGTAAATTCAAGTGACTCAGGGTTCCTCACCCGCCAAATATTGTCACTTACCTAAGCTATGGGTTCCACAGCTATTGAAACTGTCTAGTGTCCAATTTGAGATTAATTACATTATTAAAATCTCCACCCACAATAGCGGTGCCCTCAAGCAAAGAAGCAATAACTTTAATCAAGTCATTCATCATGGAGTCCAACAAGGTTGGTGGGACATGGACATTCCACATTAACAAATTCTGGCACTCCAGTGAGCCTGGTATAAGGACGTATCTGTCCAGTTTTCAATGATAACCTCAGTGACCACCAGGTGGAATGATTTGTGAAGCATTATAGCTGCCCCCTTTAGCCCCTTGTGTATCCAGAGTGGTAAAATATAGCAAATCCATGTCTATTGAAGATCTGACAGGTGTTGCCAATAGTTTTTTTTACCATCTTAGAAGAACCTTTGGGGCCAACTCCTTAACATGGTTGGAGTGTCAACTTATCCAAAAGATTACTGAATTTCCAAGAACTAATCAGGTGTGTAGCCTGGTATATCTTTTTGCATCATGGTACATCACATGGAGGTTGGAGCAGACCGCACGGGATGCTGTCTGGGTGGGTTGTGTTTGGTGTAACTGAACATGATTCCCCTTCCCCAGCTGCTCCCACCCAGCACTTCCAAACATGAAGCATCTGTTGCCCGAATTCTAACAAAAACCATCACAAAAAAATAAAAAGGAAAAAGGGTTGAACAGTTTTGTCCACTGTGGCAGAGGGTGAAGCTTAACCTGCACCTCCTCCGGAGCCGGCCTTCTCCCATTCATTGCACCTGTTGGCACATAGTCCTGATTGCCTTTGGGCGGCCAAAGATCAGTTGCTGTCAGACAAAAGAGGATCTCTAAGGATTTTGGAACATCATCTGTATGCCACTGCCTACATTGATGTGAACACCCTCCCTCACTGGAATCCACTGATAAGGAGTGGTTCTCTACATCTGTCTGACAGGTGCGTGTGGTCTGCCTCCTCCTGTTACAACGTCTGATTTGGGTTGGTTTCCCGAGGTGTGCAGGCTCCTTCTTCCTCCCACTTTGGAAGGACATGAGCACCAATTCTGTTTTGGGGTGCGATTTCTTCTCCTCCGCCTAGTCCCATGCTGTTTCAGGGCTCTCAAAAAAGAAGGATTTCCCCTGAAGTAACACCTCCCTGAAATGATTTGCACAATAACTGTACTATCAATGCATAGTCTGGGAATGTTAACATTTTAGATTTAACACATCAGACTTCTGGGTTCCGGGGAGCTAGACATTGAATGGCATCATGATCTGCATAGTTCAGTAACCTACCTATCCCCTGCCTTGATGGGGCTCCTGATGGAGGCCTTGGGGTGAGAGCTCTGTGTGCCCTTTCCAGTATAAAAAATGTAGAGTTTACCTTTGGCAATCAGGATTGAAACCAGTAAATCTAAATCTTTCCGAATGTAGACTTTCTGTCCTCTTGTGCAAACGCACCAACCTCAGATTGTTCCACTCAATCTGGCCTTCAGTGTCTATGGCCCTTCGCTCCAGTTGAGCTGTCAGGCCTCAGAGTTGTTAGAGTTTCTTGCTAGAAATGTTTGTGGCATTCGCCAGCCTGGAAATCCTCAGTTGTGCTTCTGTAATGCGGGCGTATGAGTTTTGAAGGCCCTGATGAAGGAGGGACACCGCTGCTATCCCCACCCCTGCTATTTGTTCATTGAGGTCTTCATGTGATTCTCATATCGCCTGGAGTATCATTACAGCCAAATGGAGTTCTCTTGAGAAGAGGGAAAACCCACCCCCAGGGAACCATTTGACAGCGTTTGGATCTATGTGGGTTTAGTAAAGTTGTCTATTTTGCCTTGGCCAGTGGCAGCTGGCGTCTTATCCTTGGCCATCCTAGATGGAGGTGCCAAGGTGGAAGAATCAGGTGGCATGTGGACTATTGTGGCATATAGTCACTCAAAGATAAGTGGGAGCAATGACTCTTTGGCCCGCTCTACTTCAGCTGCAGGACCAGCTGCCCTCTCAGGACTCTTGCATGGCTACCTGCTGGATCCTTTCCCTTCCAAGTCCCTCCGCTCGGACCAAAAGGCCTCAGAGCAGAGGCTTGTCACACTGCACCTCGTCTGGGTCTGGGGGCCCCCTCCAAGCAGACTTATTTGCAGGGGGCAAAGATCACCTTCAGGCCGCTTCTTAAAGGGTCTGATGCCTTGTCCCCAGGGCTACAGTGTTGATGCCTGCTCCTCCCCCAACTCCGAAAGATCCAACTTTCGACTGACAAGCAGAGAACAAGAGATGTAGGAGGGGAGTAGATCAAGCAGGGGGAAAGAGATCAGTTCAGCCCCAAAATAATTCCACCTAATTTTCTACGGGAGTAACCATGAAGATATGTTGCCCAGCAGCCACCTCACAGCCACTAGATGTACACTCTCTCTCTAGCCTGGGGCCAAACTGCAGTGGAGAAGATCAGTAAGAGGCTGCCACAGCCGCCTCTCAAGATGCAGGGACTCATACTTATTTCCTCACTGGCGTACTGCTCTTAAAGATGGCAACCCCACCACAGCACAGCACTTCCTGATCCTGGCACCTCTTAACAAAGTTAACTGCTTCTAGCAGCAGCTTCCATGCTGACTTTTCTTCTGCCTCCACAGCGTCGATACGGGCTGGTCACACCCAGCCACCAGGAATCCCATGCTCCAGAGAACTCCCAGCCGCAGTGCAGGGTCTGCGGCTCCCCGCAACTGATTCACCAACCTTCTTGCTGCTGCTGCAGCGGCTCCTCTCAAGGTGCTTTGCATTTTGCCTCCACAGACTGGGGCAGCATGGGCCATATCTGATCACACTTCGGGCCTGCTTCCTCAGTCGTTCTTTTCTGCTGCGCCGCTAGCCACTCTTTGACCTCTTCTGCAGTTTCTCTCTCTTAGGTAGAAGCCTTGGCCCACCTTGACTAGCGAGGCCACAATGGGCTTCATCCGTCCCATTGTGGGGCTCACTGCCCACTTGTCTGCTCCTTTACAGCTGCCCCACCGGCAATGTCCCCATTGCAGCCACATCTCCACTTTAATGCACCAGCACTCTGCTACACAGTGTTTCCCCTTCAGAGCTGCCGGGGGTGGGGTGAGAGAGAACACTCTACCAGGCCGCACTCCAGCAAATGCGAAGGGAGTAGACATGCTGCCCACCAGGGTTAGATCTCCACACACTCCAGGGAGCAATGGTCCACCACCCACTCATTTCTTTCTCTGAGTGTGCTACCTTCACTCCTGTCACCACTGCTGTCTCTGACCTCACAGCTTTTCTTCTGCCACCACATGGCTTCTTGATGATGGGCCCACCTCTCACACTGTTTCAGCCCAGCTTCCACCAGCTGAATCAACGATAGGGCTACTCTCAGCTGACCTAAAAGCTGCAATCAGCACAGCGGTCCCACTGTGCCTCAATCTTTTATTACGATGATTAGCAAGTGCACAAATGGGAAGGATTAAATGAGGATTTAGCTAAGCCGCCTCAGGGCTTGCATAGAACACACTTGCTATCTTCAGCTGCCAAGTCATGTCCCCTGCAAATAAATATCTTCTGTACCCTGAGCCAGAAAATGCATTGGTAAAGTATAGATTGCAGTCTTTTGCCCAAACATGCTCAGTAGTATAATTTCCAGTCCGGAAGTGCCCCCTTTGCTAATCAGTAGTTTAAACGATTTGGAAGATCTGTGAGATATTTTGCCCCCCTATTTGAACCTGGATACAATATAATCCAATTTTTTAAAATATTTAATGGCCATGTATAGTGAACGTGTTAATAAATTATAAAATAATTTAGGGAGTATATAAATTTCAATTAAGTTGACCCTGCCAATTAGTGATGTTGGTAAATTCGTCCACATTTCCAGTTGCGTTTTTTGTAGACTGTAGTAAGGTTGTATAGTTGTATTTAAGGCATAATTCAATTTCAGAGGCTACAGTGATCCCAGAATATTGTGCCGTTTGACTAATTTTTAGATCATCTTCATTTGATGACGCTAGAGTGTATTGCAGATGCTTCAAAAACATCCAAAAGGAACTCCATCCATTTTTTTTTTCCGCATCTACCAGGGTAATAGAGTTTGAGAAGTTTAAGCGTATTCAACTAATCCAATAGTCAGATTAGTGTGGCTAGTTGTGCCTTTTCCAGGTACAAAACCATATGGTTTTTCAGAGATTATAGAAAGTAGTTCATCCGGGTTGGTACTCTGTTAGAGAATATCTTTGAATCATCGTTTAGTAAAGACATTAGCCTAATAGATTTAGAATCCAAGTGATCCTCATTCTTTTGGGAAAGACAGCGGTACTGGCATTTTACCATGTCACGGGACATACTGTGATCTTTAATTTCATTAAGCACTTCTAAGAAAAACTGTGCAATTAAGTCTATGCTAAATTGATATATTCTATTGAAGGATGGTCAAGTCAGGGTACATTACCAGGTCCCATTTGTGTAATTGTGGTCTTTTCCCTTGCATCTACGACTAATCAATTTGTGTGGTAGTTGGAGATTCATCCAGAGTGGGTAATTTACGATTTTTAAGATAGGATGAATGTGTTGCCTCATACGGATGATCACTGAGATATAGGTCAACGTGTGATGTCTAGGGGTACTCTCGATGGTGGGGGGGGGGTGCAGAACCCTTGGTGTAGGGGCAGGAGAGGGAGAGACTCACCCTTGACCTCAGATCAATTCAAGGGTCCAGACCCTGGGTTGAAGGGCCAGGTTCAGGGTGTTTGTGTCCCCCTGACCTGGAGGGAGGGGGCACTGCTAACAGTGTCCCTACCATGTTGGATTCTGGAAAGGGGGGGGGGCACTCCTAATGGGGGGTGTAGGACCCCAGAAGGTGGGGTAGGGAAGCCTCGCTTCTGGCCCCGGTCCATCCTGAGGGTACAGACCCCAGGTTGGGAGACCAGTTGCAGGTTAACATCCCTGCACTGGTGGGAGAATTGTGTGGGACTGCTTCTATAAGCACCCTGACAATTCTGGCTCCTGGGGGGAGGATACAGAGCCCCAGAGGGGAGGACCAGGGTCAGGTTGTCATCCCTGACCTGGTGGAAGAGAGAATGGTCAAAGGGTGCCAGGCACCCGGAGCTACCATCCTCCTCCCCCGCTCCCCTCACTCTCCACAGTCGCAGTGGAGAGCCTTTAAAGGCCTGGGGCCTGGCTCTCATCCCTGACAGCTGTCAGTGACCACTGTGGCTGTCCTGGTGGACAAAGTTATCCCTTGGGGGAGGTGGGTGGGGGGAGTCACACCCGAGTGGTGGAGAGGGACACAACGCTGTGCTGGCCAGGGTGATACTGTCTGCTCACTGGGATACATCAGTGAGGAAAGTAAGATTAGCTGCTGCACAGATGATATCTGCAGGTGAGGAGAAGGGTTCACCATGGATTAGCTTAGTGGCCCTGAGAGTATGGACAGAGGAATCCAACTGTGTTCAGGAAAGCGTAGAACTGGAACATGCCCCTGCTGTTGCAGGCCAGGGTCCAAGTTCTGTCGCTCCAGTCAGGGAAGTCCATCAAGGTATTGATTGGTCTCCTCTAGCTTTAGGCTGGTGGGGGATTGTATTGGACCTGGTCCTTTTTGCAGAGTCACCCCTAAACGTTTCGCCTCCTTCCTCCTATTTTTTCTGATCAGTTTTTGTTGGCTTTAGGACTCTGGGTACTTTAGCACTGCTAACCAGTGCTAAAGTGCATATGCTCGCTGAGTACATTGTACTGGTGATTGGTTTATCCATGATTGGCATATTTGATTTACTGGTAAGTCCCTAGTAAAGTGTACCAGAGGTGCTGGGGCCTGTAAATCAAATGCTACTAGTGGTCCTGCAGCACTGGTTGTGCCACCCACAAGAGTAGCCCTGTAAGCATGTGTCAGACCTGCCACTGCAGTGTCTGTGTGTACAGTCATGCACTGCCAATTCAACCTGGCAAGTGTATCCACTTGCCACGCTCAAATCTTCCTTTTTTGTATATGTAGGGCACCCATAAGGTAGGCCCTAAATATCCCTATGGGCAGGGTGCAGTGTATGTTAAAGTGGGACATGAACTGATGTGTTTTACATGTTTTAATAGTGAAATACTGCCAAATTCGGTTTTCACTGTTGCAAGGCCTATCTGTCTCATAGGTTAACATGGGGGCTTCCTTTAAATATCTTTTAAGTGCATTTTCCCTTTGAGAGCAGATAGAGATGTGGAGTTTGGGGAACCTGAACTCACAATTCAAAAATACACCTTTTGGTAAAGGTTTTTTTTAAATTGTCTGTTTGAAAATGCCACTTTAAGAAAGTGGGCATTTTCTTGCTTAAACCATTCTGTGACTCTACCTGCTTGTGTGTTCCCTGTCTGGCTCATACTGACAGTTGGACTGTTTGTGAATCTCCACTAGACAGTGACACAAAGGGAGCTGGGGTGTAGCCTGCATATCCTGATGAGCCTTCTGGGCTGGAGTGAAGGGAAGAGTAGTCAGTTACATCTGAATGGGCTGTGGCTGCCCTCACGCAATGCAATCTCCAACCCCCTGGTATGAGCCTGTAGCCAGGCCTTGGCAAGGCAGGATCTTGTGAACAATAGAGACTTTCCTTTGAAGTTTGGCTACTTCAAAGGCAGAAAGGGATATAAGTAGTGAACCCAAAACCCCAGATTTTAAGATCAACTCTGGATTCAGGAGGAACCTCTGCTAAGGAGAAGAGTTGAGGAGGGGTGCTGCCCCTGCCTGTGCTTTGTTAGGCTATCCTGTAGTTGCTGCGTCTACCTGCTAAAGGGGACAAAGAATGGACTTTGTGGTATATTCCTGCTTGAGAAGAAGCTCCAAGGGCTTGGACTGAACTTGCCCCCTGTTTTGAAGTCTCAGGGCCATTAAATACTTCCTCTGCCAGCACCTGGACTCTCTGCCGAGATTCCTGCCCTGCCAAGTGGTGCCCTATCCAGTCCCTGGGCCCTCGAGAGGTGAAGTTGGCAGAACAAGGACTGAAATCTACGCACAGAACACTGTGCGGGGAAAATGTTTATGCCTCACCATCACAGCTGGGAGATAGACGTTATTATTTTGGATGTTCTGTGCTGTTATGGGGGCCGGAAAGAATGACGTCTATCACCTTGCGCTGCTAACCACGCCCCCTCTAATTATTTTCTCAATTTCTCTTCTTCATGTTGAGAGACTTACACTATTTGAACAGACATGGCTTGTGTGATTCCTGTAGCATACAATTTGAGATGGCCCCAAACCCCACCAGCTGAGGTGGTACCTTTAGTGAAATCAACATATTTTAGCCACTTCTTTCCTTAGATAACTAATTAAAGTTTTCCTATTAAGTACAAATCGTAGTACTGACCATTTTTATCTTGGCTCGTTAGTATTGGTTTGTACCCATTCAGTGTACGTTGTGGCATGATCGGAGTGCAAAGGTGGCGTATTCAAGGATAGACGCTAAGCTCGAAGGGGGCGGTGCAGTATGGTGGCTGACTCTGCAACTAGTTTACAGAGCTCTGGATAAGCTCTACCAAGAAGCACCCCGTACAACCCCAGGGTCCCTGACTCCGTCCCACGAGAATGCACAAAAGCGCAAACATACTGCGCGACGGGTTCAGAATAGACCATTAATTCTATGGCCTCTGCACTGCAATGAGCTTCATTAGCACCTGCACCTAGGTTCTGGAGAGCACTGCTAGGCACAGAGGCGAACCTATGGCTGTCGAACTAGCCCAGTGAGGGCTAGTTGGAGGTTCAGGGTTATGCAGCTCAGGATCTCTTGCTGCGTTTTGAGGATAGTACAACAGGGTGACAGGCTGTCCATGCGAAAGAGTGGATTGCTCGGCTGTACTGTCTGCATGTCTCTGTCCTGCACACCCGCCAATTGTGAAATACACTACATTTGGAGTCATTTTCTGTGCAAGTGAAAACTGCCTTTTTTGAATAAACAGCACTGATACGAGACCTTAAGAAACGGCTTAAAATGTCCAAAATGATTTTATTTCTAAATGTTGCATCTTTAGAAAATGTATATGTTTTGGGAGTAGATAATTACAGTGGAAGCTAAAATAATAGCGTTTAGACTAACTTTCATGCCCCCAGTGGCCCAAAACACGATTCAGAGTATGAGTAGACCTGTGGAAGTCTCTGGAAATTATTGTTTGGTCAATTTAAGGACTAAAATGTGTTAATTCTCTCAAGAAACTATATTCGGAGTCATTTTCTGTTCAAGTGCAACCTCCCGTATTTTGATGGACATCTCTGATTCCGGACCTCTACAAATGACTTGCTCAAAACAGCCAGATTTGGTTTGTTTTCAGATGTTGCATCTTTCGACTATTTATGAATTTTGAAAGTGGCTGTTCGCTGTGTAAGCTCAAATAGCTCTGTTTAGTGTGATTTTTCTGCTCCTTGTTGCCAAAACACAAGATTCAGGGTATGAGTAGACGTCTGTGGAAATGCTTATTTGGTCAGTTTAAGGTTTGAAAAATTGAGCAGTCAGTTAGGGTTGTGAATAAACTACAATTAATGTCATTTTCGGTTCAAGTGAACAACTGCCACATTTTGATGGAAATCACCGATACTGGAACTTAAAAATTGACTTAGAACTTCCAAACATGGTTTCAAATTTTCCACCTTACAACTATTTATGACTTTTGGAAGTAGATCATCATAGTGAGATCTAAACTAAGGATGTTTACAATGATTTTTGTGCTCCCAGTAGGCCACAACTCAAGATTCGCGGTGAGTAGAAGTTTTTGAAAATTACTTATTTGCTCAACTTTAAGAACTTAAAAGTGTTCATCTAATTCACAGTGTGAAATACACTATATTTGAAGGCATTTGCCGAAATTCATATTAAGCAGTACGAAACTAAGTTCATGCTATCTATGCTCCTTATTTCGACAATCCTATAGGCTTTCTTTATCTCTCCATAGAATTATGTTACTCTTTTCACTCCATTATCATAATCTGAGATTTCAACTGTATCTTAAATATAAAATTAGATACCACTAACTAACTTGCACCAGGTATATGATACAATCTAGAAATGCTGTACATCAGATAATGAAGATTTTTTTTATCACGAATCACGATCTTGGAATATACTGAATCGAAGCATGTACCTGTATCTAGGTAGCACTCTGAAGTGGTCATAGGGTATCCTGTCAGTACTATACCAAAGTCCTTAATATCTGGTTCCGTGTATGCTCTCCTAAAGTACTCAATGATATGTAGTTCCATTCCAAGATGAATTCTGAATGTGTTGCTATTCAACAGATCTCTACCTGGCATCTAAATAACCTCTGACTTGTATCTCCTGATGTGTACACAGAATTCTTAATACCGAGTAATTTGTTCACACACATGCTCAATGTTTTCCCAGCTGTCCACACCGTTAAAAGGTATAAAACTTGCTTTTGGCTCTAGAGTACACAAAAGCTGCCAGTTGATGTGGTAGCTATGGGACTGAGAGAGCGTAGCTTATATAAACTATATTAACATGAAATGTTTATGAATTAATGTGTGACAATGCTGCATAGAAACTATAATAGTGATTTTGCTTAATACGTGCATCTGAATTGTGACCACGGGGAGTGGCCACCAATATATATGTAGACTAATAATGATGACCAAAATGTTTATATTACGTTTAAATGAGCTTATACCAATGTTTGCGTTATTGAATCTGTGCTGAAATCCTCATAGGCCTTAAGTTAGCATGAGCCGGAGCTTAACTGCCTTGGCTCTCATATTAAATGCATTTTTCTATTTTGCAGTTTGCTGACTCACAAAGGGACACGACTCTGCGTGTTCTTTTTTTCAAATTAGAAGACAAATGTAACCATATTAGATCCGTCCTCAAGCATTCTTCATTGTGTGCAGAGTAAATGTTAAAAGCAAATTGAAACAGTGTAGATTAATGTAATGTACAAGGTCATTCAAACCGGTGAAGACAATGGAACTGCTGACCAAAAGATGTGCAAAGAATTACAGAAAGATGAAATCATACCAGACGTGCCACCTCGGAAGACGTCCATTATGAAGACCAATCGAAGACTTGTAAAATAATATTGGGTGAAGAGTTAGGTTACCTAATGTACTTTCTAATAGGTTAAAGATAATGGGGTATAACAAGTGTCCAATAAAATTTTGGGGGAATGTACAACGGAAAAGGGATAAAAACCTATGTCACGGGGAGTCATATAAAATTAGGTAGGGAATGCTATTGATTTTATCCAGAAACTCTGTCACTCTGTTTAGTGACTTGGTGGTTTTCTTAAAACCACCCTTGCCCTTAGATTTGTCCATGTTACACTTTACCTCCTCATGAGGAAAGTGCCCTTTTGCCCCGGAGCTGAGTTTTGACTGATGGCGAATTGACAGATGTCCTGAAGACGAAGACTGAACCTGTGCGCTGACCTAAACTTTGGAGGGTAATTATGACAATGCAATTGTGATTTGTCTGTTTGCTTTTCCTTTCTAGGTACCAACTGCTTACTTTTGGCAGAGACCATAGTTAGATGTTTTCCAAATTGGTGTTCTAAATTGTTTTGCATGAAGCCCAACATGCTGATGCTAATCAGTAGGTTAGGATAGGTGTTCATTAAACTGACGCAAATAGACAAACGACCGAGACTATGCTTTGTTGAACTGACGCGTTATTGACACTCTGCTAAACTTGATCTATGTTCACGCCGTGTTATGTTCTGATGTTTGTGATTCTCGCTTTAATGAAATCTTATCAAAGTTGCCATATCGTGACTATGCTATTATGTTTCTTGGTGTTGAGATTAATGCATCTGCTGATAGACTGTAATTAATAGGGAATAAAACTCATAAAATTCTACTAATCAAGGTGTGGTTATTCATGGCTGAAAGGTCATGGTAGTGTCTTTGAATTGATTAATGACTAACTAAAGTGAAATGCATTGTCGTGATAAATATTGATGACATTATTGATGTATTGATTGATATATTGATTAGCTATCTCGTCTTATGGTGTCTCTCAACTGGGTCAAAAGATTCATTGGCCTAAAACAAGTCCTGATGTGTAATAAAATATCATAAAGGGACGCGTTAACAGTTCTGTAGCAGAGCGACGGTTTGGCCCTTTGGGGCCCTAGGACGGAGAATCATTGTTTAGACTGTTTTTCTGAGATAATGCAAATTGGAGGTATGATGTGTTTCTAAATTCACCATGACTTTCCCGGGATCTCGGAGCCTGCTTAAGTGAGTTGGGAATGTTTTCGGCGTCATAGTATGTGTGGTATAGGGTTTGCGCTTGCTCAGCTTATGCATTTTTGCAGGTGATTTGTGAAGTTTGTGTGTATTTAGGCCAGGTAAATGTTGTTTTAGTAGGAGTGGGCGTACTCCGCAGTATGAGAGTAGGGAAGTCGGCGTACTTCATATGAGTCTGGCGCTTTGTGCTCAAAATTATCCACGTGGTTGGTTGTTCATGTACGGACCTGTCGTGGTCTAAGACTCCGGAGTATATTGACAAGTGTAGGGGACACTTGGGTTTATGTTGTAATTTGTGCAGTTTAATAGGTCAATCGGGCGTGGTTGACAAGTCGAGTTTGAGTCAAATTGTATGTATGAAACCTTCGATGGAGATCTGGCAAGTTCTAAAGTGCACTAGGACGAACCATTGACAAGTCGAGAGTAGGATTTGAGGGTCGAATTCTGCTTGCGGGTGCGGGAACTGAGAAGGAGAGAGTAGCGGCCGAGGCTTCAAGTGAAATCTCTGTAAAATTCTGAAGCGAATGTGTTACCCTTCCTGTAGTAAACCGGCAAATTTGTGTTGTTGTTAAAGGCGCTCGCAGTAATTTTGCATTAGTTTGGTGTGAATCCAGTGAGGGGCGGATGAGCCGCAAGACTTTGTCAGCTGCAGAGTGTGCGTGTGACGTCAGTGGTGCTGCGCTGAGATAGGTCAGTTATAGAGAGGGGTCGCGCACGGATTGGCTGCCATCCGTGAGAGGCAATAGGTTGAGAAAGGTGGGTGAAGGGTGTCCTGGGAATTAAAGTCACTTTTGATTAAACAAAAGAAAAGACGCAAAAGATGAATTTTGTCAAAGCTTTTAAGAGTGCTCTTAAAGGAGACACATACATTATGGCGAGTGAAGGGGAGCCTACACCGTATGAGGGAACTCCAGCTTACATTGTCATGGAGGAAAAGGGTGTCGTGCCTTGTTTATAGATGAAACAGTGGATCAAATTGACAGAAAAAGAGGGATGTTTGGCGTTCCCAGAGCACGGGACGTTAAATACGAGAGTTCTAGAGAATTTAAGGTGGATGTTAAATGTACAGAAACCACCTCCGAGGCCAGCTCAGTATGAGGCTTTAGCGATTTGGGATTTAATGGCTCTTAAACAGAGACAAGAAAAATTCCAAAGAAGAATAAAAAGGGCAGAAAAGACTTAACAGGGAAAAAAAGCCACATGTAAAACAGACAAGGACTCTAGTAAGCCTAAAGAGACTAAAAGAGCTTGGGAAGAAGAACAAGATTCAGATAACGAAGAATTTCTGGATCGGATATTACATGATCGCCCGCCACCTTATGCAGTAAGCGACAATGTTCCGAGCACTAGTGCAGGTCCTGGGAACCAGACGCAGGAGAAGGGAGTTACTGATACAGCACAGACTATTGGTACGGCTTCGATACAGAATGGTGTCAGTGTACCCACTGCGCCAGACATCCCACTGTGCCAGACATGCAGATACAGTTGCAACCTCCACCGCAGATACAGAGAATCTATCCAGACGTCCCGGTACTAGAGACTACTACAAACCTGATAGTGCCGCCAGACCCGATATATACAAAATCGAGGTTAGTGCAGATTGAGTCAACTCCGCAATTGCTGCCCCAGCCGCAGCCACAACTGATACCGGGGTATAATCCAGCAGCAGGTCCTCCATTAATACCTGCCCCGGCTTCAGAAAATCAGACCTTTGGAGTTGCTGCTCCACGAGGTTTGGGACCAGGTCAGACACCAGCTGCAATATCATTGCCAATTACTGTTGGTCCACCGGTGCCATTGTATGCACAAGGTATGCCTGGTGTATGTGATCAGGGAGTAATGACCCAAGATGTAATAAGAGGAGGGTCCATAGGAACCCCTCAGTTAATGGCCCCAGGAGAGCAAGCAGTAGGAAAACCAAGGTCTTTGATAGACCTTAGCCCAGTTGAAGCACCGTTGGAAGCAATGAGACAGGCAGGGCTAGGGGTGTTAACCCCACAAACAATAAGTACGAATGCTTCACAGTCGCCGATGATGCATGCAGGGAACATTTCATTGCAAGGTTTTACGGTACAACAATTGAATGAGTGGTTAGAGAAGACCTTTACTACGCAAAAGACTACAGTAACTGCAGTGGAACCGGATAGGTCAGAGAAAGATGATTACTTGAACTTTGTGAGACTGGGCGCGGAAGCTGCTGAATTAGTGGATGGAACAATGGGGGCAAACACATTAGAGTCCTACACAGAAGCAGAATTAAGATATCTGTGCCCTAAGATTACTAAGGAAGTAGGCAAGGTACATCAGAAATTAGCGAACCTGGCAGACAAAAACAATATCGACATTGAGAATACTAAACATTTGAAAAGAAGTTACAGATTAGACTTTGATTCAAAAGACTTTGAGCACATGAGGTCTGCCGGAATGAAAGCGCATCTAAAAGAAATATTACAAAGTGCGCAAATCTGAGGAGCATTAGAAAAGTGGGAAGGCAGATGGGCTAAAAAAAGAGACAAGGAGAAAGGTGACAGCCTAGGATCAAGTAAAGCTAAAACTACACCAGATACGGAATAGGTAAAAATGCTACCAATGAGATAGACAGCTGGTGGGGTTTTAATTCATGTACTGTGGTCCAGGGGAGACATCCTATCTTTTACAAATGATTATCCCAGGTTGAGGGAGAAACCGATCGAGTGGTACAAACAAACAGATAGGTTTGTGAAGCTTGCGAAGTGTCTCTGGGAAGACTTGAATACCTTGTTTGAAATCATTGTTCCGCCCGATTTATGGCTTGGGTGCAAGAGAGGGGTAGACTGGCCGACACAGGAGCCGGCAAGGGATAAGGTGACCGGAGCACCCTCTGAGGAGGTGATGAAGTACTATCATAAAGTGATTGAGTTTTTGAAGCAGAAAGTGTCGCCGAAAGTGACTGATTGGCAGAAAATCGACCGGACCTCACAGGAGGTTAAGGAATCAGTTCATGCTTACTATGAGAGGTTGTTAAAAGCATTCAAACACTATAGTGGTACTGAGACAATTGAGCCGAAAGACGTGAACCATCTCATGTTCAGATTTGTTGAAGATCTGAGACCAGAGGTTAGTCAGATGAGTAAGAATCATTTGATCTGTTGGCAAGCGAAGCCGATTGATGAGGTGTTGCAGTATGCGAAATACTGTAGTGATGAGATTGAGCTGTAGCAGAAAAAGTTGAAGGAGAACGTGATAGTGATGCAGATAAGGGCTGCGCAGGCAGGAATGCAAGGAAATAGAATTCAGTAGATGATACAGCAGCAACCGCAAGGGAATGGTGTGTTTCAGGCACAACCAAGAAGTCGAGGTCGAGGTCTTGTGAGTCGCGGTTTAGACTTGAATACTGTTGTGGTTCAAAATGATGTACAAGGGATGAAAAAGATGTCACCATGTCACGCGTGCGGGGCATTGGAAGCGGGAATGCCCAAATGTGGTGCAGGATGGTGTCGTTCAACAAAGCACTAATGTCGGTACATTGCAGAATATGAGAGGTCCAAAATTGAGAAATCAAAACCCGAACTTCCAAAATAACATGGTTCAGATGCAAGGGTTACAGCCCATGCAGCAAATGCAAATGCCGTGTGTACAACCAGTGCAACAGCAGGTTCCCATGGTACCTAGACAGCAAATGCAACTACCAATGGCTCCAATGGGACAGCAACAGGTGATGCTTCCTCAGCAGGTCACAGGTCAGGTGATGAGCCAAAATAATACAGTACAGCAATTTCCATTGCGTGGTGAAGATGGAATGAATGAGGAATGGTCGGATGACAGTTCAGACAGTGAAGAGTGCAGGCTTGCAGCGTCCCTAGAAGTAGATCACAGGGGACCCTATGTAGAGGGAAAGGTAATGGGTCACAAGGTTTCATTCTTGGTTGATACCGGAGCTCCACAGTCAGGAGTGCAGAGGTTCCGAAATTGCCACTTTCGGGGCGTACCATAAGAGTGGTCGGAGTAGCTAACCAGTACTTGACGAATACAATTACAGATCCAGTGCAAGTTGAGATTGGCAACTTCCGTGGACTGCATAAGTTTGTAGTCTGCGATTCAAGTCCGGTATCCCTACTGGGAAGAGACTTGCAGTGCAAATCAAAATGTTTGATTACATGTTCCAATGATGGGATTGAGGTGCAGACAAACAGTGATCATGAAGGGGATGATGGTCAGTTCTCAGAGTCAGAAGCAAAAACCGCAAATGAAGATTACCCTTTGATAACATTATTCCCGATGCTTACAGTGACTGACTTACCAGCTGAATTACAGGGAACAGTGACAGAGAATGGTGGGATTTGACAGGAAAAGAAGTGGGACTGATAAAAGGAGTGGAACCAGTTAGAGTACAAGTGAAGCCAAATGCAATGTTTCCCCAGATGCCGCAGTACCATATGGCACAAGATGTCCTTATTCAGGTGTCAAAAATAATAGCGGACTTTGTGAAACAGGGAGTCCCGAAGGAGGTATTGAGCAGTCCATGTAATTCACCAATAATGGGCTTGAACAAGCCTTGTGAGAAGGTTCGAATTGTGCAGGACCCGAGAAAAATAAACAAGATTGTGGTGAAGTGTTGCCCCATAGTGCCCAATCCAGCAGTGATTATGTTTCAGGTCCCGTGTGACTCTGAATGGTTCACCGTTGTAGACCTGTCACAAGCTTTCTTTCGTTACCTCTTCATGAGGACAGCCAGTTTTTAGTCAGTTTCAAATTCCTGGACAAGGTGTACAGTTGGTGCAGAATTCCTCGAGGGTTTTCTGAATCACCGTCCATCTTCAATCAAATATTGAAAAAGGACTTAGAATCCTTAGTATTGCCTTTCAATTCGACATTAGTACAATACATTGACGACTTGCTGATTGCGTCCAGGACAAAAGATGACTGTAAGTATGACACAATTGCCTTATTGAATCATTTGGGGAAGAACGGACATAAAGTGTCACCAAAGAAGCTGCAATACTGTCAGAAAGAGGTGAAGTACTTAGGACACTTGTTTGAGGAAGGGTCCAGGAGAATATCGAAGGAAAGGGTGACAGCCTTGTTGCAAATGAACCCCCGACAACAAAGAGAGATGTCAGGATGTTTTTTGGAATGGTGGGTTACTGTCGCCAGTGGATACCCAACTTCTCAATTATCTCAAAACCATTGATAAAGCTAACAGGCAAAGAGATTAAAGATGAACCGTACACCATAACCCTATCCAAAGAAGAGCTTGAGTCATTCATGGAATTGAGAGAGTGCATGTGCAGGGCACCAGCTTTGGGTATGCCTGATTACACTAAACCTTTTCTACTGTTTTGTCATGAACGTGATGCTTGTTCTTTGTCTGTCTTAACACAGGTCCATGGAGGTGCAAACTGCCCTGTAGCATATTTTTCAGCTACCTTGGACCCCGTCCCAGCAGCCTTACTGGGTTGTTTGCGCGCAGTTGCAGCAGTTGGTCAAAGCCTCACGCAGTGTGAAGGCATAATGATGGGACATCCCTTGACAGTAATGGTTCCCCATTCAGTTTAAATTTTGTTGACTCAAACCAAAACCCAGCACATGACAAATGCCCGACTTACTAGATATGAGACAATTATATTGGGGTCACCTAATGTTTCACTGAAGCGATGTACTGTATTAAACCCGGCAACTCTGCTTCCTGTTGAGAATACCGAGATTAATAATGAAGAGGAAGTGGAGCATGATTGTCTTGAGGTAACAGAACTATGTACCAAGCCCCGACCTGATATTCAAGATACACAGTTAAAAGAAAATTACTGCATTATGTTTGTTGATGGATCCTGTTTGAGAGACTCAGTTGGAATGCCGAGAGCGGGTTACGCTGTGTGTACCATAGCTGGTATTATTGAAGCTTCCTGGCTCGAGAGAGTGTATTCCGCCCAAGTGGCAGAATTAATTGCCCTTACTAAGGCATGCCACGCTGCTGAAAATCTGAGAGTCACTATCTATACTGACAGCAGATACGGATTTGGAATTGTACATGATTTTGGCCAATTGTGGGCACAGAGAGGTTTCATGACCTCTTCTGGTTCTCCTGTGAAAAATGGTGAACAAATTAAGGATTTGTTACATGCAATTCAGTTACCTCTTGAAATTGCCGTGGTGAAATGCAATGCTCATGTTAAGTCGCAGCCCAGGTTCGGGTTTCCGGTCTCTATAGAATCAGATAGGGGCAGACACTTTGACAATGAAGTGATTAAGCTCTTGTGTGCCGCACTAGACATTGAACAGAAGCTGCATTGTAGCTACTGCCCTGAAGCATCAGGACTAGTAGAACAAATGAATGGTACCTTAAAATCGAGAATGGCGAAGATGTGCGCAGCAACCAATATGAAATGGCCAGATGCATTGCCCTTAGTACTGATGTTGATGAGGAACACCCTTGATAAGAAGACAGGACTATCACCCCACGAGATCCTTATGGGTAGAGCAATGAGGCTGGCCGCAGTACCTGCAAATGCTCTTGTGAATATCACGGATGATATGGTGTTGGACTACTGCAAAGGTTTGGCTGATGTGGTTCGCTCTTTTTCTCCCCAGGTGGAAGCTAACGCATTGCCACTGATCAGTGATCCAGGTCACACCCTGCAAGCCGGTGACTGGGTGGTTGTCAAGAAGCACGTGAGAAAATGGTGTTTGGAGCCGCGCTGGAAGGGGCCATATCAAGTAATATTGACAACAACCACTGCTGTGAAATGTGTAGGCGTTCCAAATTGGATACATGCCAGTCACAGAAAGAAGGTAACGTGTCCCACTGACGAGGAACTTGAAGTTTTCGACCCAACAGTTCCAGAGAGGGAAGTCTCAGGGCCTGAAAATAGTCAAGGGAGAACTGAGACTGCAGGAGAGCCCACTGAGAACAGCCTTGTCCCTCAAACAGTAAACGAGTTCGAGAGAGGTGACAGTGTGCCTATCTCAGTAGAGGCAGCAGGAGAACTAAATCAAGGAGAGGTTCTCCCAGAAGCAGACGGATACAGGTTAGAGCTTGAACCCGTTACAGATACAGAAGAAGAAGAAGGGGAAATAGTAGAAAGAGATCAAAGTACACCGGCATCTCCTGAGCCAGTTGCAGGTCCATCAAGAGAAAACACCATAGTACAAGAGGAGGGTGCTGTTCAGCGACCTGAAAGGACAAGCAGGAAAAGACGCATAAGGGAGATAACTGGCCAGAGAAGCAGGCTACAAAAGAAAAGGCTGTACCAGGTGAAACAATAACAGAAGAAACCCATACCACAAGGACAGAAGATCTAAGTGAAGGAGAATTGCAAGGCGAACGCAGACTGAAAAGGAAAAGAACCGCAAATAGAAGGTATGCAGGCCCTGAATGGGCGTATGCAACAACATCTGAATGGCAACAAGAATTCTTAGCATTCTGTTTTGATTGAGAAGTACCAGGTCAATACTACGGTACCTGAAATCAATTAAAAGAGAGAGACTTTGTTAAAATTAAAATTGAAAGTTGAGAAGTTAATACATTACCGGATGTGACACTGATAACCTGAATTGACTTTGAAAACCTGATTATGACAAGCTGCTAACCTGATTTGACAAGAGGGTCCTAGAGTGAGTGAAACGCTGTAAATACACGCAGAGAGAAAGAGACTTTTGCACCAAGAAAGAAGAAAAAAAAAAAAAAGAAGAAAAAGGAAAAAAAAAAGTTTATATCATCCTCAAGTTGATTGTTATTCTGCTATCTGTTTCTTTACAGACATGGCTTATAATAGAGGTAGTAACAAAAAGGGTAAAGTGTGTGGTTGGTTGAGTCTTATATTAGGTATTGTGTGTGCAATAATAATTGTGGGAGTGATTGTGGAAATGCCGTGGTTGGATAAGAAAGTGACTAACATTGCTTCAAAACCTGAGGCTGCAACACTAACACCGTGGGAAAAGTTTGAGCAGGATGCAAGACACTTGCATGAGGGAACTAACTCAAAGGGGGAACTTTCTACTAATGTTTTCTATCGCTTACTGAATGAGTACGTTGAGACCATGGATGCGAAAAACTGTTGTGTGCACAAAGATTCCTTCATCAGTGCAAGAAGGGGTCACCTATCATAGTCTTCCATTAACCTAAGGGATAAGCTGTAGCTTGCTATTAACAAGATTCTATAATCAGGAGCATGTGCAATATTTTTATTCAAATCTGGATGTTGTGTTTTCTTTTGTGCCTGTAATTGAGTTTCTGAACAAGCTAGCTAAGGAGCATAGTATAAAATTAGTCAGAGGTTTCTTTGAACCAACGCTTACATTTGGGACAGCTTATGCACACCGCAATAATCTGACTTGCTTATTGACACCTGTAGAGAAAAGCTTTTTAGATCACACTGATGATAGACGCAAAGCATTGAAAGAAAGATTAGAGAAAGGGTTAGAGAAACGCACATATGCAAATGATTATGCTTACACAGCAATAAAAACGCAAGGCAAACTAGCTATAGATGCATTAAATGTAGGAAGGCTTTGTATATACAGGCCGAAATCTGAACATGACACTTTATTTGTGGGAACGAGTGAATGCAGGCATGTGTTTTTGTTTCAGAGTAAATGGACATTCATGTTAAATGGACAGGACCCAGCGATCCCTGGGATCTATTATATCTGTGGACTTAATGCTTATTACCGTCTTCCTAAAGGATGGTATGGGACCTGCTATTTGGGAATAGTTTTCCCAAAGATTTACCATATTGATGACTTAAAGCAAATACCTAAAACGTCTGAATTACAACATGCTGGACAAAAATGAGAGACAGTGGCTGCTGTCGTTGGTGACATATTTGGAGCCATAATTCCTTCAGTAGGGGTTATCTTAAACTCCATAAAGATTCAAAAGTTGTCTACTATTGTGGATAACATGCTGACAAATTTTACAGGGGCGATACTCCTGATGGATACTGAACTTGCTGCGGAAAGAGCTATGACTCTTCAAAATTGTCTTGCTTTAGACATTCTTTTAGCAAAGAGTGGCGGAGTCTGCAAGATGCTCAACGAGCGTCATTGTTGCTCATATATACCTGACAATAGTAAAAAGATTAGAGGTATGCTTACTAACCTAACTAAAGATAGTACAGATCTGAAGGATTTGAAGGAACCTCGAGTGTGGGAGAAATTAGGAAAAGGAATTCCCAGAGTAGGGAGCTGGTTTAGCAATATTTGGAATGGGGTACTTGCAAAAATATTAGGGGGTCTATTAATTGTTCTGGCCTGTCTATTAGGATTATGGGGAGCATGCAAAATTAATGATAAAATTAAAAGAAATTGGACAAAGAGAAACAAGAGAAATGAGGAAAGTGAAAGGGAGAAAATGTTTAATGAAATTTGGGAGAGTTCACACAAGGGACTGTGATGCTATTAATTGTGTTTGACCAATGATTTTGTGTTTCACCACTGCGCATATTAGTTGCTCAATGTTCACCAGTAGCACATTATATGTTTTGTTCAGTTTAGCCGCCTATTGGCTTTGACATGTCTTTAGCCATTACTTTCTGTATTCAGTTTAGCCGCCTATTGGCTTTGACATTGCATTAGACATTGCATTCTGTATTCAGTTTAGCTGCCTATTGGCTTTGACATGATATTAGACATTACATTTTGTATTCAGCTCAGCTGCCTATTGGCTTTAACGTGGAGTTAGACATTGCAGTTGAAACATCGCAGATGTCTGTATTCTTCCAAGCTGTGTTTTTCACACCAGGCTAGACCTGATAAGAGAGAGTACATTTGGTGTTTTACTTTCTGCTCAGCCTTGGGAATAGGAGAAGTCTAGGAGATCTGGTCAGTCTCCAAAGGCTTGCGTAGTTTTCCCGAGTCTGAGAGGAGGGGGCACGCTTTTGTAAGGATGACTCTGGGCTACAGTGAGTTAGATTCGAATCTGCTTGACTTCAGGCTGGAGCTAGACGTCAGTTGCCAGTCTCCCGTGTGGGTAGATAATCTCTTTCTCGCAGTTGACCGGAGTCATCAACTTGCAGACGCCAGAAAGATGAAGCTGAAGATAGGTCCTACTTGCTCATTCGGTGATGAATTTTGACTTTTATGCTTTGCTTTGAATATATTATATATTTGCTGTGTACATTGCAACTGAGAAGTACTGTGATATATTTTGTTTTCTTGCTGCGACTACTTTGTGCTTGAAATCTACTAATTCGTCTCTCAAGAACTTGTGGGTGCGGAAGAATTAACAACAATAAAGTTCTTCTTTGAACTCAGAAGTGCATTCCAGAGAGGTTCTGTAAGCTCCTATAGGAGATATGTAGGAAAGCAGAACAGGGACAAGATGTTGAAATGCGCATTATGCGTAAAGTGAAAAATTATAGTGAAAGGTCAAAGGGAAAGGTTTGTGTGATGACGAACGTCATCAGAGGAGGGACTGAGAGAGCGTAGCTTATATAATCTATATTAACATGAAATGTTTATGAATTAATGTGTGACAATGCTGCATAGAAACTATAATAGTGATTTTGCTTAATACGTGCATCTAAATTGTGACCACGGGGAGTGGCCACCAATATATACGTAGACTAATAATGATGACCAAAATTTTTATATTACATTTAAATAAGCTTATACCAATGTTTGCGTTATTGAATCTGTGCTGAAATCCTCATAGGCCTTAAGTTAGCATGAGCCGAAGCTTAGCTGCCTTGGCTCTCATATTAAATGCATTTTTCTATTTTGCAGTGTGCTGACTCACAAAGGGACACGACCCTGCGTGTTCTTTTTTTCAAATTAGAAGACAAATGTAACCATATTAGATCCGTTCTCAAGCATTCTTCATTGTGTGCAGAGTAAATGTTAAAAGCAAATTGAAACAGTGTACATTCATGTAAGGTACAAGGTCATTCAAACCGGTGAAGACAGTGGAACTGCTGACCAAAAGATGTGCAAAGAATTACAGAAAGATGAAATCATACCGGACGTGCCACCTCGGAAGACGTCAATTATGAAGACCAATCAAAGACTTGTAAAATAATATGGGGTGAAGAGTTGGGTTACCTAATGTACTTTCTGATAGGTTAAAGATAATGGAGTATAACAAGTGTCCAATACAATTTTGGGGGAATGTACAACGGAAAAGGGATAAAAACCCATGTCACGGGGAGTCATATAGAATTAGGTAGGGAATGCTATTGATTTTATCCAGAAACTCTGTCACTCTGTTTGGTGACTTGGTGGTTTTCTTAAAACCATCCTTGCCCTTAGATTTGTCCATGTTACACTTTACCTCCTCATGAGGAAAGTGCCCTTTTGCCCCGGAGCTGAGTTTTGACTGATGGCGAATTGACAGATGTCCTGAAGACGAAGACTGAACCTGTGCGCTGACTTAAACTTTGGAGGGTAATTATGACAATGCAATTGTGATTTGTCTGTTTGCTTTTCCTTTCTAGGTACCAACTGCTTACTTTTGGCAGAGACCATATTTAGATGTTTTCCAAATTGGTGTTCTAAATTGTTTTGCATGAAGTCCAACATGCTAATCAGTAGGTTAGGATAGGTGTTCATTAAACTGACGCAAATAGACAAACGCCCGAGACTGCTTTGTTGAACTGACGCGTTATTGACACTCTGCTAAACTTGATCTAGGTTCACGCCGTGTTATGTTCTGATGTTTGTGATTCTCGCTTTAATGAAATCTTATCAAAGTTGCCATATCGTGACTATGCTATTATGTTTCTTGGTGTTGAGATTAACGCATCTGCTGATAGACTGTAATTAATAGGGAATAAAACTCATAAAATTCTACTAATCAAGGTGTGGTTATTCATGGCTGAAAGGTCATGGTAGTGTCTTTGAATTGATTAATGACTGACTAAAGTGAAATGCATTGTCGTGATAAATATTGATGACATTATTGATGTATTGATTGATATATTGATTAGCTATCTCGTCCTAAGGTGTCTCTCAACTGGGTGAAAAGAGTCATTGGCCTAAAACGAGTCCTGATGTGTAATAAAATATCATAAAGGGAAGCGTTAACAGGACCAACGAGAATCATGGAACCATTATCATGTTCTAGGCATTGTCGCTAATTTTAGGCCTAAAACGTGAAAGAACAAGGGGCAGCACTCAAAATGAGTCATGCGATATTAGGTGTCTCCCTGTGTTGGAAAACTCAAACAAAAATCCTGCTGCTGCTGTGGAGGGGGCCAAACGAGGAGGCCCAGTAAACAACCCATGGTGCGGAAAGTTAATCTGGAAGGAGCTACCTGTCCCAGAAATACTGCTACTGCTGTAGAGGGGACTGAATGAGGAGGTCCCAGCAAACACCTAGTTCTATGTAGTGCATTCACCTCACCCGCGGTCAGCTCCAGGAATAGGCAGGGCAGGGCCCTCTCTTGGCTTTGTCTTATTTTAATACATTGAATTACTGTGGTCCGCACTGTGGCTGTCACATCAAACTGGTAAGCCCTGCAGCCTCCATCTGCCATCCTTCTGGATCTATGTTTGACCGTTTTCCTATGTTTTGTTTTCTGCCATTCTCTCATTTCGCTTTCCCCTTGGGATTTATATTTTTAAACTTTATTTTGGAATTTTGTAACCACACAGAGGAGACAAAATTAAAAGAGAAAATGACTCGCACACAGTTGGCTTGGCAGCATTTGACTATAACCTCGAGGTATATCACTAGTGTTGGGTAAAATAGAAAAGCAGAGTCACAGTAACAATTAACTTGTGGATCATAAACAGAGCAGTGCTTTAATAATGGATCACTCTTGGGTTCCAACCTGCTTCTCCTCTCAAAGCACCTTGAACCCCATTCTCTCAGACCCTCAGTCTTCAGAGCCAGCCCTCGCCCGTCCCGTGTCTCCCCTTGGAGCCTCCTTCCTTTCCACATCCTCATGTCAACAGCTATTAATTAGTGTAATTCTGTGTACTCTGCAGTAGGCTGGATATCAGTGTGCTATCATCCACCTCAGATCCCACCTCTGCCCTGATGCATGCCAGGTATGCCCAATAGGGCCCCTATGTATCTTTTGGATGACTGCACAGCGATAACAGTTTGCGGTAAGCATCTGATTGCGTATTGCAGTAGGTAATGTCCACGAACCGTTCTTGTAGTGTCAGAAGCAGACCACGTGCCCATCTCATTGCTATTTGGCCTGCACTAATGGTAACCCTAAGGCAACTGCTTGCCATGTGCCAGACGATATACCTCCCTGTCACAACCCAGCAAGGCAAGCTCAAGTGTAATCTGCAGGCTGTCACTTCTCATCGCCTCAACATCCACCCTCACTGTCAGCCAGAATTTTTGAATGCCCTGGCAAAACCACGCAACATGTACAAAATCTGCGTCATCTGTTCCACAGCGGGCGCACTTCGCTTTATTCCACAATCCACAATGATGCATGCGATCTGGTGTATAATAGACTAAGTTAAGATACTTAAAATAGATCAAATGATGCCGGCTGTTCAATGGGATGGATCGTACAACCAAACAGCAAAATGACCACTTTTTGTTCCGCTTGAGACTTTTGTTTTGCAATTTTTAACCTTTGTTGACTGTTGGGATATTTGGCAAAATATGGTAAAAAGAAAGGCGACTAATGCCCCTCCTGTTAATGTCAAGGAACCAAATTCAGAAACAAATGCAGCAGGAAACTGCACTTTAAGTGAAATTGGTAATCTAATTGTGGAGGTAAGAAGATATTAAATAAGGAAAGTAAACCGCCCTCAGGTGCTTGCAGAATCACATACTTTTACTCTGATATTGGCAAATCGAAAATTGCCACTGTAAGCTATTCTGACTTCATTGTCTATCAAGAGTTTAGCTCATCCTGAATCTGTCAGGGCCAAGACTTCATAATTGAGTGCCCTGGCCAATGATGCCCCCCTTTTTCAGTGAAATCCATTTTACAGAAAGAGCCATATTCACAAACCGAGTTAGATGGCAGGAACTACACTGAAGGCCACAAAAAACAGCCCTGTCCTTCAGTCTTAAATGAGCCAAGCAAGTCTCATGTGGGAAAAGATCGCACTGGATCTGTTAGACGTATAGACTATTTTACCATGCTTGAGAACTGTTTTTTTTTTTCTTCAATAAAAGAAGCAATCTTATGTTGACCCGGACGCTATGTAACCAACAGGACATTGCAAGCAGAGGTATCTTGCCTTTACGGGTCAGGGGCCCACAAGTGATTTTAGCTTGCAAGTGGGGAAGGGGCTTCAGGGAACTGGATCAGGAACTTACTAGTTCTGATTTCATGACCACTTCAATTAAACTATTACTCCGAGGCCTAGGAGTTCAAATCATGACCCAGGGATGAGTCAGGAAGCCAGTACCACCAAAGGGAATCATGTAAATCTGTTCAACAGCAATCTGAGAAATCTTGTGCATTCTCCAGGCCATAGCAGGCCCCTGTCGAACTATTGTCAACCTCGTGTACTCCACCTCCAACACTTTTCAATTAAAATCAGGCGGGGGTGCACAACTTCAAGTTCTAAATGTAAGGGAGTAATACCCAGAACTAAACCTTATACGCTTATTAGACACCACTCTAACCATCTAGGCACAATTAGTAAGAAGCTAGCGGAGAAGCTGTAATTTACCTGACAAATGTACCTAAATTGAAACCAGGCCAAAGGGAAAGTAAATAATCTCTTGTCAACAAAACAATCCATTAGATGCATACTAAACAGAAGTGTTGTATGTAATCCATAAAGATGTAATTACCACTTATCGTCTGTCTGGTGAGCTTAAATAAGCTTGATGTGATCAAGATAATACTTGCTGACACTGACCTAGTGGAAGGTCTAATAGCAATGGAAGACAGATCTTTGCCACCATTGGGCTCAAACATCCAATTTAAGAGAACCGCAAGGCAATGTGACAGCCATTAGCTCTTTTCAATCTAGACAGGGACACCAGGTAAATTCCAGTATATCTTTTATTGGATCAAATCCATAGGATAATCTGGACTCCCATAAGGTTACTCCCCTATTCGTCCCATCTGCTCCTGCTTTGGCTGAGATGGGTTGACTCAGTACTGGCTGTTGTGCAAGGAGAAATCTGTACAAAATATCTGATTCGAGTAGTTTACCATCTTTTGACACCTTGAACATTGCCACCTTCCAGATTCAGTCTCGGGATCCTCTGTGCTCAAACAACTCCTATGATCATGGGTATGCCAAAATGCCACCAAGTACTGTTTGAAGTTTGAACCTTGACCTCTTGTCCTTTGCAAAATGACTACAGTATTAATTCTGGTAATGTTGGCAGCCCCTTGCAACCAGACCAAGTCTGTCCGCTCAGTTTACAGATATTATGATGGAATATAGCTGGCTACATCCTAAAATGTCACTGGCTAATCTAAACTGGTTTAACTTTGTAACTCATTTTGACTTGATTGTGTTATAATAAACATGTTTGACAGAACTTTTCCATATTTCTGGTTATTAAGATTATAGTTGTGAAGTCATTCCTTCCAGAGCTTGACTTCCTTTGGGTGCGAATGTCATCAGATCTGTCTATTCATAAACTGCTGATTGCTTGCCCTGACATTAGTGGTCTGATTGTAAAGGGAACAAACAGCGTAACCATGATAATATATGTAATACTTCTGTTGAATCCCCCTCACTGGCCAAGTTAGATCATCATCTGTCAAATAGGCAAATATTCCATGTTAATTATTGAAGGAGGCTTAAACACT
Organism: Pleurodeles waltl; assembly: GCF_031143425.1. Classification (NCBI taxonomy): domain Eukaryota; kingdom Metazoa; phylum Chordata; class Amphibia; order Caudata; family Salamandridae; genus Pleurodeles; species Pleurodeles waltl. Next base: position 895,301,267 of record NC_090444.1, read on the forward strand.
ACTTTTGAACCTCTAGCTTTCATTCATTCTATAACAAATCCTGAAGATGTGGCCAGAGGTGTATATTTTTTGGATGCAGAACTCCTTAAGAGATGGTCCTGTTCAGCCATTCACCTCAAGTCTTTTACATTGGCACACAGCTTGTGTGCATGTAATGGGCGATATAATTCAGACAGCCATCATGAATATACTTTTCATAGAGGATGGGGCGAAAGCAGGACTGATGATATTTTACTAGATTTGGATATCTGTCACACTATACGTGATTGTTCTCTTCTTACTAAACCTGACAGTGACCACTATCCTTTAATTGTATCTCTTAGGACCAATCTTCATACCTAAAATCCATACTTCCAGTAGATCAGACTGCAGAAAGCTTGGGTAGTAATAGGAGACCTGAAAATTGGTCAAAAATTCTTCTAAGTTCTGATACAACAATCAAAATTTACAATATATTTAATATAACTCCTGTGGCTGATAATCCCTCTAGAGATGAACCCTTCATGGAGCTCCATCTTGGGAAATTTAATATGCTAAAATCACTATATTCAGAGGGAACTAAAAGGCGACAATCTATATATTCTAAAATCATTCCCTGGTTTTATACCAACTGCAGAAAGGTCAGATCAGAATTAATCAAGGCTGTTAAAATGGGTGATATTATGAAGGTTAGATTACCTAGAGCAAGCTATAAAAACATTATCTTCAACTTTAAACAGAACTGACACAAATTGGGAGGATCTTTTGGTAGCAGCTAAAACTAGAAATTCAGAAGTTTTTTGGCACATGGTAGCCCATGAGAGTGCAAGCGCGCCTGGTCCTTAATAGGTAAACTTACAAGGAAACGCTCATAGGTTGATGAACCTTTGATTCGCATGGAGTGTCCTAGCTATGATGCGACCAATGGTTCTCATTAATCAATACACAGAACTCAATAACCATTAATCTAGTCATTCATCAACAATTAATACTGTAATCATCAAACCATGACCTTTCAGTCATGAATTAACCACAACTCCGTATACGTTTAGTAATTTTATTTCCCTTTTTGTTACAATACTAAGTCATGAATTTATTTCAAACCTTATTCAACTCAAAACAATTCTCTCGATAATTCATTAGTAAACGCCAAAAGCATAACTTAGTCAAAACTTGCATCAGAATATATTCTAGAGCATTAGCATAAATCATCAATAGAATCAAAGGCAAATGGGTCAACAGAAGAAGCAGAGTTCAGCAGATCAGTCAGTCAATCATTTATCTCCGTAATTCTGTCAGTGTCACAGAGTAGGGAACCTCACCTAACCCAGATTAGCATCAGAATGTGGGAATTCATGCGAAAACAGTTTAGAACATGAATTTGGACAACATCTAACTTAATAAAAACTATTAGACAGCGCAGTTGGTACTTAGAAAGAAAAGTCACAAAAGGTAATGAAGTCACATTGTCATATCTACCTATCCTCGGTATGGATCAGCAACAAAGTCAGTCTTCATCTTCAGGTCATTAGACGATCCGCATCGCATCAGACTCTCAAGAGTATGAGCCCAATGACAGAATCTCGAATCTCTCTTCGATCTCAAAGTCTCTCCCCTAACATCTCAACTCTTTTCTCTCTGTCACGCTGTTATATCAAAGTCACCTAGACTATCCCCCAAATCCTAATTGGTCAATTAATCACACGATTTTACTCCAACCAATAATTTTCGTAACTCAAATCTATGAATTCTAATATTACACAGTTCTCAGGTTGTTGATTGGTTCAATGGACGATGTTCTCATCATCCGGCTCGTCAGGTATCGAAAATGTTGCATCTTCTTCTCCAGTCAGTGTCTTCATTGTTCGAGTCCTGGGAAAGTACACTCAGAGCGCTTTACACACTATTTGCTACATTTCTGTTCCATCATCTCCTGTCCTTTGGTACACACAAAGGTTTCAGCTAAGCAAAATTGTATTAAATAATGAGCAGTTCACGATTAGTTCAGCTCGTCAGCATTTTTATTGCACATTAGAAATACAGTTTCTGCATGAGGCCTGGCAAATCTAGGCCAAGACTTTAGTCAAGTTAAGCCTACAACATACTGCAAAACATAGGATATATCTCTCAATATGACATATTACTACATAATCTAATACATTTTCAATATTTCACATGTGTTAGTTGCTCCTTTAATATAATTTGTGAATCTTGGTGATCGCTCTCCGAGGTCACAGTTTCAAACGTGCACATTATTTTTCTACGTTAATCATTTTACTTCATAATTCATTACGAACATTCAATAATTATTTCTACCTAAAATATTTGTGTTAACAGGAGCGCATTGCCCAGCACTTCCTTGGAGTTCTTTAATCCCTCCACATCTTCGGAAAAAAATATTACAAATGTATATACTGCTTATAAATCTGACACAGAGGCAGTTAACTCTATCCACCCCACTGTTTTTTCTGCGTTCATCCATAAAGCTACCAAGAAGCAAGAACATTCAGGGTACTTCTGTTCAGAATAAGAGACCCAGCATCCTGTAAACCGGTTTACTACCGGGGAAAACACCTGGCACTGAGAAGGTACCAGGGGATCTCAAGAAATTTGAGTTAGTTATATGGTCTCCATATATTAATAAATTGTCAAGCAGAATCATGGAAGGGGATTGCATTCAATCCTCTTTTTTGGAGGGAGCTTTGGAGGGGAGCTGATATTATTCCCATCCATAAGAAAGGTGAAACGGTTAACCTGGGGAATTACCGCCCCATTAGCTTGATAGATAACATTCAGAAGGTATTTTGTTATCATTACAGTTAGATAAATTACATAAATGGATAGATACCCATAAGAGTGCAAGCTGGCACCCATGCTAAAGTAAGCACGATTGATCAGATATACCAGATTACTTTAATCTGTTGGGAATATTTAAAATGATGAAAGATCACTTATATGTGGCTTTTGTGGACCTTCAGACTGCATTTGATTTAGTGCCTAGGCAGAAGTTATGGTTAATATTAAGTTCAATCGGCCTTGGAAATGTTACAAATGATTGTGAGACTGTATGAAGCAAACTATGCACAAGTAAGTTGGGGAATTAACGGGGAGCTAACAAACCAAATACCAATTGAGAGGGGAGTACGGCAGGGCTGTGTACTGGCCCCAATCTTATCCTCCCTCTACATTAATGATGTAATAAACTACTTAAACAATGGCACCCATGACTCGCCAAGATTACATTGCATTTTTGTATCTGTCCTGCTGTTTGTCAATGACACGCTCCTAATTTTGCAAACATCTAAGAAGTTGCAAAATCTATTCAATAGATTTACAGCTTTTTGTGATGACAGGAGTGTGGAGGTGAACACTGCTAAAACTAAATGTATGTTTTAACCCTCATAAAACTTATAAAGGGAACTGTGAGATGAAGGGTTCAATTTTGCCGATGGTCGACAGTTTTTATTATGGTTTTTATTAGGTTGCTAGTAGGCAGGAGAACGCCTCTTGCTGATCTTCACAACTAGCCAACAGTGGTACCACTTTGTTACACAGCGCCTCTTGGTTACTCAAAAGATAAAAAATATAACTTCTGCCAACTTGATATCTCCAGCTATTGAGATTTACCATGCCAAAACTCAGAGGGCTGCATTGTACGGGGCGGAAATCTGGGGACCTGGAAACACAAAATAGTTTTCAGTAAGAGAAAATACCTTTATAAGGTCCTTGTTCAGCTACCCAAAAGTACACCTACAGTCACATTAATCTTTGGCACAGGGTTAAGTGATATAATTGCTTTTAAACCAATGCTTTTTTGGATGAGAATGTGGATAACCCCAGAATTAAATCCTTACAAGAACGCCCTAATCAAGATTTTAAGCATGGATAATTCAGACTCCATTTCTTGGTTCTGCCATATGTCGTCTTATCACCCTGATTTTAGGCATGGAAAAACTATGGAGCACGCCTTTTCAATGATGGGTGGAACAATAGTAGCTATTAAATCGTTTTTGGGGGGGCACACAGAATCAAGCTATACCGTAGAAATGTTTGCTTTTGAAGCCTTACTGCACGGTTCCTATCCTTTAAGTTGACACCAGTCAAAACCTATGTGGATGCTACAAGACCCTACCAGTTCGTACTTCATATATTGAATTTAGAATGTGAACCTTTCAGGTAGGCCAGTTTTCTAATAAATGGAAATTCAAACAGGACACAGGTTTTCTGTCCTCCTGGTAGAGAACCTATAGAAGACGTTGAACATTTGCTCTTCTTTTGCCCATTGTATAAAAGTGCAAGGACAACTTGGGTTAGGCCACTATGCTTAAACCTTGGCGTTGGCAATACTGAACTGCTCTTAGGATATTGCAGACAAATACTCATTCGGTTATTGTATATTCTGTAAACCGATAGCTCTATGCCATCTGGTTAGTGAGAAAGCTGATGGGGTATTCCTTATGAAATGAAAATCCTGTAATAATCTTTTAGGAATTAACATACTTGTAAGGAGGTATTTATATGATTTTGTGCAATAATTGTGAATTTTATATCATTCCGATTTTTAATTGATAAATATGGTATTTTTTGACTGGTACATATTTTTATAGGATTTTATTTTTTCAGCATATTGTTTTGAATGCCTAATTGGTTGGCTTTACTTCATGAGTATATTGAGGTTATGAATATATTGTAATTTTAAGTGGCAATTTTGTACTGCAAGCATTTATTGTAGGCGTAATACTCATTCTTATGCTTTTTTGTTATTTTATGTATGTATGTGTTTCATGGGGTAAATACCTGGAAATAAACATGAATGAACACCGAGAAGCTTCGACAAATACTTATGTTCAGTATTCCATTATAAGACACAACGGGTTGTAGTGTTATTCTTGTAGTGATTGTGTACCTAAATAGAGTTTATAATTAATATGTAACTTTCTTTAGTTTAGCATATATGTTGAGGGTGTAATAAAGTTTCAGTCCTCTAAAGAAATTACTATAATCATTCTATTTTTCTTCTTTTAGCTTATTTGCCAGTATCTCTTAAATGACGCCAATGATACATTCTCTGAGAAGCAGTTCTTATCAGGAGTCCGAAATTTTGTTTGTCACTTGCTTGTATCAGGTAAGAAGAAACTGAAATGGTTTTGGAATATACCGTTGGGCTGTTTGCTTTTGTAAATGAGCACTGTGTATACATGTGATTTTATGTGAGAGATTTGCTTCTTCCTTGACTTGTTTTTTCTTTGTCATTACATTGTGTGAACGTTTGCCATTTTTATTTTTATATTTTGGTAAAAGTGAAACATTCTTATTTTTGTATATCTCTTTATTGACATTTAAACAGTATATCCACATGGCATATAGTGGGTAGCAATATTAACAACCGCACAACAGGAGTCCCATACCAAACCAAATAATAATAAGTACTTCAATGTCATTTGCATTCACCATCCAGATGCTGGTGGGCCAAGGCAGCTTCATAGTCGTTATCACTGAGCCAGTTTGCCTCTTCATGTTACCAGTGATGTGTCAACCTCTGTCACTGCTTCAATTTATGTCCTCCTTATGCGTGATTCTAATTCATTCATCGTACAGGTAACTGTCAACCTTGCCCCCCTTGATGTGTTCATACAGTGTCCTCTCATGACCACCTTTATGGCATCCCACTCCAGAACCCAGGATCCCACTGTGCCATCATTTTATGTGAAGTACTTTGACAGGTGTGTATTAATGGTGTACCTGTACAACGCTTCTAGCAAAGCTTCTGTCCTGAGTCTTCATGTCGGAATGGCAGTCCTGATCCTGCCCCATTTAAACACTTCCTTAAATGGGCTATGATCAGATAGTCCTGCCCAAATCTTCAGAGCTATGTATCAGGGGCCAAAAGTCTGAATTACAGACAATGTAATCCAACCTGATAGCCAGGCGCATAGTAGGAATATTCTGCGTGCCGGGATGTCCCAAGTGCCAAATATCATGTAAGTGTGTTGCCCTGGTCCATTGCTGGAATTACATAGTCACATGTGTACCCTGAGGACTCTGGGGGAGGGAGGCTGGGGGGCACGGAGCGATCAAGGTCCGTCATGTGTACAGTTGAAATCCCTGGTACCCATGGGGTCTATGGGTCCAACACCATGGACGGTGTTCAGGAAAACGCTTTGAAGGGTGGAGGTATACAGGGACACCAACGACAGCGGGTGACCATGTAGCATTCCCTGCAATAAATAGCGCATAGGCCTTCCTCGTCAGCCACCAACTTCCTTTTTACAAACAATACTCCTGGATCACCCATATGAGAATCCCCCCCAGCATACATTGAGTACCCAGTGCCTTTGGTCTGCTCGCTCCAGGACCTGCTGACCTTTTCAAGCTCGCTTTAGTGAGATTTATCTCCTAGAGGCATGCAATCTGAATGTGCCTGAGGTATGCATAGATTATGTGCTGCTACACAGGAGTCTCCATGCCCCAGATGTTCCAGGTTAATGCGTTACATGTGGCGTTCATGTGTACATACAGTTACTTTGGTACCCCTGTCTCCTGCTCAATTCCCCCATCCCATCCCTGGTCTTCTCATGGCCTCCCCATCGTCCCCCTGTCCAACCAGAATAGCAAAGCAATGACAAAACTGAAAAACATCTCCCTTATTTCAAACACCAACCCGCATAGTACCAAAAAGGCACAAACAACACAGCATCTGTAGAAAACGTGCCTACAGCAGTGATAATTTCTTGCAGAAGTCTGGGGGCAGCTGGTCAAACCCAGTAAACAGCTGGACCACAGTATCTCGTGACCCCTCCCGAACACAGGTGGAGCATACATTACCAAATAGTTCCTCATTGTTGCCAGTGCAGTCGTCTGTGCAGTTGCCGGTACTTCAAAATAGTCCCCAGCACCCGCTTCAGCATCTCTAGGCACTCACCACCTGGGCTACATCACGGGTTGGGCATCTCCGTCCAGACGGATGCCAAAGGCGTGATCAGAGAGCCCCTCTTGGAGGTGTCTGAGCCAGTGGCGCCCAGCACAGAGTTCAGATCTATGTCCAGAGCCAGAACTGGGAATCTTTTGGTGTTGGGTGTGAAGACCTCTGCTACTGCCCTCGCACATTCCTGAGCCGCATGTTCATCAGTATGGCGGGATCTTGATTTATGTGGACAACGGTGGGGTTTGAGCCTCCTGTCGGACCATCCATGTAGGCCATTCCCAGAGGCATACAGGTATTCCTGTATTGCTTCGGTTCTGAGCCACCCACAGGCCTCTTAAGGAGAAGCAAAGAAGTGTGTTGCGCCTGTCTCCACCACACAGAGGCGGGCTGAGAATAGCTGTGTGTAGGATAGGCCCATAGTGCGCAGCTGCACTTGACCTCTCCAATCGTGTTCCGCCTCCTCTGAATCTCTGCCGTGTAATCCAGGTATGCTATTATGGTGTTACCATTGTATGTCTAGGGGCCCTTGGCTCAGAACATCTGTAGCAGTAAGTCTCTGAAATCGAGTAAGCAGGCGATGATCGGGCATGGCATCGCCCCCGGCAGGGGTGAGGGGGCAGCCTGGGATCCGGTGCCCCTGTTCGACAGAGAAATATTTCGGTACTCTGTTTGCTAGGACGGTCGACCTCAGCCAGTCCTAGGAAGAATTCAGCAGCTGGGCCCTCAGATCCTTCCGGGAACCCCAGAAAGAAGATGCTGTTTCACCTTGATTGCCATTCCCGCACTTCCGTAAGGAGAGACTTCAGCTGGTCCTGCATAACCACCAAAGCAGGTCTGATCAAGTTTAAGGAGGATTCTGCGTCATCCACTCGCTCTGCTAATTTGGCATGATCTGCATGCAGTAATCCAGTTTCCACTTGTATCACCCTTAGTTGGGCCTCAATGGCAGTTCGTATCAAACATGCCTGTATGTTTTTCTGTGCTTTTCGGCTGGTGAATCAGGTCCATCGGGGTAGGGGTGGCGGTGAGCATGTCCATGATCGATTTCTGTGGTGTAGGATTGGAAGTCTTTGGGTGCACCATATCCCTGAAATCACCTTCCCAAGCTCCGGGATGCGAGACACCAAATGTCCCACATCTGCGCTTCATGGCGCTCCTCTTTTCAGACCAGGTGCACAGCGTGGAAACTGCATATCCCGGGGGAACTTTCTGGTTCAATGACTAGGCGGAGGTGGCCTAGGGTGACACGTGTCCCCATTCCCACCTAATGGCAGTTGGCTCCATGCTCCAGCACCAAACAGGCCCCGGTCTAAAAGCACTCAGCCCAGTCACGCCAGGTCACCCCTAGGAAAACAGTGTACAGTCTTGATGTTGCGCCCACAAGGCACGATGTGCAGTGGCAACTCAAGGCAGCCCGTTCAGCAAGGTGTCCCAAAGCTTCCACCTGCACCAGGCCTGAGTTCATTGGGCGGGAATCGTATTGCCTCTCACTGCATCCTTCAGCTCAGAGGTCCTCAAATTAATCTACTAGTTCTTAATGAGGACCTTGTTTCCGAGCGATCATCGGCCGTCTGCGATCCGAGGGTGACCCAGTACCCTCCCCGCCCAGCACGCCCGAAGCTCAAGAGCACACACAGGTAGATCAAGTCATGGCTGTGAGGAATGATCTAATTTCCCGCGCTCACAAGCGAGGCTCAGTATCTTTTGTATTTCTACCTCTGCATTGGTGTTGGTTCTTACAATCTGGTTAGGTTTGTCCTTTATTTTCATTTTTATTATTGATTTATGTAGTATTCCTCTGCTCTTCATTAATTGAGCACTATTTATGTACTACTGAAACGGGCATTATTAGGATTTCATGGTCAGACTTCGGAAAGAAGCTCCAAGTTTTAACTGGTGTTTATTGCATTGAATCTATGAGCATTACACAGTTGTGTTGGAATACTGCGGTTTGCCAGAAAACTAAGTGGGCAATTATTTTCACAATTTTGTAAACCTCAGTTATTTAATGTTTTGTCACTTGATATTATTCAGGTTTATTAACAAATTATTCTTCATTGCACTCCCTCAAGAAGGATAAATAAGGCTCCCATTCACGTTTCAGAGCAGGCATTCATTTTTGTTTAATCAGATCCCTTTTAAATCTGCTTAATTTATCTCCCAGTATAAGCTGTGTTTCTTCGGTTGTTTGTCAGCCACACAGTTGTAATTCTTTCGATATAAATTAACTTTGTTAGAAACCACAGCCCGCTCTTAATGGTTCCAACCAAAACCCTTTGCAGCTGCCAGGTTTTGAGTTTGACTGTGTATGACAGTTTCTTGTTTTCGGTGTGCTTTTGTATGACATTTCAGTGCCAAATTTGTGACAGTGAGTGGCGCTTCTTTGCGAGCACCACAAAGCAGTTATGGCCATGTAATCATATACATAATAGAGGAATAGCTTTTTTCGCAATGCATCGGTGTACAAACAGACCTTAAACAATCCAGAATGCAAAGTGAACTTGCATTAAGGCAGGGAGTAGCCGAAGTCTTTGTTCACATGAACTATGGGCCTTGTGGTAGCTGTATTGGGCTTATCCCTTCTTTCTGCCCCCACGCACGTCATTTTTAATGAGATAAAGCCTTCGGTTTAGTTTGATAATGCTAAGTTTATCATCAGCAAAGCATGTATTTTGCAATTTAGTCCATAGGAAGTGACCCACGACTGCATTTTCTGAACGCTTTTCATTGTTAACTGAGCGCTCTGGAATGGGTCATCCATTTCTTGGTTACTTCATATGTCGATGCACTTTCAAAAGCAATTATTTTCCTGACGTCAGATAGGTTGAAGGCATGGTAAACCCTGCCAGGACTACATCTTCTGACTTTGAGGTTATGGTCAAGTCGTTGCTTCAAGGGCTCAAAATGCTAAGCACTTTTATCATTTATAAAATTGATACTTTGTCTTAAGATTTTTCAAACAGATTGCTATGGCTCCTAATCTAACCTAGTTAGCTTGCATTAGGGCACATCTCCCAGGAACTAGCACCCAGGTGTTGCGAAGAACAATCAACAAAAAATAAACCATTATGGGAATTAAAGTACAACCCTCCTCCCCTCTTAATGTAACAAGATTTAAAATCAGGTGGGCCAGTCCTCGAAAGAATGCAAAATCAATATGCTTAGTTTGGCCTGGAGTTAAAGTACTTTCCGTTCCAGGACATGTAGTTAAACTTTTTATCAATTTAAAGCATGGACTTCCCATTTCAAACACTCAAGTAGTGTTGGCTTGCAATGTTGATATGCTTGAGGGAGTCCTGAATCTATCCTTTGAAAAAAGCAAATGTTCCTAACAATTTGAGCACAAAAGAAATTAGATAGTATACCATACTTCGCATCTAAAACAACGCATTACAGCCTGTATATGATATACCTTACTTGTGCAACATGCAGACGTGCCTCATGTAAACAAATGCTTTGAGACCTTCAATTTTGATAAACTTGACAACTTTAGCATTGCATGCCTCAAAAAACGATATATGCAATAATGTCATATTTTAACTGGTCTCACTCACGCGAAACGTTCAACTTTTTGTTCTAACAATCCACTCAAAAAGACGTTTTTAAAGCATTGCAAATGCTCATTTATTTCACATAGTACCTTTTTAGGTGTTTTCCCTCCTAGGTCAGCATGTTATAGTTCTTTAACTAAACCAACTTTTATCCTTGACAGGTGCCTTTTGCAGAAAAAAGGAGTTGAAAGGGAGGTAGAGAAACAATACCTGGGGCCGTTTTATATAAATGGGGCACTTTCCCTGGTTGTGCCACAAAGCATCTTTCGAAAGGTGCAAACAGGGAAAGTTTGCCGGATTCTGTAGAATGCGATGCCCCAAGGGCACCCACGATCATGACGCACTGGAAGTGTGCCCTTTTTGTGGCGCATTTTCAGTGCTCCTCCAAAATCATGTTTGCCTCTGCGCTCACGTCGGTAATACTGTGCAGGTGTAGAGGCAAAGTTATTTCCTCATTTGCAATGGACCATGCCCCCATGCAAACAAGGGAACGCCTTCTCATGGTAGGGTTGGTGCTATACGTGTGCCAGCTGCCCCTTCTTTAATAGCATTGTGCCACAGGGTTCACATAGGGGGTTCATATGCCAGTTGCGCCTCTGGGACAGTGTATGATATGGCTTCTCTTATCTACAAGGATTGGATTGGTATTATGAATAAGGCGCACATTACTTGTTTGACCCTTGGTGCATCTTTCAGAAGCTGCACCATGCGCAAACAAGGGAAGTGTACCAGTGCACCTTATTACAAAGAATGCACTGCGCGCAGGACAGCCACGAATGTGTGCTGCCCTGGGGGCAGTGCATTCAAGTGAAATACAGCGAAGCTGTTTGAAGGCTTCTCCGTGTTCCACAATGAAGGCGGAAACAAGGGAAGTGTATCAGTGCACCTTATTACAAAGAATGCACTGCGCACAGGACAGCCACGAATGTGTGCTGCCCTGGGGGCAGTGCATTCAAGTGAAATACAGCGAAGCTGTTTGAAGGCTTCTCCGTGTTCCACAATGAAGGCAGAAACAAGGGAAGTGTATCAGTGTACCTTATTACAAAGAATGCACTGCGCTCAGGATAGCCACGAATGTGTGCTGCCCTGGGGGCAGTGTATTCAAGTGAAATACAGAGAAGATGTTTGAAGGCTTCTCCGTGTTCCACAATGAAGGCGGAAACAAGGGAAGTGTATCAGTGTACCTTATTACAAAGAATGCACTGTGCTCAGGATAGCCACGAATGTGTGCTGCCTTGGGGGCAGTGTATTCAAGTGAAATACAGAGAAGATGTTTGAAGGCTTCTCAGTGTTTTACAATGCAGGCGGCAATGCACCTTAAAAATCCCCTTGCAGGCAGGTGCAGTGAGTGACTACTTCTGCCTGTAAGGGGATGTCTGGGAGGAGGCTGGGGGTCCATGGGACTCCCTTTACTCCCCAGAGGGCTGCCTTTAGGAGGCACACTTTACGACACATATGTCAAGGGAGGTGGTGGGAGGGGACGACGACGGGGAATCAAAATTTAAAAAAGAAAACATCTGCGCTGCCCGTCTTCTGCCGCCGTCTCCTGCCACCTCGCTCCTCTTGTGGTGTCCCACCATGGGCTCCCCAGCAATCTTGGTGCTGCTTACATGCTAAACATAGCATGTAAGCAGCGTCAGGATTGGTTTGAGCAGCAGTCACTGCCGCTCAGGCACAAGCCTGGTGTCTGTGCTGTTTCTCCAGCCCGGCTGTGGAGAAACCTAAGTGCGCATGTGTGTTTGGCCTGTAGCAGACGGCCGGCAAAACATACATGCACATTTAGTGCACTCTTCCCTCTTCCCTCCTCTCCCCTCCCAACTCACTTGGCCCAGGCCTGCCCCTCCCTGTAGAGTCTGCTGGCTGAGCCTGCAGATGAAAAATAAAACTATAGCAAGCTATTGTTTTATTTTTCATCTGCTGGCTCAGCAGTTGGGCGACCCTCCCCCCCACTGCGGTGGAGCTACCATTACCTTTTTGTAGCACACTAAAAGTGTGCCTCCTAAAGCATGGTTTCCTCTCTGCACTCCCCAGTAATATGGCCCTGGCTCAGTGGCAAAGTAATTTCCTTATTTGCATGGGCTATGCCCACATGCAGATGGGAGAATGCCCTCTAATTATAGCATAGGCGTTACATGTGCGCCAGTGGTATTTGTATTAAAGAAGAGGCCGCACAAGTGTCAGAGGCCCATTCTGTAATACCATTGTGCCTCAGAGGCACACAAAGTGGGCGCACACGCTCATTGTGCCACCGGGGCACAAAGTATTATATGGCCCCAGTTGACTTTGCATTGTATGCTCCTTGATGACAAGCTGCAGGTTAATTATACTGAGGTGCCATTTTGGCTTTCAGCTCCATGTTCATCAGAGGTGACAGACCGCATGCCATGAACACTACAGAAGGTGAGCTGTAAGCACATCTGAGTTCCTGGCTCATGCCTCAGTTTCTTTCACTGCCTGCTTTCTGTTACCACGAATCAGGATTCGGTGCCCAAAATATCTTCATTGCCAGATCTCGATGTTCCAATCCCTAGAGTGGCCCTGGTAGCGGGAGCAAGCTTTTTTTTATTCTGCTGACAGAAAAGTGAACACCTGAGCGTGATTAGCGCATCAATAAAATGCAGGTGAGACCCTGGTCTGAGAAAAGAACCTCAAGCGGTTCTCTCCTGTTTTATGTACCCCCCCCCCCTGCGCCTAGCCGTAGAGGTGCATGCATACATGATATTCCCTTGCATATAAGCCAGATGGATCCCTATATTCCTTCTCACGTTAGTCATGTTCTTGCACTCATTCCGTGAAATGGAGCCTCCATAGACATAGCACACATAATTTGGCTTAGTTCTGGATTAGGTCACAAATCACACTTTCGGCACCTTGTCCCAGCCTCGAATTCTTGATTGGGATTATTGCTGACAGCAATATTCCATTCCTCTCCATTGCTCAACCTTCCCTGGGTTGTGGATTTGTCCTGTATTGGTTCTATGGTTGGAAAGGTCTCTTTCATGGTCTTGTAGTAGTTTTCACACTCTGTCTCCTGTGTTGTTTCTGCCGTCATCCCCATTTCTTGAGACTTAACTGGTTTCGGATGGTCTTCTCTCATTCACAACTGACTCTCACCATGTTTCCTCTCACTTCACCAGTACCCACCACACGTTCTGTAAAGGTGTCCAGAATTCCTTACTGGGATTGTGGTCTCTGATTACCACCTGTTCTCCATGTCATACTGGAGAGTCCCGGGCCTTCCTCCTCGGGCTCGCTCAGTTGTTACCCTGTTTCCACCTTCATTAGGTGTGTGCCACATCCAACATGACAACTCACCTCATTGGGCTTGATGGGATTCTGTCCAAAAATGTCTCCTAAACAAAAGGGCCATTGGAGGGCAACGGGTACTGCTGTGGGTTGCGCTCTGATATGCTCAGAGATTGGTGAAAGCTCCACTTGAGACCATCATTCTGATCGAATGCAATCTGCCATGCCTTGTTGAGGTTGCGCATGAAGCGCTCGATTTCCCTGTCAATTTGGGGCCACTGTGGTGTATTTTTCCTATGTTTGATGCCAAGCTGGCTGAGGTATTCTCAAAACTTCACTTCTTGCAATGAGGGCCCATTGTATGTCTTGATTTTACGAGGCAGGCGAAATATGGCAGATGTTCTTTCCCGAAGTGGTTAACCCTTGCTCATGCTGGTTTACACTATCAAATCTAATATTGTATACTTTGAGCCTACATCAACCACCCTTCAGAAGAGCTGTCAAAGGCCATGCTGACTGGGTCCCTTGTTTTCACGTTGGCTCTTTGGTTTTTGCTGGGGCCAGATTGGTAGTCCTGCTGGTTATCAGGCAAGATTGTAATCTCCTTTCTACTGCTTCATCCGTCCCTCGGAAGAACTTTCTCCCTCATTCTGGCTTTTGTTTTGGTGATCCCCTGTTGGATTAAGTGTGCCAGAAATCACTCTTTCTTGGAGTGTTTCTGGTAACATTGGGCAGTGATCGCAAAAGGCAGTCCTTCTCAGCTCAGCTCTTCACTGACATGTCACAGCTAGGTCAACACTAGATTGTCTTCAGAGGTCCAGAGGTGTGTGTATCGCAGTGACTCCTTCCATGTGTGTCATTGCATAGTTTATGTTGTCCTTTACAGGCACTCTTCCTCCTTGGATGCAACCTCAATTTCTTCTATTGCCATGGGTTTTGGGCATGATTTTTGTATTATTAGATTGACAAATTCTTCAGTTTCCTCTCTGGTGGTGGGGTTCGTTGCTGTCTGTGTTGGGGGCATTGTGACAAATAGCTGGGCAATTCACCCGTGGTCAGTATGTTACCATGAACATATATTGTTGGAGTTGGACAACTCATCTTTCAATCTTGGGTGGGAATTGTTGCAGTGTTCCTGCAAACAAGTTGACAAGTGGCTTGTGGTCGGTCACCATTCTGAACTCCTTTCTGTAAAGATATGTGTAAGTGCTGACAGGCCCATTTGAGTGCTAGCACTTGTCATTCTATTTCAACGTATTTGGCCTCCGTTTCTGACAGTGCCCTATTTGCATACATGATGGGTGTTAGTTCTTCTCTATTTCCCTGCATTACTACTGCTCTGACACCCACCAGACCCCCATCGACCACTAGTTCAGTGTGTTTGTGTGCCAAAAAGACATTAAGTCACAAGAATGCATTTTTAAAGTCCACAAACACTTGCTGGGATTTGTCACTGGACTCCAACCTGCCATGAGCTTTAGTCTGTAATGTCAGCAGTTCAGATAATGTGCTCAGATTTGGCAGGAACCTCATGCCATAGTTTTACATTTCCAGGAAGCTCTTGATTTCTCTGACATTTGTTGCAGCTAGGGCATGATTAATTGTTCAGACTTACGAGGGTCCAATTCTAGTCCATCTTTTAAAAATATGTATCCAAAGAACTCAATTTCATTTTTAAAAAATAAACATTTGTCATTCTGCAGTGACAGGACTTGCTATTTCAGTCTCTGCAGCGTTGCCCGTAGCCGACAATGGTGTTTAGCCTAAGTACCTGAGTAAATGATGATGTCATAGTGTATATTTATGACTGCATATAGGCCAGACAGTCTCTCTGATGATATTTTGGAAAACATCCACTGCTAACAATATGCCGAAGATGAGGTGTTTGTATCTTCTCAGCCAAAGGTGAGTCAAAATAATTGTTTTGTAATGGCTTGATGAGTCTAGGAGCTGTTGGTGGTAACCAGAGTTTAGACAATCATTGTGCCTCCTTGAGGTCAGCAGTTACATTGTCCATTGTAGGTTTTATGTGTCTTTCTCGCTTGATTGTTCTGTTAGGTAGCTGCATGTCAGTGCATAGCCACACAGCTCCAGGCTGTTTGGTTTAGGTGTGATGACTATGGACAAGAAGCATGGTGTGGGCCCTATGACTGTTTCAGTGACATCTAGTTCTTCCAGTTGTTCTAGTTCCTCTTCTGCCTCGGGCCGTAAATGGAATGGTACTCACTTACGTCTCAGTCATTGGTTAGACTGTTCTGCAGATGTGGAGTTTGATAAGAGTGCCTAGCAGGCAACCTAATCGGGAACAGAGTTTGGAGTTTGGATACTGTGCACCTGACGCTCCTGAACTCATCTCATTAAGAATAGAAGGCTTAAGTTTTCTGCAGTGTGGCAGCTTCGGAGTGTTCCTCCTCCCTCTGGTGTGATATAAAAAGTATTCTGGATTTTTATTATGCTATGTTGTAGTGTTGCTTGCCTTTTTTCAGCTAGTTTGAGGAGACTGTGACACCCCCACAAAACGGTGTATACTGGAGTGGTGGCTGGGGCTAGCATTGGTCGCAGTGCTAGTGAGAGGTACTGATGTATACTGATCACATTGACAGATGCTGATCAATGCTTTCACTGTTGTATTCATGACCTCGACTTAGCACACAGGCTGGGGTCCCCTTCCGCCATTGCCTTGTCATGCAAAAGGGACAAGTAAATATCCCTCTTTGGATCTTCACATTTATAGGCATTTAGGTCCATAACTGTTTGTATAGGCCCCTTATTTAACCACAGTGCGAAAGCATGGGCTTCATCAACAACCTCTTCCCCACGTTCTCTTTTTTGGGAATTTTTATCTGTAGACCCCCTGGGCCATACACAGGGTTTGTGGAAGCCCTACCAGAGTTAGTAGCCGGCCACATAACAGAAAGAGCTAATTTTACCTTGCTAGGAGACTTCCACTAGCACTTGGAGGAAACCAATAATCTTGTGATCACAAACTTTCTTCAGTACCTGGGCTGTGTTCTTCTTAGACAAAAGGTTGAATGGGCCACTCATGTGAAAGGTCACCTTTTAGATCCAGTTTTTAGTAGTGAGCCTAGCCTTAAAATTAAAAGCCCTCATGTAAAGCCTGGACCGACCATGCCCTTATCTCATTCTATCTGGAAGGGTTTTCTCCTCCAGTAGGTGCTAAACCTCCTATGAGCCAAGGCCAGAGATGATCTAAACTTAGGAAAAATACCTGGCTATTTACACTTGCCAACACTAGACCGATGTTAGGAAAGGATCCCCGGGATGCTAATGTTTCAGTGAATGGGTGGATCAGTAATTCCCTGGAAGATCTGATCCCTGTTGGTTCTCTGAAGAAGGGCTGTAAAGAAAAATCGGCTCCTTTGTTTAATGAATCTTTAATCTCCCTGAAAAAGGGGTGTAAAAATCTGGAAAGACAGTAAAGACGCAAATACGATCAGACTACAAAACTTGCCTATCAGGCAGCCATCCAGCATTATCACCAAGACATAAAAAGGGTGCAAGCCTCTTATTATGAAGATTTATTGGGCAAGACAGCTAATAGTCCTTAGGTGCTATTTCATATTGTAAAATCTCTCCCTGCTCCCAAAAGAGGAATTCACTCCCCAATCCCACAGAAAGTCACTGCAGTGAGTTAGCAACAGATGTGTTGCGATGCTCGCGCACAGTGCGTGTTTACACTGGGCTCGAGCATCGCTAGGCAACAGGAGTTCGAAGGGAGGTTGAGGAGAAAGACGGTTAAGAGAAAGACGAGCTTCAGATGTCCTGTTATCGGGGTCGTTTTAACGTTGCGAATAAAAGCTTGTAATTCACATGAATGTCGTAACGTTTTCTTCTTAACAAAATTGGCGACGAGCGTATGAGCGACCCCGACGAAGAACCCACACGTCCATCAAGCACATTTCTTCACAGCTGGAGGCAGGATTTCAAGGAAGTTGTATGACTCGATATTTTCCGGCTGTTTTCAACAAGACTTGGGGATTGCTGCAGCGGTAGGATTAATACCTTGTTTATCAGTTGTTTTGTGCCAAGCAAACCTGACTGAAAACGTATACGCGCCGCATTTTGCATTTTGGAATTGTCTGACATTGTCAAGCAAACAAGTCTCTTGTTCTGGTGCGCAAGGCCTGCGCATGTTTGATTTTTTTGATTATTTCATCATTTTTCAAACAGGATTTGCAGTTGCTTAGCGAACTTGGCTGGATGTATTAATATTTTCTCCGTTCCAAGAAAATATTTGTTGTAAAGTTTGTTTCATCATACTTTTTGGTTATGGCTTCTGGAAATGCATGGAATCTTAGCGCTCCTGAGCCATTCTTGCCAAAAGATGGAGAAGCTACTTTAAGATGGGAGGAGTGGCGAGAATATTTTGTAAATTACATTTCTACTTTTGAAGATGAAGAAGATCTTACTCCAGAAAAGAAGAAGAAAATTCTTTTACACTGTTTAGGTGCAAAGGGTCTGAAAAGTTACAACAGTATTAACAAAAAGATTACAGCACCTGACCAAGGAGATGTTTTTAGTCATGCTCTTGAAGATCTTACGGAGTATTTTAGACCTGCCGTGTGCGTAGCTGTTGACCGATTTAAATTTTATCATAGGAAGCAACAATTTGAGGAATCTGTTGATGATTACGTTGCTGCACTCAAGAATTTGGCATTGTAGTGCAAGTTTGGTAATCTTCATGACGAACTCATTAGAGACCAAATTATAATGCACACTGCCAATCCACATATCCAAGAGAAACTTTGGTCTAGAGGGGAAGCACCGTTACGAGAAGTTATTGACATGGTCAAAAGCGCTGAACTCACTGGAAGATGCGCAAAGGCTGTTCTGCGCAGCAAGGAAAAATAATTTTCGAAGTTAGAAGACAATGCTACTATTGCCATAGTCAAGAAAAACAATGAATTATCGTCTAAGAGAGTCCATTCGTATCAAGGGGAGAAAGAGAATTTATTCCTGAAAGACAAAAGATATTGTTTCAGATGTGGCAGCAAATTTCATCTGGCAAATGATAGGAAATGTCCGGCTCGGAATCAGAAGTGCTCAAACTGTGGTGTTTTGGGACATTTTGCTAAAGTGTGTCGCAGAAGAAAATTTGGTGGGGGTGACGCGAGTGTTAAGTGTGTGAGAGAATGTGAAAGTGGGTCATCGGAGGAGTCTGATTCTAATTTATGCATTCTGAATGTTGATGATAAGGTACAGAATGTCAAAAACAACATTAGTAGACCCTTATGCCATGTCACGATTGCTGGCATTGATATTTCGGTTGTTGCGGATTCTGGTTCTCCCTACACTATTCTTAATGAGGAGATTTGGCAACAATATTTTGAACCATTCTTAGGTAATTGTTTTGAAAAAACAGATATTTCTCCAAAAACATTCACGGGTGAACCTGTTAGAATTGTGGGTTACAGAAATTTGCTAATTGAATTTAAACGCAAACAAGCGTACTGCAAGGTATATGTAGCGGTTTCGGGGCCGTCCGTACTGGGTTGGAAGGACCAAGGAAAGCTGGGTATTATTTTGAACCCCAGTAGTAGTACACCGGTGTCTATTGTACAACATACGGAAGATTTCTCAGGAATTATTGCAAAAAAATTCCCCAATGTTTTTTCTGGCCAAATTGGAAAACTAAAGGGTTTCCAACATAAAATACAAATGAAAGATAATGCCACACCTTGTATTCACAAAGTCAGAAACATACCTGTTTCTGTGAGGGACCAAGTAGAAGAAGAACTTAAAAAACTTCAGTCAGACGGCATTATTGAACCCGTGGAATCCGCAGAATGGGTCGCACCTTTAGTTGTAGTTAAAAAAAAAAATGCAAATTTAGACTTTGTGTGGATCTCAGAGATCTTAACGAGAGTATTTTAATTGATCAATTTCCTTTGCCAAAAATAAACGAAATGTTAACTCGCACTAAAGGTATTAGATGGTTTTCTAGTATTCATCTTAAAGCTGCTTACCATCAGGTGCCTTTACATGCAGAGAGTAGCAGTTTAACCACTTTTGTGACACCTTTTGGTTGTTACAGATTTAAAAGAGTACCTTTTGGGTTGGCTTCTGCAGCAGCTATGTTTCAGAGGTTAATGCACAAGGTATTATCGGACATAAAGGATGTACTGATTTTTCAGGACGACATTTTGATAATGGGGAAGGACAGAAATGAACATGATCGTAATCTAGATAATGTTTTGCATAGACTGAGCACACACGGTTTGACAGCAGAAATTGATAAATGTAGATTTGCATTTAACAAAATTAATTATTTAGGTCATGAAATTTCAGATGCTGGTATTAAACCCAAATTGGAATTAGTTAATGCTGTCAAAAATGCCCCAAGACCTCAATCTAAAGATGATTTGCGAGCTTTCTTAGTATTGGCCGAATTTTATGCCAAATTCGTACACAATTTCTCAGAAAAAACATATATTCTGCGTCAACTTCTTAAAACTAATGTTAAGTTTGTTTGGAGTGAGGCATGTGATGAAGCATGTGAGGTAATAAAGAATGATGTGGCTAATGCCCCACCACTTCATGGTTTTGACCCCATGTTGCAAAATGTTGTCACAACGGATGCCAGTTCTAAAGGCATAGGTGCAACGTTATCCCAAATCGATGAAAAGGGAGTTGAATGGACCATAGCTTTTGCCTCGCGTTCGATTACACCGACTGAGGAAAGGTATTCTGTGATTGAGCGTGAGACACTTGCATGTGTTTGGGGTTTGGAACATTTCAGACCGTTCATTTGGGGTTTTCATGTGTTGTTAAGATGTGACCACAAACCGCTCACTAAAGTGTTGACAACTAAAGGGTTAATTTCTGCATCACCACGTATAGCTCGTTTGTCTGTTAGACTTTTAGATTTCAATTACAGTGTACAATATGTTCCGGGAGTCAAAAATGTGTTGGCAGATTTTTTAAGCAGAATGCCTTTACCTGTTGTGAGTGATGAGGAGACTGATATTGAAAATTTTACAGTAGCCAATGTGTTAGCTGATTGTCCAGGTATTACCAAAGAGGACTGGGAACAAGCTCAAGCTCAAGCTCAAGCTCAAGCTCAAGATGACATCTTTGGTGTAGTTAGCAGATATATCAAGAATGGATGGCCTAATAAACATTTGTTAGATCATAGTATGCGTGTGTTTTGGGAACTGAGACATGAACTTTCTCTGGAAGGTGGTCTAATTTTTAGGAATGGCAGGGTTATTCCCCCCACATCTATAAGAAATAGGATTATTGATATATGTCACGAAGGTCATCTTGGCATTGGTAAAACCAAATACAAAATTAAGTGTACTTATTGGTGGCCAGGTTTGGACTCAGACATTGAAAGGAAAGTTAGAGATTGCTGTGCATGTAATTCGTCTGACAAGACTCCGGTAACATTAAGACCACCTCTCCATCCTATTCCGTGTCCAGATGGACCTTGGGAAAGGATAGGCATAGATATTGCAGGGGCAATAATGTACGATGATAAACAAAAATATTTATTAGTTTTGGTTGATCATTTTTCAAAATGGCCAGAGGTTGAGATTGTTAATAGGGCTGATGTGGATTCAGTTGTACACTTCCTGGACAAGGTGTTTCTGAAAGAGGGTTTACCTAAGTGTATAGTAAGTGACAATGGACCTCAATTTATGTCTCGCATTTTCAAAGATTTTGTACAGGGGAAAGGTATTGTACATATTACTACGGCTTTATATCATCCGGCAGGGAACGGTGCTGTGGAGAGATTCAATCGGGTGATCAAGGGCGTCATCCAAATGGCAAATTACAACAATTTGGATTGGAGATGTGAATTAATGCGGAATTTATGGTCATACAGGACGACACCTTGTGTTTCTACGGGGTATTCTCCATTTGTGTTGATAAGAGGGAGAATTCCCACAGGGAAAGATAATGTGGGTTGGAGTTCTGGGGATAAAAAGGCTAATTGGACACTTAAACAGGTTAAACACAACATTAAAAGTTCCCAAGTGCAAAGTAAAATGTACTATGACGCAAAACACAAATGTAAAGACCAAGTCATAAAAGTTGGTGATGTGGTGAGAGTTAAGAAACCAGGTTTCATAAAAAAAGGTAATAATCGATTTTCAGATCCCCTTAAAGTAGATAGAATTTTTTGTAATTCTGCATTATTAAGTGATGGTAAGGTTTGGCACATGTCATCATTGTCCATGTGTAGGAATGTTCATTCTGGGTTGGTTGGGTAGGAAGGAAAAGTTATCAGCCCAGAACGCGAGGTAGGCAAATTTGACTGGTTAGATGATTGGAAGTATACGCCTTCCTATGATCCTGATTATAACTCAAATGTACAGCCTAATGTACCTACTGTTAACAATCATTTTGGTGTGCCTGCAAGGAAAACAAGCAGGTGTGGTCGTTTAGTCAGGACACCAAGCAAATTTCAGGATTATGTTTGTTTTGCGTAATGCTACGAATGTGAATTTATTATTCTGTGAGGGTAAAATTGTTTTTCTTTTTGGAATTGTTTTTTTAATTTTTTTCCTTATTGTTGTATTTTCTGTTTGTTAGGGGGAAGATGTGTTGCGATGCTCGCGCACAGTGCGTGTTTACACTGGGCTCGAGCATCGCTAGGCAACGGGAGTTCGAAGGGAGGTTGAGGAGAAAGACGGTTAAGAGAAAGACGAGCTTCAGATGTCCTGTTATCGGGTTCGTTTTAACATTGCGAATAAAAGCTTGTAATTCACATGAATGTCGTAACGTTTTCTTCTTAACAATATTTCCATAATAAGGTGGCAGATATCTATAATGAATTACAAAAGAGCAGGGTAGCCCTCTACAACAGTCCCAATATTTACCTATTGATGGGAGGGACAGTCTGTCTGCAGAGCTTTCCCTTTACCACAGGAGAAGCATCTCCAGAGTTGTTTGGGAAGGTGAAATCTGGCCTCCCATTATATCCTACCTCTCCTGATATTCTCTTACAAGTGAGCCAAGAAATGTTGCCTATAATCAGGGAACTTTTAAACATCTCAGACTCCACAGGTATGGTCCAAATGAGTAGAAACATGCGGTGGTCAAACCTCTACTTAAATAAATAAATAAAAAAATAACAAATCTTGACCCTGCCTGTCCAGGGAACTCTAGACCTATAACTCTGTTGCAGATGTTTGGGGAAACCTTTAGGGAAACATATCAACCAGCATCTCTCTAGGTATCTAGAGGATAATTTATTTCTGGATGACTGCCAAAATGGATTCTGTCCTAAGCATAGCATGAAGTCGGCACTATTGATAGATACTGAGGAGGTTTAGCAAATCTAGATAAGGGAGGAGCAACTGCCATCATTCTCCTCAATCTGAGTTGACATGGGTGACCACCAGACATTGGCACACAGGTTGAGGGAAATTGGCATAGGAAGTACCACTCTAGATTGGCTTCTGACATTTCTAACAGAAAGATTCCCGCTGTTACTCTTACGTTGTCCCTTTGAAGTGTAGGGTTCTGCACTCAGCCCTACTCTTTTTAATATCTGTGTCAGACCACTGGCCTCTGTTGTCAAGGAATTCGGAGTGTCCATTGTCTCCTATGCGGACGATACGCAGCTTGTTGTCTTTCACACCCCAAATGAGGGTTCTCAGCCCCAGTTAGGCCTGTGCCTGGAGAAAGTGGCCCACTGGAGGGTAAGCTGCTCACTCAAATTAAATGGGGACAAAACTAAACTGTTGGTACTAGGAAATAACCTACCTCCAGTGACGCTGTTGGGTTGGCCAAACAGTCTTGGGACACTACCTGTTCCGTCTTCCCCTATAAAAAGCCTGAGAATATGGTTGTATAGCTTTCCGTCAATGGAAATCCAAGTAAAAAAACTTTCTGGCTGCTGCTTTGCAAGGTTGAGGACCCTGAGGAAAAGTCTGGATCTACTGCCTATCTCTTGCAGAAGAGTGGTAGTCCAGGCATTGATCTCTTCTGACCTGGACTGCAGTAATTCTCTGTATCTCCGCTCCACCAAAGCAGTCCAAAAAAGGTTACAAGTGCTGCAGAACGCTGTTGCCAGAACCATCCTTAAGATCTCTAAAAGGTGCACAGTTAAGAAAGCCTTAACCTTCTTACATTGGCTTCCTGTGGAACATAGAATTAAATTCAGAGTACTATGTATGACTCGTAGGGTAAGAAAGTGGAAGGGCGGGCCCTCATATGATTAGAGCCCTACTGACTGTCTACATTCTGAGTAGGAACTTAAGATCCTCCAACATTGGTTTTCTAACAGTTCTATGCATTCAGAAGGCCAAATGGGGTAGAAGATATTTTTCCTATCTCTCCCCCCAAATTGTGAAATACATTGCCAATCAGTCTGAGAACTGAGTCAGAAGATGGCAAATTCAGGAATGTTTTAAAACCTAGGATTACCCTAATTGACTATGGCCTAACTGCAGATCATTAGGTGCATGTTTCTGACTCACAGCGCTGGGAAGCCCTAGGGTAACTATGCACTTTATGAGTCAAGATGAGATCATGTTGAGTCTCTTGTTACATGCCGATTACAGTTGTTGAGCACTCTTAACAGTCAAATTGCGCAGTGTTGTTCCCTGCACCTCTACAAACTTGGGCAAAGTGGTACTGTCTGCCATATTTTGAACTGAACGTTCCTTGAGCTGGACATCTGTCGAGTGCATGTGCTTCTGCTCCACAGTAGCCCCATGTGAGAGATGTGTTTCTTAGTACATCAGCCTGCTGTTTGGGTGGGTTTCTGCTCCTAATGGTATTAATTGCTTCTTTTTATTTTTATTTTTAAGGTGGCCTGTAGGTTTAGGTAGCTTGACGTTTTTGGTGAGAGCTACTTTTATCTCCTTCACCTTACTGTTGGAAAGCTCATGGGACCTCACAAGAATAATGGAATCTTCAACCTTTATTGCTGGCTTATGTAGGTTTAGCTGTTCCAATATCGACAACTTGCACCCCTGAATAACTTGGGCCTAACTTTTTTGTGCTAGTCGTGTTCTTTACAGGTCCTCACCTTCCTTTTGTTGTGCTGTCTCAATTTGAACCACTTATAGTCTGGATTGAGCTGCTGGTCGAAATGTGCATTGAGGGCTGTAATTGCCATATCATAACGGTGCTCTTCCCTGGTGTTATGAAAATTCAGTGATAGTTCGTACACCTTTTCCCTTGCACAGTGGAGCAAGAGTGAGCACTGTACTGACCCATCTACTTCCCTTGTGATTTGGAAGTAATTATTTAGGTGGCCCACTCATGTCTTCCATGGTGGGTCTACCACCTTACTGAATGGTACCAGCACTCCTACTGATCCATGCATTGTGGCCCTTCCTGGCATGTGTTGTCACACAGTGGGTGCTTGTGCTTTTGACTGATTGCCCATTCTCTCTAGTGCTGGTGTGCTACCTTTTGTGAGATGGTCCCATACCTGTACTCACAGTTTAGCCATTGCTCTGTTTCTTTTTTTTCTCTTCAGTGTTGCCTATGTGTGGCTGATTGTTTTTTTAATTCTTTTTCCCTGTCTTCGCTTTCCAGTGCTTTTTTTTCTTCTTCTTCTAGTAAGCCCGGTGGCATCTGATGGCTGAGTGAGCGTGCTCTGTTTCCCAGTTTTTGGAAAAAGCCTGTGTGTCTTCAGGACTTCTCACTGGTGTTGCTCAGAGCAGTTGTGCCACATATTACCAAGCTTGGCACTACAGAAGGGAGGGATTTACGGCTTGCATGATGGTTTTCTGCGCTGGTGAGTTGGGAGAGTGGCTGGTCCTCCAATGATTTTGGTCACTTGTTGCTCTGGGCCATCCTCGTCACCGTTTTATTGTGTCGTGCCCTAGCGTGAGCAGTACAACAGCAGAAGGACATATACTCTGAGTGAAGAACCACAAGCGGTTCTCGTCTGATTATTTAACCCTTTGACCATGTCCAGCTGTAGGGGATGATGGCCCCTTACGTATAAGCAGTGTGGCTCACTCTACCCCGCACAAGCTTCCCACGCATGTATGCTGCTCACCTGGCTGTTTCGTGTTACAAGTTAGGAGCCACAACCGGTAACCCTCATAATAACCCTCGATATATTTTGCACTATCCTTGATATAGTCACAGTGCTGCAGTGGAAGCTGAACACTGAGTGGACACAAACTGAACCATTCTCCATGTTCAGTGTAACTGGCAAGTAATTTGTATGGGAGCAGTATTTTGATTAACTGCTGATGCTCTGAACTGAATGGCAATTTTTTAAATTGTGGCGGATGTGCTGATAGTACTGCATTTGTGTTAGTTTACCCCCTGTTGAATGAAACTTAGCAGGACTGTTCTTTATTAACTTATATACTTGAATATTTGTGATGAGTCTAAACAGAAGCATTAGTCACCAATTCATCTAAATGTTCATACATTCTGAAATTATTCCTCTTAACAATCATTTAGCATTGGAAGTGTGCACAAAGTTTATTTATTTCCCAGCCTGTTGGTTACTCCTTCAAGAACAAAGAGAGCATAGGATAGTCTTGAAATAAAAAGCAGGTCCATGGAAAAGTTTGTTTTTTCTTTTTTTGTTTTTTCCCCTATCCGTAATATCATCTTACCTGTTAGTATCTGTGGGGCATCTCCGTCCTCCTTCAGGAATTCCTCAATCAAACGGAAAAAGCTCATTTTAAGGAAAACCAACTGGGCCAGAAATTTCACTAATACATCAAAGAACAAGATATCATGGATTGTATTAAGTTTGTTTCTAGAGTGAACGTTTGCTAGACAGCTGTTTTGACCATTACTTAATTCAAAATGGTAAAATATGGGATTTTTTATCACCATCCTACCAGCGTATCTATTTGATTACTCAGTGTCATTATTAAATTGTGTAAGTTTCAGGGTTAACATCCACTACTAGACTGTTACCATTACGATTCTTGTTGGATCCCGTTTAGTGGAACCGATTACACTTCCATTGTACAAGCAAAATTGATTATTACACTTGCTTATTATATTCATGAGTACAATGTAAATTACTAATGAATGAATATATAAATATATAATCAACATAAAGATTGAACTATATTCTTTATACATTAACAAATGTTCTGCATAATTTTCTCTCAGGGGTTTGTGGATCATTTGCATCAAGGGTCATAACCTATTCTCACTGTGGTCTTTTTTTTAAGGAATGCAGCACCTTTTATGGACCAAGGTTTATTTTGTGAAAATAACACAGCACTTCAAATGTATTCTCTTGAATAGAGGGTTACTTCAGTCATTCTTTGTATTTTGTCAATTGAAGGTTAATCCTTAAAGTCTTTTCCAAGACTGATCTGTTCGAAAAACACACCTGAACATTTATTTCTCACTGTTAACTTTCTCCGCAAACTGCTTTTTGCAGGCTGTATGCGTATAAGTGTATATTTGAGCACTCACTATGTTTGTATTACTCTTTCCTAACCCTGGTTATTTTATTACTTTTTACCGTATTCTCTTATAGCTCCTTTTTTGTACTTTCTGCATTTCATATATTCTAACATTAAAACAGGGGCGTCCCCTCCACGTGGGCCGTGGAGTGTCGCCCTGCCAACAAAATGCCCCCATAACAGAAAAATTAAATGGGAATAAACTTTGTTTATTACCATTTTATTTTTCAACGCTCCATCCAGAACGGAGTGTCAGGAGGGGGCGTGGCAATTGCTGCTGAGTGCCATCAGGGAGCTGTGCACGTTTAAAGTGTGAATGTCCCTTTGCCCGGTCGTTTTGCGATGGCCAGCCACACATGCACACTTTAAACATCTTTCACCCAGCTGTCTTAAGACAGCTGGATTAGAGAAGGCACAGGCCTCCAGCGCTGGTGAGCGCTGAGAGAGCCCGGTCCCACCAGTCCTGACGCTGGTTTCATGCTTGTTACCAGCATGAAACCAGCGTCAGGATTGGCTTGTGCAGTTCCCGTGACGACTCATGTCGGAGGTGTGAGAGGACGTGACACGAGGAGAGATCTTCAGCACCCCCCCCCCTCCCAACCCCCACCCTACCGTTGTAACTACGAGCTGGCTGCCACTGCATCAGAGGGGATGCCCTTGGAGAATCAAGTGTTTTGATTGGTTTTTCATAAAAATATCCAGCAGTGATCAGTTGTAACAGGATACAATGAGCCTGTGAAGAATCCGACCCATGAAAGCTATAGATAACTTCAGACGCCTCAGCTGTTCCCTGCACTGTTTATTACTGCATAGCTTGCCGTTGCTTAACTTGATGCCCAATCGACAGCAGTCCTCCTCTTTGCCTCCAACTCTGTTTAACTGGCTCTTGATGGTAATATTCCCAAGATGTAGCCACCACCTAAATCGTGGTTATTACACATAACTTTGTACATATTTTCCCACATCTCACATTTGTATTAGTCTTATTTCCAACTTCGTTTCCTGACAAAAGTTATTTTTTTAAATCGGCTGAGTAGTTTAGAACAGTGGATGGAATAATGCGAGCATTTATTTTGGCAAACTTATAGAGGGACATCAAGTGGCATAGTGTGAAGACCAACATTCTGCCTATTGAAGGAATTCTAGTGACCTTTCCTTAAAAATAATGTGGGCCCTCTGGTAGTAATTGACAGAACTGTGACTGTGTCATAATGGTGCATATCATTGTCTTATTGGCTATTCTTGACATAATTATTACTGTCCCAGGCAGAGTGGCGGTGAAAAATCCAGTCATTTGATCAGCAGCCCTGGTGTTTGTTGATGTAAATATGCATGAATGGCAGACTGCCAGTAGTACACGTGTGCTTGGTGAAAATGAGATGCTGATGTTGAAACATGCATGCTAAGATTAAAATCTCTTATTTGTGTGCGGAAATAATGTCATATTCATAAACCTGACTAGCTTCAGTCTGAGGAAAATTAACTTACGTATGCAGGCTAAAAAATGTGTACTTCACAGACAAGCTGTTTCTATTCTGAAATATGTTTAAAGTAGTTACTTGATGAATAATTCATACTGAGTTTGAGAGGCTGCTGTTCTTTCTGCTTGATAACAAGGGACACTTATTGTTATGGCAGTTATTTTATGTGGTGTTAGGCCTGATCGTGTCAGAATCTTCTAACCTGCCTGCTGTCTGATCCTGTATGTGTTACCTAATTCAGCAGTAGTGTATTTGTTTAAGCCTGTAGAATTTCTCAACAGCCTGTGCTTGAAACATTTATTGTAACTTGATTTTCCGACCCTGCCTTTTCCAAGTATATTCTCTGTCACTGGATAAGATTGAGAATCTACTTGGAACAGACACGGTGGAATAGTGAACCGAAGAAAGATCCTACAGAAATAATGAAAAATGATATGCCATGTGGCATTACAAGATTTTTAAGCTTCCTTTAGAATGTATAGCCGGTCTTTCAGCCAACCTGTAGAGAGATTATGCTACAAAATCTTACAGCTACACCAGGTTACATATGTTGGGACTAATTTAGGGCAGTGTGCTGTTAGTACCTGTATCAAACAATAACATTTTGTTGTCACTTTCTTCACAATCACTTGCTTTTTGTATTCTGTGAATATACATATCGATCTACGCATTTTATTCTCGATCTAGCATGGATAACCTACTCGGTACTACCCAGTGACCATCACACATAAGCTTGTCTCCTCAGCAGTTTATCAGGCTCCCACTTCATCCTCATTCCCTTTATATCAGTGTCCCCAAACATCTGACATTTACTCACTTAACCTGGAAATCATTTTACATATATATTGTGATATCGTCCTACACTATTCATTATTTTTTATCCACTTCTACTGCAGATGACTTCATCAGTTCGAAAACTGGCACTTTATTCTTCATCCAGTGCTATAGGATTAACCTTTGATGTATCTAAATGAGTAGCATTTAAAAACTAATTTTGTTTCCATATGAGGTAATTCCTAAACGGTACACATTCGGGGAGTACAGAGCAGCGCCACACAACCTTTTTTCATAAGCATCATAAAGCACAAATGTTATCTTTGCACTTTTTAATTTACTGGCTTGTTCCAGGTAGTTTCTTTTTTGTCTGTTAGGATTTGTTATAAGTTTGTGTGATACATCATTTGTATTGCTTTTTGTAAAGCACTCAGAAGCAGATGTCCGTTGAAAAATATATACAATTAAAAAATACATACCCAGAGTATTCAACTCTGAAGAGTTCTAGGGGTGTAGGAATGACCGTAAAGTTACGTACATAGTACCTTCATAAATAGCCAATCCCGTACCATTCGTACCCAACATGATTCAAGTATACAGTGTTTCTTGCAGCCACTCATAAATCTTGCATTAGCTCTGCTGCAAAGATGCTGCATTGAATGTGCAACGTTATACCGGTTGGTAGTTCAAGTTATTGAGATAGAGACTATGCCCCTCCACTACAGTAATTTAGCCATAACATTGATATATTGGAATGTCTACGGTTCATTGGGATCAGTTTAGGAGCAGGAGGAAAAGTATTTTTGTGAAAAAACAATTTGTCGTTTTCATAAAACCTTTATTGTACGCTGTTGAATAACTGAAATGATTTTGTTTCGTTTGGATAATAGGTGCCAGTCAGTGTTATGAAGCACTGTCATCCGACTTACAGAGAAACACATTGGCTACTTTAAAAAGACTTCAGATCGTAGAGACCGTCACTTCGTAAGTAACTGAAATGCTTTTCCTTGTTTAGGGCTTCAGTATGACTTCTCCAGTAATCCCAATCTGGCCCGTAACAGAATGTATCTGTGAAACCTGGATCCCAAGATCCCCGGTAATGCTGCAGAGCTGTGGTTGTGCTCCCGGAGATTCCACCTACCAGAAACAGGTGCCAGCTCCTAGTGAAATACTGGGAAATATTAAGAATTTCTAAACGAACTAGAACTACTAATTCACTTGGTGATTGCTTATTTCCACCCACTAGAGTTACCTATACCTCCTGTATCGACAACTCTTGTTGGCACAGCTAAAAGGCACACATTGAGAATCTCATAAAGAGACCCTTAGCGGTTTTATGGCAGAATGCATATTTGATCATAAAATAGATAAATTACCAACCTCTTAGTTTGCCATGAATCCAGGCCGACTCAACACCCACCCACTTCTAACCCCATCCCTACACCTCTCCTTAGGCATCTCTTTTTGGTTGTTCATTTTACGTTTTGGCCTTCGTTGTCCTTACTATTATCCATCTACTTGTGGCACTGTGCAGTCAGTGTTAACACATGAGTTATAACTTAAGTAGGAATTGGAAGTTAAGGATCTTTATTTTCTTTTTTAAGTTGCATGTTCCAGAAATTGAAACATTATTGCTGTAAATATTCTGTTGGACCCAAGAATTGAG
Organism: Pleurodeles waltl; assembly: GCF_031143425.1. NCBI lineage: Eukaryota > Metazoa > Chordata > Amphibia > Caudata > Salamandridae > Pleurodeles > Pleurodeles waltl. Next base: position 895,332,265 of record NC_090444.1, read on the forward strand.
TGCGTTACAGGTTCAGTTGCTGTTGTGCTTCATATATGTAAGCCTCATGCTGTGTAGTTGAACTGATGGTGGTGTCTCAATTCTCAGTTTTGGTAATTTTACATTTAAATTCATATGGGGCTTTAAGTAAAAGTTTCACTGGGTCTAACAGTATTTTATGTTTCCCGTTGACAACATGAAACACATTAAGGAACATATCTGATCCTTAAGGCATTGCTTCCAGATATGTATGAATCAATCAATCAAAATATTTGTAAAGCGTGCTACGTACCCGTGAGGGTTTCAAGGCGCTGGGGGGGAGGTTGCTGCTACTGCTCGAAGAGCCAGGTCTTGAAGAGTCTTCTGAAGGAAAGAAGGTCCTGGATCTGTCTTAGGTCAGATGGGAGGGTGTTCCAGGTCTTGGCGGTGAGGTACGAGAACGATCTGCCGCCAGAAGATTTGCGCCGGATGCAGGGGATGGAGGTGAGGGCGAGGTTGGCGGAGCGGAGTTGCCGGGTGGGGGTGTAGAAGCTGAGTCTGTTGTTCAGGTATGTTTGTCCGGTGTTGTGGAGTGCCTTGTGTGCGTGGGTGAGGAGCTTGAAGGTGATCCTCTTGTTGACGGGGAGCCAGTGAAAGTCTCTTAGGTGGGGGGTGATGTGGCTGTGGCGAGGGATGTTGAAGATGAGTCGGGCGGAGGCGTTTTGGATGCGTTGTAGGAGTTTGGATGGGATACCGGCGTAGAGGGCGTTGCTGTAGTCGAGTCTACTGCTGACGAGGGCCTGGGTTACTGTTTTTCTTGTTTCCGTTGGGATCCATTTGTAGATTCTGCGAAGCATGCAGAGGGTGTTGTAGCAGGAGGAGGAGATGGCGCTGAGCTGCTTTGACATGGAGAATGATGAGTCGAGGGTGAAGCCGAGGTTTCGTGCGCTGTCGGTAGGTGTCGGTGGGGGACCCAGCGTGGTCGGCCACCATGAGTTGTCCCAGGCGGAGGGGGTGGGCCCAAGGATGAGGACCTCTGTTTTGTCCGAGTTCAGTTTTAGCCGGCTGACTCTCATCCAGTCGGCAATGGCTTTTAGTCCCTCGTGGAGGTTGGTTTTGGCGGTGTGTGGGTCCTTGGTGAGGGAAAGGATGAGTTGGGTGTCGTCGGCGAAGGAGATGATGTTGAGGTTGTGCTGACGGGCCACTTGTGCGAGGGGGGCCTTGTAGATGTTGAACAGCGTCGGGCTGAGGGATGATCCCTGAGGTACGCCGCAGATGATGTTGAAGGCTTTGGATTGGAACGGGGGAGGCGGACTCTTTGGGTTCTGCCGGCGAGGAAGGATCCAGTCCATTCGAGGGCCTGGTCCTGGATTCCTGCTGCGCGGAGGCGGGTTTTCAGAGTGTGGTGACAAACCATGTCAAAGGCGGCTGATAGATCTGGGAGGATGAGGGCTGATGTTTCTCCATTGTCGAGGTGGCTTCTGATGTCGTCTGTGGTGGCGAGGAGGGCGGTTTCGGTGCTGTGGTTGCGTCTGAAGCCGGACTGGGAGGGGTCGAGGATGTTGTTGTCTTCGAGGTACCGAGTGAGCTGAGTGTTGACGATTTTCTAAATGACCTTTGCCGGGAGCAGGGAGATGGGCCGGACGTTTTTTAGGTCCTTGGGGTCCGCCTTTGGTTTCTTGAGAAGAGCGTTGATTTCGGTGTGTTTCCAGCTTTCCGGGTATCTTGCAGTTTCGAAGGAGATGTTGATGACTTTCCGTAGGTGAAGTGCGATGGCTGTGTCTGATTTGTTAAAAATGTGGTGTGGGCAGGGGTCTGATGGTGATCCGGAGTGGATGGAGTTCATGGTCTTGCGGGTTTTGTCATCGCTGATGTTGGTCCAGGAGGTCAGTCGGCTGGAGCGGGTGGAGTTTGTGGAGGGCGCGGAATAGGAGTGTCCGAGGTGAGAGGGGAGTTAAAGCTGTCGTGGATGTCAGTGATTTTTCGGTGGAAGGCGGTTCATTGGGCATCGCATAGTTCTTGGGAGGGGGCGATGTCGTTGACGGTGGCGCTTGGGCTGGAGAGTTCTTTTACAATGCTGAAAAGTTCTTTGCAGTCGTGGGCGTTGTTTTCTAGGAAGGTTTTGAAGGAGGATCTTTTTGCTAGCCTGATGAGTTGTTGGTGTTTGCGTGTAGCATCCTTGAGTGCCGTGTGGTTGTTTGGAGTGCGTTTGAGTAGCCATATTTGCTTTAGTTTCCGGCAGTGGCGTTTGGAGGCTTGGAGGTCGTCGGTGAACCAGTTGGCTTTTTTGTTGACGTGGTTGTTGGAGGGTTTTCTGAGTGGAGCAAGGCGGGCAGCGCAGTTGTTGATCCATAGCTTGAGGTTGTGTGCGGCGATGTCAGGGTCGGTGGGGTTGGTGGGCGGTTTCTGGGCTAGGGCGTTGGTCAGTTGATCTTCGGTGATTTTGTCCCATCGTCGGCGGGGTGGTTGTTTGGTGAGGTGGTGCTCTGTCTGTTTTTTGAAGGTGAAGTGGATGCAGTGGTGGTCGGTCCAATAGAGTTCGGCGGTATGGTTGAAGGTGACGTGGCTGCTTGTGGAGAAGATGGGGTCAAGAATGTGACCGGCTGTGTGGGTGGGTGTGTTGACGAGCTGTGTGAAGCCGAGGTTGGCGAGGTTTTCGGTCAGGGTGGTGGAGTTGGTGTCATTGTTGTTTTCGAGGTGAAAGTTCAGGTCTCCGTGGAGGCGAGTGCGTGGGTGCTGGCCAGGTCGGCGATGGCGTTGCTGAACGGTGTCCTGGGGGTCTATATATATGAGTGTTCCTCTGAGCGTGGTGTTGGGGTCAGTGCGGACTTGGAAGTGAAGGAGTTCGGCGGCGCTGAAGGAGTCGTCCAGGGTGGTCTTGACTTCGAGGGTGGCTTTGTGGACGATGGCTATGCCTCCTCCGGTTATGTTGGTGCGGTCTCGGCGGGAGACTTTGTATCTGTCTGGGATGGCTATGGCGATGTCGGGTGCTGAGGTGTTGTTCCACCAGGTTTCGGTTAGAAAGGCCATGTCCGGGGAGGTGGAGTCGAGCAGGTCCCAGAGCTCGATGGCGTGCTTGCGTGCTGAGCGGGTGTTGAGGAGTATGCAACGGAGGTGGTTGGTCTCAGTCCTTGGAGGTTTTGTGAGCTCTGGTGCAGGTGAAGCTGCAGTTGTGGCAGGAAGAGGGTCCGTGCGTGCTCTTTGGAGAGGCCTGGAAACAGGTGGTGTCTCGGTTGGTGTTGAGAGCGTGGAGGGTGTAGTCGTTGTAGCAGATGCTGATGGGGAAGTTGTTGCTGGGACCAGGGTTTCTGGCACTGGGCGCGGTCCAGGCTCGGACGGGCACAGACGGGCTTGCCTCTGGCGCGCCTCCGGCACGCCAGCGGCGCGGTCGCACAGCGACCGCCATTAAGAAGGGAGGGGGGAGGGAGGAGCAGCTGGGAGGCGGAGGAGTGGGCGAATGGGGGTGCATGGGGCGGGGGAGCGGGAAAAAAAGGAGCGGATAAAACGGCACAAGCAAGGAAATGGGAAAAAGGAAAAGAGTAAAGGCAAAAGAGTAAAAAGATCGGAAGAAGGCAGAGAAGGCAGAAAAAGAGGCAAACTGTGTCAAAGGCTAGAGAGGAAAAAGAGAGTCAAGGATGACTGAAGAAAAAGAGTGAAGGCTGAAGGGGCAGAGAGACACTCTAGCGGATCGGGTCCCGAAGGGTCTCGATCCCTAGATGCAGGGAGGGGGAGACACGGGCACGGCTTGGTGGTGCTGTGCGCGTGGGGAGTGTGCTACCTGGCCAAAATAGGTCAGTAGACACTCCTATGTATCATATCTCCCTTTTTCCCCCTCACAAAGTCTTATGCATTTTTCTCCCTTTGAGAGGAGTGAGATATGACCATCTTTTGTGTTGTCTTCCCCCAGATTTTTGGCTTCACTAGCCCATTTTTCCTAACCGCATTTCTGTTGGCATTAGGGCTCTGTGCACTATACCCCTATTAACCAAGGGAAATGTGCTTGTGCTGTCCCTTTCAGACATGGTGAAATTGGTGTTTCCTAATTGGTAAGTTTAATTTACGTATAGGTCCCTACTAAACAGGATTGCTTGTACCCAGGGCCTGTAAATTAAATGGAACAAGTGGGCAGCAACACTCATTGTGCCACCCACTAAAGTAGAACTGTAAAACGTATCTCAGACCTGCCACTGCAGCCTGTAGTGCAGTTGCAAGTTGTCATTTCGACCTGGCAAAATAAACCTTTTGCCAGGCCTCAGAACATTGCTTTTTAATACTTATAAGACATATGCATTTACGTTTTGCATGTCCTAGCAGTGGAAAAACGCCCAAAGTTGTTTTTCACTGTAGGAAGGCTATGTCTCTCACAGACTAACACTGGCTTACAGTATTACACTTAATAAGTGATAACTTCAGTTTGGGACCAGATAGAAAAATGCTGCTTCCACTCCTTTGAATTATAACTTAAAATCCTCTTTAATGGTAAGTTTGGACTTTGGATTACTATTGTGAAAATGGCATGTTTAGAAACGTTTTTTTTTTTTTTTTTAGCGAAGGGTTGGGCCTATTTATATCTGCCAGATTAAACCACATTCAGTTTACACAAACAATTTTTTTACCTTATCTGATGTAGTTCCTAGAGCTAGTTTAACATTGATCAAACAACTTAACTATCTTGACCATTTATTTTTGGACTTAAATGCTAACAGTACTTAATCAAAAGCAATTCTAGTGCTTTTTTCTTGCATCACATACATCGGATTAAGAAAACCAAAATTGCATGGGTGATTTGACCCACATTAGGTAGATAAATTCAACAATTAAATTCAGCAAGTAACTCTATGAGTAAAACATAGGTTATTTGTATTTACACAAAACAAGCATCTAAAACCATTTGCGTGCTGTTCCCCCAACAAAGATTCAATCGTGGTAAGTTTGTACAAGCTTAAGATCAAACCTACAATTCACCTAAACACCCATGTGCTTTCACAGTTGAATATATTTGTAACATCAGTAACAGTATTTTATGACTTGAACCAGTCTTGGCTATTTTGCAAAAGGAGTCCACCTATTTCTCCACTTTTTTTGACTCCCTAGTTTATAGCTTCTAAAGAGTTTGTGAAACTAATTATTAAACAAGGCACCTAATTGACCTTACAGGTTGTCGTGGTGTAGTTGCTGAATCCACAACACCCTAGTGCATTAAGGTTGTTGCGTTTCAACCCCGTGGTTCAGGGTTCTCTTCAGGATGGAGACTGGATTAAACTCCTACTATTTGATTTGGGTTCCTTTAATCTTTTTTCCAGCCAAAATTAGATTGGTGGTGGTGAGAAATGAAGATTTTTTAGATTATGGTGATCATGTTTTTACCCCTCCTTCAAAGAACATTACTTCTTATTTATGCCTTTGGTTCCTTTTATCTGTCCAATTTTGTAGGAGAAATACTGAAAACCGAACCCAGACCTTTAAATGTGTGTGTCTTTCGTGCTGCTTAGTTGCTTTAAATTGCTTTTAATTTCTTTCCCCCCCGCCATGACTGCTTTACTATGTGCGGCTTCGCGTCATCTTACTGCTGTGTTTGTTGTGGCCTCAGGGGAACAGTCGAATTACTGACTTGCTCAGCAGATCTAGGCACATTTTGTCCCCTTAACTTGACCTTCTATTTACTTTCAAAGTTATTTAGCGCTGTGCGTTCTGCTGAAAAAACACAAAGCACTTCCCCCTCTTTGCCTGACTTACTTTTTGATTCCTTGTTTGCAGGCTTCTTCGTCTAAACCATTGTTGACCCAAAACTCCTGGTGTCAACATTTCCTTAGTCTGAAGGTTGTGGTCTACCTATAAGCAGCTTGCTTCGCTACTTCAATTTAAACCTGAGGCCAAACTTCTATTCAGGCCAATCAAATAAAATTGAATTAGAACCGTGGAATGCTTGTTGTCATAGCCCGACTTTTACTTCTTCAGTGCTTGTCATTGTTAAAATCTCAATTTTTGTGTGAGTGTTTGTCACTTGTGTAAGCTTCGTTGGACTCCTATACTGAGATTGCCAAAAACGTAATTTCTGTGTGGCTGGAAAGCAAATATTTTCATTGAAAATGACTGAATGTTGGTGAACTGGCTGGCCCATGATTTTTTTTTTTAGAGATGTGTTAAAGTGGGTTTAATAGTGCATCACTCACAGGACAATGATCATTATGAACTGGGCTAATTTCCAAGGCTGATGAAAAACTTTTTAAACTGTATTTAGATTGCAAAAAATCTGTTTCTATGTGGCTGGAATGCAAATATTTTCGTTACAAATGATAGTGTTGGTGAACTGGCAGTTCCATGATTTTTTTAGATGTGTTTAAGGGGATTTCTTTAATGCACCACATAACACGAAAGTGATCATTCTGAACTGGACTCCTTTCAAGGGTCAATGAAAGTACCTATCATGTATTGTGGTTAGGTTGAAATGTTTAGAATATTTGTAGTTCAAACATTTCATTTAAGTCTTTTGCGGTTGTATCGAAGTGTGTGGGATTGGATTGAACCACTGTCAAAACCGTCCATTGGAAGTAATACTCTGTATGACCACTCTCTTCAAAGTGGTTAACAATCACTACAGAGCTCACTTTTCAACAGATTTGAGATTTATGCTGGATTTTCCTTTGACGCATCTCTAGATTGGTTTTGTCAATACACATTTTTTTTTACACAACCAAACAATGCCATAGACTACATTTTTTATTCGACGAATGAAAAGACAGTGGGTTTCCACTTTATATTCTCGAAAAATAATTTTTTTATCCTTCAGTTGTTTGGCTGCATGTCACACATGCTACATTTGTGGCGCTGTACGAAGTTGGCTCTGTATGTACTATTTCAAAGTAAGAAATAGTATGCACAGAGTCCAGGGGTTCCCCTTAGAGGTAAGATAGTGACAAAATTAGATAATTCTAATGCTCTATTTTTTGGTAGTGTGATCAAGCAGTAGGCTTATCAGAGGGTAGTGTTAAGCATTTGTTGTACACACACAGGCAATAAATGAGGAACACACACTCAAAGACTTAACTCCAGGCCACTAATTTCTATATAGAAAAATATATTTTCTTTATTTTTAGAACCACAAGTTCAAGATTTGAAGTAAATACATAAAATGCAAGGTACTCCACACAGTTAAGTTAGGAACTTTGAATTAGAGGAATAACCATCATCATCATCATCACACCTTTATTCGGCTAAAAGCCATAAAAGGAAAATACAATCAAGCGAAAAACACATTATTCCAACAACAATTATTCACATAGGTACTAAAACCAGATTACATAAATAATGACCGATGAAACTCCTAAAAACAATACATAACAATCATTTACATTATTACATTAAGTAAAGATTATTAAAATTCCTAAAATTGGCCTCCCATACTACCAAATACTTGTTAACTAACTATGGGAGGACTATTTAACCATTTATATAAGCAATAAATAAGTAAATCTAAAAGGATAAGAAAAATCCTAAAATACCTAAAAGCCTATATTTTCCTTCACTTAGAGGACTATATTACATCTTAGGCAAAGTAGTTTCTCAGGGTCTACTAACTTGCTTAGGGGATGGCCTATTAGGCATTTAATCTTCATTGGATTTGTCTATAGATATAAGTCTGAGCTTATTAAAGCCTCAGGCCCACCTTGTCCCTGATGAATGAAGTCGCTAAAAGAAATCGGCTTATTCCAAAAACAGTAGATGGAATAGTATTAGACCTAAGTCATCTGGACGCTTCTTTATAATTTCTAATTCCTGCATTCCTACAAATAGGTTGTATCCATTTTTTCCTAGGTTAGTCATAGGCTTTGCAGAAGAACAAAACATGGTCCACAGTTTCAGTAGTCTCCATATTGCATAGCCCACATATCACCTCATGATTATTCTCTTTCTGGGGGCTCCATTTAATAGTAAAAGCTTTAATCTGAAGAATCCCATATCTAAATTTCATGAACAATGTTTTCGCTCACCTGGGATAGATTGTATCTAGCCAGTCCTCAGCTCTTGGTATAGGTTCAATATCCAAGAAACTGGACGTCAATCTACCCAAATTTTGATTGCGAAAGGGAATACTCAAAAAGAATTCCCAGTATGCTTGTTTTAGTCGAGCCTTGGATTGCATTGTAAATGTATGAGGTTCATCCCAATAGTGTTTCAGCCCTAGGTTATAAAACCAGTGCCTTACATGATGTAACCATGGTAGAGAAATTGATTTGTCGAGATCCATTATCTCCATTAGCGCTTGCTTGTAATGAGTCAATTCTGGAATCGTCCACAATCTGCACCAGTATAGTAATGGCCTCAAGACTGCCAATTTACCTATTTGCTTCAGATTTATATCGTAGATAAGAGGGATTAACGGGGTAGATGGTGGCAATCCCAGTACCCCCCTCAAAAAGCTATTTTCTTGAGATGCTAGTGAATTTAAATTTACAATACCCCAGAGTTCAGCACCATATAATGCAGCAGCCTGCGCTTTATATCTATAAACCTCAAGCACTGGTGAAACAATCCCAGTTCTTGAACTTTTATAGTTATTGTTTATAGCCGCAGAGCTGTGGACTAAAGAGGTTGCAGCTTTATTAATCTGCGGCATCCAGGACAACTTTGCATCCAACAATATCCCTAGATAATTAAAGTTTTTTACACGTTCTAGATCATGCCCATTAACCACAATGCTCCTTTTAAGTGCTTTTTGGGGATTGACAGTCAAATACTTTGTTTTGGTTGCATTTATCTCCAACCCTTTCAGGTTACAGTATTTACTAAACATTCCTAATAAGGATTGTAGACCCATGGGAGTTTGCGAAAGCAAAATAGTATCGTCTGCAAAGAGGAGGGCAGGAACTGGTTCGCCATTCAATCTTGGCGAATCATGGTTACTCTCTTTTAAATACTCTACCAAGTCATTAATATACAATGAAAAGAGAGTCGGAGCAAGCGCACAGCCCTGCCTCACTCACCTTTTAATAGGTATTGGGTCAGTTAGCTCTCCATTAGGGCCCAGCCGCACTTTGCAAAAGTATTCTCGTGCAATCTCTTTATCTGAAGGAGGAGGTTCCCCGGCATACCCTGCTTCCCCAATGCAGTCCATAGCGAGTCTCTAGGCACCAGATCAAAGGCCGCACGCAAATCTACAAACGCGATGTACAAATGGCCTTTTTTTAAATTTTGTGTATTTCCACACTATTGCTAATAATCTAAAGGCCTGGTCAATTGTACTTGTCTGCTGTCTGTAGCTTGCCTGGTATATTGTCAGGATGTTTTTTTCCTCTATCCAACATCCTATTCTATTCAGCAACTGCCTGGCATAAACTTTTTGCATAACAGCAATAAGGCTAATTGGCCTATAGTTCCCAGGGTCCTCCCTAAATCCTTTTTTATAGACAGGGATTATTTCTGCACCTTTCCATGACTCAGGAACTGGCTCCCCCCTTGCTATGGCGTTGCTGAGTAAGTTTACATATGGTGCCCAGATTTCTATATTGTGCTTGAACAGATCCCCGGGAATTTTATCCAATCCTGGGGCCTTGCCTAATTTGATCGTTTCAATAGCAGACACTGTTTCTTTCAGGTTAAACTGTATGATTGGAAAGCTACTCCAAAAGGGTACTACTTTATTCCAGGAGAGTTGTGCACCACAGTTAGGCGAGTCAGAGTATAGATATGTAAAATGGTTGACCCAAGCACTGGGATCTATATGATGGTCGGTGCTGTATGTCCCCTCTTTCCTGCCATGAGTAACTATCTTCCAAAAATGTAACTGTATCTTTGCATTTAGCTGCCTCTAAAAGGTCATGCCATTTTTGATCCTCCCAATTTTTCTGTGCTGTAGCCAAACTTTTCTTGTATCCAGCCCTTCCCTGTTTCACAGCTATTAGATCTTTCTGTTTAAGGGCCTCTACTAATAATAATTTCCTCTCTCTGCATTCCGTGGTATACCAGGGATTAGATGGAATAATCTGCTCCTTACCCTTTTTATTTCTTTGTTGTCTCTGTTTAGTAAAGTATGGTCTTAGTGCTCTACTCATGGATTGATGAATATCCATGATAGGGATATCAGTACAAATTTTAAGGGCATAGGGTTCCATTAATTCTATATATATATATATATATATATATATATATATATTATAAATGTTAGTCATGACACCCAAATTGCCCGATATCACTGGCCGTTTTACTGCCCTTCGGTTATTAGTAAGGGTGGGTTGCAGCTCCACCTTATCCCTTTTGCTGCAGTTCAATTCTGTAGAGTAGCCCTTAAGTTCAACTATTAGCGGAAAATGATCGCTTTCCCTCCTCTTATCTATTTTAAAAGTCACTATTCTCTCCCACGTACTAGTGCTATGCAAGATGTAATCTAGTTTTGAGCCCGTATTACCTCTCTGAAAAGTATCCATATTAAGGCCGCCTTGACCCACCCTACCATTGCATGCCCTCAATCCATGCTTTAATGTAAGGCCCATAAGCTGTATTGCAGCGACCGTACCAGGGACCGACTCTTCAATTGAGAGGCGGGGGACTGCTCTAGCAAGATCTTCCTCTTCTGACAGATGTTCGAGACCAATTATAGGCTCAAAGTTGCAATTAAAATCTCCCCCAATCATGATTGACTCTCCTACCGAGATTTTTCCCAGCATGTCGTCCAACATATCTATTTCGTGTGACTCCAGGTTTGATCTTCTAGGCCTTATATACACATTAAATAAGTGGGAAAACACCTTATTTTTATCCCCTAATTCTAGCCACAGTATATCAACCGACCCTGTGTCGCGTTTACATGTCTTGATGTTGAGGGAAATTTTTACCCATATAACCAGCACCCCAGACGGCCTTCCTCTCACTGCGGCAGTTGCACTAATACAAAAAGTTTTGTATCCAGCTTATGCGGTGGATCCTTTAGCCAGGTTTCTTGAAAAAGACAGACATGAAACTGTTGTATATAAGTATGCCAGTCAGGATCTATAAGCTTGCTTTTTAACCCTGCTACGTTCCAGGAAACCATAGAAATCAGCCCCCTACTGGTGGATGTCATATCGTTGGTAGTGGGGCTCTGGGATATGATCATTTCCTTTCTACGGCGTAAGTGCTCCTCCGTACATCCTCCCCCTATATCTTGATAACTAGTATCTTCCTGAGTCTCTACTACTGGTGGGTCTCTGGGTGGTCTAAAAAATACTTGATTCAGTCAATCGATTGCTTCGAGGTGAGAGTCGCTGTTTCTCATTTGCGGTCTCCCACCCCCAATTTTGCTCTTCTGTGCTATAGGCTTGCAAGTACAGGGATCCAAACTAAATATCATAGCATTTTCCATATGTGGACTGGCTCTCTGTTCCATAATGATCAAACCTTCAGTTAGTCTTTCATCCCTTAATTTCAGAGCAACAACATCTTGCATCCCAACCTCTCCTGGGATCCTTTCCGCCCTCATAATATCTGAACGGATTAGAGATAAACAATGTCGTTTGTGCCTGATCCAATGTATAAGTTTATTCTTTAGGGAGTCTTCATCCTCACTACGATTTTGAGCCAGTTTCGGGACATTCAACAAGTAGACTATATCAGACCTAGGGGACCTTTTTTTTCTTCTTGGTAACTACTCCTTTTAGGAGAATGCGTGCTACCCTTTTGTGATAGGGCATAGGGTTTAAGTATACTTCCCATCTTCTCTTTTTGAAGCCCTGTTCCCAAACATGCCTCCCTTAAGGGATTTTCAGGTTCTTGTTGTAATTCTCTTGCCTTGCCCGCAGAATAAATGCGGGTCCATCTACTGCACTCATTTGCCCCTTTCATATATTCTTGTGGTACATGTGTTTTACTAACTACATTTAAGGTAGAGATAGGCTGAGCATTCAGAGTTTGGGAGGACTCACGTCTGCCTTGTACATGTGGTGTTACTAATAGGGTCTCCTCTGTGCTTTGTTCTCTAGTGGTTCCTGTATTCCCCCCCTTCTTCACGAGAGCTGATAGTTTCCCCACTTCGGATTTTAGCTCTCTAACTTCCTGCATTAATCCAATCATTAGTTCATAGAGATCTGTTGGACTCCTTGTTTTACATTTTAAGCAGGTCTCCGGATCTTGGTTAACTAATGATACTTTTTCTTTAGTTGTCTGTTCTAAGGGAGTAATTTGATCATGCCTACCCACAGATTTCCTTCCTTGGGCCTCCTGCGCTTCACTTGTGGCATGTTCAGCCAGAACCACATGCTTGTTAGAACACACTATACCACTCTTGTGCACATGGTCCTTCTTCTTGGTACTTCCTAATGTAATTAGGGGGTGGTGCTTAGCCCGGGCTATGCCATCTTTATGACTATCTATCCTATTTAGGGGGGATAGTTTATCCTCTTACTGATTGCCACACTCTTTCCTATCAGTTACTTCAGCTTCCCTAGTTCAGTCTTTTTTGTATAATATGAGGTTATCTTCTTATCCGAGCCCTCCCGAGCTGTGGTCCTATCACTTAGTAGAGATGCTACCTCCTCTATAAGGTCATCAATTTCAGATATCGTACAATTTTCACCCGAGTTTCTAAGCTTTTTTTATGGTTTTCTCTTTTCCCCGTGGTGGTTCTGATGCCTTGCGTTTCCCCATACCCCCTTTGTCAATTATTTGATTCTTCGGTTTTTCCTAGATCTGGTATCTGATATAGGGGGCTCTGGGCTCTTGCTCTATGATACTGCTTTATGTTATCCTAAGTATCAACCTACAGGGATGGTGGAGGCAAGAGGCTGCCGTTAATAAAGCTGCCTAGAGAAACTATAGCCTAGATTAGGATATGTAATGTCTCAATACCGAGTGGCAGTCTAGTCTCTTGCTATAAATGAAAGAGAGTGGGCCCAGCCCAGTCTCCTCCGGTCTCTGACGGGCACAGGACGGGTCCGGGCGCGTCCCGCGAGGCAGGAGCGCTATGCTGGTTTTATAGGGCTCCTGCCCTTTACTGCTGGCGTGTCCTCCAGGCGAGCAAGGTTTCAGCAAAAGAAAGCGCGTCCCGCGAGGCGGGAGCGCTATGCTGGTTTTAAAGGGCTCCTGCCCTTTACGGCTGGCGTGTCTTCCAGGCCCCCAGGTGAGCAAGGTTTCGGCAAAAGAAAGCGCGTCCCTTCGAGGCGGGAGCGCTATGCTGGTTTTAAAGGGCTCCTGCCCTTTACTGCTGGCGTGTCCTCCAGGCCCCCAGGTGAGCAAGGTTTTGGCAAAAGAAAGCGCGTATAGAGCAATAACATATACAGTTTTTGTTAAAATGGCAATAAGCTATTTTAAAAGTGGACACTGTGCAAAAATCAACAGTTCCTGGGGAGGTAAGTATTGGTTAGATTGTGAGGTAAGTAAGACACTTACAAGTCTTAGTTCCTGGGCATAGGCAGCCCACCGTTGGGGGTTCAAGGCAACCCCAAAGTTACCACACCACCATCTCAGGGCCGGTCGGGTGCAGAGGTCAAAGAGGTGCCCAAAACACATAGGCGCCTATGGAGAAGAGGGGTGCCCCGGTTCCAGTCTGCCAGCAGGTAAGTACCCACAACCTCTGGGAGCAAGCCAGGGGGGTTTTGTACAGCACTGGGGGGACACAAGTATGCACACAAAACACACCCTCAGCGGCACAGGGGCGGCCGGGTGCAGTGTGCAAAGCAGGCGTCGGGTTTTGTATTGGTTTCAATGGAGGGACCCAGAGGTCACTCTAGTGGTGCAGGCAGGCACGGGGCGGTCTCGGGACAGCCACCACCTGGGCAAGGCAGAGGGTCGCCTGGGGGTCACTCCTGCGCTGAAGTTCGGTTCCTTCAGGTCCTGGGGGCTGCGTGTGCAGTGTTGGTTCCAGGCGTCAGGTCCCTTGTTACAGGCAGTTGCGGGCAGGGGGAACCTCTGGATTCTCTCTGCAGGTGTCTCTGTGGAGGTCCAGGGAGGTCGTCTCGGGCTACTCACAGGGTCGCAGTCGCCGGGGAGTCCTCCCTGTGGTGTTGGTTCTCTGGATCTTGAGCCGGGGGTGTCGGGTGCAGAGTGTGAAGTATCATGCTTCCGGCGGGAAGAGTGAGTTCTTTAGAAGTTGTAGAAAAGTTGCAAGTTTGTTGCAGGCTGTTGAGTAGAGCTGCTGCTCACGGGAGTTTCTTGGTCCTGGGGGTCAGGGCAGTCCTCTGAGGCTTCAGAGGTTGCTGGTCCCTGTTGGATGCGTCGCTCGTTGCAGGTTTTTGATTCAGGAGACAGGCCGGTAGGGCTGGGGCCAAAGCAGTTGTCGTCTTCTGTCGTCTCTGCAGGCTTGTAGGTCAGCAGTCCTTCTTTACTTCAGGTTGCAGGAATCTGATTTCCTGGGTTGGTTCTGGGGAGCCCCTAAATACAAAATTTAGGGGGGTGTTTAGGTCTGGGAGGGCAGTAGCCAATGGCTACTGTCCTGGATGGAGTTACACCCTCTTTGTGCCTCCTTACTGTGGGGAGGAGGGCACATCCCTAATCCTATTGGGGGAATCCTCCAAAACTAAGATGGAGGATTTCTAAAGGCAGGGGTCACCTCACCTCAGGGCACCTTAGGGGCTGTCCTGACTGGTGGGTGACTCCTCCTTGTTTTTCTAATTATCTCCTCCAGCCTTGCCGCCAAATGTGGGGGCAGTGGCCGGAGGGGCAGGCATCTCCACTAGCTGGGATGCCCTGTGGCGCTGTAACAAAAGGGGTGAGCCTTTGTTACAATTCCTGCAGGGGGAGGTAAGAAGCACCTCCACCCAATACAGGCTTCGTTCCTGGCCACAGAGTGACAAAAGCACTCTCCCCATGTGGCCAGCAACTCGCCTGGTTGTGGCAGGCTGGCAGAAACTGGTCAGCCCCACACTAGAAGTCGGATTGGTATCCAGGGGGCATCTCTAAGATGCTCTCTGGGTGCATGTTACAATAAATTGCACACTGGCATCAGTGGGCATTTATTGTGCTGAGAAGTTTGATACCAAACTTCCCAGATTTCAGTGTAGCCATTATGGAACTGTGGAGTTCGTGTTTGACAAACTCCCACACCATATACTCTTATGGCTACCCTGCACTTACAATGTCTAAGGTTTTGCTTAGGCACTGTAGGGGCATAGTGCTCATGCACATATGCCCTCACCTTTGGTATAGTGCACCTTGCCTTAGGGCTGTAAGGCCTGCTAGAGCGGTGACTTACCTATGTCACGGGCAGTGTGAGGTTGGCATGGCACTCTGATGAGAGTGCCATGTCGACTTAGTCTTTTTCTCCCCACCAGCACACACAAGCTGTGAGGCAGTGTGCATGTGCTGAGTGAGGGGTCCCCAGGGTGGCATAAGACATGCTGCAGCCCTTAGAGACCTTCCTTTGCATCAGAGACCTTGGTACCAGGAGTACCAGTTACAAGGGACTTATCTGAGTGCCAGGGCTGTGCAAATTATGGAAGCAAAGGTACAGTTTTAGGGAAAGAACACTGGTGCTGGGGCCTGGTTAGCAGGGTCCCAGCAGACTTTCAATCAAAACTTAGCATCAGCAAAGGCAAAAGGTCAGGGGGTAACCATGCCAAGGAGGCATTTCCTTACAGGTGCCCTTCAAAGAGGGAGAGCTGCCAATGTTGTCTCAGATTGCTCTTCACCATCTTGGAAGGTGTCTATGCTCGAACCACGTGATTACCTATGCTGGTATTCTTCTTTAATGCGAACAAGGTGCACTTGAATGTGCTGTCCAGTTTTGAAATTAAGTGCCAGTCTTGGAGAATAATTTTCTTAAATTGTTTTGTTTGTGGACAATATGTGGATGCACACACTAGTCAATCAGATCTGATCGTGTTTACTTTCCAGGAGTTGCTCTCTGTGCTCTTTTGAGAGAATGTTTTAGAAGTTTGTGTGGGTACCCTTTCTTTTTCAATGTGTCATAAAGAATGGCTGTGAGTTCGAAGTAATACATTTTCAGTGTACCATTACGCCTTATTTTTTAGAAATTGCTACATGGTAAGTTCTATTTTAGGTTGCAAGGGTGAAAGCTGGAAAAGTGGAGGGCATTGTTCTTATCCGTCGGTTTCCTAAACAAGGTAGTTATCAACTGCACATCATCTGCCACAACTACCACATCCAGAAATGTGATATTTCTCTTGTTGTTGCTCTCACTGAACTTAATGTCTGGTGTTCTGTTGTTAAGCCAGCCATAAAAGTCATCCAATGTGTCTTCTTCTCCAGTCCAAATGCAGAGTACATCATTGATGAATCGAAGCCACTTTGTCACCTTATTTTCCAAAAAGGATTGTTTTTGTACTCAAATGTTTTTTCAGTTAAGGCCATCTGAAAAATAGCCATTTCATGAGCAAAGGAACAACCCATGGCAGTCCCCTTAATTTGGTAAAAGAACTCTTCTTCAAACTTGAAGTAGTTCTTTTTCAATGTTAGACTCACTAGTTAAAGGATGAATTGAGTAGGTACTCTATGTAGTTTTTGACTTGTCTATAAGTAGTATTCAGTGGCCTCTAGTTCATCTTGAAGAATGTTTGTGTAGAGGGAAACTACATCAAATCTCATCAGCCCCTGTTATTTGAGGTCAAAATCAAGTCCTTCAGTTTTGTTAATGAAATCGGTTGTATTTCACAGGTAAGATGGGAAACCCTTGATAAAAGGTTTTAAAAAGATATTCACATATTGTAAAATATTCTCTAGGACTGACTCGCATCCTGAGAAAATTGGTCCCCCACGGAGGATCCTTTTCATCTTGGTGTATTTTTGGGAAGAAATATATCATTGGAATTCTAGTGCTCACTTTTTTAAGGTACTCCATCTACTTTGGGCCAATGTAGCATTGTAAAGATCTCCCCTTGAATATTTAGTTAGAAGGTGCTGAAATCTTATGGTACAACTCCTGATCTAAAAGCTGTCTGTTTCCTTCCTGGGTGTATTTATTGTTGCCCATTGCCCACTTTGGCATTTTTTGTGCCTAAATCAACAGTCCCTTTATGCCAGCTTACAGGGTCACATTACTGTAAATGGATTCCCTGTGGTGTGATATATGTTCATTCCAGACAGGGTACAAAAGCGCTTTGGGTGTTGAGAAGGGTGTTCCTCTCTTGAGCAGTATGGCCTGCAGGCTTGTATTTCCTTACTGAACTTCAAAGGGTAGCATGGGGGTGGGGCCCACCTTCTTCCTGACTTACAAAGACACATGTCCTTCCACTGACAAATGCAACCCACACCTGGGCCTGCCTGTCCTTTGTCTCACTAGACAGATTGGAGCCAAACCCAGGGGAAAGGAAAGAACTGACCTGAACTAATTTTGTTTTAGAGAAAGGGAGAAATCCACACACACAGGCTGGCTGTGGGTGTAAAGGTGGCACCATGTGAACCTCTCATCAGTACACTCCTGGACCTGTGGAGACTCAGGCCTGCCCTGCTGTCTTAAGGCTGAAGAAGGACTGGACCAGTTTGCCTTAAACCAAGGACCCCAGGAGTGACTCCAAGGATAAGTTGGCTGACCACCTGTTTGAGCTACAAGGATGCAACAAGTTTCAAGAGGCCGTTCCCTGCAACTGTCTAGCTTGACTAGCACCAACTGGAACTGCCTGGACCGTGCGGCTGGCCTCAGCTGGAGAGTTACTTGACCCTTAGCTGGTGTCAGAACGTTTTCTTCCAAATTGAAAACTACAAGAACTGGACTCCAGGTGAAAATCAAGAGGTTCTGAGCTCTTCGTTTTGAAAAAGAACCACCCCTGGTCTCCTTAAAATGCAAATGGATTTCACTGCACCAGCAGGACCTTTTCGGCAACAGACTTCAGCCACACAGTGCCCTTTGTGACAACAAAACCCTCCCAGTGTTTCCCCCTAACGTACGGCACCAGCAACTATTTCCTTGCGATTCCCTGACAACAGAAGCACTGACTGAGGCTCTTCTTGTGGAACAAGAATATGTACAAGGTAGTCTTTCCACTCAGACAAACCTGGTCCCTGTATTCAAACCGTGCTCCATCATACTCGGCCTGAACTTTTTACTTTGTCCTGGTCTATAACAACCAGATAACCATGATTAGCACTTTGTGCTTCTTGATGCCATTTTTGTTGTTTTGGCATCATTTCATTTGTCAAAATTTACTCTAGTTTCCTAAACTGGTTTGTGATTTTTCTATTGTTGTGTTTTCAGTTAATTACTGTTTGTGTGCTGCATAAATACTTTACACATTACATCTAATTTAAACCTAACTGATTTTATGCCAAGTACCAGAAGTTTAAGCGCAGGTTTATTTAGTGACTTTTGTGGTTCACCCTGATAAGGAATATGCTTATTATTTTATTAAGTACAGCTCACACTCCTCTCAACTAATAACCAAATTTCTTTATAGAAACCTCTTAGTTTAAGTTTTGCTCTAACGTTGTGCTAGTTATAAGGTGTAGTGTAACTAATTGCACCATCTGCTTTTTGCTGGAGAGAGGTGCTCCCCAGTCTCCCCATGCCGAAGCCTCTCGAATTGTCAGAGTCATCGCTATATTCTGAGTCTCTGGTTGTCTCTTGATTAGGACCCTGCACACAGAGACTCCCTGAAGCTATTGATTGAGGGAACAGGCATAGCAAAAGATGCTCCATATATAGTGAGGTAAACAGCGGGATGTGGCATCAGGTTGTAGCAACAGTGGTAAAACGAGCACCATTTCACAGGGAACTAGCCATATGGATCCTAAAGCCAGTAAGACAGATGAAGGCTGAAATGTCCTTCCAGGCATGGAGGGATGGCGGGTGTGAGCTGATGGGGAGCCTATACCCCGATGAATACTTTATCTTCTTTCAAAATGCGTGCAAAGACTTTAATTTGGGACATGGGCAGTTCCTGCAGCACACAGGCTTGGCAACTATGGTGTGGCAAATATGGCCAAGCTACCCAGAAGTCCACCCGCCGTCCCATACAATGGGGGTATTACTGATGCCGGGATCTAGCAGACACATGAGCACGCTCCTTTATAGAACCATGCGGGAAGAGACAAGCTTGGGACCCACGAAGCAGCAAAATTTTACTCAGTACCTTCACGCCAGAATGGATTATGGTAATGGGCCGAAATGCTGCTGGACTTGTCTTATCCCCCCCAGATTTTGGGATCATGTATATTTCCCCTTCCCTCATGGTCGGCGTGCCTCTAGAAATACCTCCTGAAATTGTTTTGTGATCTCTGCTATATGTATTTTATAAAATTCAGCAGGGACCCCGTCCCCTCCCATGGGCCTTCGGATGGGGAAGCAGTTTCACAACTGATCTTAGTTCCTGGAGGTCTAAGGGAGCATCCAGTTCCTCACCTGTCTCTGTGGGCAACCTGGGAATATCCAGGTCCTTTAAAAATGGAATACAGTGAGTGGGGGTGACATTAGGATCTGCTGTGTAGACCTGCTGTAAATGTGCTCCCTGGTAGTTACCTGGGTACCGTCCGGGGCTACAAGGTGTGTGATATATGGTGGTGGGTTTTCTCTGCGACGAATCCGCACTAATAGTTTTCCTGACTTGTCTCCATCCCAGAGCAGTAGTTGTCTGTATTCTTTATGTGTGAACGTGTTCAGTCTGTCCCAGATATCTCCTATCCATGCATACTGCGTTTTCATGTGTCTGTCCGTTCGCGCACTGCTGGTCCCCCATCTGTAATTCAGCCAAGTGCTTCTCCCTGTGCAATTCTATCCACAATTGCTTGCGGACTCCACACATTAATCCCTTGCATGCTCCCCTTACCACCACCTTCATAGCTTCCCACACTGTAGTTCTTTAACCTGTGCATCCCCAGTTTGTCCCAGATAGTCAGTCACCGCACTGGCCAGGGCAAAAATAATGTGCGGTTGTCTACGTTAGTACAAGTGTCAAGTAGTATGAGCGCACGACGGTCGAGGAATCCCAGCACCACAATATACCGTCCAGTTACATCAGCCTCCATGTAGGTCAGGGAGAATGGCAGGCCAGGTGCCATCCAGATTAGGGTGACCATAGCGTAGGTAGAGTAGGAGGAAGGATATAACTGCCCTCTCCACTTCTTCACTAATCTGGTTGCCCCGAATCGACTAAGTGTGTCTTCTGCAAACATGCAATACTGATTCTATGTCTTTTGAGATAGGAAAGAATCTTATGCCGTTTCTGAAAAGAGCCCATTACCCTAACATTCCAAGTAATAGGCTTTTATCTTTCCCCATTGCTATTTATATATGTTATTGGTAGGCCCCCTCTTTATGAAATGTGTCTCTGACTGCCTAAAGAGTGAACCTTCAACCAAGAAATGAGAAAACAAAGAACTAACACTCCCCCACCTCCCCTCAGACAGTGTTAGCTCAACCTGCGGTCTAACAATGCCCACCCACATTCTGTGCCAGGACACTCACAGTAACCTTGTTCACCCAACTGTGACAAAAGATGTAACTCCCTGAAGTTACTCCTCTTCCCCTGACCAGCGTATCCATTGATTCTCTTTGTTTTCTGTAACCTACTAAGTCTGTTGGAATTCCTCTTCTTGTTAGTTCAGTCTCAGAGGTACCTACTCCGTATTGCTCTTTACTCATATTTGTCACTCCTATGGCTTGAGTCCATCATATACTCCATAGATTGGTCTAAACCCTCCTCCCCAAACCCAAGCTTCATTATAAGTTCCCTCAGCAGGTTCATGGAGACCATTCTTCAGGATCTCGCGTAGGTTTACATCTTGGGTATCATGTTTCCCCAAGTTCATCACTCATTGTTGATGTCAAACTGGGTATCTATCCTCTCCGTGCTTCCCTCTCTCAGGTATTGATAATTACGCACTGGGGCTCTGTCTGTGTTCCTCTATTGTCCGTACTTGCATTGTGCTATCCTCATGTATGGTCACCCGCTGCAGTCCAGGGGAGTCCGAGCAGGCCTCATCAGCTGTTGCTCAGAGGGACAAGCCCCCTCCTCGACATCAGGACCCCCGCTCCTGGCTCCGACCCACGCCCGGTCGGGAGGAAGATGGTACCTTCTGCATGCCTAACCAGGCCAGGACCTCCTCTGGACTGTAAAAGAACAGAACCTTCCCCTGAAACAGGACCTTCAGCTATGCTGGGTACAGCAGCATATACTGCCGATGGAGGGCTCGTAACTTTTGCTTCGTGGCTTGGAATGTTTTACGCCACTTTTGCACCTGTTTCGTATAATCTAGGTATATGGTGATAGGGCTTCTACTGATCCGTGGTATCTGGTGTTCCCAGGCTGCCTAGAGAATACAGTCTCTGCAAAAAATATTAAACTACAGGGACAATCAGTGCTCTGGGAGGAGCTCAAGGAGGGGTCAGGGCCCTGTGCGCCCTTTCCACAATAAAGAATTGTGACAGACCCTGAGGTTTTAGTTTCCCGGGATTCCCAGTACTCAAATATTATTGCGGCGGGAGAGCACTTCAGCATCTTCCACCCACTTCTCCAGGTCTTGGGTGGCTGTGGTCCTCTGCCCCATTTGTTGCTTCAACGTGACAACCTCTCCCTGTAGGTCCAGTATATTTCCTTCAGCTGTTTCAAACTTGTCTGCCACCTTTCTCAAGTCTGCACATAGTAATTTGTCAATAGAGACCGTTTCAATCTTGTGTTCCAGTGCTGTTCGGGTGCCTTGTATAGAAGCTTGCAGGTCAGCTTGTGAGGGCTCTGTCTCATCTCCCTACGGGCCCCCACCGGTTCTTCGTCTCCTTGACGCGTTAGGCGATATGTTGACCGTCATGGTGTACCGGGTTATTGTATTGGTGACGTGCAATTGTGTCGCTCTGTCCTTACCCAGGGTTGCTGTTTTCTATTTTGTAGATGTAGCGCTGTCCAAAGCAGCAATGGAACATCCAAGTGGCCCGTTCCTTGAAGTCTATCGAGCAGTGGCACCGCCGGACCTGCCCCCCAGACCGAGCACAGGTCAGGGCTATCACTGGGCTATTGGCCTTGTGCCCAGCTAAGTTGCATGCTTCCACTTCTGCAAGCGCGCAGTGAGGATGCCCTCCAGGGCCCTCAAGGACCGCTCTCAGTCTCCTCGCTTCCCGTGCTTCAAGATGTTTTCACTCTCTCGTTGTTAATATACTATCTATAGGTGGGGGGTGCAAGATCCTCGTCCAGTGCCTTCCACCTTCAGAGGCTTCCCTTCGCCAGACCCCTTGGCACCTACTGGGCCCCTATCCACACTGTTTCCCTCTCACTCCTTGCCCCAGCGGGCTTTGACACTTCCAACAACATTTCTCCTCCTGTTGGTGCTGCTACAGTCAGCTTCCCCAGGCTGAACTAGGGCCAGGTGTCACTCTGCATGGACCTGGGGAATCCCCAGTCAGGGGCCGTCTGCTATGCTCAAGGCCCCCCGCAGATGAACCTGAGGTGGAGGGCTGAACAGCCTCCTATGCTTCCGTCCTTCCCCTGCCCCCATTATCCCCTCCAGTGTCCCTACTGTGTAGGAAATAATCGAGGCAGCAGTGTTGCTCCAAAAAGGCCCGGGGCCAGCGGCACCAGTCAAGCAGTTCCCAGATTGCCGCTCACACCCCACTAGGAACACTCACCAGCCGCTCGTTTATCCAGCACTACATGGCCCCTCGCTAGGTGCAGCCCTCCCCGCGATGCCAATCATGGTGCCGGGCCAGAGGGCCTCCAATCAGCGTCTGACTCACTCCCGGCCCTCACTGTGGGTCGACAGGCCAAAGGCCCACAACTGCCAGCCCCCTGTCAGCCCCTGGTCTCCAACGTCATCATACTTGACCCCTTCGCTCCGCATCAAGCGTCTGCACCACAGCAGGGCAATCGCAGTGCAACCCTGCGCAGCTTGCGCTCCGCCCGTGCTCCGGCTAGGCCCCAAACTCAGGCCATTCCGCTGTGGTCAGGGAAACTGTGTTCTCTGTCGTCAGTGCTAGACTTACTGTTGTTTCGGCTGCTTCGTGTCTGTCCAGTTTGTTTTATGCATCGAGGTTAGGAAACTAATGCGCTGGGAATCAGGATTATGTAGGATTTATGAATTTGCTGGCCAGGAGCCTGGGCGTTCACGCCCTGTTGACCATGATGTCTGGCCACGCCCCACAGAAGTAAATGTTCTGTAAACCTGCAATAAACAGGATTCTCTAATGGTATTAGTATCCTGATTTCACTAGAATGTTTTTCTGGGTGCAACACCCTTTGACTGATTTAGTAGTCTCTAAGTCTATGAATGCCTCGGTATGCTCTGTAACTAATGTAATAGCATCAGCATTATCAATAGTTATTAAAGTAGTAAATGCAGTTGTGGCGTCTTGCTCATTCCCAACAAGTAGTTGTAACCAGTGGAATGCACCCTGATGCAATAGAATGTGGTGTTGGAATGTTAGGGGGATTCCCTTGGCAGTTGAAAGTAACTGAGGTGCATGAATAAAGCCTTCCTGAACTTCACTGGAATGTGGATACCAGAAATAGGAAAGGATGATGTTTGATAGGCGTTATTTGGTTATTATGGAGCTAACTAGCGTCAGTTAATGTGCACTTGTTTGTGCCTAACTTTTAGAAAGTTGGCATTTTCTTGATCAAAGCCCTGTGTGCCTTATGTCTGTCGCATATGGGGTGGCGTGCAGCTGGACTTGTGCATTCCCTCTTGACAGCCACACACACAGGGAGCTTAGGTGTGACTGGTGGGACAACAACTTCCTGATGGGCCATTCTGGGCAGGATTGGAGAGAGGACCTGGGCACAGCCTCACACTTACACCTGAATCGGCTGGGTCTGTCACCACACAAAGGACTGCCTAACCCCCTGTACTGAGACCAGAGCCAGGGCAGGAAGGGAAGACCTCTAGGCACTTCAGATCCCTTCTATGAAGTCTCCTCCACTGGACTTCTGACCCTACCAACTCAGTACACTTTTGGACCTGTGGATACTCTGCCAGGAAGAAGGATTGTTGTGCTGCTACTAGGAGTACTACTCTGCTGGACTGCTGCTCTGAAAGAACTACTTTCTTGCTGTGCTGACTTGCTTGCCCCCCTTGCCTAGGTGAGCAGGACTGGACTGTCAGTTCTTGAACCTAGAACTAGAGTGACTGCAAGGGCTTGCTGCCTATGCTTCTGAAGTCTCAGAGACACAAATACTTCCAACTCATCTCCTACAACAACTGGACTCTGCCTTCTGTAGGCCTTGCCCTGCCAGGTGGTGCCAATCTAGTCCTGGGGCCATGAAAGTGGGTATAAAGTGCTGGCCCGGACCAAAATCCATGCATCAATGCTATTGCACTGATGTGATCCGGTGCAACTATATCGATGCCGATGCATAGGCGCTGCTGCGAGGGTTGAAGCATGCGCCACAATGCACCACTTCTACGAGCATCAGGAACACCACATTGCCGACTGCACAACGCAATGCCTCCTTTCCCCACACATCTCCGACTTTGGTGCTGACGAATTTTCTTCATCTTCGGGATAGACACCAATGCATCACCCCATTTGCTCCTCACATTTTATCTTCTATGTCGATGCAACTCCAAACCAAAGTACTGTTTCAGCAGGCCTAGGCTGGTCCCTGTGTGAGACCCACACTTCATCATGGTCGGCCTGACTGTTCAGATTTTTCCCCGTCTTGTGGAACCAGATGGCTCCAGTTGGCGCTTTATGCTTTTAAGCACTACAACTAAGTTGATTCTTTAAAAATACATATCTCAATTTCTTCTTATTGGAGTTTTGCTATTTTGGTCTTGTTTTGTTCATTAAATTAAGATCTGTTTTTCTAACCAGGTCCAGGAGTGGTATCTTTTTATGTGGCGTTCACACTGTTAGAAGTGCTGCACAAATAGTTTACACATTGCCTCTAAAGTTAAGCCTGACTGCTCAGTGCCAATCTACCGGGGTCAGGACAGGTTGATTTAGGGTGTGTTTCTGACTTACCCTGACTAGGACTGTGGTTCTGCTTTGACAGGGTACATACCGAAGTCGACCAGAAACCCAGTCACCAAGGCATTCGTGAAGAGCTTCAGGTGATAATATCTCTTGTGGTGCCCCCCCTGCTTGAAACCTTATTGTTGTGCTTACCAGGTTGATAGGTCTCATCCCCCCTTTGAACCCTGCACTCTTATACTTTACAGTTCTTCTTGTGAACAAGGCCTGCCCCCTAGACATAACCTTCCTGATGTGCATCAGTGAATTCAGGCACTCACCTTGCAAGAGCCTTTTGTTCAGGTTCACAGGAAAAGCAGTACTATTCTTAAATTCGCCCCCAAAGTAGTATTCCCCTTTCTATCTCAGATTATAGAGCTCCCAGTCTTCTTTTGGTAGCCAGACTCTGACGTAGAAAGAGACCTCCTTACTCTAGACGTCAAATGGGCTCTTGTGTACTTTATTTAAAGGGCTAAGCCCTTCCACAAGCCTGACCAGCTCTTGATAGCCTTTACCAAATACCAAGAAAGTATACCAGCTCAAAGGCTGGCTTGAAAGTGCAGTTAGACCTGCTATCATATTTATTTTTTAATTGTTTAATTATTGGCTATTTATTTTGCTAAGATTTTAATTAGTCATATAAATAAA
This sequence comes from Pleurodeles waltl, assembly GCF_031143425.1. Classification (NCBI taxonomy): domain Eukaryota; kingdom Metazoa; phylum Chordata; class Amphibia; order Caudata; family Salamandridae; genus Pleurodeles; species Pleurodeles waltl. Next base: position 895,357,667 of record NC_090444.1, read on the forward strand.
CAAATACCTGCTATCACAAAGCAGAAATAACCTTATGGTTCTCTTTGTTTCTCGCAAGAAGAAACATGATGTTCGATGGCATATGTTGCTGCAGATACACATGTTTGGCACAGTCCGCTGCCTGGTGTTGGGCTCGGAGTATTACAAGTTGTTTTTCTTCGAAGAAGTCTTTTTGGTCACGGGACCGAAGGACTCCTCCCTCTTTGGCTCCATTGCGCATGGGCGTTGACTCCATCTTAGATTGTTTTTTTCCGCTGTCGGGTTCGGACGTATTCCTTTTCGCTCCGTGTTTCGGTTCGGAAAGTTAGTCAGAATCTCGGAAGAAAGCGTCGGTATTGTTCCGTTCGGTATCGGGATAGTTAGGTACATCGACACCGATCATCGGAAGACTTTGGGGCAGTTTCGATCCCCCATCGGGGCCTGGTCGGCCGACCGCGTGCGACATCGAAGCCGATGGAACGGACCCCGTTTCGTTTCTGCCCAAAATGTCACAGTAAGTATCCTTATACAGATCAGCACTTGGTCTGTAACTTGTGCTTGTCCCCCGAGCACAAGGAGGATACCTGTGAAGCCTGTCGAGCCTTCCGGTCCAGAAAAACACTCCGGGACCGAAGAGCCAGGCGTCACCAAATGGCGTCCACGTCGACAAAACAACGTTTCGACGACGAAGAGGAAACATTCTCGGTTTCGGAATCCGGAGACTCCGACGTCGAACAACAGCAACAAACTGTGAGTAAGACGTTGAAAAGTAAATCCATCGACAAACCGAAAGCCCAGGGGACGCCACTGCCAACAGGCCATGGCTCGACCCATAAAACAGGCGACCCGTCGAAGGCGCCGAAAAAGGGCACGCCCATAGCGAAGACACCCGACTCCGGTCGAGGGACCGCCATGGAGCAACCTCGGAGCCGAGAAAGCGGCTCCGAGAGACAAAAACAAGATACCGGCACCGAAAAACATCGGCACCGAGAATCCATGCCGAAAGGAACAAAAATTCTGTCGGTGCCGAAACCGAAAAAAGATTCTCTCTCGGCGCCGAAAAATACCACACCTTCATCCTACTCAGAGGAACAAGGACTAAGTGGCCAAATGCACAGATTTGGACAAGAGCTCCAAAGTGTAGAATCGGACTACACACAAAAGAGACTGTGCATCCAGCAGGATACAGGGAAGATATCAACCCTTCCCCCAATTATGAGGAAAAGAAGGATCGGACTTCCAAAGGATGACGCACAACCACAAGCCAAAGTGGTTAAAAAAGTCACGCCTCCGCCCTCTCCACCACAGGCATCGCCGGCACAAACACCGCCACAAATGCACTCACCAGCGCAAACTACCATAAGTCATGACGATCAGGATCAAGACGCTTGGGACCTGTATGACACCCCAGTGCCGGACAATGATCCCGAGTCATACCCCACAAAGCCGTCACCGCCAGAGGACAGTACCTCATACTCGCAACTGGTGGCTAGGGCTGCAGACTTCCACAATGTCCAACTGCATTCCGATCCTATAGAGGATGATTTTTTATTTAACACCCTCTCGGCTACACATAGCCAATATCAATGTCTCCCAATGCTACCAGGGATGTTACGGCACGCAAAACAAATTTTTGAGGAGCCCGTAAAATCAAGAGCCATCACCCCAAGGGTGGATAAGAAATACAAACCACCACCCACAGACCCAGTGTTTATTACCTCGCAGTTACCACCCGACTCTGTGGTAGTAGGGGCAGCTCGCAAAAGAGCAAATTCACATACATCTGGCGACGCCCCACCTCCGGACAAAGAAAGCCGAAAATTTGACGCGGCAGGAAAAAGAGTGGCATCACAGGCAGCCAACCAGTGGCGCATCGCAAATTCACAAGCGCTGCTGGCCAGATATGACCGCGCACACTGGGACGAGATGCAACTTCTCGTAGACCATCTTCCCCAGGAATACCAAAAAAGGGCGCAGCAAATAGTGGAAGAGGGACAAACGATCTCAAACAATCAAATCCGCTCTTCACTAGACGCAGCCGATACTGCAGCAAGAACAGTCAACACTGCTGTCACCATAAGGAGACACGCTTGGCTACGCACTTCAGCCTTCAAACCTGAAATCCAGCAGGCTGTCCTTAATATGCCCTTCAACGAGAAACAACTGTTTGGCTCTGAAGTGGATACAGCCATTGAAAAACTTAAAAAGGACACAGACACGGCCAAGGCCATGGGCGCACTCTACTCCCCGCAGAGCAGAGGCTCTTTCAGAAAAACTCCATTTAGAGGGGGGTTTCATGGCCAACCCACAGACACCACCAGCCAACAATCAAGAACCACACCATATCAGGGTTCCTTCCAAAGGGGAGGTTTCAGGGGATATCGGGGGGGTTAATTCCCAAGGAGTAGGGGAAGATTCCAGACTCCAAAAACACCTCCACCTAAACAGTGACTTTCAAGTCACGCAACCCCTTCACTCAACACCAGTGGGGGGAAGACTAAGCCAATTCTACCAATCTTGGCAACAAATTACAACAGACAATTGGGTATTAGCAATAATCCAACATGGCTATTGCATAGAATTCCACAACTTCCCACCAAACATCCCCCCCAAAAACACGCAAAATGTCACAACAACATTTAGAACTTTTAGGACTAGAAGTTCAAGCACTACTGCAAAAGGATGCAATAGAATTAGTACCAGTACAACAAAAAAACACAGGAGTTTACTCCCTGTACTTTCTAATTCCAAAAAGAGACGAAACATTGAGACCCATATTAGATCTCAGGACACTAAATACCTACATCATATCGGACCATTTTCACATGGTCACACTACAAGACATCATTCCACTGCTCAAACAGCAAGATTACATGACCACATTAGACCTAAAGGATGCGTACTTTCATATACCAATACACCCTTCTCACAGAAAGTACCTACGGTTCGTATTCAAAGGAATACATTACCAATTCAAGGTGTTGCCATTCGGAATAACAACTGCACCAAGAGTGTTCACAAAATGTCTAGCAGTAGTAGCAGCACACATCAGGAGACAACAGATACATGTGTTCCCTTACCTAGACGACTGGCTAATCAAAACCAACACAGTAAAAAAATGCGCAAACGACACCACTTTTGTCATACAAACCCTTCACAAACTGGGGTTTTCCATCAACTACACAAAATCACACCTAGAACCGTGTCAAACACAACAATATCTAGGAGCAACCATCAACACATCAAAAGGAATTGCCACTCCAAGTCCACAAAGAGTGCAGGCATTCCACAAGCTAATAAGTGCTATGTTTCCAAACCAAAAGATACAAGCAAGATTTGCGCTAAAACTTCTAGGCATGATGTCATCATGCATAGCCATTGTCCCAAACGCAAGACTACACATGCGACCCTTACAACAGTGTCTAGCATCACAATGGTCACAGGCACAGGGTCAGCTTCAAAATCTGGTGTTGGTAGACCGCCAAACATACCTCTCGCTTCTATGGTGGAACAGCAAAAATTTAAACAAAGGGCGGACATTTCAGGACCCAGTGCCTCAATACGTTATAACAACAGATGCTTCCATGACAGGGTGGGGAGCACACCTCAATCACCACAGCATTCAAGGACAATGGGATATACACGAAACAAAATTTCATATCAATTACCTAGAACTGTTAGCAGTATTTCTAGCGTTAAAAGCCTTCCAACCCATAATAACACACAAATACATTCTTGTCAAAACAGACAACATGACAACAATGTATTATCTAAACAAACAAGGAGGAACACACTCAACACAATTGTGCCTCCTAACACAAAAAATTTGGCAGTGGGCGATTCACAACAACATTCGCCTAATAGCACAATTTATTCCAGGAATACAAAACCAACTAGCAGACAACCTTTCGCGAGACCACCAACAAGTCCACGAATGGGAAATTCACCCCCAAGTTCTGAACAAGTACTTTCAAATTTGGGGAACACCCCAGATAGATTTGTTCGCAACAAGAGAAAACTCAAAATGCCAAAACTTCGCATCCAGGTACCCACACCGCGAATCACAAGGCAATGCTCTATGGATGAATTGGTCAGGGATATTTGCGTACGCTTTTCCCCCTCTCCCTCTCCTTCCATATCTAGTAAACAAGTTAAGTCAAAACCAACTCAAACTCATACTGATAGCACCCACATGGGCAAGACAACCTTGGTATACAACTCTACTAGACCTTTCACTAGTACCGCATGTCAAACTACCCAACAGGCCAGATCTGTTAACACAACACAAACAACAGATCAGACATCCAAACCCAGCATCATTGAATCTGGCAATTTGGCTCCTGAAATCCTAGAATTCGGACACTTGGACCTCACACAAGAATGCATGGAGGTCATAAAACAAGCTAGAAAACCTTCCACTAGACACTGCTATGCATCTAAGTGGAAAAGATTTGTTTACTACTGCCATGCCAATCAAATACAACCAGTACATGCCTCTACTAAAGACATAGTAGGATACTTACTACATTTGCAAAAAGCAAATCTCGCTTTTTCATCTATAAAAATACACCTCGCAGCTATATCTGCTTACCTACAAACTACTCATTCATCGTCTCTATTTAGAATACCAGTTATTAAAGCATTCATGGAAGGGCTAAAAAGAATTATACCACCAAGAACACCACCAGTTCCTTCATGGAATCTTAACATCGTCTTAACAAGACTCATGGGTCCCCCTTTCGAACCCATGCATTCCTGTGAAATGCAATATCTAACCTGGAAGGTCGCATTTCTCATTGCAATCACATCCCTCAGAAGAGTAAGTGAAATACAGGCATTTACCATACAAGAACCATTTATTCAAATACACAACAATAAAATAGTTCTAAGAACAAATCCAAAATTTCTGCCAAAAGTAATCTCACCATTCCATTTAAATCAAACAGTAGAATTGCCAGTGTTCTTCCCACAACCAAATTCTGTGGCTGAAAGGGCACTACATACATTAGACATCAAAAGAGCACTAATGTATTACATTGACAGAACAAAGCTAATCAGGAAAACAAAACAACTGTTCATAGCTTTTCAAAAACCACACATAGGAAATCCAATCTCTAAACAAGGCATTGCTAGATGGATAGTCAGATGCATTCAAACATGCTATCTTAAAGCCAAAAGAGAATTGCCTATTACACCAAAGGCACACTCAACCAGAAAGAAAGGTGCTACAATGGCCTTTCTAGGAAACATTCCTATGAGCGAAATATGTAAGGCTGCAACCTGGTCTACGCCTCATACGTTTACTAAACACTACTGTGTAGACGTACTAAATGCACAACAAGCTACAGTGGGCCAAGCTGTACTAAGAACATTATTCCAAACTACTTCAACTCCTACAGGCTAAACCACCGCTTTTAGGGGAGGTAACTGCTTTATAGTCTATGCCAAACATGTGTATCTGCAGCAACATATGCCATCGAACTGAAAATGTCACTTACCCAGTGTACATCTGTTCGTGGCATTAGTCGCTGCAGATTCACATGTACCCTCCCACCTCCCCGGGAAGCCTGTAGCCGTTTAGAAGTAGATCATAAACCTTAAACATCTGAACATTTGTAAATAATTATTATAAACTCTTATCATACATACATATTCACTCCATTGCATGGGCACTATTTATACCAAACAACTCCATCCTCACCCTCTGCGGGGAAAACAATCTAAGATGGAGTCAACGCCCATGCGCAATGGAGCCAAAGAGGGAGGAGTCCTTCGGTCCCGTGACCAAAAAGACTTCTTCGAAGAAAAACAACTTGTAATACTCCGAGCCCAACACCAGGCAGCGGACTGTGCCAAACATGTGAATCTGCAGCGACTAATGCCACGAACAGATGTACACTGGGTAAGTGACATTTTCAATATTTATCAACTTCTACAGAGATTTATAATGCCACCCTCAGCGAGTGTCCAAGCCACAATCTGCTCCGTTCTTCTGGCTGTGCCTTTTCTCCTGTTATCCCCGGTATAAATGGATAAGGTTGACGCACCCATCACTAGCCAGGATATTAAAGAGATCCTTGCTGACTTAGCATCAGGGAAGACCTGTGGATCCGATGATCTCTCGGCTGAATTTTATAAATCCTTTGTCAATTCCTTGGCACTTAAACTGGCTAAACTCTGTGAGGAGGCACTCGATGCTGGTCACCATCCAGCCACTGTTCTGTAGGTCTTATTATTATCCCTGATAAAACTTGGGATAGACCCACAATCCCGGTGTCCTATTGCCCCATAGCAATACTTAATATGTATTATAAAACCCTCAGCAAAATCTCACCCCAAGGACACACTCGACCCACAAAAAAGGCGAAACCTGGCCTTTTTAGACTACACCTTGTTAGCTGACATATGACAAGTGGCCACACATGGTCAACCACTCACCCTCACCAATCACTGTAACGTGTATATCCTATCTCGTCAACAGGCTATCGTTGGTCAGACAGTAATAAAATTTAAAAACTTTGTTGAAGACATTTTCCCCATACATGGAATAACCACTGCTTGCGGAGGCTACTGCTTTACTGTCAGTGCAGAGTATATGTATCTACAGATACCCTGGTACTAAGGGAAAATGGTACCCAGTAAGCATCTTTTCTTAGTGTGTAGTGCTGTAGATTCACATGTGCCCACTTTCCTTCCTAAACCCAGTGTCTTCTGCAGGTCTCTCCTCTTATTACCTATTTTATATTCACATTACACCATGCAGCATTCTTTCACTACTCCATACTTAAGCTAACCCAGGGGGAAGTCAAACTACAACCAATGACACAAAAGACTTAATTGAAGAAAAACAACTTGAAAATGTCCGAGCCAAACACTAGATGACAGGAGTATGCAGAGCATGTGAGTCTAGTGAACTACACGCTATGAGCAGATGCGTTACAGGCTAAGTAGCATTTTCCTTTCTTTTATAAGGTTCTAGTACAATCGTGTGAGTCGGATTCACCTACATGATTCTATCCCTCCAGGTTAGGGGTTTTTGTGGTGTTCTTTGATTGCCAGTCTGATGACCAGTGCTTTAGCTCGGCCCTCAAAGCAAAGATGCTTAAGTTCTTTTTATACCATTCACTCCGCAGACTACAGTGGTAATAGTACCACTCCTGTCTCCAGACATGCTTCTGTTATCTCACCTCCTAAGCTGTAATCAGTCTTTCAGACACTTTCCCTGCTGCCTCTTCTGGCCATGCTTCCAAACAACCCTGCAGGAACATTGGCCATATATTGGCCACAGGCAATCCATCTCTAACATCTGAGGAGGAGTAGCCTACGAAGAACCAGCCTTGGTGGCCTCAACCCACCCACCCCTTTCAAATCCAGTATTCATTAGTGAGCAAAAATAACCAAGCCTTTAAACTGTCTGATCCCGAAGAGGGCAGTTTTTTAAAACTTGCCAGTTTTGCACTTTTATCTTTATCTCAGGTGCCTCCCTTCTTGGTCCATTACTACTCTGCTTCCTTAGGGGTTAAAAAGTCGACCTTCCACATGAACACAAAGGATACATATGTTGAATCCTATAAAATACTAAACTGTATCTGTTCAGAATATCTATCGATTAGGCAAGCTGATGACATTGTGATGACCTACTGGTTGCACCTGTGGCCTAGGTTCGACCACTGTGCCCTCTTGTTTACCAATTGTGGCCTGGAATAATATAACCTTATGCTAATCCTGGACAAGGAAGGAGCTAATTAGAAGCTGCATGTCTCCCTAGACCTTATTGGCCTATTATTTCTATGACCAGTGCTTCATCCATGTAACAGTAAGTGTGTCTGAAAACTTGGGGCCCAAATCCAGAGGGCCAAGAATTGGTTATGAATGTTCTGTTCAAAGTCAGGAATGTCTTTGATCTCTCTAGTAACTAGATCCTCCGGCAGTACAGGTTCAGCATGGTGACCGCTAAATCACTGAATGACATCAAAGTAGTACCAGCCTACCCAGTCCTCCTAACAGTAAAGTCTCCAAGCCCATGTCCTAGGCCTCAACAGATATCTTAGTGACTTCACAAGGGCTCTGACATATGTCTCTGTCTATTTCAGGAGGTTCAAGACATTTTTGCCTGAGTCAGATCTCAGAAACTTCTGTTAATAAAGGTGCCTGACAACGTAATTTAGGAGGAGTAGTGTCAGCAAGGACCTCCTAACAAATATAGAGGTACTTCTGCTGCTGTTCTCCAGTAACAAAAAAGTGTGGTTAGTTCTGTGCTATTCCCGATTTGTGTGCCAATGCCTGACTCTGGCCCAGATAATGGCAGAAATTCAAAATAAACTGGTTGTGTTCTGTTGACTCATAAGGCTTTAACAGTCATGAACCTGTGTGGGTGCCACGCAAGTCTTCAAAAAAGATGTGGCAGTACTGACTGCCTTCCTGTGGCTGCAGAATGTCCACTGCAAACCTTACCTGAATTGCTTGGTGAGGGATTTGTTAAGGGAGCTGGTCCAGGAAAGCATGACTCTAGTTGTCTTGACCTATTGTACTTTGCCATTTTTGGAGATGTACACCTGCCTTGTTCCGTTAAGCAAGATTTTCATCGAGTCGTTCTGGACTTTCAGCTTTCAAATGCCCTCTGCTAGAGATCATATTGCCCCTGAACCATCCTGTGGATCTGTTACTGAGAATCACTACCTTGAATGCCTGATGGTTACAGAATCGGCATTTCTAAGCCATTCCTAGTTTAAAGAAAATTTTCTAAATCATTTATTGCCCTAGTCAATTGTCTCCCTATTTTTTCAATTATCTGCCCCCCCCACTGAAGTCTCAATTAAGCACACTTAGTCAGAAAAACTGTTGCAGGAGCAGTTGAGATTCATCAAGCTGGTATTAATGACTACCAGTTGCAAGTTTTCTACATAGGTGATCCTGATACACTCTCACAAATATATGTGAGTGTTGTTTATCGTAGTCAGTTTAGTATAACTGGTGCCCAGTGTAAATACAAGATGTCTAGAATCTTGCCAGAATTTCAGGATAACCACAGACTTTGTGAATGGTTCCCATGTGATTTAATTGTAGGTACATTTGACACATGAATCTACTGAAAATCTGGCAGGGGTCCGGCCCTCCTTGGCTTGGCTTCTACGGGGCCTGGAACTGAAGCAGGTGAGAAAGACTTTTTTATTTGAGTGGATAAAGTGCATTTGGAGGGTACAAAATTAAGTCCCAGTTTCCCTGCCACTCCATACCACACCTTAAACATGTGCTTGCCCGTGAAGATAAGTATGTATTCTGGGATCTGTCATTTTTATAAAGCCAAATTAGGTTGCACAGAGGTTGTTTTTCTATGGCATGGTCTCTTGTCTGGCCCATTTGGTTAGTATTCTCATCTGTGCTTCATGTCTGGAAATCTGGTAGGCCTAGTTTTCTTATGCTCCTAGTGTTGTAGAAGTATTAAGAGATCTCTTGGTCTAGCTTTTCACTACATTACTACTGTGATTTGTCTTAATCAGTGCTAAATATATTTGTCTAATACTATTGGAAAGGCATAAAAAAGTTAAAGTATACTAGGGACAGGGATGTGGAATTCCTATCACCTGGGACATATTGTTTGGGGTCAAGGGCAACAAGTTTTCATGTTTATTTTGTCCTTTGGACAAGTAGGCCCAACACCCTGCAGCACAAACCCTTCGGCTGCCAATTTACACAGAGGGGAACTATCTGAAGTTGAGGTAATGTGTGCCCATAAGTTAATGCTGTTCGAACTTGTATTTATGGTTCACTAATGAAAATCCTTCATTATTAGGGTGAGCACTGTAAACAAACGTTTTAAGGTCACAGTGCACTACTGACCGTGGTTCCAGTAAAAAACAAAGTGTACACACGTTTGAAACGTTTAGCAATATGTCGCTAACCATAATGCTCCCAGAACGTTCTCTGCTTAGATGCAAATATTTGCAGAAGCTTATAAGCAAGAGTCAAGATTTTTAGCTTTCAAAATAAAATGTTTAAAAAAAAATGCATGTAGGATTTTTTTTTTTCGCTACAATGAAATTTTAAGTACCATTTCTCTGAAGGGTCATTTAATAAAATGTGTTGATGCATGTTAGTATTTCCAAAAAATATTCCTAATGGATAATCAGTGTAACCATTTTCCACAAGATTATAGAAAGCATGAAAATAAACAAGCATTGGCAAAGCCAAGCGATTTGACATTTATGAGTCTTTTGATTTCGTCAATGCATGTCTTGTTTTGACATGGCTTTTTTTAACACTTTATTGTTGTAGGAGCTGTCAGCCCTCACCATTGTAACAAACACTGGCTAAAAGAAAAAAGCTTTTGTTCTCCAAAAGCACACATTGCCACCAGTGGAGTAACAAGGGCACTGCAGCCCTCTTACAGGGTGCCCCGTCACCAAAGCACCTACCCGGAGTGTGTCTGGAGGGGGGCCCCCTCCATATTCTTTCCAAAGGGGGGCCCTCCATATTCTGTGCAGGGGGGGGCCTCCAGTTTTGTTACGTGACTGATGGCCACAGTAGTTCCTGGCACTGAACAAAACTACTTTGGGTGCTAATATGCTCCTGTGGAAGAGCAGAATGCGATCATTCACAGTAAAGCCAGCTGATAGATGGAGAGAACTACAAGTTTAATTAAAAAAAAAATTTCTTTGTTAACGCCAGACCTAATTAGGGACCCAATTCTTTAAAAAAAAGTCTCAAAAGTGCACCCATTGGTATAGGTCTTTGAATTAGTGGCGTTCATGAATGCAGAAAAACTTACAGAAGAAGATCAGTGAAAATATATTGAGCATTTGCAAGTTCACTTTCCCTCCAACCACTTTTTTCCTAACCCCGAAAGAACCTCTACTTCTGCCATTGTCAGGAGTAAACTTCCAACGGTTCTTATTATGGGACAAGATTAGGGAAGAACTGGTGAAAATCTTTAAAACATGCAAGTTAGTAGGTTTGCAGACTTAAAGGCATTCCAGCCCTGGAATGTCTGCTGCTTCCTCCAGCCCCAGTATGTAGATCTGCTGAAAGGTAGCAATAAGGACATTGCTATAGTAGGGATTGAAACTGCAAGTATTTAAGCCCTACTATAGTAATTAGAGAGGCTATTGTCAGAGTGCTTACATAATGGGATTGCTGTCAAAATTTGTCGCCGCACTACATGGCACCAAAGGGACAAGTACATTTTTTTACAGGACAAGTAGATTTAAGAAGCAACCTGTCCCATGGACAAGTAGATATTTTATTACATTCCACACCCCTGCAGGGAGAATGTGCATTTTAATCCACATTTTAATACACAACTTGTACAAGAAAGAAACAGTCCTGGCCATGAATGAAGATTCTCTCTGACGTCCTATATTGAAGAGGGAAAATTGTATTTATATAGCTAATGAGTTTGCGCTGTCATTTTTATTCCCAAATAGTTAATATAAGTGGAAGCCCAGAGGAATAGAAATTTCTGTTCTAATGACTGGACCTTATATCACAACACCCTTTTTGAATTCTTTATTTGTGTAATTGATTCCAGCAAGGTGGTCTTGGATCTCCTGCATTTTATCAGCATTTCAAGCTTTGGAAATTTGTGATCTTTGAGTTCTTTGTGCCAGTATTTAAAATCTGGTGTGGTATTTGAAATGGCTAACTTTTTGGGGTGGGGACCACCACAATCCAGCCATCACAACATTTGTATTGATTGAATCCCTTTAGGAAAATAAAAACGACGGATGGAGAGGTTGAATTATTCTCAGCCACTGGTAATTACTGAAGCCGCATTATTTCACTCTGGACAAGAACCAATCGTATGCAAGTAGGTCTTGGTCCTGTTCTGACAAAAGCAATCTAGCTTGCACTGTCAGACCAGGTCCACTCCAGACAGGAACACAAATATCCCCAGACTGATTTCAGCCTATTTGAGCCCCAGGAGTGAGGTTGAACTGAGTTAGGGGCATAGTGAGCACATGAGCCACATAATAGTATACATGTTTCAATTCAGGCATCTCATTTAGAAAAACGAAAAGTAGATGGGCGAAATGTTTGAATTAATCTGTTACTTGTAATTCCACCCGGTCAAATTCCACTCTGTTGTGTTTTTTGCCCTCCAACCTGACAGAGTCCAGCCATGTCCAAAGCAGACTTCGACCTACTCTAATAGAAACCATTCAGCTGAAAGTCCTAGACCAGTGCCAGCCTAGTAGGCCCTAATCTATGAGGCACAGACTGAGTCCTGTGGCACAGTGATCCATACATGATTAACTCCATGACAAACCCTGTTGCGCTAATATTTATAATGTTCAGGAATTAAAATTTCACAGATGCTGTGATTCACCATGTTCTTTTTATACAGGGACAATGGATGCATTTACACTGTGAATAAAGAGGCAGTTCGAAGAACGAGAAATAGTCTAGGTAAGTTAATTACGTTTCATACATTTGATTGTTAGATATTTATTGTTATTGTATCTTAACTAGGTTCTCTTCTTTCTTGCTACATTTTAAAAGAAAACATTTTTGTTCTTGTTAAACGTTCTATATATTGTCATGTTCTTGTGTAAAACATGCACAGAGGATTTCTAGTCAGTACACTAATGCCAATTTTAATACATTCTTTATCAGTTTGTTTGATAGATATACCAGTGATCATTATGAGTTCACATAGCTAACAAATCAGGTTATGCAGTAAAATACAGAGATATTACAGAAAATTCACATTGCAGTTTGATCAGCATACACAAGCCAAGTAAAGGATCAAAACATAACTGATGCCTTTCATACACCGGACTGTGTAATTGTATCTCCTCCAAATATGTCTAGTGCCATCTTAAAGATTTGGGAGATATTATTTTATGTTGAACAGGTTGTCTGATAGAGACTTCTAGTTGCAGATTCCTTACCTTAGAATTTTCCCCCAGGCATCAGACTGGATCCGGAGATATTTCTTCGAGCAGTACCCTTGTATGTCGGTAGGTGGCGTCGGTCGACTCCGCAGGCGTCGTAGGCATCGTGGTCGCCGTGATGACGTCGGGAGTAGTACATAGATGCCACCCTCGCGCAGTGACGTCAGTTCTTTTCTTTCTGCACCACGCGCTGATCCGAGAGAGAGCTACCCTTGGCTATTTTTTGGCCGAATTCAACCGTTTTGTCAAACTTTTCTGGTGCAACACTTGGTGCTCAAGGATGTCCCCGAAGACCGGGTTCAAGCCGTGCCAGGACTGCCACTGCATGATGTTGTTGACGGACCCTTATTGTGTTTGCCTGTGGTGCCTCGAGCGCAACCATGACCCGAAGTCGTGCTCCAAGTGTCGGGCAATGCATCCAAAGGCTTTAAGGGAGCGGTCCCTAAAGCTGATGGTGGGCCGGCACTCAACTCTGCATAGATCCCGATCTCGCTCGAGAGGAAGGTCTCAAGATCTGTTGCGGAACCATCACCACTCATCTTCTTTGAAGTCTTCGGGTCAAGGTAAGAAGAAGAAGAAGTCGAAGAAGTCCCATCGCTCTCTGACTTCACCCCGTCGCTCGGCCGACGCGACACTGGACGAGCTTCCACGCACTAGGCCTCTGTCCTCGGAGCCTACGTCTGGGTTGACTCTGCGCTTCCCCGAGTTTCCCAGAGCTGGAGTGACCCACGCCCAACTCAAAGAGTTCTACGAGGCCATGCGCCTCATCTTTGGGCGTGCCGACCCCGATACGACGCCTTTGTGCCCAAGGAGCCTTCAGGTTCCGCGCCGGTGGCTTCAGCCCGGGCCACCGAGGTCACCTCCGGATCCGTGCGCAGATCCGCACCGATGCCGGCCGCACAATCGAGACCTTCCCCGGCGCCGGGTTGTTTAGTGACGCTCCCGACGTCGGTAGTGCCAACTATCGACGTCGACCCGATTCTCATTCCCGACGACTCTGAGTCGGAGCGGCGTCGGCCGACGCCAACATCGGCTTCGGCCGACGCCACCATCGGCTTCGGTGGGCCGTATTTGGCCGAGGTCGGATTCTGACCCATTTTCCTATGGGTACGAATACGGGGAGGAATTGGAGGGGTCCCTGGACCCTTATGAATACCTGGAAGACCCTACTATGGACTGGGCACAGGACTTGAGTGAAGCCAGTGTTCTGGATACTTCTCCGGACGCTGGCATGCTGTCTCCTCCTACCGTTGCTACGGCGGAGGGAGCTACCTATAGTATAGTGGTTAGTATGGCGGCTGAGGTCCTTGGCCTTGAGCTACCTACTGTTGAAGTCCGGTCTAATCACCTGACAGAGGTGCTTCAGCCTGGGGCTTCTACATCTGAACCCCTTCTCCCATTTAATGAGGCCCTCACTGATTTCCTTTTGGGTACATGGTCCAAACCCAACACAGGGCTTCATGTGAACAGGACTATCGCTCGCCGCCATCAGCCTGCGCCGAACGACCCAAAGTTCCTGTCCCAACATCCTACGCCTGAGAGTCTTGTCATCCAGGCATCCTTTTCTTCTGGCGCGCACCCCCGGATAGGGAATCCAAAAGGCTGGAACAATTTGGTAAGAAGTTGTTTTCTTCCTCCAGGCTCGCGTTGCGGTCTGTGAACACCACATGCCTTTTTGGCCATTATTCCCACTCACTGTGGGATACGGTTGCGCAAGTCCTGCCACAGACACCGGTGGAGGCGGGGCGTGGCCATGGATCTGAACATGGCGCACGCTTAGTCGTTCGGCTCCGGAGGGGCCGACAGCAAACCTTGTGCCGGACGCGCCAGACCGGGCAATCCCTCACCGGGGTGCGGGCGCGGCGATCCGCACGGACGGGCGGAGCCGCTGGGACTCGGCTGCGGCCCCGGCGCGAGCTATCGGCTGAGTCGAGCCATCCGGCGCTGGCGGAGACCTGCGGCCCTGCCGCTTAATAGAAGCCGCGGCCCCGGGTGAAGACGCGGGCCGCGCTCGGGACCGGGTGGACGGCCCGCGTGCGGCGGCGGCGCTCGGGCGCCGAGCCGCTCTGCGGTACCAGGGGAGCCTGAAAAACGCACTGGGCCCAGGTGGATCCCAATATTAATCGGGATTCCTGGCCTCTCGGGGCCGATAGAGTGGGCGTGGCCCAGACCCCTCTGAAAAGCCTGGACATATGAAATGGGGCCTTGGCAGCAAATGGAAGACCCAAGGCGACGATATGGAAGCCACCCAAGGAACTGCTGAGGGGAGTAGTGACCCCTGGTAGCCCCCCTCTGGGGGAGCACGCCTGGCAGAGAATCTGCGGTTGAATATCGGACGTGCTAGAACAAGGGAGCTACTGGAGACCCGAGGACACCAGTGACTCTCGACTGAAGATACCGGGCGCAACCATAAGAAGCACCAGGGACATAGAGGTGGTACCCAAGAGAGAGTGAGTGCATTGAGGGGGGAGATAATTAAGCCACAGTGGTAGCGTGTGCTTTCCTCCCGTCGACGAAGTGGGGCCCAGCGAAAGAGAAGAGTGCGCGGATGGCCTAGGACGGGAGCAGGTCGCAATCGCTCATGGTTGGCTAACGTAACCCCCCCCACGGGGATTGGGCGCTGGAAACGGCCGGCGGAACGCCTAGGGCTCGCCCTGGAACACCCGGGGCCAGTGACTAAGACAGCTGAGGCCTAAGTTAGTGGACAAACCAGAAACAAGCAGCACAAGTGCTTAGACTACGTGCCGGGCCCCCTGGGGCACCTCCCCCTGCTTGACCAATGCCCCCTAAGGGCCGGCATAAGAACAAAGCCATGGACCCCCTGACACCGCCGGGGGACAATGAGACGACCATACAGAACCAGTCACAAGTCAAAGTGCAAGACACCCTAGACAAGATACTGGGAGCCATTGAGGACACCAAATCAACATTGCAGCGCAACATCAATCAAGTGGCGATAGAGGTGGGCCTCCTGAGAGCTGATCACCATAAATTAGCCGACAGAGTTAAGGAAACGGAAACAATACTGGCGGATGTCGTGCCAAAACAAAATGATGTGACAGCAGAGGTGACCTCCTTGGCTGGCAGAGTGGCAAAGCTTCAACAGCGGGCTGAGGATGCAGAGGGTAGAAACAGGAGGAACAATGTGCGCGTGGTGGGCCTCCCCGAGGGGGCCGAGGGGACGAACATGGTGGAATTCCTGGAGAAATGGCTGAGCACGGTTGTCGCGCCGGGGTGCCTGACCCCCTTCTACACACTGGAGCGAGCGCATCGTGTGCCGTCTAGACCACTGGCTCCTGGTAGGCCCCCGTGGGCTGTAATTGCTAAACTCCTGCATTATAGAGACAAGAGACATCCTCCTACAGAAAGCCAGGGAAACGGGCCCATTTAAAGTAGCCAATGGTGAAGTGACACTGTTCCCTGATTTCACTTTGGAAGTCTAGAACAAGTGCGCCTCTTCCCTGGCGATTAAAAGAGCCTTGCGAGATGAGGGGATACAGTACTCGCTGTTCTATCCAGCAAGACTACGAGTGGTTGCGGAGGGAAAGACCACGTTCTTCCAAACCCCAGAGGAAGCATGGGAATGGCTTGAGAGGCATGGGACACAGTCGGCGCGGCCTATGCACGAAAACCATGGTGCGGGTGGGACCCGCCGGACCCCGAGGAGGAAGAGGCCCAGTGATCGCCCACGACTGACGCCAACGCGGACACAGAGGGAAACTGGCAAGAGGGAGGCCCTGGAGGCAGCAGCCAAAGTGGGTGGAGAAACGTCGCCCCGGGGGGGTTCTGAAGAAGAATCAGATGACACAGTGGTGTCCTCACCCGATGGCTCCGGAGGCTCGACTTACACACCGAGGGTGACCCCGCAAACTGCTGATGAACTCGCATAGTTTGGACCCGCGCTAGCGCCGAGCGGCAAGACAAACTGAGTGGAAGAATGGCCCCTCTGGACCTGGCCACCCCCCCTGACTTGACTCTCGCCTGTCAGATTTGGCTGGTGAGTATTGCAGTGATGTGTTTGAACAAGTTGCAGTGTTGCACAATTTGCTGGGCAGCCTACAGTTCCGGAGGTGCCCTAGGGATGGGGAGTTGGGGTTTGCAGTTACGAGTTACATCGGCTATATGTGTGAAATAGATCGACCACAATGAAGGTACGAGCTTGCGGGGTGGTCAATCAGGGTCCCGGGCGCGCCGGGCTTACACACAACAGGCTTTAAGAATGAAATGGCAGACCACAATATCATAACCTGGAATGTCAGGGGGATGGGTACTCCAGCCAAGAGACATAGAATTCTTTCCTTCCTAAAGAGAAGAGGGGTGCAGATAGCTATGTTACAAGAGACCCATCTGGCACCAGGAGAGGGAGAAAAGCTAAGACGGAGATGGAGGGGACAGGTGTTTGCCACAGAATATTCAGCTTATGCAAGAGGCGTTCTGATTTGGATTAGGGCGGGGGTCCCCCTGACGATTGATTCCTCCAACATAGATGAAGAGGGAAGGTTTGTCATACTGGAGGGGAAATTACAAGGGCTCCCGTTGATTCTGAGTTGCATATACGTCCCCAAACAGGACCAAACCTCATTTATGATGGGCCTATCTAGACACCTTACACGTCAACACGTAGGGGAAGTACCTATGGGAGGAGACTTTAACGCAGTGCTAGACATAGGCATGGACAGGTCCACCCCCCCACTGCAGGGGGCAACATCAACCAAGACAGCACAAAGACTAGTTGAGTGGCTAGGCACCTGGGGACTGGTGGATGTCTGGCGGCTGCGACACTCGACTATCAGGGACTACTCGTTTTACTCTGGCCTCCACCAGGTGCACACTAGAATCGACAGGATGGTCTGCACTGCGGGATTGGCCCGAGGTGTGACCCACTCTGAATACCTTGCTCGCACAATATCGGATCATAATCCTCTATTACTGACATTGAGGGTATCGCAGGATAGACCCCCCCATACCATCATGGAGAATGACCCCTGCGGCGCTAGAGGACCAGGCATATAGGGAGGAGTTGCGATGCCACCTAACAGAACACATTGAAACTAATAAGGGATCCACCTCTACCAGAGCCGTGGAATGGGAGACACTCAAAGTGGTGACGAGGGGTTACTGTCTTGGGCAGTCCGTGGGGGTAAGACGCACACTGGAGAGGGAACTAAACGCTCTGGAGAAGGTCATTCGCAAAGGGGAACTGAGACAGGGCCCTGCAGCGCAAGTAGATGAAGAGTATGACCACGCACGCAGAGAGCACTCCCAAGTCGAAGAGCGGCTTAGATGCCATAGCATGCAAAGGTACCTGACATCCCTACAGTCGGAAGAGGGGAGATCAGGTAAACTCTTGGCATGGCTGGTACGCCCAAATGGGGACAGCGACCCTATCACAAGCGTATTGGACAGAGGGGGAACTCGCAGACTCAGCCCAGGCTCCATTAATGACGCATTCAGAGATTATTACACGCACTTGTACAGGAAGCCTACCGACCTGGGGACGGGAACACATGACAATTTCCTGACCCGGATCCCCCTGCCGGTACTGAACTTAGAAGATAGGTTCAGTCTAGAAGGGCCAGTGACCACGGAAGAGATAAACGAAGCAATAGCACAGCTGGCCCCTGGGAAGACCCCTGGCACAGACGGTCTTCCTATGGATTTTTATAAAAAGTATAAGTCATTACTGGTCCCCAGACTGATGGAGATGTATACGGAGGCGGCACAGAGTGGAGAACTGCCACGCACACTACGTGAGGCATTGGTAGTGCCACTCCCCAAAACAAATAGCAAGGAGGCATCAGTAGCTGACTTCCGCCCGCTATCAATGTTAAATAGCGACTTTAAGATCCTCAGCAAGATCATGGCCAACCGGCTGCTACCCCACATGCCCACTCTGATACATGATGACCAGAACGGTTTCATTCCTGGTCGCAGCACCTCCCTGAATCTTAGACAAATTTTTTCCATCTTACATATGCCCGACGAATCGAAGCCACCAACTGGGACCCTATTGGCGGTGGACTTCGAGAAGGCCTTCGACTCTATCAGATGGGACTACCTGAGGGCGGCAATGTTAAAAATGGGCCTTGGGGAGTGCTGGGTCAGATGGGTGGACCTGTTATACTAATCCCCACTGGCAAGGGTCAGGACGGGTAGGACAATCTCCAGTGCATACCCGGTGCACCGGGGAGCCCCCTATCCCCATTGTTGTTCGCCCTGGCGATAGAACCCCTAGCGGCCTGGGTACGTGGTGATGGAGCGGGCAGGGGGATTGAGTGGGGACCAACTGAGCACATTATCTCGCTATATGCAGATGATATACTGATCTATCTCAGAGATGGAACGAGCGGTCTCCCCTGGGCCCTGGAGGTCCTAGAGGACTTCGGAGAGGTATCAGGATTACGACTTAACCGTGGCAAAACATATGTGTTTCCCTTGACGCCTGGTTATAGACGCCCTACAGTGTGCCCAATGGACTTGAAATGGGCCCCGCGAACCTTTAGGTACCTGGGGAGTCAAATTTTCCACGAACTGGGAGACCTAAGAGAGGGTAACCTTGGTAAAGCGCTCCGATCCCTGCGGTCCTCAGTGGGGTTTTGGCGCTCTCTGAAACTGCCAGTGATGGCCAGAGTGGCACTGTCCAAGATGATCATGCTTCCCTGACTTCTCTACTATTTTGCCAACTTGCCACTGCTAATCCCCCAGGCATGGTTCCGCGACCTGAATGCTTTGCTCAGAGAACTAATATGGGACGATGGACGTAGACAAACTACACTCACGACTATCTGTAGACCACCCCATACGGGAGGACTGGAAGCCCCTGATTTTGAGGCATACTACCTGGCATCCCAACTACAGTGGGTATCCGGCTGGCTGGCGGGCAGGGGCCAACTGGATTTATGTACTGCCCAAGGAGTAACGGACACGGCATGGGTTGCGGCATGCATGGCAAACAGGAAAAGGGTGGGAGTGGGCCCTCCATATTCTCCAGCTTTACCACTGTCAGTGCTTGCCCTGGAATCTGGGGGGAGGGGACCGGGAAATATGGGACTTGGCCCTTGGTCGACAGCTGGAATAGAAACAGCGGGCGGGCTCTTCAAGGAAGGTGTAATGAGGGGGTTTGCTGAGCTAACGGAAGAGGGTGTTCCCCGGGGTCAATTTCTGCTCTACGGGAAGCTAGTACACACTCTTAAAGTTCACTGAGACACAGTGAATGCGGAACCCGCTACCCACGGGGTCCTGCACTTATTGTTGACATCAGGGGAGGAACCACATCTGATCGCCAAAAAATACCGTGCCCAAGTTGAGGCAGCCTTAGACCCTTTACAGTCTTTGAGAGGTCGGTGGGAGAACACGATTGGGCTGGAACTGTCTGACTCAGAGTGGAACAGAGTACTGGCCTACCCCCGGGTGATCTCGTGTAACACGCGGTTAAGATACATCCAATACAATTATCTACACAGGACGTATCTCACACCCCACAGACTGTTCCGTATATACGGGGGGCCCCTGGGACATGCCCGAGATGCGGAGGAGGAGAGGCGGATTTTGACCACATGGTTTGGAGATGTCTAGTGATCCAATCTGTTTGGAGGGAAATATTGCCCATCCTATCTGAATTATTTGGGACGGAGTTGCGACTTACCCCTGAGCTGTGCTTACTGGGCCTCAGACCAGCTGCGCTATGCGGAAAGGTGAGGGGACGCTTCCTGGACCTATCCCTGGCCCTTTACAAGAGACTAATCTCGAGGGGCTGGAAGGCTTCAGGCCATCCTATGCTAACTGACTGGAAAAGGGATATTTCAGCATGGTCCAGAGCTGAACTACAGGTCCTAAAAGCAGAAGAAGCCAGGGATATCCGCCGGGTTCCCATTGCCCCGGGATGGGAAGACTTAATGACGAGTTGGGATGGTATAATCAAGAGACTGGCAAACCCAGTAGGAGCAACAGGTGAAATCTAACCCACACTGGGAAATGAACCGAGTGGGGAAAATACATTAACAGACGCCCAGAACTGGTCCAAATCACAAATAGATCACACCGGGAGTAGGGATACAAAGACAATTGACCCGCTGGCTCCCACTCCACCATTAGAAACATCGATAGGCGTGAGTGACCTACCGTCCCCGCTGCGCGCTGGTGTGCCCTGGGTTGCCCCCCCTCCCCCCAAAAAAATTGATACGCTATCGTACCTTAAATACTAACAACTACAAAATCCACTCACACAAAGCCGTAAAGTTGACCTCTTGGGGTCTTTATCTCCCTTCCTCCTTTCCCTACTTTCAATCCTCCCAACATCAACGTCCTTTTGAGTTTTTACACCCCCCCTTTTTTCTCTTTTTCTTTTCTCTTTTTCTTCCCTCTCCTAATTTCTCCCTATCCTTGTCTTTTCACTTTTCACACCCCCTCCTCCCTCCCAAGTTTTAATTAAGAAGGGACTTAAGTTTAATGTTTGATTATTAGTTCTACAAAAATAGTGAAATGAAACAAGAGACGCACTATAACATGTAAAAGAGCACAATTTATTAAAACAAGAAGCAAAAATGTCAATAACATCAAAGCAACAAACAATTAACAAAAAGTAATGTATATCATAAAAGCGAAATGTTAAAAAGGCATGTGTAACAAATGCAGGACTGTAACATGAACAAGCATACAATTGTAAAACAACAAAATGCTAAAAAAAAAAAAATTTAAAAAAAAGACACCGGTGGAGGCCCGTGCTATCGTCTCCCAAGCAGTCAAAGATGGGAGAGATGTGGCAAAGTTCACGATCCGTTGTGGGCTGGATACGAACTACTCTCTAGGCAGATCGGTTGCAAAGACAGTCGCCATGCCTGGTTACGTACTTCTGGCTTCTCGGGGGCTGTCCAACAGTCACTCATGGACATGCCCTTTGATGGCACCCGTCTCTTCGGAGACAAAGCGGCCTCGGCCTTGTAGAGGTTCAAGGATTCCCGGGCTACGGCTCGGTCCCTTGGCCTTTCTTCCGCCACATGCCCCCCACAGTCCGCATTTCATCCCTTTTGTGGCCACGGAAGGGTGCGCCCTGTTGCGTCCTCAACCCAGCCACTGGGTCATGCACGCTGGACAGCCTATGCGTGGCCGGAGGCGCGGAATCCCATGTGGCTGTGGGCCATGGAACCAGAGGTCTATCCAGTCCACCTCTGCCCCTGCAACAGCCTTGAAACCTTCCTAGTCCGTCCCCTCACTCCTGCCCAGTTGGTGGCAGAATCTGCCATCACCTGCCCCACTGGGAACATATAACCACGGACCGGTGGGTTTGCAAATAATTCGGAAGGGCTACTGCCTCCCTTTCGAATCTGCACCACCACACATGCCACCATCCTTCCATCATCTTTCGGAGGATCATTTGGTGCTTCTCCGCCAGGAAGTCGCGGCTCTCTTGGCCAAGGGAGCTATAGAAAGGGTCCCTGTGCCAGAAGTAGGTCGTTATTCCCACTACTTTCTGATACCAAAGAAGGAAAAAGGCATGCGCCCTATCCTAGATCATAAGGGACCTGAACTACTTCCTCAAGAAGGAGAAGTTCAAAATGCTCACCCTGGCTCAGGTTCTGTCTCCCTTGGACCCAGAAGACTGGATGGTAGCGTTGAACTTGCAGGATGCTTATTTCCACATCCTCATCCTGCCTGCCCACAGACGTTACCTACGATTCGTGGTAGGTCACAAGCACTTTCAATTTACCGTGCTCCCTTTCAGCCTTACCAGTGCCCCTCGGGTGTTTGCGAAAGTGATGGCGGTGGTTGCAACTCATCTGCGCAGGTTAGGGGTCTCAGTCTTCACCTACCTAGACGACTGGCTGTTGAAGGCGCCTTTGCCCTTGACGGTGGTCTCCCACCTCCAGACTACAGCGGACCTCCTGCACCAACTGGGGTTCACTATCAACATGCTGAAGTCACACCTGACTCCCTTTCAGATGCTCCCTTTCATCGGAGCAGTTCTGGACACAGTGGTGTTTCGGGCTTATCCTCCCAAAAGCGAGTCCAAGACATTCAGGCTATGATTCCGATCTTTCAGCCTTGGTCTTGGGTTTCGGTGAGACAGACTCTGAGGCTGCTCGGCCTCTTGGCCTCCTGCATCCTGCTAGTAACACATGCCAGGTGGCATATGCAGGCTCTGCAGTGGGACTTGAAGTTCCAGTGGGCGCTGCATCAGGGGAATCTCTCCGACATGGTCCAGATCTCGGAGGGGACTGCAAAAGACCTGCAGTGGTGGCTTTCGAATCCTAATTGGGTCACTAGCAGATCCCTGTCCCTTCCCCACCCAGATCTCTCTATAGTGACAGATGCGTCGCTTCTGGGTGGCGGCGGCCACATGGGTGAGGCTGAGATCAGAGGCCTCTGGTCTCCAGCAGAGTCGGGACTCCACATAAATATGCTGGAGCTCTGAGCGATCAGACTTGCGTTAAAAGCATTCCTTTCCTCTCTCAAAGGGAAAGTAGTGCAGGTGTTCATGGAGAACACTACCACCATGTGGTACTCCAACAAACAAGGCGGGAAAGGGTCCTGGACCCTTTGTCAGGAGGCCCTACGCCTCTGGACATGGCTGGAACATCAGGGCATTGCCCTGATGGTTCCAAATCTGGCGGGCTCTCTCAGCACCAGAGCAGACAAACTCAGCCGCCGACGCACTGTCGATCACGAATGGCGTCTCCATCCAGAAGTGGTGCAAGATCTGTTTCTCAAGTGGGGAGAGCCTTGGTTAGATGTGTTCGCCTCCGCAGAGAACACGCAATGTCAGCCATTTTGCGCGTTGGAGTTTCCAAGGCGGCACTCGCTCGGAGACGCTTTTCATCTCGAGTGGAACTCTGGCCTCCTTTACTCCTTCCCACCTATCCCTCTTCTGCCCAGAGTTCTCAAGAAAATCAAGTACGACCGGGCCCTAGTTATCTTGGTGGCTCCGGACTGGGCTCGAAGAGTGTGGTATCCAGAGCTATTGAGCATGTCCATCGATCCTCCACTCAGACTGCCTCTTCGGGCGGATCTTCTGTCACAGCAGCAGGGGACGGTTCTCCACCCGAACCTGTCCAACCTTCGCCTTCATGCGTGGAGATTGAGCTGCAACAGTTGATGGCATTTGCCCTTCCACCCGAAGCCTGCAATGTTATCTTGGCAGCCAGGCGTCCATCGACTAAAACTGTATACGCCTGTCATCGGAATAAATTTGTGGCATGGTGCACCAACAAATCTGTTGACCCCTATCTGCCCCTCTTTCAGAGGTTCTTCTATTCATTCTTTCTTTAGCCCAGCAGGGCTCTGCATTGGGCACCCTTAAGGGGTTTCTGTCTGCCATTTCCTCCTTTCTTAGGCTTCCTGATCAGCCCTCACTCTTTAAATCTCCTCTTGTGAGTAGGTTCTTGAAGGGGCTCACCCACTTATTTCCTCCCACTCCCTTCATCATGCCTCAGTGGGATCTTAATCTTGTACTTACTTACTTGATATGTACCCCCTTTGAGCCAATGCATTTTTGTCCCTTACAGCTCCTCACATTCAAAACTGTCTTTCTCATCGCCATCACCTCTGCTTGCAGGGTGAGTGAGCTTCAGGCCCTTTCTTCAAAGCCTCCATACTTGTCTGTGCACCCCGACAAAGTGGTGTTACTCACTAGGGCTTCCTTCCTTTCTAAGGTGGTTACATCATTTCATGTAGGCCAGTCCATCACTTTACCTACCTTCTACGCACCTCCACATCCTTCCTATGAGGAGGAGAGACTCCACCGTCTGGACCCAAAAAGAGCGTTGGCGTTCTATCTCAGTCATACTAAAGACTTCCGGGTGGACGATCAACTCTTTGTTGGCTATGTGGGTGCGAAGAAAGGGAAGGCATTGCAGAAGCGTACCATCTCTTGATGGGTGCTTCTTTGCATCAAAATGTGCTACACTTTGGCAAAAAAGCAACCTCCTGACGGCTTGAGGGCTCATTCTACCAGGGCCACTGCTGCATCCACTGCGTTAGCACGCGGAGTTCCTGGCCTGGTTATCTGTCAGGCAGCTATTTGGGCGTCCCTGCACACGTTTGCTAAGCATTACTGCCTGGATAGTCAGGTCCATCGGGATGGCTACTTTAGTCGTTCGGTCCTGCAGGACTTTCTAGTATGATCTTAGTTCGCAGACCACCACCGAGGATGGCATTGCTTGGGTATCTATTCTAAGGTAAGGAATCTGCAACTAGAAGTCTCTGTCAGATGTTCAAGTTACTTACCTTCCGTAACGAAATATCTGGTAAAGACATATTCTAGTTGCAGATTCCTTACCGCCCACCCATCCTCCCCACTTGCGAACTGATTTCTAGGGACAGGGATTCCCCCCTTTCAGGTCCTTAACTATGGCTCACCAAGCTCAGTGTTCTTAGCGGCTCTGCACTCTGGCATGGAAAGTCGTTAAATGAAACTGATGTCACTGCGTGAGGGTGGCGTCTGTGTACTACTCTCGACGTCATCACGGCGACCACGACGCGTGCGGAGTCGACCGACGCCACCTACCGACACGCAAGGGTATTGCTCGAAGAAAAATCTCTGGATCCACTTCTGACTCCTGGGGGACAATTCTAAGGTAAGGAATCTGCAACTAGAATATGTCCTCTACAAGATATTTCGTTACCGAAGGTAAGTAACTTGTACATTATGCCTATCCCCAATATTCATGCCCCAAATAAAAGCTACTAATAATATCCCTGCAGCATTTCTATTTCTTCCAGTGACCAAATACTTTGTTAACTTTTTTCTCACCAACTTTTTGTGATGTCACAAGATTCTGTTTGATTTCTGTACTGGTTTCTTCTTTTTAAATCCTCCTGTATGTGTGCATTTTAGTCTTCAAACTCTTACTTTGGTGAGAGTTTAGTCGTATAGCTCAAGTGCCTCAACTTTTTTTATTCTGTTCTACGCTATCTTCACTCAGTTTTCATCTTTGTATTAAAGACCATTTCAGGAGAATATGATTGCACGGCTGCGCACAGTGGATACTCCAAAAGCACACAAATTGTTAGTTTTTCTTGTTTGTTGGATTTGGCTTTTGACATGTTTTAGTGTGATTAGACTTTAAAACAATCTTTATATTATTTGCTTCTACTATTATAAAATCTAAGAATGCATGAAACAGATAGATCTGAGAATGTGGATTTTTCATTTCTCGAGATGCTTTTGATGAATAATTTTTGCTGAGTCAGTAGTTTTATTGTTTGCCTGTGAGCAGTTAGTATACTCACTTGGCTTATGGCTTAGACTGATTAGTTTCCATTACCACTTATATATATATATATACATATATACATATATATATACATATATATATATATATATATATATATATATATATATATATATATATATATATATAAAGGTGTTTGAAAGGCAAGCCCGTCCTTGCACTTCGCCAGCTATGCTGGCCGTTTTCACCAGGAACCTCTACTAGACACTAGGTGAGACACTCATGGGTAGACCTATGTAATTTAGTTTGTAATTGACTTGGCCCTGATACATTTTTAAGGTGTGTTAATATCCATTTGTGTTCCCTACACAAATGGGTTGACTTTGGGCAGAGTATCGGATAAACATTTAGAAGGGACAAATTTTGCACCTTCAGCATCAAGTGAACAGAGGGTTAGCATTAACATTGTCAATTTGTACTCTAAATTCAAAACCTGGGATGGTTCTGAGGAACAGCCGCGGGCCAAGGATGGCCATCAGTGCACCCTAATCAGTGCTCATTCAGCTGTCAGTCAGGCAGTAGACATTTATGAACTGTTGGATGACGTGCTCAATTCATAAGAAGACTTGCCAATCGGATGAATAGTGGTCCTGATGTAGTAGCTATGTGTCCTACAGGTTTTGCTTTGGTTCGCAAGACCCCTTCTTTCCTACAGGATGGTGGGTTGGCAGTAATTGCTGATGCCAAATCTCAATTAGGAAAGTTTAACTGCTGCATTTTCTTCTTGCAGGCACTTTGGGTTTTGCAATCTCTTCCCCAGCCTTGGTGTTTTAGTGGTGTTGTGTGTTATTGCCCACCTCTCTAGCTGATTATTTTATTAACCCTGTTTTATACCTGGTACTTACTCTTTCTCTGGTGCACACAATTTCCTAGCAGTTGGGGACTTCAATACTTGAGAGACCACCCTTTAGGTTCTTTGGCAATTAGATTAATTAGTGCCATGGCTGCCTTTGAGTGCCAAATGCAAGTTCAGAGTCCAACTCATTCGGATGTTTATCTTTGGGTCACAAGGATCAACACACTGTATGGAAGTTGTGCCTTTCGTGTGGACAGACCACTATCTAGTCACTTCTACTTTCAAGCATGTCTCTAGAGCTTTGCATTGGGGCAGACTACCTTTGAACACACAAAGCAAAAGTGTATTCTCAAAACTATCTATTGCGGACTGTGTTCATAGTATGAGGACTTCTACCATCATTTGTAACCTTCTTTGGAACATCTGAAGCCTCTGATTAGAAGAATTCATTTTTACTGCTAGCTGTAGATCGGCTGGCTCCCATCTAGATTCTATACCACCTGACAGTTGGAAAGCAGCGATGGCACACCTTGAGCCACCATTTCTTGAAGTCTGCAACAGTTCCTTATTGAATTCCTATGCCCTAATGGAGTGGAAAAAACCTTTGAAGTTCCTCTATTAAAACAATGCTTACCGTTCCATACTATCCAATTTTCAACGTATTTCTTTGTTGCCCTTTGCGGTCAAGATTTTGGAGGATAATTTAACTCCTGTCTATATTTCTGTATAAAAATTGGATCTTAGCTTCTGTTCAATTTGGTTTTAGCTAGTATACAGCATGAAGACCACTCTGCTAAGTGTGGTAGATGCCATACGAATGCTGGCAGGCAGGAGAGAGATGTCAGCACTTGTGTTGCTGGACCAGTACACAGCATTTGATACAGTGTCACACCATTCTGCTATCCAGATTGCATGAGAGTGGATTAGGTGGGAAGGCTCTTACGTAGCACAAGTCCTATTTAATGGTCTAAGAAATTAGGTTATTGGTTGAGAGCAGTGGAAACCCCACTCAGGAAACAACTACAATCCTTGTCTGTCTAAAACACAAAAGTGACTAAATTAACCTGAGCTTAACCCTCAGGTAGCTTTGCACAACGCAGTCAGACTTAACTTGGAGGCAATATGTGAAGTATTTATGCAGCACACAAACAGTGATAAAGTGCAAGCACAACACAGGAAGAATCTCAAACAAATTTAGGAAAGTAGAGTGCATTTTACAGTCAAAATGATACAAAAATGCAATCAGTAGAAATGGAAAAATTCAATTCTAAAGTTTTTAGTGAAAATGTTGCTTAAAAGCACAAAGCACCACTCAAGGTAATCTGTTTGCAAGACCAGGTGAAAGTCACAAGTTCAAACTGACAGAGATAGAGTGTAGTTGGATACAGGAACTAGGTTAGTCCTGCTGAAAGTTATCTTATCAAATTGCCACAAAGTGTTCTGTTCACATTGGAGGAGACAGCGAAAAGCAGGATTTCAAGGCAGAGAGCAGGTTGAGTATTCAGTGATGGGGTAAAGTTGATCATACAGTCTAAGACTTCTGAGAGACACCTACCTATCCCATCCCAGTACTTCCTTAAGGAGAGTGCATTCCCAGAGTGTGTGGAGCAAGTTGCCACTTTCTCTACAGACTCTTAGGTATATGTCCGAGTCTGTCTTAACCACTAAAAACAATCTTGTACAGGTTTACCAGACCATATGGAACAGTTTCAATTGCAGTAGTTGGAAACCAGCTGGGATAGCTGCATCACTGGGGTATTTGCATGCTGCCCCTCAGTCGTTGTCTTCCAGTCTGCCCAGGTCGCCCTCCCATTTCTCCCATAAGGGGCCTAGTGGTTGTATGTTGTTATGTAGTAGAGTTGAGTACAAAGTAAACCACATGCATAGTGAGGGGCGCCTAAAGAACTCTATACTTCACAGGAGAATAATCTGGGGCCTCTTTCAGGGCTCCATGTAAGGTTGAAGTAGATAAGGTAGTTGTTGGTAGCACAGGTGATGCCCCCAGGATAACTCATAGTGGTCTTGGATCTCTTTGAAGGGGATCATCTCATGCCCCCGCCAACGTGGATATCCCGATCATGTCCCATTTTACATTACCATTCATGGCCTGTAGCCCCCTCAGTTGCTCGGAGGTCAACAGGGGCTTTCCAGTGTTAACTTGCTCTTCGAATCCAGCACTCTTGTGGCTCTTCACCAGGACTCAACTGCCACTGTTGTGGGCTTTGGCAGAGGAGGAAGTCCTCTTCTGTCATATAGCTGCTGGATGTACCCTTCTGGGTCCAGGTCTGCAGTTGGTTTTCCCAGTCTTTAAGTTGCAACTCCAGGAAAGCAATGCCCTTGTTCAGTGGCTTCCTTGTCAGAGATGCCTTCGGTGTGTGTGTTCCTCCATAACTCCCCCCTTTATAGTAGGCCTCTTGTGACCGATGCTACAGACCTGAAGAACTCCTCAGACATAAGGAATGGAATGTTCAGCAGTATGTACAAGAACTTTTGGAGCATCTTTTAGAGGGCTGCTCTATCCATGAGTGATAAGGGGAGTTTCTTCCAAAGATCAACCGCATTTTTATATGAGTCTAGGGCTTTCTCCAGATTTTCGGCTATGGATGTGTCTCGATCTTTGGTTATGAAGATGCTTAGGTAGGTAAATCCCTACGGTTGCCACCTCAGGACCACACAACAGGTCACGTTGGCCATGTGCCCTGTCAATGCCTCCAGAATTTCCAGAGCTCTCTGGACTGAATGCTCTGGGTCTACGAAAGATAGCAGTATGTTGTCTGCATATAATGACACAGCGTCCTCCTATCTGAGGTCCCATCTCAGTCTGTGTATCTGCACATCTGACCACAGCCAGCACACCAGGGGCTCACTCACCAGCGTAAACAATAATTGGGAGAGTGGGCACTCCTGCTTGGTGCATCTGCCAAAAGGGAGATGCACCATCTCTTGGAAAATGTGCTGTTCACCTTGACTCTAGCCAGCGGGTCCTTCTACAGGAGTCCCACCCATGCCAAAAACTTCCCCAAGATCCTCATTCTTGGAAGGATGGCCATAAGATATGGCCAGTCCACGGAGTTGAATGCCTTCTTGGTGTCTAAGGATAAAAGAGGTGTTGACTCAACGATCTAGTCGCATCGCTCCAGACAGCCCGCCATCCTGTGGAGGTTGTGTTGGGTTGCCCTGTATGGCATGAGATCCGATTGATCAGGGGCCACCATTGTGTCTATTACCCTTATGAGGTGTTTGGCAAGAGCTTTCGCTAGAATTTTCATCACCATATTTCAGAGGGACATAGGCTGGTAGGAACCACAGTCCTCCCTGGGTTTCCCCTGTTTGTGGATGCCTACCACTTTTGCTCTATAGAGATCTCAGGGTAGAGTCCCATCTCGCAGGGCCCTAGCATACATTGACCTAAGTGGGCCTGTGATGTGTATTTTAACGCATTTGAGCAGTTCTTGGGCAGACTGTTGGTCCTGAGGATTTTTTACTTTTGAGTTGGCCAACTGCCGTGACCAGTTATCCTTAGGACAGTTCCGCATCTGAGGAGTCCCTTGGGTCCCTCTCAAACTCTGTCGCAGGCGCTTCGGCCACAAACCTGCTAAGAGCTCAGTGGCCTGCCCCAGCTCTTGCTTGGTATAAGTTCTCCATATTCACTTTGAAGGCTTGCTCAATGTCCCCCAGGGACCTGGCCTTTGCCTTCTTCCCCCCAACCCCCGGGCTTCCACCACCCACCGTTGTTTCTCCTCCTTTCTCACGAGCCATGCCAATAATTTTCCCGCCTTGTTCCCAAATTTGTATAACTTGCCTTGCTTCGCCCTACACCACACCCGAGCTTCCTGGTGGCGCCATAGTTTTTCATTCCCTGTTTCTATCTGGCTTGCCATTGTTGTTGCGCGGTCTCTAATGTAAGGTGTCTCCCACTGAGCTCATTGGGTCACAAGAGCTGCTACCTCCTTGTCCGTTACCTTGCATTTCCCAACAATATGTGCAATATCTATGTTTGCAAAATCCACCCAGTTTGTGTCTTGTGGTGAGAAAGTAGTCTAACCTTGACATGGACTGCATCTGGTTGGAGTTATAGGTATATTCTTGGTACTCTGGGTATTCCCTCTTCACAGGTCTACCAGTCCCATAGTCTCCAAAAAGGTTGCTAAGTGTGTTCCTGTTCTGGTCTTTCCACCGTCTTAGTCATTCTGTCACTACTGTATGTCAAATTGATGACACCCCCACCCCGATTAGTAGGAGTGATTCTGGCACCTTCGCTGGTCATACCATCATTTTGTCCAACCCCATCGATTGTAGGCCAGGGGGAATACCGGGTGGCTAGAGACGGGTACAGCCCATTCCACAGGCTGCTCACCACAGACTGACATCCCAACTTGTCCACCCAGGTGTGGGTCACAATCAGCGGAAGGGATCAGCAAGCCAGGATGCCAACTACCCTCAACTCTGTTGAATACCCTGCATGAACAGGGTGTATCTGCCATGGTGCAATATTCTACAGGTATTTCCTGCAAGTTGTGTCTTCTGGAGTAGGACAATATCTAGATTCTGCTGTACCAGATATTTCCACACAACTCCCCATTTCAACTTTGTGAGGAGGAAACAGGCTTTTTGCAGCCCCCTACTCACACACTTTTTGCCCCCATTTGTATTATTAGCTTCTGGTTTTCGATTCTGAGAGTGCACTGGGGGATGCTAATCAGACCTCAGTGCCAATGT
Source organism: Pleurodeles waltl (assembly GCF_031143425.1). Lineage (NCBI taxonomy): Eukaryota > Metazoa > Chordata > Amphibia > Caudata > Salamandridae > Pleurodeles > Pleurodeles waltl. Next base: position 895,389,283 of record NC_090444.1, read on the forward strand.
TTTAACTCTATACAAATTGCATGTCGAATTGGATACATTCCACTTGACAAGGCGTGGGTTAGTTATAAGTCTGTTGTATGTGGTACCCAGGGCATATAAGACAGTGTGTCCACTCATGGCTGCAGCACTGTTTGTGCCACCCTTTGTGTGACCAGATTAAAAAACAATGACCCTCAGCCTGCCACTGCAGACTGGAAGGACTGTGTTTTCACTGCCAGTTTGGCCTTGCCAAAGCCACCCTATCCCTTAACATTAAATACAAGTCTCTCCTAAGGAATGCCTATGGAGTCCTATGGCTGTATTTTGTTAAGTAAGAAAAGTGTGTTGCAATATGTCTTAGCAGCAACACTTCCAAATTGTCATTTTGCTGTGGGTAACGTTGGTAGCCCCATCGGCTAATACAGAGTTATCGGATGGCATCTCAACCCAACTAACTTTTGACTACGACTACCAAAGTGAGTCATGTAAGATATCGACTTAATGGTGGCATTAAATGCGACTCGACGTTCAAGTCAAAATTAATGTCACTTTTAGAGGTAAGCAACTTATACGAAGTTGCCACTCTGTGCCCCAGCTATTCCAGTGGCCTCACAAAGGCACTGATACACAGACATCTTTTTGCCCACCAGGGTGACGTGTAAACAGCTCCCAGGCCAGGAACAAAGGCTGCTGCCGTACTGGAAGGTGTGACCTCCTCCCATAGTATGTCTGACTTGGGTGTTAGACCAAACGGAAAGCTGCAAAAAGGTGAAGGTGCCTTTAAAGGACAGCTGTTACAACTCTCTCGAGCAGGATGCATTTTGTTTCCTGAAGACAGAGTAGAGCCAGGAACAGAGGATCCAACCTCCCCCCACCACCAACCCACCCAGAACAGCAATGGAGACTTTAAAGCTCTAGGAGCCCATGTTGTACCTCTGGTTGCCACCACTGAAGTCTTGCCGCTAACGGATGCAGGGCACCCCCAAGGACATTTCAGAGATAGCCAAAGATGCACCTGTGTCTGCAACACTCGTGATTTATGGTTATGACTGAATTCGTCACCCAAGAGGGACATCAGCCTCCAACAAAGATTTGCCCTCTGTGTTGCAAAAGTGCAGGGTCTGCATTGGCAGTCCTTGGAACCAGGGGCGGCTCCGCAATGGCGGAGGAGCGTCGCCCCCCTGGCTAAGAGCCAGCAGATGAAAAATAAAACAATAGCTTACTATTGTTTTATTTTTCATCTGCTGGCTCTCAGACACTGTGTGAGGAGAGGGGTAGGGTGGGGAGAGGGAAGGAGGAGAGAGTGGACCTAAGTACGCATGTGTCTTTGGTAGCCGTCTTATGCCGGCCAAACACACATAGACACTTTGGTTAATCCTACCCGGCTGTGTTGAACAGCCAGGCTGGAGAAACTGTACAGACCCCAGGGCAGTGTCTGAGCGGCATTCCAAGCCACTCAGACCAATCCTAATGCTGCTTTCCAGCTAGGTTTAGCACCAGGATTGCTGGGGGAGCCTATGCTGGTGTCCCAGTGAATGCTGGGAAACCAGAAGAGGAGCAAGAAGACAGGAAGTGGTGGCGGCAGGAGGTGGCAGCGACGAGAACAGTAATTGTTTTTCTTTGTTACCCCTGTCATCTGCTGTTTCCCCCTCCTTGACATTTGCTTGGAACCCTGCAAAGAGGACATTGTGGGACTCCAAAATACATGGACAGAGTCGCCCCCACTCACCTGTGGACCAAGGCCTTCACTGGACTTTACCCCTGTGGAAAGCAGAGCATCAGGAGCATCCTTGAGCTTCTTTGAGCCTGCCTCCCTCAGCATCAGGACCACTCCATTATCGTCTAGGGTAGTCATCCTGTAAAGTTTCGATCTTGTTCTAAAAGTGCTCTGGTGGCCTGGTAATTGTCCAAAGTATCCTCTCTGGCCTAATGGTTCTCTGTCCTGCCGGACTTGGTCACCCAACTCGGGCCGGAGTTGCCAAACTAACTTTTCCAAAATTATAAAAAGTTTCTAAAGTTGCCCAATGCTTGTTTGCGGTTGAGGATAACGTTATTTATTCCTTTAGAATTGAATATCTCTGGAACCCTTTGATGGATTTTGATGATCAAGGTATGTACAGATTCATAAAAATTGAATATATTCTTCTAACCTGGTGTCTTGACTTTTTCGTGTCTTGTGACTTTCTTATTCTGTTGTTTGGTGAGGTTAAATTCTTTTCATATTGTTCCTTTGCTGAACCTTACTGCTCGCAGCCACAGCTACCCTGGGTTGAGCTTAAGGTTTATAAACGTACCTGACTGGACCCAAGACAGTATTTGTGAGTGTACTGCACAGTAGGGCCATACAAATAGTATACCCCAAATCCTAACAGACTTAATCCCAAATCGTTAATGTTCCACAATAACACCTTCAGAGTGAGCCCTGCATGTGCTGGGTCTTTTGTGGCCATTGTCTGAGCTGTCGGGCGTGGGCCTCTCCATCTGTTGTGTTGATGCTTCACCATGCCTCTAACCATCCTCTGAACACCCCCACTCAACCTTCTCTTGCTGCAGATTTCAGAACTACCCCTCCACCAAATGCCCCCCCCTCCCATTGCTCTAGGAGTTTGTACCAACTCTCCATTAACAAGAAGAACACTGTGTGTGTGCTTGTTTTACAAGCCTGAACTCTGGAAGTTGAGTCTGAACTGGTATTTGGGGTGGGCTGGCTTGGCCCCCTACCTTCAATACCTTTGTATCTTACCAGACCCCTTTCCGAGGAATTGTCGGAAGTCTCTCCTTAATAATCATGCCTGGCATCATTGGAGTGACCTCCGATTTGTCGTTCTTCAAGGAATCCTCCCTGGAGTCCCCTGAGTCTCTTACGTTCTCCTCGGAGTCTTTCAGCAGAGCCTCAACTGTGTTACTTGACCCCGAGGTTACTTTTTTGGCTACAACTACCACCTTGGCTTGTATTGTCCCCACCTGGGATATCAGGCCACATTTGGACCCCTCACCACCTGCTTCACGTTCTCTGCCTCCACCACTTTTGCTCTGTGGATTGTGTCCCACGATCCGAGAGGGGGAATCCTCTCTGCTCTAACCATTCCCAGGCATCCCCATCTGAATGGAAGAAGTGTGTCTCCCTGTGAGTGCTCACCCCCAATTTTGCTGGAAAACAATATGGCATTCTTAAGGTTCAGGGAGTGGAGGTGTCACCTGACCTGTTGGAAAGTTTCCTGCTGTGGAAAAATCTGGATAGATGTTCACCTTGCTGTCCTCCAGTCGCCAGCGCCCGGGTACTCTGTGCGCACGTTTGATCATGAACATTTCTGAGGACCCACCCTTGAGTACCTCATCACCTCATTGAGGAGCCAGTCCTCCAGGAAGAATTCCATGCTGGGCCCCTCTGTCAATTCTGGGACATCTATGATCCTCGTGTTTTGTCACGAGTGCCTATCTGCATCCTCGACTTTTACCGGGAGTTGGGCTACAGCTTGTTGTAGGGCCCGGATCGCAGTCTCCCCACTCCAGCTTGGGGCCCCAGATACCCCAGGGCTCGCTCCGTCCCATCCACCTTCTCTGCCAGATTCTTGCAGTCTTTTCACAGGAGCCCAAGATCTAGTGATCCTGTGTAACTTTATTCGCCAAGAAGAGCTTCATATCTTTTATTGCCCCTGGATGGCAACTGTGTGGATTTCCAGGCTACATGCTTCCTCCGACGAAGTCTGTCCTCTACTCCATTTCGGTCGGCCCAGGGAGGTGGTCTGCCATTGGGCCCATCTTCGATAGTTTGGGGTGGACCATCCCTGTCTTGCTGGCATCCTGGGTAACCCATCGGGCAAGGTAATTCACAGTCAGTGGAACCTTGTGCCCCGCGGTAGGGCTGCCTAGCTCAAGGAAAGTGCAAGTCCTCTGCCCCCACCAGGACACCTGACCCCTATCCCCGCGAGTGCCATCACTGTATAACTAATTTGCAGGGCGAGCCCCAACAGGATGGTTCCAAACCCCCCTCCCTCTGCTGATGGCATAAGCACCCCCCACTTACCTCCGGGCCCCTTGGGCTAGGGTCAGTCTGCCTCCACAGCTGCTTCTGCAACCACTGGTTGCTCCCCTTCTCTTTCCTTGATGTGGTCTCACGGCTGTTAAGGCAACTCGTGTGGCAGGGGGCTGCATTGTGTTTCCTCCTAGCCACCGCATTCTCTCCCCCACATCCACTGCCTTATGTATCCAGGGCCTCCAATTTTCATAAGTGCCCCGCAGGCCTCCCCCACAGCCTCCTGTCTGGTGGACAAAAGGGCAGGGCTCACAGGTCCCCTAGACTTCACTGCTGCAGCAATAAGCCCAGGAGATCTGACATCAAGTACTGCCCTCTTTTCAATGTCGCAGCAGGTTCTCATTACCTCCCCTCCATCATGGTTGTGTCGGGCTGGCCTCTCTGCTGTTCCTGTGAGGTCGCTGCTGTCTTGCCACCTTGTCTAATTTGCCCAACAGCTACTTCGATCTCTGTGCAATCCTCCATCTCCCACGCGGCTTGTGTCTCCGCCAAGCACCCTTGTGCTGTAGCCGCGGCTGCTTCAGCTCACTGGTCTTCTAGAGTGGGGCCTCCCAGATCATTTTGGGCTTCTCAAGCTGATCCTTGCCCTCAGAGTCACACGGCCACGCCACCCTTCTCGCTGCAGGTGCTTTGAGGATCACCAGTGGGCTCCCCCGGCACACCCCAAGCAGCAGCCTAACTATCTTAAGGGAGGTGCTCTGTAGGTGGGGGCTGGTAGAGACCGGATGATGACCCAGACCGCAGACAGAGCTCCTCGCAATGCATCCATCCCAGCTGCCATTTTAGCCATGGCCCCAGAAGTTTCTTCCTGGAGGAAGTTCCACTGATGTCATTGAAGGTTCCAGGACTTGAGGGGCACCTCTTGGGGATCGGGACTCTCTGCAGCAGTGGCCAGCAGCAGGGCTCAGGCAGGTCGAGTTTCAGCTGGTAGTTGCACAGAGGCCTGTGAATTTTTTATCCCTGTAGCTCATTCAGGAGCCTGGGATCAAGACAAGCTGGTCCAGTATTCCTTCTTCAGACATCAAAGCATTCTTTAAAGCAGCAGGGCAGTCCTCTAAATCTTCCACAGGTCCAGAAGTGTTTCATGAGTAGCTTTGGAGGTCTAATACTTATTCCAGGTGTGAGCCTTTGTGGGAATAGATACCTGACCTACCCCCAACCATGGTTCTGGAACGTTCTTTCTCTTTCCAACGTCAAGGCTCCAAACTGGCTGGTGTAATAAAAGATAGGGCAGGCTTAGTATCTGGTTCCTTTGTGTATGCTGTAGGCAAAGCTCTTTGAAGTAAAAGTGGGGCTGAGTACAGCCCCTTCCTAGTCATCCTGTAATGATGGCCCATTCTGTCCACACCTAACACCTGTTAGTCTCACTGTCTGTAAGTAGTACATAAACCCCAACAGCAGAACTGTTTGCAGTCATGAGACCCAGGACACTGGCAAAAGGCAGTTTTTTTGGGACAAGAAAATGCCAACTTCCTGAGTTTCAAAATTGTTCAGAATTGTGACTTAAAATCTACTTTACCATTAAAAAGGAGTTTAAATTACAATTCATCCGAGTGTAAAGAGTTTACTCAATGGGACAATTAGGCCTTACAGCAGTGAAAAACAACTTTAGGAATTTTTCATTTCCAGGACATGTAAAACTTAAACCTACATGTTGTACTTCTTAAATACGGAGTACTCTGCTGTGGGGCTGTTAGGGCCTACCTTAGGGGGCCACTTATCAGTTTTAATAAGGAAGATTTAGGCCCGACAGGAGGTCAGTTTTGCCACATCGAAATTATAGTTTAAAACTGACGTACAGGATGCAATGGCTCACCTGAGACATGTTTGTTAAAGTGCTACTTTAGTGAGTGGTACATTGAGTGCTAAAGATCCTACTACTAGCATTTAATTTGCAGGCCCTGGGAAAACGTAGTACCATTTACAACTGACTTACAAGTAAATTAAAATATGCCAATCGGGTACAGGGCAATTTTAACATGTTTTGGAGAGAGATCATGCACTTAAACACGGATTAGCAGTCCTAAAACTAACATAAAAACGAATTTGGCAAACAGGAAGGGTGAAGGCAAAATAGTTTGAGGGTGACCCTGCCAAGAGGGCCAGGTCCAACATAACTCGTCTGCAGCCATAAGTTAGGGTAGACTAATCAATACCTTGATGGGTTTCCCTGCTCAGGGAATAGAACATTGGCATTTGGCTTCTTCTGCAGAGGCACTTGTCAGTTCTGTGCCCCTCTGAACCCAGTTGAATCCCTCTGTTAACACTCTCATGGGCCACTGAGCTAACCCATTGGGAACCCTTCTCTGGATGTGTGGCCCAATCTGTGAATATTCTATCCTTAATTTGCTCACTGATGCATCCCAGTCTGCAGACAGTACCACAATGGGAAAAGGTGATGTGGCAATTCACCCCTTTGAATCAGACTTCTGTCCCCAACCCAAGGAAAATCAACAACCAACAGAGGCCATTGACAGCTGTTACTGTCAAGAGCTAGGCCACAGGCCTTTTCCTGCCAGGAGAGACTCCAAATATGGACCTTTGTTCAGGCCTCACTTCTAGCACGGGGGCTGCAGGGACTTCCCCTCTTGCTCCTGGGGTTTCCCAGACCTCTGAGGTTTCCTAGAGTAGGCAGCACCAGCCCTGGGTGTTAGGCAACCTACTTCCAATCTTATTCCAACAAGTTTAGGGGCTGTGCCCTGTGGCTTAACAGGTGCATGGTAAGCCAAGACTTCTAGGCAGAAAACACTGCCCCCATCAAAGAAGGATCTGTGTCATATAGGGCTCTGTCTCGTGCAGGTCTCCTGTCCTCTATCTCCTTGAGAGCACAGGCAGCACTTTCAGGTCAGAAGGGGCCTCACCATGGTTAGTCTTGGGGTGCTTTTCTGTCAAATATGGCAACCCCTAATCCACTGGCTGTTCCACTGTGGACTATCTCCACCCCGTGCTCCTCCATGTGAGCCTCCATACCCTCCTAATAGGAGTAGTTTCCCCAGAAACCACAGCTTTCTGGGTGCCCTAGTCAGCCGTTCCTCCTAGCTCTTACTTTTGAAATAGTGAACTCCCTGCTCTAGGAGCTGTTAAGGTCTACCTTAGGTGTGCCAAGTTTCAAAAGGGAAGCTTTGTGTCAGGCAGGAGGTTTATTTTTCCAGGTTAAAATGGGTGTTAAAAACTGCACTAAATGCTAAGTTGGCAGACTTGTTTTTAGCGCACTTTAATGGGTGGCACAACGAGTGCTGCAGACCCAAAAGTAGCATTTAATTTACAGTCCTTATGTACATGTAGTATCCTTTACAGGTGACTTAAAAGTAAATCAAAATATGCCAATCCGGTGTAGGACCAATTTTACCATCAAAAGAGCACAAATATTTTAGCACTGGTTAGCAATGGTCAAGTGCAGAGAGTACTCGCGTCAACAATAAAGAATCTAGCAAGCAGGAGGGGTGAAGACAAAGATTTTGTGGGTGACCCTGCCAAGAGGGCCAGATCCAAGGCTGCCTGTGTATCCCCTTGTGTGTCACTGTAAGTCACTAAATCAAGGCATTCCTTAAGGGTTGGCCTTAAGACAGATGCTTTTTAACATCTTTATCCGTCCTCTTTATCAGCTGGTAAAATTGTTTGGGACCAGATGTATCAAGTTTCCCAAACAATTTTTTGTGAATCGCAATTATGTAATCGTTGGAATGTATGAAACTCCGAAGTTTCATATAGCAATTCGCAAGGGCTCGCAAACGGACATTCCTCACTTATATTCATGAGGTAGGTTGCAATTTGCGACCCATTGCGTATGGCTACAATCACAGGGATGGTGGCCTGCTGGGCTTCGCAGACCACCATGTCTGTGATTGCTTTTCAATAAAGCAATTTTTTTTTTTCTTTTTTTAAATGCAGCACGTTTTCCTTAAAGGAAAACGGGATGCGTTTAAAAAAGACAAATTAAAAGTTTTCTTTTCATTTTTTTAAGAGCAGGCAGTGGTCGGGACCACTGCATGCTCTTGAAAAATGTTTTTGCATGCATTCACAAGGGGGAAGGAGTCCCTTGGGGTCCCTTTCCCCTTTCATGAATGGGTTACCACCAATTTGAAATTGGTGGTAAGTGCGATTGTTTTGCAGCCACATTCACGGTCACAAGACGATCATACATACCTCTGCGATTCGATATTATGAAGGGACGCCCGTGACACGCCCTTTCCGAATACCGAATCGGTATGTAGTCGCAAATCCAATTTGCGATTCGGTAACAAGTTACTGAATCGCAAATTGGACTTGATACATACCAAAATGTATTTTTACTATCGCAAATGCAAAATGTTTGATACATCTGGCCCTTGGTCTAAACTGCATGAATTACACAGATGTTACTCAGCTAGGTAACCCCATGGACTGGTCTGTTACTGCCTCCTTTGAATTTTTCCTTAATTGTATGTCTGCGATATCATTTTGGCTACAAGTGAATTGATTCTCTCCTTCCTAGCCAGATTCCCCTGGATTTTTAACCACCACCCTGGTCCACCATGCCTGATCATCTAGAGTGGGGAAAAACGTTGTCCTTTATCTAGAGCATGAACTTTCTTTAGAAAAGCAGGTCAATCACATTGGTCCTGCCCTTTCCTTCCTCTTCAGGGACTTAAGGGAGATTCTGCCCCTTTTTCTGAAGTCTGTCTATCAGGTGATGTTCCAGGCTACTATCTTGAGTCTCCTGGATTACTGCAATTTTCTTTTATTTGGGCTGGTAGCTTGATTGATGTAGCAGCTGTAAGCGTCCAAAAACCAGTGGCCCAACTTGCCCTCTGTCTTCTGGCATTCTTAGCTGCTTTTTATGCTCTGAAAACTTTTTACTGGCTTCAGCTGGAAAAGAAAATCTTCAGATCTCTAAGCCATGTTTTGAAAGCCATACATTATAGAGGTCCTCACTATATAAGAAAGAAATTTATGAACTATGTACCTCTTTATTCCCTTCTGACCATGAAGGCCGAAACCAGGTGGTCTCGCCCCGATGGCATGGCATGTCATTTTCATTAATAGCTGCCAAACTTTAGAACAAACTACCTGTCACTTTTTGAAGGATCCCTCTGATGTTACATTTCAGGAAAGCCCTGAAGATCTGGCATTTTAGGAGTTAAGTTATTCTTCTTTCTCTTGTGAAGTATTCTCAGATATGTCAGCACCAGCACACCCATATATGCATAGGTAGTTGTGCTTTATAAATATTATAAATGATGTAATAACAAGACTACAGCAAGTCCTGCAGTGGCTTTGTCTTGATGCTCCTGAAAGCTCTTTGTCACCAAGCACAGGAAGACCCTCTACCAGTTGAAGTTACAGGGATTATCTTGGGCCTACTTCTGAATTCGTTTCCACAATAGGTCATAGTCAAGGTCTAGGTGTTCGGGTAAGTCCAGGAAGAACCAATAGAAGTCGAAGCGGGACCTGGCACCATCCCACAGCTCCCAGTCTCTTGAGAGGGCATTGCGGGTGTTCTGCCTCTGAGACCTGCTCCCATAGTCATTCTTCAAACCCCATTCCTGCTGTGCGCCTCTACAGCCCGAGTTTCTTGGGCCCAATTCTTCTCCTGAACTAATACAAGTGTTTCAGTTTCAATGTTGCATGTTGTTGGCATGACACAGACTGCCTCAGGTGTGCCTGTGGGCCCCAAGGAGTTGAGCCTCCCATCTGGACTGCCACCAGTGGGACCACCATCAGTGCCAGTTGGGCCCTTTGGATCCATCCCAGATCCATACCAACTTTTGCACCGATCCCCTCCTCTGTGCCAAAACTCATGCCAGGAAATAATCCTCTGATGCTGACACCAGACAATGATAACCAGCCCATATTGCTGTCTGATAACGAGATGGCTCCTGACTCCTGACTCCTTTGCAGATGCTTCCCTTCATCAAAACCATTCTGTACATGGTGCAGTTTTGCGCATATCGCCTGGAGCAGAGAAGCCTAGACATTCAGGTTATGATCCAGCTCTTTTAGACTCTGTCCCTATTGAGTGAGGATGGCGATGTGGCTGCTGGGACTGATGACCCTATGCACACCAAGCACGGCAGGTGGCATATGCAGGTATGCAGTCGGATCTGAAGTTCCAGTGGGCACAGCATCAGGGGGGATCTATCCAATCAGGTCCAGATTTTGGGGCAGACTGCAATAGACCTTCACTGGTCACTTCTGAACCGTGACTGGGTCAGCAACAGGCCTCACTTCCTAAGCCACCCAGAGCTGACAGTGGTGACTGATGCATTGCTTCTGTATTGGGGTGGCCACTGGAAGAGGTGGAGTTCAGAGTCCTCTGGTCTTCACGAGAAGCTTGACTCCACATCATCCTGTTAGAGGCGCAGACCATCTATTTCGCATTGAAAGCCTTGCCATCCATCAAGGGGAGGCTGGCTCAGGTGTTCACCGACGACAACATCCCAAGTGGTATTTCAGCAGCAGGGGGGATGGGTTTATGGACCCTGTGCCGGCAGGCTCTGCAATGCTTGACATGGCTGGAATGCCGGGTAGTTTCCTGGTGGACCTCCGCCTGGTGGGATTTTTGAATGCCAGGGCAGGCAAACTCAGCCGTCAACGCATTGCTGATAACGAATGGAAGTTACACCCAGAATTGGTACATGGTCTTGTCCATGAATGTGGAGCACCTAGGATCAATCTCTTCTCCGCTGCCAAGAATGCGCAATGTCAGCAAAGCTGTACCTTCGAATTTCCAAAGCAACTCTTGCTCGGAGATGCATCCTGTTTAGAATAGAACGCTGGACTACTACTACACCTTCCCTCAATACTTGTCTGTTCAAGTTCCGAATTTGATCAGGAACGACCAGGGCCAAGTCATCCTAGTGGCTTCAGATTGGGCATGGAGGGTATGATATCCCAAACTCTCCCAGGCATGAGGGAGTTCGGGATATCATCCCAAACTCATCATGATGAAGCTGCCCCTTCAGGACGATCTCCGGTCTCAAGAGTAGGACAGGGTCCTGCACCCAAATCTGCGCACCCTCAACCTCCCTGCTTAGAGATTGAGAAGTAGCAGTCTAGTACTTTTGATCTCTCTCCTTAGTTTGTAGATGTTATTCTGGCAGCCAGGCATCCTTGGACCAGGGCTGTTTGCATCTGCCTTTGGGACAAGGTTGTGGCCTGGTCCGCTACCAAGCAACTTAGCCTCATTTCATGCCACACAGTGTGAGAGTTTGCTGCTTACGTTGTCCCAAACCCAGCAAGGTATTGCTTAGGGCATCGTTAAATCGTACCTGTCGGCTCTCTGGGCCTTTTTACATTTGCCAGGCCCTCCTTAATTGTTTCAAACACCGGTTGTGAGGCGTTTTCTTAAGGCATTACAGCATGTGTTCCTTCCTTCTTCATTTATTGTGCCTTAGTTGGACTTTAATTTAGTTTTAACTTTTCTTATGTTTTCTCCTTTTCGACCTATGTGCAGCTGTCTTCCCAGGTTGCTTACCCTTAAGACAGAGTTTTTAGATTTTCAGTGTGGAGAATCGGTGAGCTGCAGGCCCTCCTTACACCACTTCCTATCCTGAAAAGCGGGTTCTTCAAACTTAAGTCTTTTTTTGCCAAAGATGATGACTCCCTTCCACATCGGGCAAACCATCACTCTCCTGAAGTTCTTTGTTCCATGTCACTCCTCAAAGGAGGAGAAGAGATTACATCGCCTGGATCCTAAACAAGCTCTCAGGTTCTACATTGATCTGTCCTGAGAACACAGATAGGACTATTTGTTTTTTTTTTGGATTCACTGGAGCACAGAAAGGCAAGGTGGTGCAGAAAATGATCATCTCTGGCTGGATTACTCTATGTGTTAAACTCTGCAATGCATCGGCTAAAAAGCAGTAACTGGAAGGTTTGCGGGCTCCTTCCACTAGAGCTAAGGCTTTAACCATTGGTTTGGCAAGTTGAGTTCCTGTCCTGGACATTTACCAGAGAGGTTCGCGGGAGTCATTCCATATGTTCTTGAAGCACTACTGGATGGACATCCAGGTCTATCAAGTTTGGCATTTTGCCCGTTCATTCCTGCAGGACTTTTTGGTTTGAACCAGTTCACAGCCCCACTACCTTGGAGGTACTGCTTTGGAATCTATTCAAAAGGTGTGGACTCAGCGGCTAAAAGTTTGTTTAACTGCAGATTCCTTACATGCTGCCCCATCCTCCTTGTTCTATGAACTGGACTTTTTTCCTACCTAAATAGTTCCCAATTAATATTTCTGCACACTGGTCACAACCAATCTGAATTTGGCTCCATTTCTGTGAGCTCAAACAAGCCAAAACTTAACTGATTTCAGCATGCAAGGGTGGCTCCTATATAAGCCCACACACATCACTTCTGGTGCAAAATTACATTGATGTTGAGCGGCCTACTACACCTGCTAGCGTGCAGGGGTACTGCAGAAGGGTTTTCCAATCCAGTCTGGCACCGGGGTGAAATTCAAAAGGTGTGGAATCTGTGGGTAGATAGTCTGTACCAGAAAGAGCATTACCTGGGGCAGGTAACTTGTTCTTCATGAGTATAGATTATTCTTAACATTTAATTGACTGCTCCCGTGAGCCTACAAGCTGACGAGCTCTGGTGAGGCACCTGTTTGCCTACTGAGTGGTACAAAAACCTGTGAAGACGTTCGCGGCATTTCAAGCAACCCCTTCAGATATTTTTTCTCTCTTCTGATGACGGCCGAAAGTCAGAAACACGTGTCCAGAGATACGGCACTTGCTGCACCTACTTAAGGTGAAAGATGTTTTGAAACGTTTCTCTATTTTAAAATCAAATGACTGCATTTACATGATGCATTGGGGCTGTTTTATGCTGGAGTGTGAGGCAGTGTGCTCCCTTTTTTTGTGTGTTTAATTGACGGCTCCCGTGAGCCTACGAGCTGACGAACTCTGGTGAGGCACCTGTTCGCCTACTGAGTGGTACAAAAACCTGTGAAGACGTTCAGCGGCATTTCAAGCAACCCCTTCAGATATATTTTTTCTCTGCTGATGACGGCTGAAAGACAGAAACACGTGTCCAGAGATACAGCACTTGCTGCACCTACTTAAAGTGAAAGACTTTTTGAAAAGTTTCTCTATTTTTAAATCAAATGACTGCATTTACCATGATGCTTTGGGGCTATTTTATGCTGGAGTGTGAGGCAGTGTGCTCCCTTTTTGTGTGTGTTTTTTTGTATATTCCTCACATTGTGTTGGCACCCTCTATATTGTTCTCATACTGGTGGAGTGCTGTACATTCCCGTCTGAGGTGATACAATGTAGTACTTGTGGCATGTATCTGGAGTCCCAAGGCTTATTTTTGTAGCCCTGGTGGTATCTTATAAGTTCTATGCAAAATGGTATACTGACTTAACTTAATTATGATGGTGAGAGAGTATTTTAACTTGTCTGCATGCTCTCAGGCATCCACTCTGAATTTTCAGTTTTCCACGCATCTCAAATGATCAGCCTATTTGATTTTGAAGATGTAATTGCCTGATACAGAGCCAAGAGCTGCCTGCCACTTAATGGAAATCTAGCACCATATCAAACAGCAAATGTTGATAATGGAATGCATGGGTGTTTCTTTTCAAAATTGTTTAGTGGCCGTAGGTGATAATAGGTCAAGTAATTAATCCTAGGTACTTTATACTGATCTCCTAATGGATCACGTAAATAATTATGGCTATGGGTTATCTTTGTTAGCACTCTTAAAGTGATAAAAATTATTATTTGCATTTAAATGTCCTAAGGTGGCACAACTTTCCTTTGCCCACTCAAGCACATTAATACTCAGTAAAGTTTGCACATGCTGGAGTCTCTGGAAAAACAATTAGACTCATCTTGAATTTAGCACGTACATTACTTCAAACCTGCTACATTACATTTGCAATCCTCTGGAATGGGTTGGGCTGTCTCAGTCCATAGAAGATCAAAGAAATTAATTTTAAAAGTTCTACTATCATATGCATTTTTTTAGCAGTTTGGGCTTGCCCTGGTTATTCACCTATTGCAGTTATGCACTTAATTACACCTTGAACACCTAACCCTCCCTTCTACATACAGAAACATTGGCATGGGTAATGCCACCTTCACTCCTTTCTCCTCCTAAAGGATCCTCATTCACATCCTGTCCAGTGATCTTAAAAAAAAAAAAAGCAAGACCTAAGAGAAAATATGATATTAGCAAAGCAATATAGTAATCTGGGTAGGACTGACAATTTACACAAAAACAATCTTAGCCATAAGAGAGAGCTTCACATTTTTTTTAAATCAAAGATAGGCTCACACCTATGTTGGTTTTATGATTGCCATATGAGTGGTGGTGTATTTTTGCCCTGTTTTATTGAAGGAAACATGCTCACAGTGGCAAATGAGGTCCAACAGTCTTAGGCAAATCTGCAAGTGCTGCTTTTATGAATATACATCATTTGTCCTGATTTTTAAAATTTGATATGGCCCCACAGATCTTCCATCTTAAAAAGGAAATGCATTCAGGATCTGTGCTACACTGCAGACTGTCACCTAGTAATCATATACCATTTGTAGCAAATATGTATTTTTATCCTGCAGGCCAATGGTTCAAGTGATAGAACAAAAGGTATTGGTCACCAGACAACATCCTGTCTTGTACCTTTATATCTCCTACTATCTAATATCAAGGACCCAATCTTAAAGATTGTAATGCAGTAGATAAAAATACAATTAAATTAATAAAATTAAAGATAGTAGGGCAGCCTACTCTATTTAATGTGTGTTCCAAAATGAAACCTCTTTAAGACTGTAAATATCCTGGCCCACCATACAATGTCAAATGCATTTTCAGCACCCAAGGAAGCAATAGTTGGACCATTCTCTTGAGTCATCTGTCATATACAGTACTCTGCAGGTTCATGGGTATTTTTCTGCATGTCATGAAACTAAATCAGTGTGTGCTTACCATTCCAAGCATGACTCTTTGTAGTCTATAGACTATGGAGTTGTTATATCTAAAGTCAGCATAGATGGTGAGTGGCACCGGGAGCATTATCATGAGCCCTTGCTGGATTTAAGAAGCAGTGGAATCAGCACTTCTTTCATAGAATGTGATGTTCCTCTTCAGTGAAGGATTGTCGACCATGAGAAGATGAGGAGTCCGTAAGTAATTCTAAAGTCACATCAAATTAATCTGGCCAACCATTATTGTTTAATGTTTTACTTATTTCATTGAACCCATTGGAACTCCAAGCTCTTCTTCTGTTATCACAGGATGCAGCTACATCCAAGCCTTTGCTGAGATGCATGACATATGTATCTGATGCACTAAATCATGAATCCACAAATGGTGTATGTGTTTGGATCTGTGCACAGGAATTAGTAGCATTCCTTTTTTACTGCCTGATGGTCATATTGTATGTTAATCGCTACATTGTCTGATCTGGGCAGGTGAATCTGCTGTGTTTCCAAAGATGTAGACAGGCAAGAGTATTACTTGATTCATCACTGTCACCATGCACCTTGGAAGTCTAGGCCCTGTTATCAGCCTTCTTTAGTTCTGATTCATACTTTGGCATCAATGCTACCACTTCCTGTCTGACATGGAGTTTGGCCAGCTGTTTGGGCTCCAACACTGTTTTTTCTGACTCCATACAAAGGTTAACTATCTCGCCAGTGCGTTTTGCACTCTATTAACAAATGAGGCTCAACTCCCATTTACTAGCGCTTTGAATGCCTCATTCCATAGAGAACTTGTGGGTCGTATGTTGAAATTATATTTCCCTCATAATAGTGTACAATGACCTCATGCAATGCACCTGCGATTGGTGTGTTTTATTTTTAGGTGTCATTTAATAAGTAATGATCTTCAGTTATCACCTGCTGCAAGCTGTCAGAGGTTAAGTGAAGTAAATCAATACCCATCACATCACACTGCCCCAGGACGCCATGCTTCAAGTAACTGGCACGAATATCTACAGGATTCAATTTTGCAGTGGAATTTGGGGTCTGGGCCAATTGGTACATTCCTCATACGCATCACATACGCATCTCTTCCCTCAACAACCATACATCACTGGAGGCGGTTGTAACACAGAGAACAGTTAAACCTTGCTAAAGCCCAGATACCGCAAGAGTTGCCGCTTGCCACAGTGGGAGTAGGCTGATGGCATGACCCTCACAGTGGTGCTTATGGAGTGATTAGATTTTGCTCTAGCTCACTTAACGTTTAAAAAAAATATATTTTAAATTGGAGAAAGCTATAATTAAGCCACTGTTTTTTTCTGATTTACAACTACAGTAGCTGTTGCACATCAGTAACATTAACATTCACTGTTTTGCTTTCACTAATGACCGAGCTGATAAAAATCTCTGAAATGCACTTCTCAGTTCAAAGAAGACATTTATTATTAGTTCACCACGAGGATCCTAAAAAAGTTGTTTAGTAGATTGAAAGCACATGTTCAAAAATAGTCACAGCAGTGGAAGGATAATATACCAAAATGATTCCCAACTGCAATGTACACACCACATATATGTAGTTATAATATATTATAATTGCAAAGCAAATAATGAAGTAAAAATTCATCACCTTAGGGTCTGCCAAGCTCTTCATCTTTCTCATGCCAGCAAGAAGATGACCCTGATCAACTGTGAGAAAGATCTCCACCCTCACGGGACATTTGACATCTAAGCCTGACAGAGGTATCGGAAATTTCACCGCTACTGTGCAGGGTCATCTTTTTATATATTAAAGAACCGGAGAAGGGCTTTCTGGAGAAAAAAAAACCTCCCATAAAAAAGAAATATTCAAACATGCTGGCTAGTTTCGGTCTGCTTAGAAAATTACACATTCGGATTTGGCCACAGTCCCAAGATGCTAAATCAAAACAAATCCGTTCCCTGCCGTCTGGGTACACTCTTATCAACCAAAGCCCTTGGCGAGAAAGAACATGAAAGTAAGCACAGTTTACAATGTTGAAAAACGCAGACGGCTTAAACATGACAGTGTCTAACGCTACAATAAAGTCAATAGGCAGCTAAACTGAATACAAAATGTAGTCTGCAACTGGTGAACACTAGACGACTAATCCAGGTGCAAAGTGGTGCAACACAAAGTCAGTGGTCAAAAACACATATTTCACTACATTCCACCCTTCGATCAATGACGTTGTGTACTTCTCTATTATTTATTCATTTTTTTCAAGAAAGAAAACATAAGCAAATCATGTTTGCATTGTACACAGCAACATAATGAAATTATAAAAGCAATCACTATAAAGCAGTGGAAGTGATCTTATAAACAGTTAAACCAGATATACCTACAATGAAAAGACTGAAGCTTATATATACTGATTGGGATATTAACTGATTGAATAGTGTCTCTAGGATAGCAAGTTGGTATATAATTAGTTGGAAACATCATGATTTCTAATAATGTAAAGGTACTCGGTCCACCTCAAATGTTTGCTGGAATATAAGTGTTTCCATACCAGAATGGTCAGCCAACTGGCAATTTAAACATGCTTAATGAGACTGGCAGCATTCATCAGATGATAACAAGCCATGGGTTAGTTCCAGGAAAAATGTAATCAAACAGGTTGACAGAACATCCATGGTAACCTGCATTGATCCCATGCAGAACTTGAATCTGTGAAGCATAATTAGCGCTAAATGGATTCATAGGTTTTGTACTTTAAAAGCAGCAGGAGCGTTGCACAAAGGTTATCAATCAGGTTCAAGTTGGGGGTGCGATCCCTCCCCCGACCCCACACACAAACACCCGAAGGGAGACCACATAGCTCATTCATAGTCAGTGGTAAGTTGTAGTAGGATCTGTAAAAGTAACAAGTATGATTTTTCTTGCAAATAAAATTTGTCATCTGAAATGTGCTCTCCTTTTTCCTTTCCTTAATCAGCAGGACATTATTGGGGCCCTTTGCTATGATTTCTGCAGGTTCTGGAGGGAAAATTCTGTCTCCAATCTGTATGAATTAATCAGCTTCTCCACTATTTAACAGAATAGCTTTGATTTCTATCAGTCCTGGTAACTTTCCTCTCCCCAATTGATCTTTGACTGTTTGTGGGACAGATCTCTGTTGTATGTGCTGACAAATAGGATATTGCAAAATCACAGTATTTATCAAATCTAGAGGAATGTGCATCCCTCTAATCTCTGCCCACCTGTAAGTGGCTTTTTCTCCCAGGTGTCAACAGTTCTGGTGCGCCCACTTAGCCAACCCCACCAAGTCAGAATTCTGGGTTGACACTTCTGCTTCTGAACTTTTGTCTTTGCCGTCTGCAAGGGAATTGAACCAGCGTTCTAGTGAGTGAATGGGACAATGAGCATCTATGACTTTACTCTGTTCTAACATTTCCCAAATTTCCCACCACAACTCTTTGCTCCACATCTCCTTTGAACAAACAAACCAGTTATGTGCATGCCAAGTGGGAAGCCAAATGACTAATCCATTAGCAATGGACCAAGAATCAGTGTAAAAATGACACGTCCCAGGCAGCTCTTGCTTTAGAGCCTGACACACAGTGTACAACTCTGCATATTGCCTACTTTTTCTTTCTCCTGTGGTAGCCAACAACTTTTCAGTAACTGGATTGTATGACACTGCTTTCCAATGTCTTTTGGTACCCACATATTTGAATGAACCATTAGTAAACCAAATATGCTTTCCATCCTCAGGGGAGAAGAATTCAAATGGTGCACTCCATTTCACTGGTGACTCTCTTACCTGTGGTACCTCCTGCACTCTCTCCTCATCCTGGACAGGGGCTTGTGACACCTGTTTATGTAGGGGTGTAGTGCCTGCCGGTCCTACTCGAGCCCTGTCTTGTATGTACCAGATCCAGCATATAATTCTAGCTTCTTGTGCATGTCCTATACAGTGAGATTTAGGTGAACTCATCACCCGCCGCATGATTGGTCTCTCTCGGATGGGAATCCCGGAACACATCCTTGCCATTTTGATACGACTCCACGAGGACAACTACGCACAAGTCAGGTGGGGCAACAAGGGCCAACTTACCGATAGAATCCACGTCTCTAGGGGTGTGCGGCAAGGTTGCGTACTTGCCCCGACCCTCTTTTCCCTGTACATCAACGAAATTGTCCCCTCCCTCCTCAGACTGCAGGCTGACGCACCTTCACTTGGCACACAAAAAATCCCAGTCTTACTCTTTGCCGATGACACTCTTTTGATATCTAAAACCCCTAGTGGTCTAAGGAAACTCCTTGCGTGCTTCGAGCATTTCTGTTCATCCCAGGGACTCGAAATCAACGCAACGAAAACCAAACTAATGACCCTTAATCCCCACAGATCTTTCAAAGGGAAATTTACTTTAGAGGGCTCCTCACTCGAGAAGGTGGGCATTTTCAGCTACCTGGGCATAACACTCACTGACAACATGTCCTGGAAGCCACACATAGGAAAACAAGCCCTTAAATTAAGACAAACAACTGGGGCTCTACTAAAAAACTTCCACCTCTCACACACAAAACCAATTCGCCCAGCATTACAATTATACGAAGCCCAGGCAGTTTCCTCAGCGCTCTACGGGGCTGAACTTTGGGGTTATACCAAAACCCAAGACCTAACCACCGCTGAAAACAACTTCTTAAGAAACCTTGTGTCCCTTCCGCTAAGCACCCCACTGTTCCCTCTTTTCAAGGACCTCGGCATCAAACGCATTGGTCACAAAGCCCGCCTGCGACCTCTGCTGTACTGGCGGCGTCTCTGGACCACTCCGGAACTTGTCATCTTCACCGAAGCTCTACAGGTCATCCTAAAAGCCGACCACCTGCACAGAATCCCCTGGCTACGATCCATCAAGGATTTACTCCACTCTATCGGGCTCGATGATCTCTGGAACTCACCAGCCACGTCGGTCTTTCCCTCGAAAAGCGAACTAAAGAAACTTTACTGGCAAAGGGCCAACAACGAAGACACTCGGGCTGCACTCCACACTACATTATCTTGTGACTTTGCCAACCTAAAAGAGTCATGCAAGTACGAAACTTTTTGGGACCTAATCACGGCCCCAAGGGAAAGGAAACTGTACTTCCAGCTCCGCATTGGAACACTCCCATTAAGACTTTTCACCAGCAGCTGGTCACACAACGAATCCACCGCATGCCCTGCTTGCAAAGCCCCCGTGGAGAATCTCCCTCACCTCCTTTTTGCATGCCCCGCGTATACTGCCCCCGTAGGAAATGGCTGGCCCCGACATGCAGACTACTGGGAGCACGCTGCTCTGCGCTAGCTCTGCGAATCCTTAGATCAGACACCAGGCCAACGCTAGTGATCGCTATCGCCAAATTCCTCAGAGCTAGTTGGCTTATTAGAGGGAAAACTCTCCTGGACAAAGACTCCAAATAAGACTGTCCCAACATCCTGCAGAGTGCATTTCACTTCATTTCATTTTATCTAATTTCATTCCATTTTATTCTATCTCATTTTTATTCCATTTTAATTTTTATTTATATTTTATTCCCTTTTATCACCATATTTACCTGCAATTTTATTTTATCATGTGCATTTATTTGTATTTATTACTGCTCGCGCTTTTTTGGCTCTTGTAGCCGCAATAAAGCTTCTTTGAATTTGATTGGTATTTCAGATCTTAGAATTACATTATGGCCTAGTGTTGTTTGCTCAGTATCCATTAGAGCCCAATAACGAGCCAAAAGCTGTTTTTCAAAAGGAGTATAGCGCTCCCCAACGTCGGATAGTTTTCTAGTCCAAACTCCTAGGGGCACCCTCTTTCTGCCACATACTCCGGTTTGCATATTGTCCCTGAACAGTTGCATGTAACACGTCTCCCTCTTGCACTGTACACAAGTGTAAAGTCTGTTGAATAATTTCATTTGCCAAATCAAAAGCACACAGCTGCTCTTCACTCCATTCAAACTCATGTTTTTTCCTGGTTACTTTGTACCAAAGGGTTAAGATTTTACTCAGATGAGTGTCATGCGGATTCCAAAAATCAGTCTCATGAAACTCTGTGTCTCTTGCTTAGTGCAAAGAGTAAGAAACTCCAACTTCATTTGTTTTACCTGTAACAACATCTCTCTATGTGCTGGATTCCATGAATTCTTTGTGAAAGTACCTGTCTCTTGTCTGAATTAATTGTACACACCGTACTCTGCAAAGGTTGTCTGAATATACCGGTAACATCATCAACTTCTTGGTCAGTGTAATCGTTTAAAGAATGCATTTCAACTCCTGCCAATAACTGGGCTACTCTGCGCACTAACTACATCCTGCTCATGCAGCTCACACTGGCCTCAACCTTTTTTAACCTCCTCATTACTGGAATGTGAAAACCCAGATTCTCCTGTAACAGCTTGGTAGATTTCAGCTTTATCTTGTAATAATTTATTCTGACTAACTTGCTCTTTTAATTTCTTATTTTGATATTCTAACTGTTTACATCTCTCGTGCATTTTTCTGTAAGCAGACAAAAGTATCCAAACCCTCTTGGCAAGAATAAAAGCAACATCATTCAGTTCAAAAAGCACCTTTTCTGAACATGAAAATAAATTTAGCACTTTTGTTTCATCCAAGCACCCATCCCAAAACTTAGAAAATCGTGATAAACAAGAAAACACATTTGTCAATACATTATAAGGCATTTTCAAACATGGTTTGCGGTGCTTCCTTTAATTCTCTGAACAAGAACATATTTACACTTTTAAATCGTGCACTTCCAACCTCTCTTTGTAAGACTGTCTGACCTACACCAAAATGTTATGCTTTCACTAATGACGAGCTGACAAAAATCTCTGGAATATACTTCTTAGTTCAAAGAAGACATTCCTTATTAGTTCACCACGAGGTTCCTAAAAAAGGAGTTTAGTAGATTGAAAGCACACGTTCAAAAATAGTCACAGGATTGGAAGGAAAATATACCAAAATGATTCTCAACTGCAATGTACACAGCAAATATAAGTAGTTATATTATATTAAAATTGCAAAGCAAATAATGAAGTAAAAATTAATCACCATACGGCCTGCCAAGCTTTTCATCTTTCTCATGCCAGCAGGAAGATGACCCCGTTCAACTGCAAGAAAGATCTCCACCCTCACAGTTCAGATGTCAGGCATTTGACGTCTAATCCTGACGAGGTCTCGGAAATGTCACCGCTACTGAGCAGGGCCATCGTTTTATAGCTTAAAGAACCAGAGAAGGCTTTTGTGGAAAAAACCTCCCATAAAAAAAGAAATATTCAAACATGCTGGCTAGTTTAGGTCTGCTTTGAAAATAACACATTGGGATTTGGCCACAGTCCCAAGATGCTAAATCAAAACAAATCCATTCCCTGCCGTCTGAGTACATTCTTATCAACCAAAGCCCTTGGTGAGAAAGAACACGAAAATAAGCACAGTTTACAATGTGGAAAAACACAGACAGCTTTAACATGACAGTGTCTAACGCTACGATAAAGTCAATAGGCAGCTGAACTGAATACAAAATGTAGTCTGCAACTGGTGAACACTAGACAACTAATCCAGGTGCAAAGTGGTGCAACACAAAGTCAGTGGTCAAAAACACATATTTCACTATATTCACACAAGCTCTTATCCCTGTAAATTCACACTTTGAACCTAAATGCCCTATCATATCTTTCTAGTGTTACAGGACCAACCATTACTTACAACAGGAGCTACCAGTAGACCCAAAAGGACAAGGGTTGTAAGTTTATGCATACAGCAATATCCAAGTATCATTTCAAGGAACTGCATAAACAGTCATCCAGATATAAATCTTTATACTTTTTATGTGGTAAATTGAAAGCATAGGTGTATACAGAAACGTAAGTGCTCAATGTCTTAGGTGAATACAATGCACAAAAACTCATGTGAGTGATGCAACTTGATCACAAACAAAAAAGAAGAAATGGCGAAGCGAACATTGTAATTTCATAGCATGTGCAGATAAAGGTTCCAATAGGATAACAATTCAACATTATTATTGCAAAGCACAGCATTCAATTAATGAGAGAAATGTTTTCCAGCCAGGATACAGTTTGGCAGCATTATGTCCTTCCATAATATAGTAGGTCATCATCACGGCAAGAAAATAATTGAGCACAGAGAGGTTTAAGATGCTGGGAGATCAGTTCCAAGGAAACTAATTATTCTTGGTTACACCCTACCAAAATGATGTAGAGGTGTTGGGAGTAAGTAGCATCCACAATTACCTGGTAAGATTTTAAGGATCAGTACTGGATTTAAGGTTAGTCACTGCCTTATGCAAAATTGCCTAGGAAATTAAAAAACTAAATGAGGCAAGTCCCAAGATGTGCAGTAGCAGCACGGTGAACGAGGAACAAAATTACCTAGAGGAAAGCAGAGGTAGGAAGTCTTCTGTCACTGGTCTGGTGCCAAATGCTACACGTCCGAGTGAATTGCATGATATCGAAAACCAACCATAAGACACATCTCCCGTAGTCTACGGTGCCATTATCTGACCCCAAAATAATTCCTTATTGATCTACAAGCTACACCCTTGACAACTAGATGCTTCCAGTAGGACCAGCAGAATCATCTATCCACCCCTACTATAAAGAGCTGGACACTAGAGCTTTTTCACATTGTACCCAGTTACTACAGTATCCAAAAATGCTAGAACGAGGCTAAAACAGCACAGTGAGAGAAGATCCAGAAACTGTCATGGCAGATGATTACTGCAGATGAAAATACCCAAGACCAACTCTCTTTTCTTCTTGCACAACCTAGAGTCCCTCTAAAACTCACCTTGATAGACATCTGAAATCCCATGGGGCCATAGTTAATGTAACTATTCCACATACACTTCCAAGAAAACTCACTTTCTGTGTGTACAACTAGTGCATAATCCTTGTCCTGGCCAACAACAGGCCTCCCTGTCCTTCGAAAATATCTTCCAGGGCCTCAAAAAGTAAAATCAACTCATCCTTCAAACCTCAGAACCTACATACTCATCTCCACAGCACACTACCACGTCACTTATGTCACACCAGCTATTCGCCACTATTTCCCCCACCACCACCCGGCAATTCATGACGACCTCTCCCCAACCTCTATTTTTCAGCCTCTACCAAAAAGCCAGCATATTAGATTTTGCCTCAATATCACTCAAAAACATTCAAATATCACCTTGTGGGTCTTACAACCATGAAATAGTTCCATGCTAGTTCCATTTTATACCATTTTTTCGAATGCATAGACATACAATGCTCCATCATTCAGTATACCTCTTTAATTGTGTTAGACATATACGGTCACTAATCACAACAAGCCTTTATTTAAGAAATTCTTCGACCAGACACTGTACTTTTAGGCTGAACTCAACAACATTGTAATTATTCAAGATTGTAGTCTGTGGATTGACTCACTGGATCCAAACCTCCTACTGCTGTTTATAAGAACATGCAGGCTGTATGTCAGTGGCCCAACACCCTCAGCTGGTCTCAGACTCCACATCAATATCTTTAATAGCCTCAAAACATTGAAACTTACAGTGCAGTCACAAATGTTATAATTGGTTTGTGTTAATCAATCCAACATCTTCCCCCCCAATCCTGTTCAACCATTTCAGAAATATAAGCAATGAAGAGTTTGAGTTAATGTACAATATGGTTGAAATCAACTCCCCAGCACAATTGGTATGTTGTCACCTCATTCCAGATCACAGAGTCTGATGAATAGATGAGTCTGGCCAAAACAATAAAAGCATCTTACAAACTGCTGCCCAGCCTTCAAAAAACCTTCCTTGCACTTTTGTTTCTGGAGTTATTTGAGACCTTCTGAAACACTCTATCATTCCCACTCTCCTTAAAAAACACATCTGCACATGTGAAGTCCTTGGCTAGCTGCCTACCTATCTTTAAGTTTTCCTTCCAAAGCAGGATTATGGAAATGGAGATGACAATAGAACTCCAAAAAATGTGTATCTCGACCACATTCGTACATATTTGCAGTCAGGAATCAGACCTGCTAGGGGGACAGAATGAGCCTTCTATCAATGAATACCTCATCTTCATAGATGAGGACAAAAAAACGACCTTACAGGCCTCTTCCTAAATGGCTTATGACACTGTTGATTAACTATTCTGCTGGAAGGGCTGAAACAATGGACAGGTATAACCAGACCCTGTCTCTTGGATTCAAATGTTCATCACCAACCCCAGTCAAGAAAATCAGGATTGGGTCTACTGAATCATGGTCAGGACTTGAACTTTCTTATGTAAGCTTAATTTCTTGTATATACTATTCAGTATATACCTCTGCACCTTGGCACAACAACTAAAACAATTTCTTCTGCATGTCAAAATTTACAGAACAGTGTGCAAATCCAATTTCAGTTGCAAAGCGCTGTTGACAATGCAATAGCCATCAATTCATGTTATATCAACATGATTTAAACTGCACATGACTACCCAAAAGGCTTCCCAGCGAGAAAAACTACCCTGGTAATCTGTCGAGGGAATCCTGATCACTGAAAAAGCCAGGTCTTTACATTTTTTCAAATGTATTTCTCATTAGGACTTTGGCGAAGGTGCAGTGCCAATCATTCCACAGTTTAGACGCCAAACAAGTAAAAGAGCAGCCACTCTGTCTAGAGTGGACAGACCTGTGAACTTGTTCCAGCATCATGATGGAAGATCTTAGCGCTATAGCTGGAGCCTAAATACTGCAAGCGTTGTCTAAGGTATATAGGCTGATTTTTTGTTTGTTTTTTGTGTTGTCATTTTTTTATTATTATAGTCCTTATTAGTGTTTCATAACACAAGTCATGTACAGAGGGTAAATAAACAAAATTCCTCCCGTCCTTGGGGGGTACACCGCCTTCACAGACCTCGATCATTGTATACAAGTATATCAAACAAATCAAACAAAAAAGTGCCTTGTCCCAGTGTTAATAGTTACATTTAAGAGCCAGTATTATTAGCATAGTGGTCTCATGTCTCCAAACAATCAAAATGTATAACTCTAGAGAGTGCTTGAACTTCATCTATGGAGGGTATACAGCCATAGGTGTTGGGTATGTCCATATCATGGATTAACTGTAGTATAGTACTATTATATTAATAGGTGCCATTGGCGGGTATTTAGTATAATAGCCTCTCTGTGACATGGTGTACATTTCTAACAGAGATGGGTCATTGTGGGATCATTCGTGTCTATTTCTAGTAGTATCCCTTCCTCAATGAACTCAGGGAGGGTAGTTTTACAGAGGGGACAAGAAAAACTCCATGGGTACTGATGTGTAGATTAAAAATTGGAGTGTTTTCCATTGAAGGAACATTGATCGAGGATATTTGTGTTATGCTATTCTAATATATGGGGTGTCGGTTTGTGGTATGTGTTAGAGTGTTGATAATAGAATGGTCTGTCGCCAAGGACGTGGATGCATCCATGATTAAGGGGTATTCAGCTTAGTTGGGTAAGTAATATCGGAGAGCAGGACAATGAAGTTATTTCTAGATAAGAAAAGAGAGGTAGGGAGGGCGATAAGGGTAGCAGTACCCATTATGATGATAGTAACACTAATAGAAAGGATGATAATGGGGACCGCTATGGCGGCAGTGGTGCCTGGGGCGATGGTGACCGGGGGGGGGGAGGGGGTTGAAGGGGTAAGGGCGACCGAGATGTAGTCAGGATTCTGTGATAGGTAAGGTGGGGTGATGTTATTAAAGAAATAGGTGGGGTGATAATGATAATTTACTAGGGGTAATGGGATAAAAATAAGGGAGTAAGAGGTCTTTGGGGTTGGGGAAAATAAGACATTGGTGCAGAGTATAGTTGAGCTGCAAGTGAGTAATCGGTGAGGGTGTCACTGTTGAAACATCCTTGTTGGGTTGGTTCTATTAAGGGAATATAAAAGGGGATACGATGTAGTTGAAGGTAATATTACCTATATTAATGTGTGAGCGCTGGTTTTTGTTTGCATAATTTAGATGGTTGTGGCGGTCTATCATAGGCTATATCTAGGTCGTCAAGTTAGGTAGGAAGGGTGACCATGTTTGTAGGAATATATCAGTTTTATCCTGTAGGTCGTATATGAGGCGTTCATGGGAGGCTGCCTGGTACATTGCGCCAATCCATTCTTCCCGGGAGGGAGCAGTTGTTGGCCGCCAATGTCTGAGGATGCATAATTTGGCTGTAGCTAGTGCAGTATGTAATAATCGGCTTTGGGATCATGAGAGATGTTGTAGTTCCCCTGTATCGTGTAGGAGTATGAGGGATGGTGTGAGCGTTGGCTGTAGGGGCAATACCTCTCTGAGTGTGCCCTATCACCCGCCAGAAGGGTTGTATAGAGGTGCAGTCATGTAAAATGTGGGTAAGGTCACAGTGATTGTGGGAGCATCTCCAGCAGGATGCATGGGGTAGAAGAAGTGCCGTGCATAGTTTCTGGGGGGTCCAATTCCAGTCATGTAGAGTCTTAAAAAGGCAGAATTTCAGGCGAGCCTCACGGGCTCCCCGGTCTCTAGCCTCAATTAATTCAGCCCAGTCTTCTAAGTCATAATCTTTCTGTAGTCGGGTTTGCCATTTTTCTCTAAGGGAATTGAGTAGTGGTAGTGAGAAAAGGTGTTGATTCAGCACCATCTGTAGCCCCGACACAGCCCCTTTCATTTGGCCCAATGTTTCTAAGTATTGGAGTATTGGTGAATGTGTTAATCGCCGGGGAGAACGTCCTAGTCGCTGTATTAGACAGTGTCGCAACTGTAGATAGCACCATGAATAGTGATCGGGGAGGTCAAATTCGCCCTGGAGCTCCCTGAACGTCTTCCATTTGTCTCCAGAGATGAGTTGGTCTATCCTTATGATGCCTTTTTGGTACCAGTCCCTCCAGTGGATGGTCTTACCTCCTATCTGGAGCCCTTTATTGCCGCATAGGGGGGCTCTGTCATGGAGATATGGGTCTATTTTCAGGGAGTGGTGCGCCTGTCGCCAAGCTTTCCTCATGGCCCCAATCATGGGGTCGGTAGTTCGTTGGTCCAGCATGTCCGTGTTGTATAGTATCTGCAGTTCATGGGGAACTCCTGTAATTGCCCTTTCCACTGCTACCCAGAGTGGTGGGTCCCGCACATTCGGGAGTAGGAGGGTCATCTGCGATAGGTGTAGTGCGGAAGAGTAGTGTTCTATGGAAGGGAGATTCAAACCTCCAAATTCACGTCATGCTAATAACGTGGCTCTGGGCAGTTGTGGGCACATGGATCCCCAGACAAAGGCGCAAGTGCAACGGTCTATCTCTCGGAGGAGGGTTTATGGTATGTGTAAAGGGAGCATACCCAGTACGTATAGGAATCTTGGGAGAGTTACCATTCTCACCGCCTGCACTCTGCCCCACATGGAGAATCCTAATTGTTTCCATTTCTCAAAGTCTCGTTTCATGTTATTGATTAAGGGGTTAAGTTGTCCGTCACTATGTTTTCTAGGCCTCTATTTATATCAATGCCTAGGTAACGGAGACGTGCGCGTTCCATTTAACCAGCAGACCTTGTAGGGAGGAGTTGGTTGTTACAGGGGATAAGGGGAGAGCCTCGATTTTATCCCAGTTTATCCGATAGCCCGAAAGTTGCTCAAATTCTGTCAGTATCTGTTTAAGAGCTGGTAGGGAGTTGGATAGGTCGGTGAGCGTGAGTAGGATATCGTCTGCGTAGAGATAAATAGTGGAACATCTGCCTGGGATTGGGATTCCGGATATTGAATTAGAGTTCCTAATTACCGCCGCAAGGGGTTCGACAGCTAATAAGAATAATAGTGGGGATAGTGGGCAGCCCTGTCGTGTACCTCTGGAGATCGGGAAGGTGTCAGATAGAAACCCTCCACAGTTCACCTGAGCTGTCGGGGAATCATAGAGTAGTTGTATTCTATTGATAAAGTTAGTCCCTAGTCCGAAGCGTTTTAGAGTTTAAAAAAGATACCACCATTCTATTCGGTCGAATGCCTTCTCTGCATCCAATGAGAGGGTGAGGGCTTCTTCCTGTGAATCTCCCGCTGTCCATATGGTATGGGATAGCGTACGGAGGTGGTTCCTTGACGAGCGGCCCGGCACAAAGCCCACCTGGATATGATGGATTAGCGAGGGAATTACTTTTGCAAGTCGGATTGCTAATATCGCTGCTAAGATTTTGGTGTCTCCATTAAGTAGTAATATGGGACGATAGCTCCCACAAAGAAGTGGGTCTCTTCCTGGTTTGGGTAAAACTGTGATAGTGGCTTTGTTGGAGATAGGATATAGGCATACCGTGCGGTCCGCTCCCTGGAAAGCGTTGTATGGGGTTTCCACTGTATCTGTCCCGGACCATTTATAGAATTCGAACGTGAAGCCATCTTCCCCCGGGCTTTGTGATACGATAGATTGGCTATCGCCTGTTGAATCTCTACCTTGCTAATATCACCTTCTAGGAGTGCCCTACCTTCTGTCAAAAGGCAGGGTATATCTGCTCTTTGTAGGAAGGTGTTGAGGAGGTCCATGGCTTCTACTGTTTCTGGGGTGTATAGGGCTTGGTAATAGCTGCCGAATTTGTTCACAATTGCCTATGGGTGCGTGAGGAGGTCGTTATTTCGGTCATTGATTGCTGGCATGGCTAATGTAATTTCTCTTTGGCGTAGTTGGGCGGCTAGTAGACGGCCTGCTTTCTCGCCTTGTTCATAATGGTGGCCCTTTAATCTTTGCAATGCATATTCTGCCCGCAAGGTATATAGGGAGTTGAGTTCCATTTTAGCTTGTTCAAGATGGCGACGATTGGGTGAGGTGGGGGTTCGCGTATATTCCCTGGTTGCATGGGCTATCCTGTCTTCCAGTTTGGCCTGTTGATCTCTCTTTTGAGCATTAGCAATGTCTCTCATTAGCTGACCTCTGATAGTTGCCTTTGCTGCCGCCCATAGAAGTTGGGGTGAGGATACCGAGCCTTTGTTATCTTTTAGGTAGGTGGTTAAATGGGTTTTAAGTTGCTCCTTTCCTCTTAGGGTTCTATATCTGGAGTTGGGGAGGCGCCATGGTTTACGGCCGAGACTGATCACTCCTAGTTCCAGCGTTAGCAGAACCGGGGAGTGGTTAGATAGTGCGGCCGCAAGGATATCCGTCAGTTTTATCGATTGTATCAGTCTCTGGTCGATCATAAAGTAGTCTAGTCGCGATTGGGTTCCATGGACTGGAGAGAGAAAGGTGTATTGGCGGTCTGAGGGGTGTAATAGGCGCCAACAGTCTAACAAGCTGTGGTCGGGAAGGATGTCACGGAGTAGGGCCCTGTCTGAGTTATTACCTGCGTCGAGGCCTGCTTGTGCGATCAAGGATAGCATCCTGTACAATGTTCCAGTCTCCACCCAATACATATTGGGAGGCACCAATCTGTGTGAGCAGTCGTTAAGAGAGAGGAAAAAACTGTGCTTAGAGCCTATTGGGGCGTATATTGAACCTATGCAGATCATGGAAAGACCTATCCTGATTTTGGCCAGGACATAACGACCTTCCGGGTTGTGCCATGTTTTAAGCAACCGGAACTGCAGTGAACGACGTATGAGAATTGCCACCCCACATTTCCTCCCAGTACCCTGCATTCCGTCAGATACGAGCGGTTTACCACTATAGAGTACTTTACCAACCCAGCCTCTACGAAGTTTTTCAGATTCTGCTGAGTCAAGGTGTGTTTCCTGTAACAGGGCAATATCTGCATGTTTAGAGCGCAAATAGGATAGTACTTTCTGTTGTTTGACATAGTGGGTCATACCATGGACATTCCAGGAGATGATTGTGAGCGGCGTTGTCGTTCCCATGGGTGCTGTGTGGATGAGGTGTATTCCGTATAATGTATCTGTAATGTGTGGTCAAGGAGGAAGGGCGCGGGGGTAGAGTATTGTACGGGTAGTAGTTGTCCAGGGACATGTAGTGGAGATAATGATTTAAATAAGGGGCAAAGGCGAGATGTGTCTGGGTCCCTCGGTCACCAGGGGCAATGAGTAGGAGTTATAGAATTAGGGATAAGGTTGGAAAGCTCCTAAAGCGGAGAAATAACTTATGCACTAATGAGTAAAGGATGAGAGAAAGACCTATAAAAGGAGAAAGAAGGAAGAAAAAAGGAAACTTGCTGTCAGTTAGTCTGTTAACCTGCAGGTTCGTACCTGTAGGGTCCGTGCACCGATGGAGTATTGTTATGAGATGTAAATATGATGAGGGTTATTTCGATGTTTCTTAGATAATTTTTGGAGGGGTCAGTAGTCAGCCTCATTATGTTATGTGTTGCGTGGTGCGGGTATAGATAGATAATGGTATCACTGGGGTTTGAGTAAAGAGGAGTCTAGGTTCGGAAGAACGTGGGGGAAAGGTATTGGAGATGACCTGATCATACATGGTTGTTTAAGGCAGAGTATAGGTTTAAAATGGTACATTTACAACAGTTTTGACATCCTTCAGGGCTGTCTCTATAGATCTGTGTAGGAGCTTCAGCTATACCTCTGAGGTCGGTTAAGGATGTCCTAGCCAATAAGCAGACATTACCCTTTAAGAGCTGATATCCCATAATGAGAGGGGGTGGCTGCAGACTCTCAGACCCCCCCACTCCCTCCCCATCAAAGGTACAGCTTTGGTTCAGAACAGCTGGGTATGCAACTTATCTGTCCGACGATAAGCAGGTCGGTTGCTTAATGAGGGTCCATTCCTTCAGTGTTCTATGTATTCTCAGGGTTCAATGATCTGAGTGATCGTCCAGTGACGGCTTCAGAGGGGAGCGGGATTTGTCCCTACCCATGTCTTGAGTATGGTCTATTACTGCCTGTAGCACCTGATCACGATTGTCCTGTGGCTTGGGAAGGGGGTCATACATTCTGCCTCTCTTGTGTTAGGCAGGCTGTTGCAGTTGGGCTCGTAATAGTGCAGCAGGGGGTTGTTCCCGGTCTGGGAGGAATCGGGATCGCCTTGTCCTGATGAAACATCCATGGGGTGTGAGGTAAGATCATTGCGGAATGAGCTGAGGTCCTGTGGTTCAGTAAAGTCTTTGGATTTACCACGGTAGGTGATCCACATCCTTGTGGGTTTGAAAAGGCCATATTTGATGTCTAGGGTCCTGAGTTGTGGTCTGAAGGCTAGGAACGCTTTTCGCTTTTCATTCGTCAGCCTGGAGAAGTCGGCAGCTACTCTGATCTCATGGCCGTCTAGAGAGGCCGGTCTTTGCGTTTTAGCTGCTGATATAACCTGTTGAGCATATTCATGTCTTAAAAAACATGCTCGATAGGCCGTGGTTTGTCGGAAGTAGCCTTCTGCGGTGGTCCGATTCTGTGTGCCCTTTGGAATTGTAGTGGTGGTGAGAATTCAATACCGAAAAGATCGGGCAAGAGTGAGTGGAGGAAGGCCTTGATATCAGATCCTGCTTTGCGTTCCGGGACACCGAAAAGTCGTATGTTGTCTCAGCCGCTCCGGTCCTCTAAGTCAGTTACCTTTGCTCGGAGGGATCGTAATTCGGTTTCTTGATCCAGTAGTGTCACCATTTGATCTTCCATCGTAGTGAGGCGTTGGTCCAGGGCGTCCGCTGTGTCCTTGAAGCCTGCTATATCTGCACGGATGGAGGAGGAGGCTATGGTTAAGTTCGTGATCTTCTGGTCCATTGCCTCGAGACGGTGTCCCACCGTGGCAATCTCCTGCAGTATACTTTCTGTGGCTTCCAGGGCAGAAGGGTCTGTTGGTGTGGGCATTGGCCCTGATGTTGCCATTTGCGCTGTCATGGGTTTCAATTGTGTGATAGCCTCTGAGAACAGACGTTGTCTGGAATGCTTGCCTGATGGCTTTCCGTTGCACATTTCCTTCGTGATGTAGGAGACTCTATATGATACATTTCGTCGTTTGGGTACGATAAGATTGGAGCTTGCCAATCGTTCTTCTCCTGTCCTGTAGGTTGGGGCTTCGAGGTCGCATCTGTTGTAAGAGGGTGGTCCTTGTAGGTAGGATTGGACTTGGGAGAGGAGGTGAAGTGTTGCTGTGAAGTGCAGGCTAGTGAAAAGGCTGTGCAGGCAGTGGGGGACCGTTTCTGTTCTCCTTTCGTTTCATCTCTAGGATGTTAAGGACCGTTCCCCAAGACACCCACTATTTGTGTGGCAGGTGGGAATCTGCATTCGGGCCTCTTCCATGCAATAGTGTTGTTATCTGAGAGATAAGGTCTATGGCGTAAAAGGGGGAGGATAGGAAGTTGAGCCAGCACTTTTACTGTTGTTGTGGTACAATGGGTGACACTGTCACTGGACCTCTATTCCTGCCCCTCCGTTCCTGTGGCGTCCTGGTGTGAGTGATTGTCTCATACTTATACTTCACTCTGTCTTTCTGCTATTATTTCACTTCTTCGCTATCTTCGTCTATTCATTCCGTCCTCCAGTGCCGCTTTGTAGTATTTCACCCCTTCCATGCCCTCTCTGCTGGTGGTGCACCGTCTCTTCACCATCTGTATCTATTCATTTTGTCCCCCTTGTGATGGTCCCCCACTTCGCCTCTCTCGGGGGGGGTGGAGGGGCAGTGGTCCCGTTAGTTATGGCCGCCTAGCGCTCTAT
The DNA here is from genome assembly GCF_031143425.1 of Pleurodeles waltl. Taxonomy (NCBI): domain Eukaryota; kingdom Metazoa; phylum Chordata; class Amphibia; order Caudata; family Salamandridae; genus Pleurodeles; species Pleurodeles waltl. Next base: position 895,422,790 of record NC_090444.1, read on the forward strand.
TGTGAGGCTGTATATTGATGACCTCTGTCAGTAAAGTTTATGTGTTGCAGTTGGGGATCAACCGTTCTTATGATTTCCTCCTATTATTGTACTGTATGCAGTGGTGCCTTTGGAGCTATGTGTCTCATGTCATGACTCTCTAGACCACAGCGTCGCTGCTATGTTGCAAGGCAGATAGTTCAAAGAGATTTTCGTTTCTCCCTCAGTGCTATTGGTAGAGAGGTAGTTGGATCCTCTGTTTTGTTTGCTCAGTGTATGGCCACAGTACTTATCCGAAGCTGGTTCTCCTCTCTCTCGGGCCCTTCGTTTAATACCGCGGCCAGGCACACGATCGTGGGCCCCGAGCGAGCTTCAAGCTTGCTCGTCCTCCACGCTATGGGTGTCTCGTCCTCTCGGGGGGGGGGGCATCGCCTTCTCGGCCCGCACGCCCTGCGGCTCCAAGATGTCCCCCGGTAGTATGCCGCGGTCGTGAGCCGGAGCCTGCAGCGCTGCCGTGGGTGGTAGTTTGGAGACAGAGACAGAGATAGAGATGAGGGTGGCCCGCTCCCACTGCCGCTTACCCCCATGCCTCCCGACGCCCTGTCCTTTGCTGGTGGTCTCGACCGCGCCATTCTGAGTGCAGTCGCGGCTCCGAGGCTTCCAAGGTGACTTCCTTTGGCGGGTGGGCCTCCCACTTTAGGCCGCGGTCGGCCGCGCCACCGAAGGCCTCCAGTGATCCGCGTCCGATAGCATCGCGGGCACCATATCTCGCTGGGGAAATCTTTCGCCTCCCCGGACTGCGTGTCTCGCAGTTCCAGGAAGATGATAGGAGGCTGCCTCAGGCGCGCCTTACCCCCACCGTAGCTGGAATCTAGCTCGGCACGCGGAGCTTCATCCTCAGGCGGCCATTTTCTTTGGTGGCCAAACCACGCCCCCAGGCCGAATTTTAAATAAAAGCCCTATACACAAAGCATAGAGTTTCGAGTTGTATGTGTGGTGTTGGCTGTAACCAGTGCAGGCCGTGTAGATGAGAAGGAATCAGTGATGTAAAGGTAGTGACGTAAAAGCTCGGCTGTAGCATTTTGGATTGTTTGCAATCCTTTTAAAGCCACCTGCATGGCACCAAAACTTTACCATAATCTAGTCAAGATGTTATGATGGATTCGATTATATTTTTTTGAGTAGTGGTGGGTAAGGCCCACAGTTTCCTTTTGCAAATGCCTTAAGAGGCCAAAAATGGAGGCAGACAATTTTAATTTGATGGTTGTATAAGTTTTTGATGTGCGTTACCACCAATTGCTCTGCAACTCAGTTTACAAATGTACAGTGACGTAGAGCTCTTGCAATTGAAACAAAATAATTCTGATGTGTTAAAGTATGTTTTCTTTGGCTTAGGCTAACTAGGCCTTAACACCATCTTGTCCATAATGGATTTAGTACAATGATGTGCATTCTGTGTTTATATTTCTCACTTGACACTACCTGCAGCAAGATGCAAAATGTTTATTTTTGTATCACTCTGTACTTGAAAGGTTCACTTGAGAAACTATTTATAACACAATTCAGTGTCTTTTCCACTTCCACACTGTACTGCATTCATTCACAATGGTTTTCAGTTGTTTGTCATTAGTTCTTAGTTCTGTTAGAAATGGGGTCTTTGGTTGGCAGTCAGGTTACCCCCTGTCCAAGCAAAGACCCTCACTCTAGTCAGTGTAAAACAGGATCACCCTCAGCTAACCCCCACTTGCCCCCTTGGTAGTTTGCCACGAGCAGCAGGCTTAACTTCAGAGTGCTAGGTGTAAAGTATTTGTACCATCACACACAGTAACTTAATGAAAACACTACAAAATGACACAACACAGGTTTAGAAACATATAAAATATTTATCTAAACAAAACATGACCAAAACGACACAAATCCACAATACAGAAGTCAAGTTATCAATTAATTTTAAACACAATGCTAACGCTGTTACCATGGAAACGTACCTGGGTGCGTCACAAATATCCCCGCACGGGCGAGTGTGCATCGAAAGGGCTTGCGATGCATCAATTTCACTCATGAGCGAGACCTTGCGTCGTTTCTCCTTTAGTTGAGTCTGCGTGTGTCGTTTCTTCTCTTGGCAGGAGATCGATGCGTCGATTCGAACTGCACTCTTGGGTCCGAGCAGGCCTTGTGTAATTTTTGCATGCCCAGCGATGTTTGTGTCAGAAATCCTGCCGCACGATGATCCCAAAATCACGCAGCGTGTGTTGCGATCTCACCAGCCTCCGTCAGCGATGCTGCGCGTCGTATCTCAATCCGCAGGCGTCAATCTTCCAGTCGCGTTGCAGGCGAGCGTCGATTTTCATCCGCGAAGCTGGCGGCGCTTTCACTTTACAGCCGCAGATCGGAGTTGTGTCGATCTTTTCCCCGTACGGCGGTCAGTGCGTGCATTTCTCACTCTTGGGCTGCCAGCCTCTCCTTTCAGGGTCCGAGGAACTGGATGGGCACCACTTCGCAGAGTAGGAGTCTCAGCAGAGGCTCCAGGTGCTGGCAGAGAGAAGTCTTTGCTGTCCCTGACACTTCACACAACAGGAGGCAAACTCTAAATCAAGTCCTTGGAGAGTTCTTCACAAGATGGAAGGCAACACAAAGTCCAGTCTTTGTCCTTTAGCACAGGCAGAAGGTTAGCTCCACAAAGCACAGTCAGGCAGGGCAGCTCTTCTTCTTTAGCTCTCCGGCTCTACTCCAGGCAGAGGTTCCTCTTGGTTTCCAGAAGTGGTCCAAAGTCTGTGGTTTTGGGTGCCCTTCTTATACCCATTTTGCTCTTTGAAGTAGGCTTATTTCAAAGAAAAGTCTCTCTTGTTTGTGAAATCCTCCCTTGGCCAGGCCCCAGACACACACCAGGGGGTTGGATGCTGCATTGTATGAGGGCAGGCACAGCCCTTTCAGGTTTGAGTGACCACTCCTCCCTTCCTCCTAGCACAGATGGCCCATCAGGATATGCAGACTATACCCCAGCTCCCTTTGTGTCACTGTCTAGTGAGAGGTGCAACCAGCCCAACTGTCAAACTGACCAAGACAGGGAATCCGCAAACAGGCAGAGTCACAGAAATGGTTTAAGCAAGAAAATGCTCACTTTCTAAGAGTGGCAATTTTAAACACACAATCTTGAAATCAACTTTACTAAAAGATGTATTTTAAATTGTGAGCTCAGAGACTCCAAACTCCATGTCTTTCCGCTCCCAAAGGGAATCTACACTTTAATCATATTTAAAGGTAGCCCCCCGTTAACCTATGAGAGGGACAGGCCTTGCAACAGTGAAGAACGGATTTAGCAGTATCTCACTGTCGGGACATATAAAACACATTACTATAAGTCCTACCTTAACCATACACTGCACCCTGCCCTTGGGTCTACCTAGGGCCTACCCTAGGGCGTGTCTTACATTTAAGAAAATTGAAGGTTTAGGCCTGGCAAGTGGGTACACTGAGCGCCTCTACTGCACTTTACTAGGGACTTACTAGTAAATCAGATATGCCAATCATGGTTAAACCATTTACATACACATTTTGTATAGGAGCACTTGCACTTTAGCACTGGTTAGCAGTGGTGAAGAGCCCAGAGTAACAAAAAAAGCAAAAACAGAGTCCAGCACACATCAACAACCTGGGAAACAGAGGCAAAAGCTTAGGGGAAACCACAGCAAGGATGAAAAGTCTAACAAGTTCTAATACCCCTGAATGACTTAAGGTTATCAGGGTTGAAACAATATTCATGTAATGGGCTAGTGCTAAGGTGTTAGGGTTATGTGACATTTTAAAATGTGTAAATGTGCCCTAGTAGGATGCCAGACAATAGATGCTTTAGTCAGGGGACAGGACTGGGTGCAGCACGCTGAGATAAGATAGAGTTGAATGCCAGCAACATCCTGATATTTCTACCTGCCCAGCAAGAGTCTGGGCGTAGAGTCCTTCAGATACTCCAAACTTTGTACAGTTTTTCTGGCTCACTTTCAACTAAGCCAAATTTTCACTTTACCCGATTAACTCCAACCTCGTCTGCTCTGCTTTGGGCCCAGAATTGCAGGCTCAGGTAGATGGTTTCAAAAACCTTAACTTTTACATAACGGGCAACTCACAGAGGGCATGGAAAAGGTGCAAATGGCTGGGACGGGGACACGTCGAGGTTGCTATATGGATTGCCACCTTGGAGTAAGTGTGACTACAAGGGGCAACCCCGTACACCCTTCCCAGACCTGGGGCTAATTGTCTTTCCATTATAGGGCCTTCCTTAACAGAATTTTTAATCACGTAGGCCCAGTGTGCATTTCAACGAATCTGCTCACTTTTTTTGCTTAGTCAGCCACCCCCATACATAGGAGGGATCCTAGGCCAATGCAAATGCCCCACCAGTCCAGTTTGGCTATAGGAGAGGGCAGAAACATGTTGGCCATATAGATTTAGACGACACCTTGAACCATTCAATTCAAGAGTGTCCTAATTGTTTTTAATCTTATCCACAAACACTGTCATTAAAGGATTAGGATACACCAGTGATTTGGTAGGTAATTTTAGCTTATATTCTCACTCAACTGGATCCCCGCTTTATCCAGAAAAATTAATTTTAGCACTCCCTCAGAGTTCTTTAAACAACGAGGTTGAGTCCGCCCAGGTGGTGTCATCTTACCTGGGTGGTGATAGGTGGTCAAATGATGAAGCGTGACACTATAATGTGTGTGAGACCACCTATTCCGTAAGGGGAACACCCCCACCCCTTTAATGAGCACAGGGCCACCACTAACACACCCCATGCCGATAATCAGATCACCACATTCGTGATCTGATGACCAGCTGAACGGCCCAAATTAGCCTGTTCACAGTACTCCCCATACGCTTTGTTTTGTTGATGGAAAAGGAGTATTCAGCTCCAGCTAGACCAGCTCTGCCAAAACCTGGGGTTCTGGTCCACGCTTCCTTTATTTACCATGGGGTGTTCCTCCATTTATAAGATGGCTTTCCTGCTGCAACTGTTGTACTAGCTACAGAATTATTCCTTACCTCTACCACAAGACGTTTTCAAGAAGGTAGATGCACTCCTTCAGGCCTTCCTGTAAAACTACCGAACGCCAAGAATTGCCCTATCTAATTGATATTTGTTGATGTACAGTGAAGCCATTTCTGCTCTAGATGTTGCCCCCCACTATGGGGCGTCCAACCTGATTATCATTAATAGATGGTGGTTTGGCAGCGCAGGTGATCCAGATTTTGTGTCTGGAATATTGGCAATGACTGATATATCCCTTTTGCACATACTCTACGGCAGCTCTTCACTTTATCCTCTTCCTCCAGCCAAAACAGTGGTAGTTCAGGTGTGGAGACATGCACAAAATGTTGGGGCAGACAGGACACATGACTAAGGAAACTCCCCTATGGTGTGGATCTGCACTGCAACAGGTGGCTACTCTACAGGGTTTTAAGTCCTGGGACATTGTTGGGATCTCCAAATTTGGAGACATGATTTCGGCCTGGTCTGGCAATTAAATCCTTCACAGACCTCCATGAGTAGTATGATCTACATTACAGTACATTTTTTAGGTATTTACATCTCTGCCATGCCCTCACATCCTATATAGCATCATTGACGGAACTACTGAGCTATAGCCCTATTGAGGCTAAGAGCCTGCTAGATGAAATGACTACCCACAAGGTCGCTCAGGTGTATCGCTCTCTGGTGATTCATTCGAAAGACCCATTTGACCAACTACAGGCAGTATGGGTCCAGGACTTGGGATCCTTGCCGGATGACGACTGGAGAGAGGCTTTTGCCTGTTCCGGGGAGGCAGCAATTGCCTCTCTGTTTGCACTCTGATTGCACACTGTGTGGATCTGTGAATGGCTGATACCCTTCTGGGTGGGAGTGCTTGTGTGCCTGAGGCAGGTACTGGGCTGAAGGCTTTCCAGGGACCCTACATTTACTCTTCTTAACATCAGCACAGACATCAACAGTAACAGATGCCAGGCTGCCCTGATATGGTTGGGTCTGGCACAGGGGGGATCCTACTTGAACTGCATGACAACCCAATTCTTTTTCTAAAACTTTTCTAAGACTTTTGAAGGGCTTGACCCAGCCTGAGGATGGAGGTAGTGGGGTGGGGTTGTCAGTGGGGGTACTCTGAGGTTATAATGTCTATTCATCAAGCTGCCTATGTTTGTTGGGGATAAGCCAATTGACTAGGTGATCCGTTCATACAGTTCTGGTTTTGAGTCTGTTGCATATGTCAGAGTTGAATTCAATAAAATATGGTATTTAAAAAAAATGGGTAACTGTGATTTGTTGGAGCAATGATCATACCATGCTAATATTGTAGGTTTCATAATTTCAATGTCAGAAAACTGTGTATAAGCCCCGGATTTGGGGTGAGCCAGACTCTGTTTGAGACCTTTCCTATGTCTGTGGATGCTGCCTGATTTCTTATTGATTTGCTGCACATTTGTCACTTAGACTATTGTTCATAAATTTGCACTTTTTTTAAGTTCCTGTATTTAGAGTCTTAAGGGCAATTTTGTTCATGATAATTGCTGTATTTTAATTTTCCTGATTTTTTATTGTACCTAAATAGTTAATAAATCTTAATGGGTTTCCTGAACTTCTAATCTTGAACTTTCTTGTTAAGTTGGTTCTTTCTTATTTGCTGTATTTTGAAATGCCGTTTTAAATTTGTCACATTTCCTGATATGCTTTGAGGTTAACTCTGTCCAGATCTACCCAATGTTTGGGTGTGCTACTGCGATTTAGATTTTCTAGGCTCCTCTGCCCTCACATTGTCCGGAGATAGATAGTTTTCAGACCACAAACCCAGATTCTTGACCACCAGTTTGGGCATTGGGAGAGATCCTAGGTCACCTGGCCACAAAGGGGGGCACCAAAGAATGAGCTGATTTCCTATCACTATGACTTCTGTTTTACTACTGTTCATTTTTAGGTAGTTGGTAGTTGAAACCCATCCAGCATGCTAAGGATGACAGGCATTCCCTCAATTTGGACCGGAAACCATTTGGACGAGGGGCAAGGGGAAAGATAAGCTACATGTCATCCGCATAAGGTGGGGCTCAACATTTCAACCAGATTAGCCAATAGTTGGAAATATATAATAAAAAGCGTCAGACTCCACGACGATCCTTGGGGTTCTTTAAAAGTCCTAGATGCGGGCATGGAAAAAAGTTGTCAGTCACCTGGGAGGATCGATGTTCCAGAAAAGATTTAATCCATGCCAAGGCCTCATCACATATCCCACTTTCATAAAGTCTTGTTAGCAGTATATTGTGAGACAGTATCAAACTCAACGCTCAGATCCAGCAGGATGAGCATTGTAGACCCACCTTTATTTAGTGTCCAGCTAATTTTTTCTGTTGCTGTTAGAAGGGCAGATTCACTACTGTTGAAAGAGTGAAAGCTGTATTGAGATGAGTAGAAAAAGTTGTGGGTCTCAAAGTAATTAAACACTTGCAGATAGGTATGTTTGTCCAGCAGTTTGGCCTTAAACGGGAAAAGAGAGATTGTTCGCATTTTTGTGGTTTTAGTGGTATCCAGTTAAGGCTTTTTCAACAAGGACAACACCACCACGGGTTTTCACCTCTGCAAAAGAAATGCTAAGTTTGAGAAGATCAGCCCCAATATGAAAAGTAATAGGAGCACCTTTATGCAGAACAAACGATGGAGCTGAAATTCATAGACTTGATAAAGCCAGAAAAAAGTTCTGGTTGCAAAGGTTGAAATACTTAGAAATATAGCCCCTTAAGTGTGTCCGAATCATATCTAGCGGGAGCTGTGACGAGCTGAGCTTTAGTTGGGGAAGAGACATATACTGTCCCAATTATAGAGAAAAAATCAGCTAGGTCATTGCATGTCTCCTCAGGGGCAGGGTGATGGGTGCTGTTGCCGTGGGTTCCATTAAGGATTTAACAATAGAAAAAAATTCCTTAGCAGAATGGAGGGCCCCATCCACTTTCTCTGCATAAAGGTAAATTGAGCTGTTCTCATGGCTTTGTGGTGACTTTTAATCCCCATCAGATACTTCACTTTTGCTATTAGGTCCTAATTTTTATGTCATGCCTTCTCCAGCACCTTGCAGCTCTTTTTCTTTGGGTAAATAGGCTGGTCTCACACGGCTTCAGATGTCTTAGGCTTTGACTTGGAGGCTCTACCCAGCGGAATATAATTAAGGTTGGAGGAGATCTAAAACTTTAACGTATTATTAGCCTCCTCAATATGAACATTAAAAGTGGACCTGGATAAAGCTCATGCTTGAACTATGGTCTTTTTTTTGTGATGAAGGACAGAGCCATGGAGGGATCTTCACCTGACTCATTACTGTCAGAAATTGGAAAGAGGTTTAAACCCTGTCCTAGTAGGGACCACAATCCTAGTCAGGGTAAGTCAGTTACGCACCATAAATGACCCCCTGGTAGTTTGGCACAGAGCAGGCGGACTCTCCCTGTTCCTCTCCCTCATGCACCCCCCCCCCCGCTTCCGCTGGCACAACAGCGGAGGAGGCTTCTTGTCCTAACCCACGGTGAATCCTGCAGCAACCTCCCCCTTCCCTCACAGAGCTCATCCTCTCTTTCTGGATTTCAGGAAGGGACTCAAGTCCTGGCTGTTCATCCGGAAAGAGCACCTTATATCAGCACCTGCATACCCGTGTGGGTGATTAGCCGCTCCTATAAATCCGCTTGTATTGCATAGCTCCTCTCTCCCATCCTGCCCAGGATGGTCCTTCAGAATGTTGATGGCCCATCAGTACATAAGCTCTTTTGTGTGTGGCTGTCTGGAGGGAAGGCACAAGAGCCTTGCTGCCAACACCCCCCTCCCCTCCGAAGATGTGTATTTAAAGACAGGCAGAATGACCTAGATGATTTAAGGTAAGAAAATGTCAACTTTCTAAAAGTGGCATTTTCAGAATTACAATTTAAAATCTGATTTCACCATCATTTATTTTAAATTGTGATCCGAGAGACACCAGTCTTGAGGGGGCGGGGGGGTTGTATCTCTTCCCAATTGGAAATTACACTTATAAAATGTAATAAGGCAAATCCAGTGGTAACCTATGGGAGAGATAGGCCTTGCAGTAGTGCAAAACGAATTTAAGAGTTTTTCACTACCTGGACATGTACAACTGTCTGGTGCACAAAGTTTTATATTGCACTATTCAATCCTGTTGGCGTGAAATTTTTAGGTGCCGTACGACTGGAAGAATCCTGCAATAAAACTTTTAAACTCTTGGTGGCCGATCCATGCTTAAAAAAAAACTCCCCTTCCACAGGGTGCTCACTTTTTCTGCTTGTTCCTCAACTGTGGAACAATCTGCCAGTGTCTCTCAGTATTCATTCTCATTCTGTTTTTAGAAACCCTTTAAAACTTTTTTATTTTGTCTTCACAGCATTGTAATGCTTGGTTGGAATTACAATGAGTATCTCAACTAAGTGACTGTTCAATAGTGTAGGTGAAGTTGAACGAATACATTTTAAAACAAATCAAATGAAATACTTACATCTACAAGTATTTTTAAACATGTTGGAGTATGTTATTTTTTGTTACACAACTAACTGTTGTTTTTTTCCCACACAGGGTCGCAGAAATTTTCAGAAAAATTGTTGGCTGCAAGACTGTAATTAAATCTCCTTTCCACTTGCCACATAAAAGAACAATTTCACCACAGAGGACAATACCAACCTGTCACCCAAGATGTGAAGCCCAAACGGTTTTAACAGAAATGTCCCTGCTTTTCCTATTTTAGTGACTTTTCATTTTTTTTTTTAAAAGGGCGTGATGGATTTCTTCCTCGGTCTGATCAAAACACCGTTACATTGAATCAGTGCAATAAAATAATATTTTTATTTCAGCTCTTTATTTATATTTCATACTTAGGCCTTCCGTAAGGGGGTTGTGTGAGCTACACTCCTGTGATCCTCAGCATGTTCACAAATTTGCATTCAGTATCACGGTGACCGTAATTCACTGCTACGGAAATGTTCAACTTTTGTCAGTGTGTTGAGCATCCTCCTATTTTTATTCCAAAGATTTCAACAGGATTTTTTTTTATTTCTTTGCAAGGGAGTTTCCTTGTGACGTTTGATGTCATTATTTGTTTTCGGAAACTTTAAAACCCAATTTCCAAAGAAGATGTGAAGCGTGCTGAGCTTGCAGAGAGGTATGGTGTAATTTCCTCCAGCAACAGATGGATTGCAGGTTATTCCTTTTCAGTTGTTTTGCCTGGACCACATTACTTAGTTATGTTATTTTTTTTTAAACTATGGATTTAAAAATCCCTCTCCCGGACTCTGTTACCCAGCAAAACAAACACCCTAAGACCAAGTGAGTATTTGAATCGAAAGGAAAAAAAGTCTTATTTAGGTTGTTAAAAAAAATACCTCCGACAATTCAACGAGGGAATGTCTTTCTTGCTGTTGAAGGTTCAATGGTGTGTAAGACACATTCTGAAAAAAAGCAGCACACATTTTTTTCCTCAAGCTCAACCTTTTGTAATACTAAATGCAGTGCCAAATCTCAGTAAGCTGTACGTCGAGGATGTACAATGCACCCTTTAATGCAGTCCTTCTCTCTGCCCTCGGCCTCCATGCTCCAAGCTGTCCTCATAGGCTAACACTCGGGTGCCTATATTAATGTAGTCCTTCTCTCTGCCCTCGGCCTCCATGCTCCAAGCTGTCCTCATAGGCTAACACTCAGGTGCCTATATTAATGTAGGGCTTGCTTCTGGAGACAACATGTTAAGCCTCTAGGGTTCCCAGTATCATGATCTGCGGCATAAGACTGCACAAGTGCTATTTTTATAACGTTACAAGTGCAGCTGCTATGCTTAATATTTACCTTTCTCGTCAGCCTTTCAGTGCACCAGTGTGACTTGAATACATATTTCACAAATATCCACAATGTTTTTTGCTGTTCACATTTGGGAGTGTCTGTGGTAAGCAATTTCAGCGGGGTTTGCACATTCCTCAAAACAAGCTCTGTACCAAACCAGCTTGGCAAGAATTGCAGAGGTTTGTTCCTGGCCCGGAGCTGTAAGTTGAAGCTCTCTTTGCCTTGTGTCACTGCACAGGCCTTCTACTGGAGAAGAAGCAGCACCCCTCCGTGAGGAATTTTGGAGCATTTCTGTGATGAAACCGGTGGTGTCTTTGCTAAATATCCTCTTGGTGTATTCGTTGTCTGCTTCACCTAGTCTTGACTAGTTTAAGAGAAGCCGAAACACCGGCACGGTCCCGATTCTTGTTAAAAGATTATTCGCACAGCTAAAGTGAAGCAACCCTCTATATGCTGTACATCCATTTATCGACGGGGATAAAGAAAGTCAACCTAAAGACAGCATTTTTAATGAAAATAATGACTATTCTGCCAAGGCAAGCAAATAAGATTACATAAAACTGTTTACAAATATGAGTGAATCTTTCTTCAGTGTCAAAACTGCGACTACTGGATAATATTGTCCCAGGAAACTTTACAAACAGAAGTGTTGGTATGCGTTCAAGTGAAAAACTAGGTAAATTTAAGATGATGTGTGGAGAAATGGGCTTGCGTAAAACTCATTCGTGTTAATAAACAATCCATCTAAGAGCTTGTGCAGCATTGGGTAGGACACAAACAGGATGAGATCATCCATCTAGCTGGGAGACTCTCACCATGAAGGACTAGGTCAGAATGTTGTACAGTCCACGTAAAAAAAAAAAGCATAATGTCAATGTAAAAATGATTGTACATGTTCTACTCCGCGATATCCCGGTTAAATCTTGCGAAGATCAAAATGTTCACTCGTCATTTCTCCTGAGCAGTAGTTGAACCATTAGATTGAAAGACTCTTAAGCTCCTCCGAGGTTAGCCGTGGAATGAGCGAGCGGTCATTGAGTCGCAGTGTTCACTACGGGGTGGAGCTAAAGATTTGATTTGTGTGAGGTAAGTGGAAAATGGTATGAAAAACTTCACATTATTGGATGAGGTTTTCAGTCAACAAATACATGATCAACTCTGACTTGCTCACCCTCCATGCATTTAGTTGTGGCCTTCATTGTGAATGCGCTTGATTTTTGCTGTGAACTACTGCAACAAAAAATGTTTAGAATTGAATCACTGGCTGTTTATCAATGGTTATATATGTTGTCAGGAAGAAGACAAAATTGTATTTATACTGTTTATGTATTTAACATTTTTATTTGATTGAAATGAACAACCCATTCAAAGCACCACATCAGTTTTTCATCTCTAGTCACAACTTCACACGTATTGAGCAACTGATTGTGATGTTATATATACTTCATACATTTTATCTTGTAATAAAAAGTCTGACATTTGCAAGCAAACTAGTGGTTTGTTTTTGCTTCTTTTTGTGTCCATATTTTTTTTATTTGCCAGTTTCAGTTCTTCATTGGAAATAGTCTTGAACATTGAATCCTGCCTATGCAACTCCTGCATGTTTTGTCTCATACGTTGTATATACTCTGTGGTCAGTGAGAGTATATTTTGACATGTTACTTGCGATGAGTTTGGTAAGTGACAGTTCTGTTACATTACTTGACTGACATTCACGCCTCCATGTATGTTTTTCTATCTGTTTACTTCTTTCCCTCTGTACTATAATACTGACACTCACAAGAATGCCTGCATTTTGAGGTAGTCCTTGTTATCAGACTGTCTAAGGGTTTGTGGTGCCATCTATCAGGAGCCTTGTTCATCTGTCTCCATTTGTTGTGTACTGAAACTTACTGGTTTTCAACAGTATAGAATTGAGGATTAAAGAAACTAACTTATTGTAATGTGGACCCTCAGCGTTTTGAACAAGGTGACATTAAGTATGGAATCTCAATGCATCCAGTGTTCGTGCATTCAAAATATTTTCGAAGAGGTTGTTGTTTGTGCTTGTCTTGAGTGTAGTTACTTAGGAGGTTGTTCAGCTTCTTCCTTATAACACTAAACTAATAGTTTCTAGGTACTCATCAACATGTGGAAAACCAAAGAATTATCATGAAGTCTTGCAGTTTGTAAAAGGCTCCAAACCTTTATTGAAATCATCAGTGCGTTGATTTCAGTCTATAACCTGCACAGGGTTGTCCCTTCAGGAATCTTCAGCAGACCACTAAATCGTCATTATCTAACTGGGCTACACAGCTTTGTTTTAACCAGTATAAGTCGAAAAATAATTTCTCAACATTTTCACTGGTGATAGGGTGCATTAAAAACACAGCCATCCTTGGTGCGTGTTTGTGTAAGAGCGAACAAGTCGAAGTGTGAGGGAGGTTAACGTGTGCTACAGTAGAGAGTGGGTGAAGAGCAGGAATTAGGAGTTTGAGCGGGGAAATGAGAATCTGAGGTAAGGAATACTCTGTTTGTGTTCAAGGGGGATCTAAGCTTATGTTAATTTGGTTTATTAGAAGGAGTATGTTTGGAGAAAGGAAGATTTCAGAGGGGTTTCAGAAGAAGGCAAGATTAGAAGGTATATGAGAGGAAATTGTGAGAAAAGTATGAGACAATAGTGACATGATGGTGGTTTGTGAGAAGGGACTTAGAGAAATGCAAAAAGAAGGGACAGGACAGGTTAGGATGGAGAGAGATGGGGCAAGTGCAAAAGAAAAGTATGACGCGAGTTAGAGAGAGAAAAGGGAATGTGAAGAGTAAAGTAGTGAGTGAGGTATCTAGGGAAAGAGGATGCATTTCCTCTTTCCTAAGCGTTCTAAAGAGACTGTGTGAGAGAGAAGATATGCAAGGTGCATTTTTAAGGAAGACAATATTGCGTGGCAGCCATAGCGGCTAACAGGACAGGAAGCCATATTACCAGCAAAAACAGCAAATGTGCTACCATTGCTAGAATGGCTGGAATGGTAAGTTGTACCTTAACATCTGATAGAGACTTCTAGTTGCAGATTCCTTACATTAGAATTTCCCCCAGGTGTTAGTCTGGATCCAGACATTTTTCTCAAGCAGTACCCTTGCGTGCCATCAGAAGGCGTCGGTCAGCTCTACGTCCGTCATTGGTATCGTGTTTACCGGTAATGACATTGCGGGTCATATACAGGTGTCACCCCAGTGCCCTGATGTCAGTTCTTTTCTTTCCATGTCAGCCTATGCGCAGACCTGAAGAAGAGCTACCCCACAGTAACATTTTGACTGGCTTTTTCAACTTTTGTTGAAGCTTTTTTTGACTTCCTGGTGCGTTAAGTATGTTGTCACGGAACACCTGCTTCCAGTCCTGGTGCTCCAGACGCCACCCGGGCCTAGGTCGGCGTCGATCCCATACTTATTGCCAATTCCAACACAAAGCCGGAACAACGTCTCGCAACATCAGTTCCGACTTCAAGAAGGACCTTGCTCCCCAGGTTGGAGCCTGACCTTATTCTTATGGGTACTGTCAGAGTACGGAGGGGTGGGTGAGCCCTTTAGAATACCAGCTTGAAAACCCCATGGACTGGGCTCAGGACTTAGGTGAAGCCAGTGGTCTAGATACCTCCTCTGACACTGACCTGCATTCTCCCCCTACCATGGTTACGGAGGAGGGAGCGCCAAATTCAGTGGTGATGAGGGGGTGCGTGGAGATTGAGCTGCAGCAGTTTATATCTTTTGACCTTCTGCCCGAAGTCTGCAATGTGATTCTTGGCAGTCAGGCGCCCTCCACCAAAACGGTATACGCCTGTCGATAGAACAAATGTTTGGCAGTATCAGAACAGTCACATCTCTATCCACCAATCACCCAGACACCTCGGCTCAGCAGGACTCCTACTCGCACACATCCCACACATGAACAGAACCAGATAAGGAGGCTCGCTCTTCTCTTACATGGCTCCTAAAGTGTGGAATGACCTCCCAGTCCACCTCCGAGCTTCATTCTCTTCTTAAACACCACAAGAAGCTGAAGACCTGGCTTTCTAATTAACCAACCTACCGTAGGCAGGGCTATGCACACACCAGCTCAGTGCCAGGGTGACCTCGGCGGTGATAGTGCTCTTTACACATACACATAACATAATGTTGGTTAAGGGGCCCCAATAATTTTAAGGCCCATAGGTTCCTAGGGCATTATTGGGGTAAGCTCTTCTCCCTTAGTTTATCAATGGCTTTACATGTACTTTAAATAGCATTGATATAATGGTACGTCCTTTGTCGTCGTTAGAGGAGTAGTTATTCCAAGTAGTTGCTCAGAGCGCAGATTTTTTTTTAAATATGTTTCTGCTGTTTTTAAGGTCTGACATCTTCAATCTTACAATTCTCCTTCTTAAACACCTACATTATGCATGTTAAATGCATATTAAGGTTCTGCACAGCTCTTAAGTCATTGAAAAGGTGGTTGTAAAGTGTGGACACAGTGTAAACCTGAACTGAAAACCAGTTCTATAACATAATTGGTATATGCAGAGTACAAGAGGCATAACTTTTAATAGAAAAAGTTTGCACAAGTAGGCTTTTTACTGCTGATTACACACGTCAAATGCAAACTATTTTAGTCTGTGATTGTATTAATAAAATATTGTTCCTGAGGTTACATCCACACAAAATCCTTATTTGTTAGTTAATAGCTTTTTCAACTAGTCAATGTATACACTTCTTTTTTTAGAAACCTTTGTTTTCACATTGTGTTAGGGAGCATTGTTTGCATCAATATGTGATTAAAATAAAATAAAATAGCCATAGACTGTTCTACAGCATAATTTGATAGTCAGTGGAAGCATTACACTTGGACCTAGATACAACTTTAGGTTGACCATGATAAATCGAATACACCAAGCACGTTCGTTCTAGTCTGAGATTTTACCCTCAGACTCAGTCTTTTTTTTATGGAGCTCAAAATCTTTTTGCGGGGCAAGCCTGAAGCTGTAGATGAAGATGGTGCTGCTGACACCTTCAGAGGTCTTGTAAGTACAAAAATGTTTAAAGTCCCAAATTTTAGGTCTCCTGGTGCACCTGCTCTGGGTCACTTCTAATGCACCCTGGACCTCAGGGACCACACTTAGGGGCCCAGCCTCACTCCTGCAGAGGCCACCAGTAAGGTCCAATCTGCGTCCAGTGGACAGTGGTCACTTCAGTAAACTGGCATCTTGTAGCCTGTTCTGTCCCTGAAGCCAAAAGAAAATCAGCCAGCTGACCCTTGGAGTCTGCTTCTTTGTCAACTCTACAAGAGGGAGAAGGTCCAGACCTTCAGGGCTCTTCTCAGACCACAGATAGAAGGCCCATTCCATTTTTAGGATTTATTGCAGGAACATAAAGCGTTCTTAAGAGAATGTCTTCGGATGCTATTTTTATGGTTGGCAATAGCTTTGTGGGATTGGGGGGGATAGAGGGGAGGGGGACTTGGCTCCTCCATAAACAATGGTGTAAAAGTTCCTAAGGCAACCCTACCCAGTTTTGTAATTATTCCTGTTTGCCGACTGCGAACAATTCCACAGTGCCCCCTCACTTTTAAAATCCAGCATGAGGAAAGCTCCACCCAGATACGTGGCAAGAAAAATGAGCAACCCCTCCTCTGCAGTCACAAAAAAACAGTTTTGAAAGTAGATACCCTCCCGCAGTGTTGGGTGCCAGCCTGGCTTTCTCCAGGTCTCCCTAGCTAGTGGGTGGTGGTAACTCATGGTTCCTCCCTAACCAATGGGGTAGACGTTTTCAGGGACATCCTACCCACCTTTGCAGCAGTCCTCGTTTGCCCTACTGCAAACAATCCTACATTGCTCCTCACACTTCAAATCCAACATGGGGAAACCAGTGGATAATTTGTAAATAAAAACATTCCAGTGCCCAAAGCTCTCCTCTGAAACACGTGGCTGCTGCAATTAAATATGCGAGCATGGAATAACGTATAGCGTAAACCTAAAACCATCGTGGGCCTCTTTAATCCATTTACAGCCACTCCCTGATCCTTCAGCTCACTCTTGCAACTTTCTGGTTTCTCCTTATGTGATGCTTTTTCGTTTTTCTCTTCCTCCATCTTTCCCATATGTGTCTTTTGCTCGCAGTAAATGCTTGATGCAGGAAACTAAGTGCCAGCTCTCAAAAATAAGTGCCGGTACTCTGCACTGGAAACCACTGGCTCAAATTAAGCACTGGGGAATCCCTTTCTCACTTTTGCAGAGATCTTGTATCTACCCAAGGTTGTGGCAAGGGAAATTATCAGTACCCTCCTCCGTGGTCACTCAAATACGGTTCTGGAGGTAGCTCCCCTCCCACTGGCTTGCCTTCTCAAGAGCTAACCTTACTTTTACTTTTAGGGGAGGCAACTTTACAAGTTAATGAAGTTCCTGGCCCCCCCTAACCGGTCTTCCTGCAAGAGGAAGAAAACTCCTGACACCCAAGCCATTATTCCTGGTCTGTGAACAGTTTTCACACCTCATTACGGACAAGTACTAGCTGAGCAACTGCTGTTCAGCTAATGAAAATTAGCCTTCAGGAACTTCAGGCAAGGAAAAGGTATTAAAAATCTAACTTCGCCAATGAATTGGACTAATAATAAATATGGAAATGGTCTTTGAATTACTTTTGTTTAGCTGTTTCCTGTAAAAACAAAAATTGCATATTAAAGTTTACAATTTGACATTTTGCATGATTGAGGTACAGCCCTGCCACTGTGAATAGCTTTTGGGGCCTAGTCACTGGAGAAATATGCCGGTTTTAATTTTGCATATGTTTCCCTTTTAAATATCAAGTACCCTACCTTGTGAGCGACAAGATATGCTTAGGGGAGACATTAATATTTAAAAGCATATGTCAGGAGCGTATATCCTCACCACTTTGTTCTGAGAGGCACACCTCCTGGAACCACTAAATCCTATTGCTTCTGGAGGTTCTAGATCTGGTGAATCATGGGTTCCTTTCTATTTATTACCAGAATCTAAATCAAGAGATCACAATATTTGTGTTACTTATTGACCTGGTTACCCTATTAATTCGACAATAATTCCTATGAATTTTGATGTTAAACAATAGAATACCAGCTTCAAACTTTGTAATCCTTCACCAACTCCTTTGGTCCCGAAGCGGTTCTGACACCCTGCTTAAAGAGGTGATTAATAATAAAAAGAAAAAGCCTCTGTTTACTCTTCACAGAGTAATGCAATTAAGGAAACATCTTTGTCTTGACACCAATAAACTTTGAACAGCCTTTGACGTTCATGATGATCTTTCTTTTACACTGAAATTAAACATTCCTGCTACCCATAATTACAATTTAAAGTTCTGGATTGTTTTTCATTCACAAGTTACTATAACATTTACTAA
This sequence comes from Pleurodeles waltl, assembly GCF_031143425.1. NCBI lineage: Eukaryota > Metazoa > Chordata > Amphibia > Caudata > Salamandridae > Pleurodeles > Pleurodeles waltl. The sequence goes on from NC_090444.1 coordinate 895,441,016, forward strand.
AGTCACTTTAGGGTGCTTGTGCAGTCTACACTAGTGCTCCAAATATAGAATTCAAAAGCTCTTAATGTTTTTTTTAGAATCCAGACAGTCTGGAGTTCTCTCTCTCAAAAATCGCAATATTTAACCTCTCTGGTCTTTTTCAACAGAGGGGGCGTCCTTACTGTAATCAGGCCTCTTAGGGGATCTCAATTACAGAGTCTTCCTTGTGAGAGCCCCAATTCCAGTGGAGAGTCTCGCAAGCCGTCTCTAGAATACCAAACGCCGGATTCTGGGTGGGGCTGCTTTTACATAACGGAAACTGCTCAATATAGTCGCCACGCTCAGGATGCTGGGACTTGTAGTCTCTAAAAGAGAAAAAAAAACTCAGGGGAGTGTGCACCACAAGGATGCAGACAATGCTACCACCGTCGACGAGGTCTGAGTGTTGCATGCCTAACACGACAGAGGTGAAGTCCTCTGCAATATACTAAGATGGCACCCATTGTGGTTTTTTTTTCTTGGTGGGGCGTTGCCAATCACGCCCCAAACAGTGCCACAAGATTCAAAAGCCGTAGAGGAGCAGAAAGTGACTCAAACCCTGACAGCACGGTTTCCTGCCTAACAAAAAGGGTTATTTTGATACATCTGTTGAGCAGATAATAAAATGCTGCTACACAGAGTAGACCTGAAACCATGTTTTCTTGTCATTGTAGTAGATGGAAGAATCAAGGCTGCAGTCCACAAGCGAGGTTTACCTTTTGTTGCCGTGGGTGTATTTCTATGGCCTTGTAGTAAAGTTAAATATTCTGATTAGGATGAAGTCAATGTTTTACATGTTTAAGGGGAACACAGGCACTTAACATGAACATAGTTCTAAACAGCAAAAATAGGGTCTGGGGTAACTACGAAGAAAAGGCAGATTAGCTACAGTAACCATTTACATGAATTCACCAATTGGTGTTTAGCTGGCTGAATTTTATGCTTAATCCCACAATAACTTTGAATTTGAAAAACGATTCCAAGTTTACCTTTACTGAAAAGGATGAGATTACCCTGAGCAGAGAATAGGAGTTGCACTGTTGACATTAAGCGCTCGTAACCTCTTGTGTGCATGCAGACCTAACTTGCACAAGTCCCTACCCTCTGCCCGGCAGAGTTCTGAGGTGAATGTGGGTAGACAGGAAGCTTCTTGTACGTCCTATTGTCCTGTCCAGTCCAAAACTGAATATTGTATGATTAGATCTATCAGGGTATATACATTTCCAGTGCAGTGTACTGATGTAAAACAAATTGGGTAATCGTCCATGTCTAGATAAACACTGATGTGAGTGTGGAGTTGGAATTATGACCTTTTTTCACTTCCATAATACATTCTTACAAATAGTTTAAAAATAAAATAAAAGTATAGCTCTTACATATAAAATATAGGAGCAGCCATTTATTGAAGACAGTTTAAAGGTGTACCAAATCATACGGTCAGTGCTTCAGTTCAAGGAAAGTAGAATGCTTGGCGGGCCTGATCTTTCATTTCTGCTGATATCTGGAGTGTGCCTTTTTATACAGTGGAACAAATGAAAAGCATGTGTAATAGTTGGGCAGTAACTAAAACACAGCGACATCTGTCCAATGGTAAAGCATAAAAAATAGGAGCGTGAGGCAGGAAGCACACAGCATGGACAGCCTCTTCAAGGTAGGTATGAGAAACAAAAGATCCTGTGAGAGAAACATGGGTGTTGAATACTCTTCAGAAGTAAACAGCAGAAGCTAGTCTACTACATATGAAACATTAACAGTTGTACGACACAAACAATGAGTCTGTAATGGAAGCAAAGAACCACCCATCTCCTGTGAAAGAGGACTCTTCCTGTGTTTCTTATGCCCATACGTCTATCCACCGGGTGGCTTTTTAGGTTTCTTGTGGAGTAACCATAATGGGGTACTCAATCCGTGACCCCTAGCGTTTTTCGTGGCCTGAGGTTTTCACATAGTTTGCAACCTCCCAGTTGCAACCAGCATAGGTGTAGTTTTAAGCAAATCATGTCTGGTATGTCTGGTAGCCATCAAGCTGCTGACACCGATGTCGGACTGTTGTCAAACAGCTTTAAAGCACATCAGGCAGCTGCTAAGGAGCTGCAAACCCACCTCACGCTAATCTTCCATGTTGGCACCACACCTGGCACCTTTCAAGTAGTGGAAAATCTGACTCGCCACTGTCAACATGCTCAAAATCAGAATTAAGAAGGTCATGCAAACACATTAGAAAACTGTCAAACAGTGGCAAAGCAGTCTCCTGGTGGTCTCAACAAAGACAATCCCACCTAATTGTCACACAAAGAACAATTGTTCAGAACAGTCTCTGACTCAAATATAAATCTGAGAGCTACCCCGCACTACAAAATGCCATGTGAATGATGGTAAAGGGGCAGAAACATAGTTGAAAATAATCATAAGACTGGAAACAACATTGTGCAAAGTTCAGATAGATGAGCTACCATTGGCAGAAATTAGACTGAATTGCCCGTTATCTATCAAGCAAATGTATGTCACATTCAGAAATACCCCATATGGATTGATTTGAAAAGAATAGTTTTGTAATGCGCCTATGGCGCAATGAATGCCTGGGTTCTTTCTGCCTAACACTTCTTTATAGCTTTATTTTCTTCCACTTCCTTCATGTTTGTGTTTCTCATTTCAAGCTATGCCTATGCATCACGGAATCAAGTCTGATAATGGTTTTTATACGTTTTACTGCACTAAAGCTCTTCCTGAACTCTTTGTTCTCTGGGCCCCACTGAGACTTCCGTCTGCCTTCTGTCTTCAATACCATGCTGTCAGCCGCTCACCCTGCTACAGTACTTTACAGTTTGGCTCCATTGATCTGCACAACAGACCTGGCTAGAACGATGCAAAGATTTTCAGGGATCCATGCAAAATAGAATTTCGGCTACTAGATCAATCCCCATAGATTAAAAAAGCGACATTTTCTAGATGTTTTTCAGTAATTTGGCCCTACCACTAGATGGTGCCCTTAGACTACAGTTTTACCCCGCTTTCTGGATGTGCCAACCCTGTTTCCCGGGCCACAAACGTTTGCCTGCCTTCTCTGTTGCCTTGGTGCGGAGCCCATGAAGGCATTTTGCTTCCACAGTAGGAGTGCGCCATCCGCCATAGCCTAGCACATCCACAGTCTGCGACGTTTCAAATTTGTGGGACTCTCTTTTGCCTGAACTGATTTGGGAAGGGTGTAGCTGAGGAGTGATCGATGCTGCATTCACCAATCCCTGCAGTCTGACTTGTGACGCCTTCCCCCCATTTCCTCACAACCTATCGGGACTGTTTTACAGAGCTTGCAGTCCCCGCCCAAGCTGGTAGATTGGTGGTGGGTTGAGAAGGCTCTTGGGCGGACTCAGCTTGAGCACACACAAAAATCTCCTCAGAATACACTGTCACTCGAAGCCTCTATTTCACTTTGAAATCCCTAATTCTGTAATGTGAAGACTGATTTCCACTGTACCCATGATTCCTATTAAGACCTTTGAATTATCAAACATCACCGTATACAGGCTTCATGGTCTATTTTATCATTTACCTCCATTGTAGTCATATACTAATTATCGTTTAAAGCACCACTTTAATTCATCCAGTATTCTTCCTTGTCTCACAAATTGTCTCTGTAAATTGAATTTCTTTTCTACCACATGTTTTCATCTAATATTTCTCTCTTTTAGTGATTGTGGCAATTTGATCCACCACAAAGGCTTTTGAAGTGTAAAGGGCAACCACCCATTCCGTGGAAAAAGTGAAAGGAGTTTTTTTTAAATTACATCATCGCAATAGACGGAACAAGAATGCATATTGAACAGCGCAAGGGAATTCATCTTCATTGTCTGGGGTCTTAAGTAGAAGAAATATTTAGGAATCTTCCCGAAGGCGAAAAACCCTGAGGGAGAGGGTGATTATGATGACCATGAAGAAGATGTTGTTTGATTAGATAACTACTTCAAATCCACCATCAGTAGAATGCTGGAAAGGTACCACTTTTACACCTGCAGACAGAGAGAATGAAAGTCCTTCAATTTTTTTTTTTGCAGCATTGAGGGGCATTTCAGTGACTTGTGATTTTGGATCAGTGAACAACGAAATGATAAGGACCAACTTATGGTCAACATATGCGGGAAACATATACAAGAAAAACTTATGGCCAACCCAAATCTCGATGAAGTAATCAACTCAGCAAAAGCTATAGAACAAGCTGCGTCCTGGATAAAATAAGTCTCAGAAGATAAACACGAGAAGAAGAATGCTGGAATTTGGGATGTGAGCAAACAAATTAAAATTGATACCTGGAACCTATTATTGGGGAAGCAACTTTGGTATTGCATCGTTCAAGGGGTGTCCTGCCATAAACTAGAACTTTAACATTTGGCAAGATGGGTTAGTTTTCACAGTTCAGTTTTGACTTAAGAGCCTTACACGCTTCCATTTGAACAGACACCCACCCCTTACCAAAGGTAAAGAAGATTATATATTTTTTTAAATATTTCTTTATTGGCATTTTCATTATGATACAACAGTTAACAAAGCAACAGCAGATAAGGACAATAAGTCGACCTGTCATTGAGCAATGAATGCAAGAGGAATGGTATCTTCCCAATCAAAGCAATAAGACAGAAAACATTGAGGCATCCCCTGAGTGAGCATTACCCAACATTCTGATACTCAAAGCACCACCCCAGCATACGGAGGTGGGCCAGGGCAACACAGACTCCCAGTAGACCCTGAGTCTGCCCTGTAAGCAATGATCAGCCAATATGCAACTTCAACCAAGTGAACAAACCTTCTGGGAGACTGGGAGCCTGAGGCAGCAGGAGAGGCCGTGTGTCATGGTCTATGCTTGTGTTAACGTGTCCTTTTATGTTAATTATTACATATTAGGACTCGTTGTAGGCCAATGAATCTTGTGACCCAGTGAAGAGACACCGTAGGACGAGATAACTGATCAATATGTCAAGCAATATATCAATAATGCAATCAATGTTTACCACCACAATGCACTTTAGTTTGGATAAAGACATTAATCAATTTGTCGACGCAATCATGACCTTTCAGCCATGAATAACCACACCTTTAATAGAATTATATGAATTTTATTCCCTATTAGTTACAATCTACAAGCAAAAGAGTTAATCTGAATACCAAGAAGCATAATAGCATAGTCACGATATGGTAACTGTGATAAGATTTCATTAATGCAAGAATCACAAATATCAGAACATAGCACGGCGTAAACATAGATTAAAATACAGCAAATGTCATATACATGTCAGTTCAGCATAGCGTAATGTCAGTCATTTGTCTATTTGCGTCAGTCGATATGAACTCCTGTCCTAACCACTGATTAGCATTAGCATGTTGGGCTTCATGCAAAAAAAATTTGGAAAACATCTAGCTATGGTCTCTATCAAAATGAGCAGTTGGTACGTAGAAAGGAAAAGCAAACAGACAAATTACAGATTGCATTGTCATAATTACCCTCCAAGGATTAGTTCGGCACACAGGATCAGTCTTCGTCTTCAGGACATCAGTCAAAACGCCATCAGTCTAAACTCGACTAAAGGGCACATGGGACACTTCCCTCATAAGGAGAAGTGTAAATGGGCAGTCTATGGGTGAAGATGGTTTTAAAAAGTCTCAAAGTCACCAAACAGTGTGACAGAGTTTCTGGATAAAATCAATAGCATTCCCTACCTAGTTCTCTCGACCCTTCTGTGACATGGGTTTTTATCCCTTTTTCGTAATACCTTCCCCAAAAATTCTATTGAACATTTACTATACCCCACTATCTTTAACCTATCAAATTAAGCATTAGGTAATTCTAATTGTCACCCCACATTTATTCATAACATTTTGATTGGTCTTCATAATTGACGTCTTCGGAAGTGGCTCGTCCGGGGGTTACTTCATACCTTGGCATGTCTTCTCGGGTCAGCAGTTCCATTGTCCATGGTTTAAACGTCCTTGCACATTACATTAATCTACATTTGTTTCAATTTTGTATACAAAAACTTAAACTAAGGCACCAAATATGCGGTTGAGAATGGAATTACAATGATACATTCATTTTCCAAGTTAAAGAAAAAGAACATTTGCAGGGTCATGGCCCTTTGCGAGTCAGCACACTGAAAAACAGAAAAATGCTTTTAATATGAGAGCTAGGCAGCTAAAACCCACAGCTCACGCTAACTTAAGGCCTATAGGATTTTCAATATAAATGCAATATCATAAATGTTAATATAAACTTGATTAACCATAGCATGAACAATTTTACTCATTATTATTAGTTCGCGTATATATTGGTGGCCACACATCGTGGTCATAATTCAAGTGCACGTTTAAGCAAAATCACTATTATTGTCGTTTTCTATGCAGCATTGTTAAGCATTGATATAAGTATTTCATTTTAGTGTATGTATTATTTAAACTACGCTCTCTCACTTGTATAAAATAACAGCAAAGGGAAGGGGAAATCACATTGATTGGGGGTGGGGGAGGGGGGTGTCGGTTCCCTCTACATCATCTGTTGCCCGTGTGTCTAGGGGACAGGGTCGGTACCATGTGCGCAAGAGGTATTAAGTCTGTATCTTGCAGGACCCTCATGACAGGTCCCCTGGCAACACAGGAGCCCATTGGAAAATCCCTAGTGAGTGTGGCGAGCTAGGCTTGTGATCTATTGAGAGCACTTAAAGCATCCTGTATCTTGAGCACATAAGTATCCTGTAAGGTGGCCACATCACCTCTTTCCGTTGTGTGCAAATCTTGTGTCCGAGTGTTGGCTTCAGCTGTCATCCACTTAAGAACCACCCGCAGCCAGGTTTCAGTCGACGGTGGTTGAGTCACCTTCCATGACATGGCTGTAAGACACTTGAAAAGGACCGCTGCCAGATCAACTAATTTTAGGTAATGTTTAGTATGTTTCATATGCTTAGTGTCACTGAGGGAGCAGAGTAAGGGATCCAGTGGGAGCTGTACATCTACTACTCTTGATACGTGGTCCAAAACTTGCACACACACTCTTGCCAATGGAGGGTAGTCCCACACTATGTGGAGAAAGGTCGTATATGGGTGCCCACAATGAGGACATACTGACACTACTCCGGGGAGCATCCGATGCAGACGGTGTGGGGGTAAGGTATGCATGGTGGAAATAATTGAATTGCGTGAACTTCAAGCAAGCATTACAGGTCGCCTGTTTTCTCTGTTCAAGGAGGGGAAATCCCCCATTGTTTAGATAAAGAAGATGATCATGCCCCAGGATGGGGAAACCGTTTTCTCAGCCCTGGACCTCCACTAGGCATACCGTCAAGCAGAATCAGCAGAAGAATCAAGACGTCTACCTACCTTTATAACATCCTTCAGGTTATTCAATTATAAACAAATGCCATTCAAACGCCCATCCTCTTCCATGGTGTTCCAGTGAGCTATTTTCCATTCATTCAAAGACTTAGAAAACAAAGTAAGATGTTTTAATGTGATATTTTTATCATTACAAAGAATAAAGAGGAACATTTAGACATTTTAAGGGAAGTGTACAGTCGTTTAGAAAAAAGTGTATGTTGCTCAAAACATGAGTTGACTACTTTGGTCACTTCATCTCGAACAATAGAGTAATCCCTAAAGAATCGCTTGTGTGAGCTATCGGAAGGTACCACCACCTAAAGACAAGGAGAAACTTTTGTCCTCCATGTGACACTTTGAATGTTATTCTAAGTTTGTAAAAGAATTTGCTACGCCTATGGGGCCACTAAGAACGTTACCGTGCAAGGGTGAGAATTTTACATGGGACTAAGACTTACAGGCTCCGTTTAAAAACATTAAAGAACAGACAGCTTCAAGTCCACATTATGAACATTCTCCTATGAAATCAATGTGTCATTGCTGTGAACTCGAGAGCCTACTTACTTGGAGCTGTGTTGTCACAGAGGGTTTGCAACAAAAGTTCTTGGATTATGGCCTATGCTTCGTTGACTCATAGTGAGGTGGTAAGTTGCCATAATGCTGTAATGGAGAGAGTAGTGCTTGCTTGCACATGGGCCATCGACGATTTCAGACATTTTGTTTCGGGAAATGGGTTTAACTACAAACTGACCATAAGCCTCTTCTTCTCATACTATCCCTATGAGGAGTTGTCAGCTACAGTACAGATTGCCGAGCTGTGTTAAAAATGCACGTATCCTGTTTTGATACAGTTTGTGTTCCATGAAAGAAAAAACATACAGCAGATTGCCTTTCACGTTTACTTTGCTGAAATGGGGGAGGTGACTTGTATGATGATGAGGAGATGGATGTGTTTGCTTGTTTTGATGAAGTGTGTGCATTGCTTGCATTTTCTTTCACAGTTATAGAATGGGAATCTGAAGTATTCCTAGGAAAAGTGAAATCGTACATTTTGAAGCTTTAGCCAGCACCTAAATATTTGAAACGTTCTCTGCATTCCTTTAGTCAAATTACAGATGACTCGATTGTTATTAGAGGGTTAGCTTTTCATAATAATAAATATGTTCCCCCGGAAGGTATATGTGATTGTAGCCTTTGTGCTAGTCACCAAGGACACGTGAGTCTGTCTGCCTTAAACAAACATCTTGTGAGAACCAACTTTGGGTGACCCCACATGGATGCAGAGGCAAAATGTTTTGTCAGGAACTGTGATGACTGCACCAGTTCTGAGAAATAATTTATATGTTCCCCTTCCCTTTTGCGGCCTACGTCATAGCCCAAGCGTGTTCGGCAGGATTCTTGGTTAAAAAAAGTGAATTCGATTGAATAAAAAAACCTCCATCTATCATTGACGTTTGCAGTAGTTCTTACCGACTACCATTCCAAATGATCAGAAGGTACATTTGTTCACAGCCGTACTACTTCTATAGTCATAAAGTTTCTCATGGAAGTTTTTAATAAAGAAGCATGCCCAGAAGCACTAGTCATAGATAATCGGATGCAGTGAAAATCACATGAAATTACAGAATGTTTAGTAGCACACAACATCACCCATATAACAGCTGCCTTATATGATCCCCAATATAGTGGGTGAGTAAGTAGAATAGTTCAACCGTTACCTGAAGGAGAATGTACCTCTTGGGATATCTACACATAAGCCTGTAAATTCCACTTTGAGGGAAAGCTGTTGTCTTACAGTATTTCAGCAAACTCTGTGACAGTGATCAGTCCCGTACTATTACTCAGGGGGAGGCATCCTGTTTCAGACCTATGCTATGGTGACTGAGGAACGAATTCCCATGTATCAAGGAGGGGAAATACAAGATAAGTCCCTGTAAAATCAGAAGCAGCGGTAAATCCTGTCAATTTAAGTCCAGTTTATGTTATGACATGTTGCATCAAGCCAAACCCAATAATTATCATGTAGAAGAATTTGTTAAGGTAAGAAAATATGGTATATTTGGTCAAAGGATATTCTACATAGTCTAAGTCAATCAAAAGTGTTTAAATGAACAAAGGAAGTATGATTACCTGCGGGAAGCGCATTGCTGGAAGCGCATTGCTGGTTGCTCCAGGTGACGGGAGGCGGACCACAGGGCAGGAGCCCTTTAAATTCCATTTTGCGCTCCCGCCGTCGCGGGAAGCGCATTGCTGGTTGCTCCAGGTGACGGGAGGCGGTCCACAGGGCAGGAGCCCTTTAAATTCCATTTCGCGCTCCCGCCGTCGCGGGAAGCGCATTGCTGGTTGCTCCAGGTGACGGGAGGCGATCCACAGGGCAGGAGCCCTTTAAATTCCATTTCACGCTCCCGCCGTCGCGGGACGCGCGTGGGTGAAGCCCGGGCCAAGGGCGGGCCCGTCCTTCGCTGGTCAGCGCCCGGAAGAGGCTGGGCTGGGCCCCCTCTCTTTCATCTGCATTGTGGTAGCTGCAGGTTTGCTAGTGCCTGGTCAGCGCCGCCAGTCCCAGGTACCCTTATTCTTTTCCTATACCCAGGGGATCCGTGCGGGCTGGGTCATTATTATTCAATTTTCCCCTTGTTTTCGTCCTTGGGGGCTCCAGCCCTTGGATTGGACACATCGTAGCAAACAATGGGGAAGCGCAAAGCAGATGATGTCCCTGCGCCACCTTCCGGCGCCAAAAAACACAGGAAACGAGTCGGTCGGAAACTTGATGACCCTTCTAAACCCATTAGGAACCAATTTCAAGCCATTGACTCCCTGTTTGAGGAAGTAGAGGCAATTTTGATGAGTCCATCCGTCATCGCTCCTTCCATTCCTGCTACTTCGACTACTAGGAAGATCCCGGATCTATTTACCAAAAAACTACGGACACCTCTTCTGTCTGTGGAAGCTGACATCCACCCCCCCCCCCCCTTTATCTGAGGCTGCAATTCCCTCATCACCTATGAGGCTCACTTCAAGTATCGAAGTTGCAGAATGTAACCAATGTAGGGATTCTCCGAATTTGGGTTCTAAGTCTGTAGTTTCTAGTGATATTCTCTGCTCCAATAGATTTCAACTCCTATCTACTTCTAGTGAGAGCCCAGGTCGCTCTCAGCCCTTAATTTCTGCAGAACCTGATACAGAGGAACTGGTCTGGCAGGCTTAACGCAAGATGTCACTCGAACTGGAGAACGTTTCCCAGAAGCTGGACAATTTAAAATCTTTGGTAATGGTTATTTTGGGAAAGATTTCAGGACTATCCGAGACGAAGGTATTGTGTAATTGTAATTCATTTAGCACGAATGACCACCTTCCTGAGTCTATTGGAGGGCCTAACGTGTTAGCTTCATTAGATACTGGGGACAACTTAGCCTCTCACCCTAAATATTCAAAGCAGGGGGCCAAGCCTACGAATATGGCAACAAATAAAAAGGGGAGTCGCCTCTTTCTATCCAATGACAACTCCATCTACTCCGGTCGTATGCCCGTTCCCGCCCCAACCAACTACGTTTTACGTTCTCCCTGTACAAATCCCGTGTCCATGGGAGCTATGGTTGGGAAGGATGTACGTGTGCCCGTAAGCCCACCCAGAATCCCACGTCAAGGTCAATCCAAATTCTTTAAGGCGACAATTCCCAAGGGGAGAAATGATCAGAGTAGGAGGGATGCACAAATCTACATGACAAGGGTCCCTAGGTTATCTGCTGGGCAGAGAGAGTCTCATGATTCTCTCAATAATAAAGTTGTCTACTGGTTTCGCATTCAGAGGAAATGTCTGTCTATTATCCGTTCTGATATTTGGGAGGCACGTAGACATTCTCAACCAGACTCAGATTTTGATTATATTTCAATCCTCTTTTTTGACACCTCTATGGTTGATAACCTTATGGCTTTCACCCTACGGACTCTTCCTCTGATATCTGGTAGAAATATCGGAATTGGCCTCTGCATGCTTTCTCCGGGGGGGGGGAGCCACGAAGGACCGATAGACTTTTCAATACTCACGAGGGAATGGCTCTGGGTCCACTAAATAGCAATCGAACAGCCTTGACTCAGACCCGCTCCCCCCGGTTATCTGATTTAGATTGACTAAACAACTTCTCTCCTTTAATACTCCCCACCTCAGATGCTATGGTTTATAGAGATAAACGATCCAGGGTTCTGAACCCAATCATATCCCCGAGAGTTAGTCCCACACCTGTGTCCTCTGTACTTAATATTGTATCTTGGAATGTAGCCGGAATAAGGAAAAAGTTGGGAGATCCTGGATGGGTAAATTTTATCTCTAAGCAAGACTTATGCCTTCTCCAGGAAACCTGGGCGGAAGAACTAATACATGTTGAGGGGTTTACAACTCATTTTGTCGCAGCCCAGCCTGCCTCGGGAGGCTTTGGCAGGCCTATGGGTGGGCTCATGATTTTAGTAAACAAGAAACTACAATGTGACCACTTTGTACTACCCCTTAACTCATTAGATCTATTGGGTGTGAGACTTATATTTCACCCTGGTTTCACAGTGACCTTGGTCAACGTGTATGCAAGGTTCGTCCCCCCCAATATGGAATCAAGGACACTTGCCCAGCTAGTTGAGCACATGGAATCCTTGCATCCTTCTAACCATCCGGGGATAGGGGGCGATATAAATTGTTCCTTTGTATTCAAGAACGTTGTAGGTAATCTAATTTCCGAAGAGGATGACTCCTGGGGTATTCCCCAAGTGAAGGATGATTCTCTTAGTATTGGTTCTTGTGCGGCTACACAGATTGCCTCCCTCTGCCTACGCCATGGACTCAGGGAATGTAATGGTCGGACCAGATCTGATCTTAATCGTGCCCCCACTTTCAAGCGGGGATGTTCGTTCAGCACTATTGATTATTTCTTTGTTGACATCAGGCTTTGGTCACATATTCTGGACATGAAGGTTGAACTCCGTTATGACAGCGATCACTATCCTCTATGTCTCACTCTCTTTAACAAAGCATTTGGGAGAACTCTACACCTAGAGACCACTGATGTTCCGATCCCTTCCCTAAACTCCAGGCAAACTCGTGTTAGTTGGCCAAAAGTTATATCTAACCCATTTTTGGTTAAACAAATGTATTCCTCCTTTCTACAGTTGTTCTCCGGTATTGAAAAGCAAGAGGTCGATAGTCTGCCAATCATGGAAATTCATGCTGAATTGATAAAATCTCTACAGATTGTTTTTTATAAAGAAACCACTGTGAGACACACTCCAGATGCTATCCGATCCAGGGAATGGTTCAACAAAAATTGCGACCTTGCTAGGTTTAATCTTAAATTGGCCCTCCGCATGCACTCACAGGAGGAGATCAGGACCGCTAGAGTCAGTTACACTAAGGCCCTGAATCTAGCAAAGAAAAACTGGGAATTTGAGATCTGGCAGACGCTGCTGGAGGCAGTCGAAAATCGAGATGGGAGCTCCTTTTGGAGGTTGCTGACCCACAGGCAACGAGAGGGTAATGTTATTCCTAATTTTCACATCCAGCCTGAAAGATGGGTGTCTCATTTTTCCGAGATCTATACCTCATTTGAGCAACTACATCACGAGACCTATGCGGGTGGCAAATGTAGATCCCTAACTGAGGGTCCCATGGAGGACATTGTTTTTACAATTGCTGAAACCACGGCAGCTATTAATTCCTTGAAACCTGCTAAGGCTCCCGGTCCTGACAAGATACCGGGGGACCTGTTTAAGTCTGAACCCGTTATTTGGGCGTGGTACATTAATACTTTATCAAATGCCATTGCAGCAGGTAGCCCCATTCCGGACTCGTGGCTCGGAGCTAAAATTATCCCTATTCACAAAAAAGGAGATGTGGGTCTGCCAGCCAATTATCGCCCAATTAGCCTCATTGATAATCTTCAAAAGATTTTCTGTAAGCAAGTTCTTGATAGGCTAATGGACTGGGTCCAAGCTAACCAGGTTCTTTCTCCCCTTCAGGCTGGATTTCGTTTAACAATTAGCACTATGGACCAAGTTTTTAGATTCTTCTTGTTACTTTGGAAATACGCTACCCTGGCCAAACAAAATTTGTATGTTGCTTTTGTTGACCTTAAGTCCGCGTTTGATCTTGTTCCAAGGCAGAAATTGTGGGAAGTCTTAAAGAAAACTGGCGTCCCGTTGAACTTGGTGCATCTAATCCAAAGATTACACAAGAACACCTGTGCTGGAGTAAGATGGGGCAGCCAAGGGGAACTCACTGATCGTATTAACATCAGGGCTGTATCCTGGCTCCTACCCTCTTCTTGTTGTTTATCAATGAAGTAGTGCAAGTTGTAACTGACTGTCAAAACAATGCCCCTACTTTGAATAATACAAAAGTTCCAATCCTTTTATTTGCTGACGACTCCCTCCTGATCTCTAAAACACCTATGGGCCTTCAGGCCCTTCTGGATAGGTTTAGTGTGTTTTGTGCAGATCATGTATTGGAACTCAACCCTACAAAACAAAACTTATGATCTTTGGTCCTGGTAGCTCAAAACGATGTAACATTCTGTATAATGAGGTTCCCTTGAGTAAAGTATGCTCTATTGATTACTTAGGGGTAAGAATCAGTAATGATATGAACTGGCAGGCCCAGGTAGGGAAAACCTTAGCCCTCTTAGCACATAGGGCAGGGGCAATTTTGCGTTTTCAAAAGTCTAATATTGAGAAAGTTGTTTCCCCTGCTATTAAAATTTATTTAGCTAAGGCTCAGAGTGCATCGGTTTATGGTGCTGAGGTCTGGGGCTGCTCTAAATCCAGCAAGTTATCCGTGGGGGAAAATAATTTTGCAAGATCACTCTTGGCATGTCCTCGTAGTACGCCCCTGGTTCCAGTGTTTTTGGATCTAGGGTTCCCTCGCATTTCCGATGTAATAGCTTTAAGGCCTTTAATTTTTTGGGTTCGTATTTGGACTAGACACTTACAAGGAATCCTTGCAAGATTTATTGGATAAACTAAACGTACTTTCTATCCCCTGGTTCAAGCACATTTCAGAATGGTTCCATACCTTGGGACTCGGTCTCTTTTGGAGCCAGCCCAATAAGCTAAGGAGGGCTCACAAGGACCACCTGAAATCTGCTTATTGGTCCCATGTTAGGGAAAAATATCTGCTTTGCACTTCACATGGTAGGCTGACGTCTCTCTTCCTCGACTACAAGTGGTTTCCCCAGTTCGAACCCTTTCTGGACTTAGTTACTGATCAACTAAGCAAGAGTTTGTAAGCTCGACTGGATGTCTCCCTCTGAAGTCCTTTTCCAGTTCATGGAACTCCACCCTGTCATCCGATAAATGTCCTTGTTGTAATGACTCTGTGGAAACTGTAGTGCACTTTATGTTTATTTGTCCTGCCTATGGCATTGCCCGGCGGAAATGGCTTTGTCCCGTTTGTAGAAACATGGGGTTGAGAACATGTAGGGATGCCCTCAGGCTGATGTTGAGAGATTGCTCTTCTCCTTTAATTTGTGCGGTCAGCAAGTTCCTTGCGTCCGCTTGGCATATACGTACATACTTTTTAAAATAAAATAGGACTATAAGTGATTTGTTGTTAATTGTTCCCTGATTTTACCTTATTTTACTTATTCGTTTTATTAATTGTACTTCTTATAAATTACCGATGTGGAAGTTAAAAGCAGTTAATAAAAGGATCTTTGATATTTCCTTTTTATCTACAGGCCGGGGCACATACGTGAAGATTTATCTGAATTTTTTCTCTTTGTACACTCGCAGATTTCTAATTTTTCAGTATTTTTATCTAATTTTTTATCACTTACCTTTTAACTTTGTTGTTATGTATAGATCTTGATTTAATTGTTGTAAAGTTATTGCTTTGATGGTTATTTTGACTGAATAAAGCTTGCTTGAATCAAATGGATTACCTAAAATGGAAAATGTTGGAGTGTCAGACATTTAGCAACGTGTGACCAAAATTGTACTGAGAATGATGGGAATGTAGAGGATAATTCAGAGAATGATTTCTTGTAAGATGAATTTGGCAATTCACATTCTGAGGAGAGGAGAATCCTCCTTCAGACCAAACTATGAAGGGTTTGGGTGTTACTCCGGAAGAATAAGTACCGGATCAGGGTGCCAATGTTGATGATAATTCCTCTGATGTTTCAATTCCTCTGTGTGTCAAATTATCTGATAGAGTAAGAACTGCATTATGGAAATTTCTCCAGGAGTGATATTACACAGCCTTGATGTTTAATTTCTTTTAATTCCCTAAGGGAGTAGATGTGTTGTATTTTTTTGTTTTCTCCTTGTCTTCTATTTTGTTGTAAGATGCTTCCTCCTACCTATCTGAGATCTGGCTACGGGTGGTTCTTTTCCTTGGTAACTGTTAAGCCACTTGTGGATGGCGACTCTCTGAATGTAAATGTTTCCCTTACTCGATGCTGAAATAAATGTAAGCACTACTTACCCTCTCCTTCGTCTTTGTTCCATACTACACAGAGGTTACCATTTGCAGAGTCAGGGACGGCCCCAGTGATAGTAACTCAACAGGTTACCCTACTCAAAATAGAGTGGGTAAACGCAGGTTGGCGGAGTTGCTCCAGCTCTGTTAAATCATAAATAAAGGCATACAGTGGTGTAGGAAAGTTGGCCTGGTCCCCACTGCAAACAAGTGCAATTGCCTCCATCCTTTGTTTAGTGGCAAAAAGATAGCTATACTAGTGGTTTAGTGGTTCCCTCACACCCCTGTGCCTCGGTGCCTCTGCACCTGCTGCACCATTGATAGCTTTGCCCCTGAGGGCAAAGGTCTCTGACCATCACTATGGCAGTGAGGTAAAAATGATGGCCTACCAACAAATCCATGCCTCAGCAGATTGACGTCAGAAATACCAGGAGGCCGTTCTCATGTTTGACTCCTAGAAGCATGTGTAGAGTGGGCAGCCATGAACTGCAGCTGCACCATCCTCTGCTCCCAGGTTCACAGCAGACCACCCTGACAGGTCTGTGAGCGGACCAGGATGGAAGCACCGCAGTGGGTAGCACCTGTGTGGGCAGGATCATACTGGCAGAAGCGGTGACTTGACAACTGTGTCGTGACTGCAAATAGGGGAGAAAAAATGTGAGTGCTGCCCAGCAAAGGTTCAACTAATCATGGGTTGCCATGTATGGATAAAGGGAGAGGATAGAAGAATGGCACAGTAAAAAAAATATTCCTTCTTTGTAGTGTCATTTTACAAACCCCCATAGGGTTTTCAACTAATGCACTGAAAGTTGAAGCGCTTGTTGTAAGATGCTTGGCAAAAACGTGATCAGCAGATAAGTTGCAAATACTGGTATCACAGGACAGGACCCCGTGTCATTGAGGTGTTTGCTGTTGGTCCTGATAGTGGATTAAATAGGGAGGGGATTTGCACTACACGAACTTCAAGGAAACTCGAAACTCCGCTAAATCCACCAGGATGGATTTTTATCTCGTGAGGCTGAAATCACAAATTTATTGAGATAGAAATGACAGTGAAGCAGGTTTGTCCCACAGTAACAATGGAGCGGATTAAGTTTGGAAAGCATAAAGGTTCACTAACACTTTATTAAAGTTACAATCTCCGATCAAATCAATTAGGCGGAAATTGAAAGTCACTTGAATATAGCATCCATGAGTTATGATCCAAGTAGTTCAATTAGTAATGTGAGTATAGCATTATGGAAGGCAGTGTATGCAAATCAGGGGAAAGACTTCTTTTTATAAAGGGAACTCTGATTCAAAGTGAGACGTATGGGCAGGTTGAGGAAACTCATAAGCAGCAGGTGTCTGCAAATATAGCATTGAAAGATAACAGTTCCAATTAAAATGAGAAGGAATGTGCTTGCCCTTGAGAGTATCTCTATGAGCAGAAAAATAAGGAGTATTGGTCTCAAAGAGAGGAAAGGATGTCTGCCTGCAAAAGTGGAAAGGGCTAAGTGGTCTACCTAACTAACAAGCTTTTCACAGTTAAAACAACATTTTGTTCAAATGATACTGTCTACCCGTCCCCACCAGGCAAGAAGCCCAGTGTTCTTTCTGTACCTGGGCCCATATTTATACTCTGTTTGCGCTGAGTTAGCGTAATTTTTTTTTACGCTAATTCAGCGCAAACCTAACTCCATATTTATACTTTGGTGCTAGGCATGCCTAGCGCCAAAGTTATGGAGTTAACTTTGTTTTCTGGACGTGAAAACCTACCTTGCGTCAATGAGTTGCGAGGTAGGCATTCCCGTCAAGAAAAGGATGCTGTAGCCTTTGCGCCATATTTATCCCTGTGCTAAAATCCAGCACGGGGGGATCAGGGACTTCTTAGCGCCATTATTTAATGCCTGGGTATGGGCAGGTGTAAGGATATTTCTGTGGTCAGAGACCATGGAAATTGCCCACAGCTGCCCTTCCCTGGCCCCAGGTACACCCCCACCCACACCAGGAGGACACCTAAGGATGGGGGACCCATCCCAGGTAAGTCCCAGTAAGTAGATATATTTTTTTTTATCCAACACCGCTCGTGGCCCTGACTTGGGGCCCCCTGCACGACGCTGGCCACAATGGCCATGCCCAGTTGACATTTGTCCCCTGGGCATGGCCTCTGGGGTGGTGGGCATGGCTCCTATCTTTAGTAAGACAGGAGCCATGTCCATGGGCGTTGGGCACCAGACAATGACGCTACACTGCTTGGAGGCAATTTTTCTGCCTCTGAACAGTGTAGTAATTCGGTGCACAAGCCCCGGTTTCCCCTACATCTCCCCAGCCCTGTTAGCGTCCTTTCCAAGGCTGCTGACACGGCATTAGCCCCAGCTAGCGCCATTCCATAAATATGGCGCCCAGCCAGCGTCTTGGAATGGCGCTAGCCGGTGCTATACTTTTTCAAGCAAAACTGCAGTGATGCAGTTTTGCCTGAAAAAGTATAAATCTGCCCCCTAGTGTCAGCCTCCTTCTCAGTTACTACAACTTATGCACCCTTCTCTCATTAGAAACTTCACAATATCTCGGAAAGGAGTATTAGCCTCCTTAATTTCTCAACCCAGGCAGGTGTTAAAGTTACTATCCAAAGCAACTAATTGCTACTCTACAACCTTTAAAATGTAAGCTCTAATCAGACCACTCTTTAAAAAAACGCAGTTTTAACAGTGTGCTGGTTTGTGATATACTTATCAAATAATGCCATGTTCTCTTAATGGGCTACAGATAAGAGACGCCCGAGATTTCCCTGCAGTCAGACAGATGCAAGGACGAAATCCCCGTGGCTCCTGTCCCCTGTACCTTCCTGGTCTGCGCTCAAGACTTGGTGAACTGTACCAATAGCACTAACCAGGGATGGCGTGAGGACGGTGCAATTGCTGCCATGGCACCGGGTGGTGACTTCGGTTGGGGGCACCGGTTTGCAGGTATATTATGGTTTTAAAGACACATGCTGCTGCGTTCCTTGCCTCCTGCAATCTTCAGGAATGCAGTAAAGGCGAATCCAAGGTTGGTCTTGTTTATGTTATACTTTATTTCTTCAAAACATTATATAAAACCATGTGGAGCTTACAACATGCGTGTCCACTGCTCCCGCTGTTCGACCAGTAGGCCAGCCGCAGAGCAGTGCACTGCCAGTGTGCAACACTCCTTCATTCAAACACAAACATACGCATAATAACTAGAATGGAACACAACATGGATTCCACGTTCAGCAGTGGTATTATTCTTACCAATATATTCCAAGTACTACCTACAGCACATTCCCTTTTTTGGAAAAACACCAAAGTAAACAAAAGAATAAAAATAAATATATATTATAATAATATAGCTGAAGTCATTAAAATATTTTCAAACTATTTTAGTGCAGACAATAATATTAAAATTTTGAAGGTGTTCCTACATTTCTTGGGCATCTAACTAATGAAAGTCCACTATCACTTGTTACATTAGCAGGCCCAGGAGTGCACATAGTAGATTCCATGTCCTCATCATTTCCCTGCTCAAGATTCAATTCCCTGGTAGGGTTATTGTTTAGGTTAACAGAATTATCATTTCCACTGTCATTTGGTTAATTTCTACAATCATTTGCAATAGTATTGTGTGTATTAACAGTTAAAGGAACACACCAAATACTTGAATTTAATTAATGCATTCCTTTGCTATCTTTTACCGACTGTATTTTTGCAGCTTGCTCTGGACATCCCTCTTGAGTCTCCATCCTTTGCCAGCCAACAACACTGCCCCTTTGGATATGTTTTCAATGGGGACTGCTCTAGAAAACTTTGATTCTTCTTTTCTGATTTTAAAAGGAATTCTTGTCAACACACAATCACCTATATTAAAGTTGCTTTGTCTGACATAATGTTTGTTGTCAAATTTATGTTTGATTGTATTTTATTTAATAATACTCCGTTGGCCAAACTGGAATAACTTTTGCACCCATCACTTTCACTACCAACTATCTTTTGATCCAATCTGGACAAGCCATTGTTTTAGCCTTTCTTTTTCTCAACCGAGCAAATGGACATACCTCTGTGGTACTTGGTGGGGTTAAATGAGAAGCCCATATTTTCTTTTTCTAAAAAAATCAACATCCCAACCTATGAACATGGCTGTTTGCACACCTTCTTTTAAAAATATGTTCACTCTGTCAACAAATTCATTTGAAGAAGGTGAGTATAGTGCTACTCTGATGTGTTTCATGTGTTGTTCTCCAACACCTTTTTCATGCGTAGAGAAGTAAAATTGTCTGTGACAATTTCAGATGGTGGACCCTCAATAATGAAAACTTTCTTCAAAAATGTAATAACTGAGTCAGTGTTTGGTGCACTTGTGAAATCAAAATGAACCGATTTAGAAAAATAGTCAATTAGGACTATTATGTATCTCTTGTTGGAAGGTAGTAGTTCAGATGAGCCAGCAAAATCAAGAGGCACTTTTTACCATGTTTCAAAAGGTAATGGGACTAACTGAATAGTTGATTCAGCAAACCTCCAATGTTTGTCTGAAACAAGACAAGTAGTAGTAAAGTTAGCAACCTGTGTTTCAGTTGCAGGCCACCAATAGAATATTTGAGATTTTTTGAAGTGCTACAGAGTCCCAAATGACCTTTATTTGCTTCTTGAATCAAGATAATCCTTAAAGCATTTGGAGGAACACAAACCTCATTTCTTAATAAAAATACCTTGAACCAGTGGGCGTTGTATGTATGGTCTTAATGAGGCTTCGGCATTTTTTTCTTTTGGCCAACCCTTTTTGATATAACTTATCTCTGCTTGATAAATAGGATCTTATTTACACTTTTCCAACCACTGCTGATTGGTTCAGATTCCCTTATTTTCAACAGTCTTGCACCAAAGAATATTGTCACATTCGTTCTCTGCTGGAAGCCTGGACAAACATTCTGCTCCAACACTTCTTCCTCCAGAATGTACTTCACTGTGAAATTGTAGCTTTGCATATTAGATAATAACCTGACCAATCTGAAAGAAACCTTTCCTGAGCCATTTCCATTTAAGAGATGAATAAGTGGCTTATGGTCTTTGAATCAGTCAAACGCTGAAGCCCATAGATATGTTTTGAACCGTTCTACAGCCCATCAACATTCCAATGCCTTCTGCTAAATGGTACTATAGTGAGACTCATTTTCAGAAAGTATACGAGAGGCAAATACGATAGTGTTTTCTTTTTCATGTGATATTTGTGAAAATACAGAGCCTAAATCAATCTGGGTAGCATCTACCATTATGACACATTTATGTCCAGCAACAAATGAGGATTATGCAGGAGCAGACACAATTAATGTTTTCACTTTCTCAAATGCCTCTTAAACATCATCTGACCAGATTAATTTCACACCCTTCTTCAACAAATTACACAAAAGTTGTACAATATATGCATAGCCCTGTACATGGCATGAATAATAAGCCCTTAGACCCAGAAATGAACGTAGAGTGTCTTTATCACAAGGTGGTTTTGCATCCTCTATTACTCTAATTAGGGAAAACGTTGGTGAAATACCATTAGGTCCAATAGAATGACCTAAATAGTTAACATTTTTTCCCAAACATTTACATTTTTCATCATGAAGAGTAATTGTCAGAGTCACCAGATCCTCGGGGTCTGCGCATGTTCCCAACACGTCCACCACTGAACAGCTTCAAGACTCTGATAGATAAGTCACAGAGGCTAAGAGAGTTCAAGAGGGGAAGAGGGGATTAGGAAGGGAACAGCTGGGAACGAGACCTGTAGTAAGAAAAAGGTTAAAACACACAATATGAAAATTACATCTCATGAAATCAATACTAGACTATGACTCTAAGCCTAGTCATTCTGAAAACATGAACAATCTAAGAATTAGGCTTAAAATGACTAAGTTTCAAGATGGCCAGATACCTGTAAGGGAATCAAGATGGATTAAATGAAACTTTAAATTCAAGTACTTTCCTTTACACGAGAATCAGGAAAACATTCTGAATACATTCTAAACTAGTCATATGAATCCTTTTTTTGAGAATCCATACTAGGACCATGCAATATTGCATCTAGAAACTCTGGCCTTCTGTGTTCTCTTGAAATATTTCAACACGAATTGCGCACATTGCAGATTTTTATATATATATAGTAAACCCCATAAAAGGATTGTGCACCATAAATAACACAATATGGATTCAGGAAACAAATCACACAACTTGTCAACTTGAATATTACCTCATAAATGTCTTAGAATAGTTGCATAAAATGAACAACATGAATTAAGCTCGAGGAGAGAATTGTGCGTCTTGCCGATTCGAGTGCCACCATGTAAAATGTCAAGAAATGGTAGCACGCAATGAATATCAAGGTTAAATCACCATTAAACGAATCGCGCGTCTTGCCGATTCGTAAGCCACGATGTAAATGGCAAGAAATAACAGCGCGCAATGAATAACAAGGTTAAAGCACCATGAAATGAATCGCGCGTCTTTTGCCGATTCTTAAGCCACCATGTAAATGTCAAGAAATGATAGCGCGCAATGAACAACAAAGTTAAATCATCATGAAACGAATTGCACGTCTTGCCGATTCGTAAGTCACCAGGTAAATGTCAAGAAATGGTAGCGCGCAATGAACAACAAGGTTAAAGCACCATGAAACGAATCGCGCGTCTTGCCGATTCTTAAGCCACCATGCAAATGTCAAGAAATGGAAGCGCGCACTGATTAACAAAGTTAAAGCACCATGAAACGAATCACACGTTTTGCCGATCCTTAAGCTACCATGCAAATGTCAAGAAATAGTAGCACGCAATGAATAACAAAGTCAAATCATCATGAAAACGAATTGCGCGTCTTGCCGATTCGCAAGCCAGCATACAAATGTCAAGAAATGGTAGCGCGCAATAAATAACAAGATCAAATCAGCATGAAACGAATTGCGCGTCTTGTCGATTCGCAAGCCACCATGCAAATGTCAAGAAATGGTAGTGCGCAAAATAATCTGTTAATCATTAAAGAATTAGGCCAAGAATATGAAAGTTCTCGATAATGGCATCGGGAGGCCAGCCCAACCACCGTCTTACCGCCCAGAACAGGGATCACCAATGAAGAATGAAGGGCAGAGGCCTGGAAGATCAAATAGGCCACCTGGACAGGAGCTCAGGAAGTAGCTGCTGCTCTGCACAGGGACCTCTGAATAGTGAGCACTTGGAGCTGGGCTGGCTCCCTTTTATAGAGTCTTGGCTCAGCCCACAACCACACCCAGGCATGCTGCAGGGAAAGTGTCTGGAAGGCCCTGGAAAGGGACCACACCCTAACACACTCTGAAAGCCTGCAGCAATACATTGCAAATGAACAGTATTTGTAAACACATTAAAAATAAGTCTTCAGGATTAAACTCTGCAATGCAAAAGGTTAAACAACAACATATCAGCATAATGCTTAAATTACGTTGTTTTGAGAGTGCTGGGTTTTTGCATTCTAGTCGCCAATAGAGCACGCACTGCCCTGGTGTTGACAGTACTCCCCTCTCCCAGACGCGCTCTAGGGCCTGGTTTGCCTGGATTAAGACGATGAAAGCGTCTCACACGTACTGGAGCATGAACATCAGATGCGGAAACCCATGAGTTACTTTCAGGACCATAACCTTTCCATGAGATTAAGTACAATAGATTACGCCCTCTCAGTTTAGAATCCAACACTTTCTTAACTTCGTATTCTTCTTCCCTTTGTACTAGAACAGGAGCTGGATGAGGGTGGATCTTTTGGACTGCCTTCTTCAAGAGGGAAGTGTGGAACACTGGATGAATCCGTAAGGATCTGGGCAATTGTAGTTTATAGGTCACTGGATTGATTTGCTGGAGGACAGTGTAAGGACTTATGAATTTGGGGTTAAACATGTGCTTCTTGAAATCTATATGTTTTGTGGAAAGACACACTTTGTCACCTGGTTGATATTGCGGTCCCTCACAATTTTTCTTGTTATAATGCCTTTTGTATTTTTGTTTGGCTTTTTCTAAATGCTGTTGAATCAGTTTCTGGGTTTGATGCAAATGCTGAATGGTTTCTGACACAGCTGGAGTAAGAGAACTTTCTTGAGGAATTGTGATGGGCAAGTTGTCAGGATGATAGCCAAATAAACCAAAAAAGGGTGTAACACCAATAGAAGTGTGGAATGAGTTATTGTAGGCTAACTCAGCTAACCAGAGCATAGATGTCCAAGAATGAAGTGCCTTTTCAGCGTAGGCACGTAGGTATTGTTTCAAAGTCTGGTTTAGTCTCTCCGTTTGACCATCTGTTTGAGGATGGTGACTAGTAGATAGTGTAGATGTCACTTGGAGTGTTTTACACCATGTCTTCCAGAAATTGGAGGCAAATTGCGACCCCCGATCGGAGAGGATAACTTTTGGCAGTCCATGATAACGAACCACTCTGTTCAGTAAAATAGTTGCCAATTCACTTGAAGTGGGTAATTTCTTACAGGCAATGAAATGTCCAAATTTCGTGAGACTATCTACTACCACCAGAATTACTGAATGCTGTTGAACTACTAGCAGACCGGTAATAAAGTCTAAAGAAATGTGTTCCCATGGACGACTTGGGGTTGGAAGTGGATGTAACAACCCTTTTGGTTTTGAATGACTTGTTTTAGTGCGAGCACAGACTTTGCAGTTGTTTACCATTGCTTTTACATCTTTTGTTAGGGTAGGCCACCAAAAATAGCGTTGGATCATTTCAAGAGTTTTAGGAGTACCTGGGTGACCTGCCGTAGGTATAACATGCAACCAATGAAACACTATCTTGCGAAGTTTGGTAGTGGGTACGAACAAACGAGCGTCGTGAAAGGTTAGTCCTTGCTTGATTGACCTTTTGGGGTCTGCTTGGGCCCATGTTTGCCATTTCTCAACAGTGAAAGAGTTGCGAATTTCTTCAACGAAATCTTCAGTTTTTATGATACATAGAACCTTGTCAGGAGCAATGATAGCTTTAGAGGCTTGAAATGCAGGCAACGTGGTAGACTCTTGGCGGGACAAGGCTTCAGATTTGCGATTATCTTTACCAGGCCGGAAGGTTACTACAAAATCAAATTTGGCAAAAAACAGCATCCAGCGTAATTGCAGAGGAGTCAAAAGTCTGGCGGAACTCATGAATTGAAGATTACGATGATCAGTATATACTGTGACAGTGTATTTGGCTCCTATAAATGATGTCTCCATTCTTTAAAGGCGTCGCGATTCGCCAGAAGCTCTTTTTCAGCAATGACATAGTTCTGTTCGGCTTCGTTCAACTTCCGAGACATATAAGCTACAGGATGGAGTTGACCAGTGTCTTTATTTCGTTGCCATAAGACGGCTCCTATTGCTACATCTGAAGCATCAGCTTCCACTATGAAAGGTCGGTTCGCATCAGGATGAGTCAAGACTGGGGCAGTGGAGAAAGCTTCCTTCAAAGTAGAGAAGGCTTGGTCAGCTTCTGGGGACCATACAAACTTTTCTTTCTTTCTTAATAGCTTAGTGATTGGAGCCACTGTCTGGGAGAAATGATTTATGAACCTCTGGTAAAAATTTGCAAACCCCAGGAAACATTGTACATCACGAACAGTCTTTGAGGTGGGCCAATCAGATACGGCTTTTACTTTCTTTTCTGCCATCACCATACCTTGAGGGGTAAGAATAACCCCTAAAAACTCAACTGTGGTAACATGAAACTCACACTTGGTTAGTTTGCAATATAAATGGTGTTTTTGAAGGGCTGCAAGAATTTTCTTGACATGTTGGACATGTTCATTTTCATTGTCTGAGTAGATCAAAATGTCATTGATGTATACTATGGCAAATATGTCGAGGTACTCTCTAAGAACGTCATTCAAGAAAAATTGAAATGCTGCTGGAGCATTACACAGACCAAAAGGCATGACGGTGTATTCAAAAAGGCCATATCTTGTCTTGAACGATGTTTTCCATTTGTCACCCTCTCTCATTCTGACCAAATGATAAGCACCTCGAAGGTCAAGCTACGTGTAGATTTTTGCTCTCTTTACTTGTTCCAATAAGACCGGAGACCAAGACTCTGATAGATAAGTCACAGAGGCTAAGAGAGTTCAAGAGGGAAGAGGGGATTAGGAAGGGAACAGCTGGGAAGGAGACCTGTAGTAAGAAAAAGGTTAAAACACACAATATGAAAATTACATCTCATGAAATCAATACTAGACTATGACTCTAAGCCTAGTCATTCTGAAAACATGAACAATCTAAGAATTAGGCTTAAAATGACTAATTTCCAAGATGGCCGGATACCTGTAAGGGAATCAAGATGGATTAAATGAAAATTTCAAATTCAAGTACTTTCCTTTACATGAGAATCAGGAAAACATTCTGAATAAGTTCTAAACCAGTCATATGAATCCTTTTTTTGAGAATGCATACTAGGACCATGCAATATTGCATCTTGAAACTCTGGCCTTCTGTGTTCTCTTGAAATATTTCAACACGAATTGCGCACATTGCAGATTTTTATATATATATAGTAAACACCATAAAAGGATTGTGCACCATGAATAACACAATATGGATTCAGGAAACAAATCACACAACTTGTCAACTCGAATATTACCTCATAAATGTCTTAGAATAGTGACATAAAATGAACAACATGAATTAAGCTCGAGGAGAGAATCGTGCGTCTTGCCGATTCGAGTGCCACCATGTAAAATGTCAAGAAATGGTAGCACACAATGAATATCAAGGTTAAATCACCATTAAACGAATCGCGCGCCTTGCTGATTCGTAAGCCACGATGTAAGTGCCAAGAAATAACAGCGCGCAATGAATAACAAGGTTAAAGCACCATGAAATGAATCGCGCGTCTTTTGCCGATTCTTAAACCACCATGTAAATGTCAAGAAATGGGAGCGTGCAATGAACAACAAAGTTAAATCATCATGAAACGAATCGCGCGTCTTGCCGATTCTTAAGCCACCATGCAAATGTCAAGAAATGGTAACGCGCACTGAATAACAAAGTTAAAGAACCACCAAACGAATCGCGCGTTTTGCCGATTCTTAAGCCACCATGTAAATGTCAAGAAATGGTAGCGCACAATGAACAACAAGGTTAAAGCACCATGAAACGAATCGCGCGTCATGCCGAATCTTAAGCCACCATGCAAATGTCAAGAAATGGTAGCGCGCACTGAATAACAAAGTTAAAGCACCATGAAACGAATCGCGTGTTTTGCCGATTCTTAAGCCACCATGCAAATGTCAAGAAATGGTAGCACGCAATGAATAACAAAGTCAAATCATCATGAAAACTAATTGCACGTCTTGCCGATTCGCAAGCCACCATGCAAATGTCAAGAAATGGTAGCGCGCAAAATAATCTGTTAATCATTAAAGAATTAGGCCAAGAATATGAAAGTTCTCGATAAAAACGTCGGGAGGCCAGCCCAACCACCGTCCTACTGCCCAGAACAAGGAACACCAATGAAGAATGAAGGGCAGAGGCCTGGAAGATAAAATAGGCCACCGGGACAGGAGCTCAGGAAGTAGCTGCTGCTCTGCACCGGGACCTCTGAATAGTGAGCACTTGGAGCTGGGCTGGCTCCCTTTTATAGAGTCTTCCTCCAGCCCACAACCACACCCAGGCATGCTGCAGGGAAAGTGTCTGGAAGGCCCTGGAAAGGGACCACACCCTAACACACTCTGAAAGCCTGCAGCAATACATTGCAAATGAACAGTATTTGTAAACACATTAAAAATACGTCTTCAGGATTAAACTCTGCAATGCAAAAGGTTAAACAACAACATATCAGCACAATGCATAAATTACGTTGTTTTGAGAGTGCTGGGTTTTTGCATTCTAGTCGCCAATAGAGCGTGCACTGCCCTGGTGTTGACAGTAATACTGTGTTCCTTAAATCTTTCTAAATCTTTTCTGAAGATTGCATAATGTTCTTCCAATGTTTGTGCATGCCTTAAAACATCATCCTGCAAAGCCTGAGCACCCCTATGCCATAAAGCATAGTGTCCATTAAGCGCTGAAAAATGCTAGCCGCGGAGGCAAAGCAAAATGTGTATGCCCCAAATGGGGTAACAAATGTTGTTAAATCTTGAGACTTTTCCTCCAATAGTATTTGGTGTTATACTGATTTTAGATCAAGTAATGTGAACAATTTGGAATCACCAATATTAGCAAGTAGATCCTGTACCTTTGGGAGAGGGTGGCAATCCACAATAATGTTTTTATTAAGGCTCTGCAAGTCTGCACATAACCTGATGTCCCCATCTTTCTTGCTCACAATAACTATAGGGTTCACCCATTCTGATGAGTGAGTAACATTAACAATGCCTTTAGCTACCATACTGTCCAAGAGAGACTTTAATTAATGCCTAACACTCAAAGAAAGTGGTCTTAATTTATGACTTACTGGAACTGCATTTTTCTTCAACTTTATAGCATGAGTGTATTTCTTAATATGTCCAATTTTTACACTAGAAACGTCCTGAAAATCTTTAAAAATGTGTTTTTGAGTTATGAACATCCTACATGACAATACTTAAACTAGGAACTTTAGAAATTCTAATAGGTGGATCAGCACAAGGCACTAGCATCAAATAGAACTTGAGCTTCACCATCCAACTATGTATCTTCCTTTGACAGTTATGCACATTTTTGTCGTAGTTTTTCTTCCTAGACACATAGGGGGTCATTCTGACCCTGGCGGTCAGTGTTAAAGCGGCGGCCAACCCGCCAACAGGCTGGCGGTCCAAAAAATAGAATTCTGACCCTGGCGGGAACCGCCAACACAGCCCGCCACCTCAACACTCCGACCGCCACGGCGGGACACACAAACAGCGCGGCGGTCACCGCCAACAGGCAGGCGGCAGACAATGTACCGCCCACCCTATCACAACTCACCAATCCGCCACCTTTTCTGGGGCGGGAGCCCCGCCGATAAAAACACGGCAGAAACAGACTCCGAACGGGAAAACGCTCACCTATACACACTCCGCGAGGAAGGAGGACAGCATGGAACCCGAATTAAACATCCTACCAGCTATTGTCTACCTGCTCATCTACCACGAGTACGAACGCCGGCGCAGACGACAACGGTGAGTACTGCACCTACGACACAGGGGAGGGGGGAGGAGGAAAGCTTACGGGCACACACATATGCGACCCCCCCCAACTATCTACACACCAATGCAGAGCACCAAGTCACAGTGACACCACCCAAACCCCCCGGAATAATGCAAAGACATAATTAAAGTTAGTAACAAAATTTATGTATAAAAGAGGTTTTTTGAAGTCATGGTAAAATAGCAATATGAATTGTAAAAAATCAAGTAAGAACATTGCGAAACCGATAAACATAGGCAATAAGTCCTGCACAGTCACTTAAATTTCCACTGTCCGTGGGCCAAAGTGTATCAACACATGGGCAAAGCCCACACAGGAGACCTGAGTCCGTTGGAGAGAACACTGCTGGGGCATCGGATGACAAAACTACAGGCACCTCAGGGGGAAGGGAAGGGGGGGCACCTCAGCCACATGAGTCCACGACGCCAGATCCACGAAGGGTCCACCATGCCCACTGTGCCATCCTGGGGAGTGCAAAGCCACAGTCTCACAAGTCTCGACAGTGGGTGGTCTGCCCACTGTGCCATCCTGGGGAGTGCAAAGCCACAGGCCATCATGTGGATTACAGACTCCACAGGTAATGGAGGAGGCAGGGTGCCCCGAGTGCAGCGTGAACACTAGCTCGACACAGAAACGGCACTGTCAATGGGCCAGCGGTGCTTGACAGGAAGGGCCCAGCGGAGCGGTGCTTGAGACGGCGGGGCCCAGAGGAGCGGTGCTTGACAGGAGGGGCCCAGCGGAGCGGTGCTTGACAGGCGGGGCCCAGCGGAGCGGTGCTTGACAGGCGGGCCCAGCGCAGCGGTGCTTGACAGGAGGGGCCCAGCGGAGCGGTGCTTGAGACAGCGGGGCCCAGCGGAGCGGTGCTTGACAGGCGGGGCCCAGAGGAGCGGTGCTTGAGACGGCGGGGCCCAGCGGAGCGGTGCTTGACAGGCGGGGCCCAGCGGAGCGGTGCTTGACAGGAGGGGCCCAGCGGAGCGGTGCTTGAGACGGCGGGGCCCAGCGGAGCGGTGCTTGACAGGCGGGGCCCAGAGGAACGGTGCTTGAGATGGCGGGGCCCAGCGGAGCGGTGCTTGACAGGCGGGGCCCAGCGGAGCGGTGCTTGACAGGAGGGGCCCAGCGGAGCGGTGCTTGACAGGCGGGGCCCAGCGGAGCGGTGCTTGAGACGGCGGGGTCCAGCGGAGCGGTGCTTGAGACGGCGGGGCCCAGCGGAGCGGTGCTTGACAGGCGGGGCCCAGAGGAGCGGTGCTTGAGACGGCGGGGCCCAGCGGAGCGGTGCTTGAGACGGCGGGGCCCAGCGGAGCGGTGCTTGACAGGCGGGGCCCAGAGGAGCGGTGCTTGAGACGGCGGGGCCCAGCGGAGCGGTGCTTGAGACGGCGGGGCCCAGCGGAGCGGTGCTTGACAGGCGGGGCCCAGAGGAGCGGTGCTTGACAGGCGGGGCCCAGAGGAGCGGTGCTTGACACGGCGGGGCCCAGCGGAGCGGTGCTTGACAGGCGGGGCCCAGCGGAGCGGTGCTTGACAGGAGGGGCCCAGCGGAGCGGTGCTTGAGACGACGGGGCCCTGTTCAGCGGTACTCTTCACGGCGGGGCCCTCTTCAGCGGTGTCTTTCTGCACGGCGGGGCCCTCTTCAGCAGTACTCTTCACGGCGGGGCCCTCTTCAGCAGTGTCTTTCTGCACGGCGGGGCCCTCTTCAGCGGTGTCTTTCTGCACGGCGGGGCCCTCTTCAGCGGTGTCTTTCTGCACGGCGGGGCCCTCTTCAGCGGTGTCTTTCTTCACGGCGGGGCCCTCTTCAGCGGTGTCTTTCTGCACGGCGGGGCACTCTTCAGCGGTGCCTTTCTGCACGGCGGGGCCCTCTTCAGCGGTGCTTGTCCAGTCATTCAAGGGAGCCAGACCTGGCCAGGACTCCCTGCTTAGTCGCCCTCCGACCGTGCAGTTGCTGGACCCTTCTCTGACGGAGTCCTGGGCTCGTGGGTGTCCTCCCTCACACCCGGGATGGGGTTTGTGGGGCCCTCCTGGTCCGCGCCCCTGCTGGCTGACTTCTCCGCCCTGCTGCCCTTGCCCTCCTTCGATGAGGCTCTCTGGCCCTTGCCTCCCCTGGATGTTGTGGCAGGTGACGTCCCAGGACTTTGCTCCTTGGGGGCAGCCGTGTCAGTCTTCTGGCGGCGGCCCTTTATTTTACGGGTCCTTTTTCCAGGTGGGGGGCTGGCTGTCCCCTTGCTGCTGGCCGATGTATCAGTGCTGGGAAAGGGTGGACTCCAAAACCCGTGCACAATGGTGACACTTGAAGCAGGGCTGGTGGTGGCTGAGGTGCTCTTGGGACTCTTAGCAGATGGAGGGGGTGGGTCAGGTGGGGTAAAGAGGTTAAGTTTGGAGAGGTAAACTTTTTTAGGACCAATGTAAACGGTAGGTGTAGTGGGTATGGGAGTGGAGGAAGAGGATGTGGTTGTAGGAGAGTCAAGTGTGCTGTCTTTGGGTGCAGGTGCTTGTGACGTAGGCTGTCGTGAGGTGGTTGGCTCTTGGGTGGGTGGCTGCCTGCGTTTGTGTGTCTTGGAAGAGGGGGTGACAGACACAGTGGGAGAGAACACAGGGGACTTGTAAATGGCAGTGGGGGTGGTAAATGCACGTGTGCGGACTGTACTGGAGGGTGTGCTGGTGATGGAAGTACTGGCTGATGGTGGTGTGCATGCAGGTGTGAGTGGAGACGTCACAGGGAGGGAGGAGGGAGATGAGGAGGAGGGGGACACAGAGGTGGTAGTGACTGTTGGCATGTCTGCATCTGGGTGTTGCTTGGGTGAATGCTTGTGTGATCTGTGGTGCTTATGTCTGGATGAGCTGCCCTTGGGTGTTGAGGTGTGTGCAGGCTGGTCTGATGGTGTGGATGGGATAGGCTGAGGAACAGGAGACAGAGACAGGGTGGAGGCAGTTAGAAGAGGGAGGCTGGAAACAGGGACAATGGCTGCCGTCAGTGCTGAGGCCAGAGCATAGAAAAATCGTTGATGGGCAGCCTGACCCGAATGAATGCCCTCCAGGTATGCATTGCTCCGATGCACCTCCCTCTCTACCCCCTGGATGGCATTCAAAAGGGTAGACTGCCCAACAATGATGGTCTGTAGGAGGTCAATGACCTCCTCACTGAGGGCAGCAGGGGTAACAGGGGCAGGGCCTGAGGTGCCTGGGGCGAAGGAGATGCCCGCCTTCTTGGGCGAGCGGGCACGGAGCGAAGGATGAGGGGCTGCTGGGAGGGCAGAGCTGGTGCGCTGGGTGGCGGCTGTACCTGTAGAGGCGGGGGAGCTCCCTTCCGAGGACGTGTCGGTGTCGCTGGTGTCACCACGGGTCCCCGTTGTGGTGCTCCCCTCGCCCTCCGTATCACTGGTGAACTCGGTGTCTGTACCATGGCCCACCGGGGCCTTGTGAGTTGCAGCTCCCTCGTGCTCCGATGCCAATTCTCCTCCGCCTGATGATGCTAATGCACACATGCACAAGAAGATAAAGAAAAAGGGTGGGGGGAGAAATAAAAACAGGTTGAGTGCATGCATTGTCAACACCATTAGCGGAGAGGACAGACACAGGAGCCTCATGCACTACGCCGCGCAATCGGGGTACACTACTCAGTACTTGTGACTAGGCCAACAGGTCTATGGACAACAAATGCACACATGGGTGATGCTGGACCATCGATTGCTGTACTTGGCACCCTACAGAGGTGGGGGCCGGGGGCACAGGGCCATGCCTAAAGGAGGGGACTACACTACAGAAAGCGCCCTGGCCTAATGTCACCCACAGCCCTCCTCCCCCACCCAGACGCCTCCACTGCCTGTAAAGATAGCAGAATGTGCTGGTACTCACCCCCTTGTGTCTGCTGTGATGTCCTCACGCGCCCATCCAAATCGGGGTAGGCCACCGCCAGGATCCGGCACATCAGGGGGGTCAAGGTACGACTGGCACCCCTCCTACGTTGAGAGGCCATCCCCAGCAGTGACTCGGCGGTCTTCCTGGTCCCGCGGCGGATGTCCTCCCACCTCTTTCGGCAGTGGGTGCCCCGTCTGTTGTGGACCCCCAGGGCCCGGACGTCCTTGGCGATGGCACGCGATGGCACGCCAAATGTCGATCTTCTGATGGGCGCTGACCTATTTGACATGTACAGGGTGGGAAAGGAATGTTCATCATTTTTCTGCATGTTAGATGTGATTGCCCCTCCCCCCAACCCTGCCATGTGGCACATGCTCTCATCTGTCGTGCCTTGCACTCCTCATTCGCTCCCCACCCCACCATCTTACATCCACCATACACAACCCAGGCATAGCCTATTCAACGTGCACCCAGTGTACTTACCTGTTGGTCTGGAGGACCGTAGAGTAGCGCATACTCGGGCAGGACCCCATCCACAAGTTTCTCCAACTCTTCTGAAGTGAAGGCAGGGGCCCTTTCCCCAGTCGCAGCAGCCATTGTCTCTTCCAGACCGAGGTCACAGCAGCACTTGCAGTATAGGTCCTCTCCTGTGGATGGTCAGGTCTCGAGTGGTTAAGCAGATAGAAAATGGCGGTCACGCCCGCGGCGGTGCGTACCGCCGCGGTGCGTACCGCGACCGCCGGCGCACATCGTCATTGGCTCCTGAGACCCATAGGGTTCAATGTTAACCAATGCGCCTTCGCACTGCGGTCTTTGACCGCCACGGTGTGCCACGCCAGCGCGTTGACCTCATATCCCACTGTCACACTTCTCAGGTCAGGCAGCCGCCATTACAAGGGCCCACATGGCTTAATTGCTACTGCGTCACACAGGCCTAGGCCTTGCATTGCCACTCATACAAGCCTTTCAATGCATAGCGATTCGTGTACTGTGCAAGCTGGGTGAACGTACCTGTGGGTTGCTTGACTCTGTGCTCCATGTTGTCCTTCCTAGGCACCGTCCGCTGGGACTTGCGAGGAGGAGGATGAATCCTCCTCCTGTGTACCGACCGCTGGTGGACCTGTCGACAATGGAAGAACAACATATTATACTTCGATACCGACTTGACCGAGCCACTATACATGAACTGTGTGCCCAGCTGGAGCCTGACCTGATGTCCCCCATCCGCCAACCCACAGGGATTCCCCCTCTGGTGCAGGTTCTGTCAGTGCTCCATTTTTTGGCAAGTGGGTCTTTTCAGACAACAGTGGCCATGTCATCAGGGATGTCTCAGCCTATGTTTTCTAAGGTTTTGTCCAGAGTGTTGTCTGCCCTGATGAAATACATGCGGAGATACATTGTTTTCCCTGAGGAGGGTGATTTGGCCACTGTGAAGGGTGATTTCTATGCCCTTGGACATATCCCCAACATCATTGGTGCCATTGATGGGACCCATGTGGCTTTAGTACCCCCAAAAGACGATGAGCAGGTTTACAGAAATCAAAAAAATTACCATTCGATGAATGTCCAGGTGGTCTGTTTGGCTGACCAGTACATCTCCCATCTAAATGCCAAGTTCCCTGGATCAGTGCATGACGCGTATGTCATGCGAAATAGCAGCATCCCTTATGTGATGGAATAGCTACAGAGACACCGTGTGTGGCTAATAGGTGACTCTGGTTACCCCAACCTGCCTTGGCTATTGACCCCAGTGAGGAATCCCCGGACCAGGGCAGAGGAACGCTACAATGAGGCCCATGGGCGAACTAGGAGGATTATAGAAAGAACCTTCGGCCTCCTGAAGGCCAGGTTTAGGTGCCTGCATATGACAGGTGGATCCCTAATGTACTCACCAAAGAAGGTGTGTCATATCATCGTGGCCTGCTGTATGCTTCACAATCTTGCATTGCGACGCCAGGTGCCTTTCCTGCAGGAGGATGGTCCAGATGGTGGTGTTGTAGCAGCTGTGGAGCCTGTGGAGAGTGAAGAGGAGGAAGACGACGGGGACGACACGGACAACAGGGACACAGTTATACAACAGTATTTTCAGTAGCACACAGGTAAGAAACACCCACGCCTTTTTACATTTACTTCTGCCCTCCTGCATCTCTACTTTCTGTGTTTCCCCCCAGTTACTTTTAACTGATTTTTGACTTTCCCTTCCCTTTTCAGAGCTGTATGACCCACAGCGTGACTGCTGCTTTGTTTGCCCATGGACTAATGCTTATAGACATTGGTATGTTGTCATCACAATGTAACTGAACATTATTGCACCGTTATGTGTAATACTTTTGTAAAGAATACAAGCAGACTCCTGATTTTTTAAGTGCAATTGGTGATTTATTTTAAGTGCTACATATGGGTCCATGATAGTAAAACGGTGATGGGTGGGGGTGGAGTAATGTCCATGGCAGAGTCCAGTTCTCAGTCGCACAGGTGCATTGTCCATATGCCTGTGGAAGGATGGAGCAGGGGCAGTTCAAGGTTGGACAGGGTGACAATGTGGGACAGTGGGATGACATCAGGGGGTATCTTATGCTGGCGGGGGTCTTGACATCCTACTCTGTCTTCTTGTGTGATCTCAGGTTCCGCTTGCGGGGTGGTTGATCTTCAGCAGGAGGTGGGGTTCTGGTGGCCTGTCGTTGTGTGGGGGCCTCCTGTCCACTAGCGCCGGCGGAGGTGGTAGGCTGTTCGTGGTCCTGGCTAGTGACAGGGGCCCTTTGGGGTGCCACATGGTCCCGCAATGTGGTGACTATCAGGTTGAGGGCCAGGACGATGGTCCCCATTGCGGAACCTATGTTCCTGAGTTCGTCTCTGAACCCCATGTAGCGTTCCTCCTGCTGTGCCTGGATCTCCTGGAACCTGCCCAGTACCGTCGCCATCGTCTCCTGGGAGTGGTGGTATGCTCCCATGATGGTGGTGAGGGCCTCTTGGAGAGTGGGTTCCCTGGGCCGGTCCACCCCCTCTCGCACTGCAGCCCTCCCAGTTGCCCTGTTTCCCCGGGCCTCTCTCCCCTGGACGGTGTGCCCACTACCACTGCCCCCAGGTCCCTGTTGTTGTTGGGGTGGTGGGTCAGCCTGGGTGCCCTGTAGTGGCGGACACACCGCTGA
This sequence comes from Pleurodeles waltl, assembly GCF_031143425.1. Lineage (NCBI taxonomy): Eukaryota > Metazoa > Chordata > Amphibia > Caudata > Salamandridae > Pleurodeles > Pleurodeles waltl. The sequence goes on from NC_090444.1 coordinate 895,476,984, forward strand.
TTGACGCGTCCTGGAGACAGAGGCATGGGCCCGCTGGGTGGGAGCTGTGCTGGTATTCCCAGAGGGGGTTGGGTCTGCTGTGGCCTGTGTCTGTGTGTGGGGAACCGACTGTCCAGAGGTCCCCGATGGTCCGGGCTGGTCATCAGGTTCTAGGTCGACAGAGCTGCTGTCATCACTGGGGGCCTGTTCTGGGGGCGGGATGGACAAATCTGGACCCTCCTGGCCGGTGTGTGGCCGTTCGGGCCCTGCAGGGGTAAAAGAGTATGGTTATTGCTTCTGTTTGTGCCATGGCGTGCGATTTGGGGGTGCCCTTGTCCCCCAGTGCTGGCATTCCCTTGTGGGAGGAGTTGTGAGGGTGGTTTGTGGGGGGGGATGGGTATGTGCAGTGGTCATGCTTGGGTGATGGGTGTCCATGGTTTGTGTTGGCATTCAGGGATTGGTGTTGTGTTGGGTGGGTTGTGCTGGTGAGACGTTGGCAGGGAGGATGTGTGCTGCGGGGTTGGGGGTGAGGGTGGGGGTGTGGGTTGGCATGCTGGTGGTTGGTGGGGGGTAAGGTAGTTGAGATTAGACTTACCAGAGTCCATTCCTCCGCCTACTCCAGCGAGGCCCTCAGGATGCAGGATGTTCAAGACCTCTTGCTCCCATGCTGTGAATTCGGGGGGAGTGGGTGGGGGTCCGCCGCCAGTCTTCTGCACAGCGATGTTGTGTCTTGACACCATCGACCGCACCTTCCCCCGTAGGTCGTTCCAGCGCTTTCGGATGTCTTCCCGGTTTCTGGGATGCTGTCCCCCAGCGTTGACCCTGTCGACGATCCTTTGCCATAGCTCCGCCTTCCTGGCTATTGTGGTGTGCTGCACCTGTGTGCCGAATAGCTGGGGCTCTACCCTAATTATTTCCTCCACCATGACCCTGAGTTCTTGGTCCGAGAACCTGGGGTGTCTTTGGGGTGCCATGGGGTGGTGTGGGGTGGTGTTTGTGGTGATGAGTGTGGTGTGTGTGGTGGTGTGTGGTGTTTTGTGCGTGGATGTAGTGTGGGTGATGATGTTGTGTTCCTGTGTGTGTTGGGGTTTTCGATAGCTGTGCTCTCTCTCTCTCTCTCTCTCTCTCTCTCTCGCCTTCTCTCCGAATTTCTAGTAGTGGGGGTTTGTGGGTGATGTGGGTGTGTGTTTTATAGTTGATTGGATGTGTGGGAGTGGAGTTTGTATGTGTATCAGGTGTGTGTATTTCAAATTGTCCAATGTGGCTGTGTTTTGGAGCTGGGTGTGTATTTTGACTGCGGCGGTGTGTACCGCCAATGGAATACCGCGGGTGAGAGACCGCCGCGTGGATTCGTGGGTCGTAATGGCATGGGCGTGTTTGTGTTGGCGTAACGGTGGAGGTTTGGTCATCTACAGTTTATCGCTGATGAGGCGGCCTTCCGTGGATGTCGGGTTTTTGGCGGTTTGCCAGTTGTGGGTCAGAATGACCGTGGCGGATTACCGCGGCCGTGGCGGTAGAATGGCGGTCTTCTGACCGGCGGTAAGAGCCTTTTACCGCCGAGGTCAGAATGACCCCCATAATTTGTCTCACAAAGAAACCTAACATCTCTTCATATTGTTCTCCATAAGCTTTTGGGTGTATGTCTGGCTTTTTTAATGTTGTATCTGAACCCCAATGTTGGTTGAAAAACGTGTCTGAAATGATAGTTATGGGAGCCCCAGAATCACACATCATATCCAATAATATCCTTGAATCTATTTGCACTTTACAAAGTGGATCCTAAACTTTGTTGATAATGGGTGCCTTGCAATCTAATGACAATATAACGTTGGATAAATCTAAAGTTGCTGTATCATTTTCTACTTCAACACTGTATACTTTGATTTCAGATTTGTACTCTTAGAGCCTGAAAGTGACCTGTTTTTTTTTTACATTTAATGCAATGCTTACCAATAGCGGGGCATTGAGCAAAAATGCTTAAATGTAATTTTGACCCACATCTGTAACAAGATACAATATTAGTGTGATAACCTTTTTTGAGATTTTTCCCTTTTACATGAATAGAATTTACATGCTCACAGTTGCATATAATATTTACTCCTGACTCTGGCTTAGGCTTTAGTTCTTGATTCATCAGTTTTGTTGACAGGATTGATCTCTCTGTACTTTTTGCTAGGTCAGTAACTTCAATCAGCAGAAAGTGAGTCATGATCACTCTCTATTCTCTCAATAACTATCATATTGACAACCAAAGACCACAATCTCAAATCAACTAAGCAGTAATCAATTCTGCTTGTATGATTAATTGTATTGTACGTATGACAGCCCTTAGCATTTGATTTAGTTCTGTCATTAAGTGCTCGAAGCCCAAATTCCATAGGCAAGGCTTTTAACTGCACAGCTACTTGTGACCACCTATTGATGGCCCCCCTCTAACCCTCCCGCATAAATATTGATAATGATTACTCCAGACTTCAGCTGAAATGATAACTGAATACCCAGTATGTCAGGAGAGTCAATGGATAACTGTGATATATGACAGTTCAGACCCATGTAGTTAAACCACCAGAAGGTCTACCCCTCTTGCTAGGGGTGCAGAAATATGGAAATTCTGAGAACCAGACCAAAAAAGTGGATCCCCTGCCCATGTTTCCTGGAAAAGGCAGATGTCATAACCCTCCATAAATTGATTTAAAGCTGGCAAGGAAGCAGTAGATCCTAAACCTGCCACATTCCAAGAGACAAAACGTACCCCATCATTATGAGATGCCGGGTGCAACATAGATGTGATAGTAGCTCCATTGACTGGGCAATTAACTAACTGGTTTTGAGATGCCTGGCAAGAGCTGTCAGATGTAGAGGGACTAATGGACTCAGAGACAGGAACAGAGGAAGCACTAGTGCCAGAACCAGCTACATCATGCAAAGCAGGAACCAAAAGTGAATTTGCTGAAGGGATCTCAGATGATGCACTGAGTCTGTCATTATCATTTAAACCTGATGAACTACCCCTGGGCAAGGGATAAGTCAAGAGTTAGGATGTGTAGAGAGCCTAGGGTATTTAAACTGGATACAGGAATACCTTGGTGGACATTTTCTAGCATCTAAAGCCACCAGATTATCAGCCATACCCTTGTCCCTGAATGTCAACTCAATCATATCATAAAGTGTAGCAGGAACTGGTCTTCTGACTGCCCTATTTATGTCCTCATGGATCACAGAATGACAACCTCTCATGTGATGTATCCAATGAATCGACTTGTTTTTAATGGCTTCTCTGCCCTCCCTTGATGCAGCAGGATGTAGCTTAGGAACGTTGACCATCAAGACGCTATTGGTAGATTTGGGCCTGTCAGCATGAGAGTCTCCCGCGCAATTGGAGGTGCCATTATTCACAGGCCTAGAAGGTTTACAATAGACTCTTGGTTTCTTAACCATGCCTGTGCTACTACAATTGGGAACTTGGCGAAGATTCCTTGACCTGCTACCTGCTTGCCATTGGCCGACACAGGGAGCCAAACTAGCACTAGTGAGGCCAGACAAGGGGGTGAGACTCTTGTTACAGACTGGCAAAGGGAAGTTAGGCAACACGGATAACGGACCAGGGGAACTAGATACAAGGCCATGAGCACCAACCAAGGTAGTCAACACGTCTGATGGAATCATCTGCCTGACCATAGAGATTATGGTAGATAACATAGATTTAAGCTCAGCCACCTCAGTCTTCAAATCTTGTATGTGAGAGAGATGTTGGGACTCAACCACATTGGGGGTGACAGTTGTAACTATAGTGTCACCTGCAATAGTATTGCTGGCAGGATCATCGTGTAGGTCTAAGATGTCTCCTAAGGGACTGAAGTGGTTACTGTAAGGCAGAACATTACTGCCGTCAAATGACAGCTTGTTCTCCCACGACGGTGTGGTGTGAGTGACATGACCCACCTCCCCCTTCCTTTCATGCGCAGACCCCTGTAATTCTTGTTTTAAACATGTCCGGAATTTTCCTGCGTGCAACCCCCAAATTTACGGGGGAACACACACTCTTGGTGCTTTCTGGAACATTATCTGGGGAGGAGGTCAGTATTTCCTCGCATTCAGCTAGAAAATTATCACTCCTTGTCAGCACAAAGTTGCTGCTGCATGCTTCCAATTTTTATGTTTTTTGTTCTGCACTACCCCAGGCCCGCCCTCTGCCACCTTTCTTTTACCCATATGCAATATCTCTTGTAATGGACAATAAATAAATAGGCCCCAGCTGGACCTGCTGGGTCAGTAACATCCCCCAATCAAAATATAACAGCTCCAGCAGTAGCCTGAGAGGCCAGTTTGATTAAACAAACAAAATAAATGTTAGAGGGGTGGCCCAGCCTCCTTTGGGCTCTGACGGGCATGGACAGGCCCGCCCTTTGCCCGGGCTTTGCCCAGGCGATGCCCGCATGCGCCCCATGCAGCAGTAATTTTGTTAGCGCTATATAACGCTCGTCATCAGCACAAGTCTGAGCAGCTGAGCAGGTAAGATGGCCGTCTCCAGGGGCCAAGAGCAGTCTGGGATGTGTTGTCTTCCTGGCCAAGTTCAGCACGTCCCACGCAGCGGTGAAGTTGCTAGCAAAAAGTTCTTGTCTGAGCTTCAGCTTCCTCCATCCTCATTGCCAAATGTAGTAAAGACAAATCCATGGTTGGTCTTGTTTATGTTATACTTCATTTCTTCAAAACGTTGTATAAAACAATGTGGAGCTCACAACAAGGGAGTCCGCTGCTCCCGCTATACGACCAGTAGCCCCACCACAGAGCAGTGCACCACGAGTGTGGAACACTCCCTTTATTCAAACACAAACATATGCATAATAACAAGTATGGAACACAACATTGATTCCATGTTCAGCTGTGGAATTATTCTTACCAACATATATTCCAAGTACTACTTAGAACAAGGCAACAATAAATATATCTAGAAAACTCTAGTGATTAATGTTCTGTTGGGAGAGAGACTGGAGTTTTCTCTAGTGGAAGCTTTTTTTTATAACCAACTTTTATTAGGTCCTTCAGTATGTTAGACCTGGCAAATGTTTGGCGTGTCTCCCCTGTCTTTTTGCTTGCTGACCTCCTTTTTTTATGGTTTACTGGACTCTGTTTTTGCTGGTTAATTGTCTCTGTGCACTTTACCACTGAGGATCAGTGCTAAAGTGCAAGTGCTTCCTAGGTAAATTATACTGTTGATTGGTTTATTCTTAATTGGAATATTTGATTTACTGGTAAGTCCCTAGTAAAGTGCACCAGAGGTGCCAAGGGCCTGTAAATCAAATGCTACTAGTGGGCCTGCAGCACTGATTGTGTCACCCACAGAAGTAGCCCTGTAAACATGGCTCAGAACTGCCAATGCAATGTCTTTGTGTGCAGTTTTAAACTGCCAGTTCGACCTGGCAAGTGTACCCATTTGCCAGGCCCAAACTTTCTCTTTTGGTACATGTAAGGCACTCCTAAGGTAGGCCCTAGGTAGCCCCATGGACAGGGTGCAGTATATTTAAAAGGTAGGACATGTAGTGGTGTGTTTTACATGTCCTAACAGTTAAATACTGCACAATTTGGGTTTCACTGGTGCAAGGCCTATCTCCCTCATAGGTTAACATGGGGACTGCCTTTAAATAACTTTAAAGCACAGATTTCCTTTGAGGGCAGATAGAAGTAGGGAGTTTGGGGTCTCTGAACTCACAATTCAGAAATACATATTTTAGTAAAGTTGGTTTTTAGATTGTGAGTTTGAAAATGCTGCTTTAGAAAGTAGGCATTTTCTTGCTTAAACCATTCTGTGACTCTGCCTGTGGATTCCCCATCTGGGTCAGCCTGGGTGTAGCCTGCATATCTTGATGAGCCATCTGAGAGCTAGAGTGGAGGGAGGAGTGGTCACTTACACCTGAAAGGGCTGTGCCTGCCCTCACACAATGCAGTCTCCAACCCCCTGCTGTGTGTATGGGGCCAGGCCTGGACAAGGAAGGCTCTTGCAAACACTTGAGACTTTGCTTTGAAGTTCCAACTTCAAAGGCAGAAAGGGGTATAAGATATAAGAAGAGGACTCAAAGCCCCAGACTTTTAGAATCTTTCTGGAATCAAGAGGAACCTCTGCCAAGGAGAAGAGCTGAAGATCTGGAGGTGGAGTACTGCCCCTTTGCTGTGTTGCTTTGCTGGACTGGCCTGTAGTTGCTGCTTCTGCCTGAAAAGAGTGCAAAGGGTGAACTTTGCTGTCTGTCCTGCTTGAGAAAGTTCTCCAAGGCCTTGGAGAAGAGCTTGCCTCCTGTTGGAAGTCTCAGGGACACCGAAGACTTCAGTTTCCTCGAACTGAGCACTGGGAACGGTGTGTTTTGTGCTCTTCAAGAGGAGAAACCACTGCAACACCGCCAATGACACCGCTGCCCTGCACCGTGACCCACCGACACGCATGGAGTTGCATTGCCCCGCTTCGCACCATGACCCTGGTCTCACCGACACCATCATCAAACGACTTCACCAAGCCACTCCCCACACTGTGACCTGTGGGCCCTGGCATCGCCTGCTCATACCGCAGCCTGGGCATCCTTGATGACCCCACTCCTGCTGACGCTGGTGGCGCTGCCTGCACAGTGGCCTGTGGACACCCCTCGTGAGGTACACAAAGCAACGTCCCGTCCCGCAGCCCTGGTCTACCGACGCCTGCACCATCGACTCCAGTGTCATCTCCAGGCATCCTGCCAGCACAGTGGCCTGTGGACACCGCTCAGGAGGGTCACAAAGCACTGTCTCGTCTCGCACAGCTGGCTTGGGCCTACTGACGACAGTGCTTGAGCAACGATGACACCGCTGCCTGCACCTTGACCTGGTGAAACCGTACATTGCACCGCCCCGCTTCACATCGCAGCCCTTGTCTCACCAACGCCTCTGGACGCCGTCACCGAGCCAGTGCCTGCAGAGTGACCTGTGGGCACCGCACATTACATTGTCCAGCTTCGCACCGCAGTCCCGACGCCATCTACACCAGCGCTCCTGTCTTCATCAGCCCGGAGTTCGATCCGCAAGGCCTGTGACTTCAAGGGCCCGATGGCTCCCGCACTGACTCCAGAACTGACACCGCGACTCCAGCGACGCTGCTCTCCGGAGCTCACCACGAGGATCACGATGCCCTGTAATTTCAAAGGTACTCTTTGCGGGTCTTCCTGACACCGTAGCTGGCCTGCGATACCGCAGCTGGCCTGAACTGTTGGTTTTGTTGATTACGACACCGTGATAGCCCCAGGTGGAGCTACTGACTTCAAGGAACTGTATTTTTGAGGAAATCTTGAAGAATTCACATATTTATTACTGTGTGGTGGATTTGTATTGTATTTGGTCTTGTTTCCTATAGATAAATATTGGTTATTTTTCTAAAACTGGTTTGGTGTCATTTTGTAGTATCTTAATTTATTACTGCGTGTTATGTGCAAATGCTTTAGACATTGCTTCTGCGATAAGCATTACTGCTCGTGCCAAGCTACCAAAGGGGTGAGCAGGGGTTATCTGAGCGGGTATCTCTCTTTTCCTGACTAGAAAGAGGGTACCTTCTTGGAAAGGGTGCGAACCGACTGCCAACTAGAGACCCCATTTCTAACACGGTAACAATGCCACATACAGGAAGACTGATCTCAAAGTCTCGCTTACACATTCCAATGCAGGTATACGGATAAACAGGTCTAGATCATACCTCAAACAAGTACTAGTTGCATTCATATAGGACCCAGCCACCTATCCTAGATCTTGTGGTATTTACCCTCGCATCCCCGTGCTAGATAAATGGGTCTTTCCATTTGGGCACACCAGTCCATTCTCCTCTTCCACAGTTGCACTGCGGGGGAGTCTTAGGTGACCAGAGTCCAGCAATGTCCCTTTTTGCAATTAGCAGGGCTGAGCCCACCAGTGTTCGGATCGCTTGGGAGTTTCCAACTCCCTCTATCACTCCCAGCAGGGCCATCTTGGGACAGGAGACCAGTGAGAGGTCTAACAGGATGGAAAGTTTGTTTAGGATTTGTGCCCAGTACTGTTGGACCGGAGGGCAGGACCACACTACATGAAAGAAGTCCACTGGTGAATATGTGCACCTGTTACAGCGAGGGTCCGGTCTGATCCCGGCCTGGAAAAGCCTAGCCGGGGTCAGGTAGGCACAGTGCAGGTAGTAGGTCTGCACCATGAGAAATCTAGTTGAGATTGTAAGGACTCGCTGTGCCATTAGCGCGTCTTGCCCGTCATTGTCGTCTAGGGGACAGATCCAGGATTCCCAGCAAGCCCGCAGGGGTTGAAGGGATGAGGAGGCATTTAGCACAAGTGTGTGGTAGGTTTGAGAGATTCTCCTGGCTCCCAGGGCCCCCATCATCACCTTGGCCTCAAGAGGGCTAAATTCAAGCATAGGGGTATCACTACCAATGTGTGTTCTCAACCCTTGCCTAAGTTGCAGGAATTTATGACACTGTGTTTGGGCCAGGGCATATGTTTCTTGAAGTTGCTGAAAGGACATCATGTGTGTGCCTTGCCAGATGTCTCCTATCGTTGTTATGCCTACTCTAGTGGAAATTTTTAAAGTAGCATAGAGGGTTAATATGACAGCTGCAAAGAACGTGTATAATGCACATCACAGAGTGTATATAACGCAAATAGGTCAGTGGGTTACTGATTTTGTTGGAGAGGTCCTTTAGTTACTTGCAGTTGATAAGTTAAAATCCTAATATAGAACAGTAACTGTCATCAAAGAACTGCACGTCTACTGCATAGGATGGATTCGAATGTTATGTTTTTTCCCAAGCCTTTCATCATCCTAATGTTGCAAAAAGGTTTCATTTCCGTAGGGAACTCAAATCTTATTATTCAAGAGAACCGCCAACCATGGTGTTACATTTTAAATTCTGAGTTTGTGCTTCTCCAGACCAAGCACTCTTAAACTATACAGCTTACCAGTATGGATGACCTATGACTCCTACACCTTGTGGTCCGCTTAGGTAACCTTTCCTATACACCGATTTACACACCTATGATTGATTGTCTCTGTATAATGTATGTGCATTGTAGTGTTCTGACACCCTACTGTGGTACGAGTGGTGCTATAATTCTAATTAAATGCATCAGAGAGAGTGGTTATGGAGACTTGAGGGGCACTTTTAAAGGGTGGTAGGTAGTGAGCAAATCCGTGGCGGAAGTGGACACGGGAGCGCCAACAAACATAATCGCACAAGGCGCCGCCAGTACTAAAGCGGCCTTGACACTAGCTGGGTTCGGGGAGACGGGAGTTGTTGATATACAAGCAGCAGGGAGAAAATGTTTGCATGTAAATTTCATATGCGCAATAATTTACTGTACGTTCCTATTTAACGGCCCCGCACGCCCTAAAGATGGGGGACCTACAAGATAAAACCATGAAAACTAAACTATCCAATGCATGCGATATAATCATTTCATCCACCAGGTGTCGCTGTTGGCCCACGATTAAGGCAGAGTACCCAGAACCTACGGGTAAAGCTGAGACGAAAATGCTTCTAAAATATAATGAAAACTAAACTATCCAATGCATGCGATATAATCATTTCATCCATCAGGTGTCCCTGTTGGCCCACGATTAAGGCATAGTACCCAGAACCTAAGGGTAAAGCTGAAATGAAAATGCTTATAAAATATAAATCATCAGATAGTTCAGCTCCTTTAGTATAAAAAGAGGTCCGAAGGCGTGTTGGGGGATCAGTTTTATATATCAGTTGATGTTGTGCGTTATTTTCTTCCCGGTTGATGTAGTTGGTATGTATAGTTTCACTCGTTTTCCAGTTATTCCTACATTCATGGGAATGTCTGTCTTCAGTGTAGCAGGTCCGGCTAAGGGCCCTGGAGTGTAAAGTTCCCGTCTGAAAGTTAACGGAACGAGCCCAAATAATAACGCCACACATTCACTGCTCGGTAACAGCAATTCGCAACACTCTTACGCAAAACACAACATGACCTATCTATCCAAGGAGAAATTACCCAAGAGAGGAAAGCGGCCCTTGTTTGGGGCGGTGAGGTTGAGGCATCTTCAAGGCTTTTTTTCTGATGGTCCAAACCCGGTATACGATGTTTGCTGTCTGGAAGACCAATTTAAAGGGAAAACAAAAGGAGTGGGAGTTGACGAAACATTATGCTGATAACAGTTCTAAAGCACGCGGTTTACCCTTGGCGTCTTTGCACAAAGTAGCGGAATATGAGTAGCAGCACAAAAGAGAAAAAAAGCCTCAGCATTTGGAAAGGAGCCATGTCTGCAAGGCTTTCCTGAAGGCCACATTATGACTTTCTGATCTGAGTCCTAGCCACAGAGAATTCCATTCACTTGTGGTGCGGAGAGCAAAAGATCATCCTGTTCAAGTCCTTGGATTGGAGTAATGAAACAATGTCTTTGCTTCAGATATTCGATGTAATTCTACTTCAGGAAACATGTAGTTTAACATCAAGACACATAATAGGCTTTGAGGAGTATCACACACCTGCGAAAAAAACACAACTTATGGTCACCTGGGAGGGTGGGTATGTCCATTTACATCTAATCAAAGTATAAGTGGACGTTTGAAGTAATACACTTGGTCGTAACCTAGCTTCAAGTTACAAATCTTGAAAGCAAAAACGGTACACCGGTAAGATCCGATCTGCTAATCATAAATATATATATATATATATATACTTCTAGGCAAAGCAAGAAAGGATGGCGATACTCACGAATTTAATAAAGTTGTTGAAAACTTGTTAATACCAACCTGGTCAGGAGAGTTCCAAAGAGCATGAAGAATCAAGGTGTGACAGCAGCCCCTAAATTACAAAAACAGCTGGAAGTACAATGGCTAATGACCTTGAATGATAAATCAAGGGAGGACTGCAAAACAACAACTGCGTACTTAAATGGAAAGCGTCAATCAACTATAGACTACACCTTAGTAAGTGAAGATGTAATTCCTCTGGTGAGCCTCTTTAAAATCTACCCATGCCCCAAAAGTGACGCCCTGAAACTTTCCTCAAGTTCCTAAAGCTGCAAGAAACCAGTATAACAGTCTACTTAATTCAAAGACCTGAAAGTTGTAACCTGAAAAGATTAAAAAGGCACATAGACAACAACAGCGACTAATGGATATGGTCTATCAGCACACAAATAACCTGGGGAAATGCAAAGAAGATCAAAACTTGCAGGCATGGACTGCTTTAACCAAGGCCCTACAATCACATTTCCCAGCAAAATATGCCCAATAGAAGAAACTTGATGGATATAAGACCATGGGGAGGGGGGGAACGGGGGGGGGGGGAGTGAACCTTGGTTCAGTAGGGAATTGTGTTACAACAAAAGGAAAATAGCCAGGGAGGTAAGAAGACTGGCAGTAGAAGCATGGAAAGGCTAAAAAATAGACAAAATTCAACTGACCTCCATGAGGAAAGAATACAAAAAAGACTGCCTGAGGGCAAAAAGGAGGCTCCTTGATGAGCTCTCGGAAAAACTGCTATAGTCTAGTAAACTGCCCAATAGTGAAGAGCTTTGGGGCATAATTAGAGGCCTAATGAAGGGCCAGGCTTGCCACAAAAATGCAGGGATCGTAGAGGAGACCTGGAAAGCACATGTGCGAGAAATGTACACCTTGCCCAGCAATAGCTAGAATATTTGTGAAATCGATATCAGCTGAACCAAGAGAAGAAGTGGCGAAAACATATTCTTCCGGGAATTCAGAAGTTTGACCAGATCAAAGTCAGCCTAATGAAGGATCAACCGTGCAAACAGATATAGGAAAGCACAGGGTTGTTTGACTAAGTCTTTTAATCATGGATGGTGAAGAAGAGCTAGTGGAAGCTCCCAATACAAGCACACAAGGATTAACAGTTACAGAGTGCTTAACAGACACAGAGCAGTTAGAGGTGATCATAAAAAAGTTCAGTTAGATGGGGCAGCTGGACCTAATGGTCTTCCTAATGCATTATTCAAGCAAAACGTGGGCTTTTGGGACAGGTATCTATCACCCCCTTCAATTACATTTATTCCTGGGACAGTGTTCCAGTGTATTGGAAAGGGAGCAGCTTCCATCCAATATACAAAAATGGAAGCCACACGTCGCCAGGCAATTATAGGTTGATAGCCCTAGTAGATGTGGAAGCAAAACTCTACGCCTCTTGTATTCTACAACATCTCCAAGCCTGGTCAAAGGGGAAAAGTTTGATGCCAAAACCCAAACCGGGTTTAGGCACAGTATGGCAGTAGCAACTTTGGGTATACTGTGGGAAAACTGAAAACGGAGGAAAACAACGTTTTTTTGCCTGTTCTATAGATCTCAGATCAGCATTCAGTCCTGAGTGTCAGACTTTAGTTAAAGGAAGAGTGGGACATGCCAGGGAAAATGCTTGCTATAATCATAGCCCTATACTGTGACATGTGGGCCCAGGTAAACATTGGAGACAGAAGCAGAGTGACCTAAAAAATTAACACCAAAAATGGCCTGAACAAGAGTATGTTTTGGCCCCGTGCCTTTCCAACCTACATTTAGCTGACATGAACAGTTACCTGACAAAATTTGATTGCCATATTGGCAAATGAAACGATTGTATGCCTGCAAGATGCATACGATATAGTAATTTTGAGCCAAACATCAATAGGCCTGCAAATATTGACAAATGCCCTGGCAAGTTACATTGAGCAATAAGGGCTATAGCTGAACTTGCAGAAAACCAAAGTGGTGCGTCTAGTGGACTCCAAGTTCAAGGCATATAAGTGGTTTATTAAAGGCGAGAAGGTTGAGTCAATACAAATACCTGGTCATTACTTTGGGGCACCAACTGTCATTCGCCAACCACTTTCTGTCATTACAAGCAAAAGCCTAGTCTTTAATATTCACCTTCAAGCTCTTGAAAAATAAATTGAGTTGTCCATCATATAGTCACCCTTTAACCGTGATGGTGGCCCATTTTTTACCCTCTGTGAAGTATAGACTGGAAATATGGCATGGTAAGGAACTAGCTATTTTAAATCATCTTCAAACAAAGGCCTACAAAGCATTTTTCTATCGTCCTAAAGCATCCTCTCCAATCCAGGTATGCTTGCAATTTAGTCTCCAAAACCAGAAATACCAACAAATTAACACCTTTGTGAAACTGTGTTGGATACTCCGTGCTGTGGAGAGTGGAACTTTGAGCAATATATGTTGGCTTGAGATAAAGGCCCAAATGGAGAAAAAACAAGCCAACTCGTGGAACGCTTATCTCGCGAAAGCTCTAACAGAGCTAGAATTCTAAGAAGCATGGGATAGCAAGATGGGACAAGCAGCATTTACAAAGACAAGCAATTCTTCATCAAGGAAGCTCTCATTTACACAAGACAGACGTACCCTTGAAAAGCAGTGGTACACATGGGCAGTGATAAACTCCTGTACCCACTTTAGGCTACAAGCATACATCACTGTCCACTTTCATCCCACTATAAAACAGTTTCATGTTCTTTTGTTTTGTATTTTTTCACTCCAATGACCTCTTCCCAACATGGAAGGGTGGGAAACAAAGTCCAATTGCTGCCTATGTGGCTACAAACTGGAATCAATAAGTCACCAAAAAGTCATGGCCCAAAGGAAGATACTCCTTAAGCCAATCTTCCTGGAGTTGAAAATTAGCACCTGTAAGCAAGCGGTTATGCGTTGGCTGGACAGCTCTTCAATTTCACTGGCATGCTGAGGAGTAAAACTTGCAACTTTGGTAAACAATCCTCTCTGAAGAGCAGACTTGTACTCATAATTCGAATGCAAGGACAGGACAACACAGGGTCAACATGAAAAATAACGATTTACCAGTTAATCTTTTTACAGCATATACTCTGTATAATATGCTACAAAATCCACGAAATGACCCATACTGCCCCAACTTCCATTATATGTAAGAGTTCAAATTAAGAGATGTTATACCCAGGAGCACAGGGCATGGACCTGGCCAGTGGCATTAAAAAATAGACCATTGATTTAGAATTTTATTCCATGATTTTTAATCGATTTTACCCTGGATAGTGCTGCTATTTTATAGGAAATGTGTTTTTTTATGTGCATTTTGTGTCAACAGCGATTGGCTCACTAAAATGTACATTTTAAACAGTATTTTTCAGCATATTAACCTTCTTACAGCAATTAGCACATTTCCCCTGTTCCCTTCATACCTAAAACTTGTTGTTCTTGAGTTTTGAAAACCACATAGTTGGCTGGACATTCTGTCTTCACACCACCCCACTCCAGTCCAACCCACTCCACACCAATCCAACCCACCCCAATCCAATCCACCTACTCCAGTCCACTCTACCCCACTCCAGGTCAATCCACTCCATTCCAATCCAACCCACCGCTCTCCAGTTTACTCCAACCCACTCACTAAAATCCATTGCACCCATTCCAATCCAATTCATTCTAATCCAGTCCACTGCAGCTCAATTTACACACTCCAATCCACCCACCCAACTCCAATTCACCCACTTCACTCCAATCCAACCCACTCCAGTTCAATCCAGTCCACCTTAATGCAACCCACTCCAATCAATCCACCCCATGAAAACTACCTTAATCCAACCCATTCCAGTCCAATTCACCCCACACCAATTTAATTCACCCCACGCCAATCCACCGCACTCCAATCCATCCCGCTCTAGAAAGTCCACCCAACTCCAATCTAATCCACCCCACACCAATCCAACCCACCCACTCTAATCCACCCACTCCAATCCAGCCCAAGCAATCACAATCCACCCCACTCAATTCCAGTCCTCTTAAATTCAGTCAATCCCACTCCAATCCACCACATTCACTCTAATCCAGTCCACTGCAGCTCAATTTACACACTCCAATCCACCCATCCAACTCCAATCCAACCCACTCCAGTTCAATCCAGTCCACCTTAATGCAACCCACTCCAATCAATCGACCCCATGCAAACTACCTTAATCCAACCCATTCGAGTCCAATTCACCCCACACCAATTTAATTCACCCCACGCCAATCCACTGCACTCCAATCCATCCCACTCTAGAAAGTCCACCCAACTCCAATCCAATCCACCCACTCTAATCCACCCACTCCAATCCAGTCCAAGCAATCACAATCCACCCCACTCAATTCCAGTCCTCTTAAATTCAGTCAATTCCACTCCAATCCACCATATTCCAGTCCAGCCCCCCACACTCCAGTCCACCCCACTCCAATCCAAAACCACCAACTCAATTCCACTCCCTCCAGTCCACCCCACTCCAGTTCACCCCACTCCAATCCACCCCACTCAATCCAAATCACCCCACTCCAAGCCAAAACATACCACTCCAATCTACCCCACTCCAACCAACCCCATCCCAATCCACCCCACCCCAATCCAACCCACCACAATCCAATCCACCCCAATCCCACCCACCTCACCCCAATCCACCAAACCCCATTTCAATCTACCCCACACCATTCAAATCCAATTCACCCCATCCAATCCACCCCAGCCAGTCCACTCCACTCCAATCCACCCCACTCCACTCCAATCTACCCCACTACACTCCGGTCTACCCCACTGCACTCAAATCCAGTCTACTCAAATCCACCCCACCCCACTCTACCCAAACCACACCACCCCAGTTCAGTCCATTCTACTCCAGCCCGATCCACCCCACTCCTGTCAAATCCATCCCAGTCCAATCCAATAAATCCAATCCACCCCACCCCACTCCAGTTCAATGTAATACACTCCACTCAAATTCATCCCACTCTAAACTACCCCATTCCAGTCCACCCCACCCAAATCCAAACCACCCCACCACAGTTTTATCACTACGATTCAGTCTACCCACCCCAATCTAGTCTAATCCACCCCACTCTAATCAACCCCAATCCAATCCACCTCACCCCATTTCAATCCACCCCACTCCAATCCAGCCCAGTTCACAGCCCGTTATCAAAAGATTGTCGCACAGGGGGCCACCAAGGCTAAAGCTGGCAGGTCGGCCCTGCCTGCGTCTGATTTGGCGATGTTTCTGTAGTATTCCTGAATCCTGGTGCACAGCGTTCTTAAGATGTTGCCTACATATATTTTGAGGAATAGGCATTGGATAATGTTGATTACATGGTTAGTGTTGCAAATGATCCAGTCCTTTACAATAAGGGTTTGCCCTTGCTCCAAAGTGAACTCTTTGATTTTGATCAATACTAAATGGGTATCTAGTTCTCTTTCTTTTTATGTAAGCACTTTGTTTTTACCTCTTTGTGCATCTTTCTGCAGTGTTTTTATATAGCACAAACTCAACTCGAGGATGCTGGAGTGCTTTAGGCGAACTCAAGTTACATTACACAAGGTCATATTGATTTTTTATAGGCATGGGGAGATTAATAAGGTCCAGAATCACAAAATGTTGAGCCACACTGAGTTCCACAGTTCCAGGATTGGCAGCTCTGGCTTCAATGCCATATCCTGGATAAAGGAAGGTAGGCAGACAGAAGCCACTTGAAAGCTCAGCTTGTTATGAGCTTTAGGTTCCAGGAGGTCCTTGAGCTGAGTCAGTCCTGCATGATGCTTGAGCTTTCAGGGGCTTGCCCATCTCTATCAAAAAATGGAAGAGATCCCATTGCAGGTGGTGCAGTGACTGAACCTATCTGCTGGGGGAACGTATGGGGGGACCATTGGATCCCCTCTCCATGCTTTTGGGGAGTGCACTGATTGTGCAACAGTTCATATGTGGTGCATAACCAGTGCGTCACTTGACAGCTCTTTAGTTTCTGCACCGGTGTCTCTATTAAGATGAGGGCACAAAATGTTCCCACGTTTGCATGGGGCAACACCCCGTGCAAATAATGGACTGATTCTCATTCTAGAAAGGGCTTCACAAGCATCTGTGACCCTTTCTATAATGCCAAAGTTCCTCAGAAGGCAAACAACATGCACACATCCCTCTTGTGCCCCCAGATCACTTTCCATAATACAGCACCTTGCCAGAATTTAATGACCAATTTGTGCTTGAAGATATTTCCTGGCCCTTCAGATTTAAAGTCCTAGGGGCAATACACAAGCTCTTAAATTGGATTATTTTGTTGATTGGGAGCCAGCGGAATTCATGCAAAGGATGAAGAATCAGCTAGTCTAGCTTTACAGTAGTTCAGCTGAGGTAGAATGACATCTTGAACTATTTTTATCGTCTGTTTACTGACAGAAATATGGATGATTTTCAAAAGGAGCTTAATGTGGACAAACAAGTTGTTATAACTATATTGCTTAGTAAATTAAAATATAGTGTATTGTCCATTAAGACACAAAGGGCCATAGTTATAACTCCTTTTGCGCCAAATTTGCATAATTTTTAATGATGGAAATTCAGTTCAAAACTAACTCCATATTTATATTTTATCCGTTAGACCCGTCTAACATCAAAATATTGGAGTTTGCACCATGTTTTACCTATCTTGCGTCAATGAGATGCAAGGTAGGCGCTCCCATCTCAAAAATGGCGCTAACCCCATAGCCCCCTATTTATCCTCCTGTGATAAAATGATGCACGGGTGGGAAGAGGGGATAAATAATGTTTCAAAGCTTGCTTTGCACCATTATTTAACGCCTGGGTCCGACCAGGCGTTAAGGGACCTGTGGACCCATTTCCATGGTTAAATACCATGGAATGGGTCCGCAGGTGCCCTCCTCAAGCCCCAGGTACACCCACACAAGAGGGACACCGGAGGATGGGGGATCCCATCCCAGATAAGTAGGGAAAGTATAGAAAAGTCTAAAACAAAAAATTAAAATGCCATTGGAGTGCCAACTTGGCGCCCCCTGCATCTCACAGGGTGCAATGGTCATGCCCAGGGGACACTGGTCCCCTGTGCTGTCTATTGGGGTGGTAGGAATAACTCCTGTCTTTTCCAAGACAGAAGTCATGTGGAATGGATGGTTTTGCATCAGAAAATGATACTAGGCTGGTTAGAGTCATCTTTTTTTGCTCTAACCACCCTAATGTCATTTTTTGGAGCAAAACCCCCTTCTCCCATATCGCCAGCCCCACCCGGCTAAAGTCTTTTTTTTTTTTACGCTAGCCCAGCCTTTGCACGGGCTTGCACCACTCCATAAATATGGTGTCTGGCTGGTGCTCGGGAATGGTGCAAGCCAGTGTTAAACGTTTTGGTGCAAAACTGCGTTTAGTGCAGTTTTGCACCAAAAAGTATAAATATGCCCCTAAAATGTTTTACTGGATAACGATGCACTCCCCAACTATGTAGACCACCAAATAGAGGACTACACATCAGTGCCCCCCAAATCAATATTTCAGTTTTACCTGTCGTGTTTGAATTAATTCTCATACATCTATGATTTGACCGCAGATAGGTGTGATTTGAACTTCTTGTTAAGAGTTCTACTGGGATTGTTGCCGAATGTTCACCTGAGCGTCCTCTTCATAGTCACAAAGGAGAAGCCAAAGGTCAGAGTAGGCAAACCGGTGGAGCAATGTAGATGTTGAAGAACGCAGGGCTTAATGAAGCTTCCTCAAGGCACCTTACTTCCCTGGTTTGAAGGCTGGATAAAAAGAGGACCGTTTGGCCACTTGATATCTGTCAGTTAAATAGGAAGCAAGCTAGTTAATTTTTTAATACGGAGACCTACTTAATATAGACTAATGAGCATAACACCATGCAAGATCGTATTGAAGTTGGCTGAGAGATCTAGTAAGATCAGAGCACCTCTGGCACCTTTGTCAAGTATCCATCTCAATTCATCTGTAAATGAGAATAGCACTGTTGTATTGCTAAGTAAGAATCTAAAACCAGACTAAACTGCCTTTCAGTGATAGTTTTTGACCATGAAATTGGAGATTAAACTGTTTACCTGTTACAGAATTTTTATGGGCACTGGGATTTGTGAGGGTGGGTGATAGTTACTCAGGACACTTAGGTCAGGTGTCTTTTCTTCAAAAGGGATGTGACCACTGCCCTCATCAATTCCTATGGAAAAATAGATGACACAAGTGAGGCATTACATAGGACCTGATTTAGAACTTGGCGGATGAGTTACCCCGTCACACCGGTGATGGATTTCCCGTCTGCCGAAATATAATACCCATAGGTTATAATGTGATTTATATTGCAACGGACGAGTTACTTCGTCACTGTTGTGACAGGGTAATTCGGCCTCCAAGTTCTAAATAAGGCATATAGTGATGTAAAGTTGGATGAAAAACTGTCAAGGGATAGATGCAGTATACGGAAGTTAAACAGCATCATCATATTGTGCAGAAGCACATAAATAAAAGTAAAAAATATTTTCTATACAAAAGCCATATTATGCACCTCTCCCCATGTTGTCAAATTGTGACACAAACATCCTGGCTCTCAGGACTGATCGATACAGCAGTTAGTTCTTCTGAATTCTGTCTGTTTTGAATACAAAAGCCACTTGTGTTGGCTAGCCTCAATGAAGCCACGCCAAGCAGTAGCCCCCAGACCTTCAAAAGAAGTCAAATTTGACAAAACAAATCTTACTTCTATCTCATTGGCAAAAGAAACGAACATTTAAGCCCATATTTATACTTTTTTTGCGTCGCATTTGCATCATTTTCTGAGCAAAAGCGGCGCAAATTTACAAAATACAATTGTATTTTGTAAGTTTGCGCCACTTTTGCATCAAAAAAGTATAAATATGGGCCTTAGAGTCATCTTGTGTTTTCCAAATAAATCCTTGATGTTCCAGAGGTTGAACAGTATGAGCTGCTAAGCCCCCACTCTGGCATAATATTCATAACTGAGTATCAACACTTAAGGGCGGATTCAATCTTGTTCTGCACCTGGATGCTTACAGAAGTTTGGCGGGGGTTGTCACTGATGGTGCATCTGACATAAATATTGACCACAGTGGAAAACTCTAGGACCAGAAGGATTTTCTTGTTAAAAGATAACGAGCTTTCCGCTTGTCTTGTCATTTTTTTCAATCACTGTGTGGTGCAGTGTACACAGAGCACTAACATCTCAGTGATTGAATGTGAAAGCAGTCACTGCGGACACAGCGAATTACCTTATTTTACAAACAAAAATGCATTTAACTGGAAAGTGCTAAATTTTATTCTAAATAATACACCAATAATAAATACAATTTTTCAATAGGTATTCATACTTAGGCATTGTAAACATAAGTGAAGTAACATAATGTATTGTCTTAATAAGCCAGATTACTGATGCTATATCAACATTGATTTAAACATTAGGGTTAACAGGCCTGTTTTCACATTGAACTGTTGTTTAGCACAAGATATTTTTCTCTTCTACTGCAGATTCTGTAACTCTCCAGAAGCCTTCTGTTAGCTAGTGAATAGTCATTTATTATGTATTAGACAACTGATAATTAGGTTCTCACTGGGAGGAGAGAAGATGGCAGGAAATGTGTCTCGTGGAAAAGGCTGTCTGAACCGCAAGATGTTGACTATGTATCATCTCGAGATGAGATTCTCTAACCTAATGTGAAAATGTGAGAAACTAGGGAGTTTACCTGCTCCCAGAGTTTACTGAGAACTGATTGGATGTTGAGTACAGAGAAGGCGTCAATTGTTGCACCTTATGTTTTAGCATAGGTATATTAGTGTGTGTTCCTAGAAAAGAGTTAGGAGATTTAGGGATTTCTTTCAGGAGAGACCACAGTGAAGCCTTTACCATTTTTCTTTAGGGAATGAGTATGCCTGACGATTTATAGCTGAACATACTTTTTTCAGCTCTGCTAATCTCCTTTGCTTTCGTGGTAAGGCTTCATACCTATGCATTCTCATCCTCTCATTAGAACTGTTCATTTGAGTTTCTGAATTGACACCTTTTCTTTGCTTATTGAAGACATTGACATTTGTATGTCTTAAAACTATTAAATTAGATTAGGCATTCCTTTATGGAACACGCTTGCTGTATTTTCTCTCTTTTATTTGTAATGCTCACTAACTTGGTATTCCATATTGTATTAAAATACTGATTAATGGATTATCTGAATGTATAATGATGATGACTGAAATATCATATTTACTGACTAAAATAATTCAAACTGATTTAATTTGTTTATAAAAACCCTTTAACTCGGACCTTCTCTCTCTAGTAATTCTTGTGGGGTCTCAAATGGACTGTTGATGTTCTTGTTGATTGGTGCAAATTAATGCTCTTTCTCAATTGTCCTTGTCGATGAACAAAGCTCATTGCAACCAATGATATGGATTATTTAATGACTACATCTCAAGACTGAGGTACAAAAATCCCCGCTCTGGCACCGCTGAATGGTGCAGAACCCTGCCCCCTTGATCTCTGATCTAAGTGAGAGAAGAACTGCAATTCCCAAGTAGGGATTCATCCACTAGATTCCTGATAGGGGATTTGTTTCTCTCCCATCATCCCTACTGATCCCCCAGGAGGGTAGAAGGTATTTTAGACACCAGGGAAAAACTGATTACAAGAAAAGACACAGTATTCATGGCATGATGGGTAACCTCTAATTCAAAATTGTATAATTAACCATCTTTCCTAAACTCAAACATTTAAAAGCATGCATAGGTTTCCTTTATTCCCGTTTTAAATTGACCAGATTTTATTATATCATTTTGAGCATACTCAGTACACAAAAAAATATCATTATAAGTTGCATTTCAGTTGTTGGCTCTAGGTATTGCATGCTGTTGGCAACCCGCAGCAACTAGATATTCCTGTGGCCAGAAGAGTCTAATAGAGGTAACAGTATAATGCTTTTTCTATTTTTCCACTTTATTTTTATTATTTTTTTATTTCAACTATTAGTTTCTTTTGGAAAATAATGATCTAGCTACACTAATGACCCCTTGCTTAATTTGGTATTTTTAAAGCAATGTGTAGCTCTCCAGCTTCACTCTTGCAGTTCACACCCTTTTCCACCACAAACTGCAAGTAGGTAAAAATGAGAAGGTGGTAGAGCTGCTCTGATTTCCCCCACCCCACAAATAGGGCCCCAGGGTCTTTCTGCCTTTATTCTGAGACTGCCAAGCAAATTGGTACCCTTTTCATCAGGTGAAGTGTGGGAACCCTGGGAGATAGGATTTTTGTGGACTCTTGTAGATTCCAGAACCTTCCCTCACAGAAATGTGAGGAAAATGTGTGGTTTTATCTAAAGTTTGAGGTTTACGGGGCATTCTGGATTAGATAGTGTCATGGGAGCCACATAAGTCACACAACTTTGGGCTCTCCTTAGGTTATAGTCTTCAGAAATATCAACATTTAGGACGTTTCCCTGGGTGGCTGATGAACACAGGGCAAAAACTATAGTTAGCCATGTTGCCAAAATAGGTTAATTTTCAAGGCAGAAATATGATGTCTTCATGTTGCATTTTGGGGCCTAGCATGTTGAGGGCAATAGGCCCTACCACACAGGTGGGGTACCATTTTTATTGGAAGAAGTGTGGGGACATAGAATAGTATAAAAAATGTACTTATCAATTGAATTTCTCTGCATTTTTGACTTTTGAATGTAAGCCATGGTGCAAGAAAGGACACATTTTTCAGAATGCCGGCAGAATTATGATAGTATTGGTACATTTTCTCGATTTTTCTAGAAATGCAGAGACCCTCTGGCTCAAAAGACATACTCAATGTGCCTGAACCAGAAAATAATGAACTATCTACACAAATTACCCTTTGCTTACTTTGGAATTTAAAAAAAAATGTAAAGCTTTACAGGTTCACCCATCTGTTTTTAAACCTGTTTCCACTACAAACTTAAAGTAGGTAGAAATGGCAAAAAGTAGGTTTAATCGGCTGCCATGTACAAAAGTGCAAATCTGTGGTAATATTTATTTCTTTTTTTACAACTTCCCTTGTTCCTGAAAGCTGGGAAAATGACTATCTTCAGCACATCCAACCTTTTTCTCAATTACATTTTGAACCAAAAAGTATGCCTGCTTGCAGATCACTTCACAGCATTTTTAAAAAGACAGCAAAATGTTGCTAAATTTTGGCTATTTTCTTGGTTCCCTCCAGGGAAATCCACAAACCCAAGGCACCTTTAAAATCCCCATCATGTAGAAAAAAGCATGCAAATTCAGGCTTTAAGAACTGAGGGTTGCAACCTAAATAATATAGTAACACCACCTCATCTTAAGTGGCAGCCTCATACTCTGTCTACATATGAATGTAGGTTTCCCAAAGGAAAGCAGCATTGGGGTAATTGATGACATTTCATTATAATCCGCAGCATTTTAACTGATAAGAGGATGAGAGGGAGCCATGGCTGCGGGCGGACCCCACGTGATCCGCTGCTAGCGTGCTCCAAGGACTTCCCTCTTGTCATGCTGTGAGTGGTTCTGGGTTAAAGGACCCCAAGAGCGGCACGGAAGGAGACTGCTACTGGTGCCAGTGTCTGTGCATGAAGCTTGGGAGGGTTGGCAAAATTAGCGGATTAGCAACCTAGCATTTCAAGACTGTGTCAGTGGATACTCCCCGTGGCTGAGTGCTTGGCTGCTCATTGTGCTAGAAGGACAGTTTATGAAAGTAGAAGGTACCAGCGCACCGCAACGTTTTTCACAACAAGACAGAGGCGCTTCCAGGTTTCTCACAGGGAGGTGTAAGTGAAAAATCTTGCAAGCAGCATTAGCAAGGCGCACTCTACTGCCTGGTCGAGGGTCTCTGGCTACCTATTCCCCTTCATTAGTTCTGTCTACCACTGTGCTCTGTGTCCTTTACTCATCACTTGCACTCCCGGGAACATTACGCAGTAAACTGTTGATATGTGGGCATTTAAACATTCAGACCAAGCCCATGTATGAACTGAAATGCGTCAACTACACTCTAGGGGCTCAGGCTCTACTACAACACCTCTGCTTCATAAGGGCAAGCCTCATCTTGCTGCATCTCACAGAGAGAAGCATCAAAAGGAAAGTGAACAGTGCGCCGCTATGGTGAAAACAGCTTTGGTTGCAGAGTCTCTACATCAATCAATCAATCAGTCGCATTTATAAAGCGCGCTACTCACCCGTAAGGGTCTCAAGGCGCTGTGGGGGGGGGGGTTCAATGCTCGAAGAGCCAGGTCTTGAGCTGCCGTCTGAAGTGAAGGTGGTCTTGTATGGCGCGAAGGTGGCTGGGAAGGGAGTTCCAGGTCTTCGCTGCTAGGTAAGAGAAGGACCTGCCTCCGGCAGTGGCTTTGCGAATGCGTGGTACGGCTGCCAGGGCTTGTCCGGTCGAGCGTAGGGTGCGAGGAGGAGTGTAGAAGGAGATGCGGTGGTTGATGAGTTCTGGTCCGCGGTTGTGCAGGGCTTTGTGTGCGTGGGTGAGGAGTCTGAAGGTTATCCTCTTGTTGACTGGGAGCCAGTGGAGTTTCCTCAGGTGTCCGGAGATGTGGTTGTGGCGGGGTATGTTCAGGATAAGTCGTGCAGCAGCGTTCTGGATTCGTTGTAGTTTCCTCTGTAGCTTGATGGTGATGCCGGCGTACAGAGCGTTCCCATAGTCCAAGCGACTGGTGACGAGGGCATGGGTGACGGTCTTCCTGGTGTCGGTGGGGATCCAGCGGAAGATCTTGCGGAGCATGCGGAGGGTGTTGAAGCATGCTGAGGTCACCGAGTTGACCTGTCTGGTCATGGAGAGGGAAGAGTCCAGGATGAAACCTAGGTTGCGTGCGTGGTCAGTGGGTTTGGGAGTGCTGCCTAGGGCAGGAGGCCACCAGGAGTCGTCCCAGGCGGTAGGTGTAGGGCCGAGGATGAGGACCTCCGTTTTCTCTGTATTCAGTTTAAGCCGGCTGTCTGTCATCCAGTTCGCTACTTCCTTCATGCCTTCGTGTAGTCTGGTTCTTGCTGAGGTGGGGTCGTTGGTGAGGGATAGGATGAGCTGGGTGTCGTCTGCGTAGGATATGAGGTTGAGTCCGTGTTTGCGTGCGATGTTCGCCAGGGGGGTCATGTAGATGTTGAAGAGGGTGGGGCTGAGGGAGGATCCCTGGGGGACGCCGCAGATGATCTCCGTAGCCGTGGATCTGAAGGGGGGGAGGCGGACTCTCTGAGTTCTTCCGGAGAGGAAGGAGGTGATCCATTCCAGGGCCTTGCCTCTGATGCCGGCGTTGCTTAGGCGACGTATCAGGGTGCGGTGGCAGACCGTGTCGAATGCTGCAGAGAGGTCCAGGAGTATGAGGGCCACGGTTTCTCCTTTGTCGGTCAGGGATCTGATGTCGTCCGTGGCTGCGATGAGGGCGGTCTCGGTGCTGTGGTTAGCTCTGAAGCCGAACTGTGAGGGGTCGAGTGAGTCGTTGGTTTCCAGGGCGGTGGTGAGTTGGGCGTTGACGATTTTCTCGATCACTTTGGCGGGGAACGGTAGGAGCGAGATGGGCCGGAAGTTTTTGAGTTCGGTGGGGTCTGCTGTTGGTTTCTTTAGGAGGGCGTTCAGTTCAGCGTGCTTCCAGTTCTCCGGGAAGGTGGCGGTGGAAAAAGATGTGTTGATGACGTCTCGGAGGTGGGGTGCGATGATGTTGTCGGCTTTGTTGAAGATGTGGTGCGGACAGGGGTCGGATGGTGATCCTGAGTGGATGGAGTTCATGACGCGGGTGGTTTCCTCAGTGGAGGTTGAGTTCCAGGTGTGGATGGTGGTGTTGTCGGTGGCGGGTTCCGGTGGAGGGTTCGAGTTGGTTGTGGTGAAGCTGTTGTAGATGTCGGTGATCTTGTGGTGGAAGAAAGCTGCGAGGGAGTCGCAGAGGTCCTGTGAGGGAGGGATGGAGTTGTTTTCGGCGTCGGGGTTGGAGAGCTCTTTGACGATGCCAAATAGTTCCTTGCTGTTGTGGGCGTTGCTGTCTAGTCTGTTCTGGAAGGCTGATTTTCGTGCTGCGCGGAGGAGTTGGTGGTGTTTGCGGGTGGCGTTTTTGAGAGCAGACATGTTTTCGTCGGTCTGGTTGAGGCGCCAAGTCTTCTCGAGGGTGCGGCATTCTTTTTTGGAGTCCTTGAGGTCGGGGGTAAACCAGGAATTTTTCTTGTGGCTGTTTCTGTTTGCTTGGGTCTTCAGGGGGGCCAGGAGGTTGGCGCAGTCTGAGATCCAGCTCGTGAGGTTGTTGGCGGCTTCGTTGGGGTCTGTAGTGCTGGTGGGTGGGTTCTGAGAGAGGGTCGATATGAGTTGTTCCGAGGAGATTCGGTTCCACTGTCTTCTTGGTGGTTGTTCTGCTCAAGGCCAATGACAAATTAACTCCCTCTCCCGATTTGTATTTAGGACAGAAGGGGTTAGGTGTGTCTACACAGTTCATTATCAGCCCCCTTACCTCTCCGCTGGGCAATGCCTTGAGTAGACTAGCGGCATGGTGCTTTAACAGCCTGGGAGGCGACGGAGCCGCCACGATGCAAGCTGGACTGGTCAGTATGGACACTGCAAGCTTATCTAAACAAGCCAAGGGACTGAGCGACTATCTGCTTTTTGTAAAGCATTCTAAAAGTGAGATGTTGGAGACCCTCGCAAAGCCCTCACTCCTGACCACGGTGGATAAAAGTGAGAGAAATTCGGCCTCTAGTGAGGGATCTACGATTTCCTTTGTAACGGAGGGCACCCCCAGCCACCTGAGCTCAAGCCCTAGCTAAATGCCTGAACCGTCAGTGGTACGATAACAGCTAGGGGAAGTAGCAAGTCAGCCTCCAGAAGGGGTGGTAGGCAGAGAGTCAGTTCAAAATCCACCGCAAGTTGAGGGTGAGAGCTTGCTGGTCACTGGCATCAAAGAGACAATGATGATGAATAAGCCAGACTTCCCCTCAGTCCCTTTTAGAGACTGTTCTGCTGGAAATGTGCAAGTTAAATTCTATCCAGCCGCTCTTCATTCCAGTTTGAATAAAATAGAGGAGGTTATGCTGCAAACACCTGCACGGTTTCTAGAACTTGACCAAAGGATATCTGATTAAGAAGGTTGCTCTCTTAGCTGGGACAAAGATATCTGTAATATTCAAAGCAAATTGCTTAATTCCCAAAACATGAGTGATGAAATGGAAAACTAAACTAAAAGGTCTAATCTTCGCTTTGTTGGCATACTGGAAAGGAGAGAGAGCACAGGAAATCATCAGGACATGCTTCAGTTTATGGACTCAGTAACTAAATAGTATAACCTTGAGGACGCCCCTGTAGATCTCTCCATTATGCGGGCCCACAGGGTCCCTGTGCAATGCCCTATGAATTCAAAATTCCCTGGTACTATTATTCTCAATTTCGCAGACTATCGGATTAAATAACACATTCTTGCAAAAGCTACACAACAAAAAGTGTTTACAATAGCTGATAATGTGCAGATTTGTGTATTTTCTGACATGTCCGCTGCAGCTGCACATAGGCAGAGAAACTTTATAGGCTTTTTGGGACAATTCAAGGCAGCAGGGGCCCAGGCCTCAACTGTTCAGCTATCAGAGCTTAAAACCAACAGAGGCTTCTGCTGGAAGTAAAGAGCCGAATGGTCTATTTTGATGGGATTAAGTTTTGGGATTTTTCCCTCTTGGAGTGCTGACTGGTGCAGTAACATGGCACCCCAAACAAGTAGAAGATGGCAGGGGGGTATGGTGGGCAATTCTCCCTTTCAATTTTTTTTGGGGGGGGAGGGGGAGGAGTCACCAAAATGGCGGTTAGCATCACAAGGTGAACAGGTCACCCAGAATAGGGTTTGCACTTTTGGTGGAGGGTTGGTTGGGTGGGGCAGGGTTGCACACTTTGGTAAAAAATGAGCACAGTCATCAGAGAATGGGCATCCTATGTATGCACTTTTGTAATTGTACAACATGGGCCAGAATTAATGGAAAATAATGGTGCGTGGAGCTGCACCAACTTTGGCAGCTTCGTGCACCATAATTTTCAAAACACATAGGTGGTCATTCTGACCCTGGCGGTCTTTGACCGCCAGGGCGGAGGACCGCGGGAGCACCGCTGACAGGCCGGCGGTGCTCCAATGGGGATTCCGACCGCGGCGGTAAAGCCGCGGTCGGACCGGCACCACTGGCGGGGTCCCGCCAGTGTACCGCGGCCCCATTGAATCCTCCGCGGCGGCGCAGCTTGCTGCACCGCCGCGGGGATTCCGACCCCCCCTACCGCCATCCAGATCCCGGCGGTCGGACCGCCGAGATCCGGATGGCGGTAGGGGGGGTCGCGGGGCCCCTGGGGGCCCCTGCAGTGCCCATGCCACTGGCATGGGCATTGCAGGGGCCCCCGTAAGAGGGCCCCTACATGTATTTCACTGTCTGCTGCGCAGACAGTGAAATACGCGACGGGAGCAACTGCACCCGTCGCACAGCTTCCACTCCGCCGGCTCGATTCCGAGCCGGCTTCATCGTGGAAGCCTCTTTCCCGCTGGGCTGGCTGGCGGTCTGAAGGCGACCGCCCGCCAGCCCAGCGGGAAAGTCAGAATTACCGCCGCGGTCTTTCGACCGCGGAACGGTAACCTGACGGCGGGACTTTGGCGGGCGGCCTCCGCCGCCCGCCAAGGTCAGAATGAGGGCCATAATTTACTAGAATACGTCACACCCCTGTGTTTCCCCCTGCACCGGCGCTAAATTTGTTGCTGTGCTCCAACGCAGCCACCCGTGCACCATAGCCCAAGGATGGCAGAGTTGAGGGGGAGATTGTTTTTGTGGAGGAAGGAACACCTTCCAGCACAAAAACAATCTTAAATGTCGATTTGCTCTTTCTATGGGTGCTGCAAAGTGCAGCACCCTTAGAAAGAGAAAAAAACGAGGAGAAATGAAAGTATTTCTTCTCGTTGTGTCACTCTAGCGCCACCCCTGGGGTGGCTTTAGATTTTTGGTGCTGCCTCAGGTTTACGAAAACTCATCAATCTGAGGCAGAGTCAAAATGCAATGGGTGTTGCTGTGGCACGCCCACAGCAACAGTTATTGCACGCCCCTTCCATGCAAAATGGTGCGTGTGAAGGGGCCATATTTACAAGGTAGAGTTAAGCCACGAAAAGTGGCTTAACGCCACCTTGTAAATACGGCACAGAGCATAGCGCCACCGGAGAGTCATGAAAATAAAAATTCCGGTGGCGCTTGGGGCTCTTAAATATGCCGCATGGTTTGCAAGTTCAGAGTATTCTCTTGCAATGCCAATGGCATCATGAATAAACAAGTATGGGACCTTCATGAAATGGCTGTCCTCGTTCAGCCAGGAAATTGTCTTTTTGCAAGAGACACACCTTAAAGAAAACAATCTTAAAATTGCCATACTCAAGAAATGCTCTCATGCTTTTCTGCATCAGTAGGGTGTGCTATGCATGGGGTAGCAATTTACCTCACAAGATCATTAGATTGGAAGGTGAAATACGTTTTTAGGGATATATACCGGATGTGGATTCGGCTGAAGGTTAGAGTGCAAGCAGTCTCTCTCTCAATCTTGTTACCTACTGTGGACCTATAACCGATGAAGTAGCCCATTTGAAAGATTTGTATAATGTAGCTATGGGGGCAGATGGACCTACGATATTTGGTGGGGATTTGAACCTTATGCAAAATCTTCAGCTGGATACCTCCAATAAAACGAAAAAACAATGTAAACTCAAAACTGCTGTGATTCTTACTGTTATGAAGCAGGATTTTAATTTGTTTGATCCTTTGTGTGTAGAACATCCTCAGGCATTGCACTTTACGTGTTTTCCCATCAATATAATTCTGCTTCTCGGATTGACTTCTTTTTAGTGTTGCAGACCCTCAATTGGAGTGACTCTGGCATACTGGTCAATGCTTTCTCTGACCATTCTATTGCATATATTCAGATAGAGCTTGACCTATCAGATTTTGCTAGGCCAAAGTGGCAATTTGATAAAACTCTCTTGTCAGATCAGGTTTGGTGGGCTGAAATGCCATCGTTCATTCAGGAGTTCTTTGAGCTAAATCAGAAGATAGCCTCAGTGTTTGCAGTATGGCAGCCTTTCAATGCTACATTCCGAGGTCAAGTGATAGCATATAAGTCTAAACAATATAAAGAGCAGGATACTTGAGTAAGAGGGCTGCAGATGGCAGCTGATAAGGCCCAGGGGGCTCTAGGCAGGGCAAGGTGTGGAGACAGGGTACGCTAAAAGCACACATTATGGCAGCAAAGCAGAAAATAGGGGATTTATTTCCTTGGAGGAGACTAATAGTTTGAGGTTCTTTTTATAAAAACAATATGAGGAAAGTCAACTGATTGGTAGGTTTTTGGCCTGGCCCATGCTGGTGAAGCAAAATTAGCAATATGTATCTAAAATCGTTGACCCAGTTTCAAAGATGCTTCGGACCGCCGATAATGGACAAGCGCCCCCCTCCCAATACCTTAGAGGTCGGGGCCGCCGAGGGGCGGACACTCCGCACTAGTTGTGCGTCAGGCTGGCCAGGTACTTCCGCCCCACGCCGTGTGAGGTGTGGGGGCGGAAGTAGTTAGATCGGTGTACGTTGCGGCTGCGATCCTGGGACCAGTTGGAACCGTTGTGCGCCAGTGGGGGGCTACATAAGCGCCCCCCCAGAAAGGCTTGGCCTTCTTTGTGGCGCAGCGGTGGGATCGACCGGTAGGATCGTCGTTGTCCCACCCACCCTCTCCCTCTTTTTTGGGTTGGAGGAGGAAGTACTAAAGTAACCTGAAGCAACAGAGGGGTCCCCAAGGCTGGGGCCCCGGGATAACACCTCAGATAGGATCCTGAAGTCCTGGACCAACCTGCGGATGTACACACCAGATTAGGGGGTAAGGAGACCAGATCGCTGGGGTGGCCACGGGGCTCCTGCTCCTGGCCGCCCGTTACACCCCTTGGCAGATTGGTGTTTGGAGAGGGGGCAGAAACCTGAGCATGTAGGCAAGGAATATTAAAGTCAGGGTAGCTGCCCCCCTATGGATACAGGTGAGGTACAGTTCACCTGTGTGGTCCAAGAGAGGTTCAGGACAGGAAGGGATCCTGTCACAATAATTTATGGTTACAGAAAATGGACGAATACAGTTATAGTTATATTATTATAAATATGTTTTGAAGTTTATTGAAGTGATTTATGACTAACGTGTGCTATGGTATTAACAAGAAAAGAGTTAAATAAAACTTCTTCCAGCAAAATAGAGATTGTCAGTTTGTGTATGATCGGTGTTGGGGGAAGGGCCGGCTGGTGGTCTCTGAGTTCTATGATGTAGCTGAAGTACTTCTTCATCACTGTAAGGTCATATATCAGTGTAGGAATGTAGCATCTGCAGCAAGCCATGACATTTTTAGGCCAATTTTTCCTCCCACAATTAGTTGCAGATCAAAAGGAAAAGCTTTCTGCCAGTATTAAGATCCATGAGGTGGCAGATGCCTTGCAGAGTATGCCTATGCCAAAGCCTGAGTGAGCAACACCATACCTACGGAGGTATACAAAACCTTTTCAAAAGAGCTTCTCCTCTTTCTGACAGATTATTTAATTCAATGAGGGATTGTGAGGCAATACCATCTAGTTTTGAAGAGTCAATAATAGTTTTCTAAAAAAAAAGATAAACAACCTAGTAATGTCCACCCCTCTGCCCAATTAGTTTGTTAAATACGGACTACAGGCTATTTGCTAAAGTGTGGGCATCTTGCATAATCGAGGTAGGGCATTGATCCATCAAGACCAGAATGTTTTTTTGCCAACGTTTTGACTGTTAGCGACCAATATGCATTTGTGGACCCAGGCAAATTATTGTTTCTTTAACGATCAAGAAGTGGCCGCAAATATAATGCTTGACGCTGAAAAGGCGTTTGATCTGGTGAGCTAGGATGCTTTACTTTTTACACCTCTAAAGATTGGGTTTCCAGATCCAATAGTTACGATGCTTCACAACTTATATCAGAGCGCTGAAGATTGTGTTATAGTTAATGCAAGAGAATTTGGCCTGGTTAATGCAAGAGGTACCCGCCAGGGGTGCCTGATGTCACCTATTCTCTGCTTTATTTATTGAGCCCTTGGCATCAAGAATTTGGAGCACCGTTTCTCTCCAGCCCCTCTTGGGTATGTCCAAATTTAAGTTGTTCGCCAACGACATGGTCCTCTATTTGAAAGGTGATAGAGAAAATATCAAAAGTGCTATTGGCCTAAACCAGGATCAACCCTGGAGTCCGTCCTATTTAATGCTCCATCAACTGTTTTACCCTAGACTTGCAGGATCAGTTTAACTAGCTGCACCCAGTTCTGTGTTTAGGAATTTTTGTACCGAATAAGTTAAAAAGCAAAATGAAGGTTTTTAACTGATAAATGTAAAGCTGAATGGTTAATTAGGGCTTTGGAGGGGAAGGAATCCCATGAGATTTTTTCTTCTCCATTTTCTGTATTGAATTATTTTTTTATATATGTGGCATAATAGATGTTTTTCCCCAGAGTCTTTCACTGTGTATCGCCTCTTTCCAGCAAAAGGAGTACATTTTATGTGAGCTCACATTACTTGTTAATGTGTTAAACCATCACACATATCCTTACTGTTATTGACCAGGATAGAATGTTTAGTTCACAACGTAACTCCTGAAATATAGTTCCTGAAGGTCAATTGAATGATTTCTTTAAACGTTTGGTCTCTAGTAATTCCCAGGAGACTCTGGGGTCAACATATAACAGTTTAGAGGGCTATGGAGACATTGGCTATACCTTGCCCTTATATTGACAGTGACAAAAAGTAGCTACCATATTCATAGGATCCGGAGGCCTCCAGACAGCCCACACTCTCCCCACCAGCTATACGCAGACCAACAATCTTACTTGTTGGAAGAAGTTTTTTATTAACACAACTTTGGTATTCTCATAACATAAAGTCATCAATCGTTTTAATAAAAACATTACACAAATATTTACAAGTCATGAGATACCAAATTAGTGAACATAAATCTTTTCTGACAGGATCCCTTCCTGTCCTGAACCACCATTGGACCACACAAGTGACCCATATCTCACCTGTATCCTTAGGAGGGGCGGTTACCCTGACTACACTGTTCCTTGTCCTCATGCTCAGGGTTCCGCCCCCCTCCAAACACCAAGCAGTCTCCAGCCGCCGCGTCCGGAATAAGAAGGACGAGCCTTCTTGGGGGGGGGGCTCTTAAATAGCCCCCCGCCGGCACGCGGCAGCTGGAACCGGCTAGCGGCAATCGCAGCCGCTACGATTCCCCTTGTTTGGACTTCCGCCCTCACGCCTCGCGAGGCGCGAGGGCGGAAGTCCCTGGCCAGTCCCTCGCACCACCAGTGCGTAAGGGGAGCGTCGGGCCTCGGAGGCCCCGTCCCCTAACGGGCCACGCTCCCCCATGTTGGGGGGTGCTTTTCCCTTGTTACATTAGATGAATCAACCCATCGTCAGAGCAGATTTTATTTTCAGTGTATCAGGACGTTCATTCAGTTTTAAGCTCTATATAATTTGCGGGCCCTGATACAGTGGCAGCCCGATACTGCCTGCGGCTTCAGCCCCTTAACTAAGGTATCACTTTATAGAATATTTTGAAATAATTTCTGTCAGACTAAAAAATCTGTAGGTAAACGAGGAGATACGTTTCATCACTGCTCCCCTCCATGAATTTGGAATGTTACAAGTCCCTGCAACCCATTGAAAGAAGGGAGCCCGATGGTTCGCCCAGCTTTCAATAGTAACGTTTATTGTGATTGCTGGAAGATTTTCATGGCCAGTCGCAAGATTTAGGGGCATATTTACAATAAAGTGGTGCATCGGTTCCAACTTTTCCTGCGTTGCCCCTGCCCCACCTAACGATACCATGGTGGTGTTGTATTTACAATACTGCACACCATGGCGGTGGTTAGGACAATAGCATCAAGATTTTTGACGTTATTGTAGTGCTTTGCTGCACTAGCGTCAAAATCTTTGACGCTAGTGCAGCAAAGCAGAGGGCGACCCATTTATTAAAATGGGTGCACCATTTTAATGTCTGCTCTGAGCAGGTGTGAAAAAGGACGGAAAAAATGACGCAGTTAAATGTTGTAAATGTCGCTGCCTCATTTTTTCGAGCCTCCCTGTGTCCGAAAGCCCCCCTTGTGTACATTATGCCTGACGCAGGCATAATGTGGTGCAAGCAGTTTCTAAATATGGTGCAGAGGAAAAGCCACCTTAGCGCTGCCTTAACATTTAAAAAAATGACGCTATGGTGGTGCAAGGTGATACTAGGGGCTTGTAACTATGCCCCTTAGCTTCATTGAATGGATTATTTTCTTCACTATGGTGGGGAAAACATCTAAGTTAAGCAAAAGTATTTTACATATAGAACTATGCAACCCTCGGATTTTTGCGCCCCATTAGTTCATTTAAATGCAATGTTCAGGTCTTCCGGAATCATGTAAATTAGTGATGTAGGGTTTGTGAGGGTACTGTCAATCACCAACCGTCAACATCTCTTCAGATTATGCAGTTGGTTGATCTCATTCATAGGCCCATATTTATACATTTTGACACAAATCAGCACTTGGGCAGATTTGCGTCAAAAAGTTTACCGCCAGCTAACGCCATTCCAACGCGCCAGCCGGTCACCTTATTTATGGAATGACGTTAGCCGGTGCTGCGGCCTGGTTTGCGTAAACATAAATGACTGTAACCGGGCAGCAGAGGCGAAGGAAAGACTGGGGGTTGTGTGCCAAAGAATGGTGCAAGTCTGGTTACAGTCAAAAATATTGGTTCTAACCTGACTTGCGCCATTATTTGACGCACAACCCTCATGGAAATGACTCCTGTCTTAGCAAAGACAGGAGTCATGTCCCCATACCCAATGGCCATGCCCAAGGGACTTTTATCCCCTGGGCATGGCCATTGGGCACAGTGGCATGTAAGGGGGCACAGGTTAGGCCCCTCTATGCCACCCCAAAAAATAAAAAATAATAATACTTACCAGCACTTACCTGCACTCACCATGATTGGGTCCCCCCATCCTTGGGTAACCTCCAGGGGTGGGCGAGGGTGGCAGGGGGTGTCCCTGGGTGCAAGGAAGGGCACCTGTGGACTGCTCCATGGTCTCTGACCATGGAAATGAGCCCACAGGTCGCTTAACGTCTGCCCTGACCCAGGCGTTAATAAACGGCGCAAATCCAGCTGGGCACCATGTTTTAAGGGCCGCCTCCTCCTGTGCGTCATTTAATGCTGGAGGATAAATAAGGTGCACATGCCTTCGAGTCATTTTTTGCACGGGAACGCTTACCTTGCATGTCATTAGCACAAGGTAGGTTTTCACGTACATAAAATGACTCAAACTCCATAACTTTGGTGCTAGACGGGTCTATCGTCAAAGTATAAATATGGAGTTAAGTTTGCGTCGAATTTGCATAAAAAAAATGATGCAAATCCGGCGCAAACAGAGTATAAATATGGGCCATAGTTTCCTAACATTTATCGTAATGATATTTCTTATCCTTCTATTCAGATTTATTCAGTCTATCTTGTATTTATCCAAGATTATTGCATGATTGACTTTTATACTTTATTTTAAAGGAGTAGACAAGACTGATCAAATCAAAGAACTGTCATGTGCCTTGCTTAACCGGTTACCAGTTTGTAATTTTATCTGTAGACGTGCAACAACATTTTCATAACTCGTTCTTACTGGTGAAGAGTGTCAGTTCTGATTGTCAGCCTACGAGGGTACTCTACTGGGACAAGGTACATCTTTATTTACTGGAAGGTCTGAATTTACACATATGGAACTCGTGTTAAATGCGTAGAACTCCTTTTACAGGAGAATCTATTCGATTTCCAACGCCCCGTCTAGATGAGGCCAGTAGAATTGTGAGCGAAGTATGTCTATTGTCCACCAGGTGGCAATGTTTACTCAATAATTATCGATTGCCAACACGTAGCCGACTGCTCTTTCAGTGGTTCTTTGGGTTTCCTTTAAATTAATGTTCTATGTGAAAAGCAAACGATCCATTATAATTTGATCACAAGAAAAATAGCCTCCATCCTTGAATGGGGCAGGTTTCCTTCAGAAAGAAATATGATGAGTTATACTAGTTAACCAACCTATAGGTAAAAAGCAAGTAGTACTGCAACAATGTTCAGACTGTTGGTGCTGCCATCAAAGTTACATCACTGAACTCACTGGGATTCTGAAATATCCAAGCATCACAATAAGAAGTGTCACAAATGAGCCACAACTTTCCAGCATGGTTGTAAGGGTGTAGTATGTGGGTGGTGTTGTATTTTGGAGCACACTGTCACAAATGTGTACTAAAGCATTTTTGTGTAGCGCACTGTTATTTAGAGACAACAGCACATTTTCCATTGAAATGACCACTAAATTTGCACAGTCATTCAGGCCCAGATTTAACAAACGTTGGTGCAACACAACGCAGGAAGGGAAGTTGCTGTGCTGTGTTGCACCCAAGTAAAGAGCATAAATGTGTCATATCTACTAACATATGGAGCAGTTCTGCTTGATTGTGGCACTGATGCACTTCTGGCAAATTGGGCTTTTCATGGCTTTGTAAATCCCAAAATAGATTTTGCACCGGGCCTGCGCCACAAAACTGACGCAACCCCAAAGCCAAATCTTAGTAAATCTGTGTCTGGATTACTGATATAACTATGGAGGGTACAAACAATATTTGGAAATTAGGTTTCAGCTAATATTTTTCATTTGTAAATCACCAAGTAAAGTGTCTTTGTTTCCAGCATACCTCAGAATTCGGAAAAAAAAACCTCTGAATTTATTTGTGCTTACTATTGTTTACTTACTTTGGAATATTTGTACAGGAGATCTACGTGTATTTAAATTTTGCTGTGTGTTAGAGAAAAGGACATCCAGCAGCCTTTCCTTTCACACCAGCAAGTGCCACATAGTTCACTTTACATAATCCTTACACTTTGCAGTAACAGAAAGAAAAGTAAACACCAGTCTCCATGTTAAAAGAATAAGCAGCAATTTGTCAGAAGGCTAAACTGACATTTAACCTCTGGTGACAAGATAAAAAACAAAATGTAACCTAACTTTCATGCTTGTTCCTCTTCAGACCTCCAGCATGGTTATTTTGGGGGTGCTACAGCACCCTGCACTCCTACTTCCAGAGCCTAAGGGTGAGGCTTATGTCAGAGTACCTTCCCTCTTCTGTTCAAATGGGCAAAGCCCAAGGGCCGTATTACTTGAATTGATGCGAAAATTAACAGATATGGGGCCTGATTACAACTTTGGAGGAGGTGTTAATCCGTCCCAAATGTGACGGATATACCACCAGCCGTATTACGAGTTCCATAGGATATAATGGACTCGTAATACGGCTGGTGGTATATCCGTCACTTTACCGTCACTTTTGGGACGGATTAACACCTCCTCCAAAGTTGTAATCAGGCCCATGATCTATTTTGTACAATTTTTGCTTCCTGTTTGATTTTGATTAAAACACACAAATAATTTTGGTTCTTACTTTAGAAACTGAGGGGCATGTTTATCAAGGGTTTTGCATTGCCCTTGCACCACACAAGGGAGTGCAGAATAACACAAAACCTATAATGAGATTTACCAAGTCATGCCAGGACTTGCATGACTTAACAAATCTGGAGTAACTGCCTTGCGTTACCTGCCCCAGGGAGGCGTTCCATAGGTGAAACGTGGGTGTTCCCATGCTTCTACCCATGGATTCATAGATTCTGAAGCAGTTTCAGATTTAGCAGTACTGGCAGGCCTGGGAATGCATCAGAATGCTACGCCTTTCCAGGGGAGGAGTAAC
The DNA here is from genome assembly GCF_031143425.1 of Pleurodeles waltl. Taxonomy (NCBI): domain Eukaryota; kingdom Metazoa; phylum Chordata; class Amphibia; order Caudata; family Salamandridae; genus Pleurodeles; species Pleurodeles waltl. Next base: position 895,514,572 of record NC_090444.1, read on the forward strand.
AATGAGAAATATCTTTATTCCTTCTTGTTTTTCCCTCTTTCTACAAGTGCTGCATTCTGCAGCACACATAGAAAGAGGAAAAAGCTTTAGAGGATTGTTTTTGTGCAGGAAGGTTCCCCTTCCTGCACAAAAACAATTCTGTCCACAACACAGGCACCCTTGTCCTTACCATGGTGCAAGGGTGCCTGCGTTGGTGCTAAGCAGCAGTTTGTATGCCAGCAAAGAGAACAGGAATGTGCCATATTTTGATAGATAAGGCCCTGAGTTTTATCTCAAACTTGGTCCCATCTTTCACATTTGAGAAGTGAAGAAAATTATGCATTCTATGTTCCATCCTAGTCAATGCAGCAAAGGTTGTGCAACATCAGTTTGCTCCACTTTTTGACCATTTGCAGAAATTCAATCAAAAGCAACTTTTACTTAAGAGCAGATCTATCACTCTCCTCCCTTTTGGATGGTAATTGGGCAGAAAAACTGTATTGCAGACTAGAACAATGGTTACTATTGCCCATTTGATGTTACTTAATTTACCAATCTTGGGTGCAAACTGGTGGAAAGTCTTGATAAAGTATTTATCTTCTGGTGCAAAATGATTTTTGTGCTCAAAAGTCGCCTAATAAGCAACGCAAATAGAGCTTTGCACTGCTTTACTTCAAGAGGAACATCCCATGGGTCTTACATGGACATTCCTACGCTACCACCCATGGCTTCTGACACAAAGTTCTATCTACTAAAATTGATAGACAGGGCTTTTCTCCCAAAAAATAATTCCTCCTTGAAACAGGCATTATCACAGATTTTTTCTTTAATTTCTCATAATGTTTCACATATTGCATGCATAGTGCAATGTATTGTTCTCCTGCAAAATGCAGGGTACCTTTCCAGTACAAAAATTATGCTGCACATCACGCACACATCTTTGCACTTTTGTGTAGAGGTGTATGCGGCGTGCTGGGCTGCCTGTTTGTGCGCTAGCATTGGGGAAGAGAGCTGCGCAGGATATATCTTGATAGCCTCCATACCAAGACCTTGTGACGTGCTGAGTTGTGCTAGAAATTAATATCTCTGCTCCTTGACGTCATTTTCACGGCTAGCGAATATTCAACTCACTGATCCATCCTGCAATCTATAAGCAAATGCAGGGCTTTTTCAGTTACATTGAAGATGCAAAGCTGAGCAAATCTGCATTCACAGTTACACCGCTGAAGTGGTGTAAAACAAGTTTAAATAACACACAATTGCATTAGAGGTAAAACGGCCTCCTAATGCTATAATGGGAATAGTGAACTGCCAAACTACCTCCTCTCCCCTTCCTTCTTATGTCCCCGTCTCCACACCTTTCTGACTTCCAAAACCCTTTCTCACACTCTCTATCCTTTTGTGCATACCGTTACCTGACTCCCTACCACTTCTTAACCAACTGACCATTTAAAGTTTTATGCAAAGCCTCCTTGCGTAAAAAAGCTTGGTTTTGTTTACCCAATGGCTAAACTGATAGTGCTAAATTAATATGTAAAATGTGAACTGAACTTCCTCCTGCGGGAACCTGGAGCCAGGATGGGCCTCTTTAAACAATACTCTCGGTATAGTTTACGTTCTATGTTTGTTTACTTTATTTGCACAGCTCACACTGCAGAAGTAATTTTCTTGGGAGTGCAAAAGAAGAGAAAACTGTTAAGTGAGCTGGTTTAGTGGACTGGGAAATAGGAAGCTGATGGGTTACAGGCCTCTTGTTCCCCTTCCATGAGGTGCATTGCACAGTACGTTACACAGCTTTCAGTGATTGGGACAATGAAGATGAACAGTGTGATGTGGTGTCTGTCCCTCCATACTGCAATAATAACAAGCTTTTGCAATGCAATGGGTCTCGCCTTATTGCCCTTTATCCAGCCTTCCTGTGCCTTGCCGGAGGAGTCTACAACATCCATTCATATCTCGTTTGCCCTAAACTTCAGTCTGTACTCTTCAGTGGTGCTGCCCAAACCCTTCTATTAGAATGTCTTATATGTGTTTGTAGGACTTCTATTAGAAGTTCTTCTATGTGCTTGTAGGACTCAGTCATATCCTCACTGAGGGTCAGACGTCTATCTCAGCCATTCATGGAGAACAACTCCTACAATAAAGAGCCCCAGTACTGGTGACCTATCCTTCTCATTCTGCAGGCCCTCTCAAATTCTGTAAACCATTTGTCGCTGTCCTCGCCATCACTAAATTTTGGGAGAATGCCTTTGGGGATCTTAGGGTCAAAGGTTTCCTCTTTTCCCTTATGACATTGCTGCCACCATTGCCTTTGGGCTTCAGGCCCATCTTGACCCTTCTTTCTTCAAGGGGTAGTCTTTTTTATCCTCAAGTTCAATCCTTTTCTCCTCTAGTGAGAAGAGATTAAGCTCTTCCTCAAGGCTTGCTACCGCCTCACCAGTAGGGGGCGGCTAGAGTGACTTCTGTCACTTTCTGCTGGTGAAGGGGGTCTGGGTAAGGGTGGAGAGTTCTGGTCTTCACCTTCTTCCCCATTGTCTTCAGTTTGGGCTTGGGCATCCTCCTCACCCTTTTCAATGTCTTCTTCTGAGGAATGGCCCTGTCTCTCTAGATTTTCTTTCTGATAGGAGCTGAGGGCCCTTTCAATTCCTCAGTTTTGGATGTTTTGGATGTTGCTGTATAGCAATGACCCTGGCTTTGCACAACACTCTTAGATCACTGATCTTCAGAGCTCATATGACAGACAGGTCAAGATTCTTGTCATCCTCCATTGTGCACTAACTTTATTTAAAAGTTGGGACCTTTTTTAAAACTTTTAAAAACTTTAAAAAACGATTGCCTAAACTTTCTAATCGTTTTGGATTACTTTTGCAATGGGGGTCTACACAATTCCAATTAAAAATGTGTTTGAAAAAATCTAAAAACTTAATTTTGGGTCTACTGTCAATAGTGGGCTTCTGGTGCAAAAATCACTTTTGAGCAAGTGATACTGCGAAACACAAGTTCAGAATCCCACTACTGTACCAAAAATGTAGTAAAGTGGAGTATTATGCAGTGAGGCTTTTTAGGCTTCACTATACAATACTGTCACAATACCCCAACCTGGGTCGTTTGGAGTCACACTAATAAATCCCTAGCTCGGTCCTGATAGTGTGGCACAGGCCAGTCAAGCTTTATTAGAGGGACATGTGTTCAGCATTTCAGGGTCCCAACATGAACGATCAGTAAGAAACATGACTCGAAAGAAATCCAACACAAATGTATAACAATATAGGCCCCAAATGAACAAAATCGGATCAGTATAACCAAAGTTATGGATTTTAGAAGGAAAAATAAATCAGTGCAATTTACTACTGTCATACTTTAACCCCTTCCCCGCCAGGGACGTAATGGTTACGTCCATGGCAGCGCCCGTGTGGCGCCATGGACGAACCATTACGTCCTGGGACTGGCAGTCGGGGGAAGCGCTAGCGCTTCCCCTGAGGGCCGCCCCTCAACACCCCCAGGCCAGGGCTGAAAGGGGAATCCCTTCCCCTTTCACGCCCCCTCCCTCCCCCCCCCCCCATGACGTCAGCGCGCGATCGCGCGCTGATTTCATGGAAAGGGGGAAAGACGCGCTGGAAGCCATTTGCTTCCAGCGCGTCTAAGGGAGAAGGTGAGTTTTTCACCTTCGTGCGGGGTGGGGGTGCTCTGAGAGAGGCATCGAGGGAAAGGAAAGGGTTTTCCTTTCCCTCGATGTCTCTTTGAGCATTCCTGCTGCCCGATCGCGATGCGATCGGGCAGCAGGAATGCCCACTAGACACCAGGGATTTCTCTTTTGAATGCATACTAGTGTAGGGGAGCGACCCCTTGGGCAAGGGTCGCTCCCCTTTGGGGGCACATGTATTTTACGTCGTTTCTGCCCCCCCTGGGGGCAGATTGGCCCTATTTTTAGGCCGATCTGCCCCCAAGGGGGGCAGAAAGCCACTAGACACCAGGGATTTTATTGTTGATTTGTATTTTTTGTGTTGGGGGGCGGCCCCTTGGGCAAGGGTCGCTCCCCTTTGGGGGCAAATGTATTTTACATCGTTTCTGCCCCCCCTGGGGGCAGATTGGCCCTATTTTTAGGCCGATCTGCCCCCAAGGGGGGCAGAAAGCCACTAGACACCAGGGATTTTATTGTTGATTTGTATTTTTTGTGTTGGGGGGCGGCCCCTTGGGCAAGGGTCGCTCCCCTTTGGGGGCAAATGTATTTTACGTAGTTTCTGCCCCCCCTGGGGGCAGATTGGCCCTATTTTTAGGCCGATCTGCCCCCAAGGGGGGCAGAAAGCCACTAGACACCAGGGATTTTATTGTTGATTTGTATTTTTTGTGTTGGGGGGCGGCCCCTTGGGCAAGGGTCGCCCCCAGGGGCCCTCATGTATTTTTGGGCAGTTCTGCCCCCCTTGGGGGCAGAGAGGCCTATTTTTTTTAGGCCTTTCTGCCCCCAAGGGGGGCAGAATCCCAATAGCGCCAGAAAGATATGTTTGTATGTGTGCTTTGTGTTGGGGGGTGGCCCCTTGGGCAAGGGTCGCTCCCCCCGGGGGCGCAATGTATTTATCGTCGTTTCTGCCCCCCTTGGGGGCAGATTGGCCCTATTTTTACGCCGATCTGCCCCCAAGGGGGGCAGAAAGCCACTAGACACCAGGGATTTTATTGTTGGTTTTTATTTTTTGTGTTGGGGGGCGGCCCCTTGGGCAAGGGTCGCCCCCAGGGGCCCACATGTATTTTTGGGCAGTTCTGCCCCCCTTGGGGGCAGATATGCCTATTTTTTAGGCCTTTCTGTCCCCAAGGGGGGCAGAATCCCCATAGCGCCAGGGATACTATATGTGTGTGTGTGTGTGTGTGCTTTGTGTGGGGGTGTGGCCCCTTGGGCAAGGGTCGCCCCCCCCCAAAGGGTGCAATGTAATCTAGGCGATTTCTGCCCCCTCCCCTTGGGGGTAGATTGGCCTATTTTTTTTTAGGCCCATCTTCCCCCAAGCAGAGAAGACTAGACACAAGGGAAAATGAAAAAATGGTTAGTGGCGGAGTGTTTGTCAACTGGCGAAGTATTTGCTTTTATGATAATAACAGTTTTTCTCCTTTTTGTTCTAGTTCAAAGCTTTTGCTGACTTTGCTGTGGCTTGTTGCAGTTTTGGCAGTAGTTGTCCTGCGGTTTGCGTAGTTGCATGTTTTAGGTAAGTAAATAAATTTACTCCAAGTGAGTATTGTTGCAATGCATGAATGACATGTTTGTAGGTGGTGTACTGAATGCAGGATTGTGTGTGAAATTGTCCTTAGAGTTATGCACAATGATTATTGTGTTGTCTTATGTCTAATTTGCTTTTTTTTTTCTCTTTTTAGTGGGATATCGTTGGTGATTGCTGTGGCTGTGCAGAGTAGTTGCTGGTGAGTCAAGCTTTTTCAGGCAAGTGAGCAGTATAGTTTTTGAGTTTATAATTCTTAGTGATAAACCTATACTTTGTTACTTATCTTACACAGTGCTGGTTGTTGGTGGTGTATTTGTCCAGTTAATTTTTGTAGAAAGGATCATGGCCAGCCGTAGGATGACCGCTCAGCAGGTTGTTAGTGTGCTTTTTGAGTCATCTTCTGACCATGAATATGAGACTGACTCTGCATCTGAGGCAGAGGAGGAAGTGCAGGATTCTGGAAGTGAATTTTCTGTCAGAGATGAATCATCTGATGATGAAGCCACTCTCAGTGCTGATGAAGGGCCTGTTTTAGAGGAGGACAGTGATGTGCCAATGGTGCAGGAGCCAGCGGCTGAAAGGCTTCCCATTGGAAGACCTGACGCATGGGTTGCACCAAACATGGAGCAGCCACAGTTGCCTGCGTTTACTGGTTTTCCAGGGTGTCGAGTTAATACGGAAAACTTTTTGCCCGTCAACTTTTTTGAGTTGTTTATGGACGATATATTTTTGGAAGAGATTGTTGAGCAGACTAATTTGTATGCAGAGCAGTTTTTGAGGGACAACGCTGCCAGACTTAGGCCACACTCTAGAGCTAGCCGGTGGATTCCCACAAATCTGGAAGAGTTGAAAAAGTTCTTGGGTTTAACTTTTTTGATGGGGCTGATAAGGAAGCCGTCGCTGTCTTCATATTGGTCTACTAGTCCCTTGATGGCAACTGCTATATTTCCTGCCATCATTAGTCGTAACCGGTATGAGCTTCTTCTTCGGATGTTGCATTTTGTAGATAATGCTTTAGCCTTGCCAAAAGATCATCCTGATTCTGACCGTCTTTTTAAGATTAGACCTGTCCTTGATCATTTGGTAGATCGGTTTTCAGAGATCTATGTTCCAGGGAAAGAAATATCTGTAGATGAGTCTTTGGTCCTGTTCAAGGGTCGTTTGGTTTTTAGGCAGTACATTCCTAGCAAGAGGGCACGGTATGGAATTAAATTGTATATGCTGTCAGAAAGTAGTACAGGATATGTTTATAATTTCCGGGTCTACACTGGTAGGGATTCCAATATTGACTCCCCTGGTTGTCCTCCCACTTTTGGAGTTAGTGAGAAAATTGTGTGGGAACTTGGTAGACGACTGTTTAACAAAGGTCACCATTTATATGTAGATAACTTCTACACTGGAGTTCGGTTGTTCCAGGAGTTGTTCAGAGTGGACACTGTTGCTTGTGGCACAATCCGCTCTAATCGGAAAGGCTATCCAAAAGAGCTTGTCTGTAAAAAACTTGAGAAGGGACAGTGCAGTGCCTTGCGGAATGATGAGCTGCTAGCTCTGAAATTTGTAGACAAGAGGGATGTATACATGCTAAGCACCATCCATGATGAGAGTACTTCACCTGTGGCTGTTTGGGGTCAGGTTGCCGAAGTGCGCAAACCTGTGTGCATCTTAGACTATAATAAGCACATGGGTGGTGTTGATAGAGTAGATCAGAGGTTAGAACCTTACACTGCTGCTCGTAAGTCTTATGTGTGGTATAAGAAATTAGCGCTTCACTTGTTCCACTTGGCAACTTTTAATGCTTTTGTTGTGTTTAAGGATAGTTCTCCAGAGTCAAGGATGACATTTGTGAAATTTCAGGAGTCTATCATAGCTAGCCTTGTTGTGCTGGAACAGGCAAGAGTTCCTAGAGAAGCAGTGGTGGAGGATGTGGCTAGATTTAAAGATCGTCACTTTGCTGAGCACATTCCTCCCACGGCCCAAAAAAACTTTCCTGCTAAGAGATGTAGAGTCTGTGCTCGAAGAGGTATCAGGAAGGAGACTAGGATGTACTGCCCTGATTGTCCTTCAAAGCCTGGGCTGTGTGTGGGTGGCTGTTTCAGGAGCTACCACACACAGAAGAATTATTGGGAAATTCCGTGAGCGTAAACTGGTGTTTTATATTTTTATATGTTCGGTTTCACGGTTGGCATTAGTCATGTATTCAGTTAGAGCTTTTGTGTTTGTAGTTTTGTACTAATTTATGATTAGTGGTTTCTTTGTTGTTTAAAAACAAAAAAAAGGGGATGGCATGTGTAGAGTGGCGCTTGGCTGGCGGCGTGGGTGTGGTGGCGCTTGGCTGGCGGTGTGTGTGGGGTGGCGCTTGGCTGGCGGTGTGTGTGGGGTGGCGCTTGGCTGGCGGTGTGTGTGGGGTGGCGCTGGGCTGGCGGTGTGTGTGGGGTGGCGCTTGGCTGGTGGTGTGGGTGGGGTGGCGCTTGGCTGGTGGTGTGGCGCTTGGCTGGCAGTGCCGGCCAAACGCCAGTCCACACACTCATCAGCTGGTGTGATTGCTGTATCAGGCATGTGGGCGTATGAAAGTGATGGGCCCTTGACTGGCGCTGTCTGTGGATGCGAGTCTTGTAATGTGCTGGGCCCGTGGCTGGCGGCGTGAATGGTCTAGTGCATGTCATGTATGAAAGGTGTGTGAATGGACTGTAAAACGGTTGGTGCCTTGTCGTGGCTTTACAGCTCACGAGCTGTGAGTCATTGGTTCAGTTTTTTGGCCTTTCAGTTATTACCAGTGCATTTCACTTTTGTGAAATCTCTTGTTAATAAAATTTGATCTACTGAACCATCACTCACCCTCGTGCCAAATCCAACCAGTATGTGTGGTACAAATGACAAAACCTGCTCCGCTGTAATCAGGCGTCGCAGCACACTTGAGACACGCTAGGTGCCTCGGGTGGGACCCCGATGATGAAGCATGCCACCAACTTGGTTGGTGTGTGAGGGGTCTTCTTCACATAACCTAAGTGTGTTTCTTTTCACAATTTTAGTGTTTGGCACATCACGGACGTATGTGCACACATCAAAGTGATATATTCAAAAAATACCTGTGTTTGGGGGGGAGGGCCCACCTATGTTTTTGGTCCTGGGTGCGGCCGTCATGTAGGGAAACCTACAAAACCCAGAAACTTTTTAAAACTAGGCACCCCAAGGAGTCTAGGGAGGTGTGGCTTGTGTGGCTCCCCCAACATTTTCTTACCCAGACTCCTCTGTAAACCTCAAAATTTGCATAAAAAAGCATATTTTCCTGATTTTTCTTAGTAGGATCACCGCTCCATCACAAAATTCCTACTCCCCAGTGTTCACCTCACTTATGTGGGTCCCCAAAGCAGAGTCCGTCTAAAGATGTATAAAAGAATATGCCCTTATAAACTTGCTGTGCTATCCCTTCTATCCCTTCAGGTTTTGGGCCTTATTCTGTTGCAGGCACCTGGCCCACCCACACAAGTGAGGTATCATTTTTATCGGGAGACTTGGGGGAACGCTGGGTGGAAGGAAATTTGTGGCTCCTATCAGATTCCAGAACTTTCTGCCACAGAAATGTGAGGAACATGTGTTTTTTTAGCCAAATTTTGAGGTTTGCAAAGGATTCTGGGTAACAGAACCTGGTCCGAGCCCCGCAAGTCACCCCTCCTTGGATTCCCCTAGGTCTCTAGTTTTCAGAAATGCACAGGTTTGGTAGGTTTCCCTAGGCGCCGGGTGAGCTACAGGCCAAAATCCACAGGTAGGCACTGTTTTCCCCAAAAATTTTGGATGTGTCCACGTTGCGCTTTGGGGTGTTTCCTGTCGCAGGCGCTAGACCTACCCACGCAAGTGAGGTATCATTTTTATCAGGAGACTTGGGGGAACGCTGGGTGGAAGGAAATTTGTAGCTCCTCTCAGATTCCAGAACTTTCTGCCACAGAAATGTGAGGAACATGTGTTTTTTTAGCCAAATTTTGAGGTTTGCAAAGGATTCTGGGTAACAGAACCTGGTCCGAGCCCCGCAAGTCACCCCTCCTTGGATTCCCCTAGGTCTCTAGTTTTCAGAAATGCACAGGTTTGGTAGGTTTCCCTAGGTGCCGGCTGAGCTAGAGGCCAAAATCTACAGGTAGGCACTTCGCAAAAAACACCTGTTTTTTTCCAAAATTTAGGATGTGTCCACGTTGCGCTTTGGGGTGTTTCCTGTCGCCGGCGCTAGGCCTACCCACGCAAGTGAGGTATCATTTTTATCGGGAGACTTGGGGGAACGCTGGGTGGAAGGAAATTTGTAGCTCCTCTCAGATTCCAGAACTTTCTGCCACAGAAATGTGAGGAACATGTGTTTTTTTAGCCAAATTTTGAGGTTTGCAAAGGATTCTGGGTAACAGAACCTGGTCCGAGCCCCGCAAGTCACCCCTCCTTGGATTCCCCTAGGTCTCTAGTTTTCAGAAATGCACAGGTTTGGTAGGTTTCCCTAGGTGCCGGCTGAGCTAGAGGCCAAAATCTACAGGTAGGCACTTCGCAAAAAACACCTCTGTTTTTTTCCAAAATTTAGGATGTGTCCACGTTGCGCTTTGGGGTGTTTCCTGTCGCCGGCGCTAGGCCTACCCACGCAAGTGAGGTATCATTTTTATCGGGAGACTTGGGGGAACGCTGGGTGGAAGGAAATTTGTAGCTCCTCTCAGATTCCAGAACTTTCTGCCACAGAAATGTGAGGAACATGTGTATTTTTTAGCCAAATTTTGAGGTTTGCAAAGGATTCTGGGTAACAGAACCTGGTCCGAGCCCCGCAAGTCACCCCTCCTTGGATTCCCCTAGGTCTCTAGTTTTCAGAAATGCACAGGTTTGGTAGGTTTCCCTAGGTGCCGGCTGAGCTAGAGGCCAAAATCTACAGGTAGGCACTTCGCAAAAAACACCTCTGTTTTTTTCCAAAATTTAGGATGTGTCCACGTTGCGCTTTGGGGTGTTTCCTGTCGCCGGCGCTAGGCCTACCCACGCAAGTGAGGTATCATTTTTATCGGGAGACTTGGGGGAACGCTGGGTGGAAGGGAATTTGTAGCTCCTCTCAGATTCCAGAACTTTCTGCCACAGAAATGTGAGGAACATGTGTTTTTTTAACCAAATTTTGAGGTTTGCAAAGGATTCTGGGTAACAGAACCTGGTCCGAGCCCCGCAAGTCACCCCTCCTTGGATTCCCCTAGGTCTCTAGTTTTCAGAAATGCACAGGTTTGGTAGGTTTCCCTAGGTGCCGGCTGAGCTAGAGGCCAAAATCTACAGGTAGGCACTTCGCAAAAAACACCTCTGTTTTTTTCCAAAATTTAGGATGTGTCCACGTTGCGCTTTGGGGTGTTTCCTGTCGCCGGCGCTAGGCCTACCCACGCAAGTGAGGTATCATTTTTATCGGGAGACTTGGGGGAACGCTGGGTGGAAGGAAATTTGTAGCTCCTCTCAGATTCCAGAACTTTCTGCCACAGAAATGTGAGGAACATGTGTTTTTTTAGCCAAATTTTGAGGTTTGCAAAGGATTCTGGGTAACAGAACCTGGTCCGAGCCCCGCAAGTCACCCCTCCTTGGATTCCCCTAGGTCTCTAGTTTTCAGAAATGCACAGGTTTGGTAGGCTTCCCTAGGTGCCGGCTGAGCTAGAGGCCAAAATCCACAGGTAGGCACTTCGCAAAAAACACCTCTGTTTTTTTCCAAAATTTAGGATGTGTCCACGTTGCGCTTTGGAGTGTTTCCTGTCGCCGGCGCTAGGCCTACCCATGCAAGTGAGGTATCATTTTTATCGGGAGACTTGGGGGAACGCTGGGTGGAAGGAAATTTGTAGCTCCTCTCAGATTCCAGAACTTTCTGCGACAGAAATGTGAGGAACATGTGTTTTTTTAGCCAAATTTTGAGGTTTGCAAAGGATTCTGGGTAACAGAACCTGGTCCGAGCCCCGCAAGTCACCCCTCCTTGGATTCCCCTAGGTCTCTAGTTTTCAGAAATGCACAGGTTTGGTAGGTTTCACTAGGTGCCGGCTGAGCTAGAGGCCAAAATCTACAGGTAGGCACTTCGCAAAAAACACCTCTGTTTTTTTCCAAAATTTAGGATGTGTCCACGTTGCGCTTTGGGGTGTTTCCTGTCGCCGGCGCTAGGCCTACCCACGCAAGTGAGGTATCATTTTTATCGGGAGACTTGGGGGAACGCTGGGTGGAAGGAAATTTGTAGCTCCTCTCAGATTCCAGAACTTTCTGCCACAGAAATGTGAGGAACATGTGTTTTTTTAGCCAAATTTTGAGGTTTGCAAAGGATTCTGGGTAACAGAACCTGGTCCGAGCCCCGCAAGTCACCCCTCCTTGGATTCCCCTAGGTCTCTAGTTTTCAGAAATGCACAGGTTTGGTAGGTTTCCCTAGGTGCCGGCTGAGCTAGAGGCCAAAATCTACAGGTAGGCACTTCGCAAAAAACACCTCTGTTTTTTTCCAAAATTTAGGATGTGTCCACGTTGCGCTTTGGGGTGTTTCCTGTCGCCGGCGCTAGGCCTACCCATGCAAGTGAGGTATCATTTTTATCGGGAGACTTGGGGGAACGCTGGGTGGAAGGAAATTTGTAGCTCCTCTCAGATTCCAGAACTTTCTGCCACAGAAATGTGAGGAACATGTGTTTTTTTAGCCAGATTTTGAGGTTTGCAAAGGATTCTGGGTAACAGAACCTGGTCCGAGCCCCGCAAGTCACCCCTCCTTGGATTCCCCTAGGTCTCTAGTTTTCAGAAATGCACAGGTTTGGTAGGTTTCCCTAGGTGCCGGCTGAGCTAGAGGCCAAAATCTACAGGTAGGCACTTCGCAAAAAACACCTCTGTTTTTTTCCAAAATTTAGGATGTGTCCACGTTGCGCTTTGGAGTGTTTCCTGTCGCCGGCGCTAGGCCTACCCACGCAAGTGAGGTATCATTTTTATCGGGAGACTTGGGGGAACGCTGGGTGGAAGGAAATTTGTAGCTCCTCTCAGATTCCAGAACTTTCTGCCACAGAAATGTGAGGAACATGTGTTTTTTTAGCCAAATTTTGAGGTTTGCAAAGGATTCTGGGTAACAGAACCTGGTCCGAGCCCCGCAAGTCACCCCTCCTTGGATTCCCCTAGGTCTCTAGTTTTCAGAAATGCACAGGTTTGGTAGGTTTCCCTAGGTGCCGGCTGAGCTAGAGGCCAAAATCTACAGGTAGGCACTTCGCAAAAAACACCTGTTTTTTTCCAAAATTTAGGATGTGTCCACGTTGCGCTTTGGGGTGTTTCCTGTCGCCGGCGCTAGGCCTACCCACGCAAGTGAGGTATCATTTTTATCGGGAGACTTGGGGGAACGCTGGATGGAAGAAAATTTGTAGCTCCTCTCAGATTCCAGAACTTTCTGCCACAGAAATGTGAGGAACATGTGTTTTTTTAGCCAAATTTTGAGGTTTGCAAAGGATTCTGGGTAACAGAACCTGGTCCGAGCCCCGCAAGTCACCCCTCCTTGGATTCCCCTAGGTCTCTAGTTTTCAGAAATGCACAGGTTTGGTAGGTTTCCCTAGGTGCCGGCTGAGCTAGAGGCCAAAATCTACAGGTAGGCACTTCGCAAAAAACACCTCTGTTTTTTTCCAAAATTTAGGATGTGTCCACGTTGCGCTTTGGGGTGTTTCCTGTCGCCGGCGCTAGGCCTACCCACGCAAGTGAGGTATCATTTTTATCGGGAGACTTGGGGGAACGCTGGGTGGAAGGGAATTTGTAGCTCCTCTCAGATTCCAGAACTTTCTGCCACAGAAATGTGAGAAACATGTGTTTTTTTAGCCAAATTTTGAGGTTTGCAAAGGATTCTGGGTAACAGAACCTGGTCCGAGCCCCGCAAGTCACCCCTCCTTGGATTCCCCTAGGTCTCTAGTTTTCAGAAATGCACAGGTTTGGTAGGTTTCCCTAGGTGCCGGCTGAGCTAGAGGCCAAAATCTACAGGTAGGCACTTCGCAAAAAACACCTCTGTTTTTTTCCAAAATTTAGGATGTGTCCACGTTGCGCTTTGGGGTGTTTCCTGTCGCCGGCGATAGGCCTACCCACGCAAGTGAGGTATCATTTTTATCGGGAGACTTGGGGGAACGCTGGGTGGAAGGAAATTTGTAGCTCCTCTCAGATTCCAGAACTTTCTGCCACAGAAATGTGAGGAACATGTGTTTTTTTAGCCAAATTTTGAGGTTTGCAAAGGATTCTGGGTAACAGAACCTGGTCCGAGCCCCGCAAGTCACCCCTCCTTGGATTCCCCTAGGTCTCTAGTTTTCAGAAATGCACAGGTTTGGTAGGTTTCCCTAGGTGCCGGCTGAGCTAGAGGCCAAAATCTACAGGTAGGCACTTCGCAAAAAACACCTCTGTTTTTTTCCAAAATTTAGGATGTGTCCACGTTGCGCTTTGGGGTGTTTCCTGTCGCCGGCGCTAGGCCTACCCACGCAAGTGAGGTATCATTTTTATCGGGAGACTTGGGGGAACGCTGGGTGGAAGGGAATTTGTAGCTCCTCTCAGATTCCAGAACTTTCTGCCACAGAAATGTGAGGAACATGTGTTTTTTTAGCCAAATTTTGAGGTTTGCAAAGGATTCTGGGTAACAGAACCTGGTCCGAGCCCCGCAAGTCACCCCTCCTTGGATTCCCCTAGGTCTCTAGTTTTCAGAAATGCACAGGTTTGGTAGGTTTCCCTAGGTGCCGGCTGAGCTAGAGGCCAAAATCTACAGGTAGGCACTTCGCAAAAAACACCTCTGTTTTTTTCCAAAATTTAGGATGTGTCCACGTTGCGCTTTGGGGTGTTTCCTGTCGCCGGCGCTAGGCCTACCCACGCAAGTGAGGTATCATTTTTATCGGGAGACTTGGGGGAACGCTGGGTGGAAGGAAATTTGTAGCTCCTCTCAGATTCCAGAACTTTCTGCCACAGAAATGTGAGGAACATGTGTTTTTTTAGCCAAATTTTGAGGTTTGCAAAGGATTCTGGGTAACATAACCTGGTCCGAGCCCCGCAAGTCACCCCTCCTTGGATTCCCCTAGGTCTCTAGTTTTCAGAAATGCACAGGTTTGGTAGGTTTCCCTAGGTGCCGGCTGAGCTAGAGGCCAAAATCTACAGGTAGGCACTTCGCAAAAAACACCTCTGTTTTTTTCCAAAATTTAGGATGTGTCCACGTTGCGCTTTGGGGTGTTTCCTGTCGCCGGCGCTAGGCCTACCCACGCAAGTGAGGTATCATTTTTATCGGGAGACTTGGGGGAACGCTGGGTGGAAGGGAATTTGCAGCTCCTCTCAGATTCCAGAACTTTCTGCCACAGAAATGTGAGGAACATGTGTTTTTTTAGCCAAATTTTGAGGTTTGCAAAGGATTCTGGGTAACAGAACCTGGTCCGAGCCCCGCAAGTCACCCCTCCTTGGATTCCCCTAGGTCTCTAGTTTTCAGAAATGCACAGGTTTGGTAGGTTTCCCTAGGTGCCGGCTGAGCTAGAGGCCAAAATCTACAGGTAGGCACTTTGCAAAAAACACCTCTGTTTTTTTCCAAAATTTAGGATGTGTCCACGTTGCGCTTTGGGGTGTTTCCTGTCGCCGGCGCTAGGCCTACCCACGCAAGTGAGGTATCATTTTTATCGGGAGACTTGGGGGAACGCTGGGTGGAAGGAAATTTGTAGCTCCTCTCAGATTCCAGAACTTTCTGCCACAGAAATGTGAGGAACATGTGTTTTTTTAGCCAAATTTTGAGGTTTGCAAAGGATTCTGGGTAACAGAACCTGGTCCGAGCCCCGCAAGTCACCCCTCCTTGGATTCCCCTAGGTCTCTAGTTTTCAGAAATGCACAGGTTTGGTAGGTTTCCCTAGGTGCCGGCTGAGCTAGAGGCCAAAATCTACAGGTAGGCACTTCGCAAAAAACACCTCTGTTTTTTTCCAAAATTTAGGATGTGTCCACGTTGCGCTTTGGGGTGTTTCCTGTCGCCGGCGCTAGGCCTACCCACGCAAGTGAGGTATCATTTTTATCGGGAGACTTGGGGGAACGCTGGGTGGAAGGGAATTTGCAGCTCCTCTCAGATTCCAGAACTTTCTGCCACAGAAATGTGAGGAACATGTGTTTTTTTAGCCAAATTTTGAGGTTTGCAAAGGATTCTGGGTAACAGAACCTGGTCCGAGCCCCGCAAGTCACCCCTCCTTGGATTCCCCTAGGTCTCTAGTTTTCAGAAATGCACAGGTTTGGTAGGTTTCCCTAGGTGCCGGCTGAGCTAGAGGCCAAAATCTACAGGTAGGCACTTTGCAAAAAACACCTCTGTTTTTTTCCAAAATTTAGGATGTGTCCACGTTGCGCTTTGGGGTGTTTCCTGTCGCCGGCGCTAGGCCTACCCACGCAAGTGAGGTATCATTTTTATCGGTAGACTTGGGGGAACGCTGGGTGGAAGGGAATTTGCAGCTCCTCTCAGATTCCAGAACTTTCTGCCACAGAAATGTGAGGAACATGTGTTTTTTTAGCCAAATTTTGAGGTTTGCAAAGGATTCTGGGTAACAGAACCTGGTCCGAGCCCCGCAAGTCACCCCTCCTTGGATTCCCCTAGGTCTCTAGTTTTCAGAAATGCACAGGTTTGGTAGGTTTCCCTAGGTGCCGGCTGAGCTAGAGGCCAAAATCTACAGGTAGGCACTTTGCAAAAAACACCTCTGTTTTTTTCCAAAATTTAGGATGTGTCCACGTTGCGCTTTGGGGTGTTTCCTGTCGCCGGCGCTAGGCCTACCCACGCAAGTGAGGTATCATTTTTATCGGGAGACTTGGGGGAACGCTGGGTGGAAGGAAATTTGTAGCTCCTCTCAGATTCCAGAACTTTCTGCCACAGAAATGTGAGGAACATGTGTTTTTTTAGCCAAATTTTGAGGTTTGCAAAGGATTCTGGGTAACAGAACCTGGTCCGAGCCCCGCAAGTCACCCCTCCTTGGATTCCCCTAGGTCTCTAGTTTTCAGAAATGCACAGGTTTGGTAGGTTTCCCTAGGTGCCGGCTGAGCTAGAGGCCAAAATCTACAGGTAGGCACTTTGCAAAAAACACCTCTGTTTTTTTCCAAAATTTAGGATGTGTCCACGTTGCGCTTTGGGGTGTTTCCTGTCGCCGGCGCTAGGCCTACCCACGCAAGTGAGGTATCATTTTTATCGGGAGACTTGGGGGAACGCTGGGTGGAAGGAAATTTGTAGCTCCTCTCAGATTCCAGAACTTTCTGCCACAGAAATGTGAGGAACATGTGTTTTTTTAGCCAAATTTTGAGGTTTGCAAAGGATTCTGGGTAACAGAACCTGGTCCGAGCCCCGCAAGTCACCCCTCCTTGGATTCCCCTAGGTCTCTAGTTTTCAGAAATGCACAGGTTTGGTAGGTTTCCCTAGGTGCCGGCTGAGCTAGAGGCCAAAATCTACAGGTAGGCACTTCGCAAAAAACACCTCTGTTTTTTCCCAAAATTTAGGATGTGTCCACGTTGCGCTTTGGGGTGTGTCCTGTCGCCGGCGCTAGGCCTACCCACGCAAGTGAGGTATCATTTTTATCGGGAGACTTGGGGGAACGCTGGGTGGAAGGAAATTTGTAGCTCCTCTCAGATTCCAGAACTTTCTGCCACAGAAATGTGAGGAACATGTGTTTTTTTAGCCAAATTTTGAGGTTTGCAAAGGATTCTGGGTAACAGAACCTGGTCCGAGCCCCGCAAGTCACCCCTCCTTGGATTCCCCTAGGTCTCTAGTTTTCAGAAATGCACAGGTTTGGTAGGTTTCCCTAGGTGCCGGCTGAGCTAGAGGCCAAAATCTACAGGTAGGCACTTCGCAAAAAACACCTCTGTTTTTTTCCAAAATTTAGGATGTGTCCACGTTGCGCTTTGGGGTGTTTCCTGTCGCCGGCGCTAGGCCTACCCACGCAAGTGAGGTATCATTTTTATCGGGAGACTTGGGGGAACGCTGGGTGGAAGGGAATTTGCAGCTCCTCTCAGATTCCAGAACTTTCTGCCACAGAAATGTGAGGAACATGTGTTTTTTTAGCCAAATTTTGAGGTTTGCAAAGGATTCTGGGTAACAGAACCTGGTCCGAGCCCCGCAAGTCACCCCTCCTTGGATTCCCCTAGGTCTCTAGTTTTCAGAAATGCACAGGTTTGGTAGGTTTCCCTAGGTGCCGGCTGAGCTAGAGGCCAAAATCTACAGGTAGGCACTTTGCAAAAAACACCTCTGTTTTTTTCCAAAATTTAGGATGTGTCCACGTTGCGCTTTGGGGTGTTTCCTGTCGCCGGCGCTAGGCCTACCCACGCAAGTGAGGTATCATTTTTATCGGGAGACTTGGGGGAACGCTGGGTGGAAGGAAATTTGTAGCTCCTCTCAGATTCCAGAACTTTCTGCCACAGAAATGTGAGGAACATGTGTTTTTTTAGCCAAATTTTGAGGTTTGCAAAGGATTCTGGGTAACAGAACCTGGTCCGAGCCCCGCAAGTCACCCCTCCTTGGATTCCCCTAGGTCTCTAGTTTTCAGAAATGCACAGGTTTGGTAGGTTTCCCTAGGTGCCGGCTGAGCTAGAGGCCAAAATCTACAGGTAGGCACTTCGCAAAAAACACCTCTGTTTTTTTCCAAAATTTAGGATGTGTCCACGTTGCGCTTTGGGGTGTTTCCTGTCGCCGGCGCTAGGCCTACCCACGCAAGTGAGGTATCATTTTTATCGGGAGACTTGGGGGAACGCTGGGTGGAAGGGAATTTGCAGCTCCTCTCAGATTCCAGAACTTTCTGCCACAGAAATGTGAGGAACATGTGTTTTTTTAGCCAAATTTTGAGGTTTGCAAAGGATTCTGGGTAACAGAACCTGGTCCGAGCCCCGCAAGTCACCCCTCCTTGGATTCCCCTAGGTCTCTAGTTTTCAGAAATGCACAGGTTTGGTAGGTTTCCCTAGGTGCCGGCTGAGCTAGAGGCCAAAATCTACAGGTAGGCACTTTGCAAAAAACACCTCTGTTTTTTTCCAAAATTTAGGATGTGTCCACGTTGCGCTTTGGGGTGTTTCCTGTCGCCGGCGCTAGGCCTACCCACGCAAGTGAGGTATCATTTTTATCGGTAGACTTGGGGGAACGCTGGGTGGAAGGGAATTTGCAGCTCCTCTCAGATTCCAGAACTTTCTGCCACAGAAATGTGAGGAACATGTGTTTTTTTAGCCAAATTTTGAGGTTTGCAAAGGATTCTGGGTAACAGAACCTGGTCCGAGCCCCGCAAGTCACCCCTCCTTGGATTCCCCTAGGTCTCTAGTTTTCAGAAATGCACAGGTTTGGTAGGTTTCCCTAGGTGCCGGCTGAGCTAGAGGCCAAAATCTACAGGTAGGCACTTTGCAAAAAACACCTCTGTTTTTTTCCAAAATTTAGGATGTGTCCACGTTGCGCTTTGGGGTGTTTCCTGTCGCCGGCGCTAGGCCTACCCACGCAAGTGAGGTATCATTTTTATCGGGAGACTTGGGGGAACGCTGGGTGGAAGGAAATTTGTAGCTCCTCTCAGATTCCAGAACTTTCTGCCACAGAAATGTGAGGAACATGTGTTTTTTTAGCCAAATTTTGAGGTTTGCAAAGGATTCTGGGTAACAGAACCTGGTCCGAGCCCCGCAAGTCACCCCTCCTTGGATTCCCCTAGGTCTCTAGTTTTCAGAAATGCACAGGTTTGGTAGGTTTCCCTAGGTGCCGGCTGAGCTAGAGGCCAAAATCTACAGGTAGGCACTTTGCAAAAAACACCTCTGTTTTTTTCCAAAATTTAGGATGTGTCCACGTTGCGCTTTGGGGTGTTTCCTGTCGCCGGCGCTAGGCCTACCCACGCAAGTGAGGTATCATTTTTATCGGGAGACTTGGGGGAACGCTGGGTGGAAGGAAATTTGTAGCTCCTCTCAGATTCCAGAACTTTCTGCCACAGAAATGTGAGGAACATGTGTTTTTTTAGCCAAATTTTGAGGTTTGCAAAGGATTCTGGGTAACAGAACCTGGTCCGAGCCCCGCAAGTCACCCCTCCTTGGATTCCCCTAGGTCTCTAGTTTTCAGAAATGCACAGGTTTGGTAGGTTTCCCTAGGTGCCGGCTGAGCTAGAGGCCAAAATCTACAGGTAGGCACTTCGCAAAAAACACCTCTGTTTTTTCCCAAAATTTAGGATGTGTCCACGTTGCGCTTTGGGGTGTGTCCTGTCGCCGGCGCTAGGCCTACCCACGCAAGTGAGGTATCATTTTTATCGGGAGACTTGGGGGAACGCTGGGTGGAAGGAAATTTGTAGCTCCTCTCAGATTCCAGAACTTTCTGCCACAGAAATGTGAGGAACATGTGTTTTTTTAGCCAAATTTTGAGGTTTGCAAAGGATTCTGGGTAACAGAACCTGGTCCGAGCCCCGCAAGTCACCCCTCCTTGGATTCCCCTAGGTCTCTAGTTTTCAGAAATGCACAGGTTTGGTAGGTTTCCCTAGGTGCCGGCTGAGCTAGAGGCCAAAATCTACAGGTAGGCACTTCGCAAAAAACACCTCTGTTTTTTTCCAAAATTTAGGATGTGTCCACGTTGCGCTTTGGGGTGTTTCCTGTCGCCGGCGCTAGGCCTACCCACGCAAGTGAGGTATCATTTTTATCGGGAGACTTGGGGGAACGCTGGGTGGAAGGGAATTTGCAGCTCCTCTCAGATTCCAGAACTTTCTGCCACAGAAATGTGAGGAACATGTGTTTTTTTAGCCAAATTTTGAGGTTTGCAAAGGATTCTGGGTAACAGAACCTGGTCCGAGCCCCGCAAGTCACCCCTCCTTGGATTCCCCTAGGTCTCTAGTTTTCAGAAATGCACAGGTTTGGTAGGTTTCCCTAGGTGCCGGCTGAGCTAGAGGCCAAAATCTACAGGTAGGCACTTTGCAAAAAACACCTCTGTTTTTTTCCAAAATTTAGGATGTGTCCACGTTGCGCTTTGGGGTGTTTCCTGTCGCCGGCGCTAGGCCTACCCACGCAAGTGAGGTATCATTTTTATCGGGAGACTTGGGGGAACGCTGGGTGGAAGGAAATTTGTAGCTCCTCTCAGATTCCAGAACTTTCTGCCACAGAAATGTGAGGAACATGTGTTTTTTTAGCCAAATTTTGAGGTTTGCAAAGGATTCTGGGTAACAGAACCTGGTCCGAGCCCCGCAAGTCACCCCTCCTTGGATTCCCCTAGGTCTCTAGTTTTCAGAAATGCACAGGTTTGGTAGGTTTCCCTAGGTGCCGGCTGAGCTAGAGGCCAAAATCTACAGGTAGGCACTTCGCAAAAAACACCTCTGTTTTTTTCCAAAATTTAGGATGTGTCCACGTTGCGCTTTGGGGTGTTTCCTGTCGCCGGCGCTAGGCCTACCCACGCAAGTGAGGTATCATTTTTATCGGGAGACTTGGGGGAACGCTGGGTGGAAGGGAATTTGCAGCTCCTCTCAGATTCCAGAACTTTCTGCCACAGAAATGTGAGGAACATGTGTTTTTTTAGCCAAATTTTGAGGTTTGCAAAGGATTCTGGGTAACAGAACCTGGTCCGAGCCCCGCAAGTCACCCCTCCTTGGATTCCCCTAGGTCTCTAGTTTTCAGAAATGCACAGGTTTGGTAGGTTTCCCTAGGTGCCGGCTGAGCTAGAGGCCAAAATCTACAGGTAGGCACTTCGCAAAAAACACCTCTGTTTTTTTCCAAAATTTAGGATGTGTCCACGTTGCGCTTTGGGGTGTTTCCTGTCGCCGGCGCTAGGCCTACCCACGCAAGTGAGGTATCATTTTTATCGGGAGACTTGGGGGAACGCTGGGTGGAAGGGAATTTGCAGCTCCTCTCAGATTCCAGAACTTTCTGCCACAGAAATGTGAGGAACATGTGTTTTTTTAGCCAAATTTTGAGGTTTGCAAAGGATTCTGGGTAACAGAACCTGGTCCGAGCCCCGCAAGTCACCCCTCCTTGGATTCCCCTAGGTCTCTAGTTTTCAGAAATGCACAGGTTTGGTAGGTTTCCCTAGGTGCCGGCTGAGCTAGAGGCCAAAATCTACAGGTAGGCACTTTGCAAAAAACACCTCTGTTTTTTTCCAAAATTTAGGATGTGTCCACGTTGCGCTTTGGGGTGTTTCCTGTCGCCGGCGCTAGGCCTACCCACGCAAGTGAGGTATCATTTTTATCGGGAGACTTGGGGGAACGCTGGGTGGAAGGAAATTTGTAGCTCCTCTCAGATTCCAGAACTTTCTGCCACAGAAATGTGAGGAACATGTGTTTTTTTAGCCAAATTTTGAGGTTTGCAAAGGATTCTGGGTAACAGAACCTGGTCCGAGCCCCGCAAGTCACCCCTCCTTGGATTCCCCTAGGTCTCTAGTTTTCAGAAATGCACAGGTTTGGTAGGTTTCCCTAGGTGCCGGCTGAGCTAGAGGCCAAAATCTACAGGTAGGCACTTCGCAAAAAACACCTCTGTTTTTTTCCAAAATTTAGGATGTGTCCACGTTGCGCTTTGGAGTGTTTCCTGTCGCCGGCGCTAGGCCTACCCACGCAAGTGAGGTATCATTTTTATCGGGAGACTTGGGGGAACTCTGGGTGGAAGGAAATTTGTAGCTCCTCTCAGATTCCAGAACTTTCTGCCACAGAAATGTGAGGAACATGTGTTTTTTTAGCCAAATTTTGAGGTTTGCAAAGGATTCTGGGTAACAGAACCTGGTCCGAGCCCCGCAAGTCACCCCTCCTTGGATTCCCCTAGGTCTCTAGTTTTCAGAAATGCACAGGTTTGGTAGGTTTCCCTAGGTGCCGGCTGAGCTAGAGGCCAAAATCTACAGGTAGGCACTTCGCAAAAAACACCTCTGTTTTTTTCCAAAATTTAGGATGTGTCCACGTTGCGCTTTGGGGTGTTTCCTGTCGCCGGCGCTAGGCCTACCCACGCAAGTGAGGTATCATTTTTATCGGGAGACTTGGGGGAACGCTGGGTGGAAGGAAATTTGTAGCTCCTCTCAGATTCCAGAACTTTCTGCCACAGAAATGTGAGGAACATGTGTTTTTTTAGCCAAATTTTGAGGTTTGCAAAGGATTCTGGGTAACAGAACCTGGTCCGAGCCCCGCAAGTCACCCCTCCTTGGATTCCCCTAGGTCTCTAGTTTTCAGAAATGCAGAGGTTTGGTAGGTTTCCCTAGGTGCCGGCTGAGCTAGAGGTCAAAATCTACAGGTAGGCACTTCGCAAAAAACACCTCTGTTTTTTTCCAAAATTTAGGATGTGTCCACGTTGCGCTTTGGGGTGTTTCCTGTCGCCGGCGCTAGGCCTACCCACGCAAGTGAGGTATCATTTTTATCGGGAGACTTGGGGGAACGCTGGGTGGAAGGAAATTTGTAGCTCCTCTCAGATTCCAGAACTTTCTGCCACAGAAATGTGAGGAACATGTGTTTTTTTAGCCAAATTTTGAGGTTTGCAAAGGATTCTGGGTAACAGAACCTGGTCCGATCCCCGCAAGTCACCCCTCCTTGGATTCCCCTAGGTCTCTAGTTTTCAGAAATGCACAGGTTTGGTAGGTTTCCCTAGGTGCCGGCTGAGCTAGAGGCCAAAATCTACAGGTAGGCACTTCGCAAAAAACACCTCTGTTTTTTTCCAAAATTTAGGATGTTTCCACGTTGCGCTTTGGGGTGTTTCCTGTCGCCGGCGCTAGGCCTACCCACGCAAGTGAGGTATCATTTTTATCGGGAGACTTGGGGGAACGCTGGGTGGAAGGAAATTTGTAGCTCCTCTCAGATTCCAGAACTTTCTGCCACAGAAATGTGAGGAACATGTGTTTTTTTAGCCAAATTTTGAGGTTTGCAAAGGATTCTGGGTAACATAACCTGGTCCGAGCCCCGCAAGTCACCCCTCCTTGGATTCCCCTAGGTCTCTAGTTTTCAGAAATGCACAGGTTTGGTAGGTTTCCCTAGGTGCCGGCTGAGCTAGAGGCCAAAATCTACAGGTAGGCACTTCGCAAAAAACACCTCTGTTTTTTTCCAAAATTTAGGATGTGTCCACGTTGCGCTTTGGGGTGTTTCCTGTCGCCGGCGCTAGGCCTACCCACGCAAGTGAGGTATCATTTTTATCGGGAGACTTGGGGGAACGCTGGGTGGAAGGGAATTTGCAGCTCCTCTCAGATTCCAGAACTTTCTGCCACAGAAATGTGAGGAACATGTGTTTTTTTAGCCAAATTTTGAGGTTTGCAAAGGATTCTGGGTAACAGAACCTGGTCCGAGCCCCGCAAGTCACCCCTCCTTGGATTCCCCTAGGTCTCTAGTTTTCAGAAATGCACAGGTTTGGTAGGTTTCCCTAGGTGCCGGCTGAGCTAGAGGCCAAAATCTACAGGTAGGCACTTTGCAAAAAACACCTCTGTTTTTTTCCAAAATTTAGGATGTGTCCACGTTGCGCTTTGGGGTGTTTCCTGTCGCCGGCGCTAGGCCTACCCACGCAAGTGAGGTATCATTTTTATCGGGAGACTTGGGGGAACGCTGGGTGGAAGGAAATTTGTAGCTCCTCTCAGATTCCAGAACTTTCTGCCACAGAAATGTGAGGAACATGTGTTTTTTTAGCCAAATTTTGAGGTTTGCAAAGGATTCTGGGTAACAGAACCTGGTCCGAGCCCCGCAAGTCACCCCTCCTTGGATTCCCCTAGGTCTCTAGTTTTCAGAAATGCAGAGGTTTGGTAGGTTTCCCTAGGTGCCGGCTGAGCTAGAGGTCAAAATCTACAGGTAGGCACTTCGCAAAAAACACCTCTGTTTTTTTCCAAAATTTAGGATGTGTCCACGTTGCGCTTTGGGGTGTTTCCTGTCGCCGGCGCTAGGCCTACCCACGCAAGTGAGGTATCATTTTTATCGGGAGACTTGGGGGAACGCTGGGTGGAAGGAAATTTGTAGCTCCTCTCAGATTCCAGAACTTTCTGCCACAGAAATGTGAGGAACATGTGTTTTTTTAGCCAAATTTTGAGGTTTGCAAAGGATTCTGGGTAACAGAACCTGGTCCGATCCCCGCAAGTCACCCCTCCTTGGATTCCCCTAGGTCTCTAGTTTTCAGAAATGCACAGGTTTGGTAGGTTTCCCTAGGTGCCGGCTGAGCTAGAGGCCAAAATCTACAGGTAGGCACTTCGCAAAAAACACCTCTGTTTTTTTCCAAAATTTAGGATGTGTCCACGTTGCGCTTTGGGGTGTTTCCTGTCGCCGGCGCTAGGCCTACCCACGCAAGTGAGGTATCATTTTTATCGGGAGACTTGGGGGAACGCTGGGTGGAAGGAAATTTGTAGCTCCTCTCAGATTCCAGAACTTTCTGCCACAGAAATGTGAGGAACATGTGTTTTTTTAGCCAAATTTTGAGGTTTGCAAAGGATTCTGGGTAACAGAACCTGGTCCGAGCCCCGCAAGTCACCCCTCCTTGGATTCCCCTAGGTCTCTAGTTTTCAGAAATGCACAGGTTTGGTAGGTTTCCCTAGGTGCCGGCTGAGCTAGAGGCCAAAATCTACAGGTAGGCACTTCGCAAAAAACACCTCTGTTTTTTTCCAAAATTTAGGATGTGTCCACGTTGCGCTTTGGGGTGTTTCCTGTCGCTGGCGCTAGGCCTACCCACGCAAGTGAGGTATCATTTTTATCGGGAGACTTGGGGGAACGCTGGGTGGAAGGGAATTTGCAGCTCCTCTCAGATTCCAGAACTTTCTGCCACAGAAATGTGAGGAACATGTGTTTTTTTAGCCAAATTTTGAGGTTTGCAAAGGATTCTGGGTAACAGAACCTGGTCCGAGCCCCGCAAGTCACCCCTCCTTGGATTCCCCTAGGTCTCTAGTTTTCAGAAATGCACAGGTTTGGTAGGTTTCCCTAGGTGCCGGCTGAGCTAGAGGCCAAAATCTACAGGTAGGCACTTTGCAAAAAACACCTCTGTTTTTTTCCAAAATTTAGGATGTGTCCACGTTGCGCTTTGGGGTGTTTCCTGTCGCCGGCGCTAGGCCTACCCACGCAAGTGAGGTATCATTTTTATCGGGAGACTTGGGGGAACGCTGGGTGGAAGGAAATTTGTAGCTCCTCTCAGATTCCAGAACTTTCTGCCACAGAAATGTGAGGAACATGTGTTTTTTTAGCCAAATTTTGAGGTTTGAAAAGGATTCTGGGTAACAGAACCTGGTCCGAGCCCCGCAAGTCACCCCTCCTTGGATTCCCCTAGGTCTCTAGTTTTCAGAAATGCACAGGTTTGGTAGGTTTCCCTAGGTGCCGGCTGAGCTAGAGGCCAAAATCTACAGGTAGGCACTTCGCAAAAAACACCTCTGTTTTTTTCCAAAATTTAGGATGTGTCCACGTTGCGCTTTGGGGTGTTTCCTGTCGCCGGCGCTAGGCCTACCCACGCAAGTGAGGTATCATTTTTATCGGGAGACTTGGGGGAACGCTGGGTGGAAGGAAATTTGTAGCTCCTCTCAGATTCCAGAACTTTCTGCCACAGAAATGTGAGGAACATGTGTTTTTTTAGCCATTTGAGGTTTGAAAAGGATTCTGGGTAACAGAACCTGGTCCGAGCCCCGCAAGTCACCCCTCCTTGGATTCCCCTAGGTCTCTAGTTTTCAGAAATGCACAGGTTTGGTAGGTTTCCCTAGGTGCCGGCTGAGCTAGAGGCCAAAATCTACAGGTAGGCACTTCACAAAAAACACCTCTGTTTTTTTCCAAAATTTAGGATGTGTCCACGTTGCGCTTTGGGGTGTTTCCTGTCGCCGGCGCTAGGCCTACCCACGCAAGTGAGGTATCATTTTTATCGGGAGACTTGGGGGAACGCTGGGTGGAAGGAAATTTGTAGCTCCTCTCAGATTCCAGAACTTTCTGCCACAGAAATGTGAGGAACATGTGTTTTTTTAGCCAAATTTTGAGGTTTGCAAAGGATTCTGGGTAACAGAACCTGGTCCGAGCCCCGCAAGTCACCCCTCCTTGGATTCCCCTAGGTCTCTAGTTTTCAGAAATGCACAGGTTTGGTAGGTTTCCCTAGGTGCCGGCTGAGCTAGAGGTCAAAATCTACAGGTAGGCACTTCGCAAAAAACACCTCTGTTTTTTTTCCAAAATTTAGGATGTGTCCACGTTGCGCTTTGGGGTGTTTCCTGTCGCCGGCGCTAGGCCTACCCACGCAAGTGAGGTATCATTTTTATCGGGAGACTTGGGGGGGAACGCTGGGTGGAAGGAAATTTGTAGCTCCTCTCAGATTCCAGAACTTTCTGCCACAGAAATGTGAGGAACATGTGTTTTTTTAGCCAAATTTTGAGGTTTGCAAAGGATTCTGGGTAACAGAACCTGGTCCGATCCCCGCAAGTCACCCCTCCTTGGATTCCCCTAGGTCTCTAGTTTTCAGAAATGCACAGGTTTGGTAGGTTTCCCTAGGTGCCGGCTGAGCTAGAGGCCAAAATCTACAGGTAGGCAGTTTGCAAAAAACACCTCTGTTTTTTTCCAAAATTTAGGATGTGTCCACGTTGCGCTTTGGGGTGTTTCCTGTCGCCGGCGCTAGGCCTACCCACGCAAGTGAGGTATCATTTTTATCGGGAGACTTGGGGGGAACGCTGGGTGGAAGGAAATTTGTAGCTCCTCTCAGATTCCAGAACTTTCTGCCACAGAAATGTGAGGAACATGTGTTTTTTTTAGCCAAATTTTGAGGTTTGCAAAGGATTCTGGGTAACAGAACCTGGTCCGAGCCCCGCAAGTCACCCCTCCTTGGATTCCCCTAGGTCTCTAGTTTTCAGAAATGCACAGGTTTGGTAGGTTTCCCTAGGTGCCGGCTGAGCTAGAGGCCAAAATCTACAGGTAGGCACTTCGCAAAAAACACCTCTGTTTTTTTCCAAAATTTAGGATGTGTCCACGTTGCGCTTTGGGGTGTTTCCTGTCGCTGGCGCTAGGCCTACCCACGCAAGTGAGGTATCATTTTTATCGGGAGACTTGGGGGAACGCTGGGTGGAAGGGAATTTGCAGCTCCTCTCAGATTCCAGAACTTTCTGCCACAGAAATGTGAGGAACATGTGTTTTTTTAGCCAAATTTTGAGGTTTGCAAAGGATTCTGGGTAACAGAAACCTGGTCCGAGCCCCGCAAGTCACCCCCTCCTTGGATTCCCCTAGGTCTCTAGTTTTCAGAAATGCACAGGTTTGGTAGGTTTCCCTAGGTGCCGGCTGAGCTAGAGGCCAAAATCTACAGGTAGGCACTTTGGCAAAAAACACCTCTGTTTTTTTCCAAAATTTAGGATGTGTCCACGTTGCGCTTTGGGGTGTTTTCCTGTCGCCGGCGCTAGGCCTACCCACGCAAGTGAGGTATCATTTTTATCGGGAGACTTGGGGGAACGCTGGGTGGAAGGAAATTTGTAGCTCCTCTCAGATTCCAGAACTTTCTGCCACAGAAATGTGAGGAAACATGTGTGTTTTTTTAGCCAAATTTTGAGGTTTGAAAAGGATTCTGGGTAACAGAACCTGGTCCGAGCCCCGCAAGTCACCCCTCCTTGGATTCCCCTAGGTCTCTAGTTTTCAGAAATGCACAGGTTTGGTAGGTTTCCCTAGGTGCCGGCTGAGCTAGAGGCCAAAATCTACAGGTAGGCACTTCGCAAAAAACACCTCTGTTTTTTTCCAAAATTTAGGATGTGTCCACGTTGCGCTTTGGGGTGTTTCCTGTCGCCGGCGCTAGGCCTACCCACGCAAGTGAGGTATCATTTTTATCGGGAGACTTGGGGGAACGCTGGGTGGAAGGAAATTTGTAGCTCCTCTCAGATTCCAAAACTTTCTGCCACAGAAATGTGAGGAACATGTGTTTTTTTAGCCATATTTTGAGGTTTGCAAAGGATTCTGGGTAACAGAACCTGGTCCGAGCCCCGCAAGTCACCCCTCCTTGGATTCCCCTAGGTCTCTAGTTTTCAGAAATGCACAGGTTTGGTAGGTTTCCCTAGGTGCCGGCTGAGCTAGAGGCCAAAATCTACAGGTAGGCACTTCGCAAAAAACACCTCTGTTTTTTTCCAAAATTTAGGATGTGTCCACGTTTGCGCTTTGGGGTGTTTCCTGTCGCCGGCGCTAGGCCTACCCACGCAAGTGAGGTATCATTTTTATCGGGAGACTTGGGGGAACGCTGGGTGGAAGGAATTTGTAGCTCCTCTCAGATTCCAGAACTTTCTGCCACAGAAATGTGAGGAACATGTGTTTTTTTAGCCAAATTTTGAGGTTTGCAAAGGATTCTGGGTAACAGAACCTGGTCCGAGCCCCGCAAGCAAGTCACCCCTCCTTGGATTCCCCTAGGTCTCTAGTTTTCAGAAATGCACAGGTTTGGTAGGTTTCCCTAGGTGCCGGCTGAGCTAGAGGCCAAAATCTACAGGTAGGCACTTCGCAAAAAACACCTCTGTTTTTTCCCAAAATTTAGGATGTGTCCACGTTGCTCTTTGGGGTGTTTCCTGTCGCCGGCGCTAGGCCTACCCACGCAAGTGAGGTATCATTTTTATCGGGAGACTTGGGGGAACGCTGGGTGGAAGGAAATTTGTAGCTCCTCTCAGATTCCAAAACTTTCTGCCACAGAAATGTGAGGAACATGTGTTTTTTTAGCCAAATTTTGAGGTTTGCAAAGGATTCTGGGTAACAGAACCTGGTCCGAGCCCCGCAAGTCACCCCTCCTTGGATTCCCCTAGGTCTCTAGTTTTCAGAAATGCACAGGTTTGGTAGGTTTCCCTAGGTGCCGGCTGAGCTAGAGGCCAAAATCTACAGGTAGGCACTTCGCAAAAAACACCTCTGTTTTTTTCCAAAATTTAGGATGTGTCCACGTTGCGCTTTGGGGTGTTTCCTGTCGCCGGCGCTAGGCCTACCCACGCAAGTGAGGTATCATTTTTATCGGGAGACTTGGGGGAACGCTGGGTGGAAGGAAATTTGTAGCTCCTCTCAGATTCCAGAACTTTCTGCCACAGAAATGTGAGGAACATGTGTTTTTTTAGCCAAATTTTGAGGTTTGCAAAGGATTCTGGGTAACAGAACCTGGTCCGAGCCCCCGCAAGTCACCCCTCCTTGGATTCCCCTAGGTCTCTAGTTTTCAGAAATGCACAGGTTTGGTAGGTTTCCCTAGGTGCCGGCTGAGCTAGAGGCCAAAATCTACAGGTAGGCACTTTGCAAAAAACACCTCTGTTTTTTTCCAAAATTTAGGATGTGTCCACGTTGCGCTTTGGGGTGTTTCCTGTCGCCGGCGCTAGGCCTTCCCACGCAAGTGAGGTATCATTTTTATTGGGAGACTTGGGGGAATGCTGGGTGGAAGGAAATTTGTAGCTCCTCTCAGATTCCAGAACTTTCTGCCACAGAAATGTGAGGAACATGTGTTTTTTTAGCCAAATTTTGAGGTTTGCAAAGGATTCTGGGTAACAGAACCTGGTCCGAGCCCCGCAAGTCACCCCTCCTTGGATTCCCCTAGGTCTCTAGTTTTCAGAAATGCACAGGTTTGGTAGGTTTCCCTAGGTGCCGGCTGAGCTAGAGGCCAAAATCTACAGGTAGGCACTTCGCAAAAAACACCTCTGTTTTTTTCCAAAATTTAGGATGTGTCCACGTTGCGCTTTGGGGTGTTTCCTGTCGCCGGTGCTAGGCCTACCCACGCAAGTGAGGTATCATTTTTATCGGGAGACTTGGGGGAACGCTGGGTGGAAGGAAATTTGTAGCTCCTCTCAGATTCCAGAACTTTCTGCCACAGAAATGTGAGGAACATGTGTTTTTTTAGCCAAATTTTGAGGTTTGCAAAGGATTCTGGGTAACATAACCTGGTCCGAGCCCCGCAAGTCACCCCTCCTTGGATTCCCCTAGGTCTCTAGTTTTCAGAAATGCACAGGTTTGGTAGGTTTCCCTAGGTGCCGGCTGAGCTAGAGGCCAAAATCTACAGGTAGGCACTTTGCAAAAAACACCTCTGTTTTTTTCCAAAATTTAGGATGTGTCCACGTTGCGCTTTGGGGTGTTTCCTGTCGCCGGCGCTAGGCCTACCCACGCAAGTGAGGTATCATTTTTATCGGGAGACTTGGGGGAACGCTGGGTGGAAGGAAATTTGTAGCTCCTCTCAGATTCCAGAACTTTCTGCCACAGAAATGTGAGGAACATGTGTTTTTTTTAGCCAAATTTTGAGGTTTGCAAAGGATTCTGGGTAACAGAACCTGGTCCGAGCCCCGCAAGTCACCCCTCCTTGGATTCCCCTATGTCTCTAGTTTTCAGAAATGCACAGGTTTGGTAGGTTTCCCTAGGTGCCGGCTGAGCTAGAGGCCAAAATCTACAGGTAGGCACTTCGCAAAAAACACCTCTGTTTTTTTCCAAAATTTAGGATGTGTCCACGTTGCGCTTTGGGGTGTTTCCTGTCGCCGGCGCTAGGCCTACCCACGCAAGTGAGGTATCATTTTTATCGGGAGACTTGGGGGAACGCTGGGTGGAAGGAAATTTGTAGCTCCTCTCAGATTCCAAAACTTTCTGCCACAGAAATGTGAGGAACATGTGTTTTTTTAGCCAAATTTTGAGGTTTGCAAAGGATTCTGGGTAACAGAACCTGGTCCGAGCCCCGCAAGTCACCCCTCCTTGGATTCCCCTAGGTCTCTAGTTTTCAGAAATGCACAGGTTTGGTAGGTTTCCCTAGGTGCCGGCTGACCTAGAGGCCAAAATCTACAGGTAGGCACTTCGCAAAAAACACCTCTGTTTTTATCCAAAATTTAGGATGTGTCCACATTGCGCTTTGGGGTGTTTCCTGTCGCCGGCGCTAGGCCTACCCACGCAAGTGAGGTATCATTTTTATCGGGAGACTTGGGGGAACGCTGGGTGGAAGGAAATTTGTAGCTCCTCTCAGATTCCAGAACTTTCTGCCACAGAAATGTGAGGAACATGTGTTTTTTTAGCCAAATTTTGAGGTTTGCAAAGGATTCTGGGTAACAGAACCTGGTCCGAGCCCCGCAAGTCACCCCTCCTTGGATTCCCCTAGGTCTCTAGTTTTCAGAAATGCACAGGTTTGGTAGGTTTCCCTAGGTGCCGGCTGAGCTAGAGGCCAAAATCTACAGGTAGGCACTTCGCAAAAAACACCTCTGTTTTTTTCCAAAATTTAGGATGTGTCCACGTTGCGCTTTGGGGTGTTTCCTGTCGCCGGCGCTAGGCCTACCCACGCAAGTGAGGTATCATTTTTATCGGGAGATTTGGGGGAACGCTGGGTGGAACGAAATTTGTAGCTCCTCTCAGATTCCAAAACTTTCTGCCACAGAAATGTGAGGAACATGTGTTTTTTTAGCCAAATTTTGAGGTTTGCAAAGGATTCTGGGTAACAGAACCTGGTCCGAGCCCCGCAAGTCACCCCTCCTTGGATTCCCCTAGGTCTCTAGTTTTCAGAAATGCACAGGTTTGGTAGGTTTCCCTAGGTGCCGGCTGAGCTAGAGGCCAAAATCTACAGGTAGGCACTTCGCAAAAAACACCTCTGTTTTTTTCCCAAATTTAGGATGTGTCCACGTTGCGCTTTGGGGTGTTTCCTGTCGCCGACGCTAGGCCTACCCACGCAAGTGAGGTATCATTTTTATCGGGAGACTTGGGGGAACGCTGGGTGGAAGGAAATTTGTAGCTCCTCTCAGATTCCAGAACTTTCTGCCACAGAAATGTGAGGAACATGTGTTTTTTTAGCCAAATTTTGAGGTTTGCAAAGGATTCTGGGTAACAGAACCTGGTCCGAGCCCCGCAAGTCACCCCTCCTTGGATTCCCCTAGGTCTCTAGTTTTCAGAAATGCACAGGTTTGGTAGGTTTCCCTAGGTGCCGGCTGAGCTAGAGGCCAAAATCTACAGGTAGGCACTTCGCAAAAAACACCTCTGTTTTTTTCCAAAATTTAGGATGTGTCCACGTTGCGCTTTGGGGTGTTTCCTGTCGCCGGCGCTAGGCCTACCCACGCAAGTGAGGTATCATTTTTATCGGGAGACTTGGGGGAATGCTGGGTGGAAGGAAATTTGTAGCTCCTCTCAGATTCCAGAACTTTCTGCCACAGAAATGTGAGGAACATGTGTTTTTTTAGCCAAATTTTGAGGTTTGCAAAGGATTCTGGGTAACAGAACCTGGTCCGAGCCCCGCAAGTCACCCCTCCTTGGATTCCCCTAGGTCTCTAGTTTTCAGAAATGCACAGGTTTGGTAGGTTTCCCTAGGTGCCGGCTGAGCTAGAGGCCAAAATCTACAGGTAGGCACTTCGCAAAAAACACCTCTGTTTTTTTCCAAAATTTAGGATGTGTCCACGTTGCGCTTTGGGGTGTTTCCTGTCGCCGGCGCTAGGCCTACCCACGCAAGTGAGGTATCATTTTTATCGGGAGACTTGGGGGAACGCTGGGTGGAAGGAAATTTGTAGCTCCTCTCAGATTCCAGAACTTTCTGCCACAGAAATGTGAGGAACATGTGTTTTTTTAGCCAAATTTTGAGGTTTGCAAAGGATTCTGGGTAACATAACCTGGTCCGAGCCCCGCAAGTCACCCCTCCTTGGATTCCCCTAGGTCTCTAGTTTTCAGAAATGCAGATGTTTGGTAGGTTTCCCTAGGTGCCGGCTGAGCTAGAGGCCAAAATCTACAGGTAGGCACTTTGCAAAAAACACCTCTGTTTTTTTCCAAAATTTAGGATGTGTCCACGTTGCGCTTTGGGGTGTTTCCTGTCGCCGGCGCTAGGCCTACCCACGCAAGTGAGGTATCATTTTTATCGGGAGACTTGGGGGAACGCTGGGTGGAAGGGAATTTGTAGCTCCTCTCAGATTCCAGAACTTTCTGCCACAGAAATGTGAGGAACATGTGTTTTTTTAGCCAAATTTTGAGGTTTGCAAAGGATTCTGGGTAACAGAACCTGGTCCGAGCCCCGCAAGTCACCCCTCCTTGGATTCCCCTAGGTCTCTAGTTTTCACAAATGCACAGGTTTGGTAGGTTTCCCTAGGTGCCGGCTGAGCTAGAGGCCAAAATCTACAGGTAGGCACTTTGCAAAAAACACCTCTGTTTTTTTCCAAAATTTAGGATGTGTCCACGTTGCGCTTTGGGGTGTTTCCTGTCGCCGGCGCTAGACCTACCCACGCAAGTGAGGTATCATTTTTATCGGGAGACTTGGGGGAACGCTGGGTGGAAGGAAATTTGTAGCTCCTCTCAGATTCCAGAACTTTCTGCCACAGAAATGTGAGGAACATGTGTTTTTTTTAGCCAAATTTTGAGGTTTGCAAAGGATTCTGGGTAACAGAACCTGGTCCGAGCCCCGCAAGTCACCCCTCCTTGGATTCCCCTAGGTCTCTAGTTTTCAGAAATGCAGAGGTTTGGTAGGTTTCCCTAGGTGCCGGCTGAGCTAGAGGCCAAAATCTACAGGTAGGCACTTCGCAAAAAACACCTCTGTTTTTTTCCAAAATTTAGGATGTGTCCACGTTGCGCTTTGGGGTGTTTCCTGTCGCCGGCGCTAGGCCTACCCACGCAAGTGAGGTATCATTTTTATCGGGAGACTTGGGGGAACGCTGGGTGGAAGGAAATTTGTAGCTCCTCTCAGATTCCAAAACTTTCTGCCACAGAAATGTGAGGAACATGTGTTTTTTTAGCCAAATTTTGAGGTTTGCAAAGGATTCTGGGTAACAGAACCTGGTCCGAGCCCCGCAAGTCACCCCTCCTTGGATTCCCCTAGGTCTCTAGTTTTCAGAAATGCACAGGTTTGGTAGGTTTCCCTAGGTGCCGGCTGAGCTAGAGGCCAAAATCTACAGGTAGGCACTTCGCAAAAAACACCTCTGTTTTTTTCCAAAATTTAGGATGTGTCCACGTTGCGCTTTGGGGTGTTTCCTGTCGCCGGCGCTAGGCCTACCCACGCAAGTGAGGTATCATTTTTATCGGGAGACTTGGGGGAACGCTGGGTGGAAGGAAATTTGTAGCTCCTCTCAGATTCCAAAACTTTCTGCCACAGAAATGTGAGGAACATGTTTTTTTTTAGCCAAATTTTGAGGTTTGCAAAGGATTCTGGGTAACATAACCTGGTCCGAGCCCCGCAAGTCACCCCTCCTTGGATTCCCCTAGGTCTCTAGTTTTCAGAAATGCAGATGTTTGGTAGGTTTCCCTAGGTGCCGGCTGAGCTAGAGGCCAAAATCTACAGGTAGGCACTTTGCAAAAAACACCTCTGTTTTTTTCCAAAATTTAGGATGTGTCCACGTTGCGCTTTGGGGTGTTTCCTGTCGCCGGCGCTAGGCCTACCCACGCAAGTGAGGTATCATTTTTATCGGAAGACTTGGGGGAACGCTGGGTGGAAGGGAATTTGTAGCTCCTCTCAGATTCCAGAACTTTCTGCCACAGAAATGTGAGGAACATGTGTTTTTGTAGCCAAATTTTGAGGTTTGCAAAGGATTCTGGGTAACAGAACCTGGTCCGAGCCCCGCAAGTCACCCCTCCTTGGATTCCCCTAGGTCTCTAGTTTTCAGAAATGCACAGGTTTGGTAGGTTTCCCTAGGTGCCGGCTGAGCTAGAGGCCAAAATCTACAGGTAGGCACTTTGCAAAAAACACCTCTGTTTTTTTCCAAAATTTAGGATGTGTCCACGTTGCGCTTTGGGGTGTTTCCTGTCGCCGGCGCTAGAGCTACCCACGCAAGTGAGGTATCATTTTTATCGGGAGACTTGGGGGAACGCTGGGTGGAAGGAAATTTGTAGCTCCTCTCAGATTCCAGAACTTTCTGCCACAGAAATGTGAGGAACATGTGTTTTTTTAGCCAAATTTTGAGGTTTGCAAAGGATTCTGGGTAACAGAACCTGGTCCGAGCCCCGCAAGTCACCCCTCCTTGGATTCCCCTAGGTCTCTAGTTTTCAGAAATCACAGGTTTGGTAGGTTTCCCTAGGTGCCGGCTGAGCTAGAGGCCAAAATCTACAGGTAGGCACTTCGCAAAAAACACCTCTGTTTTTTTCCAAAATTTAGGATGTGTCCACGTTGCGCTTTGGGGTGTTTCCTGTCGCCGGCGCTAGGCCTACCCACGCAAGTGAGGTATCATTTTTATCGGGAGACTTGGGGGAACGCTGGGTGGAAGGAAATTTGTAGCTCCTCTCAGATTCCAAAACTTTCTGCCACAGAAATGTGAGGAACATGTGTTTTTTTAGCCAAATTTTGAGGTTTGCAAAGGATTCTGGGTAACATAACCTGGTCCGAGCCCCGCAAGTCACCCCTCCTTGGATTCCCCTAGGTCTCTAGTTTTCAGAAATGCACAGGTTTGGTAGGTTTCCCTAGGTGCCGGCTGAGCTAGAGGCCAAAATCTACAGGTAGGCACTTCGCAAAAAACACCTCTGTTTTTTTCCAAAATTTAGGATGTGTCCACGTTGCGCTTTGGGGTGTTTCCTGTCGCCGGCGCTAGGCCTACCCACGCAAGTGAGGTATCATTTTTATCGGGAGACTTGGGGGAACGCTGGGTGGAAGGAAATTTGTAGCTCCTCTCAGATTCCAAAACTTTCTGCCACAGAAATGTGAGGAACATGTGTTTTTTTAGCCAAATTTTGAGGTTTGCAAAGGATTCTGGGTAACAGAACCTGGTCCGAGCCCCGCAAGTCACCCCTCCTTGGATTCCCCTAGGTCTCTAGTTTTCAGAAATGCACAGGTTTGGTAGGTTTCCCTAGGTGCCGGCTGAGCTAGAGGCCAAAATCTACAGGTAGGCACTTCGCAAAAAACACCTCTGTTTTTTTCCAAAATTTAGGATGTGTCCACGTTGCGCTTTGGGGTGTTTCCTGTCGCCGGCGCTAGGCCTACCCACGCAAGTGAGGTATCATTTTTATCGGGAGACTTGGGGGAACGCTGGGTGGAAGGAAATTTGTAGCTCCTCTTAGATTCCAGAACTTTCTGCCACAGAAATGTGAGGAACATGTGTTTTTTTAGCCAAATTTTGAGGTTTGCAAAGGATTCTGGGTAACATAACCTGGTCCGAGCCCCGCAAGTCACCCCTCCTTGGATTCCCCTAGGTCTCTAGTTTTCAGAAATGCACAGGTTTGGTAGGTTTCCCTAGGTGCCGGCTGAGCTAGAGGCCAAAATCTACAGGTAGGCACTTCGCAAAAAACACCTCTGTTTTTTTCCAAAATTTAGGATGTGTCCACGTTGCGCTTTGGGGTGTTTCCTGTCGCCGGCGCTAGGCCTACCCACGCAAGTGAGGTATCATTTTTATCGGGAGACTTGGGGGAACGCTGGGTGGAAGGAAATTTGTAGCTCCTCTCAGATTCCAGAACTTTCTGCCACAGAAATGTGAGGAACATGTGTTTTTTTAGCCAAATTTTGAGGTTTGCAAAGGATTCTGGGTAACAGAACCTGGTCCGAGCCCCGCAAGTCACCCCTCCTTGGATTCCCCTAGGTCTCTAGTTTTCAGAAATGCACAGGTTTGGTAGGTTTCCCTAGGTGCCGGCTGAGCTAGAGGCCAAAATCTACAGGTAGGCACTTCGCAAAAAACACCTCTGTTTTTTTCCAAAATTTAGGATGTGTCCACGTTGCGCTTTGGGGTGTTTCCTGTCGCCGGCGCTAGGCCTACCCACGCAAGTGAGGTATCATTTTTATCGGGAGACTTGGGGGAACGCTGGGTGGAAGGAAATTTGTAGCTCCTCTCAGATTCCAGAACTTTCTGCCACAGAAATGTGAGGAACATGTGTTTTTTTAGCCAAATTTTGAGGTTTGCAAAGGATTCTGGGTAACAGAACCTGGTCCGAGCCCCGCAAGTCACCCCTCCTTGGATTCCCCTAGGTCTCTAGTTTTCAGAAATGCACAGGTTTGGTAGGTTTCCCTAGGTGCCGGCTGAGCTAGAGGCCAAAATCTACAGGTAGGCACTTCGCAAAAAACACCTCTGTTTTTTTCCAAAATTTAGGATGTGTCCACGTTGCGCTTTGGGGTGTTTCCTGTCGCCGGCGCTAGGCCTACCCACGCAAGTGAGGTATCATTTTTATCGGGAGACTTGGGGGAACGCTGGGTGGAAGGAAATTTGTAGCTCCTCTCAGATTCCAGAACTTTCTGCCACAGAAATGTGAGGAACATGTGTTTTTTTAGCCAAATTTTGAGGTTTGCAAAGGATTCTGGGTAACATAACCTGGTCCGAGCCCCGCAAGTCACCCCTCCTTGGATTCCCCTAGGTCTCTAGTTTTCAGAAATGCACAGGTTTGGTAGGTTTCCCTAGGTGCCGGCTGAGCTAGAGGCCAAAATCTACAGGTAGGCACTTCGCAAAAAACACCTCTGTTTTTTTCCAAAATTTAGGATGTGTCCACGTTGCGCTTTGGGGTGTTTCCTGTCGCCGGCGCTAGGCCTACCCACGCAAGTGAGGTATCATTTTTATCGGGAGACTTGGGGGAACGCTGGGTGGAAGGGAATTTGTAGCTCCTCTCAGATTCCAGAACTTTCTGCCACAGAAATGTGAGGAACATGTGTTTTTTTAGCCAAATTTTGAGGTTTGCAAAGGATTCTGGGTAACAGAACCTGGTCCGAGCCCCGCAAGTCACCACTCCTTGGATTCCCCTAGGTCTCTAGTTTTCAGAAATGCACAGGTTTGGTAGGTTTCCCTAGGTGCCGGCTGAGCTAGAGGCCAAAATCTACAGGTAGGCACTTTGCAAAAAACACCTCTGTTTTTTTCCAAAATTTAGGATGTGTCCACGTTGCGCTTTGGGGTGTTTCCTGTCGCCGGCGCTAGACCTACCCACGCAAGTGAGGTATCATTTTTATCGGGAGACTTGGGGGAACGCTGGGTGGAAGGAAATTTGTAGCTCCTCTCAGATTCCAGAACTTTCTGCCACAGAAATGTGAGGAACATGTGTTTTTTTAGCCAAATTTTGAGGTTTGCAAAGGATTCTGGGTAACAGAACCTGGTCCGAGCCCCGCAAGTCACCCCTCCTTGGATTCCCCTAGGTCTCTAGTTTTCAGAAATGCACAGGTTTGGTAGGTTTCCCTAGGTGCCGGCTGAGCTAGAGGCCAAAATCTACAGGTAGGCACTTCGCAAAAAACACCTCTGTTTTTTTCCAAAATTTAGGATGTGTCCACGTTGCGCTTTGGGGTGTTTCCTGTCGCCGGCGCTAGGCCTACCCACGCAAGTGAGGTATCATTTTTATCGGGAGACTTGGGGGAACGCTGGGTGGAAGGAAATTTGTAGCTCCTCTCAGATTCCAAAACTTTCTGCCACAGAAATGTGAGGAACATGTGTTTTTTTAGCCAAATTTTGAGGTTTGCAAAGGATTCTGGGTAACAGAACCTGGTCCGAGCCCCGCAAGTCACCCCTCCTTGGATTCCCCTAGGTCTCTAGTTTTCAGAAATGCACAGGTTTGGTAGGTTTCCCTAGGTGCCGGCTGAGCTAGAGGCCAAAATCTACAGGTAGGCACTTCGCAAAAAACACCTCTGTTTTTTTTCCAAAATTTAGGATGTGTCCACGTTGCGCTTTGGGGTGTTTCCTGTCGCCGGCGCTAGACCTACCCACGCAAGTGAGGTATCATTTTTATCGGGAGACTTGGGGGAACGCTGGGTGGAAGGAAATTTGTAGCTCCTCTCAGATTCCAGAACTTTCTGCCACAGAAATGTGAGGAACATGTGTTTTTTTAGCCAAATTTTGAGGTTTGCAAA
This sequence comes from Pleurodeles waltl, assembly GCF_031143425.1. NCBI lineage: Eukaryota > Metazoa > Chordata > Amphibia > Caudata > Salamandridae > Pleurodeles > Pleurodeles waltl. Next base: position 895,553,250 of record NC_090444.1, read on the forward strand.
GGATTCTGGGTAACATAACCTGGTCCGAGCCCCGCAAGTCACCCCTCCTTGGATTCCCCTAGGTCTCTAGTTTTCAGAAATGCACAGGTTTGGTAGGTTTCCCTAGGTGCCGGCTGAGCTAGAGGCCAAAATCTACAGGTAGGCACTTCGCAAAAAACACCTCTGTTTTTTTCCAAAATTTAGGATGTGTCCACGTTGCGCTTTGGGGTGTTTCCTGTCGCCGGCGCTAGGCCTACCCACGCAAGTGAGGTATCATTTTTATCGGGAGACTTGGGGGAACGCTGGGTGGAAGGAAATTTGTAGCTCCTCTCAGATTCCAAAACTTTCTGCCACAGAAATGTGAGGAACATGTGTTTTTTTAGCCAAATTTTGAGGTTTGCAAAGGATTCTGGGTAACAGAACCTGGTCCGAGCCCCGCAAGTCACCCCTCCTTGGATTCCCCTAGGTCTCTAGTTTTCAGAAATGCACAGGTTTGGTAGGTTTCCCTAGGTGCCGGCTGAGCTAGAGGCCAAAATCTACAGGTAGGCACTTCGCAAAAAACACCTCTGTTTTTTTCCAAAATTTAGGATGTGTCCACGTTGCGCTTTGGGGTGTTTCCTGTCGCCGGCGCTAGGCCTACCCACGCAAGTGAGGTATCATTTTTATCGGGAGACTTGGGGGAACGCTGGGTGGAAGGAAATTTGTAGCTCCTCTCAGATTCCAAAACTTTCTGCCACAGAAATGTGAGGAACATGTGTTTTTTTAGCCAAATTTTGAGGTTTGCAAAGGATTCTGGGTAACATAACCTGGTCCGAGCCCCGCAAGTCACCCCTCCTTGGATTCCCCTAGGTCTCTAGTTTTCAGAAATGCACAGGTTTGGTAGGTTTCCCTAGGTGCCGGCTGAGCTAGAGGCCAAAATCTACAGGTAGGCACTTCGCAAAAAACACCTCTGTTTTTTTCCAAAATTTAGGATGTGTCCACGTTGCGCTTTGGGGTGTTTCCTGTCGCCGGCGCTAGACCTACCCACGCAAGTGAGGTATCATTTTTATCGGGAGACTTGGGGGAACGCTGGGTGGAAGGAAATTTGTAGCTCCTCTCAGATTCCAGAACTTTCTGCCACAGAAATGTGAGGAACATGTGTTTTTTTAGCCAAATTTTGAGGTTTGCAAAGGATTCTGGGTAACATAACCTGGTCCGAGCCCCGCAAGTCACCCCTCCTTGGATTCCCCTAGGTCTCTAGTTTTCAGAAATGCACAGGTTTGGTAGGTTTCCCTAGGTGCCGGCTGAGCTAGAGGCCAAAATCTACAGGTAGGCACTTCGCAAAAAACACCTCTGTTTTTTTCCAAAATTTAGGATGTGTCCACGTTGCGCTTTGGGGTGTTTCCTGTCGCCGGCGCTAGGCCTACCCACGCAAGTGAGGTATCATTTTTATCGGGAGACTTGGGGGAACGCTGGGTGGAAGGAAATTTGTAGCTCCTCTCAGATTCCAAAACTTTCTGCCACAGAAATGTGAGGAACATGTGTTTTTTTAGCCAAATTTTGAGGTTTGCAAAGGATTCTGGGTAACAGAACCTGGTCCGAGCCCCGCAAGTCACCCCTCCTTGGATTCCCCTAGGTCTCTAGTTTTCAGAAATGCACAGGTTTGGTAGGTTTCCCTAGGTGCCGGCTGAGCTAGAGGCCAAAATCTACAGGTAGGCACTTCGCAAAAAACACCTCTGTTTTTTTCCAAAATTTAGGATGTGTCCACGTTGCGCTTTGGGGTGTTTCCTGTCGCCGGCGCTAGGCCTACCCACGCAAGTGAGGTATCATTTTTATCGGGAGACTTGGGGGAACGCTGGGTGGAAGGAAATTTGTAGCTCCTCTCAGATTCCAGAACTTTCTGCCACAGAAATGTGAGGAACATGTGTTTTTTTAGCCAAATTTTGAGGTTTGCAAAGGATTCTGGGTAACATAACCTGGTCCGAGCCCCGCAAGTCACCCCTCCTTGGATTCCCCTAGGTCTCTAGTTTTCAGAAATGCACAGGTTTGGTAGGTTTCCCTAGGTGCCGGCTGAGCTAGAGGCCAAAATCTACAGGTAGGCACTTCGCAAAAAACACCTCTGTTTTTTTCCAAAATTTAGGATGTGTCCACGTTGCGCTTTGGGGTGTTTCCTGTCGCCGGCGCTAGGCCTACCCACGCAAGTGAGGTATCATTTTTATCGGGAGACTTGGGGGAACGCTGGGTGGAAGGAAATTTGTAGCTCCTCTCAGATTCCAAAACTTTCTGCCACAGAAATGTGAGGAACATGTGTTTTTTTAGCCAAATTTTGAGGTTTGCAAAGGATTCTGGGTAACAGAACCTGGTCCGAGCCCCGCAAGTCACCCCTCCTTGGATTCCTCTAGGTCTCTAGTTTTCAGAAATGCAGAGGTTTGGTAGGTTTCCCTAGGTGCCGGCTGAGCTAGAGGCCAAAATCTACAGGTAGGCACTTCGCAAAAAACACCTCTGTTTTTTTCCAAAATTTAGGATGTGTCCACGTTGCGCTTTGGGGTGTTTCCTGTCGCCGGCGCTAGGCCTACCCACGCAAGTGAGGTATCATTTTTATCGGGAGACTTGGGGGAACGCTGGGTGGAAGGAAATTTGTAGCTCCTCTCAGATTCCAGAACTTTCTGCCACAGAAATGTGAGGAACATGTGTTTTTTTAGCCAAATTTTGAGGTTTGCAAAGGATTCTGGGTAACAGAACCTGGTCCGAGCCCCGCAAGTCACCCCTCCTTGGATTCCCCTAGGTCTCTAGTTTTCAGAAATGCAGAGGTTTGGTAGGTTTCCCTAGGTGCCGGCTGAGCTAGAGGCCAAAATCTACAGGTAGGCACTTCGCAAAAAACACCTCTGTTTTTTTCCAAAATTCAGGATGTGTCCACGTTGCGCTTTGGGGTGTTTCCTGTCGCCGGCGCTAGGCCTACCCACGCAAGTGAGGTATCATTTTTATCGGGAGACTTGGGGGAACGCTGGGTGGAAGGAAATTTGTAGCTCCTCTCAGATTCCAGAACTTTCTGCCACAGAAATGTGAGGAACATGTGTTTTTTTAGCCAAATTTTGAGGTTTGCAAAGGTTTCTGGGTAACATAACCTGGTCCGAGCCCCGCAAGTCACCCCTCCTTGGATTCCCCTAGGTCTCTAGTTTTCAGAAATGCACAGGTTTGGTAGGTTTCCCTAGGTGCCGGCTGAGCTAGAGGCCAAAATCTACAGGTAGGCACTTCGCAAGAAACACCTCTGTTTTTTTCCAAAATTTAGGATGTGTCCACGTTGCGCTTTGGGGTGTTTCCTGTCGCCGGCGCTAGGCCTACCCACGCAAGTGAGGTATCATTTTTATCGGGAGACTTGGGGGAACGCTGGGTGGAAGGGAATTTGTAGCTCCTCTCAGATTCCAGAACTTTCTGCCACAGAAATGTGAGGAACATGTGTTTTTTTAGCCAAATTTTGAGGTTTGCAAAGGATTCTGGGTAACAGAACCTGGTCCGAGCCCCGCAAGTCACCACTCCTTGGATTCCCCTAGGTCTCTAGTTTTCAGAAATGCACAGGTTTGGTAGGTTTCCCTAGGTGCCGGCTGAGCTAGAGGCCAAAATCTACAGGTAGGCACTTTGCAAAAAACACCTCTGTTTTTTTCCAAAATTTAGGATGTGTCCACGTTGCGCTTTGGGGTGTTTCCTGTCGCCGGCGCTAGACCTACCCACGCAAGTGAGGTATCATTTTTATCGGGAGACTTGGGGGAACGCTGGGTGGAAGGAAATTTGTAGCTCCTCTCAGATTCCAGAACTTTCTGCCACAGAAATGTGAGGAACATGTGTTTTTTTAGCCAAATTTTGAGGTTTGCAAAGGATTCTGGGTAACAGAACCTGGTCCGAGCCCCGCAAGTCACCCCTCCTTGGATTCCCCTAGGTCTCTAGTTTTCAGAAATGCACAGGTTTGGTAGGTTTCCCTAGGTGCCGGCTGAGCTAGAGGCCAAAATCTACAGGTAGGCACTTCGCAAAAAACACCTCTGTTTTTTTCCAAAATTTAGGATGTGTCCACGTTGCGCTTTGGGGTGTTTCCTGTCGCCGGCGCTAGGCCTACCCACGCAAGTGAGGTATCATTTTTATCGGGAGACTTGGGGGAACGCTGGGTGGAAGGAAATTTGTAGCTCCTCTCAGATTCCAAAACTTTCTGCCACAGAAATGTGAGGAACATGTGTTTTTTTAGCCAAATTTTGAGGTTTGCAAAGGATTCTGGGTAACAGAACCTGGTCCGAGCCCCGCAAGTCACCCCTCCTTGGATTCCCCTAGGTCTCTAGTTTTCAGAAATGCAGAGGTTTGGTAGGTTTCCCTAGGTGCCGGCTGAGCTAGAGGCCAAAATCTACAGGTAGGCACTTCGCAAAAAACACCTCTGTTTTTTTCCAAAATTTAGGATGTGTCCACGTTGCGCTTTGGGGTGTTTCCTGTCGCCGGCGCTAGGCCTACCCACGCAAGTGAGGTATCATTTTTATCGGGAGACTTGGGGGAACGCTGGGTGGAAGGAAATTTGTAGCTCCTCTCAGATTCCAGAACTTTCTGCCACAGAAATGTGAGGAACATGTGTTTTTTTAGCCAAATTTTGAGGTTTGCAAAGGTTTCTGGGTAACATAACCTGGTCCGAGCCCCGCAAGTCACCCCTCCTTGGATTCCCCTAGGTCTCTAGTTTTCAGAAATGCACAGGTTTGGTAGGTTTCCCTAGGTGCCGGCTGAGCTAGAGGCCAAAATCTACAGGTAGGCACTTCGCAAGAAACACCTCTGTTTTTTTCCAAAATTTAGGATGTGTCCACGTTGCGCTTTGGGGTGTTTCCTGTCGCCGGCGCTAGGCCTACCAACGCAAGTGAGGTATCATTTTTATCGGGAGACTTGGAGGAACGCTGGGTGGAAGGGAATTTGTAGCTCCTCTCAGATTCCAGAACTTTCTGCCACAGAAATGTGAGGAACATGTGTTTTTTTAACCAAATTTTGAAGTTTGCAAAGGATTCTGGGTAACAGAACCTGGTCCGAGCCCCGCAAGTCACCACTCCTTGGATTCCCCTAGGTCTCTAGTTTTCAGAAATGCACAGGTTTGGTAGGTTTCCCTAGGTGCCGGCTGAGCTAGAGGCCAAAATCTACAGGTAGGCACTTTGCAAAAAACACCTCTGTTTTTTTCCAAAATTTAGGATGTGTCCACGTTGCGCTTTGGGGTGTTTCCTGTCGCCGGCGCTAGACCTACCCACGCAAGTGAGGTATCATTTTTATCGGGAGACTTGGGGGAACGCTGGGTGGAAGGAAATTTGTAGCTCCTCTCAGATTCCAGAACTTTCTGCCACAGAAATGTGAGGAACATGTGTTTTTTTAGCCAAATTTTGAGGTTTGCAAAGGATTCTGGGTAACAGAACCTGGTCCGAGCCCCGCAAGTCACCCCTCCTTGGATTCCCCTAGGTCTCTAGTTTTCAGAAATGCACAGGTTTGGTAGGTTTCCCTAGGTGCCGGCTGAGCTAGAGGCCAAAATCTACAGGTAGGCACTTCGCAAAAAACACCTCTGTTTTTTTCCAAAATTTAGGATGTGTCCACGTTGCGCTTTGGGGTGTTTCCTGTCGCCGGCGCTAGGCCTACCCACGCAAGTGAGGTATCATTTTTATCGGGAGACTTGGGGGAACGCTGGGTGGAAGGAAATTTGTAGCTCCTCTCAGATTCCAAAACTTTCTGCCACAGAAATGTGAGGAACATGTGTTTTTTTAGCCAAATTTTGAGGTTTGCAAAGGATTCTGGGTAACAGAACCTGGTCCGAGCCCCGCAAGTCACCCCTCCTTGGATTCCCCTAGGTCTCTAGTTTTCAGAAATGCACAGGTTTGGTAGGTTTCCCTAGGTGCCGGCTGAGCTAGAGGCCAAAATCTACAGGTAGGCACTTCGCAAAAAACACCTCTGTTTTTTTCCAAAATTTAGGATGTGTCCACGTTGCGCTTTGGGGTGTTTCCTGTCGCCGGCGCTAGGCCTACCCACGCAAGTGAGGTATCATTTTTATCGGGAGACTTGGGGGAACGCTGGGTGGAAGGAAATTTGTAGCTCCTCTCAGATTCCAAAACTTTCTGCCACAGAAATGTGAGGAACATGTGTTTTTTTAGCCAAATTTTGAGGTTTGCAAAGGATTCTGGGTAACAGAACCTGGTCCGAGCCCCGCAAGTCACCCCTCCTTGGATTCCCCTAGGTCTCTAGTTTTCAGAAATGCACAGGTTTGGTAGGTTTCCCTAGGTGCCGGCTGAGCTAGAGGCCAAAATCTACAGGTAGGCACTTCGCAAAAAACACCTCTGTTTTTTTCCAAAATTTAGGATGTGTCCACGTTGCGCTTTGGGGTGTTTCCTGTCGCCGGCGCTAGGCCTATCCACGCAAGTGAGGTATCATTTTTATCGGGAGACTTGGGGGAACGCTGGGTGGAAGGAAATTTGTAGCTCCTCTCAGATTCCAGAACTTTCTGCCACAGAAATGTGAGGAACATGTGTTTTTTTAGCCAAATTTTGAGGTTTGCAAAGGATTCTGGGTAACAGAACCTGGTCCGAGCCCCGCAAGTCACCCCTCCTTGGATTCCCCTAGGTCTCTAGTTTTCAGAAATGCACAGGTTTGGTAGGTTTCCCTAGGTGCCGGCTGAGCTAGAGGCCAAAATCTACAGGTAGGCACTTCGCAAAAAACACCTCTGTTTTTTTCCAAAATTTAGGATGTGTCCACGTTGCGCTTTGGGGTGTTTCCTGTCGCCGGCGCTAGGCCTACCCACGCAAGTGAGGTATCATTTTTATCGGGAGACTTGGGGGAACGCTGGGTGGAAGGAAATTTGTAGCTCCTCTCAGATTCCAAAACTTTCTGCCACAGAAATGTGAGGAACATGTGTTTTTTTAGCCAAATTTTGAGGTTTGCAAAGGATTCTGGGTAACAGAACCTGGTCCGAGCCCCGCAAGTCACCCCTCCTTGGATTCCCCTAGGTCTCTAGTTTTCAGAAATGCACAGGTTTGGTAGGTTTCCCTAGGTGCCGGCTGAGCTAGAGGCCAAAATCTACAGGTAGGCACTTCGCAAAAAACACCTCTGTTTTTTTCCAAAATTTAGGATGTGTCCACGTTGCGCTTTGGGGTGTTTCCTGTCGCCGGCGCTAGGCCTACCCACGCAAGTGAGGTATCATTTTTATCGGGAGACTTGGGGGAACGCTGGGTGGAAGGAAATTTGTAGCTCCTCTCAGATTCCAGAACTTTCTGCCACAGAAATGTGAGGAACATGTGTTTTTTTAGCCAAATTTTGAGGTTTGCAAAGGATTCTGGGTAACAGAACCTGGTCCGAGCCCCGCAAGTCACCCCTCCTTGGATTCCCCTAGGTCTCTAGTTTTCAGAAATGCACAGGTTTGGTAGGTTTCCCTAGGTGCCGGCTGAGCTAGAGGCCAAAATCTACAGGTAGGCACTTCGCAAAAAACACCTCTGTTTTTTTCCAAAATTTAGGATGTGTCCACGTTGCGCTTTGGGGTGTTTCCTGTCGCCGGCGCTAGGCCTACCCACGCAAGTGAGGTATCATTTTTATCGGGAGACTTGGGGGAACGCTGGGTGGAAGGAAATTTGTAGCTCCTCTCAGATTCCAAAACTTTCTGCCACAGAAATGTGAGGAACATGTGTTTTTTTAGCCAAATTTTGAGGTTTGCAAAGGATTCTGGGTAACAGAACCTGGTCCGAGCCCCGCAAGTCACCCCTCCTTGGATTCCCCTAGGTCTCTAGTTTTCAGAAATGCACAGGTTTGGTAGGTTTCCCTAGGTGCCGGCTGAGCTAGAGGCCAAAATCTACAGGTAGGCACTTCGCAAAAAACACCTCTGTTTTTTTCCAAAATTTAGGATGTGTCCACGTTGCGCTTTGGGGTGTTTCCTGTCGCCGGCGCTAGGCCTACCCACGCAAGTGAGGTATCATTTTTATCGGGAGACTTGGGGGAACGCTGGGTGGAAGGAAATTTGTAGCTCCTCTCAGATTCCAGAACTTTCTGCCACAGAAATGTGAGAAACATGTGTTTTTTTAGCCAAATTTTGAGGTTTGCAAAGGATTCTGGGTAACAGAACCTGGTCCGAGCCCCGCAAGTCACCCCTCCTTGGATTCCCCTAGGTCTCTAGTTTTCAGAAATGCAGAGGTTTGGTAGGATTCCCTAGGTGCCGGCTGAGCTAGATGCCAAAATCTACAGGTAGGCACTTCGCAAAAAACACCTCTGTTTTTTTCCAAAATTTAGGATGTGTCCACGTTGCGCTTTGGGGTGTTTCCTGTCGCCGGCGCTAGGCCTACCCACGCAAGTGAGGTATCATTTTTATCGGGAGACTTGGGGGAACGCTGGGTGGAAGGAAATTTGTAGCTCCTCTCAGATTCCAAAACTTTCTGCCACAGAAATGTGAGGAACATGTGTTTTTTTAGCCAAATTTTGAGGTTTGCAAAGGATTCTGGGTAACAGAACCTGGTCCGAGCCCCGCAAGTCACCCCTCCTTGGATTCCCCTAGGTCTCTAGTTTTCAGAAATGCACAGGTTTGGTAGGTTTCCCTAGGTGCCGGCTGAGCTAGAGGCCAAAATCTACAGGTAGGCACTTCGCAAAAAACACCTCTGTTTTTTTCCAAAATTTAGGATGTGTCCACGTTGCGATTTGGGGTGTTTCCTGTCGCCGGCGCTAGGCCTACCCACGCAAGTGAGGTATCATTTTTATCGGGAGACTTGGGGGAACGCTGGGTGGAAGGAAATTTGTAGCTCCTCTCAGATTCCAGAACTTTCTGCCACAGAAATGTGAGGAACATGTGTTTTTTTAGCCAAATTTTGAGGTTTGCAAAGGATTCTGGGTAACAGAACCTGGTCCGAGCCCCGCAAGTCACCCCTCCTTGGATTCCCCTAGGTCTCTAGTTTTCAGAAATGCACAGGTTTGGTAGGTTTCCCTAGGTGCCGGCTGAGCTAGAGGCCAAAATCTACAGGTAGGCACTTCGCAAAAAACACCTCTGTTTTTTTCCAAAATTTAGGATGTGTCCACGTTGCGCTTTGGGGTGTTTCCTGTCGCCGGCGCTAGGCCTACCCACGCAAGTGAGGTATCATTTTTATCGGGAGACTTGGGGGAATGCTGGGTGGAAGGAAATTTGTAGCTCCTCTCAGATTCCAGAACTTTCTGCCACAGAAATGTGAGGAACATGTGTTTTTTTAGCCAAATTTTGAGGTTTGCAAAGGATTCTGGGTAACAGAACCTGGTCCGAGCCCCGCAAGTCACCCCTCCTTGGATTCCCCTAGGTCTCTAGTTTTCAGAAATGCACAGGTTTGGTAGGTTTCCCTAGGTGCCGGCTGAGCTAGAGGCCAAAATCTACAGGTAGGCACTTCGCAAAAAACACCCTCTGTTTTTTTCCAAAATTTAGGATGTGTCCACGTTGCGCTTTGGGGTGTTTCCTGTCGCCGGCGCTAGGCCTACCCACGCAAGTGAGGTATCATTTTTATCGGGAGACTTGGGGGAACGCTGGGTGGAAGGAAATTTGTAGCTCCTCTCAGATTCCAGAACTTTCTGCCACAGAAATGTGAGGAACATGTGTTTTTTTAGCCAAATTTTGAGGTTTGCAAAGGATTCTGGGTAACATAACCTGGTCCGAGCCCCGCAAGTCACCCCTCCTTGGATTCCCCTAGGTCTCTAGTTTTCAGAAATGCATAGGTTTGGTAGGTTTCCCTAGGTGCTTGCTGAGCTAGAGGCCAAAATCTACAGGTAGGCACTTCGCAAAAAACACCTCTGTTTTTTTCCAAAATTTAGGATGTGTCCACGTTGCGCTTTGGGGTGTTTCCTGTCGCCGGCGCTAGGCCTACCCACGCAAGTGAGGTATCATTTTTATCGGGAGACTTGGGGGAACGCTGGGTGGAAGGAAATTTGTAGCTCCTCTCAGATTCCAAAACTTTCTGCCACAGAAATGTGAGGAACATGTGTTTTTTTAGCCAAATTTTGAGGTTTGCAAAGGATTCTGGGTAACAGAACCTGGTCCGAGCCCCGCAAGTCACCCCTCCTTGGATTCCCCTAGGTCTCTAGTTTTCAGAAATGCACAGGTTTGGTAGGTTTCCCTAGGTGCCGGCTGAGCTAGAGGCCAAAATCTACAGGTAGGCACTTCGCAAAAAACACCTCTGTTTTTTTCCAAAATTTAGGATGTGTCCACGTTGCGCTTTGGGGTGTTTCCTGTCGCCGGCGCTAGGCCTACCCACGCAAGTGAGGTATCATTTTTATCGGGAGACTTGGGGGAACGCTGGGTGGAAGGAAATTTGTAGCTCCTCTCAGATTCCAGAACTTTCTGCCACAGAAATGTGAGAAACATGTGTTTTTTTAGCCAAATTTTGAGGTTTGCAAAGGATTCTGGGTAACAGAACCTGGTCCGAGCCCCGCAAGTCACCCCTCCTTGGATTCCCCTAGGTCTCTAGTTTTCAGAAATGCAGAGGTTTGGTAGGATTCCCTAGGTGCCGGCTGAGCTAGATGCCAAAATCTACAGGTAGGCACTTCGCAAAAAACACCTCTGTTTTTTTCCAAAATTTAGGATGTGTCCACGTTGCGCTTTGGGGTGTTTCCTGTCGCCGGCGCTAGGCCTACCCACGCAAGTGAGGTATCATTTTTATCGGGAGACTTGGGGGAACGCTGGGTGGAAGGAAATTTGTAGCTCCTCTCAGATTCCAAAACTTTCTGCCACAGAAATGTGAGGAACATGTGTTTTTTTAGCCAAATTTTGAGGTTTGCAAAGGATTCTGGGTAACAGAACCTGGTCCGAGCCCCGCAAGTCACCCCTCCTTGGATTCCCCTAGGTCTCTAGTTTTCAGAAATGCACAGGTTTGGTAGGTTTCCCTAGGTGCCGGCTGAGCTAGAGGCCAAAATCTACAGGTAGGCACTTCGCAAAAAACACCTCTGTTTTTTTCCAAAATTTAGGATGTGTCCACGTTGCGATTTGGGGTGTTTCCTGTCGCCGGCGCTAGGCCTACCCACGCAAGTGAGGTATCATTTTTATCGGGAGACTTGGGGGAACGCTGGGTGGAAGGAAATTTGTAGCTCCTCTCAGATTCCAGAACTTTCTGCCACAGAAATGTGAGGAACATGTGTTTTTTTAGCCAAATTTTGAGGTTTGCAAAGGATTCTGGGTAACAGAACCTGGTCCGAGCCCCGCAAGTCACCCCTCCTTGGATTCCCCTAGGTCTCTAGTTTTCAGAAATGCACAGGTTTGGTAGGTTTCCCTAGGTGCCGGCTGAGCTAGAGGCCAAAATCTACAGGTAGGCACTTCGCAAAAAACACCTCTGTTTTTTTCCAAAATTTAGGATGTGTCCACGTTGCGCTTTGGGGTGTTTCCTGTCGCCGGCGCTAGGCCTACCCACGCAAGTGAGGTATCATTTTTATCGGGAGACTTGGGGGAATGCTGGGTGGAAGGAAATTTGTAGCTCCTCTCAGATTCCAGAACTTTCTGCCACAGAAATGTGAGGAACATGTGTTTTTTTAGCCAAATTTTGAGGTTTGCAAAGGATTCTGGGTAACAGAACCTGGTCCGAGCCCCGCAAGTCACCCCTCCTTGGATTCCCCTAGGTCTCTAGTTTTCAGAAATGCACAGGTTTGGTAGGTTTCCCTAGGTGCCGGCTGAGCTAGAGGCCAAAATCTACAGGTAGGCACTTCGCAAAAAACACCCTCTGTTTTTTTCCAAAATTTAGGATGTGTCCACGTTGCGCTTTGGGGTGTTTCCTGTCGCCGGCGCTAGGCCTACCCACGCAAGTGAGGTATCATTTTTATCGGGAGACTTGGGGGAACGCTGGGTGGAAGGAAATTTGTAGCTCCTCTCAGATTCCAGAACTTTCTGCCACAGAAATGTGAGGAACATGTGTTTTTTTAGCCAAATTTTGAGGTTTGCAAAGGATTCTGGGTAACATAACCTGGTCCGAGCCCCGCAAGTCACCCCTCCTTGGATTCCCCTAGGTCTCTAGTTTTCAGAAATGCATAGGTTTGGTAGGTTTCCCTAGGTGCTTGCTGAGCTAGAGGCCAAAATCTACAGGTAGGCACTTCGCAAAAAACACCTCTGTTTTTTTCCAAAATTTAGGATGTGTCCACGTTGCGCTTTGGGGTGTTTCCTGTCGCCGGCGCTAGGCCTACCCACGCAAGTGAGGTATCATTTTTATCGGGAGACTTGGGGGAACGCTGGGTGGAAGGAAATTTGTAGCTCCTCTCAGATTCCAAAACTTTCTGCCACAGAAATGTGAGGAACATGTGTTTTTTTAGCCAAATTTTGAGGTTTGCAAAGGATTCTGGGTAACAGAACCTGGTCCGAGCCCCGCAAGTCACCCCTCCTTGGATTCCCCTAGGTCTCTAGTTTTCAGAAATGCACAGGTTTGGTAGGTTTCCCTAGGTGCCGGCTGAGCTAGAGGCCAAAATCTACAGGTAGGCACTTCGCAAAAAACACCTCTGTTTTTTTCCAAAATTTAGGATGTGTCCACGTTGCGCTTTGGGGTGTTTCCTGTCGCCGGCGCTAGGCCTACCCACGCAAGTGAGGTATCATTTTTATCGGGAGACTTGGGGGAACGCTGGGTGGAAGGAAATTTGTAGCTCCTCTCAGATTCCAGAACTTTCTGCCACAGAAATGTGAGAAACATGTGTTTTTTTAGCCAAATTTTGAGGTTTGCAAAGGATTCTGGGTAACAGAACCTGGTCCGAGCCCCGCAAGTCACCCCTCCTTGGATTCCCCTAGGTCTCTAGTTTTCAGAAATGCACAGGTTTGGTAGGTTTCCCTAGGTGCCGGCTGAGCTAGAGGCCAAAATCTACAGGTAGGCACTTCGCAAAAAACACCTCTGTTTTTTTCCAAAATTTAGGATGTGTCCACGTTGCGCTTTGGGGTGTTTCCTGTCGCCGGCGCTAGGCCTACCCACGCAAGTGAGGTATCATTTTTATCGGGAGACTTGGGGGAACGCTGGGTGGAAGGAAATTTGTAGCTCCTCTCAGATTCCAGAACTTTCTGCCACAGAAATGTGAGGAACATGTGTTTTTTTAGCCAAATTTTGAGGTTTGCAAAGGATTCTGGGTAACAGAACCTGGTCCGAGCCCCGCAAGTCACCCCTCCTTGGATTCCCCTAGGTCTCTAGTTTTCAGAAATGCACAGGTTTGGTAGGTTTCCCTAGGTGCCGGCTGAGCTAGAGGCCAAAATCTACAGGTAGGCACTTCGCAAAAAACACCCTCTGTTTTTTTCCAAAATTTAGGATGTGTCCACGTTGCGCTTTGGGGTGTTTCCTGTCGCCGGCGCTAGGCCTACCCACGCAAGTGAGGTATCATTTTTATCGGGAGACTTGGGGGAACGCTGGGTGGAAGGAAATTTGTAGCTCCTCTCAGATTCCAGAACTTTCTGCCACAGAAATGTGAGGAACATGTGTTTTTTTAGCCAAATTTTGAGGTTTGCAAAGGATTCTGGGTAACATAACCTGGTCCGAGCCCCGCAAGTCACCCCTCCTTGGATTCCCCTAGGTCTCTAGTTTTCAGAAATGCATAGGTTTGGTAGGTTTCCCTAGGTGCTTGCTGAGCTAGAGGCCAAAATCTACAGGTAGGCACTTCGCAAAAAACACCTCTGTTTTTTTCCAAAATTTAGGATGTGTCCACGTTGCGCTTTGGGGTGTTTCCTGTCGCCGGCGCTAGGCCTACCCACGCAAGTGAGGTATCATTTTTATCGGGAGACTTGGGGGAACGCTGGGTGGAAGGGAATTTGTAGCTCCTCTCAGATTCCAGAACTTTCTGCCACAGAAATGTGAGGAACATGTGTTTTTTTAGCCAAATTTTGAGGTTTGCAAAGGATTCTGGGTAACAGAACCTGGTCCGAGCCCCGCAAGTCACCCCTCCTTGGATTCCCCTAGGTCTCTAGTTTTCAGAAATGCACAGGTTTGGTAGGTTTCCCTAGGTGCCGGCTGAGCTAGAGGCCAAAATCTACAGGTAGGCACTTCGCAAAAAACACCTCTGTTTTTTTCCAAAATTTAGGATGTGTCCACGTTGCGCTTTGGGGTGTTTCCTGTCGCCGGCGCTAGGCCTACCCACGCAAGTGAGGTATCATTTTTATCGGGAGACTTGGGGGAACGCTGGGTGGAAGGAAATTTGTAGCTCCTCTCAGATTCCAGAACTTTCTGCCACAGAAATATGAGGAACATGTGTTTTTTTAGCCAAATTTTGAGGTTTGCAAAGGATTCTGGGTAACAGAACCTGGTCCGAGCCCCGCAAGTCACCCCTCCTTGGATTCCCCTAGGTCTCTAGTTTTCAGAAATGCACAGGTTTGGTAGGTTTCCCTAGGTGCCGGCTGAGCTAGAGGCCAAAATCTACAGGTAGGCACTTCGCAAAAAACACCTCTGTTTTTTTCCAAAATTTAGGATGTGTCCACGTTGCGCTTTGGGGTGTTTCCTGTCGCCGGCGCTAGGCCTACCCACGCAAGTGAGGTATCATTTTTATCGGGAGACTTGGGGGAACGCTGGGTGGAAGGAAATTTGTAGCTCCTCTCAGATTCCAAAACTTTCTGCCACAGAAATGTGAGGAACATGTGTTTTTTTAGCCAAATTTTGAGGTTTGCAAAGGATTCTGGGTAACAGAACCTGGTCCGAGCCCCGCAAGTCACCCCTCCTTGGATTCCCCTAGGTCTCTAGTTTTCAGAAATGCACAGGTTTGGTAGGTTTCCCTAGGTGCCGGCTGAGCTAGAGGCCAAAATCTACAGGTAGGCACTTCGCAAAAAACACCTCTGTTTTTTTCCAAAATTTAGGATGTGTCCACGTTGCGCTTTGGGGTGTTTCCTGTCGCCGGCGCTAGGCCTACCCACGCAAGTGAGGTATCATTTTTATTGGGAGACTTGGGGGAACGCTGGGTGGAAGGAAATTTGTGGCTCCTCTCAGATTCCAGAACTTTCTGCCACAGAAATGTGAGGAACATGTGTTTTTTTAGCCAAATTTTGAGGTTTGCAAAGGATTCTGGGTAACAGAACCTGGTCCGAGCCCCGCAAGTCACCCCTCCTTGGATTCCCCTAGGTCTCTAGTTTTCAGAAATGCACAGGTTTGGTAGGTTTCCCTAGGTGCCGGCTGAGCTAGAGGCCAAAATCTACAGGTAGGCACTTCGCAAAAAACACCTCTGTTTTTTTCCAAAATTTAGGATGTGTCCACGTTGCGCTTTGGGGTGTTTCCTGTCGCCGGCGCTAGGCCTACCCACGCAAGTGAGGTATCATTTTTATCGGGAGACTTGGGGGAACGCTGGGTGGAAGGAAATTTGTAGCTCCTCTCAGATTCCAGAACTTTCTGCCACAGAAATGTGAGGAACATGTGTTTTTTTAGCCAAATTTTGAGGTTTGCAAAGGATTCTGGGTAACAGAACCTGGTCCGAGCCCCGCAAGTCACCCCTCCTTGGATTCCCCTAGGTCTCTAGTTTTCAGAAATGCACAGGTTTGGTAGGTTTCCCTAGGTGCCGGCTGAGCTAGAGGCCAAAATCTACAGGTAGGCACTTCGCAAAAAACACCTCTGTTTTTTTCCAAAATTTAGGATGTGTCCACGTTGCGCTTTGGG